>NW_026988549.1:1207500-2407500 GCF_030222135.1 Aotus nancymaae | reverse complement strand
AATCTCAACATAGATTCAACTCTCTTAGGTGAACGAACGCACAGCAGAGCAGTTTCAAGGAAACGTTTCTCCTGAGTTTTAGACGAAGTTTCCTGCTGTTTACTACGGATGCCGGCATTGGGCTGGAAATACCGGTTTTGGGATTCTGCACAGAAAGGGTTTGCAAACCGCTGAATCCACACGTGAGTTTAACTTTGTCAGTTGAATGCACACATTGACAACCATCCAGTTAGATAGCTCCGTTTTGGTTTTAGAAGCAGATATTTCTCTGTACAGACTATGGTCCCATTCACTCAGGAATATACCAACGCAGCTCCTAGAAGAAACGTGTTTCTGACTCGCTGAATCTCAACATAGATTCAACTCTCTTAGGTGAACGAACGCACAGCAGAGCAGTTTCAAGGAAACGTTTCTCCTGAGTTTTAGACGAAGTTTCCTGCTGTTTAGTACGGATGCCGGCATTGGGCTGGAAATACTGGTTTTGGGATTCTGCACAGAAAGGGTTTGCAAACCACTGAATCCACAAGTGAGTTTAACTCTGTCAGTTGAATGCACACATTGACAACCATTCAGTTAGGTAGCTCCGTTTTGGTTTTAGAAGCAGATATTTCTCTGTACAGCCTATGGTCCCATTCACTCGGGAATATCCCAACGCAGCTCCTGGAAGAAACGTGTTTCTGACTCGCTGAATCTCAACATAGATTCAACTCTCTTAGGTGAACGAATGCACAGCAGAGCAGTTTCAAGGAAATGTTTCTCCTGAGTTTTAGACGAAGTTTCCTGCTGTTTAGTACGTATGCCGGCATTGGGCTGGAAATACCGGTTTTGGGATTCTGCACAGAAAGGGTTTGCAAACCGCTGAATCCAAACGTGAGTTTAACTCTGTCAGTTGAATGCACAAATTGACAACCATTCAGTTTGGTAGCACCCTTTTGGTTTAAGGAGCAGATATTTCTCTGTACAGGCTATGGTCCCATTCACTCGGGAATATCCCAACGCAGCTCCTAGAAGAAACGTGTTTCTGACTCGCTGAATCTTAACATAGATTCAACTCTCTTAGGTGAACGAACACACAGCAGAGCAGTTTCAAGGAAACGTTTCTCCTGAGTTTTAGACGAAGTTTCCTGCTGTTTACTACGGATGCCGGCATTGGGCTGGAAATACCGGTTTTGGGATTCTGCACAGAAAGGGTTTGCAAACCGCTGAATCCACACGTGAGTTTAACTTTGTCAGTTGAATGCACACATTGACAACCATCCAGTTAGATAGCTCCGTTTTGGTTTTAGAAGCAGATATTTCTCTGTACAGACTATGGTCCCATTCACTCAGGAATATACCAACGCAGCTCCTAGAAGAAACGTGTTTCTGACTCGCTGAATCTCAACATAGATTCAACTCTCTTAGGTGAACGAACGCACAGCAGAGCAGTTTCAAGGAAACGTTTCCCCTGAGTTTTAGACGAAGTTTCCTGCTGTTTAGTACGGATGCCGGCATTGGGCTGGAAATACCGGTTTTGGGATTCTGCACAGAAAGGGTTTGCAAACCACTGAATTCACACGTGAGTTTAACTCTGTCAGTTGAATGCACACACTGACAACCATTCAGTTAGATAGCTCCGTTTTGGTTTTAGAAGCCGATATTTCTCTGTACAGCCTATGGTCCCATTCACTCGGGAATATCCCAACGCAGCTCCTAGAAGAAACGTGTTTCTGACTCGCTGAATCTCAGCATAGATTCAACTCCCTTAGGTGAACGAACGCACAGCAGAGCAGTTTCAAGGAAACTTTTCTCCTGAGTTTTAGACGAAGTTTCCTGCTGTTTAGTACGTATGCCGGCATTGGGCTGGAAATACCGGTTTTGGGATTCTGCACAGAAAGGGTTTGCAAACCGCTGAATCCACACGTGAGTTTAACTCTGTCAGTTGAATGCACACATTGACAACCATCCAGTTAGATAGCTCCGTTTTGGTTTTAGAAGCAGATATTTCTCTGTACAGTCTATGGTCCCATTCACTCGGGAATATCCCAACGCAGCTCCTAGAAGAAACGTGTTTCTGACTCGCTGAATCTCAACATAGATTCAACTCTCTTAGGTGAACGAACGCACAGCAGAGCAGTTTCAAGGAAACGTTTCTCCTGAGTTTTAGACGAAGTTTCCTGCAGTTTAGTACGTATGCCGGCATTGGGCTGGAAATACCGGTTTTGGGATTCTGCACAGAAAGGGTTTGCAAACCGTTGAATCCACACGTGAGTTTAACTCTGTCAGTTGAATGCACACATTGACAACCATCCAGTTAGATAGCTCCGTTTTGGTTTTAGAAGCAGATATTTCTCTGTACAGCCTATGGTCCCATTCACTCGGGAATATCCCAACGCAGCTCCTAGAAGCAACGTGTTTCTGACTCGCTGAATCTCAACATAGATTCAACTCTCTTAGGTGAACGAACACACAGCAGAGCAGTTTCAAGGAAACGTTTCTCCTGAGTTTTAGACGAAGTTTCCTGCTGTTTACTACGGATGCCGGCATTGGGCTGGAAATACCGGTTTTGGGATTCTGCACAGAAAGGGTTTGCAAACCGCTGAATCCACACGTGAGTTTAACTTTGTCAGTTGAATGCACACATTGACAACCATCCAGTTAGATAGCTCCGTTTTGGTTTTAGAAGCAGATATTTCTCTGTACAGACTATGGTCCCATTCACTCAGGAATATACCAACGCAGCTCCTAGAAGAAACGTGTTTCTGACTCGCTGAATCTCAACATAGATTCAACTCTCTTAGGTGAACGAACGCACAGCAGAGCAGTTTCAAGGAAACGTTTCTCCTGAGTTTTAGACGAAGTTTCCTGCTGTTTAGTACGGATGCCGGCATTGGGCTGGAAATACCGGTTTTGGGATTCTGCACAGAAAGGTTTTGCAAACCGCTGAATCCACACGTGAGTTTAACTTTGTCAGTTGAATGCACACATTGACAACCATCCAGTTAGATAGCTCCGTTTTGGTTTTAGAAGCAGATATTTCTCTGTACAGACTATGGTCCCATTCACTCGGGAATATCCCAACGCAGCTCCTAGAAGAAACGTGTTTCTGACTCGCTGAATCTCAACATAGATTCAACTCTCTTAGGTGAACGAACGCACAGCAGAGCAGTTTCAAGGAAACGTTTCTCCTGAGTTTTAGACGAAGTTTCCTGCTGTTTAGTACGTATGCCGGCATTGGGCTGGAAATACCGGTTTTGGGATTCTGCACAGAAATGGTTTGCAAACCACTGAATCCACAAGTGAGTTTAACTCTGTCAGTTGAATGCACACATTGACAACCATTCAGTTAGGTAGCTCCGTTTTGGTTTTAGAAGCAGATATTTCTCTGTACAGACTATGGTCCCATTCACTCGGGAATATCCCAACGCAGCTCCTCGAAGAAACGTGTGTCTGACTCGCTGAATCTCAACATAGATTCAACTCTCTTAGGTGAACGAACGCACAGCAGAGCAGTTTCAAGGAAACGTTTCTCCTGAGTTTTAGACGAAGTTTCCTGCTGTTTAGTACGTATGCCGGCATTGGGCTGGAAATACAGGTTTTGGGATTCTGCACAGAAAGGGTTTGCAAACCACTGAATCCACACGTGAGTTTAACTCTGTCAGTTGAATGCACACACTGACAACCATTCAGTTAGATAGCTCCGTTTTGGTTTTAGAAGCAGATATTTCTCTGTACAGACTATGGTCCCATTCACTCGGGAATATCCCAACGCAGCTCCTAGAAGAAACGTGTTTCTGACTCGCTGAATCTCAACATAGATTCAACTCTCTTAGGTGAACGAACGCACAGCAGAGCAGTTTCAAGGAAACGTTTCTCCTGAGTTTTAGACGAAGTTTCCTGCAGTTTAGTACGTATGCCGGCATTGGGCTGGAAATACCGGTTTTGGGATTCTGCACAGAAAGGGTTTGCAAACCGCTGAATCCACACGTGAGTTTAACTCTGTCAGTTGAATGCACACATTGACAACCATCCAGTTAGATAGCTCCGTTTTGGTTTTAGATGCAGATATTTCTCTGTACAGCCTATGGTCCCATTCACTCGGGAATATCCCAACGCAGCTCCTAGAAGAAACGTGTTTCTGACTCGCTGAATCTCAGCATAGATTCAACTCCCTTAGGTGAACGAACGCACAGCAGAGCAGTTTCAAGGAAACTTTTCTCCTGAGTTTTAGACGAAGTTTCCTGCTGTTTAGTACGTATGCCGGCATTGGGCTGGAAATACCGGTTTTGGGATTCTGCACAGAAAGGGTTTGCAAACCGCTGAATCCACACGTGAGTTTAACTCTGTCAGTTGAATGCACACATTGACAACCATCCAGTTAGATAGCTCCGTTTTGGTTTTAGAAGCAGATATTTCTCTGTACAGTCTATGGTCCCATTCACTCGGGAATATCCCAACGCAGCTCCTAGAAGAAACGTGTTTCTGACTCGCTGAATCTCAACATAGATTCAACTCTCTTAGGTGAACGAACGCACAGCAGAGCAGTTTCAAGGAAACGTTTCTCCTGAGTTTTAGACGAAGTTTCCTGCAGTTTAGTACGTATGCCGGCATTGGGCTGGAAATACCGGTTTTGGGATTCTGCACAGAAAGGGTTTGCAAACCGTTGAATCCACACGTGAGTTTAACTCTGTCAGTTGAATGCACACATTGACAACCATCCAGTTAGATAGCTCCGTTTTGGTTTTAGAAGCAGATATTTCTCTGTACAGCCTATGGTCCCATTCACTCGGGAATATCCCAACGCAGCTCCTAGAAGCAACGTGTTTCTGACTCGCTGAATCTCAACATAGATTCAACTCTCTTAGGTGAACGAACACACAGCAGAGCAGTTTCAAGGAAACGTTTCTCCTGAGTTTTAGACGAAGTTTCCTGCTGTTTACTACGGATGCCGGCATTGGGCTGGAAATACCGGTTTTGGGATTCTGCACAGAAAGGGTTTGCAAACCGCTGAATCCACACGTGAGTTTAACTTTGTCAGTTGAATGCACACATTGACAACCATCCAGTTAGATAGCTCCGTTTTGGTTTTAGAAGCAGATATTTCTCTGTACAGACTATGGTCCCATTCACTCAGGAATATACCAACGCAGCTCCTAGAAGAAACGTGTTTCTGACTCGCTGAATCTCAACATAGATTCAACTCTCTTAGGTGAACGAACGCACAGCAGAGCAGTTTCAAGGAAACGTTTCTCCTGAGTTTTAGACGAAGTTTCCTGCTGTTTAGTACGGATGCCGGCATTGGGCTGGAAATACCGGTTTTGGGATTCTGCACAGAAAGGTTTTGCAAACCGCTGAATCCACACGTGAGTTTAACTTTGTCAGTTGAATGCACACATTGACAACCATCCAGTTAGATAGCTCCGTTTTGGTTTTAGAAGCAGATATTTCTCTGTACAGACTATGGTCCCATTCACTCGGGAATATCCCAACGCAGCTCCTAGAAGAAACGTGTTTCTGACTCGCTGAATCTCAACATAGATTCAACTCTCTTAGGTGAACGAACGCACAGCAGAGCAGTTTCAAGGAAACGTTTCTCCTGAGTTTTAGACGAAGTTTCCTGCTGTTTAGTACGTATGCCGGCATTGGGCTGGAAATACCGGTTTTGGGATTCTGCACAGAAATGGTTTGCAAACCACTGAATCCACAAGTGAGTTTAACTCTGTCAGTTGAATGCACACATTGACAACCATTCAGTTAGGTAGCTCCGTTTTGGTTTTAGAAGCAGATATTTCTCTGTACAGACTATGGTCCCATTCACTCGGGAATATCCCAACGCAGCTCCTCGAAGAAACGTGTTTCTGACTCGCTGAATCTCAACATAGATTCAACTCTCTTAGGTGAACGAACGCACAGCAGAGCAGTTTCAAGGAAACGTTTCTCCTGAGTTTTAGACGAAGTTTCCTGCTGTTTAGTACGTATGCCGGCATTGGGCTGGAAATACAGGTTTTGGGATTCTGCACAGAAAGGGTTTGCAAACCACTGAATCCACACGTGAGTTTAACTCTGTCAGTTGAATGCACACACTGACAACCATTCAGTTAGATAGCTCCGTTTTGGTTTTAGAAGCAGATATTTCTCTGTACAGACTATGGTCCCATTCACTCGGGAATATCCCAACGCAGCTCCTAGAAGAAACGTGTTTCTGACTCGCTGAATCTCAACATAGATTCAACTCTCTTAGGTGAACGAACGCACAGCAGAGCAGTTTCAAGGAAACGTTTCTCCTGAGTTTTAGACGAAGTTTCCTGCAGTTTAGTACGTATGCCGGCATTGGGCTGGAAATACCGGTTTTGGGATTCTGCACAGAAAGGGTTTGCAAACCGCTGAATCCACACGTGAGTTTAACTCTGTCAGTTGAATGCACACATTGACAACCATCCAGTTAGATAGCTCCGTTTTGGTTTTAGATGCAGATATTTCTCTGTACAGCCTATGGTCCCATTCACTCGGGAATATCCCAACGCAGCTCCTAGAAGAAACGTGTTTCTGACTCGCTGAATCTCAACATAGATTCAACTTTCTTAGGTGATCGAACGCACAGTAGAGCAGTTTCAAGGAAACTTTTCTCCTGAGTTTTAGACGAAGTTTCCTGCTGTTTAGTACGGATGCCGGCATTGGGCTGGAAATACCGGTTTTGGGATTCTGCACAGAAAGGGTTTGCAAACCGCTGAATCCACACGTGAGTTTAACTTTGTCAGTTGAATGCACACATTGACAACCATCCAGTTAGATAGCTCCGTTTTGGTTTTAGAAGCAGATATTTCTCTGTACAGACTATGGTCCCATTCACTCGGGAATATCCCAACGCAGCTCCTAGAAGAAACGTGTTTCTGACTCGCTGAATCTCAACATAGATTCAACTCTCTTAGGTGAACGAACGCACAGCAGAGCAGTTTCAAGGAAACGTTTCTCCTGAGTTTTAGGCGAAGTTTCCTTCTGTTTAGTACGTATGCCGGCATTGGGCTGGAAATACCGGTTTTGGGATTCTGCACAGAAAGGGTTTGCAAACCACTGAATCCACAAGTGAGTTTAACTCTGTCAGTTGAATGCACACATTGACAACCATTCAGTTAGGTAGCTCCGTTTTGGTTTTAGAAGCAGATATTTCTCTGTACAGCCTATGGTCCCATTCACTCGGGAATATCCCAACGCAGCTCCTGGAAGAAACGTGTTTCTGACTCGCTGAATCTCAACATAGATTCAACTCTCTTAGGTGAACGAACGCACAGCAGAGCAGTTTCAAGGAAACGTTTCTCCTGTGTTTTAGACGAAGTTTCCTGCTGTTTAGTACGTATGCCGGCATTGGGCTGGAAATACCGGTTTTGGGATTCTGCACAGAAAGGGTTTGCAAACCACTGAATCCACACGTGAGTTTAACTCTGTCAGTTGAATGCACACACTGACAACCATTCAGTTAGATAGCTCCGTTTTGGTTTTAGAAGCCGATATTTCTCTGTACAGCCTATGGTCCCATTCACTCGGGAATATCCCAACGCAGCTCCTAGAAGAAACGTGTTTCTGACTCGCTGAATCTCAACATAGATTCAACTCTCTTAGGTGAACGAACGCACAGCAGAGCAGTTTCAAGGAAACTTTTCTCCTGAGTTTTAGACGAAGTTTCCTGCTGTTTAGTACGGAGGCCGGCATTGGGCTGGAAATACCGGTTTTGGGATTCTGCACAAAAAGGGTTTGCAAACCGCTGAATCCACACGTGAGTTTAACTCTGTCAGTTGAATGCACACATTGACAACCATCCAGTTAGATAGCTCCGTTTTGGTTTTAGAAGCAGATATTTCTCTGTACAGTCTATGGTCCCATTCACTCGGGAATATCCCAACGCAGCTCCTAGAAGAAACGTGTTTCTGACTCGCTGAATCTCAACATAGATTCAACTCTCTTAGGTGAACGAACGCACAGCAGAGCAGTTTCAAGGAAACTTTTCTCCTGAGTTTTAGACGAAGTTTCCTGCTGTTTAGTACGTATGACGGCATTGGGCTGGAAATACCGGTTTTGGGATTCTGCACAGAAAGGGTTTGCAAACCGCTGAATCCACACGTGAGTTTAACTCTGTCAGTTGAATGCACACATTGACAACCATCCAGTTAGATAGCTCCGTTTTGGTTTTAGAAGCAGATATTTCTCTGTACAGCCTATGGTCCCATTCACTCGGGAATATCCCAACGCAGCTCCTAGAAGAAACGTGTTTCTGACTCGCTGAATCTCAACATAGATTCAACTCTCTTAGGTGAACGAACACACAGCAGAGCAGTTTCAAGGAAACGTTTCTCCTGAGTTTTAGACGAAGTTTCCTGCTGTTTACTACGGATGCCGGCATTGGGCTGGAAATACCGGTTTTGGGATTCTGCACAGAAAGGGTTTGCAAACCGCTGAATCCACACGTGAGTTTAACTTTGTCAGTTGAATGCACACATTGACAACCATCCAGTTAGATAGCTCCGTTTTGGTTTTAGAAGCAGATATTTCTCTGTACAGACTATGGTCCCATTCACTCAGGAATATACCAACGCAGCTCCTAGAAGAAACGTGTTTCTGACTCGCTGAATCTCAACATAGATTCAACTCTCTTAGGTGAACGAACGCACAGCAGAGCAGTTTCAAGGAAACGTTTCTCCTGAGTTTTAGACGAAGTTTCCTGCTGTTTAGTACGGATGCCGGCATTGGGCTGGAAATACTGGTTTTGGGATTCTGCACAGAAAGGGTTTGCAAACCACTGAATCCACAAGTGAGTTTAACTCTGTCAGTTGAATGCACACATTGACAACCATTCAGTTAGGTAGCTCCGTTTTGGTTTTAGAAGCAGATATTTCTCTGTACAGCATATGGTCCCATTCACTCGGGAATATCCCAACGCAGCTCCTGGAAGAAACGTGTTTCTGACTCGCTGAATCTCAACATAGATTCAACTCTCTTAGGTGAACGAATGCACAGCAGAGCAGTTTCAAGGAAACGTTTCTCCTGAGTTTTAGACGAAGTTTCCTGCTGTTTAGTACGTATGCCGGCATTGGGCTGGAAATACCGGTTTTGGGATTCTGCACAGAAAGGGTTTGCAAACCGCTGAATCCACACGTGAGTTTAACTCTGTCAGTTGAATTGACACATTGACAACCATCCAGTTAGATAGCTCCGTTTTGGTTTTAGAAGCAGATATTTCTCTGTACAGCCTATGGTCCCATTCACTCGGGAATATCCCAACGCAGCTCCTAGAAGAAACGTGTTTCTGACTCGCTGAATTTCAACATAGATTCAACTTTCTTAGGTGAACGAACGCACAGCAGAGCAGTTTCAAGGAAACTTTTCTCCTGAGTTTTAGACGAAGTTTCCTGCTGTTTAGTACGGAGGCCGGCATTGGGCTGGAAATACCGGTTTTGGGATTCTGCACAGAAAGGGTTTGCAAACCGCTGAATCCACACGTGAGTTTAACTTTGTCAGTTGAATGCACACATTGACAACCATCCAGTTAGATAGCTCCGTTTTGGTTTAAGAAGCAGATATTTCTCTGTACAGACTATGGTCCCATTCACTCGGGAATATCCCAACGCAGCTCCTAGAAGAAACGTGTTTCTGACTCGCTGAATCTCAACATAGATTCAACTCTCTTAGGTGAACGAACGCACAGCAGAGCAGTTTCAAGGAAACGTTTCTCCTCAGTTTTAGAGGAAGTTTCCTGCTGTTTAGTACGTATGCCGGCATTGGGCTGGAAATACCGGTTTTGGGATTCTGCACAGAAAGGGTTTGCAAACCACTGAATCCACAAGTGAGTTTAACTCTGTCAGTTGAATGCACACTTTGACAAACATTCAGTTAGGTAGCTCCGTTTTAGTTTTAGAAGCAGATATTTCTCTGTACAGCCTATGGTCCCATTCACTCGGGAATATCCCAACGCAGCTCCTGGAAGAAACGTGTTTCTGACTCGCTGAATCTCAACATAGATTCAACTCTCTTAGGTGAACGAACGCACAGCAGAGCAGTTTCAAGGAAACGTTTCTCCTGAGTTTTAGACGAAGTTTCCTGCAGTTTAGTACGTATGCCGGCATTGGGCTGGAAATACCGGTTTTGGTATTCTGCACCGAAAGGGTTTGCAAACCGCTGAATCCACACGTGAGTTTAACTCTGTCAGTTGAATGCACACATTGACAACCATCCAGTTAGATAGCTTCGTTTTGGTTTTAGAAGCAGATATTTCTCTGTACAGCCTATGGTCCCATTCACTCGGGAATATCCCAACGCAGCTCCTAGAAGAAACGTGTTTCTGACTCGCTGAATCTCAACATAGATTCAACTTTCTTAGGTGATCGAACGCACAGCAGAGCAGTTTCAAGGAAACTTTTCTCCTGAGTTTTAGACGAAGTTTCCTGCTGTTTAGTACGGATGCCGGCATTGGGCTGGAAATAACGGTTTTGGGATTCTGCACAGAAAGGGTTTGCAAACCGCTGAATCCAAACGTGAGTTTAACTCTGTCAGTTGAATGCACAAATTGACAACCATTCAGTTAGATAGCACCCTTTTGGTTTAAGGAGCAGATATTTCTCTGTACAGCCTATGGTCCCATTCACTCGGGATTATCCCAACGCAGCTCCTAGAAGAAACGTGTTTCTGACTCGCTGAATCTCAACATAGATTCAACTCTCTTAGGTGAACGAACGCACAGCAGAGCAGTTTCAAGGAAACTTTTCTCCTGAGTTTTAGACGAAATTTCCTGCTGTTTAATACGTATGCCGGCATTGGGCTGGAAATACCGGTTTTGGGATTCTGCACAGAAAGGGTTTGCAAACCACTGAATCCACAAGTGAGTTTAACTCTGTCAGTTGAATGCACACATTGACAACCATTCAGTTAGGTAGCTCCGTTTTGGTTTTAGAAGCAGA
This sequence comes from Aotus nancymaae, assembly GCF_030222135.1. Taxonomy (NCBI): domain Eukaryota; kingdom Metazoa; phylum Chordata; class Mammalia; order Primates; family Aotidae; genus Aotus; species Aotus nancymaae. The sequence goes on along the minus strand of NW_026988549.1, from coordinate 2,396,575 downwards.
TATTTCTCTGTACAGCCTATGGTCCCATTCACTCGGGAATATCCCAACGCAGCTCCTGGAAGAAACGTTTTTCTGACTCGCTGAATCTCAACATAGATGCAACTCTCTTAGGTGAACGAACGCACAGCAGAGCAGTTTCAAGGAAACGTTTCTCCTGAGTTTTAGACGAAGTTTCCTGCTGTTTAGTACGGATGCCGGCATTGGGCTGGGAATACCGGTTTTGGGATTCTGCACAGAAAGGGTTTGCAAACCACTGAATCCACACGTGAGTTTAACTCTGTCAGTTGAATGCACACACTGACAACCATTCAGTTAGATAGCTCCGTTTTGGTTTTAGAAGCCGATATTTCTCTGTACAGCCTATGGTCCCATTCACTCGGGAATATCCCAACGCAGCTCCTAGAAGAAACGTGTTTCTGACTCGCTGAATCTCAACATGGATTCAACTCTCTTAGGTGAACGAACGCACAGCAGAACAGTTTCAAGGAAACTTTTCTCCTGAGTTTTAGACGAAGTTTCCTGCTGTTTAGTACGGATGCCGGCATTGGGCTGGAAATACCGGTTTTCGGATTCTGCACAGAAAGGGTTTGCAAACCGCTGAATCCACACGTGAGTTTAACTCTGTCAGTTGAATGCACACATTGACAACCATCCAGTTAGATAGCTCCGTTTTGGTTTTAGAAGCAGATATTTCTCTGTACAGTCTATGGTCCCATTCACTCGGGAATATCCCAACGCAGCTCTTAGAAGAAACGTGTTTCTGACTCGCTGAATCTCAACATAGATTGAACTCTCTTAGGTGAACGAACGCACAGCAGAGCAGTTTCAAGGAAACGTTTCTCCTGAGTTTTAGACGAAGTTTCCTGCAGTTTAGTACGTATGCCGGCATTGGGCTGGAAATACCGGTTTTGGGATTCTGCACAGAAAGGGTTTGCAAACCGTTGAATCCACACGTGAGTTTAACTCTGTCAGTTGAATGCACACATTGACAACCATCCAGTTAGATAGCTCCGTTTTGGTTTTAGAAGCAGATATTTCTCTGTACAGCCTATGGTCCCATTCACTCGGGAATATCCCAACGCAGCTCCTAGAAGAAACGTGTTTCTGACTCGCTGAATCTCAACATAGATTCAACTCTCTTAGGTGAACGAACGCACAGCAGAGCAGTTTCAAGGAAACGTTTCTCCTGAGTTTTAGACGAAGTTTCCTGCTGTTTAGTACGGATGCCGGCATTGGGCTGGAAATACCGGTTTTGGGATTCTGCATAGAAAGGGTTTCCAAACCGCTGACTCCACACGTGAGTTTAACTTTGCCAGTTGAAAGCACACGTTGACAACCATCCAGTTAGATAGCTCCGTTTTGGTTTTAGAAGCAGATATTTCTCTGTACAGCCTATGGTCCCATTCACTCGGGAATATCCCAACGCAGCTCCTAGAAGAAACGTGTTTCTGACTCGCTGAATCTCAACATAGATGCAACTCTCTTAGGTGAACGAACGCACAGCAGAGCAGTTTCAAGGAAACGTTTCTCCTCAGTTTTAGACGAAGTTTCCTGCTGTTTAGTACGTATGCCGGCATTGGGCTGGAAATACCGGTTTTGGGATTCTGCACAGAAAGGGTTTGCAAACCACTGAATCCACAAGTGAGTTTAACTCTGTCAGTTGAATGCACACTTTGACAACCATTCAGTTAGGTAGCTCCGTTTTGGTTTTAGAAGCAGATATTTCTCTGTACAGCCTATGGTCCCATTCACTCGGGAATATCCCAACGCAGCTCCTGGAAGAAACGTGTTTCTGACTCGCTGAATCTCAATATAGATTCAACTCTCTTAGGTGAACGAACGCACAGCAGAGCAGTTTCAAGGAAACGTTTCTCCTGAGTTTTAGACGAAGTTTCCTGCAGTTTAGTACGTATGCCGGCATTGGGCTGGAAATACCGGTTTTGGTATTCTGCACAGAAAGGGTTTGCAAACCGCTGAATCCACACGTGAGTTTAACTCTGTCAGTTGAATGCACAAATTGACAACCATCCAGTTAGATAGCTCCGTTTTGGTTTTAGAAGCAGATATTTCTCTGTAAAGCCTATGGTCCCATTCTCTCGGGAATATCCCAACGCAGCTCCTAGAAGAAACGTGTTTCTGACTCGCTGAATCTCAACATAGATTCAACTTTCTTAGGTGATCGAACGCACAGCAGAGCAGTTTCAAGGAAACTTTTCTCCTGAGTTTTAGACGAAGTTTCCTGCTGTTTAGTACGGATGCCGGCAATGGGCAGGAAATAACGGTTTTGGGATTCTGCACAGAAAGGGTTTGCAAACCGCTGAATCCAAACGTGAGTTTAACTCTGTCAGTTGAATGCACAAATTGACAACCATTCAGTTAGATAGCACCCTTTTGGTTTAAGGAGCAGATATTTCTCTGTACAGCCTATGGTCCCATTCACTCGGGATTATCCCAACGCAGCTCCTAGAAGAAACGTGTTTCTGACTCGCTGAATCTCAACATAGATTCAACTCTCTTAGGTGAACGAACGCACAGCAGAGCAGTTTCAAGGAAACTTTTCTCCTGAGCTTTAGACGAAATTTCCTGCTGTTTAATACGTATGCCGGCATAGGGCTGGAAATACCGGTTTTGGGATTCTGCACAGAAAGGGTTTGCAAACCACTGAATCCACAAGTGAGTTTAACTCTGTCAGTTGAATGCACACATTGACAACCATTCAGTTAGGTAGCTCCGTTTTGGTTTTAGAAGCAGATATTTCTCTGTACAGCCTATGGTCCCATTCACTCGGGAATATCCCAACGCAGCTCCTGGAAGATACGTGTTTCTGACTCGCTGAATCTCAACATAGATGCAACTCTCTTAGGTGAACGAACGCACAGCAGAGCAGTTTCAAGGAAACGTTTCTCCTGAGTTTTAGACGAAGTTTCCTGCTGTTTAGTACGTATGCCGGCATTGGGCTGGAAATACCGGTTTTGGGATTCTGCACAGAAAGGGTTTGCAAACCACTGAATCCACACGTGAGTTTAACTCTGTCAGTTGAATGCACACACTGACAACCATTCAGTTAGATAGCTCCGTTTTGGTTTTAGAATCCGATATTTCTCTGTACAGCCTATGGTCCCATTCATTCGGGAATATCCCAACGCAGCTCCTAGAAGAAACGTGTTTCTGACTCGCTGAATCTCAACATAGATTCAACTCTCTAAGGTGAACGAACGCACAGCAGAGCAGTTTCAAGGAAACGTTTCTCCTGAGTTTTAGACGAAGTTTCCTGCTGTTTAGTACGGATGCCGGCATTGGGCTGGAAATACCGGTTTTGGGATTCTGCACAGAAAGGGTTTGCAAACCGCTGACTCCACACGTGAGTTTAACTCTGTCAGTTGAATGCACACATTGACAACCATCCAGTTAGATAGCTCCGTTTTGGTTTTAGAAGCAGATATTTCTCTGTACAGCCTATGGTCCCATTCACTCGGGAATATCCCAACGCAGCTCCTAGAAGAAACGTGTTTCTGACTCGCTGAATCTCAACATAGATTCAACTCTCTTAGGTGAACGAACGCACAGCAGAGCAGTTTCAAGGAAACGTTTCTCCTGAGTTTTAGACGAAGTTTCCTGCTGTTTAGTACGGATGCCGGCATTGGGCTGGAAATACCGGTTTTGGGATTCTGCATAGAAAGGGTTTCCAAACCGGTGACTCCACACGTGAGTTTAACTTTGCCAGTTGAAAGCACACGTTGAGAACCATCCAGTTAGATAGCTCCGTTTTGGTTTTAGAAGCAGATATTTCTCTGTACAGCCTATGGTCCCATTCACTCGGGAATATCCCAACGCAGCTCCTAGAAGAAACGTGTTTCTGACTCGCTGAATCTCAACATAGATGCAACTCTCTTAGGTGAACGAACGCACAGCAGAGCAGTTTCAAGGAAACGTTTCTCCTCAGTTTTAGACGAAGTTTCCTGCTGTTTAGTACGTATGCCGGCATTGGGCTGGAAATACCGGTTTTGGGATTCTGCACAGAAAGGGTTTGCAAACCACTGAATCCACAAGTGAGTTTAACTCTGTCAGTTGAATGCACACTTTGACAACCATTCAGTTAGGTAGCTCCGTTTTGGTTTTAGAAGCAGATATTTCTCTGTACAGCCTATGGTCCCATTCACTCGGGAATATCCCAACGCAGCTCCTGGAAGAAACGTGTTTCTGACTCGCTGAATCTCAATATAGATTCAACTCTCTTAGGTGAACGAACGCACAGCAGAGCAGTTTCAAGGAAACGTTTCTCCTGAGTTTTAGACGAAGTTTCCTGCAGTTTAGTACGTATGCCGGCATTGGGCTGGAAATACCGGTTTTGGTATTCTGCACAGAAAGGGTTTGCAAACCGCTGAATCCACACGTGAGTTTAACTCTGTCAGTTGAATGCACAAATTGACAACCATCCAGTTAGATAGCTCCGTTTTGGTTTTAGAAGCAGATATTTCTCTGTACAGCCTATGGTCCCATTCTCTCGGGAATATCCCAACGCAGCTCCTAGAAGAAACGTGTTTCTGACTCGCTGAATCTCAACATAGATTCAACTTTCTTAGGTGATCGAACGCACAGCAGAGCAGTTTCAAGGAAACTTTTCTCCTGAGTTTTAGACGAAGTTTCCTGCTGTTTAGTACGGATGCCGGCATTGGGCAGGAAATAACGGTTTTGGGATTCTGCACAGAAAGGGTTTGCAAACCGCTGAATCCAAACGTGAGTTTAACTCTGTCAGTTGAATGCACAAATTGACAACCATTCAGTTAGATAGCACCCTTTTGGTTTAAGGAGCAGATATTTCTCTGTACAGCCTATGGTCCCATTCACTCGGGATTATCCCAACGCAGCTCCTAGAAGAAACGTGTTTCTGACTCGCTGAATCTCAACATAGATTCAACTCTCTTAGGTGAACGAACGCACAGCAGAGCAGTTTCAAGGAAACTTTTCTCCTGAGCTTTAGACGAAATTTCCTGCTGTTTAATACGTATGCCGGCATAGGGCTGGAAATACCGGTTTTGGGATTCTGCACAGAAAGGGTTTGCAAACCACTGAATCCACAAGTGAGTTTAACTCTGTCAGTTGAATGCACACATTGACAACCATTCAGTTAGGTAGCTCCGTTTTGGTTTTAGAAGCAGATATTTCTCTGTACAGCCTATGGTCCCATTCATTCGGGAATATCCCAACGCAGCTCCTGGAAGATACGTGTTTCTGACTCGCTGAATCTCAACATAGATGCAACTCTCTTAGGTGAACGAACGCACAGCAGAGCAGTTTCAAGGAAACGTTTCTCCTGAGTTTTAGACGAAGTTTCCTGCTGTTTAGTACGTATGCCGGCATTGGGCTGGAAATACCGGTTTTGGGATTCTGCACAGAAAGGGTTTGCAAACCACTGAATCCACACGTGAGTTTAACTCTGTCAGTTGAATGCACACACTGACAACCATTCAGTTAGATAGCTCCGTTTTGGTTTTAGAATCCGATATTTCTCTGTACAGCCTATGGTCCCATTCATTCGGGAATATCCCAACGCAGCTCCTAGAAGAAACGTGTTTCTGACTCGCTGAATCTCAACATAGATTCAACTCTCTAAGGTGAACGAACGCACAGCAGAGCAGTTTCAAGGAAACGTTTCTCCTGAGTTTTAGACGAAGTTTCCTGCTGTTTAGTACGGATGCCGGCATTGGGCTGGAAATACCGGTTTTGGGATTCTGCACAGAAAGGGTTTGCAAACCGCTGACTCCACACGTGAGTTTAACTTTGTCAGTTGAATGCACACATTGACAACCATCCAGTTAGATAGCTCCGTTTTGGTTTTAGAAGCAGATATTTCTCTGTACAGACTATGGTCCCATTCACTCGGGAATATCCCAACGCAGCTCCTAGAAGAAACGTGTTTCTGACTCGCTGAATCTCAACATAGATTCAACTCTCTTAGGTGAACGAACGCACAGCAGAGCAGTTTCAAGGAAACGTTTCTCCTGAGTTTTAGACGAAGTTTCCTGCTGTTTAGTACGGATGCCGGCATTGGGCTGGAAATACCGGTTTTGGGATTCTGCACAGAAAGGGTTTGCACACCACTGAATCCACAAGTGAGTTTAACTCTGTCAGTTGAATGCACACATTGACAACCATTCAGTTAGGTAGCTCCGTTTTGGTTTTAGAAGCAGATATTTCTCTGTACAGCATATGGTCCCATTCACTCGGGAATATCCCAACGCAGCTCCTAGAAGAAACGTGTTTCTGACTCGCTGAATCTCAACATAGATTCAACTCTCTTAGGTGAACGAACGCACAGCAGAGCAGTTTCAAGGAAACGTTTCTCCTGAGTTTTAGACGAAGTTTCCTGCTGTTTAGTACGTATGCCGGCATTGGGCTGGAAATACCGGTTTTGGGATTCTGCACAGAAAGGGTTTGCAAACCACTGAATCCACACGTGAGTTTAACTCTGTCAGTTGAATGCCCACACTGACAACCATTCAGTTAGATAGCTCCGTTTTGGTTTTAGAAGCAGATATTTCTCTGTACAGACTATGGTCCCATTCACTCGGGAATATCCCAACGCAGCTCCTAGAAGAAACGTGTTTCTGACTCGCTGAATCTCCACATAGATTCAACTCTCTTAGGTGAACGAACGCACAGCAGAGCAGTTTCAAGGAAACGTTTCTCCTGAGTTTTAGACGAAGTTTCCTGCTGTTTAGTACGGATGCCGGCATTGGGCTGGAAATACCGGTTTTGGGATTCTGCACAGAAAGTGTTTCCAAACCGCTGACTCCACACGTGAGTTTAACTTTGCCAGTTGAATGCACACGTTGACAACCATCCAGTTAGATAGCTCCGTTTTGGTTTTAGAAGCAGATATTTCTCTGTACAGCCTATGGTCCCATTCACTCGGGAATATCCCAACGCAGCTCCTAGAAGAAACGTGTTTCTGACTCGCTGAATCTCAACATAGATTCAACTCTCTTAGGTGAACGAACGCACAGCAGAGCAGTTTCAAGGAAACTTTTCTCCTGAGTTTTAGACGAAGTTTCCTGCTGTTTAGTACGTATGCCAGCATTGGGCTGGAAATACCGGTTTTGGGATTCTGCACAGAAACGGTTTGCAAACCGCTGAATCCACACGTGAGTTTAACTCTGTCAGTTGCGTGCACACATTGACAACCATCCAGTTAGATAGCTCCGTTTTGGTTTTAGAAGCAGATATTTCTCTGTACAGCCATGGTCCCATTCACTCGGGAATATCCCAATGCAGCTCCTAGCATAAACGTGTTTCTGACTCGCTGAATCTCAACATAGATTCAACTCTCTTAGGTTAACGAACGCACAGCAGAGCAGTTTCAAGGAAACGTTTCTCCTGAGTTTTAGACGAAGTTTCCTGCTGTTTAGTACGTATGCCAGCATTGGGCTGGAAATACCGGTTTTGGGATTCTGCACAGAAAGGGTTTGCAAACCGCTGAATCCAAACGTGAGTTTAACTCTGTCAGTTGAATGCACACATTGACAACCATTCAGTTAGATAGCACCCTTTTGGTTTTAGGAGCAGATATTTCTCTGTACAGCCTATGGTCCCATTCACTCGGGATTATCCCAACGCAGCTCCTAGAAGAAACGTGTTTCTGACTCGCTGAATCTCAACATAGATTCAACTCTCTTAGGTGAACGAATGCACAGCAGAGCAGTTTCATGGAAACGTTTCTCCTGAGTTTTAGACGAAGTTTCCTGCTCTTTAGTACGTATGCCGGCATTGGGCTGGAAATACCGGTTTTGGGATTCTGCACAGAAACGGTTTGCAAACCGCTGAATCCACACGTGCGTTTAACTCTGTCAGTTGAGTGCACATATTGACAACCATTCAGTTAGATAGCTCCGTTTTGGTTTTAGAAGCAGATATTTCTCTGTACAGCCTATGGTCCCATTCACTCGGGAATATCCCAACGCAGCTACTAGAAGAAGCGTGTTTCTGACTCGCTGAATCTCAACATAGATTCAACTCTCTTAGGTGAACGAACGCACAGCAGAGCAGTTTCATGGAAACGTTTCTCCTGAGTTTTAGACGAAGTTTCCTGCTGTTTAGTACGTATGCCGGCATTGGGCTGGGAATACCGGTTTTGCGATTCTGCACAGAAAGGGTTTGCAAACCGCTGAATACACACGTGAGTTTAACTTTGTCAGTTGAATGCACACGTTGACAACCATCCAGTTAGATAGCTCCGTTTTGGTTTTAGAAGCAGATATTTCTCTGTACAGCCTATGGTCCCATTCACTCGGGAATATCCCAACGCAGCTCCTAGAAGAAACGTGTTTCTGACTCGCTGAATCTCAACATAGATTCAACTCTCTTAGGTGAACGAACGCACGGCAGAGCAGTTTCAAGGAAACGTTTCTCCTGAGTTTTAGACGAAGTTTCCTGCTGTTTAGTACGGATGCCGGCATTGGGCTGGAAATACCGGTTTTGGGATTCTGCACAGAAAGGGTTTGCACACCACTGAATCCAAAAGTGAGTTTAACTCTGTCAGTTGAATGCACACATTGACAACCATTCAGTTAGGTAGCTCCGTTTTGGTTTTAGAAGAAGATATTTCTCTGTACAGCATATGGTCCCATTCACTCGGGAATATCCCAACGCAGCTCCTAGAAGAAACGTGTTTCTGACTCGCTGAATCTCAACATAGATTCAACTCTCTTAGGTGAACGAACGCACAGCAGAGCAGTTTCAAGGAAACGTTTCTCCTGAGTTTTAGACGAAGTTTCCTGCTGTTTAGTACGTATGCCGGCATTGGGCTGGAAATACCGGTTTTGGGATTCTGCACAGAAAGGGTTTGCAAACCACTGAATCCACACGTGAGTTTAACTCTGTCAGTTGAATGCCCACACTGACAACCATTCAGTTAGATAGCTCCGTTTTGGTTTTAGAAGCAGATATTTCTCTGTACAGACTATGGTCCCATTCACTCGGGAATATCCCAACGCAGCTCCTAGAAGAAACGTGTTTCAGACTCGCTGAATCTCCACATAGATTCAACTCTCTTAGGTGAACGAACGCACAGCAGAGCAGTTTCAAGGAAACGTTTCTCCTGAGTTTTAGACGAAGTTTCCTGCTGTTTAGTACGGATGCCGGCATTGGGCTGGAAATACCGGTTTTGGGATTCTGCACAGAAAGTGTTTCCAAACCGCTGACTCCACACGTGAGTTTAACTTTGCCAGTTGAATGCACACGTTGACAACCATCCAGTTAGATAGCTCCGTTTTGGTTTTAGAAGCAGATATTTCTCTGTACAGCCTATGGTCCCATTCACTCGGGAATATCCCAACGCAGCTCCTAGAAGAAACGTGTTTCTGACTCGCTGAATCTCAACATAGATTCAACTCTCTTAGGTGAACGAACGCACAGCAGAGCAGTTTCAAGGAAACTTTTCTCCTGAGTTTTAGACGAAGTTTCCTGCTGTTTAGTACGTATGCCGGCATTGGGCTGGAAATACCGGTTTTGGGATTCTGCACAGAAACGGTTTGCAAACCGCTGAATCCACACGTGAGTTTAACTCTGTCAGGTGAATGCACACATTGACAACCATCCAGTTAGATAGCTCCGTTTTGGTTTTAGAAGCAGATATTTCTCTGTACAGCCTATGGTCCCATTCACTCGGGAATATCCCAATGCAGCTCCTAGCATAAACGTGTTTCTGACTCGCTGAATCTCAACATAGATTCAACTCTCTTAGGTTAACGAACGCACAGCAGAGCAGTTTCAAGGAAACGTTTCTCCTGAGTTTTAGACGAAGTTTCCTGCTGTTTAGTACGTATGCCAGCATTGGGCTGGAAATACCGGTTTTGGGATTCTGCACAGAAAGGGTTTGCAAACCGCTGAATCCAAACGTGAGTTTAACTCTGTCAGTTGAATGCACACATTGACAACCATTCAGTTAGATAGCACCCTTTTGGTTTTAGGAGCAGATATTTCTCTTTACAGCCTATGGTCCCATTCACTCGGGATTATCCCAACGCAGCTCCTAGAAGAAACGTGTTTCTGACTCGCTGAATCTCAACATAGATTCAACTCTCTTAGGTGAACGAATGCACAGCAGAGCAGTTTCATGGAAACGTTTCTCCTGAGTTTTGGACGAAGTTTCCTGCTCTTTAGTACGTATGCCGGCATTGGGCTGGAAATACCGGTTTTGGGATTCTGCACAGAAACGGTTTGCAAACCGCTGAATCCACACGTGCGTTTAACTCTGTCAGTTGAGTGCACATATTGACAACCATTCAGTTAGATAGCTCCGTTTTGGTTTTAGAAGCAGATATTTCTCTGTACAGCCTATGGTCCCATTCACTCGGGAATATCCCAACGCAGCTCCTAGAAGAAGCGTGTTTCTGACTCGCTGAATCTCAACATAGATTCAACTCTCTTAGGTGAACGAACGCACAGCAGAGCAGTTTCATGGAAACGTTTCTCCTGAGTTTTAGACGAAGTTTCCTGCTGTTTAGTACGTATGCCGGCATTGGGCTGGGAATACCGGTTTTGCGATTCTGCACAGAAAGGGTTTGCAAACCGCTGAATACACACGTGAGTTTAACTTTGTCAGTTGAATGCACACGTTGACAACCATCCAGTTAGATAGCTCCGTTTTGGTTTTAGAAGCAGATATTTCTCTGTACAGCCTATGGTCCCATTCACTCGGGAATATCCCAACGCAGCTCCTAGAAGAAACGTGTTTCTGACTCGCTGAATCTCAACATAGATTCAACTCTCTTAGGTGAACGAACGCACAGCAGAGCAATTTCAAGGATACGTTTCTCCTGAGTTTTAGACGAAGTTTCCTGCAGTTTAGTACGTATGCCGGCATTGAGCTGGAATTACCGGTTTTGGGATTCTGCACAGAAAGGGTTTGTAAACCGCTGAATCCAAACGTGAGTTTAACTCTGTCAGTTGAATGCACACATTGACTACCATTCAGTTAGATAGCACCCTTTTGGTTTTAGGAGCAGCTATCTCTCTGTACAGCCTATGGTCCCATTCACTCGGGAATATCCCAACGCAGCTCCTAGAAGAAACGTGTTTCTGACTCGCTGAATCTCAACATAGATTCAACTCTCTTAGGTGAACGAACGCACAGCAGAGCAGTTTCAAGGAAATGTTTCTCCTGAGTTTTAGACGAAGTTTCCTGCTGTTTAGTACGTATGCCGGCATTGGGCTGGAAATACCGGTTTTGGGATTCTGCACAGAAAGGGTTTGCAAACCGCTGAATCCAAACGTGAGTTTAACTCTGTCAGTTGAATGCACAAATTGAAAACCTTTCAGTTTGGTAGCACCCTTTTGGTTTAAGGAGCAGATATTTCTCTGTACAGCCTATGGTCCCATTCACTCGGGATTATCCCAACGCAGCTCCTAGAAGAAACGTGTTTCTGACTCGCTGAATCTCAACATAGATTCAACTCTCTTAGGTGAACGAACGCACAGCAGAGCAGTTTCAAGGAAATGTTTCTCCTGAGTTTTAGACGAAGTTTCCTGCTGTTTAGTACGGATGCCGGCATTGGGCTGGAAATACCGGTTTTGGGATTCTGCACAGAAAGTGTTTCCAAACCGCTGACTCCACACGTGAGTTTAACTTTGCCAGTTGAATGCACACGTTGACAACCATCCAGTTAGATAGCTCCGTTTTGGTTTTAGAAGCAGATATTTCTCTGTACAGCCTATGGTCCCATTCACTCGGGAATATCCCAACGCAGCTCCTAGAAGAAACGTGTTTCTGACTCGCTGAATCTCAACATAGATTCAACTCTCTTAGGTGAACGAACGCACAGCAGAGCAGTTTCAAGGAAACTTTTCTCCTGAGTTTTAGACGAAGTTTCCTGCTGTTTAGTACGTATGCCGGCATTGGGCTGGAAATACCGGTTTTGGGATTCTGCACAGAAACGGTTTGCAAACCGCTGAATCCACACGTGAGTTTAACTCTGTCAGGTGAATGCACACATTGACAACCATCCAGTTAGATAGCTCCGTTTTGGTTTTAGAAGCAGATATTTCTCTGTACAGCCTATGGTCCCATTCACTCGGGAATATCCCAATGCAGCTCCTAGCATAAACGTGTTTCTGACTCGCTGAATCTCAACATAGATTCAACTCTCTTAGGTTAACGAACGCACAGCAGAGCAGTTTCAAGGAAACGTTTCTCCTGAGTTTTAGACGAAGTTTCCTGCTGTTTAGTACGTATGCCAGCATTGGGCTGGAAATACCGGTTTTGGGATTCTGCACAGAAAGGGTTTGCAAACCGCTGAATCCAAACGTGAGTTTAACTCTGTCAGTTGAATGCACACATTGACAACCATTCAGTTAGATAGCACCCTTTTGGTTTAAGGAGCAGATATTTCTCTGTACAGCCTATGGTCCCATTCACTCGGGATTATCCCAACGCAGCTCCTAGAAGAAACGTGTTTCTGACTCGCTGAATCTCAACATAGATTCAACTCTTTAGGTGAACGAACGCACAGCAGAGCAGTTTCAAGGAAACTTTTCTCCTGAGTTTTAGACGAAATTTCCTGCTGTTTAATACGTATGCCGGCATTGGGCTGGAAATACCGGTTTTGGGATTCTGCACAGAAAGGGTTTGCAAACCACTGAATCCACAAGTGAGTTTAACTCTCTCAGTTGAATGCACACATTGACAACCATTCAGTTAGGTAGCTCCGTTTTGGTTTTAGAAGCAGATATTTCTCTGTACAGCCTATGGTCCCATTCACTCGGGAATATCCCAACGCAGCTCCTGGAAGAAACGTGTTTCTGACTCGCTGAATCTCAACATAGATTCAACTCTCTTAGGTGAACGAACGCACAGCAGAGCAGTTTCAAGGAAACGTTTCTCCTGAGTTTTAGACGAAGTTTCCTGCTGTTTAGTACGGATGCCGGCATTGGGCTGGAAATACCGGTTTTGGGATTCTGCACAGAAAGGGTTTGCAAACCACTGAATCCACACGTGAGTTTAACTCTGTCAGTTGAATGCACACACTGACAACCATTCAGTTAGATAGCTCCGTTTTGGTTTTAGAAGCCGATATTTCTCTGTACAGCCTATGGTCCCATTCACTCGGGAATATCCCAACGCAGCTCCTAGAAGAAACGTGTTTCTGACTCGCTGAATCTCAACATAGATTCAACTCTCTTAGGTGAACGAACGCACAGCAGAGCAGTTTCAAGGAAACTTTTCTCCTGAGTTTTAGACGAAGTTTCCTGCTGTTTAGTACGTATGCCGGCATTGGGCTGGAAATACCGGTTTTGGGATTCTGCACAGAAAGGGTTTGCAAACCGCTGAATCCACACGTGACTTTAACTCTGTCAGTTGAATGCACACATTGACAACCATCCAGTTAGATAGCTCCGTTTTGGTTTTAGAAGCAGATATTTCTCTGTACAGTCTATGGTCCCATTCACTCGGGAATATCCCAACGCAGCTCCTAGAAGAAACGTGTTTCTGACTCGCTGAATCTCAACATAGATTCAACTCTCTTAGGTGAACGAACGCACAGCAGAGCAGTTTCAAGGAAACGTTTCTCCTGAGTTTTAGACGAAGTTTCCTGCTGTTTAGTACGGATGCCGGCATTGGGCTGGAAATACCGGTTTTGGGATTCTGCACAGAAAGTGTTTCCAAACCGCTGACTCCACACGTGAGTTTAACTTTGCCAGTTGAATGCACACGTTGACAACCATCCAGTTAGATAGCTCCGTTTTGGTTTTAGAAGCAGATATTTCTCTGTACAGCCTATGGTCCCATTCACTCGGGAATATCCCAACGCAGCTCCTAGAAGAAACGTGTTTCTGACTCGCTGAATCTCAACATAGATTCAACTCTCTTAGGTGAACGAACGCACAGCAGAGCAGTTTCAAGGAAACTTTTCTCCTGAGTTTTAGACGAAGTTTCCTGCTGTTTAGTACGTATGCCGGCATTGGGCTGGAAATACCGGTTTTGGGATTCTGCACAGAAACGGTTTGCAAACCGCTGAATCCACACGTGAGTTTAACTCTGTCAGGTGAATGCACACATTGACAACCATCCAGTTAGATAGCTCCGTTTTGGTTTTAGAAGCAGATATTTCTCTGTACAGCCTATGGTCCCATTCACTCGGGAATATCCCAATGCAGCTCCTAGCATAAACGTGTTTCTGACTCGCTGAATCTCAACATAGATTCAACTCTCTTAGGTTAACGAACGCACAGCAGAGCAGTTTCAAGGAAACGTTTCTCCTGAGTTTTAGACGAAGTTTCCTGCTGTTTAGTACGTATGCCAGCATTGGGCTGGAAATACCGGTTTTGGGATTCTGCACAGAAAGGGTTTGCAAACCGCTGAATCCAAACGTGAGTTTAACTCTGTCAGTTGAATGCACACATTGACAACCATTCAGTTAGATAGCACCCTTTTGGTTTTAGGAGCAGATATTTCTCTGTACAGCCTATGGTCCCATTCACTCGGGATTATCCCAACGCAGCTCCTAGAAGAAACGTGTTTCTGACTCGCTGAATCTCAACATAGATTCAACTCTCTTAGGTGAACGAATGCACAGTAGAGCAGTTTCATGGAAACGTTTCTCCTGAGTTTTGGACGAAGTTTCCTGCTCTTTAGTACGTATGCCGGCATTGGGCTGGAAATACCGGTTTTGGGATTCTGCACAGAAACGGTTTGCAAACCGCTGAATCCACACGTGCGTTTAACTCTGTCAGTTGAGTGCACATATTGACAACCATTCAGTTAGATAGCTCCGTTTTGGTTTTAGAAGCAGATATTTCTCTGTACAGCCTATGGTCCCATTCACTCGGGAATATCCCAACGCAGCTCCTAGAAGAAGCGTGTTTCTGACTCGCTGAATCTCAACATAGATTCAACTCTCTTAGGTGAACGAACGCACAGCAGAGCAGTTTCATGGAAACGTTTCTCCTGAGTTTTAGACGAAGTTTCCTGCTGTTTAGTACGTATGCCGGCATTGGGCTGGGAATACCGGTTTTGCGATTCTGCACAGAAAGGGTTTGCAAACCGCTGAATACACACGTGAGTTTAACTTTGTCAGTTGAATGCACACGTTGACAACCATCCAGTTAGATAGCTCCGTTTTGGTTTTAGAAGCAGATATTTCTCTGTACAGCCTATGGTCCCATTCACTCGGGAATATCCCAACGCAGCTCCTAGAAGAAACGTGTTTCTGACTCGCTGAATCTCAACATAGATTCAACTCTCTTAGGTGAACGAACGCACAGCAGAGCAATTTCAAGGATACGTTTCTCCTGAGTTTTAGACGAAGTTTCCTGCAGTTTAGTACGTATGCCGGCATTGAGCTGGAATTACCGGTTTTGGGATTCTGCACAGAAAGGGTTTGTAAACCGCTGAATCCAAACGTGAGTTTAACTCTGTCAGTTGAATGCACACATTGACTACCATTCAGTTAGATAGCACCCTTTTGGTTTTAGGAGCAGCTATCTCTCTGTACAGCCTATGGTCCCATTCACTCGGGAATATCCCAACGCAGCTCCTAGAAGAAACGTGTTTCTGACTCGCTGAATCTCAACATAGATTCAACTCTCTTAGGTGAACGAACGCACAGCAGAGCAGTTTCAAGGAAATGTTTCTCCTGAGTTTTAGACGAAGTTTCCTGCTGTTTAGTACGTATGCCGGCATTGGGCTGGAAATACCGGTTTTGGGATTCTGCACAGAAAGGGTTTGCAAACCGCTGAATCCAAACGTGAGTTTAACTCTGTCAGTTGAATGCACAAATTGAAAACCTTTCAGTTTGGTAGCACCCTTTTGGTTTAAGGAGCAGATATTTCTCTGTACAGCCTATGGTCCCATTCACTCGGGATTATCCCAACGCAGCTCCTAGAAGAAACGTGTTTCTGACTCGCTGAATCTCAACATAGATTCAACTCTCTTAGGTGAACGAACGCACAGCAGAGCAGTTTCAAGGAAATGTTTCTCCTGAGTTTTAGACGAAGTTTCCTGCTGTTTAGTACGGATGCCGGCATTGGGCTGGAAATAACGGTTTTGGGATTCTGCACAGAAAGGGTTTGCAAACCGCTGAATCCAAACGTGAGTTTAACTCTGTCAGTTGAATGCACAAATTGACAACCATTCAGTTAGATAGCACCCTTTTGGTTTAAGGAGCAGATATTTCTCTGTACAGCCTATGGTCCCATTCACTCGGGATTATCCCAACGCAGCTCCTAGAAGAAACGTGTTTCTGACTCGCTGAATCTCAACATAGATTCAACTCTTTAGGTGAACGAACGCACAGCAGAGCAGTTTCAAGGAAACTTTTCTCCTGAGTTTTAGACGAAATTTCCTGCTGTTTAATACGTATGCCGGCATTGGGCTGGAAATACCGGTTTTGGGATTCTGCACAGAAAGGGTTTGCAAACCACTGAATCCACAAGTGAGTTTAACTCTCTCAGTTGAATGCACACATTGACAACCATTCAGTTAGGTAGCTCCGTTTTGGTTTTAGAAGCAGATATTTCTCTGTACAGCCTATGGTCCCATTCACTCGGGAATATCCCAACGCAGCTCCTGGAAGAAACGTGTTTCTGACTCGCTGAATCTCAACATAGATTCAACTCTCTTAGGTGAACGAACGCACAGCAGAGCAGTTTCAAGGAAACGTTTCTCCTGAGTTTTAGACGAAGTTTCCTGCTGTTTAGTACGGATGCCGGCATTGGGCTGGAAATACCGGTTTTGGGATTCTGCACAGAAAGGGTTTGCAAACCACTGAATCCACACGTGAGTTTAACTCTGTCAGTTGAATGCACACACTGACAACCATTCAGTTAGATAGCTCCGTTTTGGTTTTAGAAGCCGATATTTCTCTGTACAGCCTATGGTCCCATTCACTCGGGAATATCCCAACGCAGCTCCTAGAAGAAACGTGTTTCTGACTCGCTGAATCTCAACATAGATTCAACTCTCTTAGGTGAACGAACGCACAGCAGAGCAGTTTCAAGGAAACTTTTCTCCTGAGTTTTAGACGAAGTTTCCTGCTGTTTAGTACGTATGCCGGCATTGGGCTGGAAATACCGGTTTTGGGATTCTGCACAGAAAGGGTTTGCAAACCGCTGAATCCACACGTGACTTTAACTCTGTCAGTTGAATGCACACATTGACAACCATCCAGTTAGATAGCTCCGTTTTGGTTTTAGAAGCAGATATTTCTCTGTACAGTCTATGGTCCCATTCACTCGGGAATATCCCAACGCAGCTCCTAGAAGAAACGTGTTTCTGACTCGCTGAATCTCAACATAGATTCAACTCTCTTAGGTGAACGAACGCACAGCAGAGCAGTTTCAAGGAAACGTTTCTCCTGAGTTTTAGACGAAGTTTCCTGCAGTTTAGTACGCATGCCGGCATTGGGCTGGAAATACCGGTTTTGGGATTCTGCATAGAAAGGGTTTGCAAACCGTTGAATCCACACGTGAGTTTAACTCTGTCAGTTGAATGCACACATTGACAACCATCCAGTTAGATAGCTCCGTTTTGGTTTTAGAAGCAGATATTTCTCTGTACAGCCTATGGTCCCATTCACTCGGGAATATCCCAACGCAGCTCCTAGAAGAAACGTGTTTCTGACTCGCTGAATCTCAACATAGATTCAACTCTCTTAGGTGAACGAACGCACAGCAGAGCAGTTTCAAGGAAACGTTTCTCCTGAGTTTTAGACGAAGTTTCCTGCTGTTTAGTACGGATGCCGGCATTGGGCTGGAAATACCGGTTTTAGGATTCTGCACAGAAAGGGTTTGCAAACCGCTGAATCCACACGTGAGTTTAACTTTGTCAGTTGAATGCCCCCATTGACAACCATCCAGTTAGATAGCTCCGTTTTGGTTTTAGAAGCAGATATTTCTCTGTACAGACTATGGTCCCATTCACTCGGGAATATCCCAACGCAGCTCCTAGAAGAAACGTGTTTCTGACTCGCTGAATCTCAACATAGATTCAACTCTCTTAGGTGAACGAACGCACAGCAGAGCAGTTTCAAGGAAACGTTTCTCCTGAGTTTTAGACGAAGTTTCCTGCTGTTTAGTACGGATGCCGGCATTGGGCTGGAAATACCGGTTTTGGGATTCTGCACAGAAAGTGTTTCCAAACCGCTGACTCCACACGTGAGTTTAACTTTGCCAGTTGAATGCACACGTTGACAACCATCCAGTTAGATAGCTCCGTTTTGGTTTTAGAAGCAGATATTTCTCTGTACAGCCTATGGTCCCATTCACTCGGGAATATCCCAACGCAGCTCCTAGAAGAAAGGTGTTTCTGACTCGCTGAATCTCAACATAGATTCAACTCTCTTAGGTGAACGAACGCACAGCAGAGCAGTTTCAAGGAAACTTTTCTCCTGAGTTTTAGACGAAGTTTCCTGCTGTTTAGTACGTATGCCGGCATTGGGCTGGAAATACCGGTTTTGGGATTCTGCACAGAAACGGTTTGCAAACCGCTGAATCCACACGTGAGTTTAACTCTGTCACTTGAGTGCACACATTGACAACCATTCAGTTAGATAGCTCCGTTTTGGTTTTAGAAGCAGATATTTCTCTGTACAGCCTATGGTCCCATTCACTCGGGAATATCCCAATGCAGCTCCTAAAAGAAATGTGTTTCTGACTCGCTGAATCTCAACATAGATTCAACTCTCTTAGGTGAACGAACGCACAGCAGAGCAGTTTCAAGGAAACGTTTCTCCTGAGTTTTAGACGAAGTTTCCTGCAGTTTAGTACGTATGCCGGCATTGAGCTGGAATTACCGGTTTTGGGATTCTGCACAGAAAGGGCTTGTAAACCGCTGAATCCAAACGTGAGTTTAACTCTGTCAGTAAATGCACACATTGACTACCATTCAGTTAGATAGCACCCTTTTGGTTTTAGGAGCAGCTATCTCTCTGTACAGCCTATGGTCCCATTCACTCGGGAATATCCCAACGCAGCTCCTAGAAGAAACGTGTTTCTGACTCGCTGAATCTCAACATAGATTCAACTCTCTTAGGTGAACGAACGCACAGCAGAGCAGTTTCAAGGAAATGTTTCTCCTGAGTTTTAGACGAAGTTTCCTGCTGTTTAGTACGTATGCCGGCATTGGGCTGGAAATACCGGTTTTGGGATTCTGCACAGAAAGGGTTTGCAAACCGCTGAATCCAAACGTGAGTTTAACTCTGTCAGTTGAATGCACAAATTGAAAACCATTCAGTTTGGTAGCACCCTTTTGGTTTAAGGAGCAGATATTTCTCTGTACAGCCTATGGTCCCATTCACTCGGGATTATCCCAACGCAGCTCCTAGAAGAAACGTGTTTCTGACTCGCTGAATCTCAACATAGATTCAACTCTCTTAGGTGAACGAACGCACAGCAGAGCAGTTTCAAGGAAATGTTTCTCCTGAGTTTTAGACGAAGTTTCCTGCTGTTTAGTACGGATGCCGGCATTGGGCTGGAAATAACGGTTTTGGGATTCTGCACAGAAAGGGTTTGCAAACCGCTGAATCCAAACGTGAGTTTAACTCTGTCAGTTGAATGCACAAATTGACAACCATTCAGTTAGATAGCACCCTTTTGGTTTAAGGAGCAGATATTTCTCTGTACAGCCTATGGTCCCATTCACTCGGGATTATCCCAACGCAGCTCCTAGAAGAAACGTGTTTCTGACTCGCTGAATCTCAACATAGATTCAACTCTCTTAATTGAACGAACGCACAGCAGAGCAGTTTCAAGGAAACTTTTCTCCTGAGTTTTAGACGAAATTTCCTGCTGTTTAATACGTATGCCGGCATTGGGCTGGAAATACCGGTTTTGGGATTCTGCACAGAAAGGGTTTGCAAACCACTGAATCCACAAGTGAGTTTAACTCTGTCAGTTGAATGCACACATTGACAACCATTCAGTTAGGTAGCTCCGTTTTGGTTTTAGAAGCAGATATTTCTCTGTACAGCCTATGGTCCCATTCACTCGGGAATATCCCAACGCAGCTCCTGGAAGAAACGTGCTTCTGACTCGCTGAATCTCAACATAGATTCAACTCTCTTAGGTGAACGAACGCACAGCAGAGCAGTTTCAAGGAAACGTTTCTCCTGAGTTTTAGACGAAGTTTCCTGCAGTTTAGTACGCATGCCGGCATTGGGCTGGAAATACCGGTTTTGGGATTCTGCACAGAAAGGGTTTGCAAACCGTTGAATCCACACGTGAGTTTAACTCTGTCAGTTGAATGCACACATTGACAACCATCCAGTTAGATAGCTCCGTTTTGGTTTTAGAAGCAGATATTTCTCTGTACAGCCTATGGTCCCATTCACTCGGGAATATCCCAACGCAGCTCCTAGAAGAAACGTGTTTCTGACTCGCTGAATCTCAACATAGATTCAACTCTCATAGGTGAACGAACGCACAGCAGAGCAGTTTCAAGGAAACGTTTCTCCTGAGTTTTAGACGAAGTTTCCTGCTGTTTAGTACGGATGCCGGCATTGGGCTGGAAATACCGGTTTTAGGATTCTGCACAGAAAGGGTTTGCAAACCGCTGAATCCACACGTGAGTTTAACTTTGTCAGTTGAATGCCCACATTGACAACCATTCAGTTAGATAGCTCCGTTTTGGTTTTAGAAGCAGATATTTCTCTGTACAGACTATGGTCCCATTCACTCGGGAATATCCCAACGCAGCTCCTAGAAGAAACGTGTTTCTGACTCGCTGAATCTCAACATAGATTCAACTCTCTTAGGTGAACGAACGCACAGCAGAGCAGTTTCAAGGAAACGTTTCTCCTGAGTTTTAGACGAAGTTTCCTGCTGTTTAGTACGTATGCCGGCATTGGGCTGGAAATACCGGTTTTGGGATTCTGCACAGAAAGGGTTTGCAAACCACTGAATCCACAAGTGAGTTTAACTCTGTCAGTTGAATGCACACATTGACAACCATTCAGTTAGGTAGCTCCGTTTTGGTTTTAGAAGCAGATATTTCTCTGTACAGCATATGGTCCCATTCACTCGGGAATATCCCAACGCAGCTCCTTGAAGAAACGTGTTTCTGACTCGCTGAATCTCATCATAGATTCAACTCTCTTAGGTTAACGAACGCACAGCAGAGCAGTTTCAAGGAAACGTTTCTCCTGAGTTTTAGACGAAGTTTCCTGCTGTTTAGTACGTATGCCGGCATTGGGCTGGAAATACCGGTTTTGGGATTCTGCACAGAAAGGGTTTGCAAACCACTGAATCCACAAGTGAGTTTAACTCTGTCAGTTGAATGCCCACACTGACAACCATTCAGTTAGATAGCTCCGTTTTGGTTTTAGAAGTAGATATTTCTCTGTACAGCCTATGGTCCCATTCACTCGGGAATATCCCAACGCAGCTCCTAGAAGAAACGTGTTTCAGACTCGCTGAATCTCCACATAGATTCAACTCTCTTAGGTGAACGAACGCACAGCAGAGCAGTTTCAAGGAAACGTTTCTCCTGAGTTTTAGAAGAAGTTTCCTGCTGTTTAGTACGGATGCCGGCATTGGGCTGGAAATACGGGTTTTGGGATTCTGCACAGAAAGTGTTTCCAAACCTCTGACTCCACACGTGAGTTTAACTTTGCCAGTTGAATGCACACGTTGACAACCATCCAGTTAGATAGCTCCGTTTTGGTTTTAGAAGCAGATATTTCTCTGTACAGCCTATGGTCCCATTCACTTGGGAATATCCCAACGCAGCTCCTAGAAGAAACGTGTTTCTGACTCGCTGAATCTCAACATAGATTCAACTCTTAGGTGAACGAACGCACAGCAGAGCAGTTTCAAGGAAACTTTTCTCCTGAGTTTTAGACGAAGTTTCCTGCTGTTTAGTACGTATGCCGGCATTGGGCTGGAAATACCGGTTTTGGGATTCTGCACAGAAACGGTTTGCAAACCGCTGAATCCACACGTGAGTTTAACTCTGTCACTTGAGTGCACACATTGACAACCATTCAGTTAGATAGCTCCGTTTTGGTTTTAGAAGCAGATATTTCTCTGTACAGCCTATGGTCCGATTCACTCGGGAATATCCCAATGCAGCTCCTAGCATAAACGTGTTTCTGACTCGCTGAATCTCAACATAGATTCAACTCTCTTAGGTTAACGAACGCACAGCAGAGCAGTTTCAAGGAAACGTTTCTCCTGAGTTTTAGACGAAGTATCCTGCTGTTTACTACGTATGCCGGCATTGGGCTGGAAATACCGGTTTTGGGATTCTGCACAGAAAGGGTTTGCACACCGCTGAATCCAAACGTGAGTTTAACTCTGTCAGTTGAATGCACACATTGACAACCATTCAGTTAGATAGCACCCTTTTGGTTTTAGGAGCAGATATTTCTCTGTACAGCCTATGGTCCCATTCACTCGGGATTATCCCAACGCAGCTCCTAGAAGAAACGTGTTTCTGACTCGCTGAATCTCAACATAGATTCAACTCTCTTAGCTGAAGGAATGCACAGCAGAGCAGTTTCATGGAAACGTTTCTCCTGAGTTTTAGACGAAGTTTCCTGCTGTTTAGTACGTATGCCGGCATTGGGCTGGAAATACCGGTTTTGGGATTCTGCACAGAAACGGTTTGCAAACCGCTGAATCCACACGTGCGTTTAACTCTGTCTGTTGAGTGCACACATTGACAACCATTCAGTTAGATAGCTCCGTTTTGGTTTTAGAAGCAGATATTTCTCTGTACAGCCTATGGTCCCATTCACTCGGGAATATCCCAACGCAGCTCCTAGAAGAAGCGTGTTTCTGACTCGCTGAATCTCAACATAGATTCAACTCTCTTAGGTGAACGAAGGCACAGCAGAGCAGTTTCATGGAAACGTTTCTCCTGAGTTTTAGACGAAGTTTCCTGCTGTTTAGTACGTATGCCGGCATTGGGCTGGGAATACCGGTTTTGCGATTCTGCACAGAAAGGGTTTGCAAACCGCTGAATCCACACGTGAGTTTAGCTTTGTCAGTTGAATGCACACGTTGACAACCATCCAGTTAGATAGCTCCGTTTTGGTTTTAGGAGCAGATATTTCTCTGTACAGCCTATGGTCCCATTCACTCGGGAATATCCCAACGCAGCTCCTAGAAGAAACGTGTTTCTGACTCGCTGAATCTCAACATAGATTCAACTCTCTTAGGTGAACGAATGCACAGCAGATCAGTTTCAAGGAAACTTTTCTACTGAGTTTTAGGCGAAGTTTCCTGCTGTTTAGTACGTATGCCGGCATTGGGCTGGAAATACCGGTTTTGGGATTCAGCACAGAAAGGGTTTGCAAACCGCTGAATCCACACGTGAGTTTAACTCTGTCAGTTGAATGCCCATATTGGCAACCATTCAGTTAGATAGCTCCGTTTTGGTTTTAGAAGCAGATATTTCTCTGTACAGCCTATGGTCCCATTCACTTGGGAATATCCCAACGCAGCTCCTAGAAGAAACGTGTTTCTGACTCGCTGAATCTCAACATAGATTCGACTCTCTTAGGTGAACGAACGCACAGCAGAGCAGTTTCAAGGAAACGTTTCTCCTGAGTTTTAGACGAAGTTTCCTGATGTTTAGTACGGATGCCGGCATTGGGCTGGAAATACCGGTTTTGGGATTCTGCACAAAAAGGGTTTGCAAACCGCTGAATCCACACGTGAGTTTAACTTTGTCAGTTGAATGCACACATTGACATCCATTCAGTTAGATAGCTCCGTTTTGGTTTTAGAAGCAGATATTTCTCTGTACAGCCTATGGTCCCATTCACTCGGGAATATCCCAACGCAGCTCCTAGAAGAAACGTGTTTCTGACTCGCTGAATCTCAACATAGGTTCAACTCTCTTAGGTGAACGAAAGCACAGCAGAGCAGTTTCAAGGAAACGTTTCTCCTGAGTTTTAGACGAAGTTTCCTGCTGTTTAGTACGTATGCCGGCATTGGGCCGGAAATACCGGTTTTGGGATTCTGCACAGAAAGGGTTTGCAAACCGCTGAATCCACACGTGAGTTTAACTTTGTCAGTTGAATGCACACGTTGACAACTATCCAGTTAGATAGCTCCGTTTTGGTTTTAGAAGCAGATATTTCTCTGTAGAGCCTATGGTCCCATTCACTCGGGAATATCCCAACGCAGCTCCTAGAAGAAACGTGTTTCTGACTCGCTGAATCTCAACATAGATTCAACTCTCTTAGGTGAACGAACGCACAGCAGAGCAGTTTCAAGGAAACGTTTCTCCTGAGTTTTAGAGGAAGTTTCCTGCAGTTTAGTACGTATGCCGGCATTGAGCTGGAATTACCGGTTTTGGGATTCTGCACAGAAAGCGTTTGTAAACCGCTGAATCCAAACGTGAGTTTAACTCTGTCAGTTGAATGCACACATTGACAACCATTCAGTTAGATAGCACCCTTTTGGTTTTAGGAGCAGATATTTCTCTGTAGAGCCTATGGTCCCATTCACTCGGGAATATCCCAACGCAGCTCCTAGAAGAAACGTGTTTCTGACTCGCTGAATCTCAACATAGATTCAACTCTCTTAGGTGAACGAACGCACAGCAGAGCAGTTTCAAGGAAACGTTTCTCCTGAGTTTTAGACGAAGTTTCCTGCTGTTTAGTACGTATGCCGGCATTGGGCTGGAAATACCGGTTTTGGGATTCTGCACAGAAAGGGTTTGCAAACCGCTGAATTCACACGTGAGTTTAACTCTGTCAGTTGAATGCCCACATTGACAACCATTCAGTTAGATAGCTCCGTTTTGGTTTTAGAAGCAGATATTTCTCTGTACAGCCTATGGTCCCATTCACTCGGGAATATCACAACGCAGCCCCTAGAAGAAACGTGTTTCTGACTCGCTGAATCTCAACATAGATTCAACTCTCTTAGGTGAACGAACGCACAGCAGAGCAGTTTCAAGGAAACGTTTCTCCTGAGTTTTAGACGAAGTTTCCTACTGTTTAGTACGTATGCCAGCATTGAGCTGGAAATACCGGTTTTGGGATTCTGCACAGAAAGGGTTTGCAAACCGCTGAATCCAGACGTGAGTTTAACTCTGTCAGTTGAATGCACGCATTGACAACTATTCAGTTAGATAGCACAGTTTTGGTTTTAGAAGCAGATATTTCTCTGTACAGCCTATGGTCCCATTTACTAGGGAATATCCCAACGCAGCTCCTAGAAGAAACGTGTTTCTGACTCGCTGAATCTCAACATAGATTCAACTCTCTTAGTTGAACGAACGCACAGCAGAGCAGTTTCAAGGAAACGTTTCTCCTGAGTTTTAGACGAAGTTTCCTGCTGTTTAGTACGGATGCCGGCATTGGGCTGGAAATACCGGTTTTGGGATTCTGCACAGAAAGGGTTTGCAAACCGCTGAATCCACACGTGAGTTTAACTCTGTCAGTTGAATGCACGCATTGACAACTCTTCAATTAGATAGCACAGTTTTGGTTTTAGAAGCAGATATTTCTCTGTACAGCCTATGGTCCCATTCACTCGGGAATATCCCAACGCAGCTCCTAGAAGAAACGTGTTTCTGACTCGCTGAATCTCAACATAGATTCAACTCTCTTAGGTGAACGAACGCACAGCAGAGCAGTTTCAAGGAAACGTTTCTCCTGAGTTTTAGACGAAGTTTCCTGCTGTTTAGTACGGATGCCGGCATTGGGCTGGAAATACCGGTTTTGGAATTCCGCACAGAAAGGGTTTGCAAACCGCTGAATCCACACGTGAGTTTCACTTTGTGAGTTGAATGCACACATTGGCAACCATCCAGTTAGATAGCTCCGTTTTGGTTTTAGAAGCAGATATTTCTCTGTACAGCCTATGGTCCCATTCACTCGGGAATATCCCAACGCAGCTCCTAGAAGAAACGTGTTTCTGACTCGCTGAATCTCAACATAGATTCAACTCTCTTAGGTGAACGAAGGCACAGCAGAGCAGTTTCAATTAAACGTTTCTCCTGAGTTTTAGACCAAGTTTCCTGCTGTTTAGTACGTATGCCGGCATTGGGCTGGAAATACCGGTTTTGGGATTCTGCACACAAAGGGTTTGCAAACCGCTGAATCCACACGTGAGTTTAACTCTGTCAGTTGAATGCACGCATTGACATCTATTCAGTTAGATAGCACAGTTTTGGTTTTAGAAGCAGATATTTCTCTGTACAGCCTATGGTCCCATTCACTCGGGAATATCCCAACGCAGCTCCTAGAAGAAACGTGTTTCTGACTCGCTGAATCTCAACATAGATTCAACTCTCTTAGGTGAACGAACGCACAGCAGAGCAGTTTCAAGGAAACGTTTCTCCTGAGTTTTAGACGAAGTTTCCTGCTGTTTAGTACGGATGCCGGCATTGGGCTGGATATACCGGTTTTGGGATTCTGCACAGAAAGGGTTTGCAAACCGCTGAATCCACACGTGAGTTTCACTTTCTGAGTTGAATGCACACATTGGCAACCATCCAGTTAGATAGCTCCGTTTTGGTTTTAGAAGCAGATATTTCTCTGTACAGCCTATGGTCCCATTCACTCGGGAATATCCCAACGCAGCTCCTAGAAGAAACGTGTTTCTGACTCGCTGAATCTCAACATAGATTCAACTCTCTTAGGTGAACGAACGCACAGCAGAGCAGTTTCAATTAAACGTTTCTCCTGAGTTTTAAACGAAGTTTCCTGCTGTTTAGTACGTATGCCAGCATTGGGCTGGAAATACTGGTTTTGGGATTCTGCACAGAAAGGGTTTGCAAACCGCTGAATCCACACGTGAGTTTAACTCTGTCAGTTGAATGCACACATTGACAACCATTCAGTTTGATTACCCCCTTTTGGTTTTAGAAGCAGATATTTCTCTGTACAGCCTATGGTCCCATTCACTCGGGAATATCCCAACGCAGCTCCTAGAAGAAACGTGTTTCTGACTCGCTGAATCTCAACATAGATTCAACTCCCTTAGGTGAACGAACGCACAGCAGAGCAGTTTCAAGGAAACGTTTCTCCTGAGTTTTAGACGAAGTTTCCTGCTGTTTAGTGCGTATGCCGGCATTGAGCTGGAATTACCGGTTTTGGGATTCTGCAAAGAAAGGGTTTGCAAACCGCTGAATCCAAACGTGAGTTTAACTCTGTCAGTTGAATGCACAAATTGACAACCATTCAGTTAGATAGCACCCTTTTGGTTTAAGGAGCAGATATTTCTCTGTACAGCCTATGGTTCCATTCACTAGGGATTATCCCAACGCAGCTCCTAGAAGAAACGTGTTTCTGACTCGCTGAATCTCAACATAGATTCAACTCTCTTAGGTGAACGAACGCACAGCAGAGCAGTTTCATGGAAACGTTTCTCCTGAGTTTTAGACGAAGTTTCCTGCTGTTTAGTACGTATGCCGGCATTGGGCTGGAAATACCGGTTTTGGGATTCTGCACAGAAAGGGTTTGCAAACCGCTGAATCCACACGTGAGTTTAACTCTGTCAGTTGAATGCCCATATTGGCAACCATTCAGTTAGATAGCTCCGTTTTGGTTTTAGAAGCAGATATTTCTCTGTACAGCCTATGGTCCCATTCACTTGGGAATATCCCAACGCAGCTCCTAGAAGAAACGTGTTTCTGACTCGCTGAATCTCAACATAGATTCGACTCTCTTAGGTGAACGAACGCACAGCAGAGCAGTTTCAAGGAAACGTTTCTCCTGAGTTTTAGACGAAGTTTCCTGATGTTTAGTACGGATGCCGGCATTGGGCTGGAAATACCGGTTTTGGGATTCTGCACAAAAAGGGTTTGCAAACCGCTGAATCCACACGTGAGTTTAACTTTGTCAGTTGAATGCACACATTGACATTTATTCAGTTAGATAGCTCCGTTTTGGTTTTCGAAGCAGATATTTCTCTGTACAGCCTATGGTCCCATTCACTCGGGAATATCCCAACGCAGCTCCTAGAAGAAACGTGTTTCTGACTCGCTGAATCTCAACATAGGTTCAACTCTCTTAGGTGAACGAACGCACAGCAGAGCAGTTTCAAGGAAACGTTTCTCCTGAGTTTTAGACGAAGTTTCCTGCTGTTTAGTACGTATGCCGGCATTGGGCCGGAAATTCCGGTTTTGGGATTCTGCACAGAAAGGGTTTGCAAACCGCTGAATCCACACGTGAGTTTAACTTTGTCAGTTGAATGCACACGTTGACAACCATCCAGTTAGATAGCTCCGTTTTGGTTTTAGAAGCAGATATTTCTCTGTAGAGCCTATGGTCCCATTCACTCGGGAATATCCCAACGCAGCTCCTAGAAGAAACGTGTTTCTGACTCGCTGAATCTCAACATAGATTCAACTCTCTTAGGTGAACGAACGCACAGCAGAGCAGTTTCAAGGAAACGTTTCTCCTGAGTTTTAGAGGAAGTTTCCTGCTGTTTAGTACGTATGCCGGCATTGAGCTGGAATTACCGGTTTTGGGATTCTGCACAGAAAGCGTTTGTAAACCGCTGAATCCAAACGTGAGTTTAACTCTGTCAGTTGAATGCACACATTGACAACCATTCAGTTAGATAGCACCCTTTTGGTTTTAGGAGCAGATATTTCTCTGTACAGCCTATGGTCCCATTCACTCGGGAATATCCCAACGCAGCTCCTAGAAGAAACGTGTTTCTGACTCGCTGAATCTCAACATAGATTCAACTCTCTTAGGTGAACGAACGCACAGCAGAGCAGTTTCAAGGAAACGTTTCTCCTGAGTTTTAGACGAAGTTTCCTGCTGTTTAGTACGTATGCCGGCATTGGGCTGGAAATACCGGTTTTGGGATTCTGCACAGAAAGGGTTTGCAAACCGCTGAATCCACACGTAAGTTTAACTCTGTCAGTTGAATGCACGCATTGACATCTATTCAGTTAGATAGCAGAGTTTTGGTTTTAGAAGCAGATATTTCTCTGTACAGCTTATGGTCCCATTCACTCGGGAATATCCCAACGCAGCTCCTAGAAGAAACGTGTTTCTGACTCGCTGAATCTCAACATAGATTCAACTCTCTTAGGTGAACGAACGCACAGCAGAGCAGTTTCAAGGAAACGTTTCTCCTGAGTTTTAGACGAAGTTTCCTGCTGTTTAGTACGGATGCCGGCATTGGGCTGGATATACCGGTTTTGGGATTCTGCACAGAAAGGGTTTGCAAACCGCTGAATCCACACGTGAGTTTCACTTTGTGAGTTGAATGCACACATTGGCAACCATCCAGTTAGATAGCTCCGTTTTGGTTTTAGAAGCAGATATTTCTCTGTACAGCCTATGGTCCCATTCACTCGGGAATATCCCAACGCAGCTCCTAGAAGAAACGTGTTTCTGACTCGCTGAATCTCAACATAGATTCAACTCTCTTAGGTGAACGAACGCACAGCAGAGCAGTTTCAATTAAACGTTTCTCCTGAGTTTTAGACGAATTTTCCTGCTGTTTAGTACGTATGCCGGCATTGGGCTGGAAATACTGGTTTTGGGATTCTGCACAGAAAGGGTTTGCAAACCGCTGAATCCACACGTGAGTTTAACTCTGTCAGTTGAATGCACACATTGACAACCATTCAGTTTGATTACCCCCTTTTGGTTTTAGAAGCAGATATTTCTCTGTACAGCCTATGGTCCCATTCACTCGGGAATATCCCAACGCAGCTCCTAGAAGAAACGTGTTTCGGACTCGCTGAATCTCATCATAGATTCGACTCTCTTAGGTGAACGAACGCACAGCAGAGCAGTTTCATGGAAACGTCTCTCCTGAGTTTTAGACGAAGTTTCCTGCTGTTTAGTACGTATGCCGGCATTGGGCTGGAAATACCGGTTTTGCGATTCTGCACAGAAAGGGTTTGCAAACCGCTGAATCCACACGTGAGTTTAACTCTGTCAGGTGAATGCACACATGGACAACCATTCAGTTTGATAGCACCCTTTTGGTTTTAGAAGCAGATATTTCTCTGTACAGCCTATGGTCCCATTCACTCGGGAATATCCCAACGCAGCTCCTAGAAGAAACGTGTTTCTGACTCGCTGAATCTCAACATAGATTCAACTCTCTTAGGTGAACGAATGCACAGCAGAGCAGTTTCAAGGAAACTTTTCTCCTGAGTTTTAGGCGAAGTTTCCTGCTGTTTAGTACGTATGCCGGCATTGGGCTGGAAATACCGGTTTTGGGATTCTGCACAGAAAGGGTTTGCAAACCGCTGAATCCACACGTGAGTTTAACTCTGTCAGTTGAATGCCCACATTGACAACCATTCAGTTAGATAGCTCCGTTTTGGTTTTAGAAGCAGATATTTCTCTGTACAGCCTATGGTCCCATTCACTCGGGAATATCCCAACGCAGTTCCTAGAAGAAGCGTGTTTCTGACTCGCTGAATCTCAACATAGATTCAACTCTCTTAGGTGAACGAACGCACAGCAGAGCAGTTTCAAGGAAACGTTTCTCCTGAGTTTTAGACGAAGTTTCCTGCTGTTTAGTACGGAGGCCGGCATTGGGCTGGAAATACCGGTTTTGGGATTCTGCACAGAAAGTGTTTGCAAACCGCTGAATCCACACGTGAGTTTAACTTTGTCAGTTGAATGCACACGTTGACAACCATCCAGTTAGATAGCTCCGTTTTGGTTTTAGAAGCAGATATTTCTCTGTACAGCCTATGGTCCCATTCACTCGGGAATATCCCAACGCAGCTCCTAGAAGAAACGTGTTTCTGACTCGCTGAATCTCAACATAGATTCAACTCTCTTAGGTGAACGAACGCACAGCACAGCAGTTTCAAGGAAATGTTTCTCCTGAGTTTTAGACGAAGTTTCCTGCTGTTTAGTACGTATGCCGGCATTGGGCTGGAAATACCGGTTTTGGGATTCTGCACAGAAAGGGTTTGCAAACCGCTGAATCCAAACGTGAGTTTAACTCTGTCAGTTGAATGCACAAATTGACAACCATTCAGTTAGATAGCACCCTTTTGGTTTTAGGAGCAGATATTTCTCCGTACAGCCTATGGTCCCATTCACTCGGGATTATCCCAACGCAGCTAATAGAAGAAACGTGTTTCTGACTCGCTGAATCTCAACATAGATTCAACTCTCTTAGGTGAACGAACGCACAGCAGAGCAGTTTCATGGAAACGTTTCTCCTGAGTTTTAGACGAAGTTTCCTGCTGTTTAGTACGTATGCCGGCATTGGGCTGGAAATACCGGTTTTGGGATTCTGCACAGAAAGAGTTTGCAAACCGCTGAATCCACACGTGAGTTTAACTCTGTCAGTTGAATGCACACATTGACAACCATTCAGTTTGATAGCACCCTTTTGGTTTTAGAAGCAGATATTTCTCTGTACAGCCTATGGTACCATTCACTCGGGAATATCCCAACGCAGCTCCTAGAAGGAACGTGTTTCTGACTCGCTGAATCTCAACATAGATTCAACTCTCTTAGGTGAACGAACGCACAGCAGAGCAGTTTCAAGCAAACTTTTCTCCTGAGTTTTAGACGAAGTTTCCTGCTGTTTAGTACGTATGCCGGCATTGGGCTGGAAATACCGGTTTTGGGATTCTGCACAGAAACGGTTTGCAAACCGCTGAATCCACACGTGAGTTTAACTCTGTCAGTTGAGTGCACACATTGACAACCATTCAGTTAGATAGCTCCGTTTTGGTTTTAGAAGCAGATATTTCTCTGTACAGCCTATGGTCCCATTCACTCGGGAATATCCCAACGCAGCTCCTAGAAGAAACGTGTTTCTGACTCGCTGAATCTCAACATAGATTCAACTCTCTTAGGTGAACGAACGCACAGCAGAGCAGTTTCAAGGAAACGTTTCTCCTGAGTTTTAGACGAAGTTTCCTGCTGTTTAGTACGTATGGCTGCATTGGGCTGGAAATACCGGTTTTGGGATTCTGCACAGAAAGGGTTTGCAAACCGCTGAATCCAAACGTGAGTTTAACTCTGTCAGTTGAATGCACAAATTGACAACCATTCAGTTAGATAGCACCCTTTTGGTTTAAGGAGCAGATATTTCTCTGTACAGCCTATGGTCCCATTCACTCGGGAATATCCCAACGCAGCTCCTAAAAGAAACGTGTTTCTGACTCGCTGAATCTCAACATAGATTCAACTCTCTTAGGTGAACGAACGCACAGCAGAGCAGTTTCAAGGAAACGTTTCTCCTGAGTTTTAGACGAAGTTTCCTGCTGTTTAGTACGGATGCCGGCATTGCGCTGGAAATACCGGTTTTGGGATTCTGCACAGAAAGGGTTTGCAAACCGCTGAATCCACACGTGAGTTTAACTCTGTCAGTTCAGTGCACACATTGACAACCATTCAGTTAGATAGCTCCGTTTTGGTTTTAGAAGCAGATATTTCTCTGTACAGCCTATGGTCCCATTCACTCGGGAATATCCCAACACAGCTCCTAGAAGAAACGTGTTTCTGACTCGCTGAATCTCAACATAGATTCAACTCTCTTAGGTGAACGAACGCACAGCAGAGCAGTTTCATGGAAACGTTTCTCCTGAGTTTTAGACGAGGTTTCCTGCTGTTTAGTACGTATGCTGGCATTGGGCTGGAAATACCGGGTTTGGGATTCTGCACAGAAAGGGTTTGCAAACCGCTGAATCCACACGTGAGTTTAACTCTGTCAGTTGAATGCACACATTGACAACCATTCAGTTTGATAGCACCCTTTTGGTTTTAGAAGCAGATATTTCTCTGTACAGCCTATGGTCCCATTCACTCGAGAATATCCCAACGCAGCTCCTAGAAGAAACGTGTTTCTGACTCGCTGAATCTCAACATAGATTCAACTCTCTTAGGTGAACGAACGCACAGCAGAGCAGTTTCAAGGAAACGTTTCTCCTGAGTTTTAGACGAAGTTTCCTGCTGTTTAGTACGTATGCCGGCATTGGGCTGGAAATACCGGTTTTGGGATTCTGCACAGAAAGGGTTTGCAAACCGCTGAATCCAAACGTGAGTTTAACTCTGTCAGTTGAATGCACGCATTGACAACCATTCAGTTAGATAGCACAGTTTTGGTTTTAGAAGCACATATTTCTCTGTATAGCCTATGGTCCCATTCACTCGGGAATATCCGAACGCAGCTCTTAGAAGAAACGTGTTTCTGACTCGCTGAATCTCAACATAGATTCAACTCTCTTAGGTGAACGAACGCACAGCAGAGCAGTTTCAAGGAAACGTTTCTCCTGAATTTTAGACGAAGTTTCCTGCAGTTTATTACGTATGCCGGCATTGGGCTGGAAATACCGGTTTTGGGATTCTGCATAGAAAGGGTTTGCAAACCGCTGAAGCCAAACGTGAGTTTAACTCTGTCAGTTGAATGCACACATTGACAACCATTCAGTTAGATAGCACCCTTTTGGTTTAAGGAGCAGATATTTCTCTGTACAGCCTATGGTCCCATTCACTCGGGAATATCCCAACGCAGCTCCTAGAAGAAACGTGTTTCTGACTCGCTGAATCTCAACATAGATTCAACTCTCTTAGTTGAACGAACGCACAGCAGAGCAGTTTCAAGGAAACGTTTCTCCTGAGTTTTAGACGAAGTTTCCTGCTGTTTAGTACGTATGCCGGCATTGGGCTGTAAATACCGGTTTTGGGATTCTACACAGAAAGGGTTTGCAAACCGCTGAATCCACACCTGAGTTTAACTCTGTCAGTTGAATGCATACATTGTCAAAAATTCAGTTTGATAGCTAAGTTTTGGTTTTAGAAGCAGATATTTCTCTGTACAGCCTATGGTCCCATTCACTCGGGAATATCCCAACGCAGCTCCTAGAAGACACGTGTTTCTGACTCGCTGAATCTCAACATAGATTCAACTCTCTTAGGTGAATGAATGCACAGCAGAGCAGTTTCAAGGAAACGTTTCTCCTGAGTTTTAGACGAAGTTTCCTACTGTTTAGTACGGATGCCGGCATTGGGCTGGAATTACCGGTTTTGGGATTCTGCACAGAAAGGGTTTGGAAACCGCTGAATCCACACGTGAGTTTAACTTTGTCAGTTGAATGCTCACATTGACAACCATCCAGTTAGATAGCTCCATTTTGGTTTTAGAAGCAGATATTTCTCTGTACAGACTATGGTCCCATTCACTCGGGAATATTCCAACGCAGCTCCTATAAGAAACGTGTTTCTGACTCGCTGAATCTCAACATAGATTCAACTCTCTTAGGTGAACGAACGCACAGCAGAGTAGTTTCAAGGAAACGTTTCTCCTGAGTTTTAGACGAAGTTTCCTGCAGTTTAATACGTATGCCGGCATTGAGCTGGAATTACCGGTTTTGGGATTCTGCACAGAAAGGGTTTGTAAACCGCTGAATCCAAAGGTGAGTTTAACTCTGTCAGTTGAATGCACACATTGACAACCATTCAGTTAGATAGCACCCTTTTGGTTTTAGGAGCAGATATTTCTCTGTACAGCCTATTGTCCCATTCACTCGGGAATATCCCAACGCAGGTCCTAGAAGAAACGTGTTTCTGACTCGCTGAATCTCAACATAGATTCAACTCTCTTAGGTGAACGAACGCACAGCCGAGCAGTTTCAAGTAAACGTTTCTCCTGAGTTTTAGACGAAGTTTCCTGCTGTTTAGTACGTATGCCGGCATTGGGCTGGAAATACCGGTTTTGGGATTCTGCACAGAAAGGGTTTGCAAACCGCTGAATCCAAACGTGAGTTTAACTCAGTAAGTTGAATGCACACATTGACAACCATTCAGTTAGATAGCACCCTTTTGGTTTTAGGAGCAGATATTTCTCTGTACAGCGTATGGTCCCATTCACTCGGGAATATCCCAACGCAGCTCCTAGAAGAAACGTGTTTCTGACTCGCTGAATCTCAACATAGATTCAACTCTCTTAGGTGAACGAACGCACAGCAGAGCAGTTTCAAGGAAACGTTTTCATGAGTTTTAGGCGAAGTTTCCTGCTGTTTAGTACGGATGCCGGCATTGGGCTTGAAATACCGGTTTTGGGATTCTGCTCAGAAAGGGTTTGCAAACCGCTGAATCCACACGTGAGATTAACTCTGTCAGTTGAATGCACACATTGACAACCATTCAGTTAGATAGCTCCGTTTTGGTTTTAGAAGCAGATATTTCTCTGTACAGCCTATGGTCCCATTCACTCGGGAATATCACAACGCAGCTCCTAGAAGAAACGTGTTTCTGACTCGCTGAATCTCAACATAGATTCAACTCTCTTAAGTGAACGAACTCACAGCAGAGCAGTTTTAAGGAAACGTTTCTCCTGAGTTGTAGACGAAGTTTCCTGCTGTTTAGTACGTATGCCGGCATTGAGCTGGAAATACCGGTTTTGGGATTCTGCACAGAAAGGGTTTGCAAACCGCTGAATCCACACGTGAGTTTAACTCTGTCAGTTGAATGCACGCATTGACAACCATTCAGTTAGATAGCACAGTTTTGGTTTTAGAAGCACATATTTCTCTGTACAACTTATGATCCATTCACTCGAGAATATCCCAACGCAGCTCCTAGAAGAAACGTCTTTCTGACTCGCTGAATCACAGCATAGATTCAACTCTCTTAGGTGAACGAAAGCACCGCAGAGCAGTTTCAAGGAAACGTTTCTCCTGAGTTTTAGAGGAAGCTTCCTGCTGTTTAGTACGTATGCCGGCATTGGGCTGGAAATACCGGTTTTGGGATTCTGCACAGAAAGGGTTTCCAAACCGATGAATCCACAAGTGAGTTTAACTCTGTCAGTTGAGTGCACACATTGACAACCATCCAGGTGGAAAGCTCCGTTTTGGTTTTAGAAGCAGATATTTCTCTGTACAGCCTATGGTCCCATTCACTCGGGAATATCCCAACACAGCTCCTAGAAGAAACGTGTTTCTGACTCGCTGAATCTCAACATAGATTCAACTCTCTTAGGTGAACGAACGCACAGCAGAGCAGTTTCATGGAAACGTTTCTCCTGAGTTTTAGACGAGGTTTCCTGCTGTTTAGTACGTATGCCGGCATTGGGCTGGAAATACCGGTTTTGGGATTCTGCACAGAAAGGGTTTGCAAACCGCTGAATCCACACGTGAGTTTAACTCTGTCAGTTGAATGCACACATTGACAACCATTCAGTTTGATAGCACCCTTTTGGTTTTAGAAGCAGATATTTCTCTGTACAGCCTATGGTCCCATTCACTCGGGAATATCCCAACGCAGCTCCTAGAAGAAACGTGTTTCTGACTCGCTGAATCTCAACATAGATACAACTCTCTTAGGTGAACGAATGCACAGCAGAGCAGTTTCAAGGAAACTTTTCTCCTGAGTTTTAGGCGAAGTTTCCTGCTGTTTAGTACGTATGCCGGCATTGGGCTGGAAATACCGGTTTTGGGATTCTGCACAGAAAGGGATTGCAAACCGCGGAATCCACACGTGAGTTTAACTCTGTCAGTTGAATGAACACATTGACAACCATTCAGTTAGATAGCACCCTTTTGGTTTAAGGAGCAGATATTTCTCAGTACAGCCTATGGTCCCATTCACTCGGGAATATCCCAACGCAGCTCCTAGAAGAAACGTGTTTCTGACTCGCTGAATCTCAACATAGATTCAACTCTCTTAGGTGAACGAACGCACAGCAGAGCAGTTTTAAGGAAACGTTTCTCCTGAGTTTTAGACGAAGTTTCCTGCTGTTTAGTACGTATGCCGGCATTGGGCTGTAAATACCGGTTTTGGGATTCTACACAGAAAGGGTTTGCAAACCGCTGAATCCACACGTGAGTTTAACTCTGTCAGTTGAATGCACACATTGTCAAAAATTCAGTTTGATAGCTCCGATTTGGTTTTAGAAGCAGATATTTCTCTGTACAGCCTATGGTCCCATTCACTCGGGAATATCCCAACGCAGCTCCTAGAAGACACGTGTTTCTGACTCGCTGAATCTCAACATAGATTCAACTCTCTTAGGTGAATGAACGCACAGCAGAGCAGTTTCAAGGAAACGTTTCTCCTGAGTTTTAGACGAAGTTTCCTACTGTTTAGTACGGATGCCGGCATTGGGCTGGAATTACCAGTTTTGGGATTCTGCACAGAAAGGGTTTGGAAACCGCTGAATCCACACGTGAGTTTAACTTTGTCAGTTGAATGCTCACATTGACAACCATCCAGTTAGATAGCTCCATTTTGGTTTTAGAAGCAGATATTTCTCTGTACAGCCTATGGTCCCTTTCACTCGGGAATATCCCAACGCAGCTCCTCTAAGAAACGTGTTTCTGACTCGCTGAATCTCAACATAGATTCAACTCTCTTAGGTGAACGAACGCACAGCAGAGCAGTTTCAAGGAAACGTTTCTCCTGAGTTTTAGACGAAGTTTCCTGCAGTTTAATACGTATGCCGGCATTGAGCTGGAATTACCGGTTTTGGGATTCTGCACAGAAAGGGTTTGCAAACCGCTGAATCCAAACGTGAGTTTAACTCTGTCAGTTGAATGCACACATTGACAACCATTCAGTTAGATAGCACCCTTTTGGTTTTAGGAGCAGATATTTCTCTGTACAGCCTATGGTCCCATTCACTCGGGAATATCCCAACGCAGCTCCTAGAAGATACGTGTTTCTGACTCGCTGAATCTCAACATAGATTCAACTCTCTTAGGTTCACGAACGCACAGCAGAGCAGTTTCAAGGAAACGTTTCTCCTGAGTTTTAGACGAAGTTTCCTGCTGTTTAGTACGTATGCCGGCATTGGGCTGGAAATACCGGTTTTGGGATTCTGCACAGAAACGATTTACAAACCGCTGAATCCACACGTGAGTTTAACTCTGTCAGTTGAATGCACACATTGACAACCATTCAGTTAGATAGCTCCGTTTTGGTTTTAGAAGCAGATATTTCTCTGTACAGCCTATGGTCCCATTCACTCGGGAATATCCCAACGCAGCTCCTAGAAGAAACGTGTTTCTGACTCGCTGAATCTCAACAAAGATTCAACTCTCTTAGGTGAACGAACGCACAGCAGAGCAGTTTCAAGGAAACGTTTCTCCTGAGTTTTAGACGAAGTTTCCTGCAGTTTATTACGTATGCCGGCATTGAGCTGGAATTACCGGTTTTGGGATTCTGCACAGAAAGGGTTTGCAAACCGCTGAATCCAAACGTGAGTTTTACTCTATCAGTTGAATGCACACATTGACAACCATTCAGTTAGATAGCACCCTTTTGGTTTTAGGAGCAGATATTTCTCTGTACAGCCTATGGTCCCATTCACTCGGGAATATCCCAACGCAGCTCCCAGAAGAAACGTGTTTCTGACTCGCTGAATCTCAACATAGATTCAACTCTCTTATTTGAACGAACGCACAGCAGAGCAGTTTCAAGGAAACGTTTCTCCTGAGTTTTAGACGAAGTTTCCTGCTGTTTAGTACGTATGCCGGCATTGGGCTGGAAATACCGGTTTTGGGATTCTACACAGAAAGGGTTTGCAAACCGCTAAATCCACACGTGAGTTTAACTCTGTCAGTTGAATGCACACATTGTCAAAAATTCAGTTTGATAGCTCCGTTTTGGTTTTAGAAGCAGATATTTCTCTGTACAGCCTATGGTCCCATTCACTCGGGAATATCCCAACGCAGCTCCTAGAAGACACGTGTTTCTGACTCGCTGAATCTCAACATAGATTCAACTCTCTTAGGTGAATGAAGGCACAGCAGAGCAGTTTCAAGGAAACGTTTCTCCTGAGTTTTAGACGAAGTTTCCTACTGTTTAGTACGGATGCCAGCATTGGGCTGGAATTACCGGTTTTGGGATTCTGCACAGAAAGGGTTTGGAAACCGCTGAATCCACACGTGAGTTTAACTTTGTCAGTTGAATGCTCACATTGACAACCATCCAGTTATATAGCTCCATTTTGGTTTTAGAACCAGATATTTCTCTGTACAGCCTATGGTCCCATTCACTCGGGAATATCCCAACGCAGCTCCTATAAGAAACGTGTTTCTGACTCACTGAATCTCAACATAGATTCAACTCTCTTAGGTGAACGAACGCACAGCAGAGCAGTTTCAAGGAAACGTTTCTCCTGAGTTTTAGACGAAGTTTCCTGCAGTTTAATACGTATGCCGGCATTGAGCTGGAATTACCGGTTTTGGGATTCTGCATAGAAAGGGTTTGCAAACCGCTGAAGCCAAACGTGAGTTTAACTCTGTCAGTTGAATGCACACATTGACAACCATCCAGTTAGATAGCTCCGTTTTGGTTTTAGAAGCAGATATTTCTCTGTACAGCCTATGGTCCCATTCACTCGGGAATATCCCAACGCAGCTCCTAGAAGAAACGTGTTTCTGACTCGCTGAATCTCAACATAGATTCAACTCTCTTAGGTGAACGAACGCACAGCAGAGCAGTTTCAATTAAACGTTTCTCCTGAGTTTTAGACCAAGTTTCCTGCTGTTTAGTACGTATGCCGGCATTGGGCTGGAAATACCGGTTTTGGGATTCTTCACAGAAAGGGTTTGCAAACCGCTGAATCCACACGTGAGTTTAACTCTGTCAGTTGAATGCACGCATTGACAACTATTCAGTTAGATAGCACAGTTTTGGTTTTAGAAGCAGATATTTCTCTGTACAGCCTATGGTCCCATTCACTCGGGAATATCCCAACGCAGCTCCTAGAAGAAACGTGTTTCTGACTCGCTGATTCTCAACATAGATTCAACTCTCTTAGGTGAACGAACGCACAGCAGAGCAGTTTCAAGGAAACTTTTCTCCTGAGTTTTAGACGAAGTTTCCTGCTGTTTAGTACGTATGCCGGCATTGGGCTGGAAATACCGGTTTTGGGATTCTGCACAGAAAGGGTTTGCAAACCGCTGAATCCACACGTGAGTTTAACTCTGTCAGTTGAATGCACACATTGACAACCATCCAGTTAGATAGCTCCGTTTTGGTTTTAGAAGCAGATATTTCTCTGTACAGTCTATGGTCCCATTCACTCGGGAATATCCCAACGCAGCTCCTAGAAGAAACGTGTTTCTGACTCGCTGAATCTCAACATAGATTCAACTCTCTTAGGTGAACGAACGCACAGCAGAGCAGTTTCAAGGAAACGTTTCTCCTGAGTTTTAGACGAAGTTTCCTGCAGTTTAGTACGTATGCCGGCATTGGGCTGGAAATACCGGTTTTGGGATTCTGCACAGAAAGGGTTTGCAAACCACTGAATCCACACGTGAGTTTAACTCTGTCAGTTGAATGCACACACTGACAACCATTCAGTTAGATAGCTCCGTTTTGGTTTTAGAAGCCGATATTTCTCTGTACAGCCTATGGTCCCATTCACTCGGGAATATCCCAACGCAGCTCCTAGAAGAAACGTGTTTCTGACTCGCTGAATCTCAACATAGATTCAACTCTCTTAGGTGAACGAACGCACAGCAGAGCAGTTTCAAGCAAACTTTTCTCCTGAGTTTTAGACGAAGTTTCCTGCTGTTTAGTACGTATGCCGGCATTGGGCTGGAAATACCGGTTTTGGGATTCTGCACAAAAAGGGTTTGCAAACCGCTGAATCCACACGTGAGTTTAACTCTGTCAGTTGAATGCACACATTGACAACCATCCAGTTAGATAGCTCCGTTTTGGTTTTAGAAGCAGATATTTCTCTGTACAGTCTATGGTCCCATTCACTCGGGAATATCCCAACGCAGCTCCTAGAAGAAACGTGTTTCTGACTCGCTGAATCTCAACATAGATTCAACTCTCTTAGGTGAACGAACGCACAGCAGAGCAGTTTCAAGGAAACGTTTCTCCTGAGTTTTAGACGAAGTTTCCTGCAGTTTAGTACGTATGCCGGCATTGGGCTGGAAATACCGGTTTTGGGATTCTGCACAGAAAGGGTTTGCAAACCGTTGAATCCACACGTGAGTTTAACTCTGTCAGTTGAATGCACACATTGACAACCATCCAGTTAGATAGCTCCGTTTTGGTTTTAGAAGCAGATATTTCTCTGTACAGCCTATGGTCCCATTCACTCGGGAATATCCCAACGCAGCTCCTAGAAGAAACGTGTTTCTGACTCGCTGAATCTCAACATAGATTCAACTCTCTTAGGTGAACGAAGGCACAGCAGAGCAGTTTCAAGGAAACGTTTCTCCTGAGTTTTAGACGAAGTTTCCTGCTGTTTAGTACGGATGCCGGCATTGGGCTGGAAATACCGGTTTTGGGATTCTGCACAGAAAGGGTTTGCAAACCGCTGAATCCACACGTGAGTTTAACTCTGTCAGTTGAATGCACACATTGACAACCATCCAGTTAGATAGCTCCGTTTTGGTTTTAGAAGCAGATATTTCTCTGTACAGACTATGGTCCCATTCACTCGGGAATATCCCAACGCAGCTCCTAGAAGAAACGTGTTTCTGACTCGCTGAATCTCAACATAGATTCAACTCTCTTAGGTGAACGAACGCACAGCAGAGCAGTTTCAAGGAAACGTTTCTCCTGAGTTTTAGACGAAGTTTCCTGCTGTTTAGTACGGATGCCGGCATTGGGCTGGAAATACCGGTTTTGGGATTCTGCACAGAAAGGGTTTGCAAACCATTGAATCCACAAGTGAGTTTAACTCTGTCAGTTGAATGCACACATTGACAACCATTCAGTTAGGTAGCTCCGTTTTGGTTTTAGAACCAGATATTTCTCTGTACAGCATATGGTCCCATTCACTCGGGAATATCCCAACGCAGCTCCTGGAAGAAACGTGTTTCTGACTCGCTGAATCTCAACATAGATTCAACTCTCTTAGGTGAACGAACGCACAGCAGAGCAGTTTCAAGGAAACGTTTCTCCTGAGTTTTAGACGAAGTTTCCTGCTGTTTAGTACGTATGCCGGCATTGGGCTGGAAATACCGGTTTTGGGATTCTGCACAGAAAGGGTTTGCAAACCACTGAATCCACACGTGAGTTTAACTCTGTCAGTTGAATGCACACACTGACAACCATTCAGTTAGATAGCTCCGTTTTGGTTTTAGAAGCAGATATTTCTCTGTACAGTCTATGGTCCCATTCACTCGGGAATATCCCAACGCAGCTCCTAGAAGAAACGTGTTTCTGACTCGCTGAATCTCAACATAGATTCAACTCTCTTAGGTGAACGAACGCACAGCAGAGCAGTTTCAAGGAAACGTTTCTCCTGAGTTTTAGACGTAGTTTCCTGCAGTTTAGTACGTATGCCGGCATTGGGCTGGAAATACCGGTTTTGGGATTCTGCACAGAAAGGGTTTGCAAACCGCTGAATCCACACGTGAGTTTAACTCTGTCAGTTGAATGCACACATTGACAACCATCCAGTTAGATAGCTCCGTTTTGGTTTTAGAAGCAGATAATTCTCTGTACAGCCTATGGTCCCATTCGCTCGGGAATATCCCAACGCAGCTCCTAGAAGAAACGTGTTTCTGACTCGCTGAATTTCAACATAGATTCAACTTTCTTAGGTGAACGAACGCACAGCAGTGCAGTTTCAAGGAAACTTTTCTCCTGAGTTTTAGACGAAGTTTCCTGCTGTTTAGTACGGAGGCCGGCATTGGGCTGGAAATACCGGTTTTGGGATTCTGCACAGAAAGGGTTTGCACACCGCTGAATCCACACGTGAGTTTAACTTTGTCAGTTGAATGCACACATTGACAACCATCCAGTTAGATAGCTCCGTTTTGGTTTTAGAAGCAGATATTTCTCTGTACAGACTATGGTCCCATTCACTCGGGAATATCCCAACGCAGCTCCTAGAAGAAACGTGTTTCTGACTCGCTGAATCTCAACATAGATTCAACTCTCTTAGGTGAACGAACGCACAGCACAGCAGTTTCAAGGAAACGTTTCTCCTCAGTTTTAGACGAAGTTTCCTGCTGTTTAGTACGTATGCCGGCATTGGGCTGGAAATACCGGTTTTGGGATTCTGCACAGAAAGGGTTTGCAAACCACTGAATCCACAAGTGAGTTTAACTCTGTCAGTTGAATGCACACTTTGACAACCATTCAGTTAGGTAGCTCCGTTTTGGTTTTAGAAGCAGATATTTCTCTGTACAGCCTATGGTCCCATTCACTCGGGAATATCCCAACGCAGCTCCTGGAAGAAACGTGTTTCTGACTCGCTGAATCTCAATATAGATTCAACTCTCTTAGGTGAACGAACGCACAGCAGAGCAGTTTCAAGGAAACGTTTCTCCTGAGTTTTAGACGAAGTTTCCTGCAGTTTAGTACGTATGCCGGCATTGGGCTGGAAATACCGGTTTTGGTATTCTGCACAGAAAGGGTTTGCAAACCGCTTAATCCACACGTGAGTTTAACTCTGTCAGTTGAATGCACACATTGACAACCATCCAGTTAGATAGCTCCGTTTTGGTTTTAGAAGCAGATATTTCTCTGTACAGCCTATGGTCCCATTCTCTCGGGAATATCCCAACGCAGCTCCTAGAAGAAACGTGTTTCTGACTCGCTGAATTTCAACATAGATTCAACTTTCTTAGGTGATCGAACGCACAGCAGAGCAGTTTCAAGGAAACTTTTCTCCTGAGTTTTAGACGAAGTTTCCTGCTGTTTAGTACGGATGCCGGCATTGGGCTGGAAATAACGGTTTTGGGATTCTGCACAGAAAGGGTTTTCAAACCGCTGAATCCAAACGTGAGTTTAACTCTGTCAGTTGAATGCACAAATTGACAACCATTCAGTTAGATAGCACCCTTTTGGTTTAAGGAGCAGATATTTCTCTGTACAGCCTATGGTCCCATTCACTCGGGATTATCCCAACGCAGCTCCTAGAAGAAACGTGTTTCTGACTCGCTGAATCTCAACATAGATTCAACTCTCTTAGGTGAACGAACGCACAGCAGAGCAGTTTCAAGGAAACTTTTCTCCTGAGCTTTAGACGAAATTTCCTGCTGTTTAATACGTATGCCGGCATTGGGCTGGAAATACCGGTTTTGGGATTCTGCACAGAAAGGGTTTGCAAACCACTGAATCCACAAGTGAGTTTAACTCTGTCAGTTGAATGCACACATTGACAACCATTCAGTTAGGTAGCTCCGTTTTGGTTTTAGAAGCAGATATTTCTCTGTACAGCCTATGGTCCCATTCACTCGGGAATATCCCAACGCAGCTCCTGGAAGAAACGTGTTTCTGACTCGCTGAATCTCAACATAGATGCAACTCTCTTAGGTGAACGAACGCACAGCAGAGCAGTTTCAAGGAAACGTTTCTCCTGAGTTTTAGACGAAGTTTCCTGCTGTTTAGTACGTATGCCGGCATTGGGCTGGAAATACCGGTTTTGGGATTCTGCACAGAAAGGGTTTGCAAACCACTGAATCCACACGTGAGTTTAACTCTGTCAGTTGAATGCACACACTGACAACCATTCAGTTAGATAGCTCCGTTTTGGTTTTAGAAGCAGATATTTCTCTGTACAGCCTATGGTCCCATTCACTCGGGAATATCCCAACGCAGCTCCTAGAAGAAACGTGTTTCTGACTCGCTGAATCTCAACATAGATTCAACTCTCTTAGGTGAACGAACGCACAGCAGAGCAGTTTCAAGGAAACGTTTCTCCTGAGTTTTAGACGAAGTTTCCTGCAGTTTAGTACGTATGCCGGCATTGGGCTGGAAATACCGGTTTTGGGATTCTGCACAGAAAGGGTTTGCAAACCGCTGAATCCACACGTGAGTTTAACTCTGTCAGTTGAATGCACACATTGACAACCATCCAGTTAGATAGCTCCGTTTTGGTTTTAGAAGCAGATAATTCTCTGTACAGCCTATGGTCCCATTCGCTCGGGAATATCCCAACGCAGCTCCTAGAAGAAACGTGTTTCTGACTCGCTGAAT
Source organism: Aotus nancymaae (assembly GCF_030222135.1). Lineage (NCBI taxonomy): Eukaryota > Metazoa > Chordata > Mammalia > Primates > Aotidae > Aotus > Aotus nancymaae. The sequence goes on along the minus strand of NW_026988549.1, from coordinate 2,351,777 downwards.
TTCAACATAGATTCAACTTTCTTAGGTGAACGAACGCACAGCAGTGCAGTTTCAAGGAAACTTTTCTCCTGAGTTTTAGACGAAGTTTCCTGCTGTTTAGTACGGAGGCCGGCATTGGGCTGGAAATACCGGTTTTGGGATTCTGCACAGAAAGGGTTTGCACACCGCTGAATCCACACGTGAGTTTAACTTTGTCAGTTGAATGCACACATTGACAACCATCCAGTTAGATAGCTCCGTTTTGGTTTTAGAAGCAGATATTTCTCTGTACAGACTATGGTCCCATTCACTCGGGAATATCCCAACGCAGCTCCTAGAAGAAACGTGTTTCTGACTCGCTGAATCTCAACATAGATTCAACTCTCTTAGGTGAACGAACGCACAGCACAGCAGTTTCAAGGAAACGTTTCTCCTCAGTTTTAGACGAAGTTTCCTGCTGTTTAGTACGTATGCCGGCATTGGGCTGGAAATACCGGTTTTGGGATTCTGCACAGAAAGGGTTTGCAAACCACTGAATCCACAAGTGAGTTTAACTCTGTCAGTTGAATGCACACTTTGACAACCATTCAGTTAGGTAGCTCCGTTTTGGTTTTAGAAGCAGATATTTCTCTGTACAGCCTATGGTCCCATTCACTCGGGAATATCCCAACGCAGCTCCTGGAAGAAACGTGTTTCTGACTCGCTGAATCTCAATATAGATTCAACTCTCTTAGGTGAACGAACGCACAGCAGAGCAGTTTCAAGGAAACGTTTCTCCTGAGTTTTAGACGAAGTTTCCTGCAGTTTAGTACGTATGCCGGCATTGGGCTGGAAATACCGGTTTTGGTATTCTGCACAGAAAGGGTTTGCAAACCGCTTAATCCACACGTGAGTTTAACTCTGTCAGTTGAATGCACACATTGACAACCATCCAGTTAGATAGCTCCGTTTTGGTTTTAGAAGCAGATATTTCTCTGTACAGCCTATGGTCCCATTCTCTCGGGAATATCCCAACGCAGCTCCTAGAAGAAACGTGTTTCTGACTCGCTGAATTTCAACATAGATTCAACTTTCTTAGGTGATCGAACGCACAGCAGAGCAGTTTCAAGGAAACTTTTCTCCTGAGTTTTAGACGAAGTTTCCTGCTGTTTAGTACGGATGCCGGCATTGGGCTGGAAATAACGGTTTTGGGATTCTGCACAGAAAGGGTTTTCAAACCGCTGAATCCAAACGTGAGTTTAACTCTGTCAGTTGAATGCACAAATTGACAACCATTCAGTTAGATAGCACCCTTTTGGTTTAAGGAGCAGATATTTCTCTGTACAGCCTATGGTCCCATTCACTCGGGATTATCCCAACGCAGCTCCTAGAAGAAACGTGTTTCTGACTCGCTGAATCTCAACATAGATTCAACTCTCTTAGGTGAACGAACGCACAGCAGAGCAGTTTCAAGGAAACTTTTCTCCTGAGCTTTAGACGAAATTTCCTGCTGTTTAATACGTATGCCGGCATTGGGCTGGAAATACCGGTTTTGGGATTCTGCACAGAAAGGGTTTGCAAACCACTGAATCCACAAGTGAGTTTAACTCTGTCAGTTGAATGCACACATTGACAACCATTCAGTTAGGTAGCTCCGTTTTGGTTTTAGAAGCAGATATTTCTCTGTACAGCCTATGGTCCCATTCACTCGGGAATATCCCAACGCAGCTCCTGGAAGAAACGTGTTTCTGACTCGCTGAATCTCAACATAGATGCAACTCTCTTAGGTGAACGAACGCACAGCAGAGCAGTTTCAAGGAAACGTTTCTCCTGAGTTTTAGACGAAGTTTCCTGCTGTTTAGTACGTATGCCGGCATTGGGCTGGAAATACCGGTTTTGGGATTCTGCACAGAAAGGGTTTGCAAACCACTGAATCCACACGTGAGTTTAACTCTGTCAGTTGAATGCACACACTGACAACCATTCAGTTAGATAGCTCCGTTTTGGTTTTAGAAGCCGATATTTCTCTGTACAGCCTATGGTCCCATTCACTCGGGAATATCCCAACGCAGCTCCTAGAAGAAACGTGTTTCTGACTCGCTGAATCTCAACATAGATTCAACTCTCTTAGGTGAACGAACGCACAGCAGAGCAGTTTCAAGGAAACTTTTCTCCTGAGTTTTAGACCAAGTTTCCTGCTGTTTAGTACGTATGCCGGCATTGGGCTGGAAATACCGGTTTTGGGATTCTGCACAGAAAGGGTTTGCAAACCGCTGAATCCACACGTGAGTTTAACTCTGTCAGTTGAATGCACACATTGACAACCATCCAGTTAGATAGCTCCGTTTTGGTTTTAGAAGCAGATATTTCTCTGTACAGTCTATGGTCCCATTCACTCGGGAATATCCCAACGCAGCTCCTAGAAGAAACGTGTTTCTGACTCGCTGAATCTCAACATGGATTCAACTCTCTTAGGTGAACGAACGCACAGCACAGCAGTTTCAAGGAAACGTTTCTCCTCAGTTTTAGACGAAGTTTCCTGCTGTTTAGTACGTATGCCGGCATTGGGCTGGAAATACCGGTTTTGGGATTCTGCACAGAAAGGGTTTGCAAACCACTGAATCCACAAGTGAGTTTAACTCTGTCAGTTGAATGCACACTTTGACAACCATTCAGTTAGGTAGCTCCGTTTTGGTTTTAGAAGCAGATATTTCTCTGTACAGCCTATGGTCCCATTCACTCGGGAATATCCCAACGCAGCTCCTGGAAGAAACGTGTTTCTGACTCGCTGAATCTCAATATAGATTCAACTCTCTTAGGTGAACGAACGCACAGCAGAGCAGTTTCAAGGAAACGTTTCTCCTGAGTTTTAGACGAAGTTTCCTGCAGTTTAGTACGTATGCCGGCATTGGGCTGGAAATACCGGTTTTGGTATTCTGCACAGAAAGGGTTTGCAAACCGCTTAATCCACACGTGAGTTTAACTCTGTCAGTTGAATGCACACATTGACAACCATCCAGTTAGATAGCTCCGTTTTGGTTTTAGAAGCAGATATTTCTCTGTACAGCCTATGGTCCCATTCTCTCGGGAATATCCCAACGCAGCTCCTAGAAGAAACGTGTTTCTGACTCGCTGAATTTCAACATAGATTCAACTGTCTTAGGTGATCGAACGCACAGCAGAGCAGTTTCAAGGAAACTTTTCTCCTGAGTTTTAGACGAAGTTTCCTGCTGTTTAGTACGGATGCCGGCATTGGGCTGGAAATAACGGTTTTGGGATTCTGCACAGAAAGGGTTTTCAAACCGCTGAATCCAAACGTGAGTTTAACTCTGTCAGTTGAATGCACAAATTGACAACCATTCAGTTAGATAGCACCCTTTTGGTTTAAGGAGCAGATATTTCTCTGTACAGCCTATGGTCCCATTCACTCGGGATTATCCCAACGCAGCTCCTAGAAGAAACGTGTTTCTGACTCGCTGAATCTCAACATAGATTCAACTCTCTTAGGTGAACGAACGCACAGCAGAGCAGTTTCAAGGAAACTTTTCTCCTGAGCTTTAGACGAAATTTCCTGCTGTTTAATACGTATGCCGGCATTGGGCTGGAAATACCGGTTTTGGGATTCTGCACAGAAAGGGTTTGCAAACCACTGAATCCACAAGTGAGTTTAACTCTGTCAGTTGAATGCACACATTGACAACCATTCAGTTAGGTAGCTCCGTTTTGGTTTTAGAAGCAGATATTTCTCTGTACAGCCTATGGTCCCATTCACTCGGGAATATCCCAACGCAGCTCCTGGAAGAAACGTGTTTCTGACTCGCTGAATCTCAACATAGATGCAACTCTCTTAGGTGAACGAACGCACAGCAGAGCAGTTTCAAGGAAACGTTTCTCCTGAGTTTTAGACGAAGTTTCCTGCTGTTTAGTACGTATGCCGGCATTGGGCTGGAAATACCGGTTTTGGGATTCTGCACAGAAAGGGTTTGCAAACCACTGAATCCACACGTGAGTTTAACTCTGTCAGTTGAATGCACACACTGACAACCATTCAGTTAGATAGCTCCGTTTTGGTTTTAGAAGCCGATATTTCTCTGTACAGCCTATGGTCCCATTCACTCGGGAATATCCCAACGCAGCTCCTAGAAGAAACGTGTTTCTGACTCGCTGAATCTCAACATAGATTCAACTCTCTTAGGTGAACGAACGCACAGCAGAGCAGTTTCAAGGAAACTTTTCTCCTGAGTTTTAGACCAAGTTTCCTGCTGTTTAGTACGTATGCCGGCATTGGGCTGGAAATACCGGTTTTGGGATTCTGCACAGAAAGGGTTTGCAAACCGCTGAATCCACACGTGAGTTTAACTCTGTCAGTTGAATGCACACATTGACAACCATCCAGTTAGATAGCTCCGTTTTGGTTTTAGAAGCAGATATTTCTCTGTACAGTCTATGGTCCCATTCACTCGGGAATATCCCAACGCAGCTCCTAGAAGAAACGTGTTTCTGACTCGCTGAATCTCAACATAGATTCAACTCTCTTAGGTGAACGAACGCACAGCAGAGCAGTTTCAAGGAAACGTTTCTCCTGAGTTTTAGACGAAGTTTCCTGCAGTTTAGTACGTATGCCGGCATTGGGCTGGAAATACCGGTTTTGGGATTCTGCACAGAAAGGGTTTGCAAACCGTTGAATCCACACGTGAGTTTAACTCTGTCAGTTGAATGCACACATTGACAACCATCCAGTTAGATAGCTCCGTTTTGGTTTTAGAAGCAGATATTTCTCTGTACAGCCTATGGTCCCATTCACTCGGGAATATCCCAACGCAGCTCCTAGAAGAAACGTGTTTCTGACTCGCTGAATCTCAACATAGATTCAACTCTCTTAGGTGAACGAACGCACAGCAGAGCAGTTTCAAGGAAACGTTTCTCCTGAGTTTTAGACGAAGTTTCCTGCTGTTTAGTACGGATGCCGGCATTGGGCTGGAAATACCGGTTTTGGGATTCTGCACAGAAAGGGTTTGCAAACCGCTGACTCCACACGTGAGTTTAACTTTGTCAGTTGAATGCACACATTGACAACCATCCAGTTAGATAGCTCCGTTTTGGTTTTAGAAGCAGATATTTCTCTGTACAGACTATGGTCCCATTCACTCGGGAATATCCCAACTCAGCTCCTAGAAGAAACGTGTTTCTGACTCGCTGAATCTCAACATAGATTCAACTCTCTTAGGTGAACGAACGCACAGCAGAGCAGTTTCAAGGAAACGTTTCTCCTGAGTTTTAGACGAAGTTTCCTGCTGTTTAGTACGGATGCCGGCATTGGGCTGGAAATACCGGTTTTGGGATTCTGCACAGAAAGGGTTTGCACACCACTGAATCCACAAGTGAGTTTAACTCTGTCAGTTGAATGCACACATTGACAACCATTCAGTTAGGTAGCTCCGTTTTGGTTTTAGAAGCAGATATTTCTCTGTACAGCATATGGTCCCATTCACTCGGGAATATCCCAACGCAGCTCCTAGAAGAAACGTGTTTCTGACTCGCTGAATCTCAACATAGATTCAACTCTCTTAGGTGAACGAACGCACAGCAGAGCAGTTTCAAGGAAACGTTTCTCCTGAGTTTTAGACGAAGTTTCCTGCTGTTTAGTACGTATGCCGGCATTGGGCTGGAAATACCGGTTTTGGGATTCTGCACAGAAAGGGTTTGCAAACCACTGAATCCACACGTGAGTTTAACTCTGTCAGTTGAATGCCCACACTGACAAACATTCAGTTAGATAGCTCCGTTTTGGTTTTAGAAGCAGATATTTCTCTGTACAGCCTATGGTCCCATTCACTCGGGAATATCCCAACGCAGCTCCTAGAAGAAACGTGTTTCAGACTCGCTGAATCTCCACATAGATTCAACTCTCTTAGGTGAACGAACGCACAGCAGAGCAGTTTCATGGAAACGTTTCTCCTGAGTTTTAGACGAAGTTTCCTGCTGTTTAGTACGGATGCCGGCATTGGGCTGGAAATACCGGTTTTGGGATTCTGCACAGAAAGTGTTTCCAAACCGCTGACTCCACACGTGAGTTTAACTTTGCCAGTTGAATGCACACGTTGACAACCATCCAGTTAGATAGCTCCGTTTTGGTTTTAGAAGCAGATATTTCTCTGTACAGCCTATGGTCCCATTCTCTCGGGAATATCCCAACGCAGCTCCTAGAAGAAACGTGTTTCTGACTCGCTGAATTTCAACATAGATTCAACTGTCTTAGGTGATCGAACGCACAGCAGAGCAGTTTCAAGGAAACTTTTCTCCTGAGTTTTAGACGAAGTTTCCTGCTGTTTAGTACGGATGCCGGCATTGGGCTGGAAATAACGGTTTTGGGATTCTGCACAGAAAGGGTTTTCAAACCGCTGAATCCAAACGTGAGTTTAACTCTGTCAGTTGAATGCACAAATTGACAACCATTCAGTTAGATAGCACCCTTTTGGTTTAAGGAGCAGATATTTCTCTGTACAGCCTATGGTCCCATTCACTCGGGATTATCCCAACGCAGCTCCTAGAAGAAACGTGTTTCTGACTCGCTGAATCTCAACATAGATTCAACTCTCTTAGGTGAACGAACGCACAGCAGAGCAGTTTCAAGGAAACTTTTCTCCTGAGCTTTAGACGAAATTTCCTGCTGTTTAATACGTATGCCGGCATTGGGCTGGAAATACCGGTTTTGGGATTCTGCACAGAAAGGGTTTGCAAACCACTGAATCCACAAGTGAGTTTAACTCTGTCAGTTGAATGCACACATTGACAACCATTCAGTTAGGTAGCTCCGTTTTGGTTTTAGAAGCAGATATTTCTCTGTACAGCCTATGGTCCCATTCACTCGGGAATATCCCAACGCAGCTCCTGGAAGAAACGTGTTTCTGACTCGCTGAATCTCAACATAGATGCAACTCTCTTAGGTGAACGAACGCACAGCAGAGCAGTTTCAAGGAAACGTTTCTCCTGAGTTTTAGACGAAGTTTCCTGCTGTTTAGTACGTATGCCGGCATTGGGCTGGAAATACCGGTTTTGGGATTCTGCACAGAAAGGGTTTGCAAACCACTGAATCCACACGTGAGTTTAACTCTGTCAGTTGAATGCACACACTGACAACCATTCAGTTAGATAGCTCCGTTTTGGTTTTAGAAGCCGATATTTCTCTGTACAGCCTATGGTCCCATTCACTCGGGAATATCCCAACGCAGCTCCTAGAAGAAACGTGTTTCTGACTCGCTGAATCTCAACATAGATTCAACTCTCTTAGGTGAACGAACGCACAGCAGAGCAGTTTCAAGGAAACTTTTCTCCTGAGTTTTAGACCAAGTTTCCTGCTGTTTAGTACGTATGCCGGCATAGGGCTGGAAATACCGGTTTTGGGATTCTGCACAGAAAGGGTTTGCAAACCGCTGAATCCACACGTGAGTTTAACTCTGTCAGTTGAATGCACACATTGACAACCATCCAGTTAGATAGCTCCGTTTTGGTTTTAGAAGCAGATATTTCTCTGTACAGTCTATGGTCCCATTCACTCGGGAATATCCCAACGCAGCTCCTAGAAGAAACGTGTTTCTGACTCGCTGAATCTCAACATAGATTCAACTCTCTTAGGTGAACGAACGCACAGCAGAGCAGTTTCAAGGAAACGTTTCTCCTGAGTTTTAGACGAAGTTTCCTGCAGTTTAGTACGTATGCCGGCATTGGGCTGGAAATACCGGTTTTGGGATTCTGCACAGAAAGGGTTTGCAAACCGTTGAATCCACACGTGAGTTTAACTCTGTCAGTTGAATGCACACATTGACAACCATCCAGTTAGATAGCTCCGTTTTGGTTTTAGAAGCAGATATTTCTCTGTACAGCCTATGGTCCCATTCACTCGGGAATATCCCAACGCAGCTCCTAGAAGAAACGTGTTTCTGACTCGCTGAATCTCAACATAGATTCAACTCTCTTAGGTGAACGAACGCACAGCAGAGCAGTTTCAAGGAAACGTTTCTCCTGAGTTTTAGACGAAGTTTCCTGCTGTTTAGTACGGATGCCGGCATTGGGCTGGAAATACCGGTTTTGGGATTCTGCACAGAAAGGGTTTGCAAACCGCTGACTCCACACGTGAGTTTAACTTTGTCAGTTGAATGCACACATTGACAACCATCCAGTTAGATAGCTCCGTTTTGGTTTTAGAAGCAGATATTTCTCTGTACAGACTATGGTCCCATTCACTCGGGAATATCCCAACTCAGCTCCTAGAAGAAACGTGTTTCTGACTCGCTGAATCTCAACATAGATTCAACTCTCTTAGGTGAACGAACGCACAGCAGAGCAGTTTCAAGGAAACGTTTCTCCTGAGTTTTAGACGAAGTTTCCTGCTGTTTAGTACGGATGCCGGCATTGGGCTGGAAATACCGGTTTTGGGATTCTGCACAGAAAGGGTTTGCACACCACTGAATCCACAAGTGAGTTTAACTCTGTCAGTTGAATGCACACATTGACAACCATTCAGTTAGGTAGCTCCGTTTTGGTTTTAGAAGCAGATATTTCTCTGTACAGCATATGGTCCCATTCACTCGGGAATATCCCAACGCAGCTCCTAGAAGAAACGTGTTTCTGACTCGCTGAATCTCAACATAGATTCAACTCTCTTAGGTGAACGAACGCACAGCAGAGCAGTTTCAAGGAAACGTTTCTCCTGAGTTTTAGACGAAGTTTCCTGCTGTTTAGTACGTATGCCGGCATTGGGCTGGAAATACCGGTTTTGGGATTCTGCACAGAAAGGGTTTGCAAACCACTGAATCCACACGTGAGTTTAACTCTGTCAGTTGAATGCCCACACTGACAAACATTCAGTTAGATAGCTCCGTTTTGGTTTTAGAAGCAGATATTTCTCTGTACAGCCTATGGTCCCATTCACTCGGGAATATCCCAACGCAGCTCCTAGAAGAAACGTGTTTCAGACTCGCTGAATCTCCACATAGATTCAACTCTCTTAGGTGAACGAACGCACAGCAGAGCAGTTTCATGGAAACGTTTCTCCTGAGTTTTAGACGAAGTTTCCTGCTGTTTAGTACGGATGCCGGCATTGGGCTGGAAATACCGGTTTTGGGATTCTGCACAGAAAGTGTTTCCAAACCGCTGACTCCACACGTGAGTTTAACTTTGCCAGTTGAATGCACACGTTGACAACCATCCAGTTAGATAGCTCCGTTTTGGTTTTAGAAGCAGATATTTCTCTGTACAGCCTATGGTCCCATTCACTCGGGAATATCCCAACGCAGCTCCTAGAAGAAACGTGTTTCTGACTCGCTGAATCTCAACATAGATTCAACTCTCTTAGGTGAACGAACGCACAGCAGAGCAGTTTCAAGGAAACGTTTCTCCTGAGTTTTAGACGAAGTTTCCTGCTGTTTAGTACGTATGCCGGCATTGGGCTGGAAATACCGGTTTTGGGATTCTGCACAGAAACGGTTTGCAAACCGCTGAATCCACACGTGAGTTTAACTCTGTCACTTGAGTGCACACATTGACAACCATTCAGTTAGATAGCTCCGTTTTGGTTTTAGAAGCAGATATTTCTCTGTACAGCCTATGGTCCCATTCACTCGGGAATATCCCAATGCAGCTCCTAGCATAAACGTGTTTCTGACTCGCTGAATCTCAACATAGATTCAACTCTCTTAGGTGAACGAACGCACAGCAGAGCAGTTTCAAGGAAACGTTTCTCCTGAGTTTTAGACGAAGTTTCCTGCTGTTTAGTACGTATGCCGGCATTGGGCTGGAAATACCGGTTTTGGGATTCTGCACAGAAAGGGTTTGCAAACCGCTGAATCCAAACGTGAGTTTAACTCTGTCAGTTGAATGCACACATTGACAACCATTCAGTTAGATAGCACCCTTTTGGTTTTAGGAGCAGATATTTCTCTGTACAGCCTATGGCCCCATTCACTCGGGATTATCCCAACGCAGCTCCTAGAAGAAACGTGTTTCTGACTCGCTGAATCTCAACATAGATTCAACTCTCTTAGGTGAACGAATGCGCAGCAGAGCAGTTTCATGTAAACGTTTCTCCTGAGTTTTAGACGAAGTTTCCTGCTGTTTAGTACGTATGCCGGCATTGGGCTGGAAATACCGGTTTTGGGATTCTGCACAGAAACGGTGTGCAAACCGCTGAATCCACACGTGCGTTTAACTCTGTCAGTTGAGTGCACATATTGACAACCATTCAGTTAGATAGCTCCGTTTTGGTTTTAGAAGCAGATATTTCTCTGTACAGCCTATGGTCCCATTCACTCGGGAATATCCCAACGCAGCTCCTAGAAGAAGCGTGTTTCTGACTCGCTGAATCTCAACATAGATTCAACTGTCTTAGGTGAACGAACGCACAGCAGAGCAGTTTCATGGAAACGTTTCTCCTGAGTTTTAGACGAAGTTTCCTGCTGTTTAGTACGTATGCCGGCATTGGGCTGGGAATACCGGTTTTGCGATTCTGCACAGAAAGGGTTTGCAAACCGCTGAATCCACACGTGAGTTTAACTTTGTCAGTTGAATGCACACGTTGACAACCATCCAGTTAGATAGCTCCGTTTTGGTTTTAGAAGCAGATATATCTCTGTACAGCCTATGGTCCCATTCACTCGGGAATATCCCAACGCAGCTCCTAGAAGAAACGTGTTTCTGACTCGCTGAATCTCAACATAGATTCAACTCTCTTAGGTGAACGAACGCACAGCAGAGCAGTTTCAAGGAAACGTTTCTCCTGAGTTTTAGACGAAGTTTCCTGCAGTTTAGTACGTATGCCGGCATTGGGCTGGAAATACCGGTTTTGGTATTCTGCACAGAAAGGGTTTGCAAACCGCTTAATCCACACGTGAGTTTAACTCTGTCAGTTGAATGCACACATTGACAACCATCCAGTTAGATAGCTCCGTTTTGGTTTTAGAAGCAGATATTTCTCTGTACAGCCTATGGTCCCATTCTCTCGGGAATATCCCAACGCAGCTCCTAGAAGAAACGTGTTTCTGACTCGCTGAATTTCAACATAGATTCAACTTTCTTAGGTGATCGAACGCACAGCAGAGCAGTTTCAAGGAAACTTTTCTCCTGAGTTTTAGACGAAGTTTCCTGCTGTTTAGTACGGATGCCGGCATTGGGCTGGAAATAACGGTTTTGGGATTCTGCACAGAAAGGGTTTTCAAACCGCTGAATCCAAACGTGAGTTTAACTCTGTCAGTTGAATGCACAAATTGACAACCATTCAGTTAGATAGCACCCTTTTGGTTTAAGGAGCAGATATTTCTCTGTACAGCCTATGGTCCCATTCACTCGGGATTATCCCAACGCAGCTCCTAGAAGAAACGTGTTTCTGACTCGCTGAATCTCAACATAGATTCAACTCTCTTAGGTGAACGAACGCACAGCAGAGCAGTTTCAAGGAAATTTTTCTCCTGAGCTTTAGACGAAATTTCCTGCTGTTTAATACGTATGCCGGCATTGGGCTGGAAATACCGGTTTTGGGATTCTGCACAGAAAGGGTTTGCAAACCACTGAATCCACAAGTGAGTTTAACTCTGTCAGTTGAATGCACACATTGACAACCATTCAGTTAGGTAGCTCCGTTTTGGTTTTAGAAGCAGATATTTCTCTGTACAGCCTATGGTCCCATTCACTCGGGAATATCCCAACGCAGCTCCTGGAAGAAACGTGTTTCTGACTCGCTGAATCTCAACATAGATGCAACTCTCTTAGGTGAACGAACGCACAGCAGAGCAGTTTCAAGGAAACGTTTCTCCTGAGTTTTAGACGAAGTTTCCTGCTGTTTAGTACGTATGCCGGCATTGGGCTGGAAATACCGGTTTTGGGATTCTGCACAGAAAGGGTTTGCAAACCACTGAATCCACACGTGAGTTTAACTCTGTCAGTTGAATGCACACACTGACAACCATTCAGTTAGATAGCTCCGTTTTGGTTTTAGAAGCCGATATTTCTCTGTACAGCCTATGGTCCCATTCACTCGGGAATATCCCAACGCAGCTCCTAGAAGAAACGTGTTTCTGACTCGCTGAATCTCAACATAGATTCAACTCTCTTAGGTGAACGAACGCACAGCAGAGCAGTTTCAAGGAAACTTTTCTCCTGAGTTTTAGACCAAGTTTCCTGCTGTTTAGTACGTATGCCGGCATTGGGCTGGAAATACCGGTTTTGGGATTCTGCACAGAAAGGGTTTGCAAACCGCTGAATCCACACGTGAGTTTAACTCTGTCAGTTGAATGCACACATTGACAACCATCCAGTTAGATAGCTCCGTTTTGGTTTTAGAAGCAGATATTTCTCTGTACAGTCTATGGTCCCATTCACTCGGGAATATCCCAACGCAGCTCCTAGAAGAAACGTGTTTCTGACTCGCTGAATCTCAACATAGATTCAACTCTCTTAGGTGAACGAACGCACAGCAGAGCAGTTTCAAGGAAACGTTTCTCCTGAGTTTTAGACGAAGTTTCCTGCAGTTTAGTACGTATGCCGGCATTGGGCTGGAAATACCGGTTTTGGGATTCTGCACAGAAAGGGTTTGCAAACCGTTGAATCCACACGTGAGTTTAACTCTGTCAGTTGAATGCACACATTGACAACCATCCAGTTAGATAGCTCCGTTTTGGTTTTAGAAGCAGATATTTCTCTGTACAGCCTATGGTCCCATTCACTCGGGAATATCCCAACGCAGCTCCTAGAAGAAACGTGTTTCTGACTCGCTGAATCTCAACATAGATTCAACTCTCTTAGGTGAACGAACGCACAGCAGAGCAGTTTCAAGGAAACGTTTCTCCTGAGTTTTAGACGAAGTTTCCTGCTGTTTAGTACGGATGCCGGCATTGGGCTGGAAATACCGGTTTTGGGATTCTGCACAGAAAGGGTTTGCAAACCGCTGACTCCACACGTGAGTTTAACTTTGTCAGTTGAATGCACACATTGACAACCATCCAGTTAGATAGCTCCGTTTTGGTTTTAGAAGCAGATATTTCTCTGTACAGACTATGGTCCCATTCACTCGGGAATATCCCAACTCAGCTCCTAGAAGAAACGTGTTTCTGACTCGCTGAATCTCAACATAGATTCAACTCTCTTAGGTGAACGAACGCACAGCAGAGCAGTTTCAAGGAAACGTTTCTCCTGAGTTTTAGACGAAGTTTCCTGCTGTTTAGTACGGATGCCGGCATTGGGCTGGAAATACCGGTTTTGGGATTCTGCACAGAAAGGGTTTGCACACCACTGAATCCACAAGTGAGTTTAACTCTGTCAGTTGAATGCACACATTGACAACCATTCAGTTAGGTAGCTCCGTTTTGGTTTTAGAAGCAGATATTTCTCTGTACAGCCTATGGTCCCATTCACTCGGGAATATCCCAACGCAGCTCCTGGAAGAAACGTGTTTCTGACTCGCTGAATCTCAACATAGATGCAACTCTCTTAGGTGAACGAACGCACAGCAGAGCAGTTTCAAGGAAACGTTTCTCCTGAGTTTTAGACGAAGTTTCCTGCTGTTTAGTACGTATGCCGGCATTGGGCTGGAAATACCGGTTTTGGGATTCTGCACAGAAAGGGTTTGCAAACCACTGAATCCACACGTGAGTTTAACTCTGTCAGTTGAATGCACACACTGACAACCATTCAGTTAGATAGCTCCGTTTTGGTTTTAGAAGCCGATATTTCTCTGTACAGCCTATGGTCCCATTCACTCGGGAATATCCCAACGCAGCTCCTAGAAGAAACGTGTTTCTGACTCGCTGAATCTCAACATAGATTCAACTCTCTTAGGTGAACGAACGCACAGCAGAGCAGTTTCAAGGAAACTTTTCTCCTGAGTTTTAGACGAAGTTTCCTGCTGTTTAGTACGTATGCCGGCATTGGGCTGGAAATACCGGTTTTGGGATTCTGCACAGAAAGGGTTTGCAAACCGCTGAATCCACACGTGAGTTTAACTCTGTCAGTTGAATGCACACATTGACAACCATCCAGTTAGATAGCTCCGTTTTGGTTTTAGAAGCAGATATTTCTCTGTACAGTCTATGGTCCCATTCACTCGGGAATATCCCAACGCAGCTCCTAGAAGAAACGTGTTTCTGACTCGCTGAATCTCAACATAGATTCAACTCTCTTAGGTGAACGAACGCACAGCAGAGCAGTTTCAAGGAAACGTTTCTCCTGAGTTTTAGACGAAGTTTCCTGCAGTTTAGTACGTATGCCGGCATTGGGCTGGAAATACCGGTTTTGGGATTCTGCACAGAAAGGGTTTGCAAACCGTTGAATCCACACGTGAGTTTAACTCTGTCAGTTGAATGCACACATTGACAACCATCCAGTTAGATAGCTCCGTTTTGGTTTTAGAAGCAGATATTTCTCTGTACAGCCTATGGTCCCATTCACTCGGGAATATCCCAACGCAGCTCCTAGAAGAAACGTGTTTCTGACTCGCTGAATCTCAACATAGATTCAACTCTCTTAGGTGAACGAACGCACAGCAGAGCAGTTTCAAGGAAACGTTTCTCCTGAGTTTTAGACGAAGTTTCCTGCTGTTTAGTACGGATGCCGGCATTGGGCTGGAAATACCGGTTTTGGGATTCTGCACAGAAAGGGTTTGCAAACCGCTGAATCCACACGTGAGTTTAACTTTGTCAGTTGAATGCACACATTGACAACCATCCAGTTAGATAGCTCCGTTTTGGTTTTAGAAGCAGATATTTCTCTGTACAGACTATGGTCCCATTCACTCGGGAATATCCCAACTCAGCTCCTAGAAGAAACGTGTTTCTGACTCGCTGAATCTCAACATAGATTCAACTCTCTTAGGTGAACGAACGCACAGCAGAGCAGTTTCAAGGAAACGTTTCTTCTGAGTTTTAGACGAAGTTTCCTGCTGTTTAGTACGGATGCCGGCATTGGGCTGGAAATACCGGTTTTGGGATTCTGCACAGAAAGGGTTTGCACACCACTGAATCCACAAGTGAGTTTAACTCTGTCAGTTGAATGCACACATTGACAACCATTCAGTTAGGTAGCTCCGTTTTGGTTTTAGAAGCAGATATTTCTCTGTACAGCATATGGTCCCATTCACTCGGGAATATCCCAACGCAGCTCCTAGAAGAAACGTGTTTCTGACTCGCTGAATCTCAACATAGATTCAACTCTCTTAGGTGAACGAACGCACAGCAGAGCAGTTTCAAGGAAACGTTTCTCCTGAGTTTTAGACGAAGTTTCCTGCTGTTTAGTACGTATGCCGGCATTGGGCTGGAAATACCGGTTTTGGGATTCTGCACAGAAAGGGTTTGCAAACCACTGAATCCACACGTGAGTTTAACTCTGTCAGTTGAATGCCCACACTGACAAACATTCAGTTAGATAGCTCCGTTTTGGTTTTAGAAGCAGATATTTCTCTGTACAGCCTATGGTCCCATTCACTCGGGAATATCCCAACGCAGCTCCTAGAAGAAACGTGTTTCAGACTCGCTGAATCTCCACATAGATTCAACTCTCTTAGGTGAACGAACGCACAGCAGAGCAGTTTCATGGAAACGTTTCTCCTGAGTTTTAGACGAAGTTTCCTGCTGTTTAGTACGGATGCCGGCATTGGGCTGGAAATACCGGTTTTGGGATTCTGCACAGAAAGTGTTTCCAAACCGCTGACTCCACACGTGAGTTTAACTTTGCCAGTTGAATGCACACGTTGACAACCATCCAGTTAGATAGCTCCGTTTTGGTTTTAGAAGCAGATATTTCTCTGTACAGCCTATGGTCCCATTCACTCGGGAATATCCCAACGCAGCTCCTAGAAGAAACGTGTTTCTGACTCGCTGAATCTCAACATAGATTCAACTCTCTTAGGTGAACGAACGCACAGCAGAGCAGTTTCAAGGAAACGTTTCTCCTGAGTTTTAGACGAAGTTTCCTGCTGTTTAGTACGTATGCCGGCATTGGGCTGGAAATACCGGTTTTGGGATTCTGCACAGAAACGGTTTGCAAACCGCTGAATCCACACGTGAGTTTAACTCTGTCACTTGAGTGCACACATTGACAACCATTCAGTTAGATAGCTCCGTTTTGGTTTTAGAAGCAGATATTTCTCTGTACAGCCTATGGTCCCATTCACTCGGGAATATCCCAATGCAGCTCCTAGCATAAACGTGTTTCTGACTCGCTGAATCTCAACATAGATTCAACTCTCTTAGGTGAACGAACGCACAGCAGAGCAGTTTCAAGGAAACGTTTCTCCTGAGTTTTAGACGAAGTTTCCTGCTGTTTAGTACGTATGCCGGCATTGGGCTGGAAATACCGGTTTTGGGATTCTGCACAGAAAGGGTTTGCAAACCGCTGAATCCAAACGTGAGTTTAACTCTGTCAGTTGAATGCACACATTGACAACCATTCAGTTAGATAGCACCCTTTTGGTTTTAGGAGCAGATATTTCTCTGTACAGCCTATGGTCCCATTCACTCGGGATTATCCCAACGCAGCTCCTAGAAGAAACGTGTTTCTGACTCGCTGAATCTCAACATAGATTCAACTCTCTTAGGTGAACGAATGCGCAGCAGAGCAGTTTCATGTAAACGTTTCTCCTGAGTTTTAGACGAAGTTTCCTGCTGTTTAGTACGTATGCCGGCATTGGGCTGGAAATACCGGTTTTGGGATTCTGCACAGAAACGGTTTGCAAACCGCTGAATCCACACGTGCGTTTAACTCTGTCAGTTGAGTGCACATATTGACAACCATTCAGTTAGATAGCTCCGTTTTGGTTTTAGAAGCAGATATTTCTCTGTACAGCCTATGGTCCCATTCACTCGGGAATATCCCAACGCAGCTCCTAGAAGAAGCGTGTTTCTGACTCGCTGAATCTCAACATAGATTCAACTGTCTTAGGTGAACGAACGCACAGCAGAGCAGTTTCATGGAAACGTTTCTCCTGAGTTTTAGACGAAGTTTCCTGCTGTTTAGTACGTATGCCGGCATTGGGCTGGGAATACCGGTTTTGCGATTCTGCACAGAAAGGGTTTGCAAACCGCTGAATCCACACGTGAGTTTAACTTTGTCAGTTGAATGCACACGTTGACAACCATCCAGTTAGATAGCTCCGTTTTGGTTTTAGAAGCAGATATATCTCTGTACAGCCTATGGTCCCATTCACTCGGGAATATCCCAACGCAGCTCCTAGAAGAAACGTGTTTCTGACTCGCTGAATCTCAACATAGATTCAACTCTCTTAGGTGAACGAACGCACAGCAGAGCAATTTCAAGGAAACGTTTCTCCTGAGTTTTAGACGAAGTTTCCTGCAGTTTAGTACGTATGCCGGCATTGAGCTGGAATTACCGGTTTTGGGATTCTGCACAGAAAGGGTTTGTAAACCGCTGAATCCAAACGTGAGTTTAACTCTGTCAGTTGAATGCACACATTGACTACCATTCAGTTAGATAGCACCCTTTTGGTTTTAGGAGCAGCTATCTCTCTGTACAGCCTATGGTCCCATTCACTCGGGAATATCCCAACGCAGCTCCTAGAAGAAACGTGTTTCTGACTCGCTGAATCTCAACATAGATTCAACTCTCTTAGGTGAACGAACGCACAGCAGAGCAGTTTCAAGGAAACTTTTCTCCTGAGTTTTAGACGAAGTTTACTGCTGTTTAGTACGTATGCCGGCATTGGGCTGGAAATACCGGTTTTGGGATTCTGCACAGAAAGGGTTTGCAAACCGCTGAATCCACACGTGAGTTTAACTCTGTCAGTTGAATGCACACATTGACAGCCATCCAGTTAGATAGCTCCGTTTTGGTTTTAGAAGCAGATATTTCTCTGTACAGTCTATGGTCCCATTCACTCGGGAATATCCCAACGCAGCTCCTAGAAGAAACGTGTTTCTGACTCGCTGAATCTCAACATAGATTCAACTCTCTTAGGTGAACGAACGCACAGCAGAGCAGTTTCAAGGAAACGTTTCTCCTGAGTTTTAGACGAAGTTTCCTGCAGTTTAGTACGTATGCCGGCATTGGGCTGGAAATACCGGTTTTGGGATTCTGCACAGAAAGGGTTTGCAAACCACTGAATCCACACGTGAGTTTAACTCTGTCAGTTGAATGCACACACTGACAACCATTCAGTTAGATAGCTCCGTTTTGGTTTTAGAAGCCGATATTTCTCTGTACAGCCTATGGTCCCATTCACTCGGGAATATCCCAAAGCAGCTCCTAGAAGAAACGTGTTTCTGACTCGCTGAATCTCAACATAGATTCAACTCTCTTAGGTGAACGAACGCACAGCAGAGCAGTTTCAAGGAAACTTTTCTCCTGAGTTTTAGACGAAGTTTCCTGCTGTTTAGTACGTATGCCGGCATTGGGCTGGAAATACCGGTTTTGGGATTCTGCACAGAAAGGGTTTGCAAACCGCTGAATCCACACGTGAGTTTAACTCTGTCAGTTGAATGCACACATTGACAACCATCCAGTTAGATAGCTCCGTTTTGGTTTTAGAAGCAGATATTTCTCTGTACAGTCTATGGTCCCATTCACTCGGGAATATCCCAACGCAGCTCCTAGAAGAAACGTGTTTCTGACTCGCTGAATCTCAACATAGATTCAACTCTCTTAGGTGAACGAACGCACAGCAGAGCAGTTTCAAGGAAACGTTTCTCCTGAGTTTTAGACGAAGTTTCCTGCAGTTTAGTACGTATGCCGGCATTGGGCTGGAAATACCGGTTTTGGGATTCTGCACAGAAAGGGTTTGCAAACCGTTGAATCCACACGTGAGTTTAACTCTGTCAGTTGAATGCACACATTGACAACCATCCAGTTAGATAGCTCCGTTTTGGTATTAGAAGCAGATATTTCTCTGTACAGCCTATGGTCCCATTCACTCGGGAATATCCCAACGCAGCTCCTAGAAGAAACGTGTTTCTGACTCGCTGAATCTCAACATAGATTCAACTCTCTTAGGTGAACGAACGCACAGCAGAGCAGTTTCAAGGAAACGTTTCTCCTGAGTTTTAGACGAAGTTTCCTGCTGTTTAGTACGGATGCCGGCATTGGGCTGGAAATACCGGTTTTGGGATTCTGCACAGAAAGGGTTTGCAAACCGCTGAATCCACACGTGAGTTTAACTCTGTCAGTTGAATGCACACATTGACAACCATCCAGTTAGATAGCTCCGTTTTGGTTTTAGAAGCAGATATTTCTCTGTACAGACTATGGTCCCATTCACTCGATAATATCCCAACGCAGCTCCTAGAAGAAACGTGTTTCTGACTCGCTGAATCTCAACATAGATTCAACTCTCTTAGGTGAACGAACGCACAGCAGAGCAGTTTCAAGGAAACGTTTCTCCTGAGTTTTAGACGAAGTTTCCTGCTGTTTAGTACGGATGCCGGCATTGGGCTGGAAATACCGGTTTTGGGATTCTGCACAGAAAGGGTTTGCAAACCATTGAATCCACAAGTGAGTTTAACTCTGTCGGTTGAATGCACACATTGACAACCATTCAGTTAGGTAGCTCCGTTTTGGTTTTAGAACCAGATATTTCTCTGTCCAGCATATGATCCCATTCACTCGGGAATATCCCAACGCAGCTCCTGGAAGAAACGTGTTTCTGACTCGCTGAATCTCAACATAGATTCAACTCTCTTAGGTGAACGAACGCACAGCAGAGCAGTTTCAAGGAAACGTTTCTCCTGAGTTTTAGACGAAGTTTCCTGCTGTTTAGTACGTATGCCGGCATTGGGCTGGAAATACCGGTTTTGGGATTCTGCACAGAAAGGGTTTGCAAACCGCTGAATCCACACGTGAGTTTAACTCTGTCAGTTGAATGCACACATTGACAGCCATCCAGTTAGATAGCTCCGTTTTGGTTTTAGAAGCAGATATTTCTCTGTACAGTCTATGGTCCCATTCACTCGGGAATATCCCAACGCAGCTCCTAGAAGAAACGTGTTTCTGACTCGCTGAATCTCAACATAGATTCAACTCTCTTAGGTGAACGAACGCACAGCAGAGCAGTTTCAAGGAAACGTTTCTCCTGAGTTTTAGACGAAGTTTCCTGCAGTTTAGTACGTATGCCGGCATTGGGCTGGAAATACCGGTTTTGGGATTCTGCACAGAAAGGGTTTGCAAACCACTGAATCCACACGTGAGTTTAACTCTGTCAGTTGAATGCACACACTGACAACCATTCAGTTAGATAGCTCCGTTTTGGTTTTAGAAGCCGATATTTCTCTGTACAGCCTATGGTCCCATTCACTCGGGAATATCCCAACGCAGCTCCTAGAAGAAACGTGTTTCTGACTCGCTGAATCTCAACATAGATTCAACTCTCTTAGGTGAACGAACGCACAGCAGAGCAGTTTCAAGGAAACTTTTCTCCTGAGTTTTAGACGAAGTTTCCTGCTGTTTAGTACGTATGCCGGCATTGGGCTGGAAATACCGGTTTTGGGAATCTGCACAGAAAGGGTTTGCAAACCGCTGAATCCACACGTGAGTTTAACTCTGTCAGTTGAATGCACACATTGACAACCATCCAGTTAGATAGCTCCGTTTTGGTTTTAGAAGCAGATATTTCTCTGTACAGTCTATGGTCCCATTCACTCGGGAATATCCCAACGCAGCTCCTAGAAGAAACGTGTTTCTGACTCGCTGAATCTCAACATAGATTCAACTCTCTTAGGTGAACGAACGCACAGCAGAGCAGTTTCAAGGAAACGTTTCTCCTGAGTTTTAGACGAAGTTTCCTGCAGTTTAGTACGTATGCCGGCATTGGGCTGGAAATACCGGTTTTGGGATTCTGCACAGAAAGGGTTTGCAAACCACTGAATCCACACGTGAGTTTAACTCTGTCAGTTGAATGCACACACTGACAACCATTCAGTTAGATAGCTCCGTTTTGGTTTTAGAAGCCGATATTTCTCTGTACAGCCTATGGTCCCATTCACTCGGGAATATCCCAACGCAGCTCCTAGAAGAAACGTGTTTCTGACTCGCTGAATCTCAACATAGATTCAACTCTCTTAGGTGAACGAACGCACAGCAGAGCAGTTTCAAGCAAACTTTTCTCCTGAGTTTTAGACGAAGTTTCCTGCTGTTTAGTACGTATGCCGGCATTGGGCTGGAAATACCGGTTTTGGGATTCTGCACAAAAAGGGTTTGCAAACCGCTGAATCCACACGTGAGTTTAACTCTGTCAGTTGAATGCACACATTGACAACCATCCAGTTAGATAGCTCCGTTTTGGTTTTAGAAGCAGATATTTCTCTGTACAGTCTATGGTCCCATTCACTCGGGAATATCCCAACGCAGCTCCTAGAAGAAACGTGTTTCTGACTCGCTGAATCTCAACATAGATTCAACTCTCTTAGGTGAACGAACGCACAGCAGAGCAGTTTCAAGGAAACGTTTCTCCTGAGTTTTAGACGAAGTTTCCTGCAGTTTAGTACGTATGCCGGCATTGGGCTGGAAATACCGGTTTTGGGATTCTGCACAGAAAGGGTTTGCAAACCGTTGAATCCACACGTGAGTTTAACTCTGTCAGTTGAATGCACACATTGACAACCATCCAGTTAGATAGCTCCGTTTTGGTTTTAGAAGCAGATATTTCTCTGTACAGCCTATGGTCCCATTCACTCGGGAATATCCCAACGCAGCTCCTAGAAGAAACGTGTTTCTGACTCGCTGAATCTCAACATAGATTCAACTCTCTTAGGTGAACGAACGCACAGCAGAGCAGTTTCAAGGAAACGTTTCTCCTGAGTTTTAGACGAAGTTTCCTGCTGTTTAGTACGGATGCCGGCATTGGGCTGGAAATACCGGTTTTGGGATTCTGCACAGAAAGGGTTTGCAAACCGCTGAATCCACACGTGAGTTTAACTCTGTCAGTTGAATGCACACATTGACAACCATCCAGTTAGATAGCTCCGTTTTGGTTTTAGAAGCAGATATTTCTGTGTACAGACTATGGTCCCATTCACTCGGGAATATCCCAACGCAGCTCCTAGAAGAAACGTGTTTCTGACTCGCTGAATCTCAACATAGATTCAACTCTCTTAGGTGAACGAACGCACAGCAGAGCAGTTTCAAGGAAACGTTTCTCCTGAGTTTTAGACGAAGTTTCCTGCTGTTTAGTACGGATGCCGGCATTGGGCTGGAAATACCGGTTTTGGGATTCTGCACAGAAAGGGTTTGCAAACCATTGAATCCACAAGTGAGTTTAACTCTGTCGGTTGAATGCACACATTGACAACCATTCAGTTAGGTAGCTCCGTTTTGGTTTTAGAACCAGATATTTCTCTGTACAGCATATGGTCCCATTCACTCGGGAATATCCCAACGCAGCTCCTGGAAGAAACGTGTTTCTGACTCGCTGAATCTCAACATAGATTCAACTCTCTTAGGTGAACGAACGCACAGCAGAGCAGTTTCAAGTAAACGTTTCTCCTGAGTTTTAGACGAAGTTTCCTGCTGTTTAGTACGTATGCCGGCATTGGGCTGGAAATACCGGTTTTGGGATTCTGCACAGAAAGGGTTTGCAAACCACTGAATCCACACGTGAGTTTAACTCTGTCAGTTGTATGCACACACTGACAACCATTCAGTTAGATAGCTCCGTTTTGGTTTTAGAAGCAGATATTTCTCTGTACAGTCTATGGTCCCATTCACTCGGGAATATCCCAACGCAGCTCCTAGAAGAAACGTGTTTCTGACTCGCTGAATCTCAACATACATTCAACTCTCTTAGGTGAACGAACGCACAGCAGAGCAGTTTCAAGGAAACGTTTCTCCTGAGTTTTAGACGAAGTTTCCTGCAGTTTAGTACGTATGCCGGCATTGGGCTGGAAATACCGGTTTTGGGATTCTGCACAGAAAGGGTTTGCAAACCGCTGAATCCACACGTGAGTTTAACTCTGTCAGTTGAATGCACACATTGACAACCATCCAGTTAGAAAGCTCCGTTTTGGTTTTAGAAGCAGATAATTCTCTGTTCAGCCTATGGTCCCATTCGCTCGGGAATATCCCAACGCAGCTCCTAGAAGAAACGTGTTTCTGACTCGCTGAATTTCAACATAGATTCAACTTTCTTAGGTGAACGAACGCACAGCAGTGCAGTTTCAAGGAAACTTTTCTCCTGAGTTTTAGACGAAGTTTCCTGCTGTTTAGTACGGAGGCCGGCATTGGGCTGGAAATACCGGTTTTGGGATTCTGCACAGAAAGGGTTTGCAAACCGCTGAATCCACACGTGAGTTTAACTTTGTCAGTTGAATGCACACATTGGCAACCATCCAGTTAGATAGCTCCGTTTTGGTTTTAGAAGCAGATATTTCTCTGTACAGACTATGGTCCCATTCACTCGGGAATATCCCAACGCAGCTCCTAGAAGAAACGTGTTTCTGACTCGCTGAATCTCAACATAGATTCAACTCTCTTAGGTGAACGAACGCACAGCACAGCAGTTTCAAGGAAACGTTTCTCCTCAGTTTTAGACGAAGTTTCCTGCTGTTTAGTACGTATGCCGGCATTGGGCTGGAAATACCGGTTTTGGGATTCTGCACAGAAAGGGTTTGCAAACCACTGAATCCACAAGTGAGTTTAACTCTGTCAGTTGAATGCACACTTTGACAACCATTCAGTTAGGTAGCTCCGTTTTGGTTTTAGAAGCAGATATTTCTCTGTACAGCCTATGGTCCCATTCACTCGGGAATATCCCAACGCAGCTCCTGGAAGAAACGTGTTTCTGACTCGCTGAATCTCAATATAGATTCAACTCTCTTAGGTGAACGAACGCACAGCAGAGCAGTTTCAAGGAAACGTTTCTCCTGAGTTTTAGACGAAGTTTCCTGCAGTTTAGTACGTATGCCGGCATTGGGCTGGAAATACCGGTTTTGGTATTCTGCACAGAAAGGGTTTGCAAACCGCTGAATCCACACGTGAGTTTAACTCTGTCAGTTGAATGCACACATTGACAACCATCCAGTTAGATAGCTCCGTTTTGGTTTTAGAAGCAGATATTTCTCTGTACAGCCTATGGTCCCATTCTCTCGGGAATATCCCAACGCAGCTCCTAGAAGAAACGTGTTTCTGACTCGCTGAATCTCAACATAGATTCAACTTTCTTAGGTGATCGAACGCACAGCAGAGCAGTTTCAAGGAAACTTTTCTCCTGAGTTTTAGACGAAGTTTCCTGCTGTTTAGTACGGATGCCGGCATTGGGCTGGAAATAACGGTTTTGGGATTCTGCACAGAAAGGGTTTGCAAACCGCTGAATCCAAACGTGAGTTTAACTCTGTCAGTTGAATGCACAAATTGACAACCATTCAGTTAGATAGCACCCTTTTGGTTTAAGGAGCAGATATTTCTCTGTACAGCCTATGGTCCCATTCACTCGGGATTATCCCAACGCAGCTCCTAGAAGAAACGTGTTTCTGACTCGCTGAATCTCAACATAGATTCAACTCTCTTAGGTGAACGAACGCACAGCAGAGCAGTTTCAAGGAAACTTTTCTTCTGAGCTTTAGACGAAATTTCCTGCTGTTTAATACGTATGCCGGCATTGGGCTGGAAATACCGGTTTTGGGATTCTGCACAGAAAGGGTTTGCAAACCACTGAATCCACAAGTGAGTTTAACTCTGTCAGTTGAATGCACACATTGACAACCATTCAGTTAGGTAGCTCCGTTTTGGTTTTAGAAGCAGATATTTCTCTGTACAGCCTATGGTCCCATTCACTCGGGAATATCCCAACGCAGCTCCTGGAAGAAACGTGTTTCTGACTCGCTGAATCTCAACATAGATGCAACTCTCTTAGGTGAACGAACGCACAGCAGAGCAGTTTCAAGGAAACGTTTCTCCTGAGTTTTAGACGAAGTTTCCTGCTGTTTAGTACGTATGCCGGCATTGGGCTGGAAATACCGGTTTTGGGATTCTGCACAGAAAGGGTTTGCAAACCACTGAATCCACACGTGAGTTTAACTCTGTCAGTTGAATGCACACACTGACAACCATTCAGTTAGATAGCTCCGTTTTGGTTTTAGAAGCCGATATTTCTCTGTACAGCCTATGGTCCCATTCACTCGGGAATATCCCAACGCAGCTCCTAGAAGAAACTTGTTTCTGACTCGCTGAATCTGAACATAGATTCAACTCTCTTAGGTGAACGAACGCACAGCAGAGCAGTTTCAAGGAAGCTTTTCTCCTGAGTTTTAGACCAAGTTTCCTGCTGTTTAGTACGTATGCCGGCATTGGGCTGGAAATACCGGTTTTGGGATTCTGCACAGAAAGGGTTTGCAAACCGCTGAATCCACACGTGAGTTTAACTCTGTCAGTTGAATGCACACATTGACAACCATCCAGTTAGATAGCTCCGTTTTGGTTTTAGAAGCAGATAATTCTCTGTACAGCCTATGGTCCCATTCGCTCGGGAATATCCCAACGCAGCTCCTAGAAGAAACGTGTTTCTGACTCGCTGAATTTCAACATAGATTCAACTTTCTTAGGTGAACGAACGCACAGCAGTGCAGTTTCAAGGAAACTTTTCTCCTGAGTTTTAGACGAAGTTTCCTGCTGTTTAGTACGGAGGCCGGCATTGGGCTGGAAATACCGGTTTTGGGATTCTGCACAGAAAGGGTTTGCAAACCGCTGAATCCACACGTGAGTTTAACTTTGTCAGTTGAATGCACACATTGACAACCATCCAGTTAGATAGCTCCGTTTTGGTTTTAGAAGCAGATATTTCTCTGTACAGACTATGGTCCCATTCACTCGGGAATATCCCAACGCAGCTCCTAGAAGAAACGTGTTTCTGACTCGCTGAATCTCAACATAGATTCAACTCTCTTAGGTGAACGAACGCACAGCACAGCAGTTTCAAGGAAACGTTTCTCCTCAGTTTTAGACGAAGTTTCCTGCTGTTTAGTACGTATGCCGGCATTGGGCTGGAAATACCGGTTTTGGGATTCTGCACAGAAAGGGTTTGCAAACCACTGAATCCACAAGTGAGTTTAACTCTGTCAGTTGAATGCACACTTTGACAACCATTCAGTTAGGTAGCTCCGTTTTGGTTTTAGAAGCAGATATTTCTCTGTACAGCCTATGGTCCCATTCACTCGGGAATATCCCAACGCAGCTCCTGGAAGAAACGTGTTTCTGACTCGCTGAATCTCAATATAGATTCAACTCTCTTAGGTGAACGAACGCACAGCAGAGCAGTTTCAAGGAAACGTTTCTCCTGAGTTTTAGACGAAGTTTCCTGCAGTTTAGTACGTATGCCGGCATTGGGCTGGAAATACCGGTTTTGGTATTCTGCACAGAAAGGGTTTGCAAACCGCTGAATCCACACGTGAGTTTAACTCTGTCAGTTGAATGCACACATTGACAACCATCCAGTTAGATAGCTCCGTTTTGGTTTTAGAAGCAGATATTTCTCTGTACAGCCTATGGTCCCATTCTCTCGGGAATATCCCAACGCAGCTCCTAGAAGAAACGTGTTTCTGACTCGCTGAATCTCAACATAGATTCAACTTTCTTAGGTGATCGAACGCACAGCAGAGCAGTTTCAAGGAAACGTTTCTCCTGAGTTTTAGACGAAGTTTCCTGCAGTTTAGTACGTATGCCGGCATTGGGCTGGAAATACCGGTTTTGGGATTCTGCACAGAAAGGGTTTGCAAACCGTTGAATCCACACGTGAGTTTAACTCTGTCAGTTGAATGCACACATTGACAACCATCCAGTTAGATAGCTCCGTTTTGGTTTTAGAAGCAGATATTTCTCTGTACAGCCTATGGTCCCATTCACTCGGGAATATCCCAACGCAGCTCCTAGAAGAAACGTGTTTCTGACTCGCTGAATCTCAACATAGATTCAACTCTCTTAGGTGAACGAACGCACAGCAGAGCAGTTTCAAGGAAACGTTTCTCCTGAGTTTTAGACGAAGTTTCCTGCTGTTTAGTACGTATGCCGGCATTGGGCTGGAAATACCGGTTTTGGGATTCTGCACAGAAACGGTTTGCAAACCACTGAATCCACACGTGAGTTTAACTCTGTCAGTTGAATGCACACATTGACAACCATTCAGTTAGATAGCTCCGTTTTGGTTTTAGAAGCAGATATTTCTCTGTACAGCCTATGGTCCCATTCACTCGGGAATATCCCAATGCAGCTCCTAGCATAAACGTGTTTCTGACTCGCTGAATCTCAACATAGATTCAACTCTCTTAGGTTAACGAACGCACAGCAGAGCAGTTTCAAGGAAACGTTTCTCCTGAGTTTTAGACGAAGTTTCCTGCTGTTTAGTACGTATGCCGGCATTGGGCTGGAAATACCGGTTTTGGGATTCTGCACAGAAAGGGTTTGCAAACCACTGAATCCACACGTGAGTTTAACTCTGTCAGTTGTATGCACACACTGACAACCATTCAGTTAGATAGCTCCGTTTTGGTTTTAGAAGCAGATATTTCTCTGTACAGTCTATGGTCCCATTCACTCGGGAATATCCCAACGCAGCTCCTAGAAGAAACGTGTTTCTGACTCGCTGAATCTCAACATACATTCAACTCTCTTAGGTGAACGAACGCACAGCAGAGCAGTTTCAAGGAAACGTTTCTCCTGAGTTTTAGACGAAGTTTCCTGCAGTTTAGTACGTATGCCGGCATTGGGCTGGAAATACCGGTTTTGGGATTCTGCACAGAAAGGGTTTGCAAACCGCTGAATCCACACGTGAGTTTAACTCTGTCAGTTGAATGCACACATTGACAACCATCCAGTTAGAAAGCTCCGTTTTGGTTTTAGAAGCAGATAATTCTCTGTTCAGCCTATGGTCCCATTCGCTCGGGAATATCCCAACGCAGCTCCTAGAAGAAACGTGTTTCTGACTCGCTGAATTTCAACATAGATTCAACTTTCTTAGGTGAACGAACGCACAGCAGTGCAGTTTCAAGGAAACTTTTCTCCTGAGTTTTAGACGAAGTTTCCTGCTGTTTAGTACGGAGGCCGGCATTGGGCTGGAAATACCGGTTTTGGGATTCTGCACAGAAAGGGTTTGCAAACCGCTGAATCCACACGTGAGTTTAACTTTGTCAGTTGAATGCACACATTGGCAACCATCCAGTTAGATAGCTCCGTTTTGGTTTTAGAAGCAGATATTTCTCTGTACAGACTATGGTCCCATTCACTCGGGAATATCCCAACGCAGCTCCTAGAAGAAACGTGTTTCTGACTCGCTGAATCTCAACATAGATTCAACTCTCTTAGGTGAACGAACGCACAGCACAGCAGTTTCAAGGAAACGTTTCTCCTCAGTTTTAGACGAAGTTTCCTGCTGTTTAGTACGTATGCCGGCATTGGGCTGGAAATACCGGTTTTGGGATTCTGCACAGAAAGGGTTTGCAAACCACTGAATCCACAAGTGAGTTTAACTCTGTCAGTTGAATGCACACTTTGACAACCATTCAGTTAGGTAGCTCCGTTTTGGTTTTAGAAGCAGATATTTCTCTGTACAGCCTATGGTCCCATTCACTCGGGAATATCCCAACGCAGCTCCTGGAAGAAACGTGTTTCTGACTCGCTGAATCTCAATATAGATTCAACTCTCTTAGGTGAACGAACGCACAGCAGAGCAGTTTCAAGGAAACGTTTCTCCTGAGTTTTAGACGAAGTTTCCTGCAGTTTAGTACGTATGCCGGCATTGGGCTGGAAATACCGGTTTTGGTATTCTGCACAGAAAGGGTTTGCAAACCGCTGAATCCACACGTGAGTTTAACTCTGTCAGTTGAATGCACACATTGACAACCATCCAGTTAGATAGCTCCGTTTTGGTTTTAGAAGCAGATATTTCTCTGTACAGACTATGGTCCCATTCTCTCGGGAATATCCCAACGCAGCTCCTAGAAGAAACGTGTTTCTGACTCGCTGAATCTCAACATAGATTCAACTTTCTTAGGTGATCGAACGCACAGCAGAGCAGTTTCAAGGAAACGTTTCTCCTGAGTTTTAGACGAAGTTTCCTGCTGTTTAGTACGGATGCCGGCATTGGGCTGGAAATAACGGTTTTGGGATTCTGCACAGAAAGGGTTTGCAAACCGCTGAATCCAAACGTGAGTTTAACTCTGTCAGTTGAATGCACAAATTGACAACCATTCAGTTAGATAGCACCCTTTTGGTTTAAGGAGCAGATATTTCTCTGTACAGCCTATGGTCCCATTCACTCGGGATTATCCCAACGCAGCTCCTAGAAGAAACGTGTTTCTGACTCGCTGAATCTCAACATAGATTCAACTCTCTTAGGTGAACGAACGCACAGCAGAGCAGTTTCAAGGAAACTTTTCTTCTGAGCTTTAGACGAAATTTCCTGCTGTTTAATACGTATGCCGGCATTGGGCTGGAAATACCGGTTTTGGGATTCTGCACAGAAAGGGTTTGCAAACCACTGAATCCACAAGTGAGTTTAACTCTGTCAGTTGAATGCACACATTGACAACCATTCAGTTAGGTAGCTCCGTTTTGGTTTTAGAAGCAGATATTTCTCTGTACAGCCTATGGTCCCATTCACTCGGGAATATCCCAACGCAGCTCCTGGAAGAAACGTGTTTCTGACTCGCTGAATCTCAACATAGATGCAACTCTCTTAGGTGAACGAACGCACAGCAGAGCAGTTTCAAGGAAACGTTTCTCCTGAGTTTTAGACGAAGTTTCCTGCTGTTTAGTACGTATGCCGGCATTGGGCTGGAAATACCGGTTTTGGGATTCTGCACAGAAAGGGTTTGCAAACCACTGAATCCACACGTGAGTTTAACTCTGTCAGTTGAATGCACAAACTGACAACCATTCAGTTAGATAGCTCCGTTTTGGTTTTAGAAGCCGATATTTCTCTGTACAGCCTATGGTCCCATTCACTCGGGAATATCCCAACGCAGCTCCTAGAAGAAACTTGTTTCTGACTCGCTGAATCTGAACATAGATTCAACTCTCTTAGGTGAACGAACGCACAGCAGAGCAGTTTCAAGGAAGCTTTTCTCCTGAGTTTTAGACCAAGTTTCCTGCTGTTTAGTACGTATGCCGGCATTGGGCTGGAAATACCGGTTTTGGGATTCTGCACAGAAAGGGTTTGCAAACCGCTGAATCCACACGTGAGTTTAACTCTGTCAGTTGAATGCACACATTGACAACCATCCAGTTAGATAGCTCCGTTTTGGTTTTAGAAGCAGATAATTCTCTGTACAGCCTATGGTCCCATTCGCTCGGGAATATCCCAACGCAGCTCCTAGAAGAAACGTGTTTCTGACTCGCTGAATTTCAACATAGATTCAACTTTCTTAGGTGAACGAACGCACAGCAGTGCAGTTTCAAGGAAACTTTTCTCCTGAGTTTTAGACGAAGTTTCCTGCTGTTTAGTACGGAGGCCGGCATTGGGCTGGAAATACCGGTTTTGGGATTCTGCACAGAAAGGGTTTGCAAACCGCTGAATCCACACGTGAGTTTAACTTTGTCAGTTGAATGCACACATTGACAACCATCCAGTTAGATAGCTCCGTTTTGGTTTTAGAAGCAGATATTTCTCTGTACAGACTATGGTCCCATTCACTCGGGAATATCCCAACGCAGCTCCTAGAAGAAACGTGTTTCTGACTCGCTGAATCTCAACATAGATTCAACTCTCTTAGGTGAACGAACGCACAGCACAGCAGTTTCAAGGAAACGTTTCTCCTCAGTTTTAGACGAAGTTTCCTGCTGTTTAGTACGTATGCCGGCATTGGGCTGGAAATACCGGTTTTGGGATTCTGCACAGAAAGGGTTTGCAAACCACTGAATCCACAAGTGAGTTTAACTCTGTCAGTTGAATGCACACTTTGACAACCATTCAGTTAGGTAGCTCCGTTTTGGTTTTAGAAGCAGATATTTCTCTGTACAGCCTATGGTCCCATTCACTCGGGAATATCCCAACGCAGCTCCTGGAAGAAACGTGTTTCTGACTCGCTGAATCTCAATATAGATTCAACTCTCTTAGGTGAACGAACGCACAGCAGAGCAGTTTCAAGGAAACGTTTCTCCTGAGTTTTAGACGAAGTTTCCTGCAGTTTAGTACGTATGCCGGCATTGGGCTGGAAATACCGGTTTTGGTATTCTGCACAGAAAGGGTTTGCAAACCGCTGAATCCACACGTGAGTTTAACTCTGTCAGTTGAATGCACACATTGACAACCATCCAGTTAGATAGCTCCGTTTTGGTTTTAGAAGCAGATATTTCTCTGTACAGCCTATGGTCCCATTCTCTCGGGAATATCCCAACGCAGCTCCTAGAAGAAACGTGTTTCTGACTCGCTGAATCTCAACATAGATTCAACTTTCTTAGGTGATCGAACGCACAGCAGAGCAGTTTCAAGGAAACGTTTCTCCTGAGTTTTAGACGAAGTTTCCTGCAGTTTAGTACGTATGCCGGCATTGGGCTGGAAATACCGGTTTTGGGATTCTGCACAGAAAGGGTTTGCAAACCGTTGAATCCACACGTGAGTTTAACTCTGTCAGTTGAATGCACACATTGACAACCATCCAGTTAGATAGCTCCGTTTTGGTTTTAGAAGCAGATATTTCTCTGTACAGCCTATGGTCCCATTCACTCGGGAATATCCCAACGCAGCTCCTAGAAGAAACGTGTTTCTGACTCGCTGAATCTCAACATAGATTCAACTCTCTTAGGTGAACGAACGCACAGCAGAGCAGTTTCAAGGAAACGTTTCTCCTGAGTTTTAGACGAAGTTTCCTGCTGTTTAGTACGGATGCCGGCATTGGGCTGGAAATACCGGTTTTGGGATTCTGCACAGAAAGGGTTTGCAAACCGCTGAATCCACACGTGAGTTTAACTCTGTCAGTTGAATGCACACATTGACAACCATCCAGTTAGATAGCTCCGTTTTGGTTTTAGAAGCAGATATTTCTCTGTACAGACTATGGTCCCATTCACTCGGGAATATCCCAACGCAGCTCCTAGAAGAAACGTGTTTCTGACTCGCTGAATCTCAACATAGATTCAACTCTCTTAGGTGAACGAACGCACAGCAGAGCAGTTTCAAGGAAACGTTTCTCCTGAGTTTTAGACGAAGTTTCCTGCTGTTTAGTACGGATGCCGGCATTGGGCTGGAAATACCGGTTTTGGGATTCTGCACAGAAAGGGTTTGCAAACCATTGAATCCACAAGTGAGTTTAACTCTGTCGGTTGAATGCACACATTGACAACCATTCAGTTAGGTAGCTCCGTTTTGGTTTTAGAACCAGATATTTCTCTGTCCAGCATATGATCCCATTCACTCGGGAATATCCCAACGCAGCTCCTGGAAGAAACGTGTTTCTGACTCGCTGAATCTCAACATAGATTCAACTCTCTTAGGTGAACGAACGCACAGCAGAGCAGTTTCAAGGAAACGTTTCTCCTGAGTTTTAGACGAAGTTTCCTGCTGTTTAGTACGTATGCCGGCATTGGGCTGGAAATACCGGTTTTGGGATTCTGCACAGAAACGGTTTGCAAACCACTGAATCCACACGTGAGTTTAACTCTGTCAGTTGAATGCACACATTGACAACCATTCAGTTAGATAGCTCCGTTTTGGTTTTAGAAGCAGATATTTCTCTGTACAGCCTATGGTCCCATTCACTCGGGAATATCCCAATGCAGCTCCTAGCATAAACGTGTTTCTGACTCGCTGAATCTCAACATAGATTCAACTCTCTTAGGTTAACGAACGCACAGCAGAGCAGTTTCAAGGAAACGTTTCTCCTGAGTTTTAGACGAAGTTTCCTGCTGTTTAGTACGTATGCCGGCATTGGGCTGGAAATACCGGTTTTGGGATTCTGCACAGAAAGGGTTTGCAAACCGCTGAATCCAAACGTGAGTTTAACTCTGTCAGTTGAATGCACACATTGACAACCATTCAGTTAGATAGCACCCTTTTTGTTTTAGGAGCAGATATTTCTCTGTACAGCCTATGGTCCCATTCACTCGGGATTATCCCAACGCAGCTCCTAGAAGAAACGTGTTTCTGACTCGCTGAATCTCAACATAGATTCAACTCTCTTAGGTGAACGAATGCGCAGCAGAGCAGTTTCATGTAAACGTTTCTCCTGAGTTTTAGACGAAGTTTCCTGCTGTTTAGTACGTATGCCGGCATTGGGCTGGAAATACCGGTTTTGGGATTCTGCACAGAAAGGGTTTGCAAACCGCTGAATCCACACGTGAGTTTAACTCTGTCAGTTGAATGCACACATTGACAGCCATCCAGTTAGATAGCTCCGTTTTGGTTTTAGAAGCAGATATTTCTCTGTACAGTCTATGGTCCCATTCACTCGGGAATATCCCAACGCAGCTCCTAGAAGAAACGTGTTTCTGACTCGCTGAATCTCAACATAGATTCAACTCTCTTAGGTGAACGAACGCACAGCAGAGCAGTTTCAAGGAAACGTTTCTCCTGAGTTTTAGACGAAGTTTCCTGCAGTTTAGTACGTATGCCGGCATTGGGCTGGAAATACCGGTTTTGGGATTCTGCACAGAAAGGGTTTGCAAACCACTGAATCCACACGTGAGTTTAACTCTGTCAGTTGAATGCACACACTGACAACCATTCAGTTAGATAGCTCCGTTTTGGTTTTAGAAGCCGATATTTCTCTGTACAGCCTATGGTCGCATTCACTCGGGAATATCCCAACGCAGCTCCTAGAAGAAACGTGTTTCTGACTCGCTGAATCTCAACATAGATTCAACTCTCTTAGGTGAACGAACGCACAGCAGAGCAGTTTCAAGGAAACTTTTCTCCTGAGTTTTAGACGAAGTTTCCTGCTGTTTAGTACGTATGCCGGCATTGGGCTGGAAATACCGGTTTTGGGAATCTGCACAGAAAGGGTTTGCAAACCGCTGAATCCACACGTGAGTTTAACTCTGTCAGTTGAATGCACACATTGACAACCATCCAGTTAGATAGCTCCGTTTTGGTTTTAGAAGCAGATATTTCTCTGTACAGTCTATGGTCCCATTCACTCGGGAATATCCCAACGCAGCTCCTAGAAGAAACGTGTTTCTGACTCGCTGAATCTCAACATAGATTCAACTCTCTTAGGTGAACGAACGCACAGCAGAGCAGTTTCAAGGAAACGTTTCTCCTGAGTTTTAGACGAAGTTTCCTGCAGTTTAGTACGTATGCCGGCATTGGGCTGGAAATACCGGTTTTGGGATTCTGCACAGAAAGGGTTTGCAAACCACTGAATCCACACGTGAGTTTAACTCTGTCAGTTGAATGCACACACTGACAACCATTCAGTTAGATAGCTCCGTTTTGGTTTTAGAAGCCGATATTTCTCTGTACAGCCTATGGTCCCATTCACTCGGGAATATCCCAACGCAGCTCCTAGAAGAAACGTGTTTCTGACTCGCTGAATCTCAACATAGATTCAACTCTCTTAGGTGAACGAACGCACAGCAGAGCAGTTTCAAGCAAACTTTTCTCCTGAGTTTTAGACGAAGTTTCCTGCTGTTTAGTACGTATGCCGGCATTGGGCTGGAAATACCGGTTTTGGGATTCTGCACAAAAAGGGTTTGCAAACCGCTGAATCCACACGTGAGTTTAACTCTGTCAGTTGAATGCACACATTGACAACCATCCAGTTAGATAGCTCCGTTTTGGTTTTAGAAGCAGATATTTCTCTGTACAGTCTATGGTCCCATTCACTCGGGAATATCCCAACGCAGCTCCTAGAAGAAACGTGTTTCTGACTCGCTGAATCTCAACATAGATTCAACTCTCTTAGGTGAACGAACGCACAGCAGAGCAGTTTCAAGGAAACGTTTCTCCTGAGTTTTAGACGAAGTTTCCTGCAGTTTAGTACGTATGCCGGCATTGGGCTGGAAATACCGGTTTTGGGATTCTGCACAGAAAGGGTTTGCAAACCGTTGAATCCACACGTGAGTTTAACTCTGTCAGTTGAATGCACACATTGACAACCATCCAGTTAGATAGCTCCGTTTTGGTTTTAGAAGCAGATATTTCTCTGTACAGCCTATGGTCCCATTCACTCGGGAATATCCCAACGCAGCTCCTAGAAGAAACGTGTTTCTGACTCGCTGAATCTCAACATAGATTCAACTCTCTTAGGTGAACGAACGCACAGCAGAGCAGTTTCAAGGAAACGTTTCTCCTGAGTTTTAGACGAAGTTTCCTGCTGTTTAGTACGGATGCCGGCATTGGGCTGGAAATACCGGTTTTGGGATTCTGCACAGAAAGGGTTTGCAAACCGCTGAATCCACACGTGAGTTTAACTCTGTCAGTTGAATGCACACATTGACAACCATCCAGTTAGATAGCTCCGTTTTGGTTTTAGAAGCAGATATTTCTGTGTACAGACTATGGTCCCATTCACTCGGGAATATCCCATCGCAGCTCCTAGAAGAAACGTGTTTCTGACTCGCTGAATCTCAACATAGATTCAACTCTCTTAGGTGAACGAACGCACAGCAGAGCAGTTTCAAGGAAACGTTTCTCCTGAGTTTTAGACGAAGTTTCCTGCTGTTTAGTACGGATGCCGGCATTGGGCTGGAAATACCGGTTTTGGGATTCTGCACAGAAAGGGTTTGCAAACCATTGAATCCACAAGTGAGTTTAACTCTGTCGGTTGAATGCACACATTGACAACCATTCAGTTAGGTAGCTCCGTTTTGGTTTTAGAACCAGATATTTCTCTGTACAGCATATGGTCCCATTCACTCGGGAATATCCCAACGCAGCTCCTGGAAGAAACGTGTTTCTGACTCGCTGAATCTCAACATAGATTCAACTCTCTTAGGTGAACGAACGCACAGCAGAGCAGTTTCAAGTAAACGTTTCTCCTGAGTTTTAGACGAAGTTTCCTGCTGTTTAGTACGTATGCCGGCATTGGGCTGGAAATACCGGTTTTGGGATTCTGCACAGAAAGGGTTTGCAAACCACTGAATCCACACGTGAGTTTAACTCTGTCAGTTGAATGCACACACTGACAACCATTCAGTTAGATAGCTCCGTTTTGGTTTTAGAAGCAGATATTTCTCTGTACAGTCTATGGTCCCATTCACTCGGGAATATCCCAACGCAGCTCCTAGAAGAAACGTGTTTCTGACTCGCTGAATCTCAACATAGATTCAACTCTCTTAGGTGAACGAACGCACAGCAGAGCAGTTTCAAGGAAACGTTTCTCCTGAGTTTTAGACGAAGTTTCCTGCAGTTTAGTACGTATGCCGGCATTGGGCTGGAAATACCGGTTTTGGGATTCTGCACAGAAAGGGTTTGCAAACCGCTGAATCCACACGTGAGTTTAACTCTGTCAGTTGAATGCACACATTGACAACCATCCAGTTAGAAAGCTCCGTTTTGGTTTTAGAAGCAGATAATTCTCTGTTCAGCCTATGGTCCCATTCGCTCGGGAATATCCCAACGCAGCTCCTAGAAGAAACGTGTTTCTGACTCGCTGAATTTCAACATAGATTCAACTTTCTTAGGTGAACGAACGCACAGCAGTGCAGTTTCAAGGAAACTTTTCTCCTGAGTTTTAGACGAAGTTTCCTGCTGTTTAGTACGGAGGCCGGCATTGGGCTGGAAATACCGGTTTTGGG
This sequence comes from Aotus nancymaae, assembly GCF_030222135.1. Classification (NCBI taxonomy): domain Eukaryota; kingdom Metazoa; phylum Chordata; class Mammalia; order Primates; family Aotidae; genus Aotus; species Aotus nancymaae. The sequence goes on along the minus strand of NW_026988549.1, from coordinate 2,315,174 downwards.
ATTCTGCACAGAAAGGGTTTGCAAACCGCTGAATCCACACGTGAGTTTAACTTTGTCAGTTGAATGCACACATTGGCAACCATCCAGTTAGATAGCTCCGTTTTGGTTTTAGAAGCAGATATTTCTCTGTACAGACTATGGTCCCATTCACTCGGGAATATCCCAACGCAGCTCCTAGAAGAAACGTGTTTCTGACTCGCTGAATCTCAACATAGATTCAACTCTCTTAGGTGAACGAACGCACAGCACAGCAGTTTCAAGGAAACGTTTCTCCTCAGTTTTAGACGAAGTTTCCTGCTGTTTAGTACGTATGCCGGCATTGGGCTGGAAATACCGGTTTTGGGATTCTGCACAGAAAGGGTTTGCAAACCACTGAATCCACAAGTGAGTTTAACTCTGTCAGTTGAATGCACACTTTGACAACCATTCAGTTAGGTAGCTCCGTTTTGGTTTTAGAAGCAGATATTTCTCTGTACAGCCTATGGTCCCATTCACTCGGGAATATCCCAACGCAGCTCCTGGAAGAAACGTGTTTCTGACTCGCTGAATCTCAATATAGATTCAACTCTCTTAGGTGAACGAACGCACAGCAGAGCAGTTTCAAGGAAACGTTTCTCCTGAGTTTTAGACGAAGTTTCCTGCAGTTTAGTACGTATGCCGGCATTGGGCTGGAAATACCGGTTTTGGTATTCTGCACAGAAAGGGTTTGCAAACCGCTGAATCCACACGTGAGTTTAACTCTGTCAGTTGAATGCACACATTGACAACCATCCAGTTAGATAGCTCCGTTTTGGTTTTAGAAGCAGATATTTCTCTGTACAGCCTATGGTCCCATTCTCTCGGGAATATCCCAACGCAGCTCCTAGAAGAAACGTGTTTCTGACTCGCTGAATCTCAACATAGATTCAACTTTCTTAGGTGATCGAACGCACAGCAGAGCAGTTTCAAGGAAACTTTTCTCCTGAGTTTTAGACGAAGTTTCCTGCTGTTTAGTACGGATGCCGGCATTGGGCTGGAAATAACGGTTTTGGGATTCTGCACAGAAAGGGTTTGCAAACCGCTGAATCCAAACGTGAGTTTAACTCTGTCAGTTGAATGCACAAATTGACAACCATTCAGTTAGATAGCACCCTTTTGGTTTAAGGAGCAGATATTTCTCTGTACAGCCTATGGTCCCATTCACTCGGGATTATCCCAACGCAGCTCCTAGAAGAAACGTGTTTCTGACTCGCTGAATCTCAACATAGATTCAACTCTCTTAGGTGAACGAACGCACAGCAGAGCAGTTTCAAGGAAACTTTTCTTCTGAGCTTTAGACGAAATTTCCTGCTGTTTAATACGTATGCCGGCATTGGGCTGGAAATACCGGTTTTGGGATTCTGCACAGAAAGGGTTTGCAAACCACTGAATCCACAAGTGAGTTTAACTCTGTCAGTTGAATGCACACATTGACAACCATTCAGTTAGGTAGCTCCGTTTTGGTTTTAGAAGCAGATATTTCTCTGTACAGCCTATGGTCCCATTCACTCGGGAATATCCCAACGCAGCTCCTGGAAGAAACGTGTTTCTGACTCGCTGAATCTCAACATAGATGCAACTCTCTTAGGTGAACGAACGCACAGCAGAGCAGTTTCAAGGAAACGTTTCTCCTGAGTTTTAGACGAAGTTTCCTGCTGTTTAGTACGTATGCCGGCATTGGGCTGGAAATACCGGTTTTGGGATTCTGCACAGAAAGGGTTTGCAAACCACTGAATCCACACGTGAGTTTAACTCTGTCAGTTGAATGCACACACTGACAACCATTCAGTTAGATAGCTCCGTTTTGGTTTTAGAAGCCGATATTTCTCTGTACAGCCTATGGTCCCATTCACTCGGGAATATCCCAACGCAGCTCCTAGAAGAAACGTGTTTCTGACTCGCTGAATCTGAACATAGATTCAACTCTCTTAGGTGAACGAACGCACAGCAGAGCAGTTTCAAGGAAACTTTTCTCCTGAGTTTTAGACCAAGTTTCCTGCTGTTTAGTACGTATGCCGGCATTGGGCTGGAAATACCGGTTTTGGGATTCTGCACAGAAAGGGTTTGCAAACCGCTGAATCCACACGTGAGTTTAACTCTGTCAGTTGAATGCACACATTGACAACCATCCAGTTAGATAGCTCCGTTTTGGTTTTAGAAGCAGATAATTCTCTGTACAGCCTATGGTCCCATTCGCTCGGGAATATCCCAACGCAGCTCCTAGAAGAAACGTGTTTCTGACTCGCTGAATTTCAACATAGATTCAACTTTCTTAGGTGAACGAACGCACAGCAGTGCAGTTTCAAGGAAACTTTTCTCCTGAGTTTTAGACGAAGTTTCCTGCTGTTTAGTACGGAGGCCGGCATTGGGCTGGAAATACCGGTTTTGGGATTCTGCACAGAAAGGGTTTGCAAACCGCTGAATCCACACGTGAGTTTAACTTTGTCAGTTGAATGCACACATTGACAACCATCCAGTTAGATAGCTCCGTTTTGGTTTTAGAAGCAGATATTTCTCTGTACAGACTATGGTCCCTTTCACTCGGGAATATCCCAACGCAGCTCCTAGAAGAAACGTGTTTCTGACTCGCTGAATCTCAACATAGATTCAACTCTCTTAGGTGAACGAACGCACAGCACAGCAGTTTCAAGGAAACGTTTCTCCTCAGTTTTAGACGAAGTTTCCTGCAGTTTAGTACGTATGCCGGCATTGGGCTGGAAATACCGGTTTTGGGATTCTGCACAGAAAGGGTTTGCAAACCGTTGAATCCACACGTGAGTTTAACTCTGTCAGTTGAATGCACACATTGACAACCATCCAGTTAGATAGCTCCGTTTTGGTTTTAGAAGCAGATATTTCTCTGTACAGCCTATGGTCCCATTCACTCGGGAATATCCCAACGCAGCTCCTGGAAGAAACGTGTTTCTGACTCGCTGAATCTCAATATAGATTCAACTCTCTTAGGTGAACGAACGCACAGCAGAGCAGTTTCAAGGAAACGTTTCTCCTGAGTTTTAGACGAAGTTTCCTGCAGTTTAGTACGTATGCCGGCATTGGGCTGGAAATACCGGTTTTGGTATTCTGCACAGAAAGGGTTTGCAAACCGCTGAATCCACACGTGAGTTTAACTCTGTCAGTTGAATGCACACATTGACAACCATCCAGTTAGATAGCTCCGTTTTGGTTTTAGAAGCAGATATTTCTCTGTACAGCCTATGGTCCCATTCTCTCGGGAATATCCCAACGCAGCTCCTAGAAGAAACGTGTTTCTGACTCGCTGAATCTCAACATAGATTCAACTTTCTTAGGTGATCGAACGCACAGCAGAGCAGTTTCAAGGAAACGTTTCTCCTGAGTTTTAGACGAAGTTTCCTGCAGTTTAGTACGTATGCCGGCATTGGGCTGGAAATACCGGTTTTGGGATTCTGCACAGAAAGGGTTTGCAAACCGTTGAATCCACACGTGAGTTTAACTCTGTCAGTTGATTGCACACATTGACAACCATCCAGTTAGATAGCTCCGTTTTGGTTTTAGAAGCAGATATTTCTCTGTACAGCCTATGGTCCCATTCACTCGGGAATATCCCAACGCAGCTCCTAGAAGAAACGTGTTTCTGACTCGCTGAATCTCAACATAGATTCAACTCTCTTAGGTGAACGAACGCACAGCAGAGCAGTTTCAAGGAAACGTTTCTCCTGAGTTTTAGACGAAGTTTCCTGCTGTTTAGTACGGATGCCGGCATTGGGCTGGAAATACCGGTTTTGGGATTCTGCACAGAAAGGGTTTGCAAACCGCTGAATCCACACGTGAGTTTAACTCTGTCAGTTGAATGCACACATTGACAACCATCCAGTTAGATAGCTCCGTTTTGGTTTTAGAAGCAGATATTTCTCTGTACAGACTATGGTCCCATTCACTCGGGAATATCCCAACGCAGCTCCTAGAAGAAACGTGTTTCTGACTCGCTGAATCTCAACATAGATTCAACTCTCTTAGGTGAACGAACGCACAGCAGAGCAGTTTCAAGGAAACGTTTCTCCTGAGTTTTAGACGAAGTTTCCTGCTGTTTAGTACGGATGCCGGCATTGGGCTGGAAATACCGGTTTTGGGATTCTGCACAGAAAGGGTTTGCAAACCATTGAATCCACAAGTGAGTTTAACTCTGTCGGTTGAATGCACACATTGACAACCATTCAGTTAGGTAGCTCCGTTTTGGTTTTAGAACCAGATATTTCTCTGTCCAGCATATGATCCCATTCACTCGGGAATATCCCAACGCAGCTCCTGGAAGAAACGTGTTTCTGACTCGCTGAATCTCAACATAGATTCAACTCTCTTAGGTGAACGAACGCACAGCAGAGCAGTTTCAAGGAAACGTTTCTCCTGAGTTTTAGACGAAGTTTCCTGCTGTTTAGTACGTATGCCGGCATTGGGCTGGAAATACCGGTTTTGGGATTCTGCACAGAAACGGTTTGCAAACCACTGAATCCACACGTGAGTTTAACTCTGTCAGTTGAATGCACACATTGACAACCATTCAGTTAGATAGCTCCGTTTTGGTTTTAGAAGCAGATATTTCTCTGTACAGCCTATGGTCCCATTCACTCGGGAATATCCCAATGCAGCTCCTAGCATAAACGTGTTTCTGACTCGCTGAATCTCAACATAGATTCAACTCTCTTAGGTTAACGAACGCACAGCAGAGCAGTTTCAAGGAAACGTTTCTCCTGAGTTTTAGACGAAGTTTCCTGCTGTTTAGTACGTATGCCGGCATTGGGCTGGAAATACCGGTTTTGGGATTCTGCACAGAAAGGGTTTGCAAACCGCTGAATCCAAACGTGAGTTTAACTCTGTCAGTTGAATGCACACATTGACAACCATTCAGTTAGATAGCACCCTTTTTGTTTTAGGAGCAGATATTTCTCTGTACAGCCTATGGTCCCATTCACTCGGGATTATCCCAACGCAGCTCCTAGAAGAAACGTGTTTCTGACTCGCTGAATCTCAACATAGATTCAACTCTCTTAGGTGAACGAATGCGCAGCAGAGCAGTTTCATGTAAACGTTTCTCCTGAGTTTTAGACGAAGTTTCCTGCTGTTTAGTACGTATGCCGGCATTGGGCTGGAAATACCGGTTTTGGGATTCTGCACAGAAAGGGTTTGCAAACCGCTGAATCCACACGTGAGTTTAACTCTGTCAGTTGAATGCACACATTGACAGCCATCCAGTTAGATAGCTCCGTTTTGGTTTTAGAAGCAGATATTTCTCTGTACAGTCTATGGTCCCATTCACTCGGGAATATCCCAACGCAGCTCCTAGAAGAAACGTGTTTCTGACTCGCTGAATCTCAACATAGATTCAACTCTCTTAGGTGAACGAACGCACAGCAGAGCAGTTTCAAGGAAACGTTTCTCCTGAGTTTTAGACGAAGTTTCCTGCAGTTTAGTACGTATGCCGGCATTGGGCTGGAAATACCGGTTTTGGGATTCTGCACAGAAAGGGTTTGCAAACCACTGAATCCACACGTGAGTTTAACTCTGTCAGTTGAATGCACACACTGACAACCATTCAGTTAGATAGCTCCGTTTTGGTTTTAGAAGCCGATATTTCTCTGTACAGCCTATGGTCGCATTCACTCGGGAATATCCCAACGCAGCTCCTAGAAGAAACGTGTTTCTGACTCGCTGAATCTCAACATAGATTCAACTCTCTTAGGTGAACGAACGCACAGCAGAGCAGTTTCAAGGAAACTTTTCTCCTGAGTTTTAGACGAAGTTTCCTGCTGTTTAGTACGTATGCCGGCATTGGGCTGGAAATACCGGTTTTGGGAATCTGCACAGAAAGGGTTTGCAAACCGCTGAATCCACACGTGAGTTTAACTCTGTCAGTTGAATGCACACATTGACAACCATCCAGTTAGATAGCTCCGTTTTGGTTTTAGAAGCAGATATTTCTCTGTACAGTCTATGGTCCCATTCACTCGGGAATATCCCAACGCAGCTCCTAGAAGAAACGTGTTTCTGACTCGCTGAATCTCAACATAGATTCAACTCTCTTAGGTGAACGAACGCACAGCAGAGCAGTTTCAAGGAAACGTTTCTCCTGAGTTTTAGACGAAGTTTCCTGCAGTTTAGTACGTATGCCGGCATTGGGCTGGAAATACCGGTTTTGGGATTCTGCACAGAAAGGGTTTGCAAACCACTGAATCCACACGTGAGTTTAACTCTGTCAGTTGAATGCACACACTGACAACCATTCAGTTAGATAGCTCCGTTTTGGTTTTAGAAGCCGATATTTCTCTGTACAGCCTATGGTCCCATTCACTCGGGAATATCCCAACGCAGCTCCTAGAAGAAACGTGTTTCTGACTCGCTGAATCTCAACATAGATTCAACTCTCTTAGGTGAACGAACGCACAGCAGAGCAGTTTCAAGCAAACTTTTCTCCTGAGTTTTAGACGAAGTTTCCTGCTGTTTAGTACGTATGCCGGCATTGGGCTGGAAATACCGGTTTTGGGATTCTGCACAAAAAGGGTTTGCAAACCGCTGAATCCACACGTGAGTTTAACTCTGTCAGTTGAATGCACACATTGACAACCATCCAGTTAGATAGCTCCGTTTTGGTTTTAGAAGCAGATATTTCTCTGTACAGTCTATGGTCCCATTCACTCGGGAATATCCCAACGCAGCTCCTAGAAGAAACGTGTTTCTGACTCGCTGAATCTCAACATAGATTCAACTCTCTTAGGTGAACGAACGCACAGCAGAGCAGTTTCAAGGAAACGTTTCTCCTGAGTTTTAGACGAAGTTTCCTGCAGTTTAGTACGTATGCCGGCATTGGGCTGGAAATACCGGTTTTGGGATTCTGCACAGAAAGGGTTTGCAAACCGTTGAATCCACACGTGAGTTTAACTCTGTCAGTTGAATGCACACATTGACAACCATCCAGTTAGATAGCTCCGTTTTGGTTTTAGAAGCAGATATTTCTCTGTACAGCCTATGGTCCCATTCACTCGGGAATATCCCAACGCAGCTCCTAGAAGAAACGTGTTTCTGACTCGCTGAATCTCAACATAGATTCAACTCTCTTAGGTGAACGAACGCACAGCAGAGCAGTTTCAAGGAAACGTTTCTCCTGAGTTTTAGACGAAGTTTCCTGCTGTTTAGTACGGATGCCGGCATTGGGCTGGAAATACCGGTTTTGGGATTCTGCACAGAAAGGGTTTGCAAACCGCTGAATCCACACGTGAGTTTAACTCTGTCAGTTGAATGCACACATTGACAACCATCCAGTTAGATAGCTCCGTTTTGGTTTTAGAAGCAGATATTTCTGTGTACAGACTATGGTCCCATTCACTCGGGAATATCCCATCGCAGCTCCTAGAAGAAACGTGTTTCTGACTCGCTGAATCTCAACATAGATTCAACTCTCTTAGGTGAACGAACGCACAGCAGAGCAGTTTCAAGGAAACGTTTCTCCTGAGTTTTAGACGAAGTTTCCTGCTGTTTAGTACGGATGCCGGCATTGGGCTGGAAATACCGGTTTTGGGATTCTGCACAGAAAGGGTTTGCAAACCATTGAATCCACAAGTGAGTTTAACTCTGTCGGTTGAATGCACACATTGACAACCATTCAGTTAGGTAGCTCCGTTTTGGTTTTAGAACCAGATATTTCTCTGTACAGCATATGGTCCCATTCACTCGGGAATATCCCAACGCAGCTCCTGGAAGAAACGTGTTTCTGACTCGCTGAATCTCAACATAGATTCAACTCTCTTAGGTGAACGAACGCACAGCAGAGCAGTTTCAAGTAAACGTTTCTCCTGAGTTTTAGACGAAGTTTCCTGCTGTTTAGTACGTATGCCGGCATTGGGCTGGAAATACCGGTTTTGGGATTCTGCACAGAAAGGGTTTGCAAACCACTGAATCCACACGTGAGTTTAACTCTGTCAGTTGAATGCACACACTGACAACCATTCAGTTAGATAGCTCCGTTTTGGTTTTAGAAGCAGATATTTCTCTGTACAGTCTATGGTCCCATTCACTCGGGAATATCCCAACGCAGCTCCTAGAAGAAACGTGTTTCTGACTCGCTGAATCTCAACATAGATTCAACTCTCTTAGGTGAACGAACGCACAGCAGAGCAGTTTCAAGGAAACGTTTCTCCTGAGTTTTAGACGAAGTTTCCTGCAGTTTAGTACGTATGCCGGCATTGGGCTGGAAATACCGGTTTTGGGATTCTGCACAGAAAGGGTTTGCAAACCGCTGAATCCACACGTGAGTTTAACTCTGTCAGTTGAATGCACACATTGACAACCATCCAGTTAGAAAGCTCCGTTTTGGTTTTAGAAGCAGATAATTCTCTGTTCAGCCTATGGTCCCATTCGCTCGGGAATATCCCAACGCAGCTCCTAGAAGAAACGTGTTTCTGACTCGCTGAATTTCAACATAGATTCAACTTTCTTAGGTGAACGAACGCACAGCAGTGCAGTTTCAAGGAAACTTTTCTCCTGAGTTTTAGACGAAGTTTCCTGCTGTTTAGTACGGAGGCCGGCATTGGGCTGGAAATACCGGTTTTGGGATTCTGCACAGAAAGGGTTTGCAAACCGCTGAATCCACACGTGAGTTTAACTTTGTCAGTTGAATGCACACATTGGCAACCATCCAGTTAGATAGCTCCGTTTTGGTTTTAGAAGCAGATATTTCTCTGTACAGACTATGGTCCCATTCACTCGGGAATATCCCAACGCAGCTCCTAGAAGAAACGTGTTTCTGACTCGCTGAATCTCAACATAGATTCAACTCTCTTAGGTGAACGAACGCACAGCACAGCAGTTTCAAGGAAACGTTTCTCCTCAGTTTTAGACGAAGTTTCCTGCTGTTTAGTACGTATGCCGGCATTGGGCTGGAAATACCGGTTTTGGGATTCTGCACAGAAAGGGTTTGCAAACCACTGAATCCACAAGTGAGTTTAACTCTGTCAGTTGAATGCACACTTTGACAACCATTCAGTTAGGTAGCTCCGTTTTGGTTTTAGAAGCAGATATTTCTCTGTACAGCCTATGGTCCCATTCACTCGGGAATATCCCAACGCAGCTCCTGGAAGAAACGTGTTTCTGACTCGCTGAATCTCAATATAGATTCAACTCTCTTAGGTGAACGAACGCACAGCAGAGCAGTTTCAAGGAAACGTTTCTCCTGAGTTTTAGACGAAGTTTCCTGCAGTTTAGTACGTATGCCGGCATTGGGCTGGAAATACCGGTTTTGGTATTCTGCACAGAAAGGGTTTGCAAACCGCTGAATCCACACGTGAGTTTAACTCTGTCAGTTGAATGCACACATTGACAACCATCCAGTTAGATAGCTCCGTTTTGGTTTTAGAAGCAGATATTTCTCTGTACAGCCTATGGTCCCATTCTCTCGGGAATATCCCAACGCAGCTCCTAGAAGAAACGTGTTTCTGACTCGCTGAATCTCAACATAGATTCAACTTTCTTAGGTGATCGAACGCACAGCAGAGCAGTTTCAAGGAAACTTTTCTCCTGAGTTTTAGACGAAGTTTCCTGCTGTTTAGTACGGATGCCGGCATTGGGCTGGAAATAACGGTTTTGGGATTCTGCACAGAAAGGGTTTGCAAACCGCTGAATCCAAACGTGAGTTTAACTCTGTCAGTTGAATGCACAAATTGACAACCATTCAGTTAGATAGCACCCTTTTGGTTTAAGGAGCAGATATTTCTCTGTACAGCCTATGGTCCCATTCACTCGGGATTATCCCAACGCAGCTCCTAGAAGAAACGTGTTTCTGACTCGCTGAATCTCAACATAGATTCAACTCTCTTAGGTGAACGAACGCACAGCAGAGCAGTTTCAAGGAAACTTTTCTTCTGAGCTTTAGACGAAATTTCCTGCTGTTTAATACGTATGCCGGCATTGGGCTGGAAATACCGGTTTTGGGATTCTGCACAGAAAGGGTTTGCAAACCACTGAATCCACAAGTGAGTTTAACTCTGTCAGTTGAATGCACACATTGACAACCATTCAGTTAGGTAGCTCCGTTTTGGTTTTAGAAGCAGATATTTCTCTGTACAGCCTATGGTCCCATTCACTCGGGAATATCCCAACGCAGCTCCTGGAAGAAACGTGTTTCTGACTCGCTGAATCTCAACATAGATGCAACTCTCTTAGGTGAACGAACGCACAGCAGAGCAGTTTCAAGGAAACGTTTCTCCTGAGTTTTAGACGAAGTTTCCTGCTGTTTAGTACGTATGCCGGCATTGGGCTGGAAATACCGGTTTTGGGATTCTGCACAGAAAGGGTTTGCAAACCACTGAATCCACACGTGAGTTTAACTCTGTCAGTTGAATGCACACACTGACAACCATTCAGTTAGATAGCTCCGTTTTGGTTTTAGAAGCCGATATTTCTCTGTACAGCCTATGGTCCCATTCACTCGGGAATATCCCAACGCAGCTCCTAGAAGAAACGTGTTTCTGACTCGCTGAATCTGAACATAGATTCAACTCTCTTAGGTGAACGAACGCACAGCAGAGCAGTTTCAAGGAAACTTTTCTCCTGAGTTTTAGACCAAGTTTCCTGCTGTTTAGTACGTATGCCGGCATTGGGCTGGAAATACCGGTTTTGGGATTCTGCACAGAAAGGGTTTGCAAACCGCTGAATCCACACGTGAGTTTAACTCTGTCAGTTGAATGCACACATTGACAACCATCCAGTTAGATAGCTCCGTTTTGGTTTTAGAAGCAGATAATTCTCTGTACAGCCTATGGTCCCATTCGCTCGGGAATATCCCAACGCAGCTCCTAGAAGAAACGTGTTTCTGACTCGCTGAATTTCAACATAGATTCAACTTTCTTAGGTGAACGAACGCACAGCAGTGCAGTTTCAAGGAAACTTTTCTCCTGAGTTTTAGACGAAGTTTCCTGCTGTTTAGTACGGAGGCCGGCATTGGGCTGGAAATACCGGTTTTGGGATTCTGCACAGAAAGGGTTTGCAAACCGCTGAATCCACACGTGAGTTTAACTTTGTCAGTTGAATGCACACATTGACAACCATCCAGTTAGATAGCTCCGTTTTGGTTTTAGAAGCAGATATTTCTCTGTACAGACTATGGTCCCTTTCACTCGGGAATATCCCAACGCAGCTCCTAGAAGAAACGTGTTTCTGACTCGCTGAATCTCAACATAGATTCAACTCTCTTAGGTGAACGAACGCACAGCACAGCAGTTTCAAGGAAACGTTTCTCCTCAGTTTTAGACGAAGTTTCCTGCTGTTTAGTACGTATGCCGGCATTGGGCTGGAAATACCGGTTTTGGGATTCTGCACAGAAAGGGTTTGCAAACCACTGAATCCACAAGTGAGTTTAACTCTGTCAGTTGAATGCACACTTTGACAACCATTCAGTTAGGTAGCTCCGTTTTGGTTTTAGAAGCAGATATTTCTCTGTACAGCCTATGGTCCCATTCACTCGGGAATATCCCAACGCAGCTCCTGGAAGAAACGTGTTTCTGACTCGCTGAATCTCAATATAGATTCAACTCTCTTAGGTGAACGAACGCACAGCAGAGCAGTTTCAAGGAAACGTTTCTCCTGAGTTTTAGACGAAGTTTCCTGCAGTTTAGTACGTATGCCGGCATTGGGCTGGAAATACCGGTTTTGGTATTCTGCACAGAAAGGGTTTGCAAACCGCTGAATCCACACGTGAGTTTAACTCTGTCAGTTGAATGCACACATTGACAACCATCCAGTTAGATAGCTCCGTTTTGGTTTTAGAAGCAGATATTTCTCTGTACAGCCTATGGTCCCATTCTCTCGGGAATATCCCAACGCAGCTCCTAGAAGAAACGTGTTTCTGACTCGCTGAATCTCAACATAGATTCAACTTTCTTAGGTGATCGAACGCACAGCAGAGCAGTTTCAAGGAAACGTTTCTCCTGAGTTTTAGACGAAGTTTCCTGCAGTTTAGTACGTATGCCGGCATTGGGCTGGAAATACCGGTTTTGGGATTCTGCACAGAAAGGGTTTGCAAACCGTTGAATCCACACGTGAGTTTAACTCTGTCAGTTGAATGCACACATTGACAACCATCCAGTTAGATAGCTCCGTTTTGGTTTTAGAAGCAGATATTTCTCTGTACAGCCTATGGTCCCATTCACTCGGGAATATCCCAACGCAGCTCCTAGAAGAAACGTGTTTCTGACTCGCTGAATCTCAACATAGATTCAACTCTCTTAGGTGAACGAACGCACAGCAGAGCAGTTTCAAGGAAACGTTTCTCCTGAGTTTTAGACGAAGTTTCCTGCTGTTTAGTACGGATGCCGGCATTTGGCTGGAAATACCGGTTTTGGGATTCTGCACAGAAAGGGTTTGCAAACCGCTGACTCCACACGTGAGTTTAACTTTGTCAGTTGAATGCACACATTGACAACCATCCAGTTAGATAGCTCCGTTTTGGTTTTAGAAGCAGATATTTCTCTGTACAGACTATGGTCCCATTCACTCGGGAATATCCCAACGCAGCTCCTAGAAGAAACGTGTTTCTGACTCGCTGAATCTCAACATAGATTCAACTCTCTTAGGTGAACGAACGCACAGCAGAGCAGTTTGAAGGAAACGTTTCTCCTGAGTTTTAGACGAAGTTTCCTGCTGTTTAGTACGGATGCCGGCATTGGGCTGGAAATACCGGTTTTGGGATTCTGCACAGAAAGGGTTTGCACACCACTGAATCCACAAGTGAGTTTAACTCTGTCAGTTGAATGCACACATTGACAACCATCCAGTTAGATAGCTCCGTTTTGGTTTTAGAAGCAGATATTTCTCTGTACAGCCTATGGTCCCATTCTCTCGGGAATATCCCAACGCAGCTCCTAGAAGAAACGTGTTTCTGACTCGCTGAATCTCAACATAGATTCAACTTTCTTAGGTGATCGAACGCACAGCAGAGCAGTTTCAAGGAAACTTTTCTCCTGAGTTTTAGACGAAGTTTCCTGCTGTTTAGTACGTATGCCGGCATTGGGCTGGAAATACTGGTTTTGGGATTCTGCACAGAAAGGGTTTGCAAACCGCTGAATCCAAACGTGAGTTTAACTCTGTCAGTTGAATGCACAAATTGACAACCATTCAGTTAGATAGCACCCTTTTGGTTTAAGGAGCAGATATTTCTCTGTACAGCCTATGGTCCCATTCACTCGGGATTATCCCAACGCAGCTCCTAGAAGAAACGTGTTTCTGACTCGCTGAATCTCAACATAGATTCAACTCTCTTAGGTGAACGAACGCACAGCAGAGCAGTTTCAAGGAAACTTTTCTTCTGAGCTTTAGACGAAATTTCCTGCTGTTTAATACGTATGCCGGCATTGGGCTGGAAATACCGGTTTTGGGATTCTGCACAGAAAGGGTTTGCAAACCACTGAATCCACAAGTGAGTTTAACTCTGTCAGTTGAATGCACACATTGACAACCATTCAGTTAGGTAGCTCCGTTTTGGTTTTAGAAGCAGATATTTCTCTGTACAGCCTATGGTCCCATTCACTCGGGAATATCCCAACGCAGCTCCTGGAAGAAACGTGTTTCTGACTCGCTGAATCTCAACATAGATGCAACTCTCTTAGGTGAACGAACGCACAGCAGAGCAGTTTCAAGGAAACGTTTCTCCTGAGTTTTAGACGAAGTTTCCTGCTGTTTAGTACGTATGCCGGCATTGGGCTGGAAATACCGGTTTTGGGATTCTGCACAGAAAGGGTTTGCAAACCACTGAATCCACACGTGAGTTTAACTCTGTCAGTTGAATGCACACACTGACAACCATTCAGTTAGATAGCTCCGTTTTGGTTTTAGAAGCCGATATTTCTCTGTACAGCCTATGGTCCCATTCACTCGGGAATATCCCAACGCAGCTCCTAGAAGAAACGTGTTTCTGACTCGCTGAATCTGAACATAGATTCAACTCTCTTAGGTGAACGAACGCACAGCAGAGCAGTTTCAAGGAAACTTTTCTCCTGAGTTTTAGACCAAGTTTCCTGCTGTTTAGTACGTATGCCGGCATTGGGCTGGAAATACCGGTTTTGGGATTCTGCACAGAAAGGGTTTGCAAACCGCTGAATCCACACGTGAGTTTAACTCTGTCAGTTGAATGCACACATTGACAACCATCCAGTTAGATAGCTCCGTTTTGGTTTTAGAAGCAGATAATTCTCTGTACAGCCTATGGTCCCATTCGCTCGGGAATATCCCAACGCAGCTCCTAGAAGAAACGTGTTTCTGACTCGCTGAATTTCAACATAGATTCAACTTTCTTAGGTGAACGAACGCACAGCAGTGCAGTTTCAAGGAAACTTTTCTCCTGAGTTTTAGACGAAGTTTCCTGCTGTTTAGTACGGAGGCCGGCATTGGGCTGGAAATACCGGTTTTGGGATTCTGCACAGAAAGGGTTTGCAAACCGCTGAATCCACACGTGAGTTTAACTTTGTCAGTTGAATGCACACATTGACAACCATCCAGTTAGATAGCTCCGTTTTGGTTTTAGAAGCAGATATTTCTCTGTACAGACTATGGTCCCATTCACTCGGGAATATCCCAACGCAGCTCCTAGAAGAAACGTGTTTCTGACTCGCTGAATCTCAACATAGATTCAACTCTCTTAGGTGAACGAACGCACAGCACAGCAGTTTCAAGGAAACGTTTCTCCTCAGTTTTAGACGAAGTTTCCTGCTGTTTAGTACGTATGCCGGCATTGGGCTGGAAATACCGGTTTTGGGATTCTGCACAGAAAGGGTTTGCAAACCACTGAATCCACAAGTGAGTTTAACTCTGTCAGTTGAATGCACACTTTGGCAACCATTCAGTTAGGTAGCTCCGTTTTGGTTTTAGAAGCAGATATTTCTCTGTACAGCCTATGGTCCCATTCACTCGGGAATATCCCAACGCAGCTCCTGGAAGAAACGTGTTTCTGACTCGCTGAATCTCAATATAGATTCAACTCTCTTAGGTGAACGAACGCACAGCAGAGCAGTTTCAAGGAAACGTTTCTCCTGAGTTTTAGACGAAGTTTCCTGCAGTTTAGTACGTATGCCGGCATTGGGCTGGAAATACCGGTTTTGGTATTCTGCACAGAAAGGGTTTGCAAACCGCTGAATCCACACGTGAGTTTAACTCTGTCAGTTGAATGCACACATTGACAACCATCCAGTTAGATAGCTCCGTTTTGGTTTTAGAAGCAGATATTTCTCTGTACAGCCTATGGTCCCATTCTCTCGGGAATATCCCAACGCAGCTCCTAGAAGAAACGTGTTTCTGACTCGCTGAATCTCAACATAGATTCAACTTTCTTAGGTGATCGAACGCACAGCAGAGCAGTTTCAAGGAAACGTTTCTCCTGAGTTTTAGACGAAGTTTCCTGCAGTTTAGTACGTATGCCGGCATTGGGCTGGAAATACCGGTTTTGGGATTCTGCACAGAAAGGGTTTGCAAACCGTTGAATCCACACGTGAGTTTAACTCTGTCAGTTGAATGCACACATTGACAACCATCCAGTTAGATAGCTCCGTTTTGGTTTTAGAAGCAGATATTTCTCTGTACAGCCTATGGTCCCATTCACTCGGGAATATCCCAACGCAGCTCCTAGAAGAAACGTGTTTCTGACTCGCTGAATCTCAACATAGATTCAACTCTCTTAGGTGAACGAACGCACAGCAGAGCAGTTTCAAGGAAACGTTTCTCCTGAGTTTTAGACGAAGTTTCCTGCTGTTTAGTACGGATGCCGGCATTTGGCTGGAAATACCGGTTTTGGGATTCTGCACAGAAAGGGTTTGCAAACCGCTGACTCCACACGTGAGTTTAACTTTGTCAGTTGAATGCACACATTGACAACCATCCAGTTAGATAGCTCCGTTTTGGTTTTAGAAGCAGATATTTCTCTGTACAGACTATGGTCCCATTCACTCGGGAATATCCCAACGCAGCTCCTAGAAGAAACGTGTTTCTGACTCGCTGAATCTCAACATAGATTCAACTCTCTTAGGTGAACGAACGCACAGCAGAGCAGTTTCAAGGAAACGTTTCTCCTGAGTTTTAGACGAAGTTTCCTGCTGTTTAGTACGGATGCCGGCATTGGGCTGGAAATACCGGTTTTGGGATTCTGCACAGAAAGGGTTTGCACACCACTGAATCCACAAGTGAGTTTAACTCTGTCAGTTGAATGCACACATTGACAACCATTCAGTTAGGTAGCTCCGTTTTGGTTTTAGAAGCAGATATTTCTCTGTACAGCCTATGGTCCCATTCACTCGGGAATATCCCAACGCAACTCCTAGAAGAAACGTGTTTCTGACTCGCTGAATCTCAACATAGATTCAATTCTCTTAGGTGAACGAACGCACAGCAGAGCAGTTTCAAGGAAACTTTTCTCCTGAGTTTTAGACGAAGTTTCCTGCTGTTTAGTACGTATGCCGGCATTGGGCTGGAAATACCGGTTTTGGGATTCTGCACAGAAACGGTTTGCAAACCGCTGAAACCACACGTGAGTTTATCTCTGTCACTTGAGTGCACACATTGACAACCATTCAGTTAGATAGATCCGTTTTGGTTTTAGAAGCAGATATTTCTCTGTACAGCCTATGGTCCCATTCACTCGGGAATATCCCAATGCAGCTCCTAGCATAAACGTGTTTCTGACTCGCTGAATCTCAACATAGATTCAACTCTCTTAGGTGAACGAACGCACAGCAGAGCAGTTTCAAGGAAACGTTTCTCCTGAGTTTTAGACGAAGTTTCCTGCTGTTTAGTACGTATGCCGGCATTGGGCTGGAAATACCGGTTTTGGGATTCTGCACAGAAAGGGTTTGCAAACCGCTGAATCCAAACGTGAGTTTAACTCTGTCAGTTGAATGCACACATTGACAACCATTCAGTTAGATAGCACCCTTTTGGTTTTAGGAGCAGATATTTCTCTGTACAGCCTATGGTCCCTTTCACTCGGGATTATCCCAACGCAGCTCCTAGAAGAAACGTGTTTCTGACTCGCTGAATCTCAACATAGATTCAACTCTCTTAGGTGAACGAATGCACAGCAGAGCAGTTTCATGGAAACGTTTCTCCTGAGTTTTAGACGAAGTTTCCTGCTGTTTAGTACGTATGCCGGCATTGGGCTGGAAATACCGGTTTTGGGATTCTGCACAGAAACGGTTTGCAAACCGCTGAATCCACACGTGCGTTTAACTCTGTCAGTTGAGTGCACATATTGACAACCATTCAGTTAGATAGCTCCGTTTTGGTTTTAGAAGCAGATATTTCTCTGTACAGCCTATGGTCCCATTCACTCGGGAATATCCCAACGCAGCTCCTAGAAGAAGCGTGTTTCTGACTCGCTGAATCTCAACATAGATTCAACTCTCTTAGGTGAACGAACGCACAGCAGAGCAGTTTCATGGAAACGTTTCTCCTGAATTTTAGACGAAGTTTCCTGCTGTTTAGTACGTATGCCGGCATTGGGCTGGGAATACCGGTTTTGCGATTCTGCACAGAAAGGGTTTGCAAACCGCTGAATCCACACGTGAGTTTAACTTTGTCAGTTGAATGCACACGTTGACAACCATCCAGTTAGATAGCTCCGTTTTGGTTTTAGAAGCAGATATTTCTCTGTACAGCCTATGGTCCCATTCACTCGGGAATATCCCAACGCAGCTCCTAGAAGAAACGTGTTACTGACTCGCTGAATCTCAACATAGATTCAACTCTCTTAGGTGAACGAACGCACAGCAGAGCAATTTCAAGGAAACGTTTCTCCTGAGTTTTAGACGAAGTTTCCTGCAGTTTAGTACGTATGCCGGCATTGAGCTGGAATTACCGGTTTTGGGATTCTGCACAGAAAGGGTTTGTAAACCGCTGAATCCAAACGTGAGTTTAACTCTGTCAGTTGAATGCACACATTGACTACCATTCAGTTAGATAGCACCCTTTTGGTTTTAGGAGCAGCTATCTCTCTGTACAGCCTATGGTCCCATTCACTCGGGAATATCCCAACGCAGCTCCTAGAAGAAACGTGTTTCTGACTCGCTGAATCTCAACATAGATTCAACTCTCTTAGGTGAACGAACGCACAGCAGAGCAGTTTCAAGGAAATGTTTCTCCTGAGTTTTAGACGAAGTTTCCTGCTGTTTAGTACGTATGCCGGCATTGGGCTGGAAATACCGGTTTTGGGATTCTGCACAGAAAGGGTTTGCAAACCGCTGAATCCAAACGTGAGTTTAACTCTGTCAGTTGAATGCACAAATTGAAAACCATTCAGTTTGGTAGCACCCTTTTGGTTTAAGGAGCAGATATTTCTCTGTACAGCCTATGGTCCCATTCACTCGGGATTATCCCAACGCAGCTCCTAGAAGAAACGTGTTTCTGACTCGCTGAATCTCAACATAGATTCAACTCTCTTAGCTGAACGAACGCACAGCAGAGCAGTTTCAAGGAAACGTTTCTCCTGAGTTTTAGACGAAGTTTCCTGCTGTTTAGTACGGATGCCGGCATTGGGCTGGAAATAACGGTTTTGGGATTCTGCACAGAAAGGGTTTGCAAACCGCTGAATCCAAACGTGAGTTTAACTCTGTCAGTTGAATGCACAAATTGACAACCATTCAGTTAGATAGCACCCTTTTGGTTTAAGGAGCAGATATTTCTCTGTACAGCCTATGGTCCCATTCACTCGGGATTATCCCAACGCAGCTCCTAGAAGAAACGTGTTTCTGACTCGCTGAATCTCAACATAGATTCAACTCTCTTAGGTGAACGAACGCACAGCAGAGCAGTTTCAAGGAAACTTTTCTCCTGAGTTTTAGACGAAATTTCCTGCTGTTTAATACGTATGCCGGCATTGGGCTGGAAATACCGGTTTTGGGATTCTGCACAGAAAGGGTTTGCAAACCACTGAATCCACAAGTGAGTTTAACTCTGTCAGTTGAATGCACACATTGACAACCATTCAGTTAGGTAGCTCCGTTTTGGTTTTAGAAGCAGATATTTCTCTGTACAGCCTATGGTCCCATTCACTCGGGAATATCCCAACGCAGCTCCTGGAAGAAACGTGTTTCTGACTCGCTGAATCTCAACATAGATTCAACTCTCTTAGGTGAACGAACGCACAGCAGAGCAGTTTCAAGGAAACGTTTCTCCTGAGTTTTAGACGAAGTTTCCTGCTGTTTAGTACGTATGCCGGCATTGGGCTGGAAATACCGGTTTTGGGATTCTGCACAGAAAGGGTTTGCAATCCACTGAATCCACACGTGAGTTTAACTCTGTCAGTTGAATGCACACACTGACAACCATTCAGTTAGATAGCTCCGTTTTGGTTTTAGAAGCCGATATTTCTCTGTACAGCCTATGGTCCCATTCACTCGGGAATATCCCAACGCAGCTCCTAGAAGAAACGTGTTTCTGACTCGCTGAATCTCAACATAGATTCAACTCTCTTAGGTGAACGAACGCACAGCAGAGCAGTTTCAAGGAAACTTTTCTCCTGAGTTTTAGACGAAGTTTCCTGCTGTTTAGTACGGAGGCCGGCATTGGGCTGGAAATACCGGTTTTGGGATTCTGCACAGAAAGGGTTTGCAAACCGCTGAATCCACACGTGAGTTTAACTCTGTCAGTTGAATGCACACATTGACAACCATCCAGTTAGATAGCTCCGTTTTGGTTTTAGAAGCAGATATTTCTCTGTACAGTCTATGGTCCCATTCACTCGGGAATATCCCAACGCAGCTCCTAGAAGAAACGTGTTTCTGACTCTCTGAATCTCAACATAGATTCAACTCTCTTAGGTGAACGAACGCACAGCAGAGCAGTTTCAAGGAAACGTTTCTCCTGAGTTTTAGACGAAGTTTCCTGCAGTTTAGTACGCATGCCGGCATTGGGCTGGAAATACCGGTTTTGGGATTCTGTACAGAAAGGGTTTGCAAACCGTTGAATCCACACGTGAGTTTAACTCTGTCAGTTGAATGCACACATTGACAACCATCCAGTTAGATACCTCCGTTTTGGTTTTAGAAGCAGATATTTCTCTGTACAGCCTATGGTCCCATTCACTCGGGAATATCCCAACGCAGCTCCTAGAAGAAACGTGTTTCTGACTCGCTGAATCTCAACATAGATTCAACTCTCTTAGGTGAACGAACGCACAGCAGAGCAGTTTCAAGGAAACGTTTCTCCTGAGTTTTAGACGAAGTTTCCTGCTGTTTAGTACGGATGCCGGCATTGGGCTGGAAATACCGGTTTTAGGATTCTGCACAGAAAGGGTTTGCAAACCACTGAATCCACAAGTGAGTTTAACTCTGTCAGTTGAATGCACACATTGACAACCATTCAGTTAGGTAGCTCCGTTTTGGTTTTAGAAGCAGATATTTCTCTGTACAGCATATGGTCCCATTCACTCAGGAATATCCCAACGCAGCTCCTTGAAGAAACGTGTTTCTGACTCGCTGAATCTCAACATAGATTCAACTCTCTTAGGTGAACGAAAGCACAGCAGAGCAGTTTCAAGGAAACGTTTCTCCTGAGTTTTAGACGAAGTTTCCTGCTGTTTAGTACGTATGCCGGCATTGGGCTGGAAATACCGGTTTTGGGATTCTGCACAGAAAGGGTTTGCAAACCACTGAATCCACACGTGAGTTTAACTCTGTCAGTTGAATGCCCACACTGACAACCATTCAGTTAGATAGCTCCGTTTTGGTTTTAGAAGCAGATATTTCTCTGTACAGCCTATGGTCCCATTCACTCGGGAATATCCCAACGCAGCTCCTAGAAGAAACGTGTTTCAGACTCGCTGAATCTCCACATAGATTCAACTCTCTTAGGTGAACGAACGCACAGCAGAGCAGTTTCAAGGAAACGTTTCTCCTGAGTTTTAGACGAAGTTTCCTGCTGTTTAGTACGGATGCCGGCATTGGGCTGGAAATACCGGTTTTAGGATTCTGCACAGAAAGGGTTTGCAAACCACTGAATCCACAAGTGAGTTTAACTCTGTCAGTTGAATGCACACATTGACAACCATTCAGTTAGGTAGCTCCGTTTTGGTTTTAGAAGCAGATATTTCTCTGTACAGCATATGGTCCCATTCACTCGGGAATATCCCAACGCAGCTCCTTGAAGAAACGTGTTTCTGACTCGCTGAATCTCAACATAGATTCAACTCTCTTAGGTGAACGAAAGCACAGCAGAGCAGTTTCAAGGAAACGTTTCTCCTGAGTTTTAGACGAAGTTTCCTGCTGTTTAGTACGTATGCCGGCATTGGGCTGGAAATACCGGTTTTGGGATTCTGCACAGAAAGGGTTTGCAAACCACTGAATCCACACGTGAGTTTAACTCTGTCAGTTGAATGCCCACACTGACAACCATTCAGTTAGATAGCTCCGTTTTGGTTTTAGAAGCAGATATTTCTCTGTACAGCCTATGGTCCCATTCACTCGGGAATATCCCAACGCAGCTCCTAGAAGAAACGTGTTTCAGACTCGCTGAATCTCCACATAGATTCAACTCTCTTAGGTGAACGAACGCACAGCAGAGCAGTTTCAAGGAAACGTTTCTCCTGAGTTTTAGACGAAGTTTCCTGCTGTTTAGTACGTATGCCGGCATTGGGCTGGAAATACCGGTTTTGGGATTCTGCACAGAAAGTGTTTCCAAACTGCTGACTCCACACGTGAGTTTAACTTTGCCAGTTGAATGCACACGTTGACAACCATCCAGTTAGATAGCTCCGTTTTGGTTTTAGAAGCAGATATTTCTCTGTACAGCCTATGGTCCCATTCACTCGGGAATATCCCCACGCAGCTCCTAGAAGAAACGTGTTTCTGACTCGCTGAATCTCAACATAGATTCAACTCTCTTAGGTGAACGAACGCACAGCAGAGCAGTTTCAAGGAAACTTTTCTCCTGAGTTTTAGACGAAGTTTCCTGCTGTTTAGTACGTATGCCGGCATTGGGCTGGAAATACCGGTTTTGGGATTCTGCACAGAAAGGGTTTGCAAACCGCTGAATCCACACGTGAGTTTAACTCTGTCAGTTGAATGCACACATTGACAACCATCCAGTTAGATAGCTCCGTTTTGGTTTTAGAAGCAGATATTTCTCTGTACAGTCTATGGTCCCATTCACTCGGGAATATCCCAACGCAGCTCCTAGAAGAAACGTGTTTCTGACTCTCTGAATCTCAACATAGATTCAACTCTCTTAGGTGAACGAACGCACAGCAGAGCAGTTTCAAGGAAACGTTTCTCCTGAGTTTTAGACGAAGTTTCCTGCAGTTTAGTACGCATGCCGGCATTGGGCTGGAAATACCGGTTTTGGGATTCTGTACAGAAAGGGTTTGCAAACCGTTGAATCCACACGTGAGTTTAACTCTGTCAGTTGAATGCCCACACTGACAACCATTCAGTTAGATAGCTCCGTTTTGGTTTTAGAAGCAGATATTTCTCTGTACAGCCTATGGTCCCATTCACTCGGGAATATCCCAACGCAGCTCCTAGAAGAAACGTGTTTCAGACTCGCTGAATCTCCACATAGATTCAACTCTCTTAGGTGAACGAACGCACAGCAGAGCAGTTTCAAGGAAACGTTTCTCCTGAGTTTTAGACGAAGTTTCCTGCTGTTTAGTACGGATGCCGGCATTGGGCTGGAAATACCGGTTTTAGGATTCTGCACAGAAAGGGTTTGCAAACCACTGAATCCACAAGTGAGTTTAACTCTGTCAGTTGAATGCACACATTGACAACCATTCAGTTAGGTAGCTCCGTTTTGGTTTTAGAAGCAGATATTTCTCTGTACAGCATATGGTCCCATTCACTCGGGAATATCCCAACGCAGCTCCTTGAAGAAACGTGTTTCTGACTCGCTGAATCTCAACATAGATTCAACTCTCTTAGGTGAACGAAAGCACAGCAGAGCAGTTTCAAGGAAACGTTTCTCCTGAGTTTTAGACGAAGTTTCCTGCTGTTTAGTACGTATGCCGGCATTGGGCTGGAAATACCGGTTTTGGGATTCTGCACAGAAAGGGTTTGCAAACCACTGAATCCACACGTGAGTTTAACTCTGTCAGTTGAATGCCCACACTGACAACCATTCAGTTAGATAGCTCCGTTTTGGTTTTAGAAGCAGATATTTCTCTGTACAGCCTATGGTCCCATTCACTCGGGAATATCCCAACGCAGCTCCTAGAAGAAACGTGTTTCAGACTCGCTGAATCTCCACATAGATTCAACTCTCTTAGGTGAACGAACGCACAGCAGAGCAGTTTCAAGGAAACGTTTCTCCTGAGTTTTAGACGAAGTTTCCTGCTGTTTAGTACGTATGCCGGCATTGGGCTGGAAATACCGGTTTTGGGATTCTGCACAGAAAGTGTTTCCAAACTGCTGACTCCACACGTGAGTTTAACTTTGCCAGTTGAATGCACACGTTGACAACCATCCAGTTAGATAGCTCCGTTTTGGTTTTAGAAGCAGATATTTCTCTGTACAGCCTATGGTCCCATTCACTCGGGAATATCCCAACGCAGCTCCTAGAAGAAACGTGTTTCTGACTCGCTGAATCTCAACATAGATTCAACTCTCTTAGGTGAACGAACGCACAGCAGAGCAGTTTCAAGGAAACTTTTCTCCTGAGTTTTAGACGAAGTTTCCTGCTGTTTAGTACGTATGCCGGCATTGGGCTGGAAATACCGGTTTTGGGATTCTGCACAGAAAGGGTTTGCAAACCGCTGAATCCACACGTGAGTTTAACTCTGTCAGTTGAATGCACACATTGACAACCATCCAGTTAGATAGCTCCGTTTTGGTTTTAGAAGCAGATATTTCTCTGTACAGTCTATGGTCCCATTCACTCGGGAATATCCCAACGCAGCTCCTAGAAGAAACGTGTTTCTGACTCTCTGAATCTCAACATAGATTCAACTCTCTTAGGTGAACGAACGCACAGCAGAGCAGTTTCAAGGAAACGTTTCTCCTGAGTTTTAGACGAAGTTTCCTGCAGTTTAGTACGCATGCCGGCATTGGGCTGGAAATACCGGTTTTGGGATTCTGTACAGAAAGGGTTTGCAAACCGTTGAATCCACACGTGAGTTTAACTCTGTCAGTTGAATGCACACATTGACAACCATCCAGTTAGATAGCTCCGTTTTGGTTTTAGAAGCAGATATTTCTCTGTACAGCCTATGGTCCCATTCACTCGGGAATATCCCAACGCAGCTCCTAGAAGAAACGTGTTTCTGACTCGCTGAATCTCAACATAGATTCAACTCTCTTAGGTGAACGAACGCACAGCAGAGCAGTTTCAAGGAAACGTTTCTCCTGAGTTTTAGACGAAGTTTCCTGCTGTTTAGTACAGATGCCGGCATTGGGCTGGAAATACCGGTTTTAGGATTCTGCACAGAAAGGGTTTGCAAACCACTGAATCCACAAGTGAGTTTAACTCTGTCAGTTGAATGCACACATTGACAACCATTCAGTTAGGTAGCTCCGTTTTGGTTTTAGAAGCAGATATTTCTCTGTACAGCATATGGTCCCATTCAATCGGGAATATCCCAACGCAGCTCCTTGAAGAAACGTGTTTCTGACTCGCTGAATCTCAACATAGATTCAACTCTCTTAGGTGAACGAAAGCACAGCAGAGCAGTTTCAAGGAAACGTTTCTCCTGAGTTTTAGACGAAGTTTCCTGCTGTTTAGTACGTATGCCGGCATTGGGCTGGAAATACCGGTTTTGGGATTCTGCACAGAAAGGGTTTGCAAACCACTGAATCCACACGTGAGTTTAACTCTGTCAGTTGAATGCCCACACTGGCAACCATTCAGTTAGATAGCTCCGTTTTGGTTTTAGAAGCAGATATTTCTCTGTACAGCCTATGGTCCCATTCACTCGGGAATATCCCAACGCAGCTCCTAGAAGAAACGTGTTTCAGACTCGCTGAATCTCCACATAGATTCAACTCTCTTAGGTGAACGAACGCACAGCAGAGCAGTTTCAAGGAAACGTTTCTCCTGAGTTTTAGACGAAGTTTCCCGCTGTTTAGTACGGATGCCGGCATTGGGCTGGAAATACCGGTTTTAGGATTCTGCACAGAAAGGGTTTGCAAACCACTGAATCCACAAGTGAGTTTAACTCTGTCAGTTGAATGCACACATTGACAACCATTCAGTTAGGTAGCTCCGTTTTGGTTTTAGAAGCAGATATTTCTCTGTACAGCATATGGTCCCATTCACTCGGGAATATCCCAACGCAGCTCCTTGAAGAAACGTGTTTCTGACTCGCTGAATCTCAACATAGATTCAACTCTCTTAGGTGAACGAAAGCACAGCAGAGCAGTTTCAAGGAAACGTTTCTCCTGAGTTTTAGACGAAGTTTCCTGCTGTTTAGTACGTATGCCGGCATTGGGCTGGAAATACCGGTTTTGGGATTCTGCACAGAAAGGGTTTGCAAACCACTGAATCCACACGTGAGTTTAACTCTGTCAGTTGAATGCCCACACTGACAACCATTCAGTTAGATAGCTCCGTTTTGGTTTTAGAAGCAGATATTTCTCTGTACAGCCTATGGTCCCATTCACTCGGGAATATCCCAACGCAGCTCCTAGAAGAAACGTGTTTCAGACTCGCTGAATCTCCACATAGATTCAACTCTCTTAGGTGAACGAACGCACAGCAGAGCAGTTTCAAGGAAACGTTTCTCCTGAGTTTTTGACGAAGTTTCCTGCTGTTTAGTACGGATGCCGGCATTGGGCTGGAAATACCGGTTTTGGGATTCTGCACAGAAAGTGTTTCCAAACTGCTGACTCCACACGTGAGTTAACTTTGCCAGTTGAATGCACACGTTGACAACCATCCAGTTAGATAGCTCCGTTTTGGTTTTAGAAGCAGATATTTCTCTGTACAGCCTATGGTCCCATTCACTCGGGAATATCCCAACGCAGCTCCTAGAAGAAACGTGTTTCTGACTCGGTGAATCTCAACATAGATTCAACTCTCTTAGGTGAACGAACGCACAGCAGAGCAGTTTCAAGGAAACTTTTCTCCTGAGTTTTAGACGAAGTTTCCTGCTGTTTAGTACGTATGCCGGCATTGGGCTGGAAATACCGGTTTTGGGATTCTGCACAGAAACGGTTTGCAAACCGCTGAATCCACACGTGAGTTTAACTCTGTCACTTGAGTGCACACATTGACAACCATTCAGTTAGATAGCTCCGTTTTGGTTTTAGAAGCAGATATTTCTCTGTACAGCCTATGGTCCCATTCACTCGGGAATATCCCAATGCAGCTCCTAGCATAAACGTGTTTCTGACTCGCTGAATCTCAACATAGATTCAACTCTCTTAGGTTAACGAACGCACAGCAGAGCAGTTTCAAGGAAACGTTTCTCCTGAGTTTTAGACGAAGTTTCCTGCTGTTTACTACGTATGCCGGCATTGGGCTGGAAATACCGGTTTTGGGATTCTGCACAGAAAGGGTTTGCAAACCCCTGAATCCAAACGTGAGTTTAACTCTGTCAGTTGAATGCACACATTGACAACCATTCAGTTAGATAGCACCCTTTTGGTTTTAGGAGCAGATATTTCTCTGTACAGCCTATGGTCCCATTCACTCGGGATTATCCCAACGCAGCTCCTAGAAGAAACGTGTTTCTGACTCGCTGAATCTCAACATAGATTCAACTCTCTTAGGTGAAGGAATGCACAGCAGAGCAGTTTCATGGAAACGTTTCTCCTGAGTTTTAGACGAAGTTTCCTGCTGTTTAGTACGTATGCCGGCATTGGGCTGGAAATACCGGTTTTGGGATTCTGCACAGAAAGGGTTTGCAAACCGCTGAATCCACACGTGACTTTACCTCTGTCAGTTGAATGCACACATTGACAACCATCCAGTTAGATAGCTCCGTTTTGGTTTTAGAAGCAGATATTTCTCTGTACAGTCTATGGTCCCATTCACTCGGGAATATCCCAACGCAGCTCCTAGAAGAAACGTGTTTCTGACTCGCTGAATCTCAACATAGATTCAACTCTCTTAGGTGAACGAACGCACAGCAGAGCAGTTTCAAGGAAACGTTTCTCCTGAGTTTTAGACGAAGTTTCCTGCAGTTTAGTACGCATGCCGGCATTGGGCTGGAAATACCGGTTTTGGGATTCTGCACAGAAAGGGTTTGCAAACCGTTGAATCCACACGTGAGTTTAACTCTGTCAGTTGAATGCACACATTGACAACCATCCAGTTAGATAGCTCCGTTTTGGTTTTAGAAGCAGATATTTCTCTGTACAGCCTATGGTCCCATTCACTCGGGAATATCCCAACGCAGCTCCTAGAAGAAACGTGTTTCTGACTCGCTGAATCTCAACATAGATTCAACTCTCTTAGGTGAACGAACGCACAGCAGAGCAGTTTCAAGGAAACGTTTCTCCTGAGTTTTAGACGAAGTTTCCTGCTGTTTAGTACGGATGCCGGCATTGGGCTGGAAATACCGGTTTTAGGATTCTGCACAGAAAGGGTTTGCAAACCGCTGAATCCACACGTGAGTTTAACTTTGTCAGTTGAATGCCCACATTGACAACCATCCAGTTAGATAGCTCCGTTTTGGTTTTAGAAGCAGATATTTCTCTGTACAGACTATGGTCCCATTCACTCGGGAATATCCCAACGCAGCTCCTAGAAGAAACGTGTTTCTGACTCGCTGAATCTCAACATAGATTCAACTCTCTTAGGTGAACGAACGCACAGCAGAGCAGTTTCAAGGAAACGTTTCTCCTGAGTTTTAGACGAAGTTTCCTGCTGTTTAGTACGGATGCCGGCATTGGGCTGGAAATACCGGTTTTGGGATTCTGCACAGAAAGGGTTTGCAAACCACTGAATCCACAAATGAGTTTAACTCTGTCAGTTGAATGCACACATTGACAACCATTCAGTTAGGTAGCTCCGTTTTGGTTTTAGAAGCAGATATTTCTCTGTACAGCATATGGTCCCATTCACTCGGGAATATCCCAACGCAGCTCCTTGAAGAAACGTGTTTCTGACTCGCTGAATCTCAACATAGATTCAACTCTTTTAGGTGAACGAACGCAAAGCAGAGCAGTTTCAAGGAAACGTTTCTCCTGAGTTTTAGACGAAGTTTCCTGCTGTTTAGTACGTATGCCGGCATTGGGCTGGAAATACCGGTTTTGGGATTCTGCACAGAAACGGTTTGCAAACCGCTGAATCCACACGTGCGTTTAACTCTGTCTGTTGAGTGCACACATTGACAACCATTCAGTTAGATAGCTCCGTTTTGGTTTTAGAAGCAGATATTTCTCTGTACAGCCTATGGTCCCATTCACTCGGGAATATCCCAACGCAGCTCCTAGAAGAAGCGTGTTTCTGACTCGCTGAATCTCAACATAGATTCAACTCTCTTAGGTGAACGAACGCACAGCAGAGCAGTTTCATGGAAACGTTTCTCCTGAGTTTTAGACGAAGTTTCCTGCTGTTTAGTACGTATGCCGGCATTGGGCTGGGAATACCGGTTTTGCGATTCTGCACAGAAAGGGTTTGCAAACCGCTGAATCCACACGTGAGTTTAGCTTTGTCAGTTGAATGCACACGTTGACAACCATCCAGTTAGATAGCTCCGTTTTGGTTTTAGGAGCAGATATTTCTCTGTACAGCCTATGGTCCCATTCACTCGGGAATATCCCAACGCAGCTCCTAGAAGAAACGTGTTTCTGACTCGCTGAATCTCAACATAGATTCAACTCTCTTAGGTGAACGAACGCACAGCAGAGCAATTTCAAGGAAACGTTTCTCCTGAGTTTTAGACGAAGTTTCCTGCAGTTTAGTACGTATGCCGGCATTGAGCTGGAATTACCGGTTTTGGGATTCTGCACAGAAAGGGTTTGTAAACCGCTGAATCCAAACGTGAGTTTAACTCTGTCAGCTGAATGCACACATTGACTACCATTCAGTTAGATAGCACCCTTTTGGTTTTAGGAGCAGCTATCTCTCTGTACAGCCTATGGTCCCATTCACTCGGGAATATCCCAACGCAGCTCCTAGAAGAAACGTGTTTCTGACTCGCTGAATCTCAACATAGATTCAACTCTCTTAGGTGAACGAACGCACAGCAGAGCAGTTTCAATGAAATGTTTCTCCTGAGTTTTAGACGAAGTTTCCTGCTGTTTAGTACGTATGCCGGCATTGGGCTGGAAATACCGGTTTTGGGATTCTGCACAGAAAGGGTTTGCAAACCGCTGAATCCAAACGTGAGTTTAACTCTGTCAGTTGAATGCACAAATTGACAACCATTCAGTTTGGTAGCACCCTTTTGGTTTAAGGAGCAGATATTTCTCTGTACAGCCTATGGTCCCATTCACTCGGGATTATCCCAACGCAGCTCCTAGAAGAAACGTGTTTCTGACTCGCTGAATCTCAACATAGATTCAACTCTCTTAGGTGAACGAACGCACAGCAGAGCAGTTTCAAGGAAATGTTTCTCCTGAGTTTTAGACGAAGTTTCCTGCTGTTTAGTACGGATGCCGGCATTGGGCTGGAAATAACGGTTTTGGGATTCTGCACAGAAAGGGTTTGCAAACCGCTGAATCCAAACGTGAGTTTAACTCTGTCAGTTGAATGCACAAATTGACAACCATTCAGTTAGATAGCACCCTTTTGGTTTAAGGAGCAGATATTTCTCTGTACAGCCTATGGTCCCATTCACTCGGGATTATCCCAACGCAGATCCTAGAAGAAACGTGTTTCTGACTCGCTAAATCTCAACATAGATTCAACTCTCTTAGGTGAACGAACGCACAGCAGAGCAGTTTCAAGGAAACTTTTCTCCTGAGTTTTAGACGAAGTTTCCTCCTGTTTAATACGTATGCCGGCATTGGGCTGGAAATACCGGTTTTGGGATTCTGCACAGAAACGGTTTGCAAACCACTGAATCCACACGTGCGTTTAACTCTGTCAGTTGAGTGCACACATTGACAACCATTCAGTTAGATAGCTCCGTTTTGGTTTTAGAAGCAGATATTTCTCTGTACAGCCTATGGTCCCATTCACTCGGGAATATCCCAACGCAGCTCCTAGAAGAAACGTGTTTCTGACACGCTGAATCTCAACATAGATTCAACTCTCTTAGGTGAACGAACGCACAGCAGAGCAGTTTCATGGAAACGTTTCTCCTGAGTTTTAGACGAAGTTTCCTTCTGTTTAGTACGTATGCCGGCATTGAGCTGGAAATACCGGATTTGCGATTCTGCACAGAAAGGGTTTGTAAACCGCTGAATCCACACGTGAGATTAACTCTGTCAGTTGAATGCACACATTGACAACCATTCAATTTGATAGCACCCTTTTGGTTTTAGAAGCAGATATTTCTCTGTACAGCCTATGGTCCCATTCCCTCGGGAATATCCCAATGCAGCTCCTAGAAGAAACGTGTTTCTGACTCGCTGAATCTCAACATAGATTCAACTCTCTTAGGTGAACGAATGCACAGCAGAGCAGTTTCAAGGAAACTTTTCTACTGAGTTTTAGGAGAAGTTTCCTGCTGTTTAGTACGTATGCCGGCATTGGGCTGGAAATACCGGTTTTGGGATTCTGCACAGAAAGGATTTGCAAACCGCTGAATCCACACGTGAGTTTAACTCTGTCAGTTGAATGCCCACATTGACAACCATTCAGTTAGATAGCTCCGTTTTGGTTTTAGAAGCAGATATTTCTCTGTACAGCCTATGGTCCCATTCACTCGGGAATATCCCAACGCAGCTCCTAGAAGAAACGTGTTTCTGACTCGCTGAATCTCAACATAGATTCAACTCTCTTAGGTGAACGAACGTACAGCAGAGCACTTTCAAGGAAACGTTTCTCCTGAGTTTTAGACGAAGTTTCCTGCTGTTTAGTACGTATGCCGGCATTGGGCCGGAAATACCGGTTTTGGGATTCTGCACAGAAAGGGTTTGCAAACCGCTGAATCCACACGTGAGTTTAACTTTGTCAGTTGAATGCACACGTTGACAACCATCCAGTTAGATAGCTCCGTTTTGGTTTTAGAAGCAGATATTTCTCTGTACAGCCTATGGTCCCATTCACTCGGGAATATCCCAACGCAGCTCCTAGAAGAAACGTGTTTCTGACTCGCTGAATCTCAACATAGATTCAACTCTCTTAGGTGAACGAACGCACAGCAGAGCAGTTTCATGGAAACGTTTCTCCTGAGTTTTAGACGAAGTTTCCTGCTGTTTAGTACGTATGCCGGCATTGGGCCTGAAATACCTGTTTTGCGATTCTGCACAGAAAGGGTTTGCAAACCGCTGAATCCACACGTGAGTTTAACTCTGTCAGTTGAATGCACACATTGACAACCATTCAGTTACATAGCACCCTTTTGGTTTTAGGAGCAGATATCTCTCTGTACAGCCTATGGTCCCATTCACTCGGGAATATCCCAACGCAGCTCCTAGAAGAAACGTGTTTCTGACTCGTTGAATCTCAACATAGATTCAACTCTCTTAGGTGAACGAACGCACAGCAGAGCAGTTTCAAGGAAATGTTTCTCCTGAGTTTTAGACGAAGTTTCCTGCTGTTTAGTACGTATGCCGGCATTGGGCTGGAAATACCAGTTTTGGGATTCTGCACAGAAAGGGTTTGCAAACCGCTGAATCCAAACGTGAGTTTAACTCTGTCAGTTGAATGCACAAATTGACAACCATTCAGTTAGATAGCACCCTTTTGGTTTAAGGAGCAGATATTTCTCTGTACAGCCTATGGTCCCATTCACTCGGGATTATCCCAACGCAGCTCCTATAAGAAACGTGTTTCTGACTCGCTGAATCTCAACATAGATTCAACTCTCTTAGGTGAACGAACGCACAGCAGAGCAGTTTCAAGGAAACTTTTCTCCTGAGTTTTAGACGAAGTTTCCTGCTGTTTAGTACGTATGCCGCATTGGGCTGGAAATACCGGTTTTGGGATTCTGCACAGAAACGGTTTGCAAACCGCTGAATCCACACGTGCGTTTAACTCTGTCAGTTGAGTGCACAAATTGACAACCATTCAGTTAGATAGCTCCGTTTTGGTTTTAGAAGCAGATATTTCTCTGTACAGCCTATGGTCCCATTCACTCGGGAATATCCCAATGCAGCTCCTAGAAGAAACGTGTTTCTGACTCGCTGAATCTCAACATAGATTCAACTCTCTTAGGTGAACGAACGCACAGCAGAGCAGTTTCATGGAAACGTTTCTCCTGAGTTTTAGACGAAGTTTCCTGCTGTTTAGTACGTATGCCGGCATTGAGCTGGAAATGCCGGTTTTGCGATTCTGCACAGAAAGGGTTTGCAAACCGCTGAATCCACACGTGAGTTTAACTCTGTGAGTTGAATGCACACATTGACAACCATTCAGTTTGATAGCACCCTTTTGGTTTTAGAAGCAGATATTTCTCTGTACAGCCTATGGTCCCATTCACTCGGGAATATCCCAACGCAGCTCCTAGAAGAAACGTGTTTCTGACTCGCTGAATCTCAACATAGATTCAACTCTCTTAGGTGAACGAATGCACAGCAGATCAGTTTCAAGGAAACTTTTCTACTGAGTTTTAGGCGAAGTTTCCTGCTGTTTAGTACGTATGGCGGCATTGGGCTGGAAATACCGGTTTTGGGATTCAGCACAGAAAGGGTTTGCAAACCGCTGAATCCACACGTGAGTTTAACTCTGTGAGTTGAATGCACACATTGACAACCATTCAGTTTGATAGCACCCTTTTGGTTTTAGAAGCAGATATTTCTCTGTACAGCCTATGGTCCCATTCACTCGGGAATATCCCAACGCAGCTCCTAGAAGAAACGTGTTTCTGACTCGCTGAATCTCAACATAGATTCAACTCTCTTAGGTGAACGAATGCACAGCAGATCAGTTTCAAGGAAACTTTTCTACTGAGTTTTAGGCGAAGTTTCCTGCTGTTTAGTACGTATGGCGGCATTGGGCTGGAAATACCGGTTTTGGGATTCAGCACAGAAAGGGTTTGCAAACCGCTGAATCCACACGTGAGTTTAACTCTGTCAGTTGAATGCCCATATTGGCAACCATTCAGTTAGATAGCTCCGTTTCGGTTTTAGAAGCAGACATTTCTCTGTACAGCCTATGGTCACATTCACTTGGGAATATCCCAACGCAGCTCCTAGAAGAAACGTGTTTCTGACTCGCTGAATCTCAACATAGATTCGACTCTCTTAGGTGAACGAACGCACAGCAGAGCAGTTTCAAGGAAACGTTTCTCCTGAGTTTTAGACGAAGTTTCCTGATGTTTAGTACGGATGCCGGCATTGGGCTGGAAATACCGGTTTTGGGATTCTGCACAAAAAGGGTTTGCAAACCGCTGAATCCACACGTGAGTTTAACTTTGTCAGTTGAATGCACACATTGACATCCATTCAGTTAGATAGCTCCGTTTTGGTTTTAGAAGCAGATATTTCTCTGTACAGCCTATGGTCCCATTCACTCGGGAATATCCCAACGCAGCTCCTAGAAGAAACGTGTTTCTGACTCGCTGAATCTCAACATAGGTTCAACTCTCTTAGGTGAACGAACGCACAGCAGAGCAGTTTCAAGGAAACGTTTCTCCTGAGTTTTAGACGAAGTTTCCTGCTGTTTAGTACGTATGCCGGCATTGGGCCGGAAATACCGGTTTTGGGATTCTGCACAGAAAGGGTTTGCTAACCGCTGAATCCACACGTGAGTTTAACTTTGTCAGTTGAATGCACACGTTGACAACCATCCAGTTAGATAGCTCCGTTTTGGTTTTAGAAGCAGATATTTCTCTGTAGAGCCTATGGTCCCATTCACTCGGGAATATCCCAACGCAGCTCCTAGAAGAAACGTGTTTCTGACTCGCTGAATCTCAACATAGATTCAACTCTCTTAGGTGAACGAACGCACAGCAGAGCAGTTTCAAGGAAACGTTTCTCCTGAGTTTTAGAGGAAGTTTCCTGCCGTTTAGTACGGATGCCGGCATTGAGCTGGAATTACCGGTTTTGGGATTCTGCACAGAAAGCGTTTGTAAACCGCTGAATCCAAACGTGAGTTTAACTCTGTCAGTTGAATGCACACATTGACAACCATTCAGTTAGATAGCACCCTTTTGGTTTTAGGAGCAGATATTTCTCTGTACAGCCTATGGTCCCATTCACTCGGGAATATCCCAACGCAGCTCCTAGAAGAAACGTGTTTCTGACTCGCTGAATCTCAACATAGATTCAACTCTCTTAGGTGAACGAACGCACAGTAGAGCAGTTTCAAGGAAACGTTTCTCCTGAGTTTTAGACGAAGTTTCCTGCTGTTTAGTACGTATGCCGGCATTGGGCTGGAAATACCGGTTTTGGGATTCTGCACAGAAAGGGTTTGCAAACCGCTGAATTCACACGTGAGTTTAACTCTGTCAGTTGAATGCCCACATTGACAACCATTCAGTTAGATAGCTCCGTTTTGGTTTTAGAAGCAGATATTTCTCTGTACAGCCTATGGTCCCATTCACTCGGGAATATCACAACGCAGCCCCTAGAAGAAACGTGTTTCTGACTCGCTGAATCTCAACATAGATTCAACTCTCTTAGGTGAACGAACGCACAGCAGAGCAGTTTCAAGGAAACGTTTCTCCTGAGTTTTAGACGAAGTTTCCTACTGTTTAGTACGTATGCCAGCATTGAGCTGGAAATACCGGTTTTGGGATTCTGCACAGAAAGGGTTTGCAAACCGCTGAATCCACACGTGAGTTTAACTCTGTCAGTTGAATGCACGCATTGACAACTATTCAGTTAGATAGCACAGTTTTGGTTTTAGAAGCAGATATTTCTCTGTACAGCCTATGGTCCCATTTACTAGGGAATATCCCAACGCAGCTCCTAGAAGAAACGTGTTTCTGACTCGCTGAATCTCAACATAGATTCAACTCTCTTAGGTGAACGAACGCACAGCAGAGCAGTTTCAAGGAAACGTTTCTCCTGAGTTTTAGACGAAGTTTCCTGCTGTTTAGTACGTATGCCGGCATTGGGCTGGAAATACCGGTTTTGGGATTCTGCACAGAAAGGGTTTGCAAACCGCTGAATCCACACGTGAATTTAACTCTGTCAGTTGAATGCACCCATTGACATCTATTCAG
The DNA here is from genome assembly GCF_030222135.1 of Aotus nancymaae. Taxonomy (NCBI): domain Eukaryota; kingdom Metazoa; phylum Chordata; class Mammalia; order Primates; family Aotidae; genus Aotus; species Aotus nancymaae. The sequence goes on along the minus strand of NW_026988549.1, from coordinate 2,280,001 downwards.
TTAGATAGCACAGTTTTGGTTTTAGAAGCAGATATTTCTCTGTACAGCCTATGGTCCCATTCACTCGGGAGTATCCCAACGCAGCTCCTAGAAGAAACGTGTTTCTGACTTGCTGAATCTCAACATAGATTCAACTCTCTTAGGTGAACGAACGCACAGCAGAGCAGTTTCAAGGAAACGTTTCTCCTGAGTTTTAGACGAAGTTTCCTGCTGTTTAGTACGGATGCCGGCATTGGGCTGGATATACCGGTTTTGGGATTCTGCACAGAAAGGGTTTGCAAACCGCTGAATCCACACGTGAGTTTCACTTTGTGAGTTGAATGCACACATTGGCAACCATCCAGTTAGATAGCTCCGTTTTGGTTTTAGAAGCAGATATTTCTCTGTACAGCCTATGGTCCCATTCACTCGGGAATATCCCAACGCAGCTCCTAGAAGAAACGTGTTTCTGACTCGATGAATCTCAACATAGATTCAACTCCCTTAGGTGAACGAACGCACAGCAGAGCAGTTTCAAGGAAACGTTTCTCCTGAGTTTTAGACGAAGTTTCCTGCTGTTTAGTGCGTATGCCAGCATTGAGCTGGAATTACCGGTTTTGGGATTCTGCAAAGAAAGGGTTTGCAAACCGCTGAATCCAAACGTGAGTTTAACTCTGTCAGTTGAATGCACAAATTGACAACCATTCAGTTAGATAGCACCCTTTTGGTTTAAGGAGCAGATATTTCTCTGTACAGCCTATGGTCCCATTCACTAGGGATTATCCCAACGCAGCTCCTAGAGGAAACGTGTTTCTGACTCGCTGAATCTCAACATAGATTCAACTCTCTTAGGTGAACGAACGCACAGCAGAGCAGTTTCATGGAAACGTTTCTCCTGAGTTTTAGACGAAGTTTCCTGCTGTTTAGTACGTATGCCGGCATTGGGCTGGAAATACCGGTTTTGGGATTCTGCACAGAAAGGGTTTGCAAACCGCTGAATCCACACGTGAGTTTAACTCTGTCAGTTGAATGCACACATTGACAACCTTTCAGTTTGATAGCACCCTTTTGGTTTTAGAAGCAGATATTTCTCTGTACAGCCTATGGTCCCATTCACTCGGGAATATCCCAACGCAGCTCCTAGAAGAAACGTGTTTCTGACTCGCTGAATCTCAACATAGATTCAACTCTCTTAGGTGAACGAACGCACAGCAGAGCAGTTTCAAGGAAACGTTTCTCCTGAGTTTTAGACGAAGTTTCCTGCTGTTTAGTACGGATGCCGGCATTGGGCTGGAAATACCGGTTTTAGGATTCTGCACAGAAAGGGTTTGCAAACCGCTGAATCCACACGTGAGTTTAACTTTGTCAGTTGAATGCCCACATTGACAACCATCCAGTTAGATAGCTCCGTTTTGGTTTTAGAAGCAGATATTTCTCTGTACAGACTATGGTCCCATTCACTCGGGAATATCCCAACGCAGCTCCTAGAAGAAACGTGTTTCTGACTCGCTGAATCTCAACATAGATTCAACTCTCTTAGGTGAACGAACGCACAGCAGAGCAGTTTCAAGGAAACGTTTCTCCTGAGTTTTAGACGAAGTTTCCTGCTGTTTAGTACGGATGCCGGCATTGGGCTGGAAATACCGGTTTTGGGATTCTGCACAGAAAGGGTTTGCAAACCACTGAATCCACAAATGAGTTTAACTCTGTCAGTTGAATGCACACATTGACAACCATTCAGTTAGGTAGCTCCGTTTTGGTTTTAGAAGCAGATATTTCTCTGTACAGCATATGGTCCCATTCACTCGGGAATATCCCAACGCAGCTCCTTGAAGAAACGTGTTTCTGACTCGCTGAATCTCAACATAGATTCAACTCTTTTAGGTGAACGAACGCAAAGCAGAGCAGTTTCAAGGAAACGTTTCTCCTGAGTTTTAGACGAAGTTTCCTGCTGTTTAGTACGTATGCCGGCATTGGGCTGGAAATACCGGTTTTGGGATTCTGCACAGAAACGGTTTGCAAACCGCTGAATCCACACGTGCGTTTAACTCTGTCTGTTGAGTGCACACATTGACAACCATTCAGTTAGATAGCTCCGTTTTGGTTTTAGAAGCAGATATTTCTCTGTACAGCCTATGGTCCCATTCACTCGGGAATATCCCAACGCAGCTCCTAGAAGAAGCGTGTTTCTGACTCGCTGAATCTCAACATAGATTCAACTCTCTTAGGTGAACGAACGCACAGCAGAGCAGTTTCATGGAAACGTTTCTCCTGAGTTTTAGACGAAGTTTCCTGCTGTTTAGTACGTATGCCGGCATTGGGCTGGGAATACCGGTTTTGCGATTCTGCACAGAAAGGGTTTGCAAACCGCTGAATCCACACGTGAGTTTAGCTTTGTCAGTTGAATGCACACGTTGACAACCATCCAGTTAGATAGCTCCGTTTTGGTTTTAGGAGCAGATATTTCTCTGTACAGCCTATGGTCCCATTCACTCGGGAATATCCCAACGCAGCTCCTAGAAGAAACGTGTTTCTGACTCGCTGAATCTCAACATAGATTCAACTCTCTTAGGTGAACGAACGCACAGCAGAGCAATTTCAAGGAAACGTTTCTCCTGAGTTTTAGACGAAGTTTCCTGCAGTTTAGTACGTATGCCGGCATTGAGCTGGAATTACCGGTTTTGGGATTCTGCACAGAAAGGGTTTGTAAACCGCTGAATCCAAACGTGAGTTTAACTCTGTCAGCTGAATGCACACATTGACTACCATTCAGTTAGATAGCACCCTTTTGGTTTTAGGAGCAGCTATCTCTCTGTACAGCCTATGGTCCCATTCACTCGGGAATATCCCAACGCAGCTCCTAGAAGAAACGTGTTTCTGACTCGCTGAATCTCAACATAGATTCAACTCTCTTAGGTGAACGAACGCACAGCAGAGCAGTTTCAATGAAATGTTTCTCCTGAGTTTTAGACGAAGTTTCCTGCTGTTTAGTACGTATGCCGGCATTGGGCTGGAAATACCGGTTTTGGGATTCTGCACAGAAAGGGTTTGCAAACCGCTGAATCCAAACGTGAGTTTAACTCTGTCAGTTGAATGCACAAATTGACAACCATTCAGTTTGGTAGCACCCTTTTGGTTTAAGGAGCAGATATTTCTCTGTACAGCCTATGGTCCCATTCACTCGGGATTATCCCAACGCAGCTCCTAGAAGAAACGTGTTTCTGACTCGCTGAATCTCAACATAGATTCAACTCTCTTAGGTGAACGAACGCACAGCAGAGCAGTTTCAAGGAAATGTTTCTCCTGAGTTTTAGACGAAGTTTCCTGCTGTTTAGTACGGATGCCGGCATTGGGCTGGAAATAACGGTTTTGGGATTCTGCACAGAAAGGGTTTGCAAACCGCTGAATCCAAACGTGAGTTTAACTCTGTCAGTTGAATGCACAAATTGACAACCATTCAGTTAGATAGCACCCTTTTGGTTTAAGGAGCAGATATTTCTCTGTACAGCCTATGGTCCCATTCACTCGGGATTATCCCAACGCAGATCCTAGAAGAAACGTGTTTCTGACTCGCTAAATCTCAACATAGATTCAACTCTCTTAGGTGAACGAACGCACAGCAGAGCAGTTTCAAGGAAACTTTTCTCCTGAGTTTTAGACGAAGTTTCCTCCTGTTTAATACGTATGCCGGCATTGGGCTGGAAATACCGGTTTTGGGATTCTGCACAGAAACGGTTTGCAAACCACTGAATCCACACGTGCGTTTAACTCTGTCAGTTGAGTGCACACATTGACAACCATTCAGTTAGATAGCTCCGTTTTGGTTTTAGAAGCAGATATTTCTCTGTACAGCCTATGGTCCCATTCACTCGGGAATATCCCAACGCAGCTCCTAGAAGAAACGTGTTTCTGACACGCTGAATCTCAACATAGATTCAACTCTCTTAGGTGAACGAACGCACAGCAGAGCAGTTTCATGGAAACGTTTCTCCTGAGTTTTAGACGAAGTTTCCTTCTGTTTAGTACGTATGCCGGCATTGAGCTGGAAATACCGGATTTGCGATTCTGCACAGAAAGGGTTTGTAAACCGCTGAATCCACACGTGAGATTAACTCTGTCAGTTGAATGCACACATTGACAACCATTCAATTTGATAGCACCCTTTTGGTTTTAGAAGCAGATATTTCTCTGTACAGCCTATGGTCCCATTCCCTCGGGAATATCCCAATGCAGCTCCTAGAAGAAACGTGTTTCTGACTCGCTGAATCTCAACATAGATTCAACTCTCTTAGGTGAACGAATGCACAGCAGAGCAGTTTCAAGGAAACTTTTCTACTGAGTTTTAGGAGAAGTTTCCTGCTGTTTAGTACGTATGCCGGCATTGGGCTGGAAATACCGGTTTTGGGATTCTGCACAGAAAGGATTTGCAAACCGCTGAATCCACACGTGAGTTTAACTCTGTCAGTTGAATGCCCACATTGACAACCATTCAGTTAGATAGCTCCGTTTTGGTTTTAGAAGCAGATATTTCTCTGTACAGCCTATGGTCCCATTCACTCGGGAATATCCCAACGCAGCTCCTAGAAGAAACGTGTTTCTGACTCGCTGAATCTCAACATAGATTCAACTCTCTTAGGTGAACGAACGTACAGCAGAGCACTTTCAAGGAAACGTTTCTCCTGAGTTTTAGACGAAGTTTCCTGCTGTTTAGTACGTATGCCGGCATTGGGCCGGAAATACCGGTTTTGGGATTCTGCACAGAAAGGGTTTGCAAACCGCTGAATCCACACGTGAGTTTAACTTTGTCAGTTGAATGCACACGTTGACAACCATCCAGTTAGATAGCTCCGTTTTGGTTTTAGAAGCAGATATTTCTCTGTACAGCCTATGGTCCCATTCACTCGGGAATATCCCAACGCAGCTCCTAGAAGAAACGTGTTTCTGACTCGCTGAATCTCAACATAGATTCAACTCTCTTAGGTGAACGAACGCACAGCAGAGCAGTTTCATGGAAACGTTTCTCCTGAGTTTTAGACGAAGTTTCCTGCTGTTTAGTACGTATGCCGGCATTGGGCCTGAAATACCTGTTTTGCGATTCTGCACAGAAAGGGTTTGCAAACCGCTGAATCCACACGTGAGTTTAACTCTGTCAGTTGAATGCACACATTGACAACCATTCAGTTACATAGCACCCTTTTGGTTTTAGGAGCAGATATCTCTCTGTACAGCCTATGGTCCCATTCACTCGGGAATATCCCAACGCAGCTCCTAGAAGAAACGTGTTTCTGACTCGTTGAATCTCAACATAGATTCAACTCTCTTAGGTGAACGAACGCACAGCAGAGCAGTTTCAAGGAAATGTTTCTCCTGAGTTTTAGACGAAGTTTCCTGCTGTTTAGTACGTATGCCGGCATTGGGCTGGAAATACCAGTTTTGGGATTCTGCACAGAAAGGGTTTGCAAACCGCTGAATCCAAACGTGAGTTTAACTCTGTCAGTTGAATGCACAAATTGACAACCATTCAGTTAGATAGCACCCTTTTGGTTTAAGGAGCAGATATTTCTCTGTACAGCCTATGGTCCCATTCACTCGGGATTATCCCAACGCAGCTCCTATAAGAAACGTGTTTCTGACTCGCTGAATCTCAACATAGATTCAACTCTCTTAGGTGAACGAACGCACAGCAGAGCAGTTTCAAGGAAACTTTTCTCCTGAGTTTTAGACGAAGTTTCCTGCTGTTTAGTACGTATGCCGCATTGGGCTGGAAATACCGGTTTTGGGATTCTGCACAGAAACGGTTTGCAAACCGCTGAATCCACACGTGCGTTTAACTCTGTCAGTTGAGTGCACAAATTGACAACCATTCAGTTAGATAGCTCCGTTTTGGTTTTAGAAGCAGATATTTCTCTGTACAGCCTATGGTCCCATTCACTCGGGAATATCCCAATGCAGCTCCTAGAAGAAACGTGTTTCTGACTCGCTGAATCTCAACATAGATTCAACTCTCTTAGGTGAACGAACGCACAGCAGAGCAGTTTCATGGAAACGTTTCTCCTGAGTTTTAGACGAAGTTTCCTGCTGTTTAGTACGTATGCCGGCATTGAGCTGGAAATGCCGGTTTTGCGATTCTGCACAGAAAGGGTTTGCAAACCGCTGAATCCACACGTGAGTTTAACTCTGTGAGTTGAATGCACACATTGACAACCATTCAGTTTGATAGCACCCTTTTGGTTTTAGAAGCAGATATTTCTCTGTACAGCCTATGGTCCCATTCACTCGGGAATATCCCAACGCAGCTCCTAGAAGAAACGTGTTTCTGACTCGCTGAATCTCAACATAGATTCAACTCTCTTAGGTGAACGAATGCACAGCAGATCAGTTTCAAGGAAACTTTTCTACTGAGTTTTAGGCGAAGTTTCCTGCTGTTTAGTACGTATGGCGGCATTGGGCTGGAAATACCGGTTTTGGGATTCAGCACAGAAAGGGTTTGCAAACCGCTGAATCCACACGTGAGTTTAACTCTGTGAGTTGAATGCACACATTGACAACCATTCAGTTTGATAGCACCCTTTTGGTTTTAGAAGCAGATATTTCTCTGTACAGCCTATGGTCCCATTCACTCGGGAATATCCCAACGCAGCTCCTAGAAGAAACGTGTTTCTGACTCGCTGAATCTCAACATAGATTCAACTCTCTTAGGTGAACGAATGCACAGCAGATCAGTTTCAAGGAAACTTTTCTACTGAGTTTTAGGCGAAGTTTCCTGCTGTTTAGTACGTATGGCGGCATTGGGCTGGAAATACCGGTTTTGGGATTCAGCACAGAAAGGGTTTGCAAACCGCTGAATCCACACGTGAGTTTAACTCTGTCAGTTGAATGCCCATATTGGCAACCATTCAGTTAGATAGCTCCGTTTCGGTTTTAGAAGCAGACATTTCTCTGTACAGCCTATGGTCACATTCACTTGGGAATATCCCAACGCAGCTCCTAGAAGAAACGTGTTTCTGACTCGCTGAATCTCAACATAGATTCGACTCTCTTAGGTGAACGAACGCACAGCAGAGCAGTTTCAAGGAAACGTTTCTCCTGAGTTTTAGACGAAGTTTCCTGATGTTTAGTACGGATGCCGGCATTGGGCTGGAAATACCGGTTTTGGGATTCTGCACAAAAAGGGTTTGCAAACCGCTGAATCCACACGTGAGTTTAACTTTGTCAGTTGAATGCACACATTGACATCCATTCAGTTAGATAGCTCCGTTTTGGTTTTAGAAGCAGATATTTCTCTGTACAGCCTATGGTCCCATTCACTCGGGAATATCCCAACGCAGCTCCTAGAAGAAACGTGTTTCTGACTCGCTGAATCTCAACATAGGTTCAACTCTCTTAGGTGAACGAACGCACAGCAGAGCAGTTTCAAGGAAACGTTTCTCCTGAGTTTTAGACGAAGTTTCCTGCTGTTTAGTACGTATGCCGGCATTGGGCCGGAAATACCGGTTTTGGGATTCTGCACAGAAAGGGTTTGCTAACCGCTGAATCCACACGTGAGTTTAACTTTGTCAGTTGAATGCACACGTTGACAACCATCCAGTTAGATAGCTCCGTTTTGGTTTTAGAAGCAGATATTTCTCTGTAGAGCCTATGGTCCCATTCACTCGGGAATATCCCAACGCAGCTCCTAGAAGAAACGTGTTTCTGACTCGCTGAATCTCAACATAGATTCAACTCTCTTAGGTGAACGAACGCACAGCAGAGCAGTTTCAAGGAAACGTTTCTCCTGAGTTTTAGAGGAAGTTTCCTGCCGTTTAGTACGGATGCCGGCATTGAGCTGGAATTACCGGTTTTGGGATTCTGCACAGAAAGCGTTTGTAAACCGCTGAATCCAAACGTGAGTTTAACTCTGTCAGTTGAATGCACACATTGACAACCATTCAGTTAGATAGCACCCTTTTGGTTTTAGGAGCAGATATTTCTCTGTACAGCCTATGGTCCCATTCACTCGGGAATATCCCAACGCAGCTCCTAGAAGAAACGTGTTTCTGACTCGCTGAATCTCAACATAGATTCAACTCTCTTAGGTGAACGAACGCACAGTAGAGCAGTTTCAAGGAAACGTTTCTCCTGAGTTTTAGACGAAGTTTCCTGCTGTTTAGTACGTATGCCGGCATTGGGCTGGAAATACCGGTTTTGGGATTCTGCACAGAAAGGGTTTGCAAACCGCTGAATTCACACGTGAGTTTAACTCTGTCAGTTGAATGCCCACATTGACAACCATTCAGTTAGATAGCTCCGTTTTGGTTTTAGAAGCAGATATTTCTCTGTACAGCCTATGGTCCCATTCACTCGGGAATATCACAACGCAGCCCCTAGAAGAAACGTGTTTCTGACTCGCTGAATCTCAACATAGATTCAACTCTCTTAGGTGAACGAACGCACAGCAGAGCAGTTTCAAGGAAACGTTTCTCCTGAGTTTTAGACGAAGTTTCCTACTGTTTAGTACGTATGCCAGCATTGAGCTGGAAATACCGGTTTTGGGATTCTGCACAGAAAGGGTTTGCAAACCGCTGAATCCACACGTGAGTTTAACTCTGTCAGTTGAATGCACGCATTGACAACTATTCAGTTAGATAGCACAGTTTTGGTTTTAGAAGCAGATATTTCTCTGTACAGCCTATGGTCCCATTTACTAGGGAATATCCCAACGCAGCTCCTAGAAGAAACGTGTTTCTGACTCGCTGAATCTCAACATAGATTCAACTCTCTTAGGTGAACGAACGCACAGCAGAGCAGTTTCAAGGAAACGTTTCTCCTGAGTTTTAGACGAAGTTTCCTGCTGTTTAGTACGTATGCCGGCATTGGGCTGGAAATACCGGTTTTGGGATTCTGCACAGAAAGGGTTTGCAAACCGCTGAATCCACACGTGAATTTAACTCTGTCAGTTGAATGCACCCATTGACATCTATTCAGTTAGATAGCACAGTTTTGGTTTTAGAAGCAGATATTTCTCTGTACAGCCTATGGTCCCATTCACTCGGGAGTATCCCAACGCAGCTCCTAGAAGAAACGTGTTTCTGACTTGCTGAATCTCAACATAGATTCAACTCTCTTAGGTGAACGAACGCACAGCAGAGCAGTTTCAAGGAAACGTTTCTCCTGAGTTTTAGACGAAGTTTCCTGCTGTTTAGTACGGATGCCGGCATTGGGCTGGATATACCGGTTTTGGGATTCTGCACAGAAAGGGTTTGCAAACCGCTGAATCCACACGTGAGTTTCACTTTGTGAGTTGAATGCACACATTGGCAACCATCCAGTTAGATAGCTCCGTTTTGGTTTTAGAAGCAGATATTTCTCTGTACAGCCTATGGTCCCATTCACTCGGGAATATCCCAACGCAGCTCCTAGAAGAAACGTGTTTCTGACTCGATGAATCTCAACATAGATTCAACTCCCTTAGGTGAACGAACGCACAGCAGAGCAGTTTCAAGGAAACGTTTCTCCTGAGTTTTAGACGAAGTTTCCTGCTGTTTAGTGCGTATGCCAGCATTGAGCTGGAATTACCGGTTTTGGGATTCTGCAAAGAAAGGGTTTGCAAACCGCTGAATCCAAACGTGAGTTTAACTCTGTCAGTTGAATGCACAAATTGACAACCATTCAGTTAGATAGCACCCTTTTGGTTTAAGGAGCAGATATTTCTCTGTACAGCCTATGGTCCCATTCACTAGGGATTATCCCAACGCAGCTCCTAGAGGAAACGTGTTTCTGACTCGCTGAATCTCAACATAGATTCAACTCTCTTAGGTGAACGAACGCACAGCAGAGCAGTTTCATGGAAACGTTTCTCCTGAGTTTTAGACGAAGTTTCCTGCTGTTTAGTACGTATGCCGGCATTGGGCTGGAAATACCGGTTTTGGGATTCTGCACAGAAAGGGTTTGCAAACCGCTGAATCCACACGTGAGTTTAACTCTGTCAGTTGAATGCACACATTGACAACCTTTCAGTTTGATAGCACCCTTTTGGTTTTAGAAGCAGATATTTCTCTGTACAGCCTATGGTCCCATTCACTCGGGAATATCCCAACGCAGCTCCTAGAAGAAACGTGTTTCTGACTCGCTGAATCTCAACATAGATTCAACTCTCTTAGGTGAACGAACGCACAGCAGAGCAGTTTCAAGGAAACGTTTCTCCTGAGTTTTAGACGAAGTTTCCTGCTGTTTAGTACGTATGCTGTCATTGGGCTGGAAATACCGGTTTTGGGATTCTGCACAGAAATGGTTTGCAAACCGCTGAATCCACACGTGAGTTTAACTTTGTCAGTTGAATGCACACGTTGACAACCATCCAGTTAGATAGCTCCGTTTTGGTTTTAGAAGCAGATATTTCTCTGTACAGCCTATGGTCCCATTCACTCGGGAATATCCCAACGCAGCTCCTAGAAGAAACGTGTTTCGGACTCGCTGAATCTCAACATAGATTCAACTCTCTTAGGTGAACGAACGCACAGCAGAGCAGTTTCATGGAAACGTCTCTCCTGAGTTTTAGACGAAGTTTCCTGCTGTTTAGTACGTATGCCGGCATTGGGCCTGAAATACCGGTTTTGCGATTCTGCACAGAAAGGGTTTGCAAACCGCTGAATCCACACGTGAGTTTAACTCTGTCAGGTGAATGCACACATGGACAACCATTCAGTTTGATAGCACCCTTTTGGTTTTAGAAGCAGATATTTCTCTGTACAGCCTATGGTCCCATTCACTCGGGAATATCCCAACGCAGCTCCTAGAAGAAACGTGTTTCTGACTCGCTGAATCTCAACATAGATTCAACTCTCTTAGGTGAACGAATGCACAGCAGAGCAGTTTCAAGGAAACTTTTCTCCTGAGTTTTAGGCGAAGTTTCCTGCTGTTTAGTACGTATGCCGGCATTGGACTGGAAATACCGGTTTTGGGATTCTGCACAGAAAGGGTTTGCAAACCGCTGAATCCACACGTGAGTTTAACTCTGTCAGTTGAATGCCCACATTGACAACCATTCAGTTAGATAGCTCCGTTTTGGTTTTAGAAGCAGATATTTCTCTGTACAGCCTATGGTCCCATTCACTCGGGAATATCCCAACGCAGTTCCTAGAAGAAGCGTGTTTCTGACTCGCTGAATCTCAACATAGATTCAAATCTCTTAGGTGAACGAACGCACAGCAGAGCAGTTTCAAGGAAACGTTTCTCCTGAGTTTTAGACGAAGTTTCCTGCTGTTTAGTACGGAGGCCGGCATTGGGCTGGAAATACCGGTTTTGGGATTCTGCACAGAAAGGGTTTGCAAACCGCTGAATCCACACGTGAGTTTAACTTTGTCAGTTGAATGCACACGTTGACAACCATCCAGTTAGATAGCTCCGTTTTGGTTTTAGAAGCAGATATTTCTCTGTACAGCCTATGGTCCCATTCACTCGGGAATATCCCAACGCAGCTCCTAGAAGAAACGTGTTTCTGACTCGCTGAATCTCAACATAGATTCAACTCTCTTAGGTGAACGAACGCACAGCAGAGCAGTTTCAAGGAAACGTTTCTCCTGAGTTTTAGACGAAGTTTCCTGCTGTTTAGTACGTATGCCGGCATTGAGCTGGAATTACCGGTTTTGGGATTCTGCAAAGAAAGGGTTTGTAAACCGCTGAATCCAAACGTGAGTTTAACTCTGTCAGTTGAATGCACACATTGACAACCATTCAGTTAGATACCACCCTTTTGATTTTAGGAGCAGATATCTCTCTGTACAGCCTATGGTCCCATTCACTCGGGAATATTCCAACGCAGCTCCTAGAAGAAACGTGTTTCTGACTCGCTGAATCTCAACATAGATTCAACTCTCTTAGGTGAACGAACGCACAGCACAGCAGTTTCAAGGAAATGTTTCTCCTGAGTTTTAGACGAAGTTTCCTGCTGTTTAGTACGTATGCCGGCATTGGGCTGGAAATACCGGTTTTGGGATTCTGCACAGAAAGGGTTTGCAAACCGCTGAATCCAAACGTGAGTTTAACTCTGTCAGTTGAATGCACAAATTGACAACCATTCAGTTAGATAGCACCCTTTTGGTTTTAGGAGCAGATATTTCTCCGTACAGCCTATGGTCCCATTCACTCGGGATTATCCCAACGCAGCTAATAGAAGAAACGTGTTTCTGACTCGCTGAATCTCAACATAGATTCAACTCTCTTAGGTGAACGAACGCACAGCAGAGCAGTTTCATGGAAACGTTTCTCCTGAGTTTTAGACGAAGTTTCCTGCTGTTTAGTACGTATGCCGGCATTGGGCTGGAAATACCGGTTTTGGGATTCTGCACAGAAAGAGTTTGCAAACCGCTGAATCCACACGTGAGTTTAACTCTGTCAGTTGAATGCACACATTGACAACCATTCAGTTTGATAGCACCCTTTTGGTTTTAGAAGCAGATATTTCTCTGTACAGCCTATGGTCCCATTCACTCGGGAATATCCCAACGCAGCTCCTAGAAGGAACGTGTTTCTGACTCGCTGAATCTCAACATAGATTCAACTCTCTTAGGTGAACGAACGCACAGCAGAGCAGTTTCAAGCAAACTTTTCTCCTGAGTTTTAGACGAAGTTTCCTGCTGTTTATTACGTATGCCGGCATTGGGCTGGAAATACCGGTTTTGGGATTATGCACAGAAACGGTTTGCAAACCGCTGAATCCACACGTGAGTTTAACTCTGTCAGTTGAGTGCACACATTGACAACCATTCAGTTAGATAGCTCCTTTTTGGTTTTAGAAGCAGATATTTCTCTGTACAGCCTATGGTCCCATTCACTCGGGAATATCCCAACGCAGCTCCTAGAAGAAACGTGTTTCGGACTCGCTGAATCTCAACATAGATTCAACTCTCTTAGGTGAACGAACGCACAGCAGAGCAGTTTCAAGGAAACGTTTCTCCTGAGTTTTAGACGAAGTTTCCTGCTGTTTAGTACGTATGCCGGCATTGGGCTGGAAATACCGGTTTTGGGATTCTGCACAGAAAGGGTTTGCAAACCGCTGAATCCACACGTGAGTTTAACTCTGTCAGTTGAATGCACACATTGACAACCATTCAGTTTGATAGCACCCTTTTGGTTTTAGAAGCAGATATTTCTCTGTACAGCCTATGGTCCCATTCACTCGGGAATATCCCAACGCAGCTCCTAGAAGAAACGTGTTTCTGACTCGCTGAATCTCAACATAGATTCAACTCTCTTAGGTGAACGAATGCACAGCAGAGCAGTTTCAAGGAAACTTTTCTCCTGAGTTTTAGACGAAGTTTCCTGCAGTTTAGTACGTATGCCGGCATTGAGCTGGAATTACCGGTTTTGGGATTCTGCAAAGAAAGGGTTTGTAAACCGCTGAATCCAAAGGTGAGTTTAACTCTGTCAGTTGAATGCACACATTGACAACCAATCAGTTAGATACCACCCTTTTGGTTTTAGGAGCAGATATCTCTCTGTACAGCCTATGGTCCCATTCACTCGGGAATATCCCAACGCAGCTCCTAGAAGAAACGTGTTTCTGACTCGCTGAATCTCAACATAGATTCAACTCTCTTAGGTGAACGAACGCACAGCAGAGCAGTTTCAAGGAAATGTTTCTCCTGAGTTTTAGACGAAGTTTCCTGCTGTTTAGTACGTATGGCGGCATTGGGCTGGAAATACCGGTTTTGGGATTCTGCACAGAAAGGGTTTGCAAACCGCTGAATCCAAACGTGAGTTTAACTCTGTCAGTTGAATGCACAAATTGACAACCATTCAGTTAGATAGCACCCTTTTGGTTTAAGGAGCAGATATTTCTCTGTACAGCCTATGGTCCCATTCACTCGGGAATATCCAATCGCAGCTCCTAAAAGAAACGTGTTTCTGACTCGCTGAATCTCAACATAGATTCAACTCTCTTAGGTGAACGAACGCACAGCAGAGCAGTTTCAAGGAAACGTTTCTCCTGAGTTTTAGACGAAGTTTCCTGCTCTTTAGTACGGATGCCGGCATTGCGCTGGAAATACCGGTTTTGGGATTCTGCACAGAAAGGGTTTGCAAACCGCTGAATCCACACGTGAGTTTAACTCTGTCAGTTCAGTGCACACATTGACAACCATTCAGTTAGATAGCTCCGTTTTCGTTTTAGAAGCAGATATTTCTCTGTACAGCCTATGGTCCCATTCACTCGGGAATATCCCAACACAGCTCCTAGAAGAAACGTGTTTCTGACTCGCTGAATCTCAACATAGATTCAACTCTCTTAGGTGAACGAACGCACAGCAGAGCAGTTTCATGGAAACGTTTCTCCTGAGTTTTAGACGAGGTTTCCTGCTGTTTAGTACGTATGCTGTCATTGGGCTGGAAATACCGGTTTTGGGATTCTGTACAGAAAGGGTTTGCAAACCGCTGAATCCACACGTGAGTTTAACTCTGTCAGTTGAATGCACACATTGACAACCATTCAGTTAGATAGCACCCTTTTGGTTTTAGGAGCAGATATTTCTCTGTACAGCCTATCGTCCCATTCACTCGGGAATATCCCAACGCAGCTCCTAGAAGAAACGTGTTTCTGACTCGCTGAATCTCAACATAGATTCAACTCTCTTAGGTGAACGAACGCACAGCAGAGCAGTTTCAAGGAAACGTTTCTCCTGAGTTTTAGACGAAGTTTCCTGCTGTTTAGTACGTATGCCGGCATTGGGCTGGAAATACCGGTTTTGGGATTCTGCACAGAAAGGGTTTGCAAACCGCTGAATTCACACGTGAGTTTAACTCTGTCAGTTGAATGCACACATTGACAACCATTCAGTTAGATAGCTCCGTTTTGGTTTTAGAAGCAGATATTTCTCTGTACAGCCTATGGTCCCATTCACTCGGGAATATCACAACGCAGCCCCTAGAAGAAACGTGTTTCTGACTCGCTGAATCTCAACATAGATTCAACTCTCTTAGGTGAACGAACGCACAGCAGAGCAGTTTCAAGGAAACGTTTCTCCTGAGTTTTAGACGAAGTTTCCTACTGTTTAGTACGTATGCCAGCATTGAGCTGGAAATACCGGTTTTGGGATTCTGCACAGAAAGGGTTTGCAAACCGCTGAATCCACACGTGAGTTTAACTCTGTCAGTTGAATGCACGCATTGACAACTCTTCAGTTAGATAGCACAGTTTTGGTTTTAGAAGCAGATATTTCTCTGTACAGCCTATGGTCCCATTCACTCGGGAATATCCCAACGCAGTTCCTAGAAGAAGCGTGTTTCTGACTCGCTGAATCTCAACATAGATTCAACTCTCTTAGGTGAACGAACGCACAGCAGAGCAGTTTCAAGGAAACGTTTCTCCTGAGTTTTAGACGATGTTTCCTGCTGTTTAGTACGGAGGCCGGCATTGGGCTGGAAATACCGGTTTTGGGATTCTGCACAGAAAGGGTTTGCAAACCGCTGAATCCACACGTGAGTTTAACTTTGTCAGTTGAATGCACACGTTGACAACCATCTAGTTAGATAGCTCCGTTTTGGTTTTAGAAGCAGATATTTCTCTGTACAGCCTATGGTCCCATTCACTCGGGAATATCCCAACGCAGCTCCTAGAAGAAACGTGTTTCTGACTCGCTGAATCTCAACATAGATTCAACTCTCTTAGGTGAACGAACGCACAGCAGAGCAGTTTCAAGGAAACGTTTCTCCTGAGTTTTAGACGAAGTTTCCTGCAATTTAATACGTATGCCGGCATTGAGCTGGAATTACCGGTTTTGGGATTCTGCACAGAAAGGGTTTGTAAACCGCTGAATCCAAAGGTGAGTTTAACTCTGTCAGTTGAATGCACACATTGACAACCATTCAGTTAGATAGCACCCTTTTGGTTTTAGGAGCAGATATTTCTCTGTACAGCCTATGGTCCCATTCACTCGGGAATATCCCAACGCAGCTCCTAGAAGAAACGTGTTTCTGACTCGCTGAATCTCAACATAGATTCAACTCTCTTAGGTGAACGAACGCACAGACGAGCAGTTTCAAGTAAACGTTTCTCCTGAGTTTTAGACGAAGTTTCCTGCTGTTTAGTACGTATGCCGGCATTGGGCTGGAAATACCGGTTTTGGGATTCTGCACAGAAAGGGTTTGCAAACCGCTGAATCCAAACGTGAGTTTAACTCAGTAAGTTGAATGCACACATTGACAACCATTCAGTTAGATAGCACACTTTTGGTTTTAGGAGCAGATATTTCTCTGTACAGCGTATGGTCCCATTCACTCAGGAATATCCCAACGCAGCTCCTAGAAGAAACGTGTTTCTGACTCGCTGAATCTCAACATAGATTCAACTCTCTTAGGTGAACGAACGCACAGCAGAGCAGTTTCAAGGAAACGTTTTCATGAGTTTTAGGCGAAGTTTCCTGCTGTTTAGTACGGATGCCGGCATTGGGCTTGAAATACCGGTTTTGGGATTCTGCTCAGAAAGGGTTTGCAAACCGCTGAATCCACACGTGAGATTAACTCTGTCAGTTGAATGCACACATTGACAACCATTCAGTTAGATAGCTCCGTTTTGGTTTTAGAAGCAGATATTTCTTTGTACAGCCTATGGTCCCATTCACCCGGGAATATCACAACGTAGCTCCCAGAAAAAACGTGTTTCTGACTCGCTGAATCTCAACATAGATTCAACTCTCTTAAGTGAACGAACTCACAGCAGAGCAGTTTTAAGGAAGCGTTTCTCCTGAGTTGTAGACGAAGTTTCCTGCTGTTTAGTACGTATGCCGGCATTGAGCTGGAAATACCGGTTTTGGGATTCTGCACAGAAAGGGTTTGCAAACCGCTGAATCCACACGTGAGTTTAACTCTGTCAGTTGAATGCACGCATTGACAACCATTCAGTTAGATAGCACAGTTTTGGTTTTAGAAGCACATATTTCTCTGTACAGCTTATGATCCATTCACTCGAGAATATCCCAACGCAGCTCCTAGAAGAAACGTCTTTCTGACTCGCTGAATCACAGCATAGATTCAACTCTCTTAGGTGAACGAAAGCACAGCAGAGCAGTTTCAAGGAAACGTTTCTCCTGAGTTTTAGAGGAAGCTTCCTGCTGTTTAGTACGTATGCCGGCATTGGGCTGGAAATACCGGTGTTGGGATTCTGCACAGAAAGGGTTTGCAAACCGCTGAATCCACAAGTGAGTTTAACTCTGTCAGTTGAGTGCACACATTGACAACCATTCAGTTATATAGCTCCGTTTTGGTTTTAGAAGCAGATATTTCTCTGTACTGCCTATGGTCCCATTCACTCGGGAATATCCCAACACAGCTCCTAGAAGAAACGTGTTTCTGACTCGCTGAATCTCAACATAGATTCAACTCTCTTAGGTGAACGAACGCACAGCAGAGCATTTTCATGGAAACGTTTCTCCTGAGTTTTAGACGAGGTTTCCTGCTGTTTAGTACGTATGCCGGCATTGGGCTGGAAATACCGGTTTTGGGATTCTGCACAGAAAGGGTTTGCAAACCGCTGAATCCACACGTGAATTTAACTCTGTCAGTTGAATGCACACATTGACAACCATTCAGTTTGATAGCACCCTTTTGGTTTTAGAAGCAGATATTTCTCTGTACAGCCTATGGTCCCATTCACTCGGGAATATCCCAACGCAGCTCCTAGAAGAAACGTGTTTCTGACTCGCTGAATCTCAACATAGATACAACTCTCTTAGGTGAACGAATGCACAGCAGAGCAGTTTCAAGGAAACTTTTCTCCTGAGTTTTAGGCGAAGTTTCCTGCTGTTTAGTACGTATGCCGGCATTGGGCTGGAAATACCGGTTTTGGGATTCTGCACAGAAAGGGTTTGCAAACCGCGGAATCCACACGTGAGTTTAACTCTGTCAGTTGAATGAACACACTGACAACCATTCAGTTAGATAGCACCCTTTTGGTTTAAGGAGCAGATATTTCTCAGTACAGCCTATGGTCCCATTCACTCGGGAATATCCCAACGCAGCTCCTAGAAGAAACGTGTTTCTGACTCGCTGAATCTCAACATAGATTCAACTCTCTTAGTTGAACGAACGCACAGCAGAGCAGTTTCAAGGAAACGTTTCTCCTGAGTTTTAGACGAAGTTTCCTGCTGTTTAGTACGTATGCCGGCATTGGGCTGTAAATACCGGTTTTGGGATTCTACACAGAAAGGGTTTGCAAACCGCTGAATCCACACGTGAGTTTAACTCTGTCAGTTGAATGCACACATTGTCAAAAATTCAGTTTGATAGCTCCGATTTGGTTTTAGAAGCAGATATTTCTCTGTACAGCCTATGGTCCCATTCACTCGGGAATATCCCAACGCAGCTCCTAGAAGACACGTGTTTCTGACTCGCTGAATCTCAACATAGATTCAACTCTCTTAGGTGAATGAACGCACAGCAGAGCAGTTTCAAGGAAACGTTTCTCCTGAGTTTTAGACGAAGTTTCCTACTGTTTAGTACGGATGCCGGCATTGGGCTGCAATTACCAGTTTTGGGATTCTGCACAGAAAGGGTTTGGAAACCGCTGAATCCACACGTGAGTTTAACTTTGTCAGTTGAATGCTCACATTGACAACCATCCAGTTAGATAGCTCCATTTTGGTTTTAGAAGCAGATATTTCTCTGTACAGCCTATGGTCCCATTCACTCGGGAATATCCCAATGCAGCTCCTAGCATAAACGTGTTTCTGACTCGCTGAATCTCAACATAGATTCAACTCTCTTAGGTTAACGAACGCACAGCAGAGCAGTTTCAAGGAAACGTTTCTCCTGAGTTTTAGACGAAGTTTCCTGCTGTTTACTACGTATGCCGGCATTGGGCTGGAAATACCGGTTTTGGGATTCTGCACAGAAAGGGTTTGCAAACCGCTGAATCCAAACGTGAGTTTAACTCTGTCAGTTGAATGCACACATTGACAACCATTCAGTTAGATAGCACCCTTTTGGTTTTAGGAGCAGATATTTCTCTGTACAGCCTATGGTCCCATTCACTCGGGATTATCCCAACGCAGCTCCTAGAAGAAACGTGTTTCTGACTCGCTGAATCTCAACATAGATTCAACTCTCTTAGGTGAAGGAATGCACAGCAGAGCAGTTTCATGGAAACGTTTCTCCTGAGTTTTAGACGAAGTTTCCTGCTGTTTAGTACGTATGCCGGCATTGGGCTGGAAATACCGGTTTTGGGATTCTGCACAGAAAGGGTTTGCAAACCGCTGAATCCACACGTGACTTTAACTCTGTCAGTTGAATGCACACATTGACAACCATCCAGTTAGATAGCTCCGTTTTGGTTTTAGAAGCAGATATTTCTCTGTACAGTCTATGGTCCCATTCACTCGGGAATATCCCAACGCAGCTCCTAGAAGAAACGTGTTTCTGACTCGCTGAATCTCAACATAGATTCAACTCTCTTAGGTGAACGAACGCACAGCAGAGCAGTTTCAAGGAAACGTTTCTCCTGAGTTTTAGACGAAGTTTCCTGCAGTTTAGTACGCATGCCGGCATTGGGCTGGAAATACCGGTTTTGGGATTCTGCACAGAAAGGGTTTGCAAACCGTTGAATCCACACGTGAGTTTAACTCTGTCAGTTGAATGCACACATTGACAACCATCCAGTTAGATAGCTCCGTTTTGGTTTTAGAAGCAGATATTTCTCTGTACAGCCTATGGTCCCATTCACTCGGGAATATCCCAACGCAGCTCCTAGAAGAAACGTGTTTCTGACTCGCTGAATCTCAACATAGATTCAACTCTCTTAGGTGAACGAACGCACAGCAGAGCAGTTTCAAGGAAACGTTTCTCCTGAGTTTTAGACGAAGTTTCCTGCTGTTTAGTACGGATGCCGTCATTGGGCTGGAAATACCGGTTTTAGGATTCTGCACAGAAAGGGTTTGCAAACCGCTGAATCCACACGTGAGTTTAACTTTGTCAGTTGAATGCACACATTGACAACCATCCAGTTAGATAGCTCCGTTTTGGTTTTAGAAGCAGATATTTCTCTGTACAGACTATGGTCCCATTCACTCGGGAATATCCCAACGCAGCTCCTAGAAGAAACGTGTTTCTGACTCGCTGAATCTCAACATAGATTCAACTCTCTTAGGTGAACGAACGCACAGCAGAGCAGTTTCAAGGAAACGTTTCTCCTGAGTTTTAGACGAAGTTTCCTGCTGTTTAGTACGGATGCCGGCATTGGGCTGGAAATACCGGTTTTGGGATTCTGCACAGAAAGGGTTTGCAAACCACTGAATCCACAAGTGAGTTTAACTCTGTCAGTTGAATGCACACATTGACAACCATTCAGTTAGGTAGCTCCGTTTTGGTTTTAGAAGCAGATATTTCTCTGTACAGCATATGGTCCCATTCACTCGGGAATATCCCAACGCAGCTCCTTGAAGAAACGTGTTTCTGACTCGCTGAATCTCAACATAGATTCAACTCTTTTAGGTGAACGAACGCACAGCAGAGCAGTTTCAAGGAAACGTTTCTCCTGAGTTTTAGACGAAGTTTCCTGCTGTTTAGTACGTATGCCGGCATTGGGCTGGAAATACCGGTTTTGGGATTCTGCACAGAAACGGTTTGCAAACCGCTGAATCCACACGTGCGTTTAACTCTGTCTGTTGAGTGCACACATTGACAACCATTCAGTTAGATAGCTCCGTTTTGGTTTTAGAAGCAGATATTTCTCTGTACAGCCTATGGTCCCATTCACTCGGGAATATCCCAACGCAGCTCCTAGAAGAAGCGTGTTTCTGACTCGCTGAATCTCAACATAGATTCAACTCTCTTAGGTGAACGAACGCACAGCAGAGCAGTTTCATGGAAACGTTTCTCCTGAGTTTTAGACGAAGTTTCCTGCTGTTTAGTACGTATGCCGGCATTGGGCTGGGAATACCGGTTTTGCGATTCTGCACAGAAAGGGTTTGCAAACCGCTGAATCCACACGTGAGTTTAGCTTTGTCAGTTGAATGCACACGTTGACAACCATCCAGTTAGATAGCTCCGTTTTGGTTTTAGGAGCAGATATTTCTCTGTACAGCCTATGGTCCCATTCACTCGGGAATATCCCAACGCAGCTCCTAGAAGAAACGTGTTTCTGACTCGCTGAATCTCAACATAGATTCAACTCTCTTAGGTGAACGAACGCACAGCAGAGCAATTTCAAGGAAACGTTTCTCCTGAGTTTTAGACGAAGTTTCCTGCAGTTTAGTACGTATGCCGGCATTGAGCTGGAATTACCGGTTTTGGGATTCTGCACAGAAAGGGTTTGTAAACCGCTGAATCCAAACGTGAGTTTAACTCTGTCAGCTGAATGCACACATTGACTACCATTCAGTTAGATAGCACCCTTTTGGTTTTAGGAGCAGCTGTCTCTCTGTACAGCCTATGGTCCCATTCACTCGGGAATATCCCAACGCAGCTCCTAGAAGAAACGTGTTTCTGACTCGCTGAATCTCAACATAGATTCAACTCTCTTAGGTGAACGAACGCACAGCAGAGCAGTTTCAATGAAATGTTTCTCCTGAGTTTTAGACGAAGTTTCCTGCTGTTTAGTACGTATGCCGGCATTGGGCTGGAAATACCGGTTTTGGGATTCTGCACAGAAAGGGTTTGCAAACCGCTGAATCCAAACGTGAGTTTAACTCTGTCAGTTGAATGCACAAATTGACAACCATTCAGTTTGGTAGCACCCTTTTGGTTTAAGGAGCAGATATTTCTCTGTACAGCCTATGGTCCCATTCACTCGGGATTATCCCAACGCAGCTCCTAGAAGAAACGTGTTTCTGACTCGCTGAATCTCAACATAGATTCAACTCTCTTAGGTGAACGAACGCACAGCAGAGCAGTTTCAAGGAAATGTTTCTCCTGAGTTTTAGACGAAGTTTCCTGCTGTTTAGTACGGATGCCGGCATTGGGCTGGAAATAACGGTTTTGGGATTCTGCACAGAAAGGGTTTGCAAACCGCTGAATCCAAACGTGAGTTTAACTCTGTCAGTTGAATGCACAAATTGACAACCATTCAGTTAGATAGCACCCTTTTGGTTTAAGGAGCAGATATTTCTCTGTACAGCCTATGGTCCCATTCACTCGGGATTATCCCAACGCAGATCCTAGAAGAAACGTGTTTCTGACTCGCTAAATCTCAACATAGATTCAACTCTCTTAGGTGAACGAACGCACAGCAGAGCAGTTTCAAGGAAACTTTTCTCCTGAGTTTTAGACGAAGTTTCCTCCTGTTTAATACGTATGCCGGCATTGGGATGGAAATACCGGTTTTGGGATTCTGCACAGAAACGGTTTGCAAACCACTGAATCCACACGTGCGTTTAACTCTGTCAGTTGAGTGCACACATTGACAACCATTCAGTTAGATAGCTCCGTTTTTGTTTTAGAAGCAGATATTTCTCTGTACAGCCTATGGTCCCATTCACTCGGGAATATCCCAACGCAGCTCCTAGAAGAAACGTGTTTCTGACACGCTGAATCTCAACATAGATTCAACTCTCTTAGGTGAACGAACGCACAGCAGAGCAGTTTCATGGAAACGTTTCTCCTGAGTTTTAGACGAAGTTTCCTTCTGTTTAGTACGTATGCCGGCATTGAGCTGGAAATACCGGATTTGCGATTCTGCACAGAAAGGGTTTGTAAACCGCTGAATCCACACGTGAGATTAACTCTGTCAGTTGAATGCACACATTGACAACCATTCAATTTGATAGCACCCTTTTGGTTTTAGAAGCAGATATTTCTCTGTACAGCCTATGGTCCCATTCCCTCGGGAATATCCCAATGCAGCTCCTAGAAGAAACGTGTTTCTGACTCGCTGAATCTCAACATAGATTCAACTCTCTTAGGTGAACGAATGCACAGCAGAGCAGTTTCAAGTAAACTTTTCTACTGAGTTTTAGGAGAAGTTTCCTGCTGTTTAGTACGTATGCCGGCATTGGGCTGGAAATACCGGTTTTGGGATTCTGCACAGAAAGGATTTGCAAACCGCTGAATCCACACGTGAGTTTAACTCTGTCAGTTGAATGCCCACATTGACAACCATTCAGTTAGATAGCTCCGTTTTGGTTTTAGAAGCAGATATTTCTCTGTACAGCCTATGGTCCCATTCACTCGGGAATATCCCAACGCAGCTCCTAGAAGAAACGTGTTTCTGACTCGCTGAATCTCAACATAGATTCAACTCTCTTAGGTGAACGAACGTACAGCAGAGCAGTTTCAAGGAAACGTTTCTCCTGAGTTTTAGACGAAGTTTCCTGCTGTTTAGTACGTATGCCGGCATTGGGCCGGAAATACCGGTTTTGGGATTCTGCACAGAAAGGGTTTGCAAACCGCTGAATCCACACGTGAGTTTAACTTTGTCAGTTGAATGCACACGTTGACAACCATCCAGTTAGATAGCTCCGTTTTGGTTTTAGAAGCAGATATTTCTCTGTACAGCCTATGGTCCCATTCACTCGGGAATATCCCAACGCAGATCCTAGAAGAAACGTGTTTCTGACTCGCTGAATCTCAACATAGATTCAACTCTCTTAGGTGAACGAACGCACAGCAGAGCAGTTTCATGGAAACGTTTCTCCTGAGTTTTAGACGAAGTTTCCTGCTGTTTAGTACGTATGCCGGCATTGAGCTGGAAATGCCGGTTTTGCGATTCTGCACAGAAAGGGTTTGCAAACCGCTGAATCCACACGTGAGTTTAACTCTGTGAGTTGAATGCACACATTGACAACCATTCAGTTTGATAGCACCCTTTTGGTTTTAGAAGCAGATATTTCTCTGTACAGCCTATGGTCCCATTCACTCGGGAATATCCCAACGCAGCTCCTAGAAGAAACGTGTTTCTGACTCGCTGAATCTCAACATAGATTCAACTCTCTTAGGTGAACGAATGCACAGCAGATCAGTTTCAAGGAAACTTTTCTACTGAGTTTTAGGCGAAGTTTCCTGCTGTTTAGTACGTATGGCGGCATTGGGCTGGAAATACCGGTTTTGGGATTCAGCACAGAAAGGGTTTGCAAACCGCTGAATCCACACGTGAGTTTAACTCTGTGAGGTGAATGCACACATTGACAACCATTCAGTTTGATAGCACCCTTTTGGTTTTAGAAGCAGATATTTCTCTGTACAGCCTATGGTCCCATTCACTCGGGAATATCCCAACGCAGCTCCTAGAAGAAACGTGTTTCTGACTCGCTGAATCTCAACATAGATTCAACTCTCTTAGGTGAACGAATGCACAGCAGATCAGTTTCAAGGAAACTTTTCTACTGAGTTTTAGGCGAAGTTTCCTGCTGTTTAGTACGTATGGCGGCATTGGGCTGGAAATACCGGTTTTGGGATTCAGCACAGAAAGGGTTTGCAAACCGCTGAATCCACACGTGAGTTTAACTCTGTCAGTTGAATGCCCATATTGGCAACCATTCAGTTAGATAGCTCCGTTTCGGTTTTAGAAGCAGACATTTCTCTGTACAGCCTATGGTCACATTCACTTGGGAATATCCCAACGCAGCTCCTAGAAGAAACGTGTTTCTGACTCGCTGAATCTCAACATAGATTCGACTCTCTTAGGTGAACGAACGCACAGCAGAGCAGTTTCAAGGAAACGTTTCTCCTGAGTTTTAGACGAAGTTTCCTGATGTTTAGTACGGATGCCGGCATTGGGCTGGAAATACCGGTTTTGGGATTCTGCACAAAAAGGGTTTGCAAACCGCTGAATCCACACGTGAGTTTAACTTTGTCAGTTGAATGCACACATTGACATCCATTCAGTTAGATAGCTCCGTTTTGGTTTTAGAAGCAGATATTTCTCTGTACAGCCTATGGTCCCATTCACTCGGGAATATCCCAACGCAGCTCCTAGAAGAAACGTGTTTCTGACTCGCTGAATCTCAACATAGGTTCAACTCTCTTAGGTGAACGAACGCACAGCAGAGCAGTTTCAAGGAAACGTTTCTCCTGAGTTTTAGACGAAGTTTCCTGCTGTTTAGTACGTATGCCGGCATTGGGCCGGAAATACCGGTTTTGGGATTCTGCACAGAAAGGGTTTGCTAACCGCTGAATCCACACGTGAGTTTAACTTTGTCAGTTGAATGCACACGTTGACAACCATCCAGTTAGATAGCTCCGTTTTGGTTTTAGAAGCAGATATTTCTCTGTAGAGCCTATGGTCCCATTCACTCGGGAATATCCCAACGCAGCTCCTAGAAGAAACGTGTTTCTGACTCGCTGAATCTCAACATAGATTCAACTCTCTTAGGTGAACGAACGCACAGCAGAGCAGTTTCAAGGAAACGTTTCTCCTGAGTTTTAGAGGAAGTTTCCTGCCGTTTAGTACGGATGCCGGCATTGAGCTGGAATTACCGGTTTTGGGATTCTGCACAGAAAGCGTTTGTAAACCGCTGAATCCAAACGTGAGTTTAACTCTGTCAGTTGAATGCACACATTGACAACCATTCAGTTAGATAGCACCCTTTTGGTTTTAGGAGCAGATATTTCTCTGTACAGCCTATGGTCCCATTCACTCGGGAATATCCCAACGCAGCTCCTAGAAGAAACGTGTTTCTGACTCGCTGAATCTCAACATAGATTCAACTCTCTTAGGTGAACGAACGCACAGTAGAGCAGTTTCAAGGAAACGTTTCTCCTGAGTTTTAGACGAAGTTTCCTGCTGTTTAGTACGTATGCCGGCATTGGGCTGGAAATACCGGTTTTGGGATTCTGCACAGAAAGGGTTTGCAAACCGCTGAATTCACACGTGAGTTTAACTCTGTCAGTTGAATGCCCACATTGACAACCATTCAGTTAGATAGCTCCGTTTTGGTTTTAGAAGCAGATATTTCTCTGTACAGCCTATGGTCCCATTCACTCGGGAATATCACAACGCAGCCCCTAGAAGAAACGTGTTTCTGACTCGCTGAATCTCAACATAGATTCAACTCTCTTAGGTGAACGAACGCACAGCAGAGCAGTTTCAAGGAAACGTTTCTCCTGAGTTTTAGACGAAGTTTCCTACTGTTTAGTACGTATGCCAGCATTGAGCTGGAAATACCGGTTTTGGGATTCTGCACAGAAAGGGTTTGCAAACCGCTGAATCCACACGTGAGTTTAACTCTGTCAGTTGAATGCACGCATTGACAACTATTCAGTTAGATAGCACAGTTTTGGTTTTAGAAGCAGATATTTCTCTGTACAGCCTATGGTCCCATTTACTAGGGAATATCCCAACGCAGCTCCTAGAAGAAACGTGTTTCTGACTCGCTGAATCTCAACATAGATTCAACTCTCTTAGGTGAACGAACGCACAGCAGAGCAGTTTCAAGGAAACGTTTCTCCTGAGTTTTAGACGAAGTTTCCTGCTGTTTAGTACGGATGCCGGCATTGGGCTGGAAATACCGGTTTTGGGATTCTGCCCAGAAAGGGTTTGCAAACCGCTGAATCCACACGTGAGTTTAACTCTGTCAGTTGAATGCACGCATTGACAACTCTTCAGTTAGATAGCACAGTTTTGGTTTTAGAAGCAGATATTTCTCTGTACAGCCTATGGTCCCATTCACTCGGGAATATCCCAACGCAGCTCCTAGAAGAAACGTGTTTCTGACTCGCTGAATCTCAACATAGATTCAACTCTCTTAGGTGAACGAACGCACAGCAGAGCAGTTTCAAGGAAACGTTTCTCCTGAGTTTTAGACGAAGTTTCCTGCTGTTTAGTACGGATGCCGGCATTGGGCTGGAAATACCGGTTTTGGGATTCCGCACAGAAAGGGTTTGCAAACCGCTGAATCCACACGTGAGTTTCACTTTGTGAGTTGAATGCACACATTGACAACCATCCAGTTAGATACCTCCGTTTTGGTTTTAGAAGCAGATATTTCTCTGTACAGCCTATGGTCCCATTCACTCGGGAATATCCCAACGCAGCTCCTAGAAGAAACGTGTTTCTGACTCGCTGAATCTCAACATAGATTCAACTCTCTTAGGTGAACGAACGCACAGCAGAGCAGTTTCAATTAAACGTTTCTCCTGAGTTTTAGACCAAGTTTCCTGCTGTTTAGTACGTATGCCGGCATTGGGCTGGAAATACCGGTTTTGGGATTCTGCACAGAAAGGGTTTGCAAACCGCTGAATCCACACGTGAATTTAACTCTGTCAGTTGAATGCACCCATTGACATCTATTCAGTTAGATAGCACAGTTTTGGTTTTAGAAGCAGATATTTCTCTGTACAGCCTATGGTCCCATTCACTCGGGAGTATCCCAACGCAGCTCCTAGAAGAAACGTGTTTCTGACTTGCTGAATCTCAACATAGATTCAACTCTCTTAGGTGAACGAACGCACAGCAGAGCAGTTTCAAGGAAACGTTTCTCCTGAGTTTTAGACGAAGTTTCCTGCTGTTTAGTACGGATGCCGGCATTGGGCTGGATATACCGGTTTTGGGATTCTGCACAGAAAGGGTTTGCAAACCGCTGAATCCACACGTGAGTTTCACTTTGTGAGTTGAATGCACACATTGGCAACCATCCAGTTAGATAGCTCCGTTTTGGTTTTAGAAGCAGATATTTCTCTGTACAGCCTATGGTCCCATTCACTCGGGAATATCCCAACGCAGCTCCTAGAAGAAACGTGTTTCTGACTCGATGAATCTCAACATAGATTCAACTCCCTTAGGTGAACGAACGCACAGCAGAGCAGTTTCAAGGAAACGTTTCTCCTGAGTTTTAGACGAAGTTTCCTGCTGTTTAGTGCGTATGCCAGCATTGAGCTGGAATTACCGGTTTTGGGATTCTGCAAAGAAAGGGTTTGCAAACCGCTGAATCCAAACGTGAGTTTAACTCTGTCAGTTGAATGCACAAATTGACAACCATTCAGTTAGATAGCACCCTTTTGGTTTAAGGAGCAGATATTTCTCTGTACAGCCTATGGTCCCATTCACTAGGGATTATCCCAACGCAGCTCCTAGAGGAAACGTGTTTCTGACTCGCTGAATCTCAACATAGATTCAACTCTCTTAGGTGAACGAACGCACAGCAGAGCAGTTTCATGGAAACGTTTCTCCTGAGTTTTAGACGAAGTTTCCTGCTGTTTAGTACGTATGCCGGCATTGGGCTGGAAATACCGGTTTTGGGATTCTGCACAGAAAGGGTTTGCAAACCGCTGAATCCACACGTGAGTTTAACTCTGTCAGTTGAATGCACACATTGACAACCTTTCAGTTTGATAGCACCCTTTTGGTTTTAGAAGCAGATATTTCTCTGTACAGCCTATGGTCCCATTCACTCGGGAATATCCCAACGCAGCTCCTAGAAGAAACGTGTTTCTGACTCGCTGAATCTCAACATAGATTCAACTCTCTTAGGTGAACGAACGCACAGCAGAGCAGTTTCAAGGAAACGTTTCTCCTGAGTTTTAGACGAAGTTTCCTGCTGTTTAGTACGTATGCTGTCATTGGGCTGGAAATACCGGTTTTGGGATTCTGCACAGAAATGGTTTGCAAACCGCTGAATCCACACGTGAGTTTAACTTTGTCAGTTGAATGCACACGTTGACAACCATCCAGTTAGATAGCTCCGTTTTGGTTTTAGAAGCAGATATTTCTCTGTACAGCCTATGGTCCCATTCACTCGGGAATATCCCAACGCAGCTCCTAGAAGAAACGTGTTTCGGACTCGCTGAATCTCAACATAGATTCAACTCTCTTAGGTGAACGAACGCACAGCAGAGCAGTTTCATGGAAACGTCTCTCCTGAGTTTTAGACGAAGTTTCCTGCTGTTTAGTACGTATGCCGGCATTGGGCCTGAAATACCGGTTTTGCGATTCTGCACAGAAAGGGTTTGCAAACCGCTGAATCCACACGTGAGTTTAACTCTGTCAGGTGAATGCACACATGGACAACCATTCAGTTTGATAGCACCCTTTTGGTTTTAGAAGCAGATATTTCTCTGTACAGCCTATGGTCCCATTCACTCGGGAATATCCCAACGCAGCTCCTAGAAGAAACGTGTTTCTGACTCGCTGAATCTCAACATAGATTCAACTCTCTTAGGTGAACGAATGCACAGCAGAGCAGTTTCAAGGAAACTTTTCTCCTGAGTTTTAGGCGAAGTTTCCTGCTGTTTAGTACGTATGCCGGCATTGGACTGGAAATACCGGTTTTGGGATTCTGCACAGAAAGGGTTTGCAAACCGCTGAATCCACACGTGAGTTTAACTCTGTCAGTTGAATGCCCACATTGACAACCATTCAGTTAGATAGCTCCGTTTTGGTTTTAGAAGCAGATATTTCTCTGTACAGCCTATGGTCCCATTCACTCGGGAATATCCCAACGCAGTTCCTAGAAGAAGCGTGTTTCTGACTCGCTGAATCTCAACATAGATTCAAATCTCTTAGGTGAACGAACGCACAGCAGAGCAGTTTCAAGGAAACGTTTCTCCTGAGTTTTAGACGAAGTTTCCTGCTGTTTAGTACGGATGCCGGCATTGGGCTGGAAATACCGGTTTTGGGATTCTGCACAGAAAGGGTTTGCAAACCGCTGAATCCACACGTGAGTTTAACTTTGTCAGTTGAATGCACACGTTGACAACCATCCAGTTAGATAGCTCCGTTTTGGTTTTAGAAGCAGATATTTCTCTGTACAGCCTATGGTCCCATTCACTCGGGAATATCCCAACGCAGCTCCTAGAAGAAACGTGTTTCTGACTCGCTGAATCTCAACATAGATTCCACTCTCTTAGGTGAACGAACGCACAGCAGAGCAGTTTCAAGGAAACGTTTCTCCTGAGTTTTAGACGAAGTTTCCTGCTGTTTAGTACGTATGCCGGCATTGAGCTGGAATTACCGGTTTTGGGATTCTGCAAAGAAAGGGTTTGTAAACCGCTGAATCCAAACGTGAGTTTAACTCTGTCAGTTGAATGCACACATTGACAACCATTCAGTTAGATACCACCCTTTTGATTTTAGGAGCAGATATCTCTCTGTACAGCCTATGGTCCCATTCACTCGGGAATATCCCAACGCAGCTCCTAGAAGAAACGTGTTTCTGACTCGCTGAATCTCAACATAGATTCAACTCTCTTAGGTGAACGAACGCACAGCACAGCAGTTTCAAGGAAATGTTTCTCCTGAGTTTTAGACGAAGTTTCCTGCTGTTTAGTACGTATGCCGGCATTGGGCTGGAAATACCGGTTTTGGGATTCTGCACAGAAAGGGTTTGCAAACCGCTGAATCCAAACGTGAGTTTAACTCTGTCAGTTGAATGCACAAATTGACAACCATTCAGTTAGATAGCACCCTTTTGGTTTTAGGAGCAGATATTTCTCCGTACAGCCTATGGTCCCATTCACTCGGGATTATCCCAACGCAGCTAATAGAAGAAACGTGTTTCTGACTCGCTGAATCTCAACATAGATTCAACTCTCTTAGGTGAACGAACGCACAGCAGAGCAGTTTCATGGAAACGTTTCTCCTGAGTTTTAGACGAAGTTTCCTGCTGTTTAGTACGTATGCCGGCATTGGGCTGGAAATACCGGTTTTGGGATTCTGCACAGAAAGAGTTTGCAAACCGCTGAATCCACACGTGAGTTTAACTCTGTCAGTTGAATGCACACATTGACAACCATTCAGTTTGATAGCACCCTTTTGGTTTTAGAAGCAGATATTTCTCTGTACAGCCTATGGTCCCATTCACTCGGGAATATCCCAACGCAGCTCCTAGAAGGAACGTGTTTCTGACTCGCTGAATCTCAACATAGATTCAACTCTCTTAGGTGAACGAACGCACAGCAGAGCAGTTTCAAGCAAACTTTTCTCCTGAGTTTTAGACGAAGTTTCCTGCTGTTTATTACGTATGCCGGCATTGGGCTGGAAATACCGGTTTTGGGATTCTGCACAGAAACGGTTTGCAAACCGCTGAATCCACACGTGAGTTTAACTCTGTCAGTTGAGTGCACACATTGACAACCATTCAGTTAGATAGCTCCTTTTTGGTTTTAGAAGCAGATATTTCTCTGTACAGCCTATGGTCCCATTCACTCGGGAATATCCCAACGCAGCTCCTAGAAGAAACGTGTTTCGGACTCGCTGAATCTCAACATAGATTCAACTCTCTTAGGTGAACGAACGCACAGCAGAGCAGTTTCAAGGAAACGTTTCTCCTGAGTTTTAGACGAAGTTTCCTGCTGTTTAGTACGTATGCCGGCATTGGGCTGGAAATACCGGTTTTGGGATTCTGCACAGAAAGGGTTTGCAAACCGCTGAATCCACACGTGAGTTTAACTCTGTCAGTTGAATGCACACATTGACAACCATTCAGTTTGATAGCACCCTTTTGGTTTTAGAAGCAGATATTTCTCTGTACAGCCTATGGTCCCATTCACTCGGGAATATCCCAACGCAGCTCCTAGAAGAAACGTGTTTCTGACTCGCTGAATCTCAACATAGATTCAACTCTCTTAGGTGAACGAATGCACAGCAGAGCAGTTTCAAGGAAACTTTTCTCCTGAGTTTTAGACGAAGTTTCCTGCAGTTTAGTACGTATGCCGGCATTGAGCTGGAATTACCGGTTTTGGGATTCTGCAAAGAAAGGGTTTGTAAACCGCTGAATCCAAAGGTGAGTTTAACTCTGTCAGTTGAATGCACACATTGACAACCAATCAGTTAGATACCACCCTTTTGGTTTTAGGAGCAGATATCTCTCTGTACAGCCTATGGTCCCATTCACTCGGGAATATCCCAACGCAGCTCCTAGAAGAAACGTGTTTCTGACTCGCTGAATCTCAACATAGATTCAACTCTCTTAGGTGAACGAACGCACAGCAGAGCAGTTTCAAGGAAATGTTTCTCCTGAGTTTTAGACGAAGTTTCCTGCTGTTTAGTACGTATGGCGGCATTGGGCTGGAAATACCGGTTTTGGGATTCTGCACAGAAAGGGTTTGCAAACCGCTGAATCCAAACGTGAGTTTAACTCTGTCAGTTGAATGCACAAATTGACAACCATTCAGTTAGATAGCACCCTTTTGGTTTAAGGAGCAGATATTTCTCTGTACAGCCTATGGTCCCATTCACTCGGGAATATCCCAACGCAGCTCCTAAAAGAAACGTGTTTCTGACTCGCTGAATCTCAACATAGATTCAACTCTCTTAGGTGAACGAACGCACAGCAGAGCAGTTTCAAGGAAACGTTTCTCCTGAGTTTTAGACGAAGTTTCCTGCTCTTTAGTACGGATGCCGGCATTGCGCTGGAAATACCGGTTTTGGGATTCTGCACAGAAAGGGTTTGCAAACCGCTGAATCCACACGTGAGTTTAACTCTGTCAGTTCAGTGCACACATTGACAACCATTCAGTTAGATAGCTCCGTTTTCGTTTTAGAAGCAGATATTTCTCTGTACAGCCTATGGTCCCATTCACTCGGGAATATCCCAACACAGCTCCTAGAAGAAACGTGTTTCTGACTCGCTGAATCTCAACATAGATTCAACTCTCTTAGGTGAACGAACGCACAGCAGAGCAGTTTCATGGAAACGTTTCTCCTGAGTTTTAGACGAGGTTTCCTGCTGTTTAGTACGTATGCTGGCATTGGGCTGGAAATACCGGTTTTGGGATTCTGTACAGAAAGGGTTTGCAAACCGCTGAATCCACACGTGAGTTTAACTCTGTCAGTTGAATGCACACATTGACAACCATTCAGTTAGATAGCACCCTTTTGGTTTTAGGAGCAGATATTTCTCTGTACAGCCTATCGTCCCATTCACTCGGGAATATCCCAACGCAGCTCCTAGAAGAAACGTGTTTCTGACTCGCTGAATCTCAACATAGATTCAACTCTCTTAGGTGAACGAACGCACAGCAGAGCAGTTTCAAGGAAACGTTTCTCCTGAGTTTTAGACGAAGTTTCCTGCTGTTTAGTACCTATGCCGGCATTGGGCTGGAAATACCGGTTTTGGGATTCTGCACAGAAAGGGTTTGCAAACCGCTGAATTCACACGTGAGTTTAACTCTGTCAGTTGAATGCACACATTGACAACCATTCAGTTAGATAGCTCCGTTTTGGTTTTAGAAGCAGATATTTCTC
The DNA here is from genome assembly GCF_030222135.1 of Aotus nancymaae. Classification (NCBI taxonomy): domain Eukaryota; kingdom Metazoa; phylum Chordata; class Mammalia; order Primates; family Aotidae; genus Aotus; species Aotus nancymaae. The sequence goes on along the minus strand of NW_026988549.1, from coordinate 2,246,940 downwards.
TGTACAGCCTATGGTCCCATTCACTCGGGAATATCACAACGCAGCCCCTAGAAGAAACGTGTTTCTGACTCGCTGAATCTCAACATAGATTCAACTCTCTTAGGTGAACGAACGCACAGCAGAGCAGTTTCAAGGAAACGTTTCTCCTGAGTTTTAGACGAAGTTTCCTACTGTTTAGTACGTATGCCAGCATTGAGCTGGAAATACCGGTTTTGGGATTCTGCACAGAAAGGGTTTGCAAACCGCTGAATCCACACGTGAGTTTAACTCTGTCAGTTGAATGCACGCATTGACAACTCTTCAGTTAGATAGCACAGTTTTGGTTTTAGAAGCAGATATTTCTCTGTACAGCCTATGGTCCCATTCACTCGGGAATATCCCAACGCAGTTCCTAGAAGAAGCGTGTTTCTGACTCGCTGAATCTCAACATAGATTCAACTCTCTTAGGTGAACGAACGCACAGCAGAGCAGTTTCAAGGAAACGTTTCTCCTGAGTTTTAGACGATGTTTCCTGCTGTTTAGTACGGAGGCCGGCATTGGGCTGGAAATACCGGTTTTGGGATTCTGCACAGAAAGGGTTTGCAAACCGCTGAATCCACACGTGAGTTTAACTTTGTCAGTTGAATGCACACGTTGACAACCATCTAGTTAGATAGCTCCGTTTTGGTTTTAGAAGCAGATATTTCTCTGTACAGCCTATGGTCCCATTCACTCGGGAATATCCCAACGCAGCTCCTAGAAGAAACGTGTTTCTGACTCGCTGAATCTCAACATAGATTCAACTCTCTTAGGTGAACGAACGCACAGCAGAGCAGTTTCAAGGAAACGTTTCTCCTGAGTTTTAGACGAAGTTTCCTGCAGTTTAATACGTATGCCGGCATTGAGCTGGAATTACCGGTTTTGGGATTCTGCACAGAAAGGGTTTGTAAACCGCTGAATCCAAAGGTGAGTTTAACTCTGTCAGTTGAATGCACACATTGACAACCATTCAGTTAGATAGCACCCTTTTGGTTTTAGGAGCAGATATTTCTCTGTACAGCCTATGGTCCCATTCACTCGGGAATATCCCAACGCAGCTCCTAGAAGAAACGTGTTTCTGACTCGCTGAATCTCAACATAGATTCAACTCTCTTAGGTGAACGAACGCACAGACGAGCAGTTTCAAGTAAACGTTTCTCCTGAGTTTTAGACGAAGTTTCCTGCTGTTTAGTACGTATGCCGGCATTGGGCTGGAAATACCGGTTTTGGGATTCTGCACAGAAAGGGTTTGCAAACCGCTGAATCCAAACGTGAGTTTAACTCAGTAAGTTGAATGCACACATTGACAACCATTCAGTTAGATAGCACACTTTTGGTTTTAGGAGCAGATATTTCTCTGTACAGCGTATGGTCCCATTCACTCAGGAATATCCCAACGCAGCTCCTAGAAGAAACGTGTTTCTGACTCGCTGAATCTCAACATAGATTCAACTCTCTTAGGTGAACGAACGCACAGCAGAGCAGTTTCAAGGAAACGTTTTCATGAGTTTTAGGCGAAGTTTCCTGCTGTTTAGTACGGATGCCGGCATTGGGCTTGAAATACCGGTTTTGGGATTCTGCTCAGAAAGGGTTTGCAAACCGCTGAATCCACACGTGAGATTAACTCTGTCAGTTGAATGCACACATTGACAACCATTCAGTTAGATAGCTCCGTTTTGGTTTTAGAAGCAGATATTTCTCTGTACAGCCTATGGTCCCATTCACCCGGGAATATCACAACGTAGCTCCCAGAAAAAACGTGTTTCTGACTCGCTGAATCTCAACATAGATTCAACTCTCTTAAGTGAACGAACTCACAGCAGAGCAGTTTTAAGGAAACGTTTCTCCTGAGTTGTAGACGAAGTTTCCTGCTGTTTAGTACGTATGCCGGCATTGAGCTGGAAATACCGGTTTTGGGATTCTGCACAGAAAGGGTTTGCAAACCGCTGAATCCACACGTGAGTTTAACTCTGTCAGTTGAATGCACGCATTGACAACCATTCAGTTAGATAGCACAGTTTTGGTTTTAGAAGCACATATTTCTCTGTACAGCTTATGATCCATTCACTCGAGAATATCCCAACGCAGCTCCTAGAAGAAACGTCTTTCTGACTCGCTGAATCACAGCATAGATTCAACTCTCTTAGGTGAACGAAAGCACAGCAGAGCAGTTTCAAGGAAACGTTTCTCCTGAGTTTTAGAGGAAGCTTCCTGCTGTTTAGTACGTATGCCGGCATTGGGCTGGAAATACCGGTGTTGGGATTCTGCAAAGAAAGGGTTTGTAAACCGCTGAATCCAAACGTGAGTTTAACTCTGTCAGTTGAATGCACACATTGACAACCATTCAGTTAGATACCACCCTTTTGATTTTAGGAGCAGATATCTCTCTGTACAGCCTATGGTCCCATTCACTCGGGAATATCCCAACGCAGCTCCTAGAAGAAACGTGTTTCTGACTCGCTGAATCTCAACATAGATTCAACTCTCTTAGGTGAACGAACGCACAGCACAGCAGTTTCAAGGAAATGTTTCTCCTGAGTTTTAGACGAAGTTTCCTGCTGTTTAGTACGTATGCCGGCATTGGGCTGGAAATACCGGTTTTGGGATTCTGCACAGAAAGGGTTTGCAAACCGCTGAATCCAAACGTGAGTTTAACTCTGTCAGTTGAATGCACAAATTGACAACCATTCAGTTAGATAGCACCCTTTTGGTTTTAGGAGCAGATATTTCTCCGTACAGCCTATGGTCCCATTCACTCGGGATTATCCCAACGCAGCTAATAGAAGAAACGTGTTTCTGACTCGCTGAATCTCAACATAGATTCAACTCTCTTAGGTGAACGAACGCACAGCAGAGCAGTTTCATGGAAACGTTTCTCCTGAGTTTTAGACGAAGTTTCCTGCTGTTTAGTACGTATGCCGGCATTGGGCTGGAAATACCGGTTTTGGGATTCTGCACAGAAAGAGTTTGCAAACCGCTGAATCCACACGTGAGTTTAACTCTGTCAGTTGAATGCACACATTGACAACCATTCAGTTTGATAGCACCCTTTTGGTTTTAGAAGCAGATATTTCTCTGTACAGCCTATGGTCCCATTCACTCGGGAATATCCCAACGCAGCTCCTAGAAGGAACGTGTTTCTGACTCGCTGAATCTCAACATAGATTCAACTCTCTTAGGTGAACGAACGCACAGCAGAGCAGTTTCAAGCAAACTTTTCTCCTGAGTTTTAGACGAAGTTTCCTGCTGTTTATTACGTATGCCGGCATTGGGCTGGAAATACCGGTTTTGGGATTCTGCACAGAAACGGTTTGCAAACCGCTGAATCCACACGTGAGTTTAACTCTGTCAGTTGAGTGCACACATTGACAACCATTCAGTTAGATAGCTCCTTTTTGGTTTTAGAAGCAGATATTTCTCTGTACAGCCTATGGTCCCATTCACTCGGGAATATCCCAACGCAGCTCCTAGAAGAAACGTGTTTCGGACTCGCTGAATCTCAACATAGATTCAACTCTCTTAGGTGAACGAACGCACAGCAGAGCAGTTTCAAGGAAACGTTTCTCCTGAGTTTTAGACGAAGTTTCCTGCTGTTTAGTACGTATGCCGGCATTGGGCTGGAAATACCGGTTTTGGGATTCTGCACAGAAAGGGTTTGCAAACCGCTGAATCCACACGTGAGTTTAACTCTGTCAGTTGAATGCACACATTGACAACCATTCAGTTTGATAGCACCCTTTTGGTTTTAGAAGCAGATATTTCTCTGTACAGCCTATGGTCCCATTCACTCGGGAATATCCCAACGCAGCTCCTAGAAGAAACGTGTTTCTGACTCGCTGAATCTCAACATAGATTCAACTCTCTTAGGTGAACGAATGCACAGCAGAGCAGTTTCAAGGAAACTTTTCTCCTGAGTTTTAGACGAAGTTTCCTGCAGTTTAGTACGTATGCCGGCATTGAGCTGGAATTACCGGTTTTGGGATTCTGCAAAGAAAGGGTTTGTAAACCGCTGAATCCAAAGGTGAGTTTAACTCTGTCAGTTGAATGCACACATTGACAACCAATCAGTTAGATACCACCCTTTTGGTTTTAGGAGCAGATATCTCTCTGTACAGCCTATGGTCCCATTCACTCGGGAATATCCCAACGCAGCTCCTAGAAGAAACGTGTTTCTGACTCGCTGAATCTCAACATAGATTCAACTCTCTTAGGTGAACGAACGCACAGCAGAGCAGTTTCAAGGAAATGTTTCTCCTGAGTTTTAGACGAAGTTTCCTGCTGTTTAGTACGTATGGCGGCATTGGGCTGGAAATACCGGTTTTGGGATTCTGCACAGAAAGGGTTTGCAAACCGCTGAATCCAAACGTGAGTTTAACTCTGTCAGTTGAATGCACAAATTGACAACCATTCAGTTAGATAGCACCCTTTTGGTTTAAGGAGCAGATATTTCTCTGTACAGCCTATGGTCCCATTCACTCGGGAATATCCCAACGCAGCTCCTAAAAGAAACGTGTTTCTGACTCGCTGAATCTCAACATAGATTCAACTCTCTTAGGTGAACGAACGCACAGCAGAGCAGTTTCAAGGAAACGTTTCTCCTGAGTTTTAAACGAAGTTTCCTGCTCTTTAGTACGGATGCCGGCATTGCGCTGGAAATACCGGTTTTGGGATTCTGCACAGAAAGGGTTTGCAAACCGCTGAATCCACACGTGAGTTTAACTCTGTCAGTTCAGTGCACACATTGACAACCATTCAGTTAGATAGCTCCGTTTTCGTTTTAGAAGCAGATATTTCTCTGTACAGCCTATGGTCCCATTCACTCGGGAATATCCCAACACAGCTCCTAGAAGAAACGTGTTTCTGACTCGCTGAATCTCAACATAGATTCAACTCTCTTAGGTGAACGAACGCACAGCAGAGCAGTTTCATGGAAACGTTTCTCCTGAGTTTTAGACGAGGTTTCCTGCTGTTTAGTACGTATGCTGGCATTGGGCTGGAAATACCGGTTTTGGGATTCTGTACAGAAAGGGTTTGCAAACCGCTGAATCCACACGTGAGTTTAACTCTGTCAGTTGAATGCACACATTGACAACCATTCAGTTAGATAGCACCCTTTTGGTTTTAGGAGCAGATATTTCTCTGTACAGCCTATCGTCCCATTCACTCGGGAATATCCCAACGCAGCTCCTAGAAGAAACGTGTTTCTGACTCGCTGAATCTCAACATAGATTCAACTCTCTTAGGTGAACGAACGCACAGCAGAGCAGTTTCAAGGAAACGTTTCTCCTGAGTTTTAGACGAAGTTTCCTGCTGTTTAGTACGTATGCCGGCATTGGGCTGGAAATACCGGTTTTGGGATTCTGCACAGAAAGGGTTTGCAAACCGCTGAATTCACACGTGAGTTTAACTCTGTCAGTTGAATGCACACATTGACAACCATTCAGTTAGATAGCTCCGTTTTGGTTTTAGAAGCAGATATTTCTCTGTACAGCCTATGCTCCCATTCACTCGGGAATATCACAACGCAGCCCCTAGAAGAAACGTGTTTCTGACTCGCTGAATCTCAACATAGATTCAACTCTCTTAGGTGAACGAACGCACAGCAGAGCAGTTTCAAGGAAACGTTTCTCCTGAGTTTTAGACGAAGTTTCCTACTGTTTAGTACGTATGCCAGCATTGAGCTGGAAATACCGGTTTTGGGATTCTGCACAGAAAGGGTTTGCAAACCGCTGAATCCACACGTGAGTTTAACTCTGTCAGTTGAATGCACGCATTGACAACTCTTCAGTTAGATAGCACAGTTTTGGTTTTAGAAGCAGATATTTCTCTGTACAGCCTATGGTCCCATTCACTCGGGAATATCCCAACGCAGTTCCTAGAAGAAGCGTGTTTCTGACTCGCTGAATCTCAACATAGATTCAACTCTCTTAGGTGAACGAACGCACAGCAGAGCAGTTTCAAGGAAACGTTTCTCCTGAGTTTTAGACGATGTTTCCTGCTGTTTAGTACGGAGGCCGGCATTGGGCTGGAAATACCGGTTTTGGGATTCTGCACAGAAAGGGTTTGCAAACCGCTGAATCCACACGTGAGTTTAACTTTGTCAGTTGAATGCACACGTTGACAACCATCTAGTTAGATAGCTCCGTTTTGGTTTTAGAAGCAGATATTTCTCTGTACAGCCTATGGTCCCATTCACTCGGGAATATCCCAACGCAGCTCCTAGAAGAAACGTGTTTCTGACTCGCTGAATCTCAACATAGATTCAACTCTCTTAGGTGAACGAACGCACAGCAGAGCAGTTTCAAGGAAACGTTTCTCCTGAGTTTTAGACGAAGTTTCCTGCAGTTTAATACGTATGCCGGCATTGAGCTGGAATTACCGGTTTTGGGATTCTGCACAGAAAGGGTTTGTAAACCGCTGAATCCAAAGGTGAGTTTAACTCTGTCAGTTGAATGCACACATTGACAACCATTCAGTTAGATAGCACCCTTTTGGTTTTAGGAGCAGATATTTCTCTGTACAGCCTATGGTCCCATTCACTCGGGAATATCCCAACGCAGCTCCTAGAAGAAACGTGTTTCTGACTCGCTGAATCTCAACATAGATTCAACTCTCTTAGGTGAACGAACGCACAGACGAGCAGTTTCAAGTAAACGTTTCTCCTGAGTTTTAGACGAAGTTTCCTGCTGTTTAGTACGTATGCCGGCATTGGGCTGGAAATACCGGTTTTGGGATTCTGCACAGAAAGGGTTTGCAAACCGCTGAATCCAAACGTGAGTTTAACTCAGTAAGTTGAATGCACACATTGACAACCATTCAGTTAGATAGCACACTTTTGGTTTTAGGAGCAGATATTTCTCTGTACAGCGTATGGTCCCATTCACTCAGGAATATCCCAACGCAGCTCCTAGAAGAAACGTGTTTCTGACTCGCTGAATCTCAACATAGATTCAACTCTCTTAGGTGAACGAACGCACAGCAGAGCAGTTTCAAGGAAACGTTTTCATGAGTTTTAGGCGAAGTTTCCTGCTGTTTAGTACGGATGCCGGCATTGGGCTTGAAATACCGGTTTTGGGATTCTGCTCAGAAAGGGTTTGCAAACCGCTGAATCCACACGTGAGATTAACTCTGTCAGTTGAATGCACACATTGACAACCATTCAGTTAGATAGCTCCGTTTTGGTTTTAGAAGCAGATATTTCTCTGTACAGCCTATGGTCCCATTCACCCGGGAATATCACAACGTAGCTCCCAGAAAAAACGTGTTTCTGACTCGCTGAATCTCAACATAGATTCAACTCTCTTAAGTGAACGAACTCACAGCAGAGCAGTTTTAAGGAAACGTTTCTCCTGAGTTGTAGACGAAGTTTCCTGCTGTTTAGTACGTATGCCGGCATTGAGCTGGAAATACCGGTTTTGGGATTCTGCACAGAAAGGGTTTGCAAACCGCTGAATCCACACGTGAGATTAACTCTGTCAGTTGAATGCACACATTGACAACCATTCAGTTAGATAGCACCCTTTTGGTTTTAGGAGCAGATATTTCTCTGTACAGCCTATGGTCCCATTCACTCGGGAATATCCCAACGCAGCTCCTAGAAGATACGTGTTTCTGACTCGCTGAATCTCAACATAGATTCAACTCTCTTAGGTTCACGAACGCACAGCAGAGCAGTTTCAAGGAAACGTTTCTCCTGAGTTTTAGACGAAGTTTCCTGCTGTTTAGTACGTATGCCGGCATTGGGCTGGAAATACCGGTTTTGAGATTCTGCACAGAAACGGTTTGCAAACCGCTGAATCCACACGTGAGTTTAACTCTGTCAGTTGAATGCACACATTGACAACCATTCAGTTAGATAGCTCCGTTTTGGTTTTAGAAGCAGATATTTCTCTGTACAGCCTATGGTCCCATTCACTCGGGAATATCCCAACGCAGCTCCTAGAAGAAACGTGTTTCTGACTCGCTGAATCTCAACAAAGATTCAACTCTCTTAGGTGAACGAACGCACAGCAGAGCAGTTTCAAGGAAACGTTTCTCCTGAGTTTTAGACGAAGTTTCCTGCAGTTTATTACGTATGCCGGCATTGAGCTGGAATTACCGGTTTTGGGATTCTGCACAGAAAGGGTTTGCAAACCGCTGAATCCAAACGTGAGTTTTACTCTGTCAGTTGAATGCACACATTGACAACCATTCAGTTAGATAGCACCCTTTTGGTTTTAGGAGCAGATATTTCTCTGTACAGCCTATGGTCCCATTCACTCGGGAATATCCCAACGCAGCTCCTAGAAGAAACGTGTTTCTGACTCGCTGAATCTCAACATAGATTCAACTCTCTTATTTGAACGAACGCACAGCAGAGCAGTTTCAAGGAAACGTTTCTCCTGAGTTTTAGACGAAGTTTCCTGCTGTTTAGTACGTATGCCGGCATTGGGCTGGAAATACCGGTTTTGGGATTCTACACAGAAAGGGTTTGCAAACCGCTAAATCCACACGTGAGTTTAACTCTGTCAGTTGAATGCACACATTGTCAAAAATTCAGTTTGATAGCTCCGTTTTGGTTTTAGAAGCAGATATTTCTCTGTACAGCCTATGGTCCCATTCACTCGGGAATATCCCAACGCAGCTCCTAGAAGACACGTGTTTCTGACTCGCTGAATCTCAACATAGATTCAACTCTCTTAGGTGAATGAACGCACAGCAGAGCAGTTTCAAGGAAACGTTTCTCCTGAGTTTTAGACGAAGTTTCCTACTGTTTAGTACGGATGCCAGCATTGGGCTGGAATTACCGGTTTTGGGATTCTGCACAGAAAGGGTTTGCAAACCGCTGAATCCACACGTGAGTTTAACTTTGTCAGTTGAATGCTCACATTGACAACCATCCAGTTAGATAGCTCCATTTTGGTTTTAGAAGCAGATATTTCTCTGTACAGCCTATGGTCCAATTCACTCGGGAATATCCCAACGCAGCTCCTATAAGAAACGTGTTTCTGACTCACTGAATCTCAACATAGATTCAACTCTCTTAGGTGAACGAACGCACAGCAGAGCAGTTTCAAGGAAACGTTTCTCCTGAGTTTTAGACGAAGTTTCCTACTGTTTAGTACGGATGCCAGCATTGGGCTGGATATACCGGTTTTGGGATTCTGCACAGAAAGGGTTTGCAAACCGCTGAATCCACACGTGAGTTTCACTTTGTGAGTTGAATGCACACATTGGCAACCATCCAGTTAGATAGCTCCGTTTTGGTTTTAGAAGCAGATATTTCTCTGTACAGCCTATGGTCCCATTCACTCGGGAATATCCCAACGCAGCTCCTAGAAGAAACGTGTTTCTGACTCGCTGAATCTCAACATAGATTCAACTCTCTTAGGTGAACGAACGCACAGCAGAGCAGTTTCAATTAAACGTTTCTCCTGAGTTTTAGACGAAGTTTCCTGCTGTTTAGTACGTATGCCGGCATTGGGCTGGAAATACTGGTTTTGGGATTGTGCACAGAAAGGGTTTGCAAACCGCTGAATCCACACGTGAGTTTAACTCTGTCAGTTGAATGCACACATTGACAACCATTCAGTTTGATTACCCACTTTTGGTTTTAGAAGCAGATATTTCTCTGTACAGCCTATGGTCCCATTCACTCGGGAATATCCCAACGCAGCTCCTAGAAGAAACGTGTTTCGGACTCGCTGAATCTCAACATAGATTCAACTCTCTTAGGTGAACGAACGCACAGCAGAGCAGTTTCATGGAAACGTCTCTCCTGAGTTTTAGACGAAGTTTCCTGCTGTTTAGTACGTATGCCGGCATTGGGCTGGAAATACCGGTTTTGCGATTCTGCACAGAAAGGGTTTGCAAACCGCTGAATCCACACGTGAGTTTAACTCTGTCAGGTGAATGCACACATGGACAACCATTCAGTTTGATAGCACCCTTTTGGTTTTAGAAGCAGATATTTCTCTGTACAGCCTATGGTCCCATTCACTCGGGAATATCCCAACGCAGCTCCTAGAAGAAACGTGTTTCTGACTCGCTGAATCTCAACATAGATTCAACTCTCTTAGGTGAACGAATGCACAGCAGAGCAGTTTCAAGGAAACTTTTCTCCTGAGTTTTAAGCGAAGTTTCCTGCTGTTTAGTACGTATGCCGGCATTGGACTGGAAATACCGGTTTTGGGATTCTGCACAGAAAGGGTTTGCAAACCGCTGAATCCACACGTGAGTTTAACTCTGTCAGTTGAATGCCCACATTGACAATCATTCAGTTAGATAGCTCCGTTTTGGTTTTAGAAGCAGATATTTCTCTGTACAGCCTATGGTCCCATTCACTCGGGAATATCCCAACGCAGTTCCTAGAAGAAGCGTGTTTCTGACTCGCTGAATCTCAACATAGATTCATCTCTCTTAGGTGAACGAACGCACAGCAGAGCAGTTTCAAGGAAACGTTTCTCCTGAGTTTTAGACGAAGTTTCCTGCTGTTTAGTACGTATGCCGGCATTGGGCTGGAAATACCGGTTTTGAGATTCTGCACAGAAACGGTTTGCAAACCGCTGAATCCACACGTGAGTTTAACTCTGTCAGTTGAATGCACACATTGACAACCATTCAGTTAGATAGCTCCGTTTTGGTTTTAGAAGCAGATATTTCTCTGTACAGCCTATGGTCCCATTCACTCGGGAATATCCCAACGCAGCTCCTAGAAGAAACGTGTTTCTGACTCGCTGAATCTCAACAAAGATTCAACTCTCTTAGGTGAACGAACGCACAGCAGAGCAGTTTCAAGGAAACGTTTCTCCTGAGTTTTAGACGAAGTTTCCTGCAGTTTATTACGTATGCCGGCATTGAGCTGGAATTACCGGTTTTGGGATTCTGCACAGAAAGGGTTTGCAAACCGCTGAATCCAAACGTGAGTTTTACTCTGTCAGTTGAATGCACACATTGACAACCATTCAGTTAGATAGCACCCTTTTGGTTTTAGGAGCAGATATTTCTCTGTACAGCCTATGGTCCCATTCACTCGGGAATATCCCAACGCAGCTCCTAGAAGAAACGTGTTTCTGACTCGCTGAATCTCAACATAGATTCAACTCTCTTATTTGAACGAACGCACAGCAGAGCAGTTTCAAGGAAACGTTTCTCCTGAGTTTTAGACGAAGTTTCCTGCTGTTTAGTACGTATGCCGGCATTGGGCTGGAAATACCGGTTTTGGGATTCTACACAGAAAGGGTTTGCAAACCGCTAAATCCACACGTGAGTTTAACTCTGTCAGTTGAATGCACACATTGTCAAAAATTCAGTTTGATAGCTCCGTTTTGGTTTTAGAAGCAGATATTTCTCTGTACAGCCTATGGTCCCATTCACTCGGGAATATCCCAACGCAGCTCCTAGAAGACACGTGTTTCTGACTCGCTGAATCTCAACATAGATTCAACTCTCTTAGGTGAATGAACGCACAGCAGAGCAGTTTCAAGGAAACGTTTCTCCTGAGTTTTAGACGAAGTTTCCTACTGTTTAGTACGGATGCCAGCATTGGGCTGGAATTACCGGTTTTGGGATTCTGCACAGAAAGGGTTTGCAAACCGCTGAATCCACACGTGAGTTTAACTTTGTCAGTTGAATGCTCACATTGACAACCATCCAGTTAGATAGCTCCATTTTGGTTTTAGAAGCAGATATTTCTCTGTACAGCCTATGGTCCCATTCACTCGGGAATATCCCAACGCAGCTCCTATAAGAAACGTGTTTCTGACTCACTGAATCTCAACATAGATTCAACTCTCTTAGGTGAACGAACGCACAGCAGAGCAGTTTCAAGGAAACGTTTCTCCTGAGTTTTAGACGAAGTTTCCTACTGTTTAGTACGGATGCCAGCATTGGGCTGGATATACCGGTTTTGGGATTCTGCACAGAAAGGGTTTGCAAACCGCTGAATCCACACGTGAGTTTCACTTTGTGAGTTGAATGCACACATTGGCAACCATCCAGTTAGATAGCTCCGTTTTGGTTTTAGAAGCAGATATTTCTCTGTACAGCCTATGGTCCCATTCACTCGGGAATATCCCAACGCAGCTCCTAGAAGAAACGTGTTTCTGACTCGCTGAATCTCAACATAGATTCAACTCTCTTAGGTGAACGAACGCACAGCAGAGCAGTTTCAATTAAACGTTTCTCCTGAGTTTTAGACGAAGTTTCCTGCTGTTTAGTACGTATGCCGGCATTGGGCTGGAAATACTGGTTTTGGGATTCTGCACAGAAAGGGTTTGCAAACCGCTGAATCCACACGTGAGTTTAACTCTGTCAGTTGAATGCACACATTGACAACCATTCAGTTTGATTACCCACTTTTGGTTTTAGAAGCAGATATTTCTCTGTACAGCCTATGGTCCCATTCACTCGGGAATATCCCAACGCAGCTCCTAGAAGAAACGTGTTTCGGACTCGCTGAATCTCAACATAGATTCAACTCTCTTAGGTGAACGAACGCACAGCAGAGCAGTTTCATGGAAACGTCTCTCCTGAGTTTTAGACGAAGTTTCCTGCTGTTTAGTACGTATGCCGGCATTGGGCTGGAAATACCGGTTTTGCGATTCTGCACAGAAAGGGTTTGCAAACCGCTGAATCCACACGTGAGTTTAACTCTGTCAGGTGAATGCACACATGGACAACCATTCAGTTTGATAGCACCCTTTTGGTTTTAGAAGCAGATATTTCTCTGTACAGCCTATGGTCACATTCAATCGGGAATATCCCAACGCAGCTCCTAGAAGAAACGTGTTTCTGACTCGCTGAATCTCAACATAGATTCAACTCTCTTAGGTGAACGAACGCACAGCAGAGCAGTTTCAAGGAAACTTTTCTCCTGAGTTTTAAGCGAAGTTTCCTGCTGTTTAGTACGTATGCCGGCATTGGACTGGAAATACCGGTTTTGGGATTCTGCACAGAAAGGGTTTGCAAACCGCTGAATCCACACGTGAGTTTAACTCTGTCAGTTGAATGCCCACATTGACAATCATTCAGTTAGATAGCTCCGTTTTGGTTTTAGAAGCAGATATTTCTCTGTACAGCCTATGGTCCCATTCACTCGGGAATATCCCAACGCAGTTCCTAGAAGAAGCGTGTTTCTGACTCGCTGAATCTCAACATAGATTCATCTCTCTTAGGTGAACGAACGCACAGCAGAGCAGTTTCAAGGAAACGTTTCTCCTGAGTTTTAGACGAAGTTTCCTGCTGTTTAGTACGGAGGCCGGCATTGGGCTGGAAATACCGGTTTTGGGATTCTGCACAGAAAGGGTTTGCAAACCGCTGAATCCACACGTGAGTTTAACTTTGTCAGTTGAATGCACACGTTGACAACCATCCAGTTAGATAGCTCCGTTTTGGTTTTAGAAGCAGATATTTCTCTGTACAGCCTATGGTCCCATTCACTCGGGAATATCCCAACGCAGCTCCTAGAAGAAACGTGTTTCTGACTCGCTGAATCTCAACATAGATTCAACTCTCTTAGGTGAACGAACGCACAGCAGAGCAGTTTCAAGGAAACGTTTCTCCTGAGTTTTAGACGAGGTTTCCTGCTGTTTAGTACGTATGCCGGCATTGAGCTGGAATTACCGGTTTTGGGATTCTGCAAAGAAAGGGTTTGTAAACCGCTGAATCCAAACGTGAGTTTAACTCTGTCAGTTGAATGCACACATTGACAACCATTCAGTTAGATACCACCCTTTTGATTTTAGGAGCAGATATCTCTCTGTACAGCCTATGGTCCCATTCACTCGGGAATATCCCAACGCAGCTCCTAGAAGAAACGTGTTTCTGACTCGCTGAATCTCAACATAGATTCAACTCTCTTAGGTGAACGAACGCACAGCAGAGCAGTTTCAAGGAAACGTTTCTCCTGAGTTTTAGACGAAGTTTCCTGCTGTTTAGTACGTATGCCGGCATTGAGCTGGAATTACCGGTTTTGGGATTCTGCAAAGAAAGGGTTTGTAAACCGCTGAATCCAAACGTGAGTTTAACTCTGTCAGTTGAATGCACACATTGACAACCATTCAGTTAGATACCACCTTTTTGATTTTAGGAGCAGATATCTCTCTGTACAGCCTATGGTCCCATTCACTCGGGAATATCCCAACGCAGCTCCTAGAAGAAACGTGTTTCTGACTCGCTGAATCTCAACATAGATTCAACTCTCTTAGGTGAACGAACGCACAGCACAGCAGTTTCAAGGAAATGTTTCTCCTGAGTTTTAGACGAAGTTTCCTGCTGTTTAGTACGTATGCCGTCATTGGGCTGGAAATACCGGTTTTGGGATTCTGCACAGAAAGGGTTTGCAAACCGCTGAATCCAAACGTGAGTTTAACTCTGTCAGTTGAATGCACAAATTGACAACCATTCAGTTAGATAGCACCCTTTTGGTTTTAGGAGCAGATATTTCTCCGTACAGCCTATGGTCCCATTCACTCGGGATTATCCCAACGCAGCTAATAGAAGAAACGTGTTTCTGACTCGCTGAATCTCAACATAGATTCAACTCTCTTAGGTGAACGAACGCACAGCAGAGCAGTTTCATGGAAACGTTTCTCCTGAGTTTTAGACGAAGTTTCCTGCTGTTTAGTACGTATGCCGGCATTGGGCTGGAAATACCGGTTTTGGGATTCTGCACAGAAAGAGTTTGCAAACCGCTGAATCCACACGTGAGTTTAACTCTGTCAGTTGAATGCACACATTGACAACCATTCAGTTTGATAGCACCCTTTTGGTTTTAGAAGCAGATATTTCTCTGTACAGCCTATGGTCCCATAAACTCGGGAATATCCCAACGCAGCTCCTAGAAGGAACGTGTTTCTGACTCGCTGAATCTCAACATAGATTCAACTCTCTTAGGTGAACGAACGCACAGCAGAGCAGTTTCAAGGAAACGTTTCTCCTGAGTTTTAGACGAAGTTTCCTGCTGTTTAGTACGTATGCCGGCATTGGGCTGGAAATACCGGTTTTGGGATTCTGCACAGAAACGGTTTGCAAACCGCTGAATCCACACGTGAGTTTAACTCTGTCAGGTGAGTGCACACATTGACAACCATTCAGTTAGATAGCTCCGTTTTGGTTTTAGAAGCAGATATTTCTCTGTACAGCCTATGGTCCCATTCACTCGGGAATATCCCAACGCAGCTCCTAGAAGAAACGTGTTTCTGACTCGCTGAATCTCAACATAGATTCAACTCTCTTAGGTGAACGAACGCACAGCAGAGCAGTTTCAAGGAAACGTTTCTCCTGAGTTTTAGACGAAGTTTCCTGCAGTTTAGTACGTATGCCGGCATTGAGCTGGAATTACCGGTTTTGGGATTCTGCAAAGAAAGGGTTTGTAAACCGCTGAATCCAAAGGTGAGTTTAACTCTGTCAGTTGAATGCACACATTGACAACCAATCAGTTAGATACCACCCTTTTGGTTTTAGGAGCAGATATCTCTCTGTACAGCCTATGGTCCCATTCACTCGGGAATATCCCAACGCAGCTCCTAGAAGAAACGTGTTTCTGACTCGCTGAATCTCAACATAGATTCAACTCTCTTAGGTGAACGAACGCACAGCAGAGCAGTTTCAAGGAAATGTTTCTCCTGAGTTTTAGACGAAGTTTCCTGCTGTTTAGTACGTATGGCGGCATTGGGCTGGAAATACCGGTTTTGGGATTCTGCACAGAAAGGGTTTGCAAACCGCTGAATCCAAACGTGAGTTTAACTCTGTCAGTTGAATGCACAAATTGACAACCATTCAGTTAGATAGCACCCTTTTGGTTTAAGGAGCAGATATTTCTCTGTACAGCCTATGGTCCCATTCACTCGGGAATATCCCAACGCAGCTCCTAAAAGAAACGTGTTTCTGACTCGCTGAATCTCAACATAGATTCAACTCTCTTAGGTGAACGAACGCACAGCAGAGCAGTTTCAAGGAAACGTTTCTCCTGAGTTTTAGACGAAGTTTCCTGCTGTTTAGTACGGATGCCGGCAGTGCGCTGGAAATACCGGTTTTGGGATTCTGCACAGAAAGGGTTTGCAAACCGCTGAATCCACACGTGAGTTTAACTCTGTCAGTTCAGTGCACACATTGACAACCATTCAGTTAGATAGCTCCGTTTTGGTTTTAGAAGCAGATATTTCTCTGTACAGCCTATGGTCCCATTCACTCGGGAATATCCAAACACAGCTCCTAGAAGAAACGTGTTTCTGACTCGCTGAATCTCAACATAGATTCAACTCTCTTAGGTGAACGAACGCACAGCAGAGCAGTTTTATGGAAACGTTTCTCCTGAGTTTTAGACGAGGTTTCCTGCTGTTTAGTACGTATGCAGGCATTGGGCTGGAAATACCGGTTTTGGGATTCTGCACAGAAAGGGTTTGCAAACCGCTGAATCCACACGTGAGTTTAACTCTGTCAGTTGAATGCACACATTGACAACCATTCAGTTTGATAGCACCCTTTTGGTTTTAGAAGCAGATATTTCTCTGTACAGCCTATGGTCCCATTCACTCGAGAATATCCCAACGCAGCTCCTAGAAGAAACGTGTTTCTGACTCGCTGAATCTCAACATAGATTCAACTCTCTTAGGTGAACGAACGCACAACAGAGCAGTTTCAAGGAAACGTTTCTCCTGAGTTTTAGACGAAGTTTCCTGCTGTTTAGTACGTATGCCGGCATTGGGCTGGAAATACCGGTTTTGGGATTCTGCACAGAAAGGGTTTGCAAACCGCTGAATCCACACGTGAGTTTAACTCTGTCAGTTGAATGCACACATTGACAACCTTTCAGTTTGATAGCACCCTTTTGGTTTTAGAAGCAGATATTTCTCTGTACAGCCTATGGTCCCATTCACTCGGGAATATCCCAACGCAGCTCCTAGAAGGAACGTGTTTCTGACTCGCTGAATCTCAACATAGATTCAACTCTCTTAGGTGAACGAACGCACAGCAGAGCAGTTTCAAGGAAACTTTTCTCCTGAGTTTTAGACGAAGTTTCCTGCTGTTTAGTACGTATGCCGGCATTGGGCTGGAAATACCGGTTTTGGGATTCTGCACAGAAACGGTTTGCAAACCGCTGAATCCACACGTGAGTTTATCTCTGTCAGGTGAGTGCACACATTGACAACCATTCAGTTAGATAGCTCCGTTTTGGTTTTAGAAGCAGATATTTCTCTGTACAGTCTATGGTCCCATTCACTCGGGAATATCCCAACGCAGCTCCTAGCATAAACGTGTTTCTGACTCGCTGAATCTCAACATAGATTCAACTCTCTTAGTTGAACGAACGCACAGCAGTGCAGTTTCAAGGAAACGTTTCTCCTGAGTTTTAGACGAAGTTTCCTGCTGTTTAGTACGTATGCCGGCATTGGGCTGGAAATACCGGTTTTGGGATTCTGCACAGAAAGGGTTTGCAAACCGCTGAATCCACACGTGAGTTTAACTCTGTCAATTGAATGCACACATTGACAACCATTCAGTTTGATAGCACCCTTTTGGTTTTAGAAGCAGATATTTCTCTGTACAGTCTATGGTCCCATTCACTCGGGAATATCCCAACGCAGCTCCTAGAAGAAACGTGTTTCTGACTCGCTGAATCTCAACATAGATTCAACTCTCTTAGGTGAACGAATGCACAGCAGAGCAGTTTCAAGGAAACTTTTCTCCTGAGTTTTAGGCGAAGTTTCCTGCTGTTTAGTACGTATGCCGGCATTGGGCTGGAAATACCGGTTTTGGGATTCTGCACAGAAAGAGTTTGCAAACCGCTGAATCCACACGTGAGTTTAACTCTGTCAGTTGAATGCCCACATTGACAACCATTCAGTTAGATAGCTCCGTTTTGGTTTTAGAAGCAGATATTTCTCTGTACAGCCTATGGTCCCATTCACTCGGGAATATCCCAACGCAGCTCCTAGAAGAAACGTGTTTCTGACTCGCTGAATCTCAACATAGATTCAACTCTCTTAGGTGAACGAACGCACAGCAGAGCAGTTTCAAGGAAACGTTTCTCCTGAGTTTTAGACGAAGTTTCCTGCAGTTTATTACGTATGCCGGCATTGGGCTGGAAATACCGGTTTTGGGATTCTGCATAGAAAGGGTTTGCAAACCGCTGAAGCCAAACGTGAGTTTAACTCTGTCAGTTGAATGCACACATTGACAACCATTCAGTTAGATAGCACCCTTTTGGTTTAAGGAGCAGATATTTCTCTGTACAGCCTATGGTCCCATTCACTCGGGAATATCCCAACGCAGCTCCTAGAAGAAACGTGTTTCTGACTCGCTGAATCTCAACATAGATTCAACTCTCTTAGTTGAATGAACGCACAGCAGAGCAGTTTCAAGGAAACGTTTCTCCTGAGTTTTAGACGAAGTTTCCTGCTGTTTAGTACGTATGCCGGCATTGGGCTGTAAATACCGGTTTTGGGATTCTACACAGAAAGGGTTTGCAAACCGCTGAATCCACACGTGAGTTTAACTCTGTCAGTTGAATGCACACATTGACAACCATTCAGTTAGATAGCTCCGTTTTGGTTTTAGAAGCAGATATTTCTCTGTACAGCCTATGGTCCCATTCACTCGGGAATATCCCAACGCAGCTCCTAGAAGACACGTGTTTCTGACTCGCTGAATCTCAACATAGATTCAACTCTCTTAGGTGAATGAACGCACAGCAGAGCAGTTTCAAGGAAACGTTTCTCCTGAGTTTTAGACGAAGTTTCCTACTGTTTAGTACGGATGCCGGCATTGGGCTGGAATTACCGGTTTTGGGATTCTGCACAGAAAGGGTTTGGAAACCGCTGAATCCACACGTGAGTTTAACTTTGTCAGTTGAATGCTCACATTGACAACCATCCAGTTAGATAGCTCCATTTTGGTTTTAGAAGCAGATATTTCTCTGTACAGACTATGCTCCCATTCACTCGGGAATATCCCAACGCAGCTCCTATAAGAAACGTGTTTCTGACTCGCTGAATCTCAACATAGATTCAACTCTCTTAGGTGAACGAACGCACAGCAGAGCAGTTTCAAGGAAACGTTTCTCCTGAGTTTTAGACGAAGTTTCCTGCAGTTTAATACGTATGCCGGCATTGAGCTGGAATTACCGGTTTTGGGATTCTGCACAGAAAGGGTTTGTAAACCGCTGAATCCAAAGGTGAGTTTAACTCTGTCAGTTGAATGCACACATTGACAACCATTCAGTTAGATAGCACCCTTTTGGTTTTAGGAGCAGATATTTCTCTGTACAGCCTATTGTCCCATTCACTCGGGAATATCCCAACGCAGCTCCTAGAAGAAACGTGTTTCTGACTCGCTGAATCTCAACATAGATTCAACTCTCTTGGGTGAACGAACGCACAGCCGAGCAGTTTCAAGTAAACGATTCTCCTGAGTTTTAGACGAAGTTTCCTGCTGTTTAGTACGTATGCCGGCATTGGGCTGGAAATACCGGTTTTGGGATTCTGCACAGAAAGGGTTTGCAAACCGCTGAATCCAAACGTGAGTTTAACTCAGTAAGTTGAATGCACACATTGACAACCATTCAGTTAGATAGCACCCTTTTGGTTTTAGGAGCAGATATTTCTCTGTACAGCGTATGGTCCCATTCACTCGGGAATATCCCAACGCAGCTCCTAGAAGAAACGTGTTTCTGACTCGCTGAATCTCAACATAGATTCAACTCTCTTAAGTGAACGAACTCACAGCAGAGCAGTTTTAAGGAAACGTTTCTCCTGAGTTGTAGACGAAGTTTCCTGCTGTTTAGTACGTATGCCGGCATTGAGCTGGAAATACCGGTTTTGGGATTCTGCACAGAAAGGGTTTGCAAACCGCTGAATCCACACGTGAGTTTAACTCTGTCAGTTGAATGCACGCATTGACAACCATTCAGTTAGATAGCACAGTTTTGGTTTTAGAAGCACATATTTCTCTGTACAGCTTATGATCCATTCACTCGAGAATATCCCAACGCAGCTCCTAGAAGAAACGTCTTTCTGACTCGCTGAATCACAGCATAGATTCAACTCTCTTAGGTGAACGAAAGCACAGCAGAGCAGTTTCAAGGAAACGTTTCTCCTGAGTTTTAGAGGAAGCTTCCTGCTGTTTAGTACGTATGCCGGCATTGGGCTGGAAATACCGGTGTTGGGATTCTGCACAGAAAGGGTTTGCAAACCGCTGAATCCACACGTGAGTTTAACTCTGTCAGTTGAATGCACACATTGACAACCATTCAGTTTGATAGCACCCTTTTGGTTTTAGAAGCAGATATTTCTCTGTACAGCCTATGGTCCCATTCACTCGGGAATATCCCAACGCAGCTCCTAGAAGAAACGTGTTTCTGACTCGCTGAATCTCAACATAGATACAACTCTCTTAGGTGAACGAATGCACAGCAGAGCAGTTTCAAGGAAACTTTTCTCCTGAGTTTTAGGCGAAGTTTCCTGCTGTTTAGTACGTATGCCGGCATTGGGCTGGAAATACCGGTTTTGGGATTCTGCACAGAATGGGTTTGCAAACCGCGGAATCCACACGTGAGTTTAACTCTGTCAGTTGAATGAACACATTGACAACCATTCAGTTAGATAGCACCCTTTTGGTTTAAGGAGCAGATATTTCTCAGTACAGCCTATGGTCCCATTCACTCGGGAATATCCCAACGCAGCTCCTAGAAGAAACGTGTTTCTGACTCGCTGAATCTCAACATAGATTCAACTCTCTTAGGTGAACGAACGCACAGCAGAGCAGTTTCAAGGAAACGTTTCTCCTGAGTTTTAGACGAAGTTTCCTGCTGTTTAGTACGTATGCCGGCATTGGGCTGTAAATACCGGATTTGGGATTCTACACAGAAAGGGTTTGCAAACCGCTGAATCCACACGTGAGTTTAACTCTGTCAGTTGAATGCACACATTGTCAAAAATTCAGTTTCATAGCTCCGATTTGGTTTTAGAAGCAGATATTTCTCTGTACAGCCTATGGTCCCATTCACTCGGGAATATCCCAACGCAGCTCCTAGAAGACACGTGTTTCTGACTCGCTGAATCTCAACATAGATTCAACTCTCTTAGGTGAATGAACGCACAGCAGAGCAGTTTCAAGGAAACGTTTCTCCTGAGTTTTAGACGAAGTTTCCTACTGTTTAGTACGGATGCCGGCATTGGGCTGGAATTACCAGTTTTGGGATTCTGCACAGAAAGGGTTTGGAAACCGCTGAATCCACACGTGAGTTTAACTTTGTCAGTTGAATGCTCACATTGACAACCATCCAGATAGATAGCTCCATTTTGGTTTTAGAAGCAGATATTTCTCTGTACAGCCTATGGTCCCATTCACTCGGGAATATCCCAACGCAGCTCCTCTAAGAAACGTGTTTCTGACTCGCTGAATCTCAACATAGATTCAACTCTCTTAGGTGAATGAACGCACAGCAGAGCAGTTTCAAGGAAACGTTTCTCCTGAGTTTTAGACGAAGTTTCCTGCAGTTTAATTCGTATGCCGGCATTGAGCTGGAATTACCGGTTTTGGGATTCTGCACAGAAAGGGTTTGCAAACCGCTGAATCCAAACGTGAGTTTAACTCTGTCAGTTGAATGCACACATTGACAACCATTCAGTTAGATAGCACCCTTTTGGTTTTAGGAGCAGATATTTCTCTGTACAGCCTATGGTCCCATTCACTCGAGAATATCCCAACGCAGCTCCTAGAAGAAACGTGTTTCTGACTCGCTGAATCTCAACATAGATTCAACTCTCTTAGGTGAACGAACGCAAAACAGAGCAGTTTCAAGGAAACGTTTCTCCTGAGTTTTAGACGAAGTTTCCTGCTGTTTAGTACGTATGCCGGCATTGGGCTGGAAATACCGGTTTTGGGATTCTGCACAGAAAGGGTTTGCAAACCGCTGAATCCAAACGTGAGTTTAACTCTGTCAGTTGAATGCACGCATTGACAACCATTCAGTTAGATAGCACAGTTTTGGTTTTAGAAGCACATATTTCTCTGTATAGCCTATGGTCCCATTCACTCGGGAATATCCGAACGCAACTCCTAGAAGAAACGTGTTTCTGACTCGCTGAATCTCAACATAGATTCAACTCTCTTAGGTGAACGAACGCACAGCAGAGCAGTTTCAAGGAAACGTTTCTCCTGAGTTTTAGACGAAGTTTCCTGCAATTTATTACGTATGCCGGCATTGGGCTGGAAATACCGGTTTTGGGATTCTGCATAGAAAGGGTTTGCAAACCGCTGAAGCCAAACGTGAGTTTAACTCTGTCAGTTGAATGCACACATTGACAACCATTCAGTTAGATAGCACCCTTTTGGTTTAAGGAGCAGATATTTCTCTGTACAGCCTATGGTCCCATTCACTCGGGAATATCCCAACGCAGCTCCTAGAAGAAACGTGTTTCTGACTCGCTGAATCTCAACATAGATTCAACTCTCTTAGTTGAACGAACGCACAGCAGAGCAGTTTCAAGGAAACGTTTCTCCTGAGTTTTAGACGAAGTTTCCTGCTGTTTAGTACGTATGCCGGCATTGGGCTGTAAATACCGGTTTTGGGATTCTACACAGAAAGGGTTTGCAAACCGCTGAATCCACACGTGAGTTTAACTCTGTCAGTTGAATGCACACATTGTCAAAAATTCAGTTTGATAGCTAAGTTTTGGTTTTAGAAGCAGATATTTCTCTGTACAGCCTATGGTCCCATTCACTCGGGAATATCCCAACGCAGCTCCTAGAAGACACGTGTTTCTGACTCGCTGAATCTCAACATAGATTCAACTCTCTTAGGTGAATGAACGCACAGCAGAGCAGTTTCAAGGAAACGTTTCTCCTGAGTTTTAGACGAAGTTTCCTACTGTTTAGTACGGATGCCGGCATTGGGCTGGAATTACCGGTTTTGGGATTCTGCACAGAAAGGGTTTGGAAACCGCTGAATCCACACGTGAGTTTAACTTTGTCAGTTGAATGCTCACATTGACAACCATCCAGTTAGATAGCTCCATTTTGGTTTTAGAAGCAGATATTTCTCTGTACAGACTATGCTCCCATTCACTCGGGAATATCCCAACGCAGCTCCTATAAGAAACGTGTTTCTGACTCGCTGAATCTCAACATAGATTCAACTCTCTTAGGTGAACGAACGCACAGCAGAGCAGTTTCAAGGAAACGTTTCTCCTGAGTTTTAGACGAAGTTTCCTGCAGTTTAATACGTATGCCGGCTTTGAGCTGGAATTACCGGTTTTGGGATTCTGCACAGAAAGGGTTTGTAAACCGCTGAATCCAAAGGTGAGTTTAACTCTGTCAGTTGAATGCACACATTGACAACCATTCAGTTAGATAGCACCCTTTTGGTTTTAGGAGCAGATATTTCTCTGTACAGCCTATTGTCCCATTCACTCGGGAATATCCCAACGCAGCTCCTAGAAGAAACGTGTTTCTGACTCGCTGAATCTCAACATAGATTCAACTCTCTTAGGTGAACGAACGCACAGCCGAGCAGTTTCAAGTAAACGATTCTCCTGAGTTTTAGACGAAGTTTCCTGCTGTTTAGTACGTATGCCGGCATTGGGCTGGAAATACCGGTTTTGGGATTCTGCACAGAAAGGGTTTGCAAACCGCTGAATCCAAACGTGAGTTTAACTCAGTAAGTTGAATGCACACATTGGCAACCATTCAGTTAGATAGCACCCTTTTGGTTTTAGGAGCAGATATTTCTCTGTACAGCGTATGGTCCCATTCACTCGGGAATATCCCAACGCAGCTCCTAGAAGAAACGTGTTTCTGACTCGCTGAATCTCAACATAGATTCAACTCTCTTAAGTGAACGAACTCACAGCAGAGCAGTTTTAAGGAAACGTTTCTCCTGAGTTGTAGACGAAGTTTCCTGCTGTTTAGTACGTATGCCGGCATTGAGCTGGAAATACCGGTTTTGGGATTCTGCACAGAAAGGGTTTGCAAACCGCTGAATCCACACGTGAGTTTAACTCTGTCAGTTGAATGCACGCATTGACAACCATTCAGTTAGATAGCACAGTTTTGGTTTTAGAAGCACATATTTCTCTGTACAGCTTATGATCCATTCACTCGAGAATATCCCAACGCAGTTCCTAGAAGAAACGTCTTTCTGACTCGCTGAATCACAGCATAGATTCAACTCTCTTAGGTGAACGAAAGCACAGCAGAGCAGTTTCAAGGAAACGTTTCTCCTGAGTTTTAGAGGAAGCTTCCTGCTGTTTAGTACGTATGCCGGCATTGGGCTGGAAATACCGGTTTTGGGATTCTGCACAGAAAGGGTTTGCAAACCGCTGAATCCACACGTGAGTTTAACTCTGTCAGTTGAATGCACACATTGACAACCATCCAGTTAGATAGCTCCGTTTTGGTTTTAGAAGCAGATATTTCTCTGTACCGCCTATGGTCCCATTCACTCGGGAATATCCCAACGCAGCTCCTAGAAGAAACTTGTTTCTGACTCGCTGAATCTCAACATAGATTCAACTCTCTTAGGTGAACGAACGCACAGCAGAGCAGTTTCAATTAAACGTTTCTCCTGAGTTTTAGACGAAGTTTCCTGCTGTTTAGTACGTATGCCGGCATTGGGCTGGAAATACCGGTTTTGGGATTCTGCACAGAAAGGGTTTGCAAACCGCTGAATCCACACGCGAGTTTCACTCTGTCAGTTGAATGCACACATTGACAACTATTCAGTTAGATAGCACAGTTTTGGTTTTAGAAGCAGATATTTCTCTGTACAGCCTATGGTCCCATTCACTCGGGAATATCCCAACGCAGCTCCTAGAAGAAACGTGTTTCTGACTCGCTGATTCTCAACATAGATTCAACTCTCTTAGGTGAACGAACGCACAGCAGAGCAGTTTCAAGGAAACGTTTCTCCTGAGTTTTAGACGAAGTTTCCTACTGTTTAGTACGGATGCCAGCATAGGGCTGGATATACCGGTTTTGGGATTCTGCACAGAAAGGGTTTGCAAACCGCTGAATCCACACGTGAGTTTCACTTTGTGAGTTGAATGCACACATTGGCAACCATCCAGTTAGATAGCTCCGTTTTGGTTTTAGAAGCAGATATTTCTCTGTACAGCCTATGGTCCCATTCACTCGGGAATATCCCAACGCAGCTCCTAGAAGAAACGTGTTTCTGACTCGCTGAATCTCAACATAGATTCAACTCTCTTAGGTGAACGAACGCACAGCAGAGCAGTTTCAATTAAACGTTTCTCCTGAGTTTTAGACGAAGTTTCCTGCTGTTTAGTACGTATGCCGGCATTGGGCTGGAAATACTGGTTTTGGGATTCTGCACAGAAAGGGTTTGCAAACCGCTGAATCCACACGTGAGTTTAACTCTGTCAGTTGAATGCACACATTGACAACCATTCAGTTTGATTACCCCCTTTTGGTTTTAGAAGCAGATATTTCTCTGTACAGCCTATGGTCCCATTCACTCGGGAATATCCCAACGCAGCTCCTAGAAGAAACGTGTTTCTGACTCGCTGAATCTCAACATAGATTCAACTCTCTTAGGTGAACGAACGCACAGCAGAGCAGTTTCAAGGAAACGTTTCTCCTGAGTTTTAGACGAAGTTTCCTGCTGTTTAGTGCGTATGCCGGCATTGAGCTGGAATTACCGGTTTTGGGATTCTGCACAGAAAGGGTTTGCAAACCGCTGAATCCACACGTGAGTTTAACTCTGTCAGTTGAATGCACACATTGACAACCATTCAGTTTGATTACCCCCTTTTGGTTTTAGAAGCAGATATTTCTCAGTACAGCCTATGGTCCCATTCACTCGGGAATATCCCAACGCAGCTCCTAGAAGAAACGTGTTTCTGACTCGCTGAATCTCAACATAGATTCAACTCTCTTAGGTGAACGAACGCACAGCAGAGCAGTTTCAAGGAAACGTTTCTCCTGAGTTTTAGACGAAGTTTCCTGCTGTTTAGTACGTATGCCGGCATTGGGCTGTAAATACCGGTTTTGGGATTCTACACAGAAAGGGTTTGCAAACCGCTGAATCCACACGTGAGTTTAACTCTGTCAGTTGAATGCACACATTGTCAAAAATTCAGTTTCATAGCTCCGATTTGGTTTTAGAAGCAGATATTTCTCTGTACAGCCTATGGTCCCATTCACTCGGGAATATCCCAACGCAGCTCCTAGAAGACACGTGTTTCTGACTCGCTGAATCTCAACATAGATTCAACTCTCTTAGGTGAATGAACGCACAGCAGAGCAGTTTCAAGGAAACGTTTCTCCTGAGTTTTAGACGAAGTTTCCTACTGTTTAGTACGGATGCCGGCATTGGGCTGGAATTACCAGTTTTGGGATTCTGCACAGAAAGGGTTTGGAAACCGCTGAATCCACACGTGAGTTTAACTTTGTCAGTTGAATGCTCACATTGACAACCATCCAGATAGATAGCTCCATTTTGGTTTTAGAAGCAGATATTTCTCTGTACAGCCTATGGTCCCATTCACTCGGGAATATCCCAACGCAGCTCCTCTAAGAAACGTGTTTCTGACTCGCTGAATCTCAACATAGATTCAACTCTCTTAGGTGAATGAACGCACAGCAGAGCAGTTTCAAGGAAACGTTTCTCCTGAGTTTTAGACGAAGTTTCCTGCAGTTTAATTCGTATGCCGGCATTGAGCTGGAATTACCGGTTTTGGGATTCTGCACAGAAAGGGTTTGCAAACCGCTGAATCCAAACGTGAGTTTAACTCTGTCAGTTGAATGCACACATTGACAACCATTCAGTTAGATAGCACCCTTTTGGTTTTAGGAGCAGATATTTCTCTGTACAGCCTATGGTCCCATTCACTCGAGAATATCCCAACGCAGCTCCTAGAAGAAACGTGTTTCTGACTCGCTGAATCTCAACATAGATTCAACTCTCTTAGGTGAACGAACGCACAACAGAGCAGTTTCAAGGAAACGTTTCTCCTGAGTTTTAGACGAAGTTTCCTGCTGTTTAGTACGTATGCCGGCATTGGGCTGGAAATACCGGTTTTGGGATTCTGCACAGAAAGGGTTTGCAAACCGCTGAATCCAAACGTGAGTTTAACTCTGTCAGTTGAATGCACGCATTGACAACCATTCAGTTAGATAGCACAGTTTTGGTTTTAGAAGCACATATTTCTCTGTATAGCCTATGGTCCCATTCACTCGGGAATATCCGAACGCAGCTCCTAGAAGAAACGTGTTTCTGACTCGCTGAATCTCAACATAGATTCAACTCTCTTAGGTGAACGAACGCACAGCAGAGCAGTTTCAAGGAAACGTTTCTCCTGAGTTTTAGACGAAGTTTCCTGCAGTTTATTACGTATGCCGGCATTGGGCTGGAAATACCGGTTTTGGGATTCTGCATAGAAAGGGTTTGCAAACCGCTGAAGCCAAACGTGAGTTTAACTCTGTCAGTTGAATGCACACATTGACAACCATTCAGTTAGATAGCACCCTTTTGGTTTAAGGAGCAGATATTTCTCTGTACAGCCTATGGTCCCATTCACTCGGGAATATCCCAACGCAGCTCCTAGAAGAAACGTGTTTCTGACTCGCTGAATCTCAACATAGATTCAACTCTCTTAGTTGAACGAACGCACAGCAGAGCAGTTTCAAGGAAACGTTTCTCCTGAGTTTTAGACGAAGTTTCCTGCTGTTTAGTACGTATGCCGGCATTGGGCTGTAAATACCGGTTTTGGGATTCTACACAGAAAGGGTTTGCAAACCGCTGAATCCACACGTGAGTTTAACTCTGTCAGTTGAATGCACACATTGTCAAAAATTCAGTTTGATAGCTAAGTTTTGGTTTTAGAAGCAGATATTTCTCTGTACAGCCTATGGTCCCATTCTCTCGGGAATATCCCAACGCAGCTCCTAGAAGACACGTGTTTCTGACTCGCTGAATCTCAACATAGATTCAACTCTCTTAGGTGAATGAACGCACAGCAGAGCAGTTTCAAGGAAACGTTTCTCCTGAGTTTTAGACGAAGTTTCCTACTGTTTAGTACGGATGCCGTCATTGGGCTGGAATTACCGGTTTTGGGATTCTGCACAGAAAGGGTTTGGAAACCGCTGAATCCACACGTGAGTTTAACTTTGTCAGTTGAATGCTCACATTGACAACCATCCAGTTAGATAGCTCCATTTTGGTTTTAGAAGCAGATATTTCTCTGTACAGACTATGCTCCCATTCACTCGGGAATATCCCAACGCAGCTCCTATAAGAAACGTGTTTCTGACTCGCTGAATCTCAACATAGATTCAACTCTCTTAGGTGAACGAACGCACAGCAGAGCAGTTTCAAGGAAACGTTTCTCCTGAGTTTTAGACGAAGTTTCCTGCAGTTTAATACGTATGCCGGCATTGAGCTGGAATTACCGGATTTGGGATTCTGCACAGAAAGGGTTTGTAAACCGCTGAATCCAAAGGTGAGTTTAACTCTGTCAGTTGAATGCACACATTGACAACCATTCAGTTAGATAGCACCCTTTTGGTTTTAGGAGCAGATATTTCTCTGTACAGCCTATTGTCCCATTCACTCGGGAATATCCCAACGCAGCTCCTAGAAGAAACGTGTTTCTGACTCGCTGAATCTCAACATAGATTCAACTCTCTTAGGTGAACGAACGCACAGCCGAGCAGTTTCAAGTAAACGATTCTCCTGAGTTTTAGACGAAGTTTCCTGCTGTTTAGTACGTATGCCGGCATTGGGCTGGAAATACCGGTTTTGGGATTCTGCACAGAAAGGGTTTGCAAACCGCTGAATCCAAACGTGAGTTTAACTCAGTAAGTTGAATGCACACATTGACAACCATTCAGTTAGATAGCACCCTTTTGGTTTTAGGAGCAGATATTTCTCTGTACAGCGTATGGTCCCATTCACTCGGGAATATCCCAACGCAGCTCCTAGAAGAAACGTGTTTCTGACTCGCTGAATCTCAACATAGATTCAACTCTCTTAAGTGAACGAACTCACAGCAGAGCAGTTTTAAGGAAACGTTTCTCCTGAGTTGTAGACGAAGTTTCCTGCTGTTTAGTACGTATGCCGGCATTGAGCTGGAAATACCGGTTTTGGGATTCTGCACAGAAAGGGTTTGCAAACCGCTGAATCCACACGTGAGTTTAACTCTGTCAGTTGAATGCACGCATTGACAACCATTCAGTTAGATAGCACAGTTTTGGTTTTAGAAGCACATATTTCTCTGTACAGCTTATGATCCATTCACTCGAGAATATCCCAACGCAGCTCCTAGAAGAAACGTCTTTCTGACTCGCTGAATCACAGCATAGATTCAACTCTCTTAGGTGAACGAAAGCACAGCAGAGCAGTTTCAAGGAAACGTTTCTCCTGAGTTTTAGAGGAAGCTTCCTGCTGTTTAGTACGTATGCCGGCATTGGGCTGGAAATACCGGTTTTGGGATTCTGCACAGAAAGGGTTTGCAAACCGCTGAATCCACACGTGAGTTTAACTCTGTCAGTTGAATGCACACATTGACAACCATCCAGTTAGATAGCTCCGTTTTGGTTTTAGAAGCAGATATTTCTCTGTACCGCCTATGGTCCCATTCACTCGGGAATATCCCAACGCAGCTCCTAGAAGAAACTTGTTTCTGACTCGCTGAATCTCAACATAGATTCAACTCTCTTAGGTGAACGAACGCACAGCAGAGCAGTTTCAATTAAACGTTTCTCCTGAGTTTTAGACCAAGTTTCCTGCTGTTTAGTACGTATGCCGGCATTGGGCTGGAAATACCGGTTTTGGGATTCTGCACAGAAAGGGTTTGCAAACCGCTGAATCCACACGCGAGTTTCACTCTGTCAGTTGAATGCACGCATTGACAACTATTCAGTTAGATAGCACAGTTTTGGTTTTAGAAGCAGATATTTCTCTGTACAGCCTATGGTCCCATTCACTCGGGAATATCCCAACGCAGCTCCTAGAAGAAACGTGTTTCTGACTCGCTGATTCTCAACATAGATTCAACTCTCTTAGGTGAACGAACGCACAGCAGAGCAGTTTCAAGGAAACGTTTCTCCTGAGTTTTAGACGAAGTTTCCTACTGTTTAGTACGGATGCCAGCATTGGGCTGGATATACCGGTTTTGGGATTCTGCACAGAAAGGGTTTGCAAACCGCTGAATCCACACGTGAGTTTCACTTTGTGAGTTGAATGCACACATTGGCAACCATCCAGTTAGATAGCTCCGTTTTGGTTTTAGAAGCAGATATTTCTCTGTACAGCCTATGGTCCCATTCACTCGGGAATATCCCAACGCAGCTCCTAGAAGAAACGTGTTTCTGACTTGCTGAATCTCAACATAGATTCAACTCTCTTAGGTGAACGAACGCACAGCAGAGCAGTTTCAATTAAACGTTTCTCCTGAGTTTTAGACGAAGTTTCCTGCTGTTTAGTACGTATGCCGGCATTGGGCTGGAAATACTGGTTTTGGGATTCTGCACAGAAAGGGTTTGCAAACCGCTGAATCCACACGTGAGTTTAACTCTGTCAGTTGAATGCACACATTGACAACCATTCAGTTTGATTACCCCCTTTTGGTTTTAGAAGCAGATATTTCTCTGTACAGCCTATGGTCCCATTCACTCGGGAATATCCCAACGCAGCTCCTAGAAGAAACGTGTTTCTGACTCGCTGAATCTCAACATAGATTCAACTCTCTTAGGTGAACGAACGCACAGCAGAGCAGTTTCAAGGAAACGTTTCTCCTGAGTTTTAGACGAAGTTTCCTGCTGTTTAGTGCGTATGCCGGCATTGAGCTGGAATTACCGGTTTTGGGATTCTGCACAGAAAGGGTTTGCAAACCGCTGAATCCACACGTGAGTTTAACTCTGTCAGTTGAATGCACACATTGACAACCATTCAGTTTGATTACCCCCTTTTGGTTTTAGAAGCAGATATTTCTCAGTACAGCCTATGGTCCCATTCACTCGGGAATATCCCAACGCAGCTCCTAGAAGAAACGTGTTTCTGACTCGCTGAATCTCAACATAGATTCAACTCTCTTAGGTGAACGAACGCACAGCAGAGCAGTTTCAAGGAAACGTTTCTCCTGAGTTTTAGACGAAGTTTCCTGCTGTTTAGTACGTATGCCGGCATTGGGCTGTAAATACCGGTTTTGGGATTCTACACAGAAAGGGTTTGCAAACCGCTGAATCCACACGTGAGTTTAACTCTGTCAGTTGAATGCACACATTGTCAAAAATTCAGTTTCATAGCTCCGATTTGGTTTTAGAAGCAGATATTTCTCTGTACAGCCTATGGTCCCATTCACTCGGGAATATCCCAACGCAGCTCCTAGAAGACACGTGTTTCTGACTCGCTGAATCTCAACATAGATTCAACTCTCTTAGGTGAATGAACGCACAGCAGAGCAGTTTCAAGGAAACGTTTCTCCTGAGTTTTAGACGAAGTTTCCTACTGTTTAGTACGGATGCCGGCATTGGGCTGGAATTACCAGTTTTGGGATTCTGCACAGAAAGGGTTTGGAAACCGCTGAATCCACACGTGAGTTTAACTTTGTCAGTTGAATGCTCACATTGACAACCATCCAGATAGATAGCTCCATTTTGGTTTTAGAAGCAGATATTTCTCTGTACAGCCTATGGTCCCATTCACTCGGGAATATCCCAACGCAGCTCCTCTAAGAAACGTGTTTCTGACTCGCTGAATCTCAACATAGATTCAACTCTCTTAGGTGAATGAACGCACAGCAGAGCAGTTTCAAGGAAACGTTTCTCCTGAGTTTTAGACGAAGTTTCCTGCAGTTTAATTCGTATGCCGGCATTGAGCTGGAATTACCGGTTTTGGGATTCTGCACAGAAAGGGTTTGCAAACCGCTGAATCCAAACGTGAGTTTAACTCTGTCAGTTGAATGCACACATTGACAACCATTCAGTTAGATAGCACCCTTTTGGTTTTAGGAGCAGATATTTCTCTGTACAGCCTATGGTCCCATTCACTCGAGAATATCCCAACGCAGCTCCTAGAAGAAACGTGTTTCTGACTCGCTGAATCTCAACATAGATTCAACTCTCTTAGGTGAACGAACGCACAACAGAGCAGTTTCAAGGAAACGTTTCTCCTGAGTTTTAGACGAAGTTTCCTGCTGTTTAGTACGTATGCCGGCATTGGGCTGGAAATACCGGTTTTGGGATTCTGCACAGAAAGGGTTTGCAAACCGCTGAATCCAAACGTGAGTTTAACTCTGTCAGTTGAATGCACGCATTGACAACCATTCAGTTAGATAGCACAGTTTTGGTTTTAGAAGCACATATTTCTCTGTATAGCCTATGGTCCCATTCACTCGGGAATATCCGAACGCAGCTCCTAGAAGAAACGTGTTTCTGACTCGCTGAATCTCAACATAGATTCAACTCTCTTAGGTGAACGAACGCACAGCAGAGCAGTTTCAAGGAAACGTTTCTCCTGAGTTTTAGACGAAGTTTCCTGCAGTTTATTACGTATGCCGGCATTGGGCTGGAAATACCGGTTTTGGGATTCTGCATAGAAAGGGTTTGCAAACCGCTGAAGCCAAACGTGAGTTTAACTCTGTCAGTTGAATGCACACATTGACAACCATTCAGTTAGATAGCACCCTTTTGGTTTAAGGAGCAGATATTTCTCTGTACAGCCTATGGTCCCATTCACTCGGGAATATCCCAACGCAGCTCCTAGAAGAAACGTGTTTCTGACTCGCTGAATCTCAACATAGATTCAACTCTCTTAGTTGAACGAACGCACAGCAGAGCAGTTTCAAGGAAACGTTTCTCCTGAGTTTTAGACGAAGTTTCCTGCTGTTTAGTACGTATGCCGGCATTGGGCTGTAAATACCGGTTTTGGGATTCTACACAGAAAGGGTTTGCAAACCGCTGAATCCACACGTGAGTTTAACTCTGTCAGTTGAATGCACACATTGTCAAAAATTCAGTTTGATAGCTAAGTTTTGGTTTTAGAAGCAGATATTTCTCTGTACAGCCTATGGTCCCATTCACTCGGGAATATCCCAACGCAGCTCCTAGAAGACACGTGTTTCTGACTCGCTGAATCTCAACATAGATTCAACTCTCTTAGGTGAACGAACGCACAGCAGAGCAGTTTCAAGGAAACGTTTCTCCTGAGTTTTAGACGAAGTTTCCTGCAGTTTAATACGTATGCCGGCATTGAGCTGGAATTACCGGATTTGGGATTCTGCACAGAAAGGGTTTGTAAACCGCTGAATCCAAAGGTGAGTTTAACTCTGTCAGTTGAATGCACACATTGACAACCATTCAGTTAGATAGCACCCTTTTGGTTTTAGGAGCAGATATTTCTCTGTACAGCCTATTGTCCCATTCACTCGGGAATATCCCAACGCAGCTCCTAGAAGAAACGTGTTTCTGACTCGCTGAATCTCAACATAGATTCAACTCTCTTAGGTGAACGAACGCACAGCCGAGCAGTTTCAAGTAAACGATTCTCCTGAGTTTTAGACGAAGTTTCCTGCTGTTTAGTACGTATGCCGGCATTGGGCTGGAAATACCGGTTTTGGGATTCTGCACAGAAAGGGTTTGCAAACCGCTGAATCCAAACGTGAGTTTAACTCAGTAAGTTGAATGCACACATTGACAACCATTCAGTTAGATAGCACCCTTTTGGTTTTAGGAGCAGATATTTCTCTGTACAGCGTATGGTCCCATTCACTCGGGAATATCCCAACGCAGCTCCTAGAAGAAACGTGTTTCTGACTCGCTGAATCTCAACATAGATTCAACTCTCTTAAGTGAACGAACTCACAGCAGAGCAGTTTTAAGGAAACGTTTCTCCTGAGTTGTAGACGAAGTTTCCTGCTGTTTAGTACGTATGCCGGCATTGAGCTGGAAATACCGGTTTTGGGATTCTGCACAGAAAGGGTTTGCAAACCGCTGAATCCACACGTGAGTTTAACTCTGTCAGTTGAATGCACGCATTGACAACCATTCAGTTAGATAGCACAGTTTTGGTTTTAGAAGCACATATTTCTCTGTACAGCTTATGATCCATTCACTCGAGAATATCCCAACGCAGCTCCTAGAAGAAACGTCTTTCTGACTCGCTGAATCACAGCATAGATTCAACTCTCTTAGGTGAACGAAAGCACAGCAGAGCAGTTTCAAGGAAACGTTTCTCCTGAGTTTTAGAGGAAGCTTCCTGCTGTTTAGTACGTATGCCGGCATTGGGCTGGAAATACCGGTTTTGGGATTCTGCACAGAAAGGGTTTGCAAACCGCTGAATCCACACGTGAGTTTAACTCTGTCAGTTGAATGCACACATTGACAACCATCCAGTTAGATAGCTCCGTTTTGGTTTTAGAAGCAGATATTTCTCTGTACCGCCTATGGTCCCATTCACTCGGGAATATCCCAACGCAGCTCCTAGAAGAAACTTGTTTCTGACTCGCTGAATCTCAACATAGATTCAACTCTCTTAGGTGAACGAACGCACAGCAGAGCAGTTTCAATTAAACGTTTCTCCTGAGTTTTAGACCAAGTTTCCTGCTGTTTAGTACGTATGCCGGCATTGGGCTGGAAATACCGGTTTTGGGATTCTGCACAGAAAGGGTTTGCAAACCGCTGAATCCACACGCGAGTTTCACTCTGTCAGTTGAATGCACGCATTGACAACTATTCAGTTAGATAGCACAGTTTTGGTTTTAGAAGCAGATATTTCTCTGTACAGCCTATGGTCCCATTCACTCGGGAATATCCCAACGCAGCTCCTAGAAGAAACGTGTTTCTGACTCGCTGATTCTCAACATAGATTCAACTCTCCTGGGTGAACGAACGCACAGCAGAGCAGTTTCAAGGAAACGTTTCTCCTGAGTTTTAGACGAAGTTTCCTACTGTTTAGTACGGATGCCAGCATTGGGCTGGATATACCGGTTTTGGGATTCTGCACAGAAAGGGTTTGCAAACCGCTGAATCCACACGTGAGTTTCACTTTGTGAGTTGAATGCACACATTGGCAACCATCCAGTTAGATAGCTCCGTTTTGGTTTTAGAAGCAGATATTTCTCTGTACAGCCTATGGTCCCATTCACTCGGGAATATCCCAACGCAGCTCCTAGAAGAAACGTGTTTCTGACTCGCTGAATCTCAACATAGATTCAACTCTCTTAGGTGAACGAACGCACAGCAGAGCAGTTTCAATTAAACGTTTCTCCTGAGTTTTAGACGAAGTTTCCTGCTGTTTAGTACGTATGCCGGCATTGGGCTGGAAATACTGGTTTTGGGATTCTGCACAGAAAGGGTTTGCAAACCGCTGAATCCACACGTGAGTTTAACTCTGTCAGTTGAATGCACACATTGACAACCATTCAGTTTGATTACCCCCTTTTGGTTTTAGAAGCAGATATTTCTCTGTACAGCCTATGGTCCCATTCACTCGGGAATATCCCAACGCAGCTCCTAGAAGAAACGTGTTTCTGACTCGCTGAATCTCAACATAGATTCAACTCTCTTAGGTGAACGAACGCACAGCAGAGCAGTTTCAAGGAAACGTTTCTCCTGAGTTTTAGACGAAGTTTCCTGCTGTTTAGTGCGTATGCCGGCATTGAGCTGGAATTACCGGTTTTGGGATTCTGCAAAGAAAGGGTTTGTAAACCGCTGAATCCAAACGTGAGTTTAACTCTGTCAGTTGAATGCACACATTGACAACCATTCAGTAAGATAGCACCCTTTTGGTTTTAGGAGCAGATATCTCTCTGCACAGCCTATGGTCCCATTCACTCGGGAATATCCCAACGCAGCTCCTAGAAGAAACGTGTTTCTGACTCGCTGAATCTCAACATAGATTCAACTCTCTTAGGTGAACGAACGCACAGCAGAGCAGTTTCAAGGAAATGTTTCTCCTGAATTTTAGACGAAGTGTCCTGCTGTTTAGTACGTATGCCGGCATTGGGCTGGAAATACCGGTTTTGGGATTCTGCACAGAAAGGGTTTGCAAACCGCTGAATCCAAACGTGAGTTTAACTCTGTCAGTTGAATGCACAAATTGACAACCATTCAGTTAGATAGCACCCTTTTGGTTTAAGGAGCAGATATTTCTCTGTACAGCCTATGGTCCCATTCACTAGGGATTATCCCAACGCAGCTCCTAGAAGAAACGTGTTTCTGACTCGCTGAATCTCAACATAGATTCAACTCTCTTAGGTGAACGAACGCACAGCAGAGCAGTTTCATGGAAACGTTTCTCCTGAGTTTTAGACGAAGTTTCCTGCTGTTTAGTACGTAAGCCGGCATTGGGCTGGAAATACCGGTTTTGGGATTCTGCACAGAAAGGGTTTGCAAACCGCTGAATCCACACGTGAGTTTAACTCTCTCAGTTGAATGCACACATTGACAACCTTTCAGTTTGATAGCACCCTTTTGGTTTTAGAAGCAGATATTTCTCTGTACAGCCTATGGTCCCATTCACTCGGGAATATCCCAACGCAGCTCCTAGAAGAAACGTGTTTCTGACTCGCTGAATCTCAACATAGATTCAACTCTCTTAGGTGAACGAACGCACAGCAGAGCAGTTTCAAGGAAACGTTTCTCCTGAGTTTTAGACGAAGTTTCCTGCTGTTTAGTACGTATGCTGTCATTGGGCTGGAAATACCGGTTTTGGGATTCTGCACAGAAAGGGTTTGCAAACCGCTGAATCCACACGTGAGTTTAACTTTGTCAGTTGAATGCACACGTTGACATCCATCCAGTTAGATAGCTCCGTTTTGGTTTTAGAAGCAGATATTTCTCTGTACAGCCTATGGTCCCATTCACTCGGGAATATCCCAACGCAGCTCCTAGAAGAAACGTGTTTCGGACTCGCTGAATCTCAACAAAGATTCAACTCTCTTAGGTGAACGAACGCACAGCAGAGCAGTTTCATGGAAACGTCTCTCCTGAGTTTTAGACGAAGTTTCCTGCTGTTTAGTACGTATGCCGGCATTGGGCTGGAAATACCGGTTTTGCGATTCTGCACAGAAAGGGTTTGCAAACCGCTGAATCCACACGTGAGTTTAACTCTGTCAGGTGAATGCACACATGGACAACCATTCAGTTTGATAGCACCCTTTTGGTTTTAGAAGCAGATATTTCTCTGTACAGCCTATGGTCCCATTCACTCGGGAATATCCCAACGCAGCTCCTAGAAGAAACGTGTTTCTGACTCGCTGAATCTCAACATAGATTCAACTCTCTTAGGTGAACGAATGCACAGCAGAGCAGTTTCAAGGAAACTTTTCTCCTGAGTTTTAAGCGAAGTTTCCTGCTGTTTAGTACGTATGCCGGCATTGGACTGGAAATACCGGTTTTGGGATTCTGCACAGAAAGGGTTTGCAAACCGCTGAATCCACACGTGAGTTTAACTCTGTCAGTTGAATGCCCACATTGACAACCATTCAGTTAGATAGCTCCGTTTTGGTTTTAGAAGCAGATATTTCTCTGTACAGCCTATGGTCCCATTCACTCGGGAATATCCCAACGCAGTTCCTAGAAGAAGCGTGTTTCTGACTCGCTGAATCTCAACATAGATTCATCTCTCTTAGGTGAACGAACGCACAGCAGAGCAGTTTCAAGGAAACGTTTCTCCTGAGTTTTAGACGAAGTTTCCTGCTGTTTAGTACGGAGGCCGGCATTGGGCTGGAAATACCGGTTTTGGGATTCTGCACAGAAAGGGTTTGCAAACCGCTGAATCCACACGTGAGTTTAACTTTGTCAGTTGAATGCACACGTTGACAACCATCCAGTTAGATAGCTCCGTTTTGGTTTTAGAAGCAGATATTTCTCTGTACAGCCTATGGTCCCATTCACTCGGGAATATCCCAACGCAGCTCCTAGAAGAAACGTGTTTCTGACTCGCTGAATCTCAACATAGATTCAACTCTCTTAGGTGAACGAACGCACAGCAGAGCAGTTTCAAGGAAACGTTTCTCCTGAGTTTTAGACGAAGTTTC
Organism: Aotus nancymaae; assembly: GCF_030222135.1. Taxonomy (NCBI): domain Eukaryota; kingdom Metazoa; phylum Chordata; class Mammalia; order Primates; family Aotidae; genus Aotus; species Aotus nancymaae. Next base: position 2,208,940 of record NW_026988549.1, on the reverse strand, counting down.
CTGCTGTTTAGTACGTATGCCGGCATTGAGCTGGAATTACCGGTTTTGGGATTCTGCAAAGAAAGGGTTTGTAAACCGCTGAATCCAAACGTGAGTTTAACTCTGTCAGTTGAATGCACACATTGACAACCATTCAGTTAGATACCACCCTTTTGATTTTAGGAGCAGATATCTCTCTGTACAGCCTATGGTCCCATTCACTCGGGAATATCCCAACGCAGCTCCTAGAAGAAACGTGTTTCTGACTCGCTGAATCTCAACATAGATTCAACTCTCTTAGGTGAACGAACGCACAGCAGAGCAGTTTCAAGGAAACGTTTCTCCTGAGTTTTAGACGAAGTTTCCTGCTGTTTAGTACGTATGCCGGCATTTAGCTGGAATTACCGGTTTTGGGATTCTGCAAAGAAAGGGTTTGTAAAACGCTGAATCCAAACGTGAGTTTAACTCTGTCAGTTGAATGCACACATTGACAACCATTCAGTTAGATACCACCCTTTTGATTTTAGGAGCAGATATCTCTCTGTACAGCCTATGGTCCCATTCACTCGGGAATATCCCAACGCAGCTCCTAGAAGAAACGTGTTTCTGACTCGCTGAATCTCAACATAGATTCAACTCTCTTAGGTGAACGAACGCACAGCACAGCAGTTTCAAGGAAATGTTTCTCCTGAGTTTTAGACGAAGTTTCCTGCTGTTTAGTACGTATGCCGTCATTGGGCTGGAAATACCGGTTTTGGGATTCTGCACAGAAAGGGTTTGCAAACCGCTGAATCCAAACGTGAGTTTAACTCTGTCAGTTGAATGCACGAATTGACAACCATTCAGTTAGATAGCACCCTTTTGGTTTTAGGAGCAGATATTTCTCCGTACAGCCTATGGTCCCATTCACTCGGGATTATCCCAACGCAGCTAATAGAAGAAACGTGTTTCTGACTCGCTGAATCTCAACATAGATTCAACTCTCTTAGGTGAACGAACGCACAGCAGAGCAGTTTCATGGAAACGTTTCTCCTGAGTTTTAGACGAAGTTTCCTGCTGTTTAGTACGTATGCCGGCATTGGGCTGGAAATACCGGTTTTGGGATTCTGCACAGAAAGAGTTTGCAAACCTCTGAATCCACACGTGAGTTTAACTCTGTCAGTTGAATGCACACATTGACAACCATTCAGTTTGATAGCACCCTTTTGGTTTTAGAAGCAGATATTTCTCTGTACAGCCTATGGTCCCATTCACTCGGGAATATCCCAACGCAGCTCCTAGAAGGAACGTGTTTCTGACTCGCTGAATCTCAACATAGATTCAACTCTCTTAGGTGAACGAACGCACAGCAGAGCAGTTTCAAGGAAACGTTTCTCCTGAGTTTTAGACGAAGTTTCCTGCTGTTTAGTACGTATGCCGGCATTGGGCTGGAAATACCGGTTTTGGGATTCTGCACAGAAACGGTTTGCAAACCGCTGAATCCACACGTGAGTTTAACTCTGTCAGGTGAGTGCACACATTGACAACCATTCAGTTAGATAGCTCCGTTTTGGTTTTAGAAGCAGATATTTCTCTGTACAGCCTATGGTCCCATTCACTTGGGAATATCCCAACGCAGCTCCTAGAAGAAACGTGTTTCTGACTCGCTGAATCTCAACATAGATTCAACTCTCTTAGGTGAACGAACGCACAGCAGAGCAGTTTCAAGGAAACGTTTCTCCTGAGTTTTAGACGAAGTTTCCTGCAGTTTAGTACGTATGCCGGCATTGAGCTGGAATTACCGGTTTTGGGATTCTGCAAAGAAAGGGTTTGTAAACCGCTGAATCCAAAGGTGAGTTTAACTCTGTCAGTTGAATGCACACATTGACAACCAATCAGTTAGATACCACCCTTTTGGTTTTAGGAGCAGATATCTCTCTGTACAGCCTATGGTCCCATTCACTCGGGAATATCCCAACGCAGCTCCTAGAAGAAACGTGTTTCTGACTCGCTGAATCTCAACATAGATTCAACTCTCTTAGGTGAACGAACGCACAGCAGAGCAGTTTCAAGGAAATGTTTCTCCTGAGTTTTAGACGAAGTTTCCTGCTGTTTAGTACGTATGGCGGCATTGGGCTGGAAATACCGGTTTTGGGATTCTGCACAGAAAGGGTTTGCAAACCGCTGAATCCAAACGTGAGTTTAACTCTGTCAGTTGAATGCACAAATTGACAACCATTCAGTTAGATAGCACCCTTTTGGTTTAAGGAGCAGATATTTCTCTGTACAGCCTATGGTCCCATTCACTCGGGAATATCCCAACGCAGCTCCTAAAAGAAACGTGTTTCTGACTCGCTGAATCTCAACATAGATTCAACTCTCTTAGGTGAACGAACGCACAGCAGAGCAGTTTCAAGGAAACGTTTCTCCTGAGTTTTAGACGAAGTTTCCTGCTGTTTAGTACGGATGCCGGCAGTGCGCTGGAAATACCGGTTTTGGGATTCTGCACAGAAAGGGTTTGCAAACCGCTGAATCCACACGTGAGTTTAACTCTGTCAGTTCAGTGCACACATTGACAACCATTCAGTTAGATAGCTCCGTTTTGGTTTTAGAAGCAGATATTTCTCTGTACAGCCTATGGTCCCATTCACTCGGGAATATCCAAACACAGCTCCTAGAAGAAACGTGTTTCTGACTCGCTGAATCTCAACATAGATTCAACTCTCTTAGGTGAACGAACGCACAGCAGAGCAGTTTTATGGAAACGTTTCTCCTGAGTTTTAGACGAGGTTTCCTGCTGTTTAGTACGTATGCAGGCATTGGGCTGGAAATACCGGTTTTGGGATTCTGCACAGAAAGGGTTTGCAAACCGCTGAATCCACACGTGAGTTTAACTCTGTCAGTTGAATGCACACATTGACAACCATTCAGTTTGATAGCACCCTTTTGGTTTTAGAAGCAGATATTTCTCTGTACAGCCTATGGTCCCATTCACTCGAGAATATCCCAACGCAGCTCCTAGAAGAAACGTGTTTCTGACTCGCTGAATCTCAACATAGATTCAACTCTCTTAGGTGAACGAACGCACAACAGAGCAGTTTCAAGGAAACGTTTCTCCTGAGTTTTAGACGAAGTTTCCTGCTGTTTAGTACGTATGCCGGCATTGGGCTGGAAATACCGGTTTTGGGATTCTGCACAGAAAGGGTTTGCAAACCGCTGAATCCACACGTGAGTTTAACTCTGTCAGTTGAATGCACACATTGACAACCTTTCAGTTTGATAGCACCCTTTTGGTTTTAGAAGCAGATATTTCTCTGTACAGCCTATGGTCCCATTCACTCGGGAATATCCCAACGCAGCTCCTAGAAGGAACGTGTTTCTGACTCGCTGAATCTCAACATAGATTCATCTCTCTTAGGTGAACGAACGCACAGCAGAGCAGTTTCAAGGAAACTTTTCTCCTGAGTTTTAGACGAAGTTTCCTGCTGTTTAGTACGTATGCCGGCATTGGGCTGGAAATACCGGTTTTGGGATTCTGCACAGAAACGGTTTGCAAACCGCTGAATCCACACGTGAGTTTAACTCTGTCAGGTGAGTGCACACATTGACAACCATTCAGTTAGATAGCTCCGTTTTGGTTTTAGAAGCAGATATTTCTCTGTACAGTCTATGGTCCCATTCACTCGGGAATATCCCAACGCAGCTCCTAGCATAAACGTGTTTCTGACTCGCTGAATCTCAACATAGATTCAACTCTCTTAGTTGAACGAACGCACAGCAGTGCAGTTTCAAGGAAACGTTTCTCCTGAGTTTTAGACGAAGTTTCCTGCTGTTTAGTACGTATGCCGGCATTGGGCTGGAAATACCGGTTTTGGGATTCTGCACAGAAAGGGTTTGCAAACCGCTGAATCCACACGTGAGTTTAACTCTGTCAGTTGAATGCACACATTGACAACCATTCAGTTTGATAGCACCCTTTTGGTTTTAGAAGCAGATATTTCTCTGTACAGTCTATGGTCCCATTCACTCGGGAATATCCCAACGCAGCTCCTAGAAGAAACGTGTTTCTGACTCGCTGAATCTCAACATAGATTCAACTCTCTTAGGTGAACGAATGCACAGCAGAGCAGTTTCAAGGAAACTTTTCTCCTGAGTTTTAGGCGAAGTTTCCTGCTGTTTAGTACGTATGCCGGCATTGGGCTGGAAATACCGGTTTTGGGATTCTGCACAGAAAGAGTTTGCAAACCGCTGAATCCACACGTGAGTTTAACTCTGTCAGTTGAATGCCCACATTGACAACCATTCAGTTAGATAGCTCCGTTTTGGTTTTAGAAGCCGATATTTCTCTGTACAGCCTATGGTCCCATTCACTCGGGAATATCCCAACGCAGCTCCTAGAAGAAACGTGTTTCTGACTCGCTGAATCTCAACATAGATTCAACTCTCTTAGGTGAACGAACGCACAGCAGAGCAGTTTCAAGGAAACGTTTCTCCTGAGTTTTAGACGAAGTTTCCTGCAGTTTATTACGTATGCCGGCATTGGGCTGGAAATACCGGTTTTGGGATTCTGCATAGAAAGGGTTTGCAAACCGCTGAAGCCAAACGTGAGTTTAACTCTGTCAGTTGAATGCACACATTGACAACCATTCAGTTAGATAGCACCCTTTTGGTTTAAGGAGCAGATATTTCTCTGTACAGCCTATGGTCCCATTCACTCGGGAATATCCCAACGCAGCTCCTAGAAGAAACGTGTTTCTGACTCGCTGAATCTCAACATAGATTCAACTCTCTTAGTTGAATGAACGCACAGCAGAGCAGTTTCAAGGAAACGTTTCTCCTGAGTTTTAGACGAAGTTTCCTGCTGTTTAGTACGTATGCCGGCATTGGGCTGTAAATACCGGTTTTGGGATTCTACACAGAAAGGGTTTGCAAACCGCTGAATCCACACGTGAGTTTAACTCTGTCAGTTGAATGCACACATTGTCAAAAATTCAGTTTGATAGCTAAGTTTTGGTTTTAGAAGCAGATATTTCTCTGTACAGCCTATGGTCCCATTCACTCGGGAATATCCCAACGCAGCTCCTAGAAGACACGTGTTTCTGACTCGCTGAATCTCAACATAGATTCAACTCTCTTAGGTGAATGAACGCACAGCAGAGCAGTTTCAAGGAAACGTTTCTCCTGAGTTTTAGACGAAGTTTCCTACTGTTTAGTACGGATGCCGGCATTGGGCTGGAATTACCGGTTTTGGGATTCTGCACAGAAAGGGTTTGGAAACCGCTGAATCCACACGTGAGTTTAACTTTGTCAGTTGAATGCTCACATTGACAACCATCCAGTTAGATAGCTCCATTTTGGTTTTAGAAGCAGATATTTCTCTGTACAGACTATGCTCCCATTCACTCGGGAATATCCCAACGCAGCTCCTATAAGAAACGTGTTTCTGACTCGCTGAATCTCAACATAGATTCAACTCTCTTAGGTGAACGAACGCACAGCAGAGCAGTTTCAAGGAAACGTTTCTCCTGAGTTTTAGACGAAGTTTCCTGCAGTTTAATACGTATGCCGGCATTGAGCTGGAATTACCGGTTTTGGGATTCTGCACAGAAAGGGTTTGTAAACCGCTGAATCCAAAGGTGAGTTTAACTCTGTCAGTTGAATGCACACATTGACAACCATTCAGTTAGATAGCACCCTTTTGGTTTTAGGAGCAGATATTTCTCTGTACAGCCTATTGTCCCATTCACTCGGGAATATCCCAACGCAGCTCCTAGAAGAAACGTGTTTCTGACTCGCTGAATCTCAACATAGATTCAACTCTCTTGGGTGAACGAACGCACAGCCGAGCAGTTTCAAGTAAACGATTCTCCTGAGTTTTAGACGAAGTTTCCTGCTGTTTAGTACGTATGCCGGCATTGGGCTGGAAATACCGGTTTTGGGATTCTGCACAGAAAGGGTTTGCAAACCGCTGAATCCAAACGTGAGTTTAACTCAGTAAGTTGAATGCACACATTGACAACCATTCAGTTAGATAGCACCCTTTTGGTTTTAGGAGCAGATATTTCTCTGTACAGCGTATGGTCCCATTCACTCGGGAATATCCCAACGCAGCTCCTAGAAGAAACGTGTTTCTGACTCGCTGAATCTCAACATAGATTCAACTCTCTTAAGTGAACGAACTCACAGCAGAGCAGTTTTAAGGAAACGTTTCTCCTGAGTTGTAGACGAAGTTTCCTGCTGTTTAGTACGTATGCCGGCATTGAGCTGGAAATACCGGTTTTGGGATTCTGCACAGAAAGGGTTTGCAAACCGCTGAATCCACACGTGAGTTTAACTCTGTCAGTTGAATGCACGCATTGACAACCATTCAGTTAGATAGCACAGTTTTGGTTTTAGAAGCACATATTTCTCTGTACAGCTTATGATCCATTCACTCGAGAATATCCCAACGCAGCTCCTAGAAGAAACGTCTTTCTGACTCGCTGAATCACAGCATAGATTCAACTCTCTTAGGTGAACGAAAGCACAGCAGAGCAGCTTCAAGGAAACGTTTCTCCTGAGTTTTAGAGGAAGCTTCCTGCTGTTTAGTACGTATGCCGGCATTGGGCTGGAAATACCGGTTTTGGGATTCTGCACAGAAAGGGTTTGCAAACCGCTGAATCCACACGTGAGTTTAACTCTGTCAGTTGAATGCACACATTGACAACCATTCAGTTTGATAGCACCCTTTTGGTTTTAGAAGCAGATATTTCTCTGTACAGCCTATGGTCCCATTCACTCGGGAATATCCCAACGCAGCTCCTAGAAGAAACGTGTTTCTGACTCGCTGAATCTCAACATAGATACAACTCTCTTAGGTGAACGAATGCACAGCAGAGCAGTTTCAAGGAAACTTTTCTCCTGAGTTTTAGGCGAAGTTTCCTGCTGTTTAGTACGTATGCCGGCATTGGGCTGGAAATACCGGTTTTGGGATTCTGCACAGAATGGGTTTGCAAACCGCGGAATCCACACGTGAGTTTAACTCTGTCAGTTGAATGAACACATTGACAACCATTCAGTTAGATAGCACCCTTTTGGTTTTAGGAGCAGATATTTCTCAGTACAGCCTATGGTCCCATTCACTCGGGAATATCCCAACGCAGCTCCTAGAAGAAACGTGTTTCTGACTCGCTGAATCTCAACATAGATTCAACTCTCTTAGTTGAACGCACGCACAGCAGAGCAGTTTCAAGGAAACGTTTCTCCTGAGTTTTAGACGAAGTTTCCTGCTGTTTAGTACGTATGCCGGCATTGGGCTGTAAATACCGGTTTTGGGATTCTACACAGAAAGGGTTTGCAAACCGCTGAATCCACACGTGAGTTTAACTCTGTCAGTTGAATGCACACATTGTCAAAAATTCAGTTTGATAGCTCCGATTTGGTTTTAGAAGCAGATATTTCTCTGTACAGCCTATGGTCCCATTCACTCGGGAATATCCCAACGCAGCTCCTAGAAGACACGTGTTTCTGACTCGCTGAATCTCAACATAGATTCAACTCTCTTAGGTGAATGAACGCACAGCAGAGCAGTTTCAAGGAAACGTTTCTCCTGAGTTTTAGACGAAGTTTCCTACTGTTTAGTACGGATGCCGGCATTGGGCTGGAATTACCAGTTTTGGGATTCTGCACAGAAAGGGTTTGGAAACCGCTGAATCCACACGGGAGTTTAACTCTGTCAGTTGAATGCACACATTGACAACCATTCAGTTAGATAGCACCCTTTTGGTTTTAGGAGCAGATATTTCTCTGTACAGCCTATGGTCCCATTCACTCGGGAATATCCCAACGCAGCTCCTAGAAGATACGTGTTTCTGACTCGCTGAATCTCAACATAGATTCAACTCTCTTAGGTTCACGAACGCACAGCAGAGCAGTTTCAAGGAAACGTTTCTCCTGAGTTTTAGACGAAGTTTCCTGCTTTTTAGTACGTATGCCGGCATTGGGCTGGAAATACCGGTTTTGGGATTCTGCACAGAAACGGTTTGCAAACCGCTGAATCCACACGTGAGTTTAACTCTGTCAGTTGAATGCACACATTGACAACCATTCAGTTAGATAGCTCCGTTTTGGTTTTAGAAGCAGATATTTCTCTGTACAGCCTATGGTCCCATTCACTCGGGAATATCCCAACGCAGCTCCTAGAAGACACGTGTTTCTGACTCGCTGAATCTCAACATAGATTCAACTCTCTTAGGTGAATGAACGCACAGCAGAGCAGTTTCAAGGAAACGTTTCTCCTGAGTTTTAGACGAAGTTTCCTACTGTTTAGTACGGATGCCAGCATTGGGCTGGAATTACCGGTTTTGGGATTCTGCACAGAAAGGGTTTGGAAATCGCTGAATCCAGACGTGAGTTTAACTTTGTCAGTTGAATGCTCACATTGACAACCATTCAGTTAGATAGCTCCATTTTGGTTTTAGAAGCAGATATTTCTCTGTACAGCCTATGGTCCCATTCACTCGGGAATATCCCAACGCAGCTCCTATAAGAAACGTGTTTCTGACTCACTGAATCTCAACATAGATTCAACTCTCTTAGGTGAACGAACGCACAGCAGAGCAGTTTCAAGGAAACGTTTCTCCTGAGTTTTAGACGAGGTTTCCTGCAGTTTATTACGTATGCCAGCATTGAGCTGGAATTACCGGTTTTGGGATTCTGCATAGAAAGGGTTTGCAAACAGCTGAAGCCAAACGTGAGTTTAACTCTGTCAGTTGAATGCACACATTGTCAACCATTCAGTTAGATAGCTCCGTTTTGGTTTTAGAAGCAGATATTTCTCTGTACAGGCTATGGTCCCATTCACTCGGGAATATCCCAACGCAGCTCCTAGAAGAAACGTGATTCTGACTCGCTGAATCTCAACATAGGTTCAACTCTCTTAGGTGAACGAACGCACAGCAGAGCAGTTTCAAGAAAACGTTTCTCCTGAGTTTTAGACGAAGTTTCCTGCTGTTTAGTACGTATGCCGGCATTGGGCTGGAAATACCGGTTTTGGGATTCTGCATAGAAAGGGTCTGCAAACCGCTGAAGCCAAACGTGAGTTTAACTCTGTCAGTTGAATGCACACATTGACAACCATTCAGTTAGATAGCACCCTTTTGGTTTTAGGAGCAGATATTTCTCTGTACAGTCTATGGTCCCATTCACTCGGGAATATCCCAACGCAGCTCCTAGAAGAAACGTGTTTCTGACTCGCTGAATCTCAACATAGATTCAACTCTCTTAGTTGAACGAACGCACAGCAGAGCAGTTTCAAGGAAACGTTTCTCCTGAGTTTTAGACGAAGTTTCCTGCTGTTTAGTACGTATGCCGGCATTGGGCTAGAAATACCGGTTTTGGGATTCTACATAGAAAGGGTTTGCAAACCGCTGAATCCACACGTGAGTTTAACTCTGTCAGTTGAATGCACACATTGTCAAAAATTCAGTTTGATAGCTCCGTTTTGGTTTTAGAAGCAGATATTTCTCTGTACAGCCTATGGTCCCATTCACTCGGGAATATCCCAACGCAGCTCCTAGAAGACACGTGTTTCTGACTCGCTGAATCTCAACATAGATTCAACTCTCTTAGGTGAATGATCGCACAGCAGAGCAGTTTCAAGGAAACGTTTCTCCTGAGTTTTAGACCAAGTTTCCTACTGTTTAGTACGGATGCCGGCATTGTGCTGGAATTACTGGTTTTGGGATTCTGCACAGAAAGGGTTTGGAAACCGCTGAATACACACGTGAGTTTAACTTTGTCAGTTGAATGCTCACATTGACAACCATCCAGTTAGATAGCTCCATTTTGGTTTTAGAAGCAGATATTTCTCTGTACAGCCTATGGTCCCATTCACTCGGGAATATCCCAACGCAGCTCCTATAAGAAACGTGTTTCTGACTCGCTGAATCTCAACATAGATTCAACTCTCTTAGGTGATCGAACGCACAGCAGAGGAGTTTCAAGGAAACGTTTCTCCTGAGTTTTAGACGAAGTTTCCTGCAGTTTAATACGTATGCCGGCATTGAGCTGGAATTACCGGTTTTGGGATTCTGCACAGAAAGGGTTTGTAAACCGCTGAATCCAAACGTGAGTTTAACTCTGTCAGTTGAATGCACACATTGACAACCAATCAGTTAGATACCACCCTTTTGGTTTTAGGAGCAGATATTTCTCTGTGCAGCCTATGGTCCCATTCACTCGGGAATATCCCAACGCAGCTCCTAGAAGAAACGTGTTTCTGATTCGCTGAATCTCAACATAGATTCAACTCTCTTAGGTTCACGAACGCACAGCAGAGCAGTTTCAAGAAAATGTTTCTCCTGAGTTTTCGACGAAGTTTCCTGCTGTTTAGTACGTATGACGGCATTGGGCTGGAAATTCCGGTTTTGGGATTCTGCACAGAAAGGGTTTGCAAACCGCTGAATCCAAACGTGAGTTTAACTCTGTCAGTTGAATGCACACATTGACAACCATTCAGTTAGATAGCTCCGTTTTGGTTTTAGAAGCAGATATTTCTCTGTACAGCCTATGGTCCCATTCACTCGGGAATATCCCAACGCAGCTCCTAGAAAAACGTGTTTCTGACTCGCTGAATCTCAACATAGATTCAACTCTCTTAGGTGAACGAACGCACAGCAGAGCAGTTTGAAGGAAACGTTTCTCCTGAGTTTTAGACGAAGTTTCCTGCAGTTTAATACGTATGCCGGCATTGAGCTGGAATTACCGGTTTTGGGGTTCTGCACAGAAAGGGTTTGTAAACCGCTGAATCCAAAGGTGAGTTTAACTCTGTCAGTTGAATGCACACATTGACAACCATTCAGTTAGATAGCACCCTTTTGGTTTTAGGAGCAGATATTTCTCTGTACAGCCTATTGTCCCATTCACTCGGGAATATCCCAACGCAGCTCCTAGAAGAAACGTGTTTCTGACTCGCTGAATCTCAACATAGATTCAACTCTCTTAGGTGAACGAACGCACAGCCGAGCAGTTTCAAGTAAACGTTTCTCCTGAGTTTTAGACGAAGTTTCCTGCTGTTTAGTACGTATGCCGGCATTGGGCTGGAAATACCGGTTTTGGGATTCTGCACAGAAAGGGTTTGCAAACCGCTGAATCCAAACGTGAGTTTAACTCAGTAAGTTGAATGCACACATTGACAACCATTCAGTTAGATAGCACCCTTTTGGTTTTAGGAGCAGATATTTCTCTGTACAGCGTATGGTCCCATTCACTCGGGAATATCCCAACGCAGCTCCTAGAAGAAACGTGTTTCTGACTCGCTGAATCTCAACATAGATTCAACTCTCTTAGGTGAACGAACGCACAGCAGAGCTGTTTCAAGGAAACGTTTTCATGAGTTTTAGGCGAAGTTTCCTGCTGTTTAGTACGGATGCCGGCATTGGGCTTGAAATACCGGTTTTGGGATTCTGCTCAGAAAGGGTTTGCAAACCGCTGAATCCACACGTGAGATTAACTCTGTCAGTTGAATGCACACATTGACAACCATTCAGTTAGATAGCTCCGTTTTGGTTTTAGAAGCAGATATTTCTCTGTACAGCCTATGGTCCCATTCACTCGGGAATATCCCAACGCAGCTCCTAGAAGACACGTGTTTCTGACTCGCTGAATCTCAACATAGATTCAACTCTCTTAGGTGAATGAACGCACAGCAGAGCAGTTTCAAGGAAACGTTTCTCCTGAGTTTTAGACGAAGTTTCCTACTGTTTAGTACGGATGCCGGCATTGGGCTGGAATTACCAGTTTTGGGATTCTGCACAGAAAGGGTTTGGAAACCGCTGAATCCACACGTGAGTTTAACTTTGTCAGTTGAATGCTCACATTGACAACCATTCAGTTAGATAGCTCCATTTTGGTTTTAGAAGCAGATATTTCTCTGTACAGCCTATGGTCCCATTCACTCGGGAATATCCCAACGCAGCTCCTATAAGAAACGTGTTTCTGACTCACTGAATCTCAACATAGATTCAACTCTCTTAGGTGAACGAACGCACAGCAGAGCAGTTTCAAGGAAACGTTTCTCCTGAGTTTTAGACGAGGTTTCCTGCAGTTTATTACGTATGCCAGCATTGAGCTGGAATTACCGGTTTTGGGATTCTGCATAGAAAGGGTTTGCAAACAGCTGAAGCCAAACGTGAGTTTAACTCTGTCAGTTGAATGCACACATTGTCAACCATTCAGTTAGATAGCTCCGTTTTGGTTTTAGAAGCAGATATTTCTCTGTACAGGCTATGGTCCCATTCACTCGGGAATATCCCAACGCAGCTCCTAGAAGAAACGTGATTCTGACTCGCTGAATCTCAACATAGGTTCAACTCTCTTAGGTGAACGAACGCACAGCAGAGCAGTTTCAAGAAAACGTTTCTCCTGAGTTTTAGACGAAGTTTCCTGCTGTTTAGTACGTATGCCGGCATTGGGCTGGAAATACCGGTTTTGGGATTCTGCATAGAAAGGGTCTGCAAACCGCTGAAGCCAAACGTGAGTTTAACTCTGTCAGTTGAATGCACACATTGACAACCATTCAGTTAGATAGCACCCTTTTGGTTTTAGGAGCAGATATTTCTCTGTACAGTCTATGGTCCCATTCACTCGGGAATATCCCAACGCAGCTCCTAGAAGAAACGTGTTTCTGACTCGCTGAATCTCAACATAGATTCAACTCTCTTAGTTGAACGAACGCACAGCAGAGCAGTTTCAAGGAAACGTTTCTCCTGAGTTTTAGACGAAGTTTCCTGCTGTTTAGTACGTATGCCGGCATTGGGCTAGAAATACCGGTTTTGGGATTCTACATAGAAAGGGTTTGCAAACCGCTGAATCCACACGTGAGTTTAACTCTGTCAGTTGAATGCACACATTGTCAAAAATTCAGTTTGATAGCTCCGTTTTGGTTTTAGAAGCAGATATTTCTCTGTACAGCCTATGGTCCCATTCACTCGGGAATATCCCAACGCAGCTCCTAGAAGACACGTGTTTCTGACTCGCTGAATCTCAACATAGATTCAACTCTCTTAGGTGAATGATCGCACAGCAGAGCAGTTTCAAGGAAACGTTTCTCCTGAGTTTTAGACCAAGTTTCCTACTGTTTAGTACGGATGCCGGCATTGTGCTGGAATTACTGGTTTTGGGATTCTGCACAGAAAGGGTTTGGAAACCGCTGAATACACACGTGAGTTTAACTTTGTCAGTTGAATGCTCACATTGACAACCATCCAGTTAGATAGCTCCATTTTGGTTTTAGAAGCAGATATTTCTCTGTACAGCCTATGGTCCCATTCACTCGGGAATATCCCAACGCAGCTCCTATAAGAAACGTGTTTCTGACTCGCTGAATCTCAACATAGATTCAACTCTCTTAGGTGATCGAACGCACAGCAGAGGAGTTTCAAGGAAACGTTTCTCCTGAGTTTTAGACGAAGTTTCCTGCAGTTTAATACGTATGCCGGCATTGAGCTGGAATTCCCGGTTTTGGGATTCTGCACAGAAAGGGTTTGTAAACCGCTGAATCCAAACGTGAGTTTAACTCTGTCAGTTGAATGCACACATTGACAACCAATCAGTTAGATACCACCCTTTTGGTTTTAGGAGCAGATATTTCTCTGTGCAGCCTATGGTCCCATTCACTCGGGAATATCCCAACGCAGCTCCTAGAAGAAACGTGTTTCTGATTCGCTGAATCTCAACATAGATTCAACTCTCTTAGGTTCACGAACGCACAGCAGAGCAGTTTCAAGAAAATGTTTCTCCTGAGTTTTCGACGAAGTTTCCTGCTGTTTAGTACGTATGACGGCATTGGGCTGGAAATTCCGGTTTTGGGATTCTGCACAGAAAGGGTTTGCAAACCGCTGAATCCAAACGTGAGTTTAACTCTGTCAGTTGAATGCACACATTGACAACCATTCAGTTAGATAGCTCCGTTTTGGTTTTAGAAGCAGATATTTCTCTGTACAGCCTATGGTCCCATTCACTCGGGAATATCCCAACGCAGCTCCTAGAAAAACGTGTTTCTGACTCGCTGAATCTCAACATAGATTCAACTCTCTTAGGTGAACGAACGCACAGCAGAGCAGTTTGAAGGAAACGTTTCTCCTGAGTTTTAGACGAAGTTTCCTGCAGTTTAATACGTATGCCGGCATTGAGCTGGAATTACCGGTTTTGGGATTCTGCACAGAAAGGGTTTGTAAACCGCTGAATCCAAAGGTGAGTTTAACTCTGTCAGTTGAATGCACACATTGACAACCATTCAGTTAGATAGCACCCTTTTGGTTTTAGGAGCAGATATTTCTCTGTACAGCGTATGGTCCCATTCACTCGGGAATATCCCAACGCAGCTCCTAGAAGAAACGTGTTTCTGACTCGCTGAATCTCAACATAGATTCAACTCTCTTAGGTGAACGAACGCACAGCAGAGCTGTTTCAAGGAAACGTTTTCATGAGTTTTAGGCGAAGTTTCCTGCTGTTTAGTACGGATGCCGGCATTGGGCTTGAAATACCGGTTTTGGGATTCTGCTCAGAAAGGGTTTGCAAACCGCTGAATCCACACGTGAGATTAACTCTGTCAGTTGAATGCACACATTGACAACCATTCAGTTAGATAGCTCCGTTTTGGTTTTAGAAGCAGATATTTCTCTGTACAGCCTATGGTCCCATTCACTCGGGAATATCACAACGCAGCTCCTAGAAGAAACGTGTTTCTGACTCGCTGAATCTCAACATAGATTCAACTCTCTTAGTTGAACGAACGCACAGCAGAGCAGTTTCAAGGAAACGTTTCTCCTGAGTTTTAGACGAAGTTTCCTGCTGTTTAGTACGTATGCCGGCATTGGGCTGTAAATACCGGTTTTGGGATTCTACACAGAAAGGGTTTGCAAACCGCTGAATCCACACGTGAGTTTAACTCTGTCAGTTGAATGCACACATTGTCAAAAATTCAGTTTGATAGCTCCGATTTGGTTTTAGAAGCAGATATTTCTCTGTACAGCCTATGGTCCCATTCACTCGGGAATATCCCAACGCAGCTCCTAGAAGACACGTGTTTCTGACTCGCTGAATCTCAACATAGATTCAACTCTCTTAGGTGAATGAACGCACAGCAGAGCAGTTTCAAGGAAACGTTTCTCCTGAGTTTTAGACGAAGTTTCCTACTGTTTAGTACGGATGCCGGCATTGGGCTGGAAATACCAGTTTTGGGATTCTGCACAGAAAGGGTTTGGAAACCGCTGAATCCACACGTGAGTTTAACTTTGTCAGTTGAATGCTCACATTGACAACCATCCAGTTAGATAGCTCCATTTTGGTTTTAGAAGCAGATATTTCTCTGTACAGCCTATGGTCCCATTCACTCGGGAATATCCCAACGCAGCTCCTCTAAGAAACGTGTTTCTGACTCGCTGAATCTCAACATAGATTCAACTCTCTTAGGTGAACGAACGCACAGCAGAGCAGTTTCAAGGAAACGTTTCTCCTGAGTTTTAGACGAAGTTTCCTGCAGTTTAATACGTATGCCGGCATTGAGCTGGAATTACCGGTTTTGGGATTCTGCACAGAAAGGGTTTGCAAACCGCTGAATCCAAACGTGAGTTTAACTCTGTCAGTTGAATGCACACATTGACAACCATTCAGTTAGATAGCACCCTTTTGGTTTTAGGAGCAGATATTTCTCTGTACAGCCTATGGTCCCATTCACTCGGGAATATCCCAACGCAGCTCCTAGAAGATACGTGTTTCTGACTCGCTGAATCTCAACATAGATTCAACTCTCTTAGGTTCACGAACGCACAGCAGAGCAGTTTCAAGTAAACGTTTCTCCTGAGTTTTAGACGAAGTTTCCTGCTGTTTAGTACGTATGCCGGCATTGGGCTGGAAATACCGGTTTTGGGATTCTGCACAGAAACGGTTTGCAAACCGCTGAATCCACACGTGAGTTTAACTCTGTCAGTTGAATGCACACATTGACAACCATTCAGTTAGATAGCTCCGTTTTGGTTTTAGAAGCAGATATTTCTCTGTACAGCCTATGGTCCCATTCACTCGGGAATATCCCAACGCATCTCCTAGAAGAAACGTGTTTCTGACTCGCTGAATCTCAACAAAGATTCAACTCTCTTAGGTGAACGAACGCACAGCAGAGCAGTTTCAAGGAAACGTTTCTAATGAGTTTTAGACGAAGTTTCCTGCAGTTTATTACGTATGCCGGCATTGAGCTGGAATTACCGGTTTTGGGATTCTGCACAGAAAGGGTTTGCAAACCGCTGAATCCAAACGTGAGTTTTACTCTGTCAGTTGAATGCACACATTGACAGCCATTCAGTTAGATAGCACCCTTTTGGTTTTAGGAGCAGATATTTCTCTGTACAGCCTATGGTCCCATTCACTCGGGAATATCCTAACGCAGCTCCTAGAAGAAACGTGTTTCTGACTCGCTGAATCTCAACATAGATTCAACTCTCTTATTTGAACGAACGCACAGCAGAGCAGTTTCAAGGAAACGTTTCTCCTGAGTTTTAGACGAAATTTCCTGCTGTTTAGTACGTATGCCGGCATTGGGCTGGAAATACCGGTTTTGGGATTCTACACAGAAAGGGTTTGCAAACCGCTAAATCCACACGTGAGTTTAACTCTGACAGTTGAATGCACACATTGTCAAAAATTCAGTTTGATAGCTCCGTTTTGGTTTTAGAAGCAGATATTTCTCTGAACAGCCTATGGTCCCATTCACTCGGGAATATCCCAACGCAGCTCCTAGAAGACACGTGTTTCTGACTCGCTGAATCTCAACATAGATTCAACTCTCTTAGGTGAATGAACGCACAGCAGAGCAGTTTCAAGGAAACGTTTCTCCTGAGTTTTAGACGAAGTTTCCCAATGTTTAGTACGGATGCCAGCATTGGGCTGGAATTACCGGTTTTGGGATTCTGCACAGAAAGGGTTTGGAAACCGCTGAATCCACACGTGAGTTTAACTTTGTCAGTTGAATGCTCACATTGACAACCATCCAGTTAGATAGCTCCATTTTGGTTTTAGAAGCAGATATTTCTCTGTACAGCCTATGGTCCCATTCACTCGGGAATATCCCAACGCAGCTCCTATAAGAAACGTGTTTCTGACTCGCTGAATCTCAACATAGATTCAACTCTCTTAGGTGATCGAACGCACAGCAGAGGAGTTTCAAGGAAACGTTTCTCCTGAGTTTTAGACGAAGTTTCCTGCAGTTTAATACGTATGCCGGCATTGAGCTGGAATTACCGGTTTTGGGATTCTGCACAGAAAGGGTTTGTAAACCGCTGAATCCAAACGTGAGTTTAACTCTGTCAGTTGAATGCACACATTGACAACCAATCAGTTAGATACCACCCTTTTGGTTTTAGGAGCAGATATTTCTCTGTGCAGCCTATGGTCCCATTCACTCGGGAATATCCCAACGCAGCTCCTAGAAGAAACGTGTTTCTGACTCGCTGAATCTCAACATAGATTCAACTCTCTTAGGTTCACGAACGCACAGCAGAGCAGTTTCAAGAAAATGTTTCTCCTGAGTTTTCGACGAAGTTTCCTGCTGTTTAGTACGTATGACGGCATTGGGCTGGAAATTCCGGTTTTGGGATTCTGCACAGAAAGGATTTGCAAACCGCTGAATCCAAACGTGAGTTTAACTCTGTCAGTTGAATGCACACATTGACAACCATTCAGTTAGATAGCTCCGTTTTGGTTTTAGAAGCAGATATTTCTCTGTACAGCCTATGGTCCCATTCACTCGGGAATATCCCAACGCAGCTCCTAGAAAAACGTGTTTCTGACTCGCTGAATCTCAACATAGATTCAACTCTCTTAGGTGAACGAACGCACAGCAGAGCAGTTTCAAGGAAACGTTTCTCCTGAGTTTTAGACGAAGTTTCCTGCAGTTTAATACGTATGCCGGCATTGAGCTGGAATTACCGGTTTTGGGATTCTGCACAGAAAGGGTTTGTAAACCGCTGAATCCAAAGGTGAGTTTAACTCTGTCAGTTGAATGCACACATTGACAACCATTCAGTTAGATAGCACCCTTTTGGTTTTAGGAGCAGATATTTCTCTGTACAGCCTATTGTCCCATTCACTCGGGAATATCCCAACGCAGCTCCTAGAAGAAACGTGTTTCTGACTCGCTGAATCTCAACATAGATTCAACTCTCTTAGGTGAACGAACGCACAGCCGAGCAGTTTCAAGTAAACGTTTCTCCTGAGTTTTAGACGAAGTTTCCTGCTGTTTAGTACGTATGCCGGCATTGGGCTGGAAATACCGGTTTTGGGATTCTGCACAGAAAGGGTTTGCAAACCGCTGAATCCAAACGTGAGTTTAACTCAGTAAGTTGAATGCACACATTGACAACCATTCAGTTAGATAGCACCCTTTTGGTTTTAGGAGCAGATATTTCTCTGTACAGCGTATGGTCCCATTCACTCGGGAATATCCCAACGCAGCTCCTAGAAGAAACGTGTTTCTGACTCGCTGAATCTCAACATAGATTCAACTCTCTTAGGTGAACGAACGCACAGCAGAGCAGTTTCAAGGAAACGTTTTCATGAGTTTTAGGCGAAGTTTCCTGCTGTTTAGTACGGATGCCGGCATTGGGCTTGAAATACCGGTTTTGGGATTCTGCTCAGAAAGGGTTTGCAAACCGCTGAATCCACACGTGAGATTAACTCTGTCAGTTGAATGCACACATTGACAACCATTCAGTTAGATAGCTCCGTTTTGGTTTTAGAAGCAGATATTTCTCTGTACAGCCTATGGTCCCATTCACTCGGGAATATCACAACGCAGCTCCTAGAAGAAACGTGTTTCTGACTCGCTGAATCTCAACATAGATTCAACTCTCTTAGTTGAACGAATGCACAGCAGAGCAGTTTCAAGGAAACGTTTCTCCTGAGTTTTAGACGAAGTTTCCTGCTGTTTAGTACGTATGCCGGCATTGGGCTGTAAATACCGGTTTTGGGATTCTACACAGAAAGGGTTTGCAAACCGCTGAATCCACACGTGAGTTTAACTCTGTCAGTTGAATGCACACATTGTCAAAAATTCAGTTTGATAGCTCCGATTTGGTTTTAGAAGCAGATATTTCTCTGTACAGCCTATGGTCCCATTCACTCGGGAATATCCCAACGCAGCTCCTAGAAGACACGTGTTTCTGACTCGCTGAATCTCAACATAGATTCAACTCTCTTAGGTGAATGAACGCACAGCAGAGCAGTTTCAAGGAAACGTTTCTCCTGAGTTTTAGACGAAGTTTCCTACTGTTTAGTACGGATGCCGGCATTGGGCTGGAAATACCAGTTTTGGGATTCTGCACAGAAAGGGTTTGGAAACCGCTGAATCCACACGTGAGTTTAACTTTGTCAGTTGAATGCTCACATTGACAACCATCCAGTTAGATAGCTCCATTTTGGTTTTAGAAGCAGATATTTCTCTGTACAGCCTATGGTCCCATTCACTCGGGAATATCCCAACGCAGCTCCTCTAAGAAACGTGTTTCTGACTCGCTGAATCTCAACATAGATTCAACTCTCTTAGGTGAACGAACGCACAGCAGAGCAGTTTCAAGGAAACGTTTCTCCTGAGTTTTAGACGAAGTTTCCTGCAGTTTAATACGTATGCCGGCATTGAGCTGGAATTACCGGTTTTGGGATTCTGCATAGAAAGGGTTTGCAAACCGCTGAAGCCAAACGTGAGTTTAACTCTGTCAGTTGAATGCACACATTGTCAACCATTCAGTTAGATAGCTCCGTTTTGGTTTTAGAAGCAGATATTTCTCTGTATAGCCTATGGACCCATTCACTCGGGAATATCCCAACGCAGCTCCTAGAAGAAACGTGTTTCTGACTCGCTGAATCTCAACATAGATTCGACTCTCTTAGGTGAACGAACGCACAGCAGAGCAGTTTCAAGGAAACGTTTCTCCTGAGTTTTAGACGAAGTTTCCTGCTGTTTAGTACGTATGCCGGCATTGGGCTGGAAATACCGGTTTTGGGATTCTGCACAGAAAGGGTTTGCAAACCGCTGAATCCACACGTGAGTTTAACTCTGTCAGTTAAATGCACACATTGACAACCATTCAGTTTGATAGCACCCTTTTGGTTTTAGAAGCAGATATTTCTCTGTACAGCCTATGGTCCCATTCACTCGGGAATATCCCAACGCAGCTCCTAGAAGAAACGTGTTTCTGACTCGCTGAATCTCAACATAGATTCAACTCTCTTAGGTGAACGAATGCACAGCAGAGCAGTTTCAAGGAAACTTTTCTCCTGAGTTTTAGGCGAAGTTTCCTGCTGTTTAGTACGTATGCCGGCATTGGGCTGGAAATACCGGTTTTGGGATTCTGCACAGAAAGGGTTTGTAAACCGCTGAATCCAAAGGTGAGTTTAACTCTGTCAGTTGAATGCACACATTGACAACCAATCAGTTAGATACCACCCTTTTGGTTTTAGGAGCAGATATCTCTCTGTACAGCCTATGGTCCCATTCACTCGGGAATATCCCAACGCAGCTCCTAGAAGAAACGTGTTTCTGACTCGCTGAATCTCAACATAGATTCAACTCTCTTAGGTGAACGAACGCACAGCAGAGCAGTTTCAAGGAAATGTTTCTACTGAGTTTTAGACGAAGTTTCCTGCTGTTTAGTACGTATGCCGGCATTGGGCTGGAAATACCGGTTTTGGGATTCTGCACAGAAAGGGTTTGCAAACCGCTGAATCCAAACGTGAGTTTAACTCTCTCAGTTGAATGCACAAATTGACAACCATTCAGTTAGATAGCACCCTTTTGGTTTAAGGAGCAGATATTTCTCTGTACAGCCTATGGTCCCATTCACTCGGGAATATCCCAACGCAGCTCCTAAAAGAAACGTGTTTCTGACTCGCTGAATCTCAACATAGATTCAACTCTCTTAGGTGAACGAACGCACAGCAGAGCAGTTTCAAGGAAACGTTTCTCCTGAGTTTTAGACGAAGTTTCCTGCTGTTTAGTACGGATGCCGGCATTGCGCTGGAAATACCGGTTTTGGGATTCTGCACAGAAAGGGTTTGCAAACCGCTGAATCCACACGTGAGTTTAACTCTGTCAGTTCAGTGCACACATTGACAACCATTCAGTTAGATAGCTCCGTTTTGGTTTTAGAAGCAGATATTTCTCTGTACAGCCTATGGTCCCATTCACTCGGGAATATCCCAACGCAGCTCCTAGAAGAAACGTGTTTCTGACTCGCTGAATCTCAACATAGATTCAACTCTCTTAGTTGAACGAACGCACAGCAGAGCAGTTTCAAGGAAACGTTTCTCCTGAGTTTTAGACG
Source organism: Aotus nancymaae (assembly GCF_030222135.1). NCBI lineage: Eukaryota > Metazoa > Chordata > Mammalia > Primates > Aotidae > Aotus > Aotus nancymaae. The sequence continues at coordinate 2,187,626 of NW_026988549.1, read as the reverse complement.
AAGTTTCCTGCTGTTTAGTACGTATGCCGGCATTGGGCTGTAAATACCGGTTTTGGGATTCTACACAGAAAGGGTTTGCAAACCGCTGAATCCACACGTGAGTTTAACTCCGTCAGTTGAATGCACACATTGTCAAAAATTCAGTTTGATAGCTAAGTTTTGGTTTTAGAAGCAGATATTTCTCTGTACAGCCTATGGTCCCATTCACTCGGGAATATCCCAACGCAGCTCCTAGAAGACACGTGTTTCTGACTCGCTGAATCTCAACATAGATTCAACTCTCTTAGGTGAATGAACGCACAGCAGAGCAGTTTCAAGGAAACGTTTCTCCTGGGTTTTAGACGAAGTTTCCTACTGTTTAGTACGGATGCCGGCATTGGGCTGGAATTACCGGTTTTGGGATTCTGCACAGAAAGGGTTTGGAAACCGCTGAATCCACACGTGAGTTTAACTTTGTCAGTTGAATGCTCACATTGACAACCATCCAGTTAGATAGCTCCATTTTGGTTTTAGAAGCAGATATTTCTCTGTACAGACTATGGTCCCATTCACTCGGGAATATCCCAACGCAGCTCCTATAAGAAACGTGTTTCTGACTCGCTGAATCTCAACATAGATTCAACTCTCTTAGGTGAACGAACGCACAGCAGAGCAGTTTCAAGGAAACGTTTCTCATGAGTTTTAGACGAAGTTTCCTGCAGTTTAATACATATGCCGGCATTGAGCTGGAATTACCGGTTTTGGGATTCTGAACAGAAAGGGTTTGTAAACCGCTGAATCCAAAGGTGAGTTTAACTCTGTCAGTTGAATGCACACATTGACAACCATTCAGTTAGATAGCACCCTTTTGGTTTTAGGAGCAGATATTTCTCTGTACAGCCTATTGTCCCATTCACTCGGGAATATCCCAACGCAGCTCCTAGAAGAAACGTGTTTCTGACTCGCTGAATCTCAACATAGATTCAACTCTCTTAGGTGAACGAACGCACAGCCGAGCAGTTTCAAGTAAACGTTTCTCCTGAGTTTTAGACGAAGTTTCCTGCTGTTTAGTACGTATGCCGGCATTGGGCTGGAAATACCGGTTTTGGGATTCTGCACAGAAAGGGTTTGCAAACCGCTGAATCCAAACGTGAGTTTAACTCAGTAAGTTGAATGCACACATTGACAACCATTCAGTTAGATAGCACCCTTTTGGTTTTAGGAGCAGATATTTCTCTGTACAGCGTATGGTCCCATTCACTCGGGAATATCCCAACGCAGCTCCTAGAAGAAACGTGTTTCTGACTCGCTGAATCTCAACATAGATTCAACTCTCTTAGGTGAACGAACGCACAGCAGAGCAGTTTCAAGGAAACGTTTTCATGAGTTTTAGGCGAAGTTTCCTGCTGTTTAGTACGGATGCCGGCATTGGGCTTGAAATACCGGTTTTGGGATTCTGCTCAGAAAGGGTTTGCAAACCGCTGAATCCACACGTGAGATTAACTCTGTCAGTTGAATGCACACATTGACAACCATTCAGTTAGATAGCTCCGTTTTGGTTTTAGAAGCAGATATTTCTCTATACAGCCTATGGTCCCATTCACTCGGGAATATCACAACGCAGCTCCTAGAAGAAACGTGTTTCTGACTCGCTGAATCTCAACATAGATTCAACTCTCTTAAGTGAACGAACTCACAGCAGAGCAGTTTTAAGGAAACGTTTCTCCTGAGTTGTAGACGAAGTTTCCTGCTGTTTAGTACGTATGCCGGCATTGAGCTGGAAATACCGGTTTTGGGATTCTGCACAGAAAGGGTTTGCAAACCGCTGAATCCACACGTGAGTTTAACTCTGTCAGTTGAATGCACGCATTGACAACCATTCAGTTAGATAGCACAGTTTTGGTTTTAGAAGCACATATTTCTCTGTACAGCTTATGATCCATTCACTCGAGAATATCCCAACGCAGCTCCTAGAAGAAACGTCTTTCTGACTCGCTGAATCACAGCATAGATTCAACTCTCTTAGGTGAACGAAAGCACAGCAGAGCAGTTTCAAGGAAACGTTTCTCCTGAGTTTTAGAGGAAGCTTCCTGCTGTTTAGTACGTATGCCGTCATTGGGCTGGAAATACCGGTTTTGGGATTCTGCACAGAAAGGGTTTGCAAACCGCTGAATCCACAAGTGAGGTTAACTCTGTCAGTTGAGTGCACACATTGACAACCATTCAGTTATATAGCTCCGTTTTGGTTTTAGAAGCAGATATTTCTCTGTACAGCCTATGGTCCCATTCACTCGGGAATATCCCAACACAGCTCGTAGAAGAAACGTGTTTCTGACTCGCTGAATCTCAACATAGATTCAACTCTCTTAGGTGAACGAACGCACAGCAGAGCAGTTTCATGGAAACGTTTCTCCTGAGTTTTAGACGAGGTTTCCTGCTGTTTAGTACGTATGCCGGCATTGGGCTGGAAATACCGGTTTTGGGATTCTGCACAGAAAGGGTTTGCAAACCGCTGAATCCACACGTGAGTTTAACTCTGTCAGTTGAATGCACACATTGACAACCATTCAGTTTGATAGCACCCTTTTGGTTTTAGAAGCAGATATTTCTCTGTACAGCCTATGGTCCCATTCACTCGGGAATATCCCAACGCAGCTCCTAGAAGAAACGTGTTTCTGACTCGCTGAATCTCAACATAGATACAACTCTCTTAGGTGAACGAATACACAGCAGAGCAGTTTCAAGGAAACTTTTCTCCTGAGTTTTAGGCGAAGTTTCCTGCTGTTTAGTACGTATGCCGGCATTGGGCTGGAAATACCTGTTTTGGGATTCTGCACAGAAAGGGTTTGCAAACCGCGGAATCCACACGTGAGTTTAACTCTGTCAGTTGAATGAACACATTGACAACCATTCAGTTAGATAGCACCCTTTTGGTTTAAGGAGCAGATATTTCTCAGTACAGCCTATGGTCCCATTCACTCGGGAATATCCCAACGCAGCTCCTAGAAGAAACGTGTTTCTGACTCGCTGAATCTCAACATAGATTCAACTCTCTTAGTTGAACGAACGCACAGCAGAGCAGTTTCAAGGAAACGTTTCTCCTGAGTTTTAGACGAAGTTTCCTGCTGTTTAGTACGTATGCCGGCATTGGGCTGTAAATACCGGTTTTGGGATTCTACACAGAAAGGGTTTGCAAACCGCTGAATCCACACGTGAGTTTAACTCTGTCAGTTGAATGCACACATTGTCAAAAATTCAGTTTGATAGCTCCGATTTGGTTTTAGAAGCAGATATTTCTCTGTACAGCCTATGGTCCCATTCACTCGGGAATATCCCAACGCAGCTCCTAGAAGACACGTGTTTCTGACTCGCTGAATCTCAACATAGATTCAACTCTCTTAGGTGAATGAACGCACAGCAGAGCAGTTTCAAGGAAACGTTTCTCCTGAGTTTTAGACGAAGTTTCCTACTGTTTAGTACGGATGCCGGCATTGGGCTGGAATTACCAGGTTTGGGATTCTGCACAGAAAGTGTTTGGAAACCGCTGAATCCACACGTGAGTTTAACTTTGTCAGTTGAATGCTCACATTGACAACCATCCAGTTAGATAGCTCCATTTTGGTTTTAGAAGCAGATATTTCTCTGTACAGCCTATGGTCCCATTCACTCGGGAATATCCCAACGCAGCTCCTCTAAGAAACGTGTTTCTGACTCGCTGAATCTCAACATAGATTCAACTCTCTTAGGTGAACGAACGCACAGCAGAGCAGTTTCAAGGAAACGTTTCTCCTGAGTTTTAGACGAAGTTTCCTGCAGTTTAATACGTATGCCGGCATTGAGCTGGAATTACCGGTTTTGGGATTCTGCACAGAAAGGGTTTGCAAACCGCTGAATCCAAACGTGAGTTTAACTCTGTCAGTTGAATGCACACATTGACAACCATTCAGTTAGATAGCACCCTTTTGGTTTTAGGAGCAGATATTTCTCTGTACAGCCTATGGTCCCATTCACTCGGGAATATCCCAACGCAGCTCCTAGAAGACACGTGTTTCTGACTCGCTGAATCTCAACATAGATTCAACTCTCTTAGGTTCACGAACGCACAGCAGAGCAGTTTCAAGGAAACGTTTCTCCTGAGTTTTAGACGAAGTTTCCTGCTGTTTAGTACGTATGCCGGCATTGGGCTGGAAATACCGGTTTTGGGATTCTGCACAGAAACGGTTTGCAAACCGCTGAATCCACACGTGAGTTTAACTCTGTCAGTTGAATGCACACATTGACAACCATTCAGTTAGATAGCTCCGTTTTGGTTTTAGAAGCAGATATTTCTCTGTACAGCCTATGGTCCCATTCACTCGGGAATATCCCAACGCAGCTCCTAGAAGAAACGTGTTTCTGACTCGCTGAATCTCAACAAAGATTCAACTCTCTTAGGTGAACGAACGCACAGCAGAGCAGTTTCAAGGACACGTTTCCCCTGAGTTTTAGACGAAGTTTCCTGCAGTTTATTACGTATGCCGGCATTGAGCTGGAATTACCGGTTTTGGGATTCTGCACAGAAAGGGTTTGCAAACCGCTGAATCCAAACGTGAGTTTTACTCTGTCAGTTGAATGCACACATTGACAACCATTCAGTTAGATAGCACCCTTTTGGTTTTAGGAGCAGATATTTCTCTGTACAGCCTATGGTCCCATTCACTCGGGAATATCCCAACGCAGCTCTTAGAAGAAACGTGTTTCTGACTCGCTGAATCTCAACATAGATGCAACTCTCTTAGGTGAACGAACGCACAGCAGAGCAGTTTCAAGGAAATGTTTCTCCTGAGTTTTAGACGAAGTTTCCTGCTGTTTAGTACGTATGCCGGCATTGGGCTGGAAATACCTGTTTTGGGATTCTGCATAGAAAGGGTTTGCAAACCGCTGAAGCCAAACGTGAGTTTAACTCTGTCAGTTGAATGCACACATTGACAACCATTCAGTTAGATAGCACCCTTTTGGTTTTAGGAGCAGATATTTCTCTGTACAGCCTATGGTCCCATTCACTCGGGAATATCCTAACGCAGCTCCTAGAAGAAACGTGTTTCTGACTCGCTGAATCTCAACATAGATTCAACTCTCTTATTTGAACGAACGCACAGCAGAGCAGTTTCAAGGAAACGTTTCTCCTGAGTTTTAGACGAAGTTTCCTGCTGTTTAGTACGTATGCCGGCATTGGGCTGGAAATACCGGTTTTGGGATTCTACACAGAAAGGGTTTGCAAACCGCTAAATCCACACGTGAGTTTAACTCTGTCAGTTGAATGCACACATTGTCAAAAATTCAGTTTGATAGCTCCGTTTTGGTTTTAGAAGCAGATATTTCTCTGTACAGCCTATGGTCCCATTCACTCGGGAATATCCCAACGCAGCTCCTAGAAGACACGTGTTTCTGACTCGCTGAATCTCAACATAGATTCAACTCTCTTAGGTGAATGAACGCACAGCAGAGCAGTTTCAAGGAAACGTTTCTCCTGAGTTTTAGACGAAGTTTCCTACTGTTTAGTACGGATGCCAGCATTGGGCTGGAATTACCGGTTTTGGGATTCTGCACAGAAAGGGTTTGGAAACCGCTGAATCCACACGTGAGTTTAACTTTGTCAGTTGAATGCTCACATTGACAACCATCCAGTTAGATAGCTCCATTTTGGTTTTAGAAGCAGATATTTCTCTGTACAGCCTATGGTCCCATTCACTCGGGAATATCCCAACGCAGCTCCTATAAGAAACGTGTTTCTGACTCACTGAATCTCAACATAGATTCAACTCTCTTAGGTGAACGAACGCACAGCAGAGCAGTTTCAAGGAAACGTTTCTCCTGAGTTTTAGACGAAGTTTCCTGCAGTTTAATACGTATGCCGGCATTGAGCTGGAATTACCGGTTTTGGGATTCTGCATAGAAAGGGTTTGCAAACCGCTGAAGCCAAACGTGAGTTTAACTCTGTCAGTTGAATGCACACATTGTCAACCATTCAGTTAGATAGCTCCGTTTTGGTTTTAGAAGCAGATATTTCTCTGTATAGCCTATGGTCCCATTCACTCGGGAATATCCCAACGCAGCTCCTAGAAGAAACGTGTTTCTGACTCGCTGAATCTCAACATAGATTCGACTCTCTTAGCTGAACGAACGCACAGCAGAGCAGTTTCAAGGAAACGTTTCTCCTGAGTTTTAGACGAAGTTTCCTGCTGTTTAGTACGGATGCCGGCATTGGGCTGGAAATACCGGTTTTGGGATTCTGCACAAAAAGGGTTTGCAAACCGCTGAATCCACACGTGAGTTTAACTTTGTCAGTTGAATGCACACATTGACATCCATCCAGTTAGATAGCTCCGTTTTGGTTTTAGAAGCAGATATTTCTCTGTACAGCCTATGGTCCCATTCACTCGGGAATATCCCAACGCAGCTCCTAGAAGAAACGTGATTCTGACTCGCTGAATGTCAACATAGGTTCAACTCTCTTAGGTGAACGAACGCACAGCAGAGCAGTTTCAAGAAAACGTTTCTCCTGAATTTTAGACGAAGTTTCCTGCTGTTTAGTACGTATGCCGGCATTGGGCTGGAAATACCGGTTTTGGGATTCTGCATAGAAAGGGTCTGCAAACCGCTGAAGCCAAACGTGAGTTTAACTCTGTCAGTTGAATGCACACATTGACAACCATTCAGTTAGATAGCACCCTTTTGGTTTTAGGAGCAGATATTTCTCTGTACAGTCTATGGTCCCATTCACTCGGGAATATCCCAACGCAGCTCCTAGAAGAAACGTGTTTCTGACTCGCTGAATCTCAACATAGATTCAACTCTCTTAGTTGAACGAACGCACAGCAGAGCAGTTTCAAGGAAACGTTTCTCCTGAGTTTTAGACCAAGTTTCCTACTGTTTAGAACGGATGCCGGCATTGTGCTGGAATTACCGGTTTTGGGATTCTGCAGAGAAAGGGTTTGGAAACCGCTGAATACACACGTGAGTTTAACTTTGTCAGTTGAATGCTCACATTGACAACCATCCAGTTAGATAGCTCCATTTTGGTTTTAGAAGCAGATATTTCTCTGTACAGCCTATGGTCCCATTCACTCGGGAATATCCCAACGCAGCTCCTATAAGAAACGTGTTTCTGACTCGCTGAATCTCAACATAGATTCAACTCTCTTAGGTGATCGAACGCACAGCAGAGCAGTTTCAAGGAAACGTTTCTCCTGAGTTTTAGACGAAGTTTCCTGCAGTTTAATACGTATGCCGGCATTGAGCTGGAATTACCGGTTTTGGGATTCTGCACAGAAAGGGTTTGTAAACCGCTGAATCCAAACGTGAGTTTAACTCTGTCAGTTGAATGCACACATTGACAACCAATCAGTTAGATACCACCCTTTTGGTTTTAGGAGCAGATATTTCTCTGTGCAGCCTATGGTCCCATTCACTCGGGAATATCCCAACGCAGCTCCTAGAAGAAACGTGTTTCTGACTCGCTGAATCTCAACATAGATTCAACTCTCTTAGGTTCACGAACGCACAGCAGAGCAGTTTCAAGAAAATGTTTCTCCTGAGTTTTCGACGAAGTTTCCTGCTGTTTAGTACGTATGACGGCATTGGGCTGGAAATTCCGGTTTTGGGATTCTGCACAGAAAGGGTTTGCAAACCGCTGAATCCAAACGTGAGTTTAACTCTGTCAGTTGAATGCACACATTGACAACCATTCAGTTAGATAGCTCCGTTTTGGTTTTAGAAGCAGATATTTCTCTGTACAGCCTATGGTCCCATTCACTCGGGAATATCCCAACGCAGCTCCTAGAAGAAACGTGTTTCTGACTCGCTGAATCTCAACATAGATTCAACTCTCTTAGGTGAACGAACGCACAGCAGAGCAGTTTCAAGGAAACGTTTCTCCTTAGTTTTAGACGAAGTTTCCTGCAGTTTAATACGTATGCCGGCATTGAGCTGGAATTACCGGTTTTGGGATTCTGCACAGAAAGGGTTTGTAAACCGCTGCATCCAAAGGTGAGTTTAACTCTGTCAGTTGAATGCACACTTTGACAACCATTCAGTTAGATAGCACCCTTTTGGTTTTAGGAGCAGATATTTCTCTGTACAGCCTATTGTCCCATTCACTCGGGAATATCCCAACGCAGCTCCTAGAAGAAACGTGTTTCTGACTCGCTGAATCTCAACATAGATTCAACTCTCTTAGGTGAACGAACGCACAGCCGAGCAGTTTCAAGTAAACGTTTCTCCTGAGTTTTAGACGAAGTTTCCTGCTGTTTAGTACGTATGCCGGCATTGGGCTGGAAATACCGGTTTTGGGATTCTGCACAGAAAGGGTTTGCAAACCGCTGAATCCAAACGTGAGTTTAACTCAGTAAGTTGAATGCACACATTGACAACCATTCAGTTAGATAGCACCCTTTTGGTTTTAGGAGCAGATATTTCTCTGTACAGCGTATGGTCCCATTCACTCGGGAATATCCCAACGCAGCTCCTAGAAGAAACGTGTTTCTGACTCGCTGAATCTCAACATAGATTCAACTCTCTTAGGTGAACGAACGCACAGCAGAGCAGTTTCAAGGAAACGTTTTCATGAGTTTTAGGCGAAGTTTCCTGCTGTTTAGTACGGATGCCGGCATTGGGCTTGAAATACCGGTTTTGGGATTCTGCTCAGAAAGGATTTGCAAACCGCTGAATCCACACGTGAGATTAACTCTGTCAGTTGAATGCACACATTGACAACCATTCAGTTAGATAGCTCCGTTTTGGTTTTAGAAGCAGATATTTCTCTGTACAGCCTATGGTCCCATTCACTCGGGAATATCACAACGCAGCTCCTAGAAGAAACGTGTTTCTGACTCGCTGAATCTCAACATAGATTCAACTCTCTTAAGTGAACGAACTCACAGCAGAGCAGTTTTAAGGAAACGTTTCTCCTGAGTTGTAGACGAAGTTTCCTGCTGTTTAGTACGTATGCCGGCATTGAGCTGGAAATACCGGTTTTGGGATTCTGCACAGAAAGGGTTTGCAAACCGCTGAATCCACACGTGAGTTTAACTCTGTCTGTTGAATGCACGCATTGACATCCATTCAGTTAGATAGCACAGTTTTGGTTTTAGAAGCACATATTTCTCTGTACAGCTTATGATCCATTCACTCGAGAATATCCCAACGCAGCTCCTAGAAGAAACGTCTTTCTGACTCGCTGAATCACAGCATAGATTCAACTCTCTTAGGTGAACGAAAGCACAGCAGAGCAGTTTCAAGGAAACGTTTCTCCTGAGTTTTAGAGGAAGCTTCCTGCTGTTTAGTACGTATGCCGGCATTGGGCTGGAAATACCGGTTTTGGGATTCTGCACAGAAAGGGTTTGCAAACCGCTGAATCCACAAGTGAGTTTAACTCTGTCAGTTGAGTGCACACATTGACAACCATTCAGTTATATAGCTCCGTTTTGGTTTTAGAAGCAGATATTTCTCTGTACAGCCTATGGTCCCATTCACTCGGGAATATCCCAACACAGCTCGTAGAAGAAACGTGTTTCTGACTCGCTGAATCTCAACATAGATTCAACTCTCTTAGGTGAACGAACGCACAGCAGAGCAGTTTCATGGAAACGTTTCTCCTGAGTTTTAGACGAGGTTTCCTGCTGTTTAGTACGTATGCCGGCATTGGGCTGGAAATACCGGTTTTGGGATTCTGCACAGAAAGGGTTTGCAAACCGCTGAATCCACACGTGAGTTTAACTCTGTCAGTTGAATGCACACATTGACAACCATTCAGTTTGATAGCACCCTTTTGGTTTTAGAAGCAGATATTTCTCTGTACAGCCTATGGTCCCATTCACTCGGGAATATCCCAACGCAGCTCCTAGAAGAAACGTGTTTCTGACTCGCTGAATCTCAACATAGATACAACTCTCTTAGGTGAACGAATACACAGCAGAGCAGTTTCAAGGAAACTTTTCTCCTGAGTTTTAGGCGAAGTTTCCTGCTGTTTAGTACGTATGCCGGCATTGGGCTGGAAATACCTGTTTTGGGATTCTGCACAGAAAGGGTTTGCAAACCGCGGAATCCACACGTGAGTTTAACTCTGTCAGTTGAATTAACACATTGACAACCATTCAGTTTGATAGCACCCTTTTGGTTTAAGGAGCAGATATTTCTCAGTACAGCCTATGGTCCCATTCACTCGGGAATATCCCAACGCAGCTCCTAGAAGAAACGTGTTTCTGACTCGCTGAATCTCAACATAGATTCAACTCTCTTAGTTGAACGAACGCACAGCAGAGCAGTTTCAAGGAAACGTTTCTCCTGAGTTTTAGACGAAGTTTCCTGCTGTTTAGTACGTATGCCGGCATTGGGCTGTAAATACCGGTTTTGGGATTCTACACAGAAAGGGTTTGCAAACCGCTGAATCCACACGTGAGTTTAACTCTGTCAGTTGAATGCACACATTGTCAAAAATTCAGTTTGATAGCTCCGATTTGGTTTTAGAAGCAGATATTTCTCTGTACAGCCTATGGTCCCATTCACTCGGGAATATCCCAACGCAGCTCCTAGAAGACACGTGTTTCTGACTCGCTGAATCTCAACATAGATTCAACTCTCTTAGGTGAATGAACGCACAGCAGAGCAGTTTCAAGGAAACGTTTCTCCTGAGTTTTAGACGAAGTTTCCTACTGTTTAGTACGGATGCCGGCATTGGGCTGGAATTACCAGGTTTGGGATTCTGCACAGAAAGTGTTTGGAAACCGCTGAATCCACACGTGAGTTTAACTTTGTCAGTTGAATGCTCACATTGACAACCATCCAGTTAGATAGCTCCATTTTGGTTTTAGAAGCAGATATTTCTCTGTACAGCCTATGGTCCCATTCACTCGGGAATATCCCAACGCAGCTCCTCTAAGAAACGTGTTTCTGACTCGCTGAATCTCAACATAGATTCAACTCTCTTAGGTGAACGAACGCACAGCAGAGCAGTTTCAAGGAAACGTTTCTCCTGAGTTTTAGACGAAGTTTCCTGCAGTTTAATACGTATGCCGGCATTGAGCTGGAATTACCGGTTTTGGGATTCTGCACAGAAAGGGTTTGCAAACCGCTGAATCCAAACGTGAGTTTAACTCTGTCAGTTGAATGCACACATTGACAACCATTCAGTTAGATAGCACCCTTTTGGTTTTAGGAGCAGATATTTCTCTGTACAGCCTATGGTCCCATTCACTCGGGAATATCCCAACGCAGCTCCTAGAAGATACGTGTTTCTGACTCGCTGAATCTCAACATAGATTCAACTCTCTTAGGTTCACGAACGCACAGCAGAGCAGTTTCAAGGAAACGTTTCTCCTGAGTTTTAGACGAAGTTTCCTGCTGTTTAGTACGTATGCCGGCATTGGGCTGGAAATACCGGTTTTGGGATTCTGCACAGAAACGGTTTGCAAACCGCTGAATCCACACGTGAGTTTAACTCTGTCAGTTGAATGCACACATTGACAACCATTCAGTTAGATAGCTCCGTTTTGGTTTTAGAAGCAGATATTTCTCTGTACAGCCTATGGTCCCATTCACTCGGGAATATCCCAACGCAGCTCCTAGAAGAAACGTGTTTCTGACTCGCTGAATCTCAACAAAGATTCAACTCTCTTAGGTGAACGAACGCACAGCAGAGCAGTTTCAAGGAAACGTTTCTCCTGAGTTTTAGACGAAGTTTCCTGCAGTTTATTACGTATGCCGGCATTGAGCTGGAATTACCGGTTTTGGGATTCTGCACAGAAAGGGTTTGCAAACCGCTGAATCCAAACGTGAGTTTTACTCTGTCAGTTGATTGCACACATTGACAACCATTCAGTTAGATAGCACCCTTTTGGTTTTAGGAGCAGATATTTCTCTGTACAGCCTATGGTCCCATTCACTCGGGAATATCCCAACGCAGCTCTTAGAAGAAACGTGTTTCTGACTCGCTGAATCTCAACATAGATGCAACTCTCTTAGGTGAACGAACGCACAGCAGAGCAGTTTCAAGGAAATGTTTCTCCTGAGTTTTAGACGAAGTTTCCTGCTGTTTAGTACGTATGCCGGCATTGGGCTGGAAATACCTGTTTTGGGATTCTGCATAGAAAGGGTTTGCAAACCGCTGAAGCCAAACGTGAGTTTAACTCTGTCAGTTGAATGCACACATTGACAACCATTCAGTTAGATAGCACCCTTTTGGTTTTAGGAGCAGATATTTCTCTGTACAGCCTATGGTCCCATTCACTCGGGAATATCCTATCGCAGCTCCTAGAAGAAACGTGTTTCTGACTCGCTGAATCTCAACATAGATTCAACTCTCTTATTTGAACGAACGCACAGCAGAGCAGTTTCAAGGAAACGTTTCTCCTGAGTTTTAGACGAAGTTTCCTGCTGTTTAGTACGTATACCGGCATTGGGCTGGAAATACCGGTTTTGGGATTCTACACAGAAAGGGTTTGCAAACCGCTAAATCCACACGTGAGTTTAACTCTGTCAGTTGAATGCACACATTGTCAAAAATTCAGTTTGATAGCTCCGTTTTGGTTTTAGAAGCAGATATTTCTCTGTACAGCCTATGGTCCCATTCACTCGGGAATATCCCAACGCAGCTCCTAGAAGACACGTGTTTCTGACTCGCTGAATCTCAACATAGATTCAACTCTCTTAGGTGAATGAACGCACAGCAGAGCAGTTTCAAGGAAACGTTTCTCCTGAGTTTTAGACGAAGTTTCCTACTGTTTAGTACGGATGCCAGCATTGGGCTGGAATTACCGGTTTTGGGATTCTGCACAGAAAGGGTTTGGAAACCGCTGAATCCACACGTGAGTTTAACTTTGTCAGTTGAATGCTCACATTGACAACCATCCAGTTAGATAGCTCCATTTTGGTTTTAGAAGCAGATATTTCTCTGTACAGCCTATGGTCCCATTCACTCGGGAATATCCCAACGCAGCTCCTATAAGAAACGTGTTTCTGACTCACTGAATCTCAACATAGATTCAACTCTCTTAGGTGAACGAACGCACAGCAGAGCAGTTTCAAGGAAACGTTTCTCCTGAGTTTTAGACGAAGTTTCCTGCAGTTTAATACGTATGCCGGCATTGAGCTGGAATTACCGGTTTTGGGATTCTGCATAGAAAGGGTTTGCAAACCGCTGAAGCCAAACGTGAGTTTAACTCTGTCAGTTGAATGCACACATTGTCAACCATTCAGTTAGATAGCTCCGTTTTGGTTTTAGAAGCAGATATTTCTCTGTATAGCCTATGGTCCCATTCACTCGGGAATATCCCAACGCAGCTCCTAGAAGAAACGTGTTTCTGACTCGCTGAATCTCAACATAGATTCGACTCTCTTAGCTGAACGAACGCACAGCAGAGCAGTTTCAAGGAAACGTTTCTCCTGAGTTTTAGACGAAGTTTCCTGCTGTTTAGTACGGATGCCGGCATTGGGCTGGAAATACCGGTTTTGGGATTCTGCACAAAAAGGGTTTGCAAACCGCTGAATCCACACGTGAGTTTAACTTTGTCAGTTGAATGCACACATTGACATCCATTCAGTTAGATAGCTCCGTTTTGGTTTTAGAAGCAGATATTTCTCTGTACAGCCTATGGTCCCATTCACTCGGGAATATCCCAACGCAGCTCCTAGAAGAAACGTGATTCTGACTCGCTGAATCTCAACATAGGTTCAACTCTCTTAGGTGAACGAACGCACAGCAGAGCAGTTTCAAGAAAACGTTTCTCCTGAATTTTAGACGAAGTTTCCTGCTGTTTAGTACGTATGCCGGCATTGGGCTGGAAATATCGGTTTTGGGATTCTGCATAGAAAGGGTCTGCAAACCGCTGAAGCCAAACGTGAGTTTAACTCTGTCAGTTGAATGCACACATTGACAACCATTCAGTTAGATAGCACCCTTTTGGTTTTAGGAGCAGATATTTCTCTGTACAGTCTATGGTCCCATTCACTCGGGAATATCCCAACGCAGCTCCTAGAAGAAACGTGTTTCTGACTCGCTGAATCTCAACATAGATTCAACTCTCTTAGTTGAACGAACGCACAGCAGAGCAGTTTCAAGGAAACGTTTCTCCTGAGTTTTAGACGAAGTTTCCTGCTGTTTAGTACGTATGCCGGCATTGGGCTAGAAATACCGGTTTTGGGATTCTGCACAGAAACGGTTTGCAAACCGCTGAACCCACACGTGAGTTTAACTCTGTCAGTTGAATGCACACATTGACAACCATTCAGTTAGATAGCTCCGTTTTGGTTTTAGGAGCAGATATTTCTCTGTACAGCCTATGGTCCCATTCCCTCGGGAATATCCCAACGCAGCTCCTAGAAGAAACGTGTTTCTGACTCGCTGAATCTCAACATAGATTCAACTCTCTTAGGTGAACGAACGCACAGCAGAGCAGTTTCAAGGAAGCTTTTCTCCTGAGTTTTAGACGAAGTTTCCTGCTGTTTAGTACTGATGCCGGCATTGGGCTGGAAATACCGGTTTTGGGATTCTGCACAGAAAGGGTTTGCAAACCGCTGAATCCACACGTGAGTTTAACTCTGTCAGTTGAATGCACACATTCACAACCATCCAGTTAGATAGCTCCGTTTCGGTTTTAGAAGCAGATATTTCTCTGTACAGCCTATGGTCCCATTCACTCGGGAATATCCCAACGCAGCTCCTAGAAGAAACGTGTTTCTGACTCGCTGAATCTCAACATAGATTAAACTCTCTTAGGTGAACGAACGCACAGCAGAGCACTTTCAAGGAAACGTTTCTCCTGAGTTTTAGACGAAGTTTCCTGCTGTTTAGTACGTATGCCGGCATTGGGCTGGAAATACCGGTGTTGGGATTCTGCACAGAAAGGGTTTGCAAACCGCTGAATCCACACGTGAGTTTAACTCTGTCAGTTGAATGCACACATTGACAACCATTCAGTTAGATAGCTCCGTTTTGGTTTTAGAAGCAGATATTTCTCTGTACAGCCTATGGTCCCATTCACTCGGGAATATCCCAACGCAGCTCCTAGAAGAAACGTGTTTCTTACTCGCTGAATCTCAACATAGATTCAACTCTCTTAGGTGAACGAACGCACAGCAGAGCAGTTTCAAGGAAGCTTTTCTCCTGAGTTTTAGACGAAGTTTCCTGCTGTTTAGTACGTATGCCGGCATTGGGCTGGAAATACCGGTTTTGGGATTCTGCACAGAAAGGGTTTGCAAACCGCTGAATCCACACGTGAGTTTAACTCTGTCAGTGGAATGCACGCATTGACAACCATTCAGTTTGATAGCACCCTTTTGGTTTTAGAAGCAGATATTTCTCTGTACAGCCTATGGTCCCATTCACTCGGGAATATCCCAACGCAGCTCCTAGAAGAAACGTGTATCTGACTCGCTGAATGTCAACATAGATTCAACTCTCTTAGGTATACGAACGCACAGCAGAGCAGTTTCAAGGAAACGTTTCTCCTGAGTTTTAGACGAAATTTCCTGCTGTTTAGTACGTATGCCGGCATTGGGCTGGAAATACCGGTTTTGGGATTCTGCACCGAAAGGGTTTGCAAACCGCTGAATCCACACGTGAGTTTAACTCTGTCAGTTGAATGCACACATTGACAACCATTCAGTTTGATAGCACCCTTTTGGTTTTAGGAGCAGATATTTCTCTGTACAGCCTATGGTCCCATTCACTCGGGAATATCCCAACGCAGATCCTAGAAGAAAAGTGTTTCTGACTCGCTGAATCTCAACATAGATTCAACTCTCTTAGGTGAACGAACGCACAGCAGAGCAGTTTCAAGGAAACGTTTCTCCTGAGTTTTAGACGAAGTTTCCTGCTGTTTAGTACGTATGCCGGCATTGGGCTGGAAATACCGGTTTTGGGATTCTGCACAGAAAGGGTTTGCAAACCGCTGAATCCACACGTGAGTTTAATTCTGTCAGTTGAAAGCACACTTTGACAACCATTCAGTTAGATAGCTCCGTTTTGGTTTTAGAAGCAGATATTTCTCTGTACAGCCTATGGTCCCATTCACTCGGGAATATCCCAACGCAGCTCCTAGAAGAAACGTGTTTCTGACTCGCTGAATCTCAACATAGATTCAACTCTCTTTGGTGAACGAACGGACAGCAGAGCAGTTTCAAGGAAAGGTTTCTCCTGAGCTTTAGACGAAGTTTCCTGCTGTTTAGTACGGATGCCGGCATTGAGCTGGACGTACCGGTTTTGGGATTCTGCATAGAAAGGGTTTGCAAACCGCTGAATCCACACGTGAGTTTAACTCTGTCAGTTGAATGCACACACTGACAACCATTCAGTTAGATAGTTCCGTTTTTGTTTTAGAAGCAGATATTTCTCTGTACAGCCTATGGTCCCATTCACTCGGGAATATCCCAACGCAGCTCCTAGAAGAAACGTGTTTCTGACTCGCTGAATCTCAACATTGATTCAACTCTCTTAGATGAACGAACGCACAGCAGAGCAGTGTCAAGTAAACGTTTCTCCTGAGTTTTAGACGAAGTTTCCTGCTGTTTAGTACGTATGCCGGCATTGGGCTGGAAATACCGGTTTTGGGATTCTGCACAGAAAGGGTTTACAAAACGATGAATCCAAACGTGAGTTTAACTCTGTCAGTTGAATGCACACATTGACAACCATTCAGTTAGATAGCACCCTTTTGGTTTTAGGAGCAGATATTTCTCTGTACAGCCTATGGTCCCATTCACTCGGGAATATCCCAACGCAGCTCCTAGAAGAAACGTGTTTCTGACTCGCTGAATCTCAACATAGATTCAACTCTCTTAGGTGAACGAACGCACAGCAGAGCAGTTTCAAGGAAACGGTTCTCCTGAGTTTTAGACGAAGTTTCCTGCTGTTTAGTATGTATGCCGGCATTGGTCTGGAAATACCGGTTTTGGGATTCTGCACAGAAACGGTTTGCAAACCGCTGAACCCACACGTGAGTTTAACTCTGTCAGTTGAATGCACACATTGACAACCATTCAGTTAGATAGCACCCTTTTGGTTTTAGGAGCAGATATTTCTCTGTACAGCCTATGGTCCCATTCACTCGGGAATATCCCAACGCAGATCCTAGAAGAAAAGTGTTTCTGACTCGCTGAATCTCAACATAGATTCAACTCTCTTAGGTGAACGAACGCACAGCAGAGCAGTTTCAAGGAAACGTTTCTCCTGAGTTTTAGACGAAGTTTCCTGCTGTTTAGTACGTATGCCGGCATTGGGCTGGAAATACCGGTTTTGGGATTCTGCACAGAAACGGTTTGCAAACCGCTGAATCCACACGTGAGTTTAATTCTGTCAGTTGAAAGCACACTTTGACAACCATTCAGTTAGATAGCTCCGTTTTGGTTTTAGAAGCAGATATTTCTCTGTACAGCCTATGGTCCCATTCACTCGGGAATATCCCAACGCAGCTCCTAGAAGAAACGTGTTTCTGACTCGCTGAATCTCAACATAGATTCAACTCTCTTTGGTGAACGAACGGACAGCAGAGCAGTTTCAAGGAAAGGTTTCTCCTGAGCTTTAGACGAAGTTTCCTGCTGTTTAGTACGGATGCCGGCATTGAGCTGGACGTACCGGTTTTGGGATTCTGCACAGAAAGGGTTTCCAAACCGCTGAATCCACACGTGAGTTTAACTCTGTCAGTTGAATGCACACACTGACAACCATTCAGTTAGATAGTTCCGTTTTTGTTTTAGAAGCAGATATTTCTCTGTACAGCCTATGGTCCCATTCACTCGGGAATATCCCAACGCAGCTCCTAGAAGAAACGTGTTTCTGACTCGCTGAATCTCAACATTGATTCAACTCTCTTAGGTGAACGAACGCACAGCAGAGCAGTGTCAAGGAAACGTTTCTCCTGAGTTTTAGACGAAGTTTCCTGCAGTTTAATACGTATGCCGGCATTGAGCTGGAATTACCGGTTTTGGGATTCTGCACAGAAAGGGTTTGTAAACCGCTGAATCCAAACGTGAGTTTAACTCTGTCAGTTGAATGCACACATTGACAACCAATCAGTTAGATACCACCCTTTTGGTTTTAGGAGCAGATATTTCTCTGTACAGCCTATGGTCCCATTCACTCGGGAATATCCCAACGCAGCTCCTAGAAGAAACGTGTTTCTGACTCGCTGAATCTCAACATAGATTCAACTCTCTTAGGTTCACGAACGCACAGCAGAGCAGTTTCAAGAAAATGTTTCTCCTGAGTTTTCGACGAAGTTTCCTGCTGTTTAGTACGTATGACGGCATTGGGCTGGAAATACCGGTTTTGGGATTCTGCACAAAAAGGGTTTGCAAACCGCTGAATCCACACGTGAGTTTAACTTTGTCAGTTGAATGCACACATTGACATCCATCCAGTTAGATAGCTCCGTTTTGGTTTTAGAAGCAGATATTTCTCTGTACAGCCTATGGTCCCATTCACTCGGGAATATCCCTACGCAGCTCCTAGAAGAAACGTGTTTCTGACTCGATGAATCTCAACATAGGTTCAACTCTCTTAGGTGAACGAACGCACAGCAGAGCAGTTTCAAGGAAACGTTTCTCCTGAGTTTTAGACGAAGTTTCCTGCTGTTTAGTACGGATGCCGGCATTGGGCTGGAAATACCGGTTTTGGGATTCTGCACAAAAAGGGTTTGCAAACCGCTGAATCCACACGTGAGTTTAACTTTGTCAGTTGAATGCACACATTGACATCCATCCAGTTAGATAGCTCCGTTTTGGTTTTAGAAGCAGATATTTCTCTGTACAGCCTATGGTCCCATTCACTCGGGAATATCCCAGCGCAGCTCCTAGAAGAAACGTGTTTCTGACTCGATGAATCTCAACATAGGTTCAACTCTCTTAGGTGAACGAACGCACAGCAGAGCAGTTTCAAGGAAACGTTTCTCCTGAGTTTTAGACGAAGTTTCCTGCTGTTTAGTACGTATGCCGGCATTGAGCTGGAATTACCGCTTTTGAGATTCTGCACAGAAAGGGTTTGTAAACCGCTGAATCCAAACGTGAGTTTAACTCTGTCAGTTGAATGCACACATTGACAACCATTCAGTTAGATAGCACCCTTTTGGTTTTAGGAGCAGATATTTCTCTGTACAGCCTATGGTCCCATTCACTCGGGAATATCCCAACGCAGCTCCTAGAAGAAACGTGTTTCTGACTCGCTGAATCTCAACATAGATTCCACTCTCTTAGGTGAATGAACGCACAGCAGAGCAGTTTGAAGGAAACTTTTCTCCTGAGTTTTAGACGAAGTTTCCTGCTGTTTAGTACGTATGCCGACATTGGGCTGGAAATACTGGTTTTGGGATTCTGCACAGAAACGCTTTGCAAACCGCTGAATCCACACGTGAGTTTAACTCTGTCAGTTGAATGCACACATTGACAACCATTCAGTTAGATAGCTCCGTTTTGGTTTCAGAAGCAGATATTTCTCTGTACAGCCTATGGTCCCATTCACTCGGGAATATCCCAACGCAGCTCCTAGCATAAACGTGTTTCTGACTCGCTGAATCTCAACATAGATTCAACTCTCTTAGGTGAACGAACGCACAGCAGAGCAGTTTCAAGGAAACGTCTCTCCTGAGTTTTAGACGAAGTTTCCTGCTGTTTAGTACGTATGCCGGCATTGGGCTGGAAATACCGATTTTGGGATTCTGCACAGAAAGGGTTTGCAAACCGCTGAATCCACACGTGAGTTTAACTCTGTCAGTTGAATGCACACATTGACAAATATTCAGTTTGATTACCCCCTTTAGTTTTTAGAAGCAGATATTTCTCTGTACAGCCTATGGTCCCATTCACTCGGGAATATCCCAACGCAGCTCCTAGAAGGAACGTGTTTCTGACTCGCTGAATCTCAACATAGATTCAACTCTCTTAGGTGAACGAACGCACAGCAGAGCAGTTTCAAGGAAACTTTTCTCCTGAGTTTTAGACGAAATTTCCTGCTGTTTAGTACGTATGCCGGCATTGGGCTGGAAATACCGGTTTTGGGATTCTGCACAGAAACGGTTTGCAAACCGCTGAATCCACACGTGAGTTTAACTCTGTCAGTTGAGTGCACACATTGACAACCATCCAGTTGGATAGCTCCGTTTTGGTTTTAGAAGCAGATATTTCTCTGTACAGCCTATGGTCCCTTTCACTCGGGAATATCCCAACGCAGCTCCTAGAAGAAACGTGTTTCTGACTCGCTGAATCTCAACATAGATTCAACTCTCTTAGGTGAACGAATGCACAGCAGAGCAGTTTCAAGGAAACTTTTCTGCTGAGTTTTAGGCGAAGTTTCCTGCTGTTTAGTACGTATGCCGGCATTGGGCTGGAAATACCGGTTTTGGGATTCTGCACAGAAAGGGTTTGCAAACCGCTGAATCCACACGTGAGTTTAACTCTGTCAGTTGAATGCCCACATTGACAACCATTCAGTTAGATAGCTCCGTTTTGGTTATAGAAGCAGATATTTCTCTGTACAGCCTATGGTCCCATTCACTCGGGAATATCCCAACGCAGCTCCTAGAAGAAACGTGTTTCTGACTCGCTGAATCTCAACATAGATTCAACTCTCTTAGGTGAACGAACGCACAGCAGAGCAGTTTCAAGGAAACGTTTCTCCTGAGTTTTAGACGAAGTTTCCTGCTGTTTAGTACGTATGCCGGCATTGGGCTGGAAATACCGGTTTTGCGATTCTGCACAGAAAGGGTTTTCAAACCGCTGAATCCACACGTGAGTTTAACTCTGTCAGTTGAATGCACACATTGACAACCATTCAGTTTGATAGCACCCTTTTGGTTTTAGAAGCAGATATTTCTCTGTACAGCCTATGGTCCCATTCACTCGGGAATATCCCAACGCAGCTCCTAGAAGAAACGTGTTTCTGACTCGCTGAATCTCAACATAGATTCAACTCTCTTAGGTGAACGAACGCACAGCAGAGCAGTTTCAAGGAAACGTTTCTCCTGAGTTTTAGACGAAGTTTCCTGCTGTTTAGTACCTATGCCGGCATTGGGCTGGAAATACCGGTTTCGGGATTCTGCACAGAAAGGGTTTGCAAACCGCTGATTCCACACGTGAGTTTAACTTTGTCAGCTGAATGCACGCATTGACAACCATTCAGTTAGATAGCACAGTTTTGGTTTTAGAAGCACATATTTCTCTGTATAGCCTATGGTCCCATTCACTCGGGAATATCCCAACGCAGCTCCTAGAAGAAACGTGTTTCTGACTCGCTGAATCTCAACATAGATTCAACTCTCTTAGGTGAACGAACGCACAGCAGAGCAGTTTCAAGGAAACGTTTCTCCTGAGTTTTAGACGAAGTTTCCTGCTGTTTAGTACGGATGCCGGCATTGGGCTGGAAATACCGGTTTTGGGATTCTGCACAAAAAGGATTTGCAAACCGCTGAATCCACACGTGAGTTTAACTTTGTCA
This sequence comes from Aotus nancymaae, assembly GCF_030222135.1. NCBI lineage: Eukaryota > Metazoa > Chordata > Mammalia > Primates > Aotidae > Aotus > Aotus nancymaae. The sequence goes on along the minus strand of NW_026988549.1, from coordinate 2,166,187 downwards.
GTTGAATGCACACATTGACATCCATCCAGTTAGATAGCTCCGTTTTGGTTTTAGAAGCAGATATTTCTCTGTACAGCCTATGGTCCCATTCACTCGGGAATATCCCAACGCAGCTCCTAGAAGAAACGTGTTTCTGACTCGCTGAATCTCAACATAGATTCAACTCTCTTAGGTGAACGAACGCACAGCAGAGCAGTTTCAAGGAAACGTTTCTCCTGAGTTTTAGACGAAGTTTCCTGCTGTTTAGTACGTATGCCGGCATTGAGCTGGAATTACCGCTTTTGGGATTCTGCACAGAAAGGGTTTGTAAACCGCTGAATCCAAACGTGAGTTTAACTCTGTCAGTTGAATGCACACATTGACAACCATTCAGTTAGATAGCACCCTTTTGGTTTTAGGAGCAGATATTTCTCTGTACAGCCTATGGTCCCATTCACTCGGGAATATCCCAACGCAGCTCCTAGAAGAAACGTGTTTCTGACTTGCTGAATCTCAGCATAGATTCAACTGTCTTAGGTGAACGAACGCACAGCAGAGCAGTTTCAAGTAAACGTTTCTCCTGACTTTTAGACGAAGTTTCCTGCTGTTTAGTACGTATGCCGGCATTGGGCTGGAAATACCGGTTTTGGGATTCTGCACAGAAAGGGTTTGCAAACCGCTGAATCCACACATGAGTTTAACTCTGTCAGTTGAATGCACACATTGACAAAAATTCAGTTTGATAGCTCCGTTTTTGTTTTAGAAACAGATATTTCTCTGTACAGCCTATGGTCCCATTCACTCGGGAATATCCCAACGCAGCTCCTTGAAGAAACGTGTTTCTGACTCGCTGAATCTCAACATAGATTCAACTCTCTTAGGTGAATGAACGCACAGCAGAGCAGTTTGAAGGAAACTTTTCTCCTGAGTTTTAGACTAAGTTTCCTGCTGTTTAGTACGTATGCCGACATTGGGCTGGAAATACTGGTTTTGGGATTCTGCACAGAAACGGTTTGCAAACCGCTGAATCCACACGTGAGTTTAACTCTGTCAGTTGAATGCACACATTGACAACCATTCAGTTAGATAGCTCCGTTTTGGTTTCAGAAGCAGATATTTCTCTGTACAGCCTATGGTCCCATTCACTCGGGAATATCCCAACGCAGCTCCTAGCATAAACGTGTTTCTGACTCGCTGAATCTCAACATAGATTCAACTCTCTTAGGTGAACGAACGCACAGCAGAGCAGTTTCAAGGAAACGTTTCTCCGGAGTTTTAGACGAAGTTTCCTGCTGTTTAGTACGTATGCCGGCATTGGGCTGGAAATACCGATTTTGGGATTCTGCACAGAAAGGGTTTGCAAACCGCTGAATCCACACGTGAGTTTAACTCTGTCAGTTGAATGCACACATTGACAACCATTCAGTTTGATTACCCCCTTTTGGTTTTAGAAGCAGATATTTCTCTGTACAGCCTATGGTCCCATTCACTCGGGAATATCCCAACGCAGCTCCTAGAAGGAACGTGTTTCTGACTCGCTGAATCTCAAAATAGATTCAACTCTCTTAGGTGAACGAGCGCACAGCAGAGCAGTTTCAAGGAAACTTTTCTCCTGAGTTTTAGACGAAATTTCCTGCTGTTTAGTACGTATGCCGGCATTGGGCTGGAAATACCGGTTTTGGGATTCTGCACAGAAACGGTTTGCAAACCGCTGAATCCACACGTGAGTTTAACTCTGTCAGTTGATTGCACACATTGACAACCATCCAGTTGGATAGCTCCGTTTTGGTTTTAGAAGCAGATATTTCTCTGTACAGCCTATGGTCCCATTCACTCGGGAATATCCCAACGCAGCTCCTAGAAGAAACGTGTTTCTGACTCGCTGAATCTCAACATAGATTCAACTCTCTTAGGTGAACGAACGCACAGCAGAGCAGTTTCAAGGAAACGTTTCTCCTGAGTTTTAGACGAAGTTTCCTGCTGTTTAGTACGGATGCCGGCATTGGGCTGGAAATACCGGTTTTGCGATTCTGCACAGAAAGGGTTTTCAAACCGCTGAATCCACGCGTGAGTTTAACTCTGTCAGTTGAATGCACACATTGACAACCATTCAGTTTGATAGCACCCTTTTGGTTTTAGAAGCAGATATTTCTCTGTACAGCCTATGGTCCCATTCACTCGGGAATATCCCAACGCAGCTCCTAGAAGAAACGTGTTTCTGACTCGCTGAATCTCAACATAGATTCAACTCTCTTAGGTGAACGAATGCACAGCAGAGCAGTTTCAAGGAAACTTTTCTGCTGAGTTTTAGGCGAAGTTTCCTGCTGTTTAGTACGTATGCCGGCATTGGGCTGGAAATACCGGTTTTGGGATTCTGCACAGAAAGGGTTTGCAAACCGCTGAATCCACACGTGAGTTTAACTCTGTCAGTTGAATGCCCACATTGACAACCATTCAGTTAGATAGCTCCGTTTTGGTTATAGAAGCAGATATTTCTCTGTACAGCCTATGGTCCCATTCACTCGGGAATATCCCAACGCAGCTCCTAGAAGAAACGTGTTTCTGACTCGCTGAATCTCAACATAGATTCAACTCTCTTAGGTGAACGAACGCACAGCAGAGCAGTTTCAAGGAAACGTTTCTCCTGAGTTTTAGACGAAGTTTCCTGCTGTTTAGTACGGATGCCGGCATTGGGCTGGAAATACCGGTTTTGGGATTCTGCACAGAAAGGGTTTGCAAACCGCTGAATCCACACGTGAGTTTAACTTTGTCAGTTGAATGCACACATTGACAACCATCCAGTTAGATAGCTCCGTTTTGGTTTTAGAAGCAGATATTTCTCTGTACAGCCTATGGTCCCATTCACTCGGGAATATCCCAACGCAGCTCCTAGAAGAAACGTGTTTCTGACTCGCTGAATCTCAACATAGATTCAACTCTCTTAGGTGAACGAACGCACAGCAGAGCAGTTTCAAGGAAACGTTTCTCCTGAGTTTTAGACGAAGTTTCCTGCTGTTTAGTACGGATGCCGGCATTGGGCTGGAAATACCGGTTTTGCGATTCTGCACAGAAAGGGTTTTCAAACCGCTGAATCCACACGTGAGTTTAACTCTGTCAGTTGAATGCACACATTGACAACCATTCAGTTTGATAGCACCCTTTTGGTTTTAGAAGCAGATATTTCTCTGTACAGCCTATGGTCCCATTCACTCGGGAATATCCCAACGCAGCTCCTAGAAGAAACGTGTTTCTGACTCGCTGAATCTCAACATAGATTCAACTCTCTTAGGTGAACGAATGCACAGCAGAGCAGTTTCAAGGAAACTTTTCTCCTGAGTTTTAGGCGAAGTTTCCTGCTGTTTAGTACGTATGCCGGCATTGGGCTAGAAATACCGGTTTTGGGATTCTGCACAGAAAGGGTTTGCAAACCGCTGAATCCACACGTGAGTTTAACTCTGTCAGTTGAATGCACACATTGACAACCATTCAGTTAGATAGCTCCGTTTTGGTTTTAGAAGCAGATATTTCTCTGTACAGCCTATGGTCCCATTCACTCGGGAATATCCCAACGCAGCTCCTAGAAGAAACGTGTTTCTGACTCGCTGAATCTCAACATAGATTCAACTCTCTTAGGTGAACGAACGCACAGCAGAGCAGTTTCAAGGAAACGTTTCTCCTGAGTTTTAGACGAAGTTTCCTGCTGTTTAGTACGGATGCCGGCATTGGGCTGGAAATACCGGTTTTGGGATTCTGCACAGAAAGGGTTTGCAAACCGCTGAATCCACACGTGAGTTTAACTTTGTCAGTTGAATGCACACATTGACAACCACCCAGTTAGATAGCTCCGTTTTGGTTTTAGAAGCAGATATTTCTCTGTACAGCCTATGGTCCCATTCACTCGGGAATATCCCAACGCAGCTCCTAGAAGAAACGTGTTTCTGACTCGCTGAATCTCAACATAGATTCATCTCTCTTAGGTGAACGAACGCACAGCAGAGCAGTTTCAAGGAAACGTTTCTCCTGAGTTTTAGACGAAGTTTCCTGCTGTTTAGTACCTATGCCGGCATTGGGCTGGAAATACCGGTTTTGGGATTCTGCACAGAAAGGGTTTGCAAACCGCTGAATCCACACGTGAGTTTAACTCTGTCAGCTGAATGCACGCATTGACAACCATTCAGTTAGATAGCACAGTTTTGGTTTTAGAAGCACATATTTCTCTGTACAGCCTATGGTCCCATTCACTCGGGAATATCCCAACGCAGCTCCTAGAAGAAACGTGTTTCTGACTCGCTGAATCTCAACATAGATTCAACTCTCTTAGGTGAACGAACGCACAGCAGAGCAGTTTCAAGGAAACGTTTCTCCTGAGTTTTAGACGAAGTTTCCTGCTGTTTAGTACGGATGCCGGCATTGGGCTGGAAATACCGGTTTTGCGATTCTGCACAGAAAGGGTTTTCAAACCGCTGAATCCACACGTGAGTTTAACTCTGTCAGTTGAATGCACACATTGACAACCATTCAGTTTGATAGCACCCTTTGGTTTTAGAAGCAGATATTTCTCTGTACAGCCTATGGTCCCATTCACTCGGGAATATCCCAACGCAGCTCCTAGAAGAAACGTGTTTCTGACTCGCTGAATCTCAACATAGATTCCACTCTCTTAGGTGAATGAACGCACAGCAGAGCAGTTTGAAGGAAACTTTTCTCCTGAGTTTTAGACGAAGTTTCCTGCTGTTTAGTACGTATGCCGACATTGGGCTGGAAATACTGGTTTTGGGATTCTGCACAGAAACGGTTTGCAAACCGCTGAATCCACACGTGAGTTTAACTCTGTCAGTTGAATGCACACATTGACAACCATTCAGTTAGATAGCTCCGTTTTGGTTTCAGAAGCAGATATTTCTCTGTACAGCCTATGGTCCCATTCACTCGGGAATATCCCAACGCAGCTCCTAGCATAAACGTGTTTCTGACTCGCTGAATCTCAACATAGATTCAACTCTCTTAGGTGAACGAACGCACAGCAGAGCAGTTTCAAGGAAACGTTTCTCCTGAGTTTTAGACGAAGTTTCCTGCTGTTTAGTACGTATGCCGGCATTGGCCTGGAAACACCGATTTTGGGATTCTGCACAGAAAGGGTTTGCAAACCGCTGAATCCACACGTGAGTTTAACTCTGTCAGTTGAATGCACACATTGACAACCATTCAGTTTGATTACCCCCTTTTGATGTTAGAAGCAGATATTTCTCTGTACAGCCTATGGTCCCATTCACTCGGGAATATCCCAACGCAGCTCTTGGAAGAAACGTGTTTCTGACTCGCTGAATCTCAACATAGATTCAACTCTCTTAGGTGAACGAACGCACAGCAGAGCAGTTTCAAGGAAACGTTTCTCCTGAGTTTTAGACGAAGTTTCCTGCTGTTTAGTACGGATGCCGGCATTGGGCTGGAAATACCGGTTTTGGGATTCTGCACAGAAAGGGTTTGCAAACCGCTGAATCCACACGTGAGTTTAACTCTGTCAGTTGAATGCCCACATTGACAACCATCCAGTTAGATAGCTCCGTTTTGGTTTTAGAAGCAGATATTTCTCTGTACAGCCTATGGTCCCATTCACTCGGGAATATCCCAACGCAGCTCCTAGAAGAAACGTGTTTCTGACTCGCTGAATCTCAACATAGATTCAACTCTCTTAGGTGAACGAACGCACAGCAGAGCAGTTTCAAGGAAACGTTTCTCCTGAGTTTTAGACGAAGTTTCCTGCAGTTTAGTACGTATGCCGGCATTGAGCTGGAATTACCGGTTTTGGGATTCTGCAAAGAAAGGGTTTGTAAACCGCTGAATCCAAACGTGAGTTTAACTCTGTCAGTTGAAGGCACACATTGACAACCAATCAGTTAGATACCACCCTTTTGGTTTTAGGAGCAGATATCTCTCTGTACAGCCTATGGTCCCATTCACTCGGGAATATCCCAACGCAGCTCCTAGAAGAAACGTGTTTCTGACTCGCAGAATCTCAACATAGATTCAACTCTCTTAGGTGAACGAACGCACAGCAGAGCAGTTTCAAGGAAACGTTTCTCCTGAGTTTTAGACGAAGTTTCCTGCTGTTTAGTACGTATGCCGGCATTGGGCTGGAAATACCGGTTTTGGGATTCTGCACAGAAAGGGTTTGCAAACCGCTGAATCCACCCGTGAGTTTAACTCTGTCAGCTGAATGCACGCATTGGCAACCATTCAGTTAGATAGCACAGTTTTGGTTTTAGAAGCACATATTTCTCTGTATAGCCTATGGTCCCATTCACTCGGGAATATCCCAACGCAGCTCCTAGAAGAAACGTGTTTCTGACTCGCTGAATCTCAACATAGATTCAACTCTCTTAGGTGAACGAACGCACAGCAGAGCAGTTTCAAGGAAACGTTTCTCCTGAGTTTTAGACGAAGTTTCCTGCTGTTTAGTACGGATGCCGGCATTGGGCTGGAAATACCGGTTTTGGGATTCTGCAGAAAAAGGGTTTGTAAACCGCTGAATCCACACGTGAGTTTAACTTTGTCAGTTGAATGCACACATTGACATCCATCCAGTTAGATAGCTCCGTTTTGGTTTTAGAAGCAGATATTTCTCTGTACAGCCTATGGTCCCATTCACTCGGGAATATCCCAACGCAGCTCCTAGAAGAAACGTGTTTCTGACTCGATGAATCTCAACATAGGTTCAACTCTCTTAGGTGAACGAACGCACAGCAGAGCAGTTTCAAGGAAACGTTTCTCCTGAGTTTTAGATGAAGTTTCCTGCTGTTTAGTACGTATGCCGGCATTGAGCTGGAAATACCGGTTTTGGGATTCTGCACAGAAAGGGTTTGTAAACCGCTGAATCCAAACGTGAGTTTAACTCTGTCAGTTGAATGCACACATTGACAACCATTCAGTTAGATAGCACCCTTTTGGTTTTAGGAGCAGATATTTCTCTGTACAGCCTATGGTCCCATTCACTCGGGAATATCCCAACGCAGCTCCTAGAAGAAACGTGTTTCTGACTTGCTGAATCTCAGCATAGATTCAACTGTCTTAGGTGAACGAACGCACAGCAGAGCAGTTTCAAGGAAACGTTTCTCCTGAGTTTTAGACGAAGTTTCCTGCTGTTTAGTACGTATGCCGGCATTGGGCTGGAAATACTGGTTTTGGGATTCTGCACAGAAAGGGTTTGCAAACCGCTGAATCCACACATGAGTTTATCTCTGTCAGTTGAATGCACACATTGACAAAAATTCAGTTTGATAGCTCCGTTTTTGTTTTAGAAACAGGTATTTCTCTGTACAGCCTATGGTCCCATTCACTCGGGAATATCCCAACGCAGCTCCTAGAAGAAACGTGTTTCTGACTCGCAGAATCTCAACATAGATTCAACTCTCTTAGGTGAACGAACGCACAGCAGAGCAGTTTCAAGGAAACGTTTCTCCTGAGTTTTAGACGAAGTTTCCTGCTGTTTAGTACGTATGCCGGCATTGGGCTGGAAATACCGATTTTGGGATTCTGCACAGAAAGGGTTTGCAAACCGCTGAATCCACACGTGAGTTTAACTCTGTCAGTTGAATGCACACATTGACAACCATTCAGTTTGATTACCCCCTTTTGGTTTTAGAAGCAGATATTTCTCTGTACAGCCTATGGTCCCATTCACTCGGGAATATCCCAACGCAGCTCCTAGAAGGAACGTGTTTGTGACTCGCTGAATCTCAACATAGATTCAACTCTCTTAGGTGAACGAACGCACAGCAGAGCAGTTTCAAGGAAACTTTTCTCCTGAGTTTTAGACGAAATTTCCTGCTGTTTAGTACGTATGCCGGCAATGGGCTGGAAATACCGGTTTTGGGATTCTGCACAGAAACGGTTTGCAAACCGCTGAATCCACACGTGAGTTTAACTCTGTCAGTTGCGTGCACACATTGACAACCATCCAGGTGGAAAGTTCCGTTTTGGTTTTAGAAGCAGATATTTCTCTGTACAGCCTATGGTCCCATTCACTCGGGAATATCCCAACGCAGCTCCTAGAAGAAACGTGTTTCTGACTCGCTGAATCTCAACATAGATTCAACTCTCTTAGGTGAACGAACGCACAGCAGAGCAGTTTCAAGGAAACGTTTCTCCTGAGTTTTAGACGAAGTTTCCTGCTGTTTAGTACGGATGCCGGCATTGGGCTGGAAATACCGGTTTTGCGATTCTGCACAGAAAGGGTTTGCAAACCGCTGAATCCACACGTGAGTTTAACTCTGTCAGTTGAATGCACACATTGACAACCATTCAGTTTGATTACCCCCTTTTGGTTTTAGAAGCAGATATTTCTCTGTACAGCCTATGGTCCCATTCACTCGGGAATATCCCAACGCAGCTCCTAGAAGGAACGTGTTTGTGACTCGCTGAATCTCAACATAGATTCAACTCTCTTAGGTGAACGAACGCACAGCAGAGCAGTTTCAAGGAAACGTTTCTCCTGAGTTTTAGACGAAATTTCCTGCTGTTTAGTACGTATGCCGGCATTGGGCTGGAAATACCGGTTTTGGGATTCTGCACAGAAACGGTTTGCAAACCGCTGAATCCACACGTGAGTTTAACTCTGTCAGTTGCGTGCACACATTGACAACCATCCAGGTGGAAAGCTCCGTTTTGGTTTTAGAAGCAGATATTTCTCTTTACAGCCTATGGTCCCATTCACTCGGGAATATCCCAACGCAGCTCCTAGAAGAAACGTGTTTCTGACTCGCTGAATCTCAACATAGATTCAACTCTCTTAGGTGAACGAACGCACAGCAGAGCAGTTTCAAGGAAACGTTTCTCCTGAGTTTTAGACGAAGTTTCCTGCTGTTTAGTACGGATGCCGGCATTGGGCTGGAAATACCGGTTTTGCGATTCTGCACAGAAAGGGTTTGCAAACCGCTGAATCCACACGTGAGTTTAACTCTGTCAGTTGAATGCACACATTGACAACCATTCAGTTTGATAGCACCCTTTTGGTTTTAGAAGCAGATATTTCTCTGTACAGCCTATGGTCCCATTCACTCGGGAATATCCCAACGCAGCTCCTAGAAGAAACGTGTTTCTGACTTGCTGAATCTCAGCATAGATTCAACTGTCTTAGGTGAACGAACGCACAGCAGAGCAGTTTCAAGGAAACGTTTCTCCTGAGTTTTAGACGAAGTTTCCTGCTGTTTAGTACGTATGCCGGCATTGGGCTGGAAATACCGGTTTTGGGATTCTGCACAGAAAGGGTTTGCAAACCGCTGAATCCACACATGAGTTTAACTCTGTCAGTTGAATGCACACATTGACAAAAATTCAGTTTGATAGCTCCGTTTTTGTTTTAGAAACAGATATTTCTCTGTACAGCCTATGGTCCCATTCACTCGGGAATATCCCAACGCAGCTCCTAGAAGAAACGTGTTTCTGACTCGCTGAATCTCAACATAGATTCAACTCTCTTAGGTGAATGAACGCACAGCAGAGCAGTTTGAAGGAAACTTTTCTCCTGAGTTTTAGACGAAGTTTCCTGCTGTTTAGTACGTATGCCGACATTGGGCTGGAAATACTGGTTTTGGGATTCTGCACAGAAACGGTTTGCAAACCGCTGATTCCACACGTGAGTTTAACTCTGTCAGTTGAATGCACACATTGACAACCATTCAGTTAGATAGCTCCGTTTTGGTTTCAGAAGCAGATATTTCTCTGTACAGCCTATGGTCCCATTCACTCAGGAATATCCCAACGCAGCTCCTCTAAGAAACGTGTTTCTGACTCGCTGAATCTCAACATAGATTCAACTCTCTTAGGTGAACGAACGCACAGCAAAGCAGTTTCAAGGAAACGTTTCTCCTGAGTTTTAGACGAAGTTTCCTGCTGTTTAGTACGTATGCCGGCATTGGGCTGGAAATACCGATTTTGGGATTCTGCACAGAAAGGGTTTGCAAACCGCTGAATCCACACGTGAGTTTAACTCTGTCAGTTGAATGCACACATTGACAACCATTCAGTTTGATTACCCCCTTTTGGTTTTAGAAGCAGATATTTCTCTGTACAGCCTATGGTCCCATTCACTCGGGAATATCCCAACGCAGCTCCTAGAAGGAACGTGTTTGTGACTCGCTGAATCTCAACATAGATTCAACTCTCTTAGGTGAACGAACGCACAGCAGAGCAGTTTCAAGGAAACTTTTCTCCTGAGTTTTAGACGAAATTTCCTGCTGTTTAGTACGTATGCCGGCATTGGGCTGGAAATACCGGTTTTGGGATTCTGCACAGAAACGGTTTGCAAACCGCTGAAACCACACGTGAGTTTAACTCTGTCAGTTGCGTGCACACATTGACAACCATGCAGGTGGAAAGCTCCGTTTTGGTTTTAGAAGCAGATATTTCTCTGTACAGCCTATGGTCCCATTCACTCGGGAATATCCCAACGCAGCTCCTAGAAGAAACGTGTTTCTGACTCGCTGAATCTCAACATAGATTCAACTCTCTTAGGTGAACGAACGCACAGCAGAGCAGTTTCAAGGAAACGTTTCTCCTGAGTTTTAAACGAAGTTTCCTGCTGTTTAGTACGGATGCCGGCATTGGGCTGGAAATACCGGTTTTGGGATTCTGCACAGAAAGGGTTTGCAAACCGCTGAATCCACACGTGAGTTTAACTCTGTCAGTTGAATGCACACATTGACAACCATTCAGTTTGATAGCACCCTTTTGGTTTTAGAAGCAGATATTTCTCTGTACAGCCTATGGTCCCATTCACTCGGGAATATCCCAACGCAGCTCCTAGAAGAAACGTGTTTCTGACTCGCTGAATCTCAACATAGATTCAACTCTCTAAGGTGAACGAATGCACAGCAGAGCAGTTTCAAGGAAACTTTTCTCCTGAGTTTTAGGCGAAGTTTCCTGCTGTTTAGTACGTATGCCGGCATTGGGCTGGAAATACCGGGTTTGGGATTCTGCACAGAAAGGGTTTGCAAACAGCTGAATCCACACGTGAGTTTAACTCTGTCAGTTGAATGCCCACATTGACAACCATTCAGTTAGATAGCTCCGTTTTGGTTTTAGAAGCAGATATTTCTCTGTACAGCCTATGGTCCCATTCACTCGGGAATATCCCAACGCAGCTCCTAGAAGAAACGTGTTTCTGACTCGCTGAATCTCAACATAGATTCAACTCTCTTAGGTGAACGAACGCACAGCAGAGCAGTTTCAAGGAAACGTTTCTCCTGAGTTTTAGACGAAGTTTCCTGCTGTTTAGTACGGATGCCGGCATTGGGCTGGAAATACCGGTTTTGGGATTCTGCACAGAAAGGGTTTGCAAACCGCTGAATCCACACGTGAGTTTAACTCTGTCAGCTGAATGCACGCATTGACAACCATTCAGTTTGATAGCACAGTTTTGGTTTTAGAAGCACATATTTCTCTGTATAGCCTATGGTCCCATTCACTCGGGAATATCCCAACGCAGCTCCTAGAAGAAACGTGTTTCTGACTCGCTGAATCTCAACATAGATTCAACTCTCTTAGGTGAACGAACGCACAGCAGAGCAGTTTCAAGGAAACGTTTCTCCTGAGTTTTAGATGAAGTTTCCTGCTGTTTAGTACGTATGCCGGCATTGAGTTGGAATTACCGCTTTTGGGATTCTGCACAGAAAGGGTTTGTAAACCGCTGAATCCAAACGTGAGTTTAACTCTGTCAGTTGAATGCACACATTGACAACCATTCAGTTAGATAGCACCCTTTTGGTTTTAGGAGCAGATATTTCTCTGTACAGCCTATGGTCCCATTCACTCGGGAATATCCCAGCGCAGCTCCTAGAAGAAACGTGTTTCTGACTTGCTGAATCTCAGCATAGATTCAACTGTCTTAGGTGAACGAACGCACAGCAGAGCAGTTTCAAGGAAACGTTTCTCCTGAGTTTTAGACGAAGTTTCCTGCTGTTTAGTACGTATGCCGGCATTGGGCTGGAAATACCGGTTTTGGGATTCTGCACAGAAAGGGTTTGCAAACCGCTGAATCCACACATGAGTTTATCTCTGTCAGTTGAATGCACACATTGACAAAAATTCAGTTTGATAGCTCCGTTTTTGTTTTAGAAACAGATATTTCTCTGTACAGCCTATGGTCCCATTCACTCGGGAATATCCCAACGCAGCTCCTAGAAGAAACGTGTTTCTGACTCGCTGAATCTCAACATAGATTCAACTCTCTTAGGTGAACGAACGCACAGCAGCGCAGTTTCAAGGAAACGTTTCTCCTGAGTTTTAGACGAAGTTTCCTGCTGTTTAGTACGTATGCCGGCATTGGGCTGGAAATACCGATTTTGGGATTCTGCACAGAAAGGGTTTGCAAACCGCTGAATCCACACGTGAGTTTAACTCTGTCAGTTGAATGCACACATTGACAACCATTCAGTTTGATTACCCCCTTTTGGTTTTAGAAGCAGATATTCCTCTGTACAGCCTATGGTCCCATTCACTCGGGAATATCCCAACGCAGCTCCTAGAAGGAACGTGTTTGTGACTCGCTGAATCTCAACATAGATTCAACTCTCTTAGGTGAACGAACGCACAGCAGAGCAGTTTCAAGGAAACTTTTCTCCTGAGTTTTAGACGAAATTTCCTGCTGTTTAGTACGTATGCCGGCATTGGGCTGGAAATACCGGTTTTGGGATTCTGCACAGAAACGGTTTGCAAACCGCTGAATCCACACGTGAGTTTAACTCTGTCAGTTGCGTGCACACATTGACAACCATCCAGGTGGAAAGCTCCGTTTTGGTTTTAGAAGCAGATATTTCTCTGTACAGCCTATGGTCCCATTCACTCGGGAATATCCCAACGCAGCTCCTAGAAGAAACGTGTTTCTGACTCGCTGAATCTCAACATAGATTCAACTCTCTTAGGTGAACGAACGCACAGCAGAGCAGTTTCAAGGAAACGTTTCTCCTGAGTTTTAGACGAAGTTTCCTGCTGTTTAGTACGGATGCCGGCATTGGGCTGGAAATACCGGTTTTGCGATTCTGCAAAGAAAGGGTTTGCAAACCGCTGAATCCACACGTGAGTTTAACTCTGTCAGTTGAATGCACACATTGACAACCATTCAGTTTGATTACCCCTTTTTGGTTTTAGAAGCAGATATTTCTCTGTACAGCCTATGGTCCCATTCACTCGGGAATATCCCAACGCAGCTCCTAGAAGGAACGTGTTCGTGACTCGCTGAATCTCAACATAGATTCAACTCTCTTAGGTGAACGAACGCACAGCAGAGCAGTTTCAAGGAAACGTTTCTCCTGAGTTTTAGACGAAATTTCCTGCTGTTTAGTACGTATGCCGGCATTGGGCTGGAAATACCGGTTTTGGGATTCTGCACAGAAACGGTTTGCAAACCGCTGAATCCACACGTGAGTTTAACTCTGTCAGTTGCGTGCACACATTGACAACCATCCAGGTGGAAAGCTCCGTTTTGCTTTTAGAAGCAGATATTTCTCTGTACAGCCTATGGTCCCATTCACTCGGGAATATCCCAACGCAGCTCCTAGAAGAAACGTGTTTCTGACTCGCTGAATCTCAACATAGATTCAACTCTCTTAGGTGAACGAACGCACAGCAGAGCAGTTTCAAGGAAACGTTTCTCCTGAGTTTTAGACGAAGTTTCCTGCTGTTTAGTACGTATGCCGGCATTGGGCTGGAAATACCGGTTTTGGGATTCTGCACAAAAAGGGTTTGCAAACCGCTGAATCCACACGTGAGTTTAACTCTGTCAGTTGAATGCACACATTGACATCCATCCAGTTAGATAGCTCCGTTTTGGTTTTAGAAGCAGATATTTCTCTGTACAGCCTATGGTCCCATTCACTCGGGAATATCCCAACGCAGCTCCTAGAAGAAACGTGTTTCTGACTCGATGAATCTCAACATAGGTTCAACTCTCTTAGGTGAACGAACGCACAGCAGAGCAGTTTCAAGGAAACGTTTCTCCTGAGTTTTAGATGAAGTTTCCTGCTGTTTAGTACGTATGCCAGCATTGAGCTGGAATTACCGCTTTTGGGATTCTGCACAGAAAGGGTTTGTAAACCGCTGAATCCAAACGTGAGTTTAACTCTGTCAGTTGAATGCACACATTGACAACCATTCAGTTAGATAGCACCCTTTTGGTTTTAGGAGCAGATATTTCTCTGTACAGCCTATGGTCCCATTCACTCGGGAATATCCCAACGCAGCTCCTAGAAGAAACGTGTTTCTGACTTGCTGAATCTCAGCATAGATTCAACTGTCTTAGGTGAACGAACGCACAGCAGAGCAGTTTCAAGGAAACGTTTCTCCTGAGTTTTAGACGAAGTTTCCTGCTGTTTAGTACGTATGCCGACATTGGGCTGGAAATACTGGTTTTGGGATTCTGCACAGAAAGGGTTTGCAAGCCGCTGAATCCACACGTGAGTTTAACTCTGTCAGTTGAATGCACACATTGACAACCATTCAGTTAGATAGCTCCGTTTTGGTTTCAGAAGCAGGTATTTCTCTGTACAGCCTATGGTCCCATTCACTCGGGAATATCCCAACGCAGCTCCTATAAGAAACGTGTTTCTGACTCGCTGAATCTCAACATAGATTCAACTCTCTTAGGTGAACGAACGCACAGCAGAGCAGTTTCAAGGAAACGTTTCTCCTGAGTTTTAGACGAAGTTTCCTGCTGTTTAGTACGTATGCCGGCATTGGGCTGGAAATACCGATTTTGGGATTCTGCACAGAAAGGGTTTGCAAACCGCTGAATCCACACGTGAGTTTAACTCTGTCAGTTGAATGCACACATTGACAACCATTCAGTTTGATTACCCCCTTTTGGTTTTAGAAGCAGATATTTCTCTGTACAGCCTATGGTCCCATTCACTCGGGAATATCCCAACGCAGATCCTAGAAGAAACGTGTTTCTGACTCGCTGAATCTCTACATAGATTCAACTCTCTTAGGTGAACGAACGCACAGCAGAGCAGTTTCAAGGAAACGTTTCTCCTGAGTTTTAGACGAAGTTTCCTGTTGTTTAGTACGGATGCCGGCATTGGGCTGGAAATACCGGTTTTGCGATTCTGCACAGAAAGGGTTTGCAAACCGCTGAATCCACACGTGAGTTTAACTCTGTCAGTTGAATGCACACATTGACAACCATTCAGTTTGATAGCACCCTTTTGGTTTTAGAAGCAGATATTTCTCTGTACAGCCTATGGTCCCATTCACTCGGGAATATCCCAACGCAGCTCCTAGAAGAAACGTGTTTCTGACTTGCTGAATCTCAGCATAGATTCAACTGTCTTAGGTGAACGAACGCACAGCAGAGCAGTTTCAAGGAAACGTTTCTCCTGAGTTTTAGACGAAGTTTCCTGCTGTTTAGTACGTATGCCGGCATTGGGCTGGAAATACCGGTTTTGGGATTCTGCACAGAAAGGGTTTGCAAACCGCTGAATACACACATGAGTTTATCTCTGTCAGTTGAATGCACACATTGACAAAAATTCAGTTTGATAGCTCCGTTTTTGTTTTAGAAACAGATATTTCTCTGTACAGCCTATGGTCCCATTCACTCGGGAATATCCCAACGCAGCTCCTAGAAGAAACGTGTTTCTGACTCGCTGAATCTCAACATAGATTCAACTCTCTTAGGTGAATGAACGCACAGCAGAGCAGTTTGAAGGAAACTTTTCTCCTGAGTTTTAGACGAAGTTTCCTGCTGTTTAGTACGTATGCCGACATTGGGCTGGAAATACTGGTTTTGGGATTCTGCACAGAAAGGGTTTGCAAGCCGCTGAATCCACACGTGAGTTTAACTCTGTCAGTTGAATGCACACATTGACAACCATTCAGTTAGATAGCTCCGTTTTGGTTTCAGAAGCAGGTATTTCTCTGTACAGCCTATGGTCCCATTCACTCGGGAATATCCCAACGCAGCTCCTAGCATAAACGTGTTTCTGACTCGCTGAATCTCAACATAGATTCAACTCTCTTAGGTGAACGAACGCACAGCAGAGCAGTTTCAAGGAAACGTTTCTCCTGAGTTTTAGACGAAGTTTCCTGCTGTTTAGTACGTATGCCGGCATTGGGCTGGAAATACCGATTTTGGGATTCTGCACAGAAAGGGTTTGCAAACCGCTGAATCCACACGTGAGTTTAACTCTGTCAGTTGAATGCACACATTGACAACCATTCAGTTTGATTACCCCCTTTTGGTTTTAGAAGCAGATATTTCTCTGTACAGCCTATGGTCCCATTCACTCGGGAATATCCCAACGCAGCTCCTAGAAGAAACGTGTTTCTGACTCGCTGAATCTCAACATAGATTCAACTCTCTTAGGTGAACGAACGCACAGCAGAGCAGTTTCAAGGAAACGTTTCTCCTGAGTTTTAGACGAAGTTTCCTGTTGTTTAGTACGGATGCCGGCATTGGGCTGGAAATACCGGTTTTGCGATTCTGCACAGAAAGGGTTTGCAAACCGCTGAATCCACACGTGAGTTTAACTCTGTCAGTTGAATGCACACATTGACAACCATTCAGTTTGATAGCACCCTTTTGGTTTTAGAAGCAGATATTTCTCTGGACAGCCTATGGTCCCATTCACTCGGGAATATCCCAACGCAGCTCCTAGAAGAAACGTGTTTCTGACTCGCTGAATCTCAACATAGATTCAACTCTCTTAGGTGAACGAATGCACAGCAGAGCAGTTTCAAGGAAACTTTTCTCCTGAATTTTAGGCGAAGTTTCCTGCTGTTTAGTACGTATGCCGGCATTGGGCTGGAAATACCGGTTTTGGGATTCTGCACAGAAAGGGTTTGCAAACCGCTGAATCCACACGTGAGTTTAACTCTGTCAGTTGAATGCCCACATTGACAACCATTCAGTTAGATAGCTCCGTTTTGGTTTTAGAAGCAGATATTTCTCTGTACAGCCTATGGTCCCATTCACTCGGGAATATCCCAACGCAGCTCCTAGAAGAAACGTGTTTCTGACTCGCTGAATCTCAACATAGATTCAACTCTCTTAGGTGAACGAACACACAGCAGAGCAGTTTCAAGGAAACGTTTCTCCTGAGTTTTAGACGAAGTTTCCTGCTGTTTAGTACGGATGCCGGCATTGGGCTGGAAATACCGGTTTTGGGATTCTGCACAGAAAGGGTTTGCAAACTGCTGAATCCACACGTGAGTTTAACTTTGTCAGTTGAATGCACACATTGACAACCATCCAGTTAGATAGCTCCGTTTTGGTTTTAGAAGCAGATATTTCTCTGTACAGCCTATGGTCCCATTCACTCGGGAATATCCCAACGCAGCTCCTAGAAGAAACGTGTTTCTGACTCGCTGAATCTCAACATAGATTCAACTCTCTTAGGTGAACGAACGCACAGCAGAGCAGTTTCAAGGAAACGTTTCTCCTGAGTTTTAGACGAAATTTCCTGCTGTTTAGTACGTATGCCGGCATTGGGCTGGAAATACCGGTTTTGGGATTCTGCACAGAAACGGTTTGCAAACCGCTGAATCCACACGTGAGTTTAACTCTGTCAGTTGCGTGCACACATTGACAACCATCCAGGTGGAAAGCTCCGTTTTGCTTTTAGAAGCAGATATTTCTCTGTACAGCCTATGGTCCCATTCACTCGGGAATATCCCAACGCAGCTCCTAGAAGAAACGTGTTTCTGACTCGCTGAATCTCAACATAGATTCAACTCTCTTAGGTGAACGAACGCACAGCAGAGCAGTTTCAAGGAAACGTTTCTCCTGAGTTTTAGACGAAGTTTCCTGCTGTTTAGTACGGATGCCGGCATTGGGCTGGAAATACCGGTTTTGGGATTCTGCACAAAAAGGGTTTGCAAACCGCTGAATCCACACGTGAGTTTAACTCTGTCAGTTGAATGCACACATTGACATCCATCCAGTTAGATAGCTCCGTTTTGGTTTTAGAAGCCGATATTTCTCTGTACAGCCTATGGTCCCATTCACTCGGGAATATCCCAACGCAGCTCCTAGAAGAAACGTGTTTCTGACTCGATGAATCTCAACATAGGTTCAACTCTCTTAGGTGAACGAACGCACAGCAGAGCAGTTTCAAGGAAACGTTTCTCCTGAGTTTTAGATGAAGTTTCCTGCTGTTTAGTACGTATGCCGGCATTGAGCTGGAATTACCGCTTTTGGGATTCTGCACAGAAAGGGTTTGTAAACCGCTGAATCCAAACGTGAGTTTAACTCTGTCAGTTGAATGCACACATTGACAACCATTCAGTTAGATAGCACCCTTTTGGTTTTAGGAGCAGATATTTCTCTGTACAGCCTATGGTCCCATTCACTCGGGAATATCCCAACGCAGCTCCTAGAAGAAACGTGTTTCTGACTTGCTGAATCTCAGCATAGATTCAACTGTCTTAGGTGAACGAACGCACAGCAGAGCAGTTTCAAGGAAACGTTTCTCCTGAGTTTTAGACGAAGTTTCCTGCTGTTTAGTACGTATGCCGGCATTGGGCTGGAAATACCGGTTTTGGGATTCTGCACAGAAAGGGTTTGCAAACCGCTGAATCCACACATGAGTTTATCTCTGTCAGTTGAATGCACACATTGACAAAAATTCAGTTTGATAGCTCCGTTTTTGTTTTAGAAACAGATATTTCTCTGTACAGCCTATGGTCCCATTCACTCGGGAATATCCCAACGCAGCTCCTAGAAGAAACGTGTTTCTGACTCGCTGAATCTCAACATAGATTCAACTCTCTTAGGTGAATGAACGCACAGCAGAGCAGTTTGAAGGAAACTTT
This sequence comes from Aotus nancymaae, assembly GCF_030222135.1. Lineage (NCBI taxonomy): Eukaryota > Metazoa > Chordata > Mammalia > Primates > Aotidae > Aotus > Aotus nancymaae. Next base: position 2,147,401 of record NW_026988549.1, on the reverse strand, counting down.
TCTCCTGAGTTTTAGACGAAGTTTCCTGCTGTTTAGTACGTATGCCGACATTGGGCTGGAAATACTGGTTTTGGGATTCTGCACAGAAAGGGTTTGCAAGCCGCTGAATCCACACGTGAGTTTAACTCTGTCAGTTGAATGCACACATTGACAACCATTCAGTTAGATAGCTCCGTTTTGGTTTCAGAAGCAGGTATTTCTCTGTACAGCCTATGGTCCCATTCACTCGGGAATATCCCAACGCAGCTCCTATAAGAAACGTGTTTCTGACTCGCTGAATCTCAACATAGATTCAACTCTCTTAGGTGAACGAACGCACAGCAGAGCAGTTTCAAGGAAACGTTTCTCCTGAGTTTTAGACGAAGTTTCCTGCTGTTTAGTACGTATGCCGGCATTGGGCTGGAAATACCGATTTTGGGATTCTGCACAGAAAGGGTTTGCAAACCGCTGAATCCACACGTGAGTTTAACTCTGTCAGTTGAATGCACACATTGACAACCATTCAGTTTGATTACCCCCTTTTGGTTTTAGAAGCAGATATTTCTCTGTACAGCCTATGGTCCCATTCACTCGGGAATATCCCAACGCAGATCCTAGAAGAAACGTGTTTCTGACTCGCTGAATCTCTACATAGATTCAACTCTCTTAGGTGAACGAACGCACAGCAGAGCAGTTTCAAGGAAACGTTTCTCCTGAGTTTTAGACGAAGTTTCCTGTTGTTTAGTACGGATGCCGGCATTGGGCTGGAAATACCGGTTTTGCGATTCTGCACAGAAAGGGTTTGCAAACCGCTGAATCCACACGTGAGTTTAACTCTGTCAGTTGAATGCACACATTGACAACCATTCAGTTTGATAGCACCCTTTTGGTTTTAGAAGCAGATATTTCTCTGTACAGCCTATGGTCCCATTCACTCGGGAATATCCCAACGCAGCTCCTAGAAGAAACGTGTTTCTGACTTGCTGAATCTCAGCATAGATTCAACTGTCTTAGGTGAACGAACGCACAGCAGAGCAGTTTCAAGGAAACGTTTCTCCTGAGTTTTAGACGAAGTTTCCTGCTGTTTAGTACGTATGCCGGCATTGGGCTGGAAATACCGGTTTTGGGATTCTGCACAGAAAGGGTTTGCAAACCGCTGAATACACACATGAGTTTATCTCTGTCAGTTGAATGCACACATTGACAAAAATTCAGTTAGATAGCTCCGTTTTTGTTTTAGAAACAGATATTTCTCTGTACAGCCTATGGTCCCATTCACTCGGGAATATCCCAACGCAGCTCCTAGAAGAAACGTGTTTCTGACTCGCTGAATCTCAACATAGATTCAACTCTCTTAGGTGAATGAACGCACAGCAGAGCAGTTTGAAGGAAACTTTTCTCCTGAGTTTTAGACGAAGTTTCCTGCTGTTTAGTATGTATGCCGACATTGGGCTGGAAATACTGGTTTTGGGATTCTGCACAGAAAGGGTTTGCAAGCCGCTGAATCCACACGTGAGTTTAACTCTGTCAGTTGAATGCACACATTGACAACCATTCAGTTAGATAGCTCCGTTTTGGTTTCAGAAGCAGGTATTTCTCTGTACAGCCTATGGTCCCATTCACTCGGGAATATCCCAACGCAGCTCCTAGCATAAACGTGTTTCTGACTCGCTGAATCTCAACATAGATTCAACTCTCTTAGGTGAACGAACGCACAGCAGAGCAGTTTCAAGGAAACGTTTCTCCTGAGTTTTAGACGAAGTTTCCTGCTGTTTAGTACGTATGCCGGCATTGGGCTGGAAATACCGATTTTGGGATTCTGCACAGAAAGGGTTTGCAAACCGCTGAATCCACACGTGAGTTTAACTCTGTCAGTTGAATGCACACATTGACAACCATTCAGTTTGATTACCCCCTTTTGGTTTTAGAAGCAGATATTTCTCTGTACAGCCTATGGTCCCATTCACTCGGGAATATCCCAACGCAGCTCCTAGAAGAAACGTGTTTCTGACTCGCTGAATCTCAACATAGATTCAACTCTCTTAGGTGAACGAACGCACAGCAGAGCAGTTTCAAGGAAACGTTTCTCCTGAGTTTTAGACGAAGTTTCCTGTTGTTTAGTACGGATGCCGGCATTGGGCTGGAAATACCGGTTTTGCGATTCTGCACAGAAAGGGTTTGCAAACCGCTGAATCCACACGTGAGTTTAACTCTGTCAGTTGAATGCACACATTGACAACCATTCAGTTTGATAGCACCCTTTTGGTTTTAGAAGCAGATATTTCTCTGTACAGCCTATGGTCCCATTCACTCGGGAATATCCCAACGCAGCTCCTAGAAGAAACGTGTTTCTGACTCGCTGAATCTCAACATAGATTCAACTCTCTTAGGTGAACGAATGCACAGCAGAGCAGTTTCAAGGAAACTTTTCTCCTGAATTTTAGGCGAAGTTTCCTGCTGTTTAGTACGTATGCCGGCATTGTTCTGGAAATACCGGTTTTGGGATTCTGCACAGAAAGAGTTTGCAAACCGCTGAATCCACACGTGAGTTTAACTCTGTCAGTTGAATGCCCACATTGACAACCATTCAGTTAGATAGCTCCGTTTTGGTTTTAGAAGCAGATATTTCTCTGTACAGCCTATGGTCCCATTCACTCGGGAATATCCCAACGCAGCTCCTAGAAGAAACGTGTTTCTGACTCGCTGAATCTCAACATAGATTCAACTCTCTTAGGTGAACGAACACACAGCAGAGCAGTTTCAAGGAAACGTTTCTCCTGAGTTTTAGACGAAGTTTCCTGCTGTTTAGTACGGATGCCGGCATTGGGCTGGAAATACCGGTTTTGGGATTCTGCACAGAAAGGGTTTGCAAACTGCTGAATCCACACGTGAGTTTAACTTTGTCAGTTGAATGCACACATTGACAACCATCCAGTTAGATAGCTCCGTTTTGGTTTTAGAAGCAGATATTTCTCTGTACAGCCTATGGTCCCATTCACTCGGGAATATCCCAACGCAGCTCCTAGAAGAAACGTGTTTCTGACTCGCTGAATCTCAACATAGATTCAACTCTCTTAGGTGAACGAACGCACAGCAGAGCATTTTCAAGGAAACGTTTGTCCTGAGTTTTAGACGAAGTTTCCTGCAGTTTAGTACGTATGCCGGCATTGAGCTGGAATTACCGGTTTTGGGATTCTGCAAAGAAAGGGTTTGTAAACCGCTGAATCCAAACGTGAGTTTAACTCTGTCAGTTGAAGGCACACATTGACAACCAATCAGTTAGATAGCACCCTTTTGGTTTTAGGAGCAGATATCTCTCTGTACAGCCTATGGTCCCATTCACTCGGGAATATCCCAACGCAGCTCCTAGAAGAAACGTGTTTCTGACTTGCTGAATCTCAGCATAGATTCAACTGTCTTAGGTGAACGAACGCACAGCAGAGCAGTTTCAAGGAAACGTTTCTCCTGACTTTTAGACGAAGTTTCCTGCTGTTTAGTACGTATGCCGGCATTGGGCTGGAAATACCGGTTTTGGGATTCTGCACAGAAAGGGTTTGCAAACCGCTGAATCCACACATGAGTTTAACTCTGTCAGTTGAATGCACACATTGACAAAAATTCAGTTTGATAGCTCCGTTTTTGTTTTAGAAACAGATATTTCTCTGTACAGCCTATGGTCCCATTCACTCGGGAATATCCCAACGCAGCTCCTAGAAGAAACGTGTTTCTGACTCGCTGAATCTCAACATAGATTCAACTCTCTTAGGTGAATGAACGCACAGCAGAGCAGTTTGAAGGAAACTTTTCTCCTGAGTTTTAGACGAAGTTTCCTGCTGTTTAGTACGTATGCCGACATTGGGCTGGAAATACTGGTTTTGGGATTCTGCACAGAAAGGGTTTGCAAGCCGCTGAATCCACACGTGAGTTTAACTCTGTCAGTTGAATGCACACATTGACAACCATTCAGTTAGATAGCTCCGTTTTGGTTTCAGAAGCAGGTATTTCTCTGTACAGCCTATGGTCCCATTCACTCGGGAATATCCCAACGCAGCTCCTAGCATAAACGTGTTTCTGACTCGCTGAATCTCAACATAGATTCAACTCTCTTAGGTGAACGAACGCACAGCAGAGCAGTTTCAAGGAAACGTTTCTCCTGAGTTTTAGACGAAGTTTCCTGCTGTTTAGTACGTATGCCGGCATTGGGCTGGAAATACCGGTTTTGGGATTCTGCACAGAAAGGGTTTGCAAACCGCTGAATCCACACGTGAGTTTAACTCTGTCAGTTGAATGCGCACATTGACAACCATTCAGTTAGATAGCTCCGTTTTGGTTTTAGAAGCAGATATTTCTCTGTACAGCCTATGGTCCCATTCACTCGGGAATATCCCAACGCAGCTCCTAGAAGAAACGTGTTTCTGACTCGCTGAATCTCAACATAGATTCAACTCTCTTAGGTGAACGAACACACAGCAGAGCAGTTTCAAGGAAACGTTTCTCCTGAGTTTTAGACGAAGTTTCCTGCTGTTTAGTACGGATGCCGGCATTGGGCTGGAAATACCGGTTTTGGGATTCTGCACAGAAAGGGTTTGCAAACTGCTGAATCCACACGTGAGTTTAACTTTGTCAGTTGAATGCACACATTGACAACCATCCAGTTAGATAGCTCCGTTTTGGTTTTAGAAGCAGATATTTCTCTGTACAGCCTATGGTCCCATTCACTCGGGAATATCCCAACGCAGCTCCTAGAAGAAACGTGTTTCTGACTTGCTGAATCTCAGCATAGATTCAACTGTCTTAGGTGAACGAACGCACAGCAGAGCAGTTTCAAGGAAACGTTTCTCCTGAGTTTTAGACGAAGTTTCCTGCTGTTTAGTACGTATGCCGGCATTGGGCTGGAAATACCGGTTTTGGGATTCTGCACAGAAAGGGTTTGCAAACCGCTGAATACACACATGAGTTTATCTCTGTCAGTTGAATGCACACATTGACAAAAATTCAGTTTGATAGCTCCGTTTTTGTTTTAGAAACAGATATTTCTCTGTACAGCCTATGGTCCCATTCACTCGGGAATATCCCAACGCAGCTCCTAGAAGAAACGTGTTTCTGACTCGCTGAATCTCAACATAGATTCAACTCTCTTAGGTGAATGAACGCACAGCAGAGCAGTTTGAAGGAAACTTTTCTCCTGAGTTTTAGACGAAGTTTCCTGCTGTTTAGTACGTATGCCGACATTGGGCTGGAAATACTGGTTTTGGGATTCTGCACAGAAAGGGTTTGCAAGCCGCTGAATCCACACGTGAGTTTAACTCTGTCAGTTGAATGCACACATTGACAACCATTCAGTTAGATAGCTCCGTTTTGGTTTCAGAAGCAGGTATTTCTCTGTACAGCCTATGGTCCCATTCACTCGGGAATATCCCAACGCAGCTCCTAGCATAAACGTGTTTCTGACTCGCTGAATCTCAACATAGATTCAACTCTCTTAGGTGAACGAACGCACAGCAGAGCAGTTTCAAGGAAACGTTTCTCCTGAGTTTTAGACGAAGTTTCCTGCTGTTTAGTACGTATGCCGGCATTGGGCTGGAAATACCGATTTTGGGATTCTGCACAGAAAGGGTTTGCAAACCGCTGAATCCACACGTGAGTTTAACTCTGTCAGTTGAATGCACACATTGACAACCATTCAGTTTGATTACCCCCTTTTGGTTTTAGAAGCAGATATTTCTCTGTACAGCCTATGGTCCCATTCACTCGGGAATATCCCAACGCAGCTCCTAGAAGAAACGTGTTTCTGACTCGCTGAATCTCAACATAGATTCAACTCTCTTAGGTGAACGAACGCACAGCAGAGCAGTTTCAAGGAAACGTTTCTCCTGAGTTTTAGACGAAGTTTCCTGTTGTTTAGTACGGATGCCGGCATTGGGCTGGAAATACCGGTTTTGCGATTCTGCACAGAAAGGGTTTGCAAACCGCTGAATCCACACGTGAGTTTAACTCTGTCAGTTGAATGCACACATTGACAACCATTCAGTTTGATAGCACCCTTTTGGTTTTAGAAGCAGATATTTCTCTGTACAGCCTATGGTCCCATTCACTCGGGAATATCCCAACGCAGCTCCTAGAAGAAACGTGTTTCTGACTCGCTGAATCTCAACATAGATTCAACTCTCTTAGGTGAACGAATGCACAGCAGAGCAGTTTCAAGGAAACTTTTCTCCTAAATTTTAGGCGAAGTTTCCTGCTGTTTAGTACGTATGCCGGCATTGGGCTGGAAATACCGGTTTTGGGATTCTGCACAGAAAGAGTTTGCAAACCGCTGAATCCACACGTGAGTTTAACTCTGTCAGTTGAATGCCCACATTGACAACCATTCAGTTAGATAGCTCCGTTTTGGTTTTAGAAGCAGATATTTCTCTGTACAGCCTATGGTCCCATTCACTCGGGAATATCCCAACGCAGCTCCTAGAAGAAACGTGTTTCTGACTCGCTGAATCTCAACATAGATTCAACTCTCTTAGGTGAACGAACACACAGCAGAGCAGTTTCAAGGAAACGTTTCTCCTGAGTTTTAGACGAAGTTTCCTGCTGTTTAGTACGGATGCCGGCATTGGGCTGGAAATACCGGTTTTGGGATTCTGCACAGAAAGGGTTTGCAAACTGCTGAATCCACACGTGAGTTTAACTTTGTCAGTTGAATGCACACATTGAAAACCATCCAGTTAGATAGCTCCGTTTTGGTTTTAGAAGCAGATATTTCTCTGTACAGCCTATGGTCCCATTCACTCGGGAATATCCCAACGCAGCTCCTAGAAGAAACGTGTTTCTGACTCGCTGAATCTCAACATAGATTCAACTCTCTTAGGTGAACGAACGCACAGCAGAGCATTTTCAAGGAAACGTTTGTCCTGAGTTTTAGACGAAGTTTCCTGCAGTTTAGTACGTATGCCGGCATTGAGCTGGAATTACCGGTTTTGGGATTCTGCAAAGAAAGGGTTTGTAAACCGCTGAATCCAAACGTGAGTTTAACTCTGTCAGTTGAAGGCACACATTGACAACCAATCAGTTAGATAGCACCCTTTTGGTTTTAGGAGCAGATATCTCTCTGTACAGCCTATGGTCCCATTCACTCGGGAATATCCCAACGCAGCTCCTAGAAGAAACGTGTTTCTGACTTGCTGAATCTCAGCATAGATTCAACTGTCTTAGGTGAACGAACGCACAGCAGAGCAGTTTCAAGGAAACGTTTCTCCTGACTTTTAGACGAAGTTTCCTGCTGTTTAGTACGTATGCCGGCATTGGGCTGGAAATACCGGTTTTGGGATTCTGCACAGAAAGGGTTTGCAAACCGCTGAATCCACACATGAGTTTAACTCTGTCAGTTGAATGCACACATTGACAAAAATTCAGTTTGATAGCTCCGTTTTTGTTTTAGAAACAGATATTTCTCTGTACAGCCTATGGTCCCATTCACTCGGGAATATCCCAACGCAGCTCCTAGAAGAAACGTGTTTCTGACTCGCTGAATCTCAACATAGATTCAACTCTCTTAGGTGAATGAACGCACAGCAGAGCAGTTTGAAGGAAACTTTTCTCCTGAGTTTTAGACGAAGTTTCCTGCTGTTTAGTACGTATGCCGACATTGGGCTGGAAATACTGGTTTTGGGATTCTGCACAGAAAGGGTTTGCAAGCCGCTGAATCCACACGTGAGTTTAACTCTGTCAGTTGAATGCACACATTGACAACCATTCAGTTAGATAGCTCCGTTTTGGTTTCAGAAGCAGGTATTTCTCTGTACAGCCTATGGTCCCATTCACTCGGGAATATCCCAACGCAGCTCCTAGCATAAACGTGTTTCTGACTCGCTGAATCTCAACATAGATTCAACTCTCTTAGGTGAACGAACGCACAGCAGAGCAGTTTCAAGGAAACGTTTCTCCTGAGTTTTAGACGAAGTTTCCTGCTGTTTAGTACGTATGCCGGCATTGGGCTGGAAATACCGATTTTGGGATTCTGCACAGAAAGGGTTTGCAAACCGCTGAATCCACACGTGAGTTTAACTCTGTCAGTTGAATGCACACATTGACAACCATTCAGTTTGATTACCCCCTTTTGGTTTTAGAAGCAGATATTTCTCTGTACAGCCTATGGTCCCATTCACTCGGGAATATCCCAACGCAGCTCCTAGAAGAAACGTGTTTCTGACTCGCTGAATCTCAACATAGATTCAACTCTCTTAGGTGAACGAACGCACAGCAGAGCAGTTTCAAGGAAACGTTTCTCCTGAGTTTTAGACGAAGTTTCCTGTTGTTTAGTACGGATGCCGGCATTGGGCTGGAAATACTGGTTTTGGGATTCTGCACAGAAACGGTTTGCAAACCGCTGATTCCACACGTGAGTTTAACTCTGTCAGTTGAATGCACACATTGACAACCATTCAGTTAGATAGCTCCGTTTTGGTTTCAGAAGCAGATATTTCTCTGTACAGCCTATGGTCCCATTCACTCGGGAATATCCCAACGCAGCTCCTATAAGAAACGTGTTTCTGACTCGCTGAACCTCAACATAGATTCAACTCTCTAAGGTGAACGAACGCACAGCAGAGCAGTTTCAAGGAAACGTTTCTCCTGAGTTTTAGACGAAGTTTCCTGCTGTTTAGTACGTATGCCGGCATTGGGCTGGAAATACCGATTTTGGGATTCTGCACAGAAAGGGTTTGCAAACCGCTGAATCCACACGTGAGTTTAACTCTGTCAGTTGAATGCACACATTGACAACCATTCAGTTTGATTACCACCTTTTGGTTTTAGAAGCAGATATTTCTCTGTACAGCCTATGGTCCCATTCACTCGGGAATATCCCAACGCAGCTCCTAGAAGGAACGTGTTTGTGACTCGCTGAATCTCAACATAGATTCAACTCTCTTAGGTGAACGAACGCACAGCAGAGCAGTTTCAAGGAAACTTTTCTCCTGAGTTCTAGACGAAATTTCCTGCTGTTTAGTACGTATGCCGGCATTGGGCTGGAAATACCGGTTTTGGGATTCTGCACAGAAACGGTTTGCAAACCGCTGAATCCACACGTGAGTTTAACTCTGTCAGTTGCGTGCACACATTGACAACCATCCAGGTGGAAAGCTCCGTTTTGGTTTTAGAAGCAGATATTTCTCTGTACAGCCTATGGTCCCATTCACTCGGGAATATCCCAACGCAGCTCCTAGAAGAAACGTGGTTCTGACTCGCTGAATCTCAACATAGATTCAACTCTCTTAGGTGAACGAACGCACAGCAGAGCAGTTTCAAGGAAACGTTTCTATTGAGTTTTAGACGAAGTTTCCTGCTGTTTAGTACGGATGCCGGCATTGGGCTGGAAATACCGGTTTTGGGATTCTGCACAGAAAGGGTTTGCAAACCGCTGAATCCACACGTGAGTTTAACTCTGTCAGTTGAATGCACACATTGACAACCATTCAGTTTGATAGCACCCTTTTGGTTTTAGAAGCAGATATTTCTCTGTACAGCCTATGGTCCCATTCACTCGGGAATATCCCAACGCAGCTCCTAGAAGAAACGTGTTTCTGACTCGCTGAATCTCAACATAGATTCAACTCTCTTAGGTGAACGAATGCACAGCAGAGCAGTTTCAAGGAAACTTTTCTCCTGAGTTTTAGGCGAAGTTTCCTGCTGTTTAGTACGTATGCCGGCATTGGGCTGGAAATACCGGTTTTGGGATTCTGCACAGAAAGGGTTTGCAAACCGCTGAATCCACACGTGAGTTTAACTCTGTCAGTTGAATGCCCACATTGACAACCATTCAGTTAGATAGCTCCGTTTTGGTTTTAGAAGCAGATATTTCTCTGTACAGCCTATGGTCCCATTCACTCGGGAATATCCCAACGCAGCTCCTAGAAGAAACGTGTTTCTGACTCGCTGAATCTCAACATAGATTCAACTCTCTTAGGTGAACGAACGCACAGCAGAGCAGTTTCAAGGAAACGTTTCTCCTGAGTTTTAGACGAAGTTTCCTGCTGTTTAGTACGGATGCCGGCATTGGGCTGGAAATACCGGTTTTGGGATTCTGCACAGAAAGGGTTTGCAAACCGCCGAATCCACACGTGAGTTTAACTCTGTCAGCTGAATGCACGCATTGACAACCATCCAGTTAGACAGCTCCGTTTTGGTTTTAGGAGCAGATATTTCTCTGTACAGCCTATGGTCCCATTCACTCGGGAATATCCCAACGCAGCTCCTAGAAGAAACGTGTTTCTGACTCGCTGAATCTCAACATAGATTCAACTCTCTTAGGTGAACGAACGCACAGCAGAGCATTTTCAAGGAAACGTTTCTCCTGAGTTTTAGACGAAGTTTCCTGCAGTTTAGTACGTATGCCGGCATTGAGCTGGAATTACCGGTTTTGGGATTCTGCAAAGAAAGGGTTTGTAAACCGCTGAATCCAAACGTGAGTTTAACTCTGTCAGTTGAAGGCACACATTGACAACCAATCAGTTAGATAGCACCATTTTGGTTTTAGGAGCAGATATCTCTCTGTACAGCCTATGGTCCCATTCACTCGGGAATATCCCAACGCAGCTCCTAGAAGAAACGTGTTTCTGACTTGCTGAATCTCAGCATAGATTCAACTGTCTTAGGTGAACGAACGCACAGCAGAGCAGTTTCAAGGAAACGTTTCTCCTGACTTTTAGACGAAGTTGCTTGCTGTTTAGTACGTATGCCGGCATTGGGCTGGAAATACCGGTTTTGGGATTCTGCACAGAAAGGGTTTGCAAACCGCTTAATCCACACATGAGTTTAACTCTGTCAGTTGAATGCACACATTGACAAAAATTCAGTTTGATAGCTCCGTTTTTGTTTTAGAAACAGATATTTCTCTGTACAGCCTATGGTCCCATTCACTCGGGAATATCCCAACGCAGCTCCTAGAAGAAACGTGTTTCTGACTCGCTGAATCTCAACATAGATTCAACTCTCTTAGGTGAGTGAACGCACAGCAGAGCAGTTTGAAGGAAACTTTTCTCCTGAGTTTTAGACGAAATTTCCTGCTGTTTAGTACGTATGCCGACATTGGGCTGGAAATACTGGTTTTGGGATTCTGCACAGAAACGGTTTGCAAACCGCTGATTCCACACGTGAGTTTAACTCTGTCAGTTGAATGCACACATTGACAACCATTCAGTTAGATAGCTCCGTTTTGGTTTCAGAAGCAGATATTTCTCTGTACAGCCTATGGTCCCATTCACTCGGGAATATCCCAACGCAGCTCCTATAAGAAACGTGTTTCTGACTCGCTGAACCTCAACATAGATTCAACTCTCTAAGGTGAACGAACGCACAGCAGAGCAGTTTCAAGGAAACGTTTCTCCTGAGTTTTAGACGAAGTTTCCTGCTGTTTAGTACGTATGCCGGCATTGGGCTGGAAATACCGATTTTGGGATTCTGCACAGAAAGGGTTTGAAAACCGCTGAATCCACACGTGAGTTTAACTCTGTCAGTTGAATGCACACATTGACAACCATTCAGTTTGATTACCCCCTTTTGGTTTTAGAAGCAGATATTTCTCTGTACAGCCTATGGTCCCATTCACTCGGGAATATCCCAACACAGCTCCTAGAAGGAACGTGTTTGTGACTCGCTGAATCTCAACATAGATTCAACTCTCTTAGGTGAACGAACGCACAGCAGAGCAGTTTCAAGGAAACTTTTCTCCTGAGTTCTAGACGAAATTTCCTGCTGTTTAGTACGTATGCCGGCATTGGGCTGGAAATACCGGTTTTGGGATTCTGCACAGAAACGGTTTGCAAACCGCTGAATCCACACGTGAGTTTAACTCTGTCAGTTGCGTGCACACATTGACAACCATCCAGGTGGAAAGCTCCGTTTTGGTTTTAGAAGCAGATATTTCTCTGTACAGCCTATGGTCCCATTCACTCGGGAATATCCCAACGCAGCTCCTAGAAGAAACGTGGTTCTGACTCGCTGAATCTCAACATAGATTCAACTCTCTTAGGTGAACGAACGCACAGCAGAGCAGTTTCAAGGAAACGTTTCTATTGAGTTTTAGACGAAGTTTCCTGCTGTTTAGTATGGATGCCGGCTTTGGGCTGGAAATACCGGTTTTGGGATTCTGCACAGAAAGGGTTTGCAAACCGCTGAATCCACACGTGAGTTTAACTCTGTCAGTTGAATGCACACATTGACAACCATTCAGTTTGATAGCACCCTTTTGGTTTTAGAAGCAGATATTTCTCTGTACAGCCTATGGTCCCATTCACTCGGGAATATCCCAACGCAGCTCCTAGAAGAAACGTGTTTCTGACTCGCTGAATCTCAGCATAGATTCAACTCTCTTAGGTGAACGAATGCACAGCAGAGCAGTTTCAAGGAAACTTTTCTCCTGAGTTTTAGGCGAAGTTTCCTGCTGTTTAGTACGTATGCCGGCATTGGGCTGGAAATACCGGTTTTGGGATTCTGCACAGAAAGGGTTTGCAAACCGCTGAATCCACACGTGAGTTTAACTCTGTCAGTTGAATGCACACATTGACAACCATTCAGTTTGATAGCACCCTTTTGGTTTTAGAAGCAGATATTTCTCTGTACAGCCTATGGTCCCATTCACTCGGGAATATCCCAACGCAGCTCCTAGAAGAAACGTGTTTCTGACTCGCTGAATCTCAACATAGATTCAACTCTCTTAGGTGAACGAACGCACAGCAGAGCAGTTTCAAGGAAACGTTTCTCCTGAGTTTTAGACGAAGTTTCCTGCTGTTTAGTACGGATGCCGGCATTGGGCTGGAAATACCGGTTTTGGGATTCTGCACAGAAAGGGTTTGCAAACCGCCGAATCCACACGTGAGTTTAACTCTGTCAGCTGAATGCACGCATTGACAACCATTCAGTTAGATAGCACAGTTTTGGTTTTAGAAGCACATATTTCTCTGTATAGCCTATGGTCCCATTCACTCGGGAATATCCCAACGCAGCTCCTAGAAGAAACGTGTTTCTGACTCGCTGAATCTCAACATAGATTCAACTCTCTTAGGTGAACGAACGCACAGCAGAGCAGTTTCAAGGAAACGTTTCTCCTGAGTTTTAGACGAAGTTTCCTGCTGTTTAGTACGGATGCCGGCATTGGGCTGGAAATACCGGTTTTGGGATTCTGCACAAAAAGGGTTTGCAAACCGCTGAATCCACACGTGAGTTTAACTCTGTCAGTTGAATGCACACATTGACATCCATCCAGTTAGATAGCTCCGTTTTGGTTTTAGAAGCAGATATTTCTCTGTACAGCCTATGGTCCCATTCACTCGGGAATATCCCAACGCAGCACCTAGAAGAAACGTGTTTCTGACTCGATGAATCTCAACATAGGTTCAACTCTCTTAGGTGAACGAACGCACAGCAGAGCAGTTTCAAGGAAACGTTTCTCCTGAGTTTTAGACGAAGTTTCCTGCTGTTTAGTACGTATGCCGGCATTGAGCTGGAATTACCGCTTTTGGGATTCTGCACAGAAAGGGTTTGTAAACCGCTGAATCCAAACGTGAGTTTAACTCTGTCAGTTGAATGCACACATTGACAACCATTCAGTTAGATAGCACCCTTTTGGTTTTAGGAGCAGATATTTCTCTGTACAGCCTATGGTCCCATTCACTCGGGAATATCCCAACGCAGCTCCTAGAAGAAACGTGTTTCTGACTTGCTGAATCTCAGCATAGATTCAACTGTCTTAGGTGAACGAACGCACAGCAGAGCAGTTTCAAGGAAACGTTTCTCCTGAGTTTTAGACGAAGTTTCCTGCTGTTTAGTACGTATGCCGGCATTGGGCTGGAAATACCGGTTTTGGGATTCTGCACAGAAAGGGTTTGCAAACCGCTGAATCCACACATGAGTTTATCTCTGTCAGTTGAATGCACACATTGACAAAAATTCAGTTTGATAGCTCCGTTTTTGTTTTAGAAACAGATATTTCTCTGTACAGCCTATGGTCCCATTCACTCGGGAATATCCCAACGCAGCTCCTAGAAGAAACGTGTTTCTGACTCGCTGAATCTCAACATAGATTCAACTCTCTTAGGTGAATGAACGCACAGCAGAGCAGTTTGAAGGAAACTTTTCTCCTGAGTTTTAGACGAAGTTTCCTGCTGTTTAGTACGTATGCCGACATTGGGCTGGAAATACTGGTTTTGGGATTCTGCACAGAAAGGGTTTGCAAGCCGCTGAATCCACACGTGAGTTTAACTCTGTCAGTTGAATGCACACATTGACAACCATTCAGTTAGATAGCTCCGTTTTGGTTTCAGAAGCAGGTATTTCTCTGTACAGCCTATGGTCCCATTCACTCGGGAATATCCCAACGCAGCTCCTAGCATAAACGTGTTTCTGACTCGCTGAATCTCAACATAGATTCAACTCTCTTAGGTGAACGAACGCACAGCAGAGCAGTTTCAAGGAAACGTTTCTCCTGAGTTTTAGACGAAGTTTCCTGCTGTTTAGTACGTATGCCGGCATTGGGCTGGAAATACCGATTTTGGGATTCTGCACAGAAAGGGTTTGCAAACCGCTGAATCCACACGTGAGTTTAACTCTGTCAGTTGAATGCACACATTGACAACCATTCAGTTTGATTACCCCCTTTTGGTTTTTGAAGCAGATATTTCTCTGTACAGCCTATGGTCCCATTCACTCGGGAATATCCCAACGCAGCTCCTAGAAGAAACGTGTTTCTGACTCGCTGAATCTCAACATAGATTCAACTCTCTTAGGTGAACGAACACACAGCAGAGCAGTTTCAAGGAAACGTTTCTCCTGAGTTTTAGACGAAGTTTCCTGCTGTTTAGTACGGATGCCGGCATTGGGCTGGAAATACCGGTTTTTGGATTCTGCACAGAAAGGGTTTGCAAACCGCTGAATCCACACGTGAGTTTAACTTTGTCAGTTGAATGCACACATTGACAACCATCCAGTTAGATAGCTCCGTTTTGGTTTTAGAAGCAGATATTTCTCTGTACAGCCTATGGTCCCATTCACTCGGGAATATCCCAACGCAGCTCCTAGAAGAAACGTGTTTCTGACTCGCTGAATCTCAACATAGATTCAACTCTCTTAGGTGAACGAACGCACAGCAGAGCATTTTCAAGGAAACGTTTGTCCTGAGTTTTAGACGAAGTTTCCTGCAGTTTAGTACATATGCCGGCATTGAGCTGGAATTACCGGTTTTGGGATTCTGCAAAGAAAGGGTTTGTAAACCGCTGAATCCAAACGTGAGTTTAACTCTGTCAGTTGAAGGCACACATTGACAACCAATCAGTTAGATAGCACCCTTTTGGTTTTAGGAGCAGATATCTCTCTGTACAGCCTATGGTCCCATTCACTCGGGAATATCCCAACGCAGCTCCTAGAAGAAACGTGTTTCTGACTTGCTGAATCTCAGCATAGATTCAACTGTCTTAGGTGAACGAACGCACAGCAGAGCAGTTTCAAGGAAACGTTTCTCCTGACGTTTAGACGAAGTTTCCTGCTGTTTAGTACGTATGCCGGCATTGGGCTGGAAATACCGGTTTTGGGATTCTGCACAGAAAGGGTTTGCAAACCGCTGAATCCACACATGAGTTTAACTCTGTCAGTTGAATGCACACATTGACAAAAATTCAGTTTGATAGCTCCGTTTTTGTTTTAGAAACAGATATTTCTCTGTACAGCCTATGGTCCCATTCACTCGGGAATATCCCAACGCAGCTCCTAGAAGAAACGTGTTTCTGACTCGCTGAATCTCAACATAGATTCAACTCTCTTAGGTGAATGAACGCACAGCAGAGCAGTTTGAAGGAAACTTTTCTCCTGAGTTTTAGACGAAGTTTCCTGCTGTTTAGTACGTATGCCGACATTGGGCTGGAAATACTGGTTTTGGGATTCTGCACAGAAACGGTTTGCAAACCGCTGATTCCACACGTGAGTTTAACTCTGTCAGTTGAATGCACACATTGACAACCATTCAGTTAGATAGCTCCGTTTTGGTTTCAGAAGCAGATATTTCTCTGTACAGCCTATGGTCCCATTCACTCGGGAATATCCCAACGCAGCTCCTATAAGAAACGTGTTTCTGACTCGCTGAACCTCAACATAGATTCAACTCTCTAAGGTGAACGAACGCACAGCAGAGCAGTTTCAAGGAAACGTTTCTCCTGAGATTTAGACGAAGTTTCCTGCTGTTTAGTACGTATGCCGGCATTGGGCTGGAAATACCGATTTTGGGATTCTGCACAGAAAGGGTTTGAAAACCGCTGAATCCACACGTGAGTTTAACTCTGTCAGTTGAATGCACACATTGACAACCATTCAGTTTGATTACCCCCTTTTGGTTTTAGAAGCAGATATTTCTCTGTACAGCCTATGGTCCCATTCACTCGGGAATATCCCAACGCAGCTCCTAGAAGGAACGTGTTTGTGACTCGCTGAATCTCAACATAGATTCAACTCTCTTAGGTGAACGAACGCACAGCAGAGCAGTTTCAAGGAAACTTTTCTCCTGAGTTCTAGACGAAATTTCCTGCTGTTTAGTACGTATGCCGGCATTGGGCTGGAAATACCGGTTTTGGGATTCTGCACAGAAACGGTTTGCAAACCGCTGAATCCACACGTGAGTTTAACTCTGTCAGTTGCGTGCACACATTGACAACCATCCAGGTGGAAAGCTCCGTTTTGGTTTTAGAAGCAGATATTTCTCTGTACAGCCTATGGTCCCATTCACTCGGGAATATCCCAACGCAGCTCCTAGAAGAAACGTGGTTCTGACTCGCTGAATCTCAACATAGATTCAACTCTCTTAGGTGAACGAACGCACAGCAGAGCAGTTTCAAGGAAACGTTTCTATTGAGTTTTAGACGAAGTTTCCTGCTGTTTAGTATGGATGCCGGCTTTGGGCTGGAAATACCGGTTTTGGGATTCTGCACAGAAAGGGTTTGCAAACCGCTGAATCCACACGTGAGTTTAACTCTGTCAGTTGAATGCACACATTGACAACCATTCAGTTTGATAGCACCCTTTTGGTTTTAGAAGCAGATATTTCTCTGTACAGCCTATGGTCCCATTCACTCGGGAATATCCCAACGCAGCTCCTAGAAGAAACGTGTTTCTGACTCGCTGAATCTCAACATAGATTCAACTCTCTTAGGTGAACGAATGCACAGCAGAGCAGTTTCAAGGAAACTTTTCTCCTGAGTTTTAGGCGAAGTTTCCTGCTGTTTAGTACGTATGCCGGCATTGGGCTGGAAATACCGGTTTTGGGATTCTGCACAGAAAGGGTTTGCAAACCGCTGAATCCACACGTGAGTTTAACTCTGTCAGTTGAATGCACACATTGACAACCATTCAGTTTGATAGCACCCTTTTGGTTTTAGAAGCAGATATTTCTCTGTACAGCCTATGGTCCCATTCACTCGGGAATATCCCAACGCAGCTCCTAGAAGAAACGTGTTTCTGACTCGCTGAATCTCAACATAGATTCAACTCTCTTAGGTGAACGAACGCACAGCAGAGCAGTTTCAAGGAAACGTTTCTCCTGAGTTTTAGACGAAGTTTCCTGCTGTTTAGTACGGATGCCGGCATTGGGCTGGAAATACCGGTTTTGGGATTCTGCACAGAAAGGGTTTGCAAACCGCCGAATCCACACGTGAGTTTAACTCTGTCAGCTGAATGCACGCATTGACAACCATTCAGTTAGATAGCACAGTTTTGGTTTTAGAAGCACATATTTCTCTGTATAGCCTATGGTCCCATTCACTCGGGAATATCCCAACGCAGCTCCTAGAAGAAACGTGTTTCTGACTCGCTGAATCTCAACATAGATTCAACTCTCTTAGGTGAACGAACGCACAGCAGAGCAGTTTCAAGGAAACGTTTCTCCTGAGTTTTAGACGAAGTTTCCTGCTGTTTAGTACGGATGCCGGCATTGGGCTGGAAATACCGGTTTTGGGATTCTGCACAAAAAGGGTTTGCAAACCGCTGAATCCACACGTGAGTTTAACTCTGTCAGTTGAATGCACACATTGACATCCATCCAGTTAGATAGCTCCGTTTTGGTTTTAGAAGCAGATATTTCTCTGTACAGCCTATGGTCCCATTCACTCGGGAATATCCCAACGCAGCACCTAGAAGAAACGTGTTTCTGACTCGATGAATCTCAACATAGGTTCAACTCTCTTAGGTGAACGAACGCACAGCAGAGCAGTTTCAAGGAAACGTTTCTCCTGAGTTTTAGACGAAGTTTCCTGCTGTTTAGTACGTATGCCGGCATTGAGCTGGAATTACCGCTTTTGGGATTCTGCACAGAAAGGGTTTGTAAACCGCTGAATCCAAACGTGAGTTTAACTCTGTCAGTTGAATGCACACATTGACAACCATTCAGTTAGATAGCACCCTTTTGGTTTTAGGAGCAGATATTTCTCTGTACAGCCTATGGTCCCATTCACTCGGGAATATCCCAACGCAGCTCCTAGAAGAAACGTGTTTCTGACTTGCTGAATCTCAGCATAGATTCAACTGTCTTAGGTGAACGAACGCACAGCAGAGCAGTTTCAAGGAAACGTTTCTCCTGAGTTTTAGACGAAGTTTCCTGCTGTTTAGTACGTATGCCGGCATTGGGCTGGAAATACCGGTTTTGGGATTCTGCACAGAAAGGGTTTGCAAACCGCTGAATCCACACATGAGTTTATCTCTGTCAGTTGAATGCACACATTGACAAAAATTCAGTTTGATAGCTCCGTTTTTGTTTTAGAAACAGATATTTCTCTGTACAGCCTATGGTCCCATTCACTCGGGAATATCCCAACGCAGCTCCTAGAAGAAACGTGTTTCTGACTCGCTGAATCTCAACATAGATTCAACTCTCTTAGGTGAATGAACGCACAGCAGAGCAGTTTGAAGGAAACTTTTCTCCTGAGTTTTAGACGGAGTTTCCTGCTGTTTAGTACGTATGCCGACATTGGGCTGGAAATACTGGTTTTGGGATTCTGCACAGAAAGGGTTTGCAAGCCGCTGAATCCACACGTGAGTTTAACTCTGTCAGTTGAATGCACACATTGACAACCATTCAGTTAGATAGCTCCGTTTTGGTTTCAGAAGCAGGTATTTCTCTGTACAGCCTATGGTCCCATTCACTCGGGAATATCCCAACGCAGCTCCTAGCATAAACGTGTTTCTGACTCGCTGAATCTCAACATAGATTCAACTCTCTTAGGTGAACGAACGCACAGCAGAGCAGTTTCAAGGAAACGTTTCTCCTGAGTTTTAGACGAAGTTTCCTGCTGTTTAGTACGTATGCCGGCATTGGGCTGGAAATACCGATTTTGGGATTCTGCACAGAAAGGGTTTGCAAACCGCTGAATCCACACGTGAGTTTAACTCTGTCAGTTGAATGCACACATTGACAACCATTCAGTTTGATTACCCCCTTTTGGTTTTTGAAGCAGATATTTCTCTGTACAGCCTATGGTCCCATTCACTCGGGAATATCCCAACGCAGCTCCTAGAAGAAACGTGTTTCTGACTCGCTGAATCTCAACATAGATTCAACTCTCTTAGGTGAACGAACACACAGCAGAGCAGTTTCAAGGAAACGTTTCTCCTGAGTTTTAGACGAAGTTTCCTGCTGTTTAGTACGGATGCCGGCATTGGGCTGGAAATACCGGTTTTTGGATTCTGCACAGAAAGGGTTTGCAAACCGCTGAATCCACACGTGAGTTTAACTTTGTCAGTTGAATGCACACATTGACAACCATCCAGTTAGATAGCTCCGTTTTGGTTTTAGAAGCAGATATTTCTCTGTACAGCCTATGGTCCCATTCACTCGGGAATATCCCAACGCAGCTCCTAGAAGAAACGTGTTTCTGACTCGCTGAATCTCAACATAGATTCAACTCTCTTAGGTGAACGAACGCACAGCAGAGCATTTTCAAGGAAACGTTTGTCCTGAGTTTTAGACGAAGTTTCCTGCAGTTTAGTACATATGCCGGCATTGAGCTGGAATTACCGGTTTTGGGATTCTGCAAAGAAAGGGTTTGTAAACCGCTGAATCCAAACGTGAGTTTAACTCTGTCAGTTGAAGGCACACATTGACAACCAATCAGTTAGATAGCACCCTTTTGGTTTTAGGAGCAGATATCTCTCTGTACAGCCTATGGTCCCATTCACTCGGGAATATCCCAACGCAGCTCCTAGAAGAAACGTGTTTCTGACTTGCTGAATCTCAGCATAGATTCAACTGTCTTAGGTGAACGAACGCACAGCAGAGCAGTTTCAAGGAAACGTTTCTCCTGACGTTTAGACGAAGTTTCCTGCTGTTTAGTACGTATGCCGGCATTGGGCTGGAAATACCGGTTTTGGGATTCTGCACAGAAAGGGTTTGCAAACCGCTGAATCCACACATGAGTTTAACTCTGTCAGTTGAATGCACACATTGACAAAAATTCAGTTTGATAGCTCCGTTTTTGTTTTAGAAACAGATATTTCTCTGTACAGCCTATGGTCCCATTCACTCGGGAATATCCCAACGCAGCTCCTAGAAGAAACGTGTTTCTGACTCGCTGAATCTCAACATAGATTCAACTCTCTTAGGTGAATGAACGCACAGCAGAGCAGTTTGAAGGAAACTTTTCTCCTGAGTTTTAGACGAAGTTTCCTGCTGTTTAGTACGTATGCCGACATTGGGCTGGAAATACTGGTTTTGGGATTCTGCACAGAAACGGTTTGCAAACCGCTGATTCCACACGTGAGTTTAACTCTGTCAGTTGAATGCACACATTGACAACCATTCAGTTAGATAGCTCCGTTTTGGTTTCAGAAGCAGATATTTCTCTGTACAGCCTATGGTCCCATTCACTCGGGAATATCCCAACGCAGCTCCTATAAGAAACGTGTTTCTGACTCGCTGAACCTCAACATAGATTCAACTCTCTAAGGTGAACGAACGCACAGCAGAGCAGTTTCAAGGAAACGTTTCTCCTGAGTTTTAGACGAAGTTTCCTGCTGTTTAGTACGTATGCCGGCATTGGGCTGGAAATACCGATTTTGGGATTCTGCACAGAAAGGGTTTGCAAACCGCTGAATCCACACGTGAGTTTAACTCTGTCAGTTGAATGCACACATTGACAACCATTCAGTTTGATTACCCCCTTTTGGTTTTAGAAGCAGATATTTCTCTGTACAGCCTATGGTCCCATTCACTCGGGAATATCCCAACGCAGCTCCTAGAAGGAACGTGTTTGTGACTCGCTGAATCTCAACATAGATTCAACTCTCTTAGGTGAACGAACGCACAGCAGAGCAGTTTCAAGGAAACGTTTCTCCTGAGTTTTAGACGAAGTTTCCTGTTGTTTAGTACGGATGCCGGCATTGGGCTGGAAATACCGGTTTAGCGATTCTGCACAGAAAGGGTTTGCAAACCGCTGAATCCACACGTGAGTTTAACTCTGTCAGTTGAATGCACACATTGACAACCATTCAGTTTGATAGCACCCTTTTGGTTTTAGAAGCAGCTATTTCTCTGTACAGCCTATGGTCCCATTCACTCGGGAATATCCCAACGCAGCTCCTAGAAGAAACGTGGTTCTGACTCGCTGAATCTCAACATAGATTCAACTCTCTTAGGTGAACGAATGCACAGCAGAGCAGTTTCAAGGAAACTTTTCTCCTGAGTTTTAGGCGAAGTTTCCTGCTGTTTAGTACGTATGCCGGCATTGGGCTGGAAATACCGGTTTTGGGATTCTGCACAGAAACGGTTTGCAAACCGCTGAATCCACACGTGAGTTTAACTCTGTCAGTTGCGTGCACACATTGACAACCATCCAGGTGGAAAGCTCCGTTTTGGTTTTAGAAGCAGATATTTCTCTGTACAGCCTATGGTCCCATTCACTCGGGAATATCCCAACGCAGCTCCTAGAAGAAACGTGGTTCTGACTCGCTGAATCTCAACATAGATTCAACTCTCTTAGGTGAACGAACGCACAGCAGAGCAGTTTCAAGGAAACGTTTCTATTGAGTTTTAGACGAAGTTTCCTACTGTTTAGTACGGATGCCGGCATTGGGCTGGAAATACCGGTTTTGGGATTCTGCACAGAAAGGGTTTGCAAACCGCTGAATCCACACGTGAGTTTAACTCTGTCAGTTGAATGCACACATTGACAACCATTCAGTTTGATAGCACCCTTTTGGTTTTAGAAGCAGATATTTCTCTGTACAGCCTATGGTCCCATTCACTCGGGAATATCCCAACGCAGCTCCTAGAAGAAACGTGTTTCTGACTCGCTGAATCTCAACATAGATTCAACTCTCTTAGGTGAACGAATGCACAGCAGAGCAGTTTCAAGGAAACTTTTCTCCTGAGTTTTAGGCGAAGTTTCCTGCTGTTTAGTACGTATGCCGGCATTGGGCTGGAAATACCGGTTTTGGGATTCTGCACAGAAAGGGTTTGCAAACCGCTGAATCCACACGTGAGTTTAACTCTGTCAGTTGAATGCCCACATTGACAACCATTCAGTTAGATAGCTCCGTTTTGGTTTTAGAAGCAGATATTTCTCTGTACAGCCTATGGTCCCATTCACTCGGGAATATCCCAACGCAGCTCCTAGAAGAAACGTGTTTCTGACTCGCTGAATCTCAACATAGATTCAACTCTCTTAGGTGAACGAACGCACAGCAGAGCAGTTTCAAGGAAACGTTTCTCCTGAGTTTTAGACGAAGTTTCCTGCTGTTTAGTACGGATGCCGGCATTGGGCTGGAAATACCGGTTTTGGGATTCTGCACAGAAAGGGTTTGCAAACCGCCGAATCCACACGTGAGTTTAACTCTGTCAGCTGAATGCACGCATTGACAACCATCCAGTTAGACAGCTCCGTTTTGGTTTTAGAAGCAGATATTTCTCTGTACAGCCTATGGTCCCATTCACTCGGGAATATCCCAACGCAGCTCCTAGAAGAAACGTGTTTCTGACTCGCTGAATCTCAACATAGATTCAACTCTCTTAGGTGAACGAACGCACAGCAGAGCATTTTCAAGGAAACGTTTCTCCTGAGTTTTAGACGAAGTTTCCTGCAGTTTAGTACGTATGCCGGCATTGAGCTGGAATTACCGGTTTTGGGATTCTGCAAAGAAAGGGTTTGTAAACCGCTGAATCCAAACGTGAGTTTAACTCTGTCAGTTGAAGGCACACATTGACAACCAATCAGTTAGATAGCACCATTTTGGTTTTAGGAGCAGATATCTCTCTGTACAGCCTATGGTCCCATTCACTCGGGAATATCCCAACGCAGCTCCTAGAAGAAACGTGTTTCTGACTTGCTGAATCTCAGCATAGATTCAACTGTCTTAGGTGAACGAACGCACAGCAGAGCAGTTTCAAGGAAACGTTTCTCCTGACTTTTAGACGAAGTTGCTTGCTGTTTAGTACGTATGCCGGCATTGGGCTGGAAATACCGGTTTTGGGATTCTGCACAGAAAGGGTTTGCAAACCGCTTAATCCACACATGAGTTTAACTCTGTCAGTTGAATGCACACATTGACAAAAATTCAGTTTGATAGCTCCGTTTTTGTTTTAGAAACAGATATTTCTCTGTACAGCCTATGGTCCCATTCACTCGGGAATATCCCAACGCAGCTCCTAGAAGAAACGTGTTTCTGACTCGCTGAATCTCAACATAGATTCAACTCTCTTAGGTGAGTGAACGCACAGCAGAGCAGTTTGAAGGAAACTTTTCTCCTGAGTTTTAGACGAAATTTCCTGCTGTTTAGTACGTATGCCGACATTGGGCTGGAAATACTGGTTTTGGGATTCTGCACAGAAACGGTTTGCAAACCGCTGATTCCACACGTGAGTTTAACTCTGTCAGTTGAATGCACACATTGACAACCATTCAGTTAGATAGCTCCGTTTTGGTTTCAGAAGCAGATATTTCTCTGTACAGCCTATGGTCCCATTCACTCGGGAATATCCCAACGCAGCTCCTATAAGAAACGTGTTTCTGACTCGCTGAACCTCAACATAGATTCAACTCTCTAAGGTGAACGAACGCACAGCAGAGCAGTTTCAAGGAAACGTTTCTCCTGAGTTTTAGACGAAGTTTCCTGCTGTTTAGTACGTATGCCGGCATTGGGCTGGAAATACCGATTTTGGGATTCTGCACAGAAAGGGTTTGAAAACCGCTGAATCCACACGTGAGTTTAACTCTGTCAGTTGAATGCACACATTGACAACCATTCAGTTTGATTACCCCCTTTTGGTTTTAGAAGCAGATATTTCTCTGTACAGCCTATGGTCCCATTCACTCGGGAATATCCCAACGCAGCTCCTAGAAGGAACGTGTTTGTGACTCGCTGAATCTCAACATAGATTCAACTCTCTTAGGTGAACGAACGCACAGCAGAGCAGTTTCAAGGAAACTTTTCTCCTGAGTTCTAGACGAAATTTCCTGCTGTTTAGTACGTATGCCGGCATTGGGCTGGAAAT
The DNA here is from genome assembly GCF_030222135.1 of Aotus nancymaae. Lineage (NCBI taxonomy): Eukaryota > Metazoa > Chordata > Mammalia > Primates > Aotidae > Aotus > Aotus nancymaae. Next base: position 2,122,914 of record NW_026988549.1, on the reverse strand, counting down.
ACCGGTTTTGGGATTCTGCACAGAAACGGTTTGCAAACCGCTGAATCCACACGTGAGTTTAACTCTGTCAGTTGCGTGCACACATTGACAACCATCCAGGTGGAAAGCTCCGTTTTGGTTTTAGAAGCAGATATTTCTCTGTACAGCCTATGGTCCCATTCACTCGGGAATATCCCAACGCAGCTCCTAGAAGAAACGTGGTTCTGACTCGCTGAATCTCAACATAGATTCAACTCTCTTAGGTGAACGAACGCACAGCAGAGCAGTTTCAAGGAAACGTTTCTATTGAGTTTTAGACGAAGTTTCCTGCTGTTTAGTACGGATGCCGGCATTGGGCTGGAAATACCGGTTTTGGGATTCTGCACAGAAAGGGTTTGCAAACCGCTGAATCCACACGTGAGTTTAACTCTGTCAGTTGAATGCACACATTGACAACCATTCAGTTTGATAGCACCCTTTTGGTTTTAGAAGCAGATATTTCTCTGTACAGCCTATGGTCCCATTCACTCGGGAATATCCCAACGCAGCTCCTAGAAGAAACGTGTTTCTGACTCGCTGAATCTCAACATAGATTCAACTCTCTTAGGTGAACGAATGCACAGCAGAGCAGTTTCAAGGAAACTTTTCTCCTGAGTTTTAGGCGAAGTTTCCTGCTGTTTAGTACGTATGCCGGCATTGGGCTGGAAATACCGGTTTTGGGATTCTGCACAGAAAGGGTTTGCAAACCGCTGAATCCACACGTGAGTTTAACTCTGTCAGTTGAATGCACACATTGACAACCATTCAGTTTGATAGCACCCTTTTGGTTTTAGAAGCAGATATTTCTCTGTACAGCCTATGGTCCCATTCACTCGGGAATATCCCAACGCAGCTCCTAGAAGAAACGTGTTTCTGACTCGCTGAATCTCAACATAGATTCAACTCTCTTAGGTGAACGAACGCACAGCAGAGCAGTTTCAAGGAAACGTTTCTCCTGAGTTTTAGACGAAGTTTCCTGCTGTTTAGTACGGATGCCGGCATTGGGCTGGAAATACCGGTTTTGGGATTCTGCACAGAAAGGGTTTGCAAACCGCCGAATCCACACGTGAGTTTAACTCTGTCAGCTGAATGCACGCATTGACAACCATTCAGTTAGATAGCACAGTTTTGGTTTTAGAAGCACATATTTCTCTGTTTAGCCTATGGTCCCATTCACTCGGGAATATCCCAACGCAGCTCCTAGAAGAAACGTGTTTCTGACTCGCTGAATCTCAACATAGATTCAACTCTCTTAGGTGAACGAACGCACAGCAGAGCAGTTTCAAGGAAACGTTTCTCCTGAGTTTTAGACGAAGTTTCCTGCTGTTTAGTACGGATGCCGGCATTGGGCTGGAAATACCGGTTTTGGGATTCTGCACAAAAAGGGTTTGCAAACCGCTGAATCCACACGTGAGTTTAACTCTGTCAGTTGAATGCACACATTGACATCCATCCAGTTAGATAGCTCCGTTTTGGTTTTAGAAGCAGATATTTCTCTGTACAGCCTATGGTCCCATTCACTCGGGAATATCCCAACGCAGCACCTAGAAGAAACGTGTTTCTGACTCGATGAATCTCAACATAGGTTCAACTCTCTTAGGTGAACGAACGCACAGCAGAGCAGTTTCAAGGAAACGTTTCTCCTGAGTTTTAGACGAAGTTTCCTGCTGTTTAGTACGTATGCCGGCATTGAGCTGGAATTACCGCTTTTGGGATTCTGCACAGAAAGGGTTTGTAAACCGCTGAATCCAAACGTGAGTTTAACTCTGTCAGTTGAATGCACACATTGACAACCATTCAGTTAGATAGCACCCTTTTGGTTTTAGGAGCAGATATTTCTCTGTACAGCCTATGGTCCCATTCACTCGGGAATATCCCAACGCAGCTCCTAGAAGAAACGTGTTTCTGACTTGCTGAATCTCAGCATAGATTCAACTGTCTTAGGTGAACGAACGCACAGCAGAGCAGTTTCAAGGAAACGTTTCTCCTGAGTTTTAGACGAAGTTTCCTGCTGTTTAGTACGTATGCCGGCATTGGGCTGGAAATACCGGTTTTGGGATTCTGCACAGAAAGGGTTTGCAAACCGCTGAATCCACACATGAATTTATCTCTGTCAGTTGAATGCACACATTGACAAAAATTCAGTTTGATAGCTCCGTTTTTGTTTTAGAAACAGATATTTCTCTGTACAGCCTATGGTCCCATTCACTCGGGAATATCCCAACGCAGCTCCTAGAAGAAACGTGTTTCTGACTCGCTGAATCTCAACATAGATTCAACTCTCTTAGGTGAATGAACGCACAGCAGAGCAGTTTGAAGGAAACTTTTCTCCTGAGTTTTAGACGAAGTTTCCTGCTGTTTAGTACGTATGCCGACATTGGGCTGGAAATACTGGTTTTGGGATTCTGCACAGAAAGGGTTTGCAAGCCGCTGAATCCACACGTGAGTTTAACTCTGTCAGTTGAATGCACACATTGACAACCATTCAGTTAGATAGCTCCGTTTTGGTTTCAGAAGCAGGTATTTCTCTGTACAGCCTATGGTCCCATTCACTCGGGAATATCCCAACGCAGCTCCTAGCATAAACGTGTTTCTGACTCGCTGAATCTCAACATAGATTCAACTCTCTTAGGTGAACGAACGCACAGCAGAGCAGTTTCAAGGAAACGTTTCTCCTGAGTTTTAGACGAAGTTTCCTGCTGTTTAGTACGTATGCCGGCATTGGGCTGGAAATACCGATTTTGGGATTCTGCACAGAAAGGGTTTGCAAACCGCTGAATCCACACGTGAGTTTAACTCTGTCAGTTGAATGCACACATTGACAACCATTCAGTTTGATTACCCCCTTTTGGTTTTTGAAGCAGATATTTCTCTGTACAGCCTATGGTCCCATTCACTCGGGAATATCCCAACGCAGCTCCTAGAAGAAACGTGTTTCTGACTCGCTGAATCTCAACATAGATTCAACTCTCTTAGGTGAACGAACACACAGCAGAGCAGTTTCAAGGAAACGTTTCTCCTGAGTTTTAGACGAAGTTTCCTGCTGTTTAGTACGGATGCCGGCATTGGGCTGGAAATACCGGTTTTTGGATTCTGCACAGAAAGGGTTTGCAAACCGCTGAATCCACACGTGAGTTTAACTTTGTCAGTTGAATGCACACATTGACAACCATCCAGTTAGATAGCTCCGTTTTGGTTTTAGAAGCAGATATTTCTCTGTACAGCCTATGGTCCCATTCACTCGGGAATATCCCAACGCAGCTCCTAGAAGAAACGTGTTTCTGACTCGCTGAATCTCAACATAGATTCAACTCTCTTAGGTGAACGAACGCACAGCAGAGCATTTTCAAGGAAACGTTTGTCCTGAGTTTTAGACGAAGTTTCCTGCAGTTTAGTACGTATGCCGGCATTGAGCTGGAATTACCGGTTTTGGGATTCTGCAAAGAAAGGGTTTGTAAACCGCTGAATCCAAACGTGAGTTTAACTCTGTCAGTTGAAGGCACACATTGACAACCAATCAGTTAGATAGCACCCTTTTGGTTTTAGGAGCAGATATCTCTCTGTACAGCCTATGGTCCCATTCACTCGGGAATATCCCAACGCAGCTCCTAGAAGAAACGTGTTTCTGACTTGCTGAATCTCAGCATAGATTCAACTGTCTTAGGTGAACGAACGCACAGCAGAGCAGTTTCAAGGAAACGTTTCTCCTGACGTTTAGACGAAGTTTCCTGCTGTTTAGTACGTATGCCGGCATTGGGCTGGAAATACCGGTTTTGGGATTCTGCACAGAAAGGGTTTGCAAACCGCTGAATCCACACATGAGTTTAACTCTGTCAGTTGAATGCACACATTGACAAAAATTCAGTTTGATAGCTCCGTTTTTGTTTTAGAAACAGATATTTCTCTGTACAGCCTATGGTCCCATTCACTCGGGAATATCCCAACGCAGCTCCTAGAAGAAACGTGTTTCTGACTCGCTGAATCTCAACATAGATTCAACTCTCTTAGGTGAATGAACGCACAGCAGAGCAGTTTGAAGGAAACTTTTCTCCTGAGTTTTAGACGAAGTTTCCTGCTGTTTAGTACGTATGCCGACATTGGGCTGGAAATACTGGTTTTGGGATTCTGCACAGAAACGGTTTGCAAACCGCTGATTTCACACGTGAGTTTAACTCTGTCAGTTGAATGCACACATTGACAACCATTCAGTTAGATAGCTCCGTTTTGGTTTCAGAAGCAGATATTTCTCTGTACAGCCTATGGTCCCATTCACTCGGGAATATCCCAACGCAGCTCCTATAAGAAACGTGTTTCTGACTCGCTGAACCTCAACATAGATTCAACTCTCTAAGGTGAACGAACGCACAGCAGAGCAGTTTCAAGGAAACGTTTCTCCTGAGTTTTAGACGAAGTTTCCTGCTGTTTAGTACGTATGCCGGCATTGGGCTGGAAATACCGATTTTGGGATTCTGCACAGAAAGGGTTTGCAAACCGCTGAATCCACACGTGAGTTTAACTCTGTCAGTTGAATGCACACATTGACAACCATTCAGTTTGATTACCCCCTTTTGGTTTTAGAAGCAGATATTTCTCTGTACAGCCTATGGTCCCATTCACTCGGGAATATCCCAACGCAGCTCCTAGAAGGAACGTGTTTGTGACTCGCTGAATCTCAACATAGATTCAACTCTCTTAGGTGAACGAACGCACAGCAGAGCAGTTTCAAGGAAACTTTTCTCCTGAGTTTTAGACGAAATTTCCTGCTGTTTAGTACGTATGCCGGCATTGGGCTGGAAATACCGGTTTTGGGATTCTGCACAGAAACGGTTTGCAAACCGCTGAATCCACACGTGAGTTTAACTCTGTCAGTTGCGTGCACACATTGACAACCATCCAGGTGGAAAGCTCCGTTTTGGTTTTAGAAGCAGATATTTCTCTGTACAGCCTATGGTCCCATTCACTCGGGAATATCCCAACGCAGCTCCTAGAAGAAACGTGGTTCTGACTCGCTGAATCTCAACATAGATTCAACTCTCTTAGGTGAACGAACGCACAGCAGAGCAGTTTCAAGGAAACGTTTCTCCTGAGTTTTAGACGAAGTTTCCTGTTGTTTAGTACGGATGCCGGCATTGGGCTGGAAATACCGGTTTAGCGATTCTGCACAGAAAGGGTTTGCAAACCGCTGAATCCACACGTGAGTTTAACTCTGTTAGTTGAATGCACACATTGACAACCATTCAGTTTGATAGCACCCTTTTGGTTTTAGAAGCAGCTATTTCTCTGTACAGCCTATGGAACCATTCACTCGGGAATATCCCAACGCAGCTCCTAGAAGAAACGTGTTTCTGACTCGCTGAATCTCAACATAGATTCAACTCTCTTAGGTGAACGAACGCACAGCAGAGCATTTTCAAGGAAACGTTTCTCCTGAGTTTTAGACGAAGTTTCCTGCAGTTTAGTACGTATGCCGGCATTGAGCTGGAATTACCGGTTTTGGGATTCTGCAAAGAAAGGGTTTGTAAACCGCTGAATCCAAACGTGAGTTTAACTCTGTCAGTTGAAGGCACACATTGACAACCAATCAGTTAGATAGCACCATTTTGGTTTTAGGAGCAGATATCTCTCTGTACAGCCTATGGTCCCATTCACTCGGGAATATCCCAACGCAGCTCCTAGAAGAAACGTGTTTCTGACTTGCTGAATCTCAGCATAGATTCAACTGTCTTAGGTGAACGAACGCACAGCAGAGCAGTTTCAAGGAAACGTTTCTCCTGACTTTTAGACGAAGTTGCTTGCTGTTTAGTACGTATGCCGGCATTGGGCTGGAAATACCGGTTTTGGGATTCTGCACAGAAAGGGTTTGCAAACCGCTTAATCCACACATGAGTTTAACTCTGTCAGTTGAATGCACACATTGACAAAAATTCAGTTTGATAGCTCCGTTTTTGTTTTAGAAACAGATATTTCTCTGTACAGCCTATGGTCCCATTCACTCGGGAATATCCCAACGCAGCTCCTAGAAGAAACGTGTTTCTGACTCGCTGAATCTCAACATAGATTCAACTCTCTTAGGTGAATGAACGCACAGCAGAGCAGTTTGAAGGAAACTTTTCTCCTGAGTTTTAGACGAAATTTCCTGCTGTTTAGTACGTATGCCGACATTGGGCTGGAAATACTGGTTTTGGGATTCTGCACAGAAACGGTTTGCAAACCGCTGATTCCACACGTGAGTTTAACTCTGTCAGTTGAATGCACACATTGACAACCATTCAGTTAGATAGCTCCGTTTTGGTTTCAGAAGCAGATATTTCTCTGTACAGCCTATGGTCCCATTCACTCGGGAATATCCCAACGCAGCTCCTATAAGAAACGTGTTTCTGACTCGCTGAACCTCAACATAGATTCAACTCTCTAAGGTGAACGAACGCACAGCAGAGCAGTTTCAAGGAAACGTTTCTCCTGAGTTTTAGACGAAGTTTCCTGCTGTTTAGTACGTATGCCGGCATTGGGCTGGAAATACCGATTTTGGGATTCTGCACAGAAAGGGTTTGCAAACCGCTGAATCCACACGTGAGTTTAACTCTGTCAGTTGAATGCACACATTGACAACCATTCAGTTTGATTACCCCCTTTTGGTTTTAGAAGCAGATATTTCTCTGTACAGCCTATGGTCCCATTCACTCGGGAATATCCCAACGCAGCTCCTAGAAGGAACGTGTTTGTGACTCGCTGAATCTCAACATAGATTCAACTCTCTTAGGTGAACGAACGCACAGCAGAGCAGTTTCAAGGAAACTTTTCTCCTGAGTTCTAGACGAAATTTCCTGCTGTTTAGTACGTATGCCGGCATTGGGCTGGAAATACCGGTTTTGGGATTCTGCACAGAAACGGTTTGCAAACCGCTGAATCCACACGTGAGTTTAACTCTGTCAGTTGCGTGCACACATTGACAACCATCCAGGTGGAAAGCTCCGTTTTGGTTTTAGAAGCAGATATTTCTCTGTACAGCCTATGGTCCCATTCACTCGGGAATATCCCAACGCAGCTCCTAGAAGAAACGTGGTTCTGACTCGCTGAATCTCAACATAGATTCAACTCTCTTAGGTGAACGAACGCACAGCAGAGCAGTTTCAAGGAAACGTTTCTATTGAGTTTTAGACGAAGTTTCCTGCTGTTTAGTACGGATGCCGGCATTGGGCTGGAAATACCGGTTTTGGGATTCTGCACAGAAAGGTTTGCAAACCGCTGAATCCACACGTGAGTTTAACTCTGTCAGTTGAATGCACACATTGACAACCATTCAGTTTGATAGCACCCTTTTGGTTTTAGAAGCAGATATTTCTCTGTACAGCCTATGGTCCCATTCACTCGGGAATATCCCAACGCAGCTCCTAGAAGAAACGTGTTTCTGACTCGCTGAATCTCAACATAGATTCAACTCTCTTAGGTGAACGAATGCACAGCAGAGCAGTTTCAAGGAAACTTTTCTCCTGAGTTTTAGGCGAAGTTTCCTGCTGTTTAGTACGTATGCCGGCATTGGGCTGGAAATACCGGTTTTGGGATTCTGCACAGAAAGGGTTTGCAAACCGCTGAATCCACACGTGAGTTTAACTCTGTCAGTTGAATGCCCACATTGACAACCATTCAGTTAGATAGCTCCGTTTTGGTTTTAGAAGCAGATATTTCTCTGTACAGCCTATGGTCCCATTCACTCGGGAATATCCCAACGCAGCTCCTAGAAGAAACGTGTTTCTGACTCGCTGAATCTCAACATAGATTCAACTCTCTTAGGTGAACGAACGCACAGCAGAGCAGTTTCAAGGAAACGTTTCTCCTGAGTTTTAGACGAAGTTTCCTGCTGTTTAGTACGGATGCCGGCATTGGGCTGGAAATACCGGTTTTGGGATTCTGCACAGAAAGGGTTTGCAAACCGCCGAATCCACACGTGAGTTTAACTCTGTCAGCTGAATGCACGCATTGACAACCATCCAGTTAGACAGCTCCGTTTTGGTTTTAGAAGCAGATATTTCTCTGTACAGCCTATGGTCCCATTCACTCGGGAATATCCCAACGCAGCTCCTAGAAGAAACGTGTTTCTGACTCGCTGAATCTCAACATAGATTCAACTCTCTTAGGTGAACGAACGCACAGCAGAGCATTTTCAAGGAAACGTTTCTCCTGAGTTTTAGACGAAGTTTCCTGCAGTTTAGTACGTATGCCGGCATTGAGCTGGAATTACCGGTTTTGGGATTCTGCAAAGAAAGGGTTTGTAAACCGCTGAATCCAAACGTGAGTTTAACTCTGTCAGTTGAAGGCACACATTGACAACCAATCAGTTAGATAGCACCATTTTGGTTTTAGGAGCAGATATCTCTCTGTACAGCCTATGGTCCCATTCACTCGGGAATATCCCAACGCAGCTCCTAGAAGAAACGTGTTTCTGACTCGCTGAATCTCAGCATAGATTCAACTGTCTTAGGTGAACGAACGCACAGCAGAGCAGTTTCAAGGAAACGTTTCTCCTGACTTTTAGACGAAGTTGCTTGCTGTTTAGTACGTATGCCGGCATTGGGCTGGAAATACCGGTTTTGGGATTCTGCACAGAAAGGGTTTGCAAACCGCTTAATCCACACATGAGTTTAACTCTGTCAGTTGAATGCACACATTGACAAAAATTCAGTTTGATAGCTCCGTTTTTGTTTTAGAAACAGATATTTCTCTGTACAGCCTATGGTCCCATTCACTCGGGAATATCCCAACGCAGCTCCTAGAAGAAACGTGTTTCTGACTCGCTGAATCTCAACATAGATTCAACTCTCTTAGGTGAATGAACGCACAGCAGAGCAGTTTGAAGGAAACTTTTCTCCTGAGTTTTAGACGAAATTTCCTGCTGTTTAGTACGTATGCCGACATTGGGCTGGAAATACTGGTTTTGGGATTCTGCACAGAAACGGTTTGCAAACCGCTGATTCCACACGTGAGTTTAACTCTGTCAGTTGAATGCACACATTGACAACCATTCAGTTAGATAGCTCCGTTTTGGTTTCAGAAGCAGATATTTCTCTGTACAGCCTATGGTCCCATTCACTCGGGAATATCCCAACGCAGCTCCTATAAGAAACGTGTTTCTGACTCGCTGAACCTCAACATAGATTCAACTCTCTAAGGTGAACGAACGCACAGCAGAGCAGTTTCAAGGAAACGTTTCTCCTGAGTTTTAGACGAAGTTTCCTGCTGTTTAGTACGTATGCCGGCATTGGGCTGGAAATACCGATTTTGGGATTCTGCACAGAAAGGGTTTGCAAACCGCTGAATCCACACGTGAGTTTAACTCTGTCAGTTGAATGCACACATTGACAACCATTCAGTTTGATTACCCCCTTTTGGTTTTAGAAGCAGATATTTCTCTGTACAGCCTATGGTCCCATTCACTCGGGAATATCCCAACGCAGCTCCTAGAAGGAACGTGTTTGTGACTCGCTGAATCTCAACATAGATTCAACTCTCTTAGGTGAACGAACGCACAGCAGAGCAGTTTCAAGGAAACTTTTCTCCTGAGTTCTAGACGAAATTTCCTGCTGTTTAGTACGTATGCCGGCATTGGGCTGGAAATACCGGTTTTGGGATTCTGCACAGAAACGGTTTGCAAACCGCTGAATCCACACGTGAGTTTAACTCTGTCAGTTGCGTGCACACATTGACAACCATCCAGGTGGAAAGCTCCGTTTTGGTTTTAGAAGCAGATATTTCTCTGTACAGCCTATGGTCCCATTCACTCGGGAATATCCCAACGCAGCTCCTAGAAGAAACGTGGTTCTGACTCGCTGAATCTCAACATAGATTCAACTCTCTTAGGTGAACGAACGCACAGCAGAGCAGTTTCAAGGAAACGTTTCTATTGAGTTTTAGACGAAGTTTCCTGCTGTTTAGTACGGATGCCGGCTTTGGGCTGGAAATACCGGTTTTGGGATTCTGCACAGAAAGGGTTTGCAAACCGCTGAATCCACACGTGAGTTTAACTCTGTCAGTTGAATGCACACATTGACAACCATTCAGTTTGATAGCACCCTTTTGGTTTTAGAAGCAGATATTTCTCTGTACAGCCTATGGTCCCATTCACTCGGGAATATCCCAACGCAGCTCCTAGAAGAAACGTGTTTCTGACTCGCTGAATCTCAACATAGATTCAACTCTCTTAGGTGAACGAATGCACAGCAGAGCAGTTTCAAGGAAACTTTTCTCCTGAGTTTTAGGCGAAGTTTCCTGCTGTTTAGTACGTATGCCGGCATTGGGCTGGAAATACCGGTTTTGGGATTCTGCACAGAAAGGGTTTGCAAACCGCTGAATCCACACGTGAGTTTAACTCTGTCAGTTGAATGCACACATTGACAACCATTCAGTTTGATAGCACCCTTTTGGTTTTAGAAGCAGATATTTCTCTGTACAGCCTATGGTCCCATTCACTCGGGAATATCCCAACGCAGCTCCTAGAAGAAACGTGTTTCTGACTCGCTGAATCTCAACATAGATTCAACTCTCTTAGGTGAACGAACGCACAGCAGAGCAGTTTCAAGGAAACGTTTCTCCTGAGTTTTAGACGAAGTTTCCTGCTGTTTAGTACGGATGCCGGCATTGGGCTGGAAATACCGGTTTTGGGATTCTGCACAGAAAGGGTTTGCAAACCGCCGAATCCACACGTGAGTTTAACTCTGTCAGCTGAATGCACGCATTGACAACCATTCAGTTAGATAGCACAGTTTTGGTTTTAGAAGCACATATTTCTCTGTATAGCCTATGGTCCCATTCACTCGGGAATATCCCAACGCAGCTCCTAGAAGAAACGTGTTTCTGACTCGCTGAATCTCAACATAGATTCAACTCTCTTAGGTGAACGAACGCACAGCAGAGCAATTTCAAGGAAACGTTTCTCCTGAGATTTAGACGAAGTTTCCTGCTGTTTAGTACGGATGCCGGCATTGGGCTGGAAATACCGGTTTTGGGATTCTGCACAAAAAGGGTTTGCAAACCGCTGAATCCACACGTGAGTTTAACTCTGTCAGTTGAATGCACACATTGACATCCATCCAGTTAGATAGCTCCGTTTTGGTTTTAGAAGCAGATATTTCTCTGTACAGCCTATGGTCCCATTCACTCGGGAATATCCCAACGCAGCACCTAGAAGAAACGTGTTTCTGACTCGATGAATCTCAACATAGGTTCAACTCTCTTAGGTGAACGAACGCACAGCAGAGCAGTTTCAAGGAAACGTTTCTCCTGAGTTTTAGACGAAGTTTCCTGCTGTTTAGTACGTATGCCGGCATTGAGCTGGAATTACCGCTTTTGGGATTCTGCACAGAAAGGGTTTGTAAACCGCTGAATCCAAACGTGAGTTTAACTCTGTCAGTTGAATGCACACATTGACAACCATTCAGTTAGATAGCACCCTTTTGGTTTTAGGAGCAGATATTTCTCTGTACAGCCTATGGTCCCATTCACTCGGGAATATCCCAACGCAGCTCCTAGAAGAAACGTGTTTCTGACTTGCTGAATCTCAGCATAGATTCAACTGTCTTAGGTGAACGAACGCACAGCAGAGCAGTTTCAAGGAAACGTTTCTCCTGAGTTTTAGACGAAGTTTCCTGCTGTTTAGTACGTATGCCGGCATTGGGCTGGAAATACCGGTTTTGGGATTCTGCACAGAAAGGGTTTGCAAACCGCTGAATCCACACATGAGTTTATCTCTGTCAGTTGAATGCACACATTGACAAAAATTCAGTTTGATAGCTCCGTTTTTGTTTTAGAAACAGATATTTCTCTGTACAGCCTATGGTCCCATTCACTCGGGAATATCCCAACGCAGCTCCTAGAAGAAACGTGTTTCTGACTCGCTGAATCTCAACATAGATTCAACTCTCTTAGGTGAATGAACGCACAGCAGAGCAGTTTGAAGGAAACTTTTCTCCTGAGTTTTAGACGAAGTTTCCTGCTGTTTAGTACGTATGCCGACATTGGGCTGGAAATACTGGTTTTGGGATTCTGCACAGAAAGGGTTTGCAAGCCGCTGAATCCACACGTGAGTTTAACTCTGTCAGTTGAATGCACACATTGACAACCATTCAGTTAGATAGCTCCGTTTTGGTTTCAGAAGCAGGTATTTCTCTGTACAGCCTATGGTCCCATTCACTCGGGAATATCCCAACGCAGCTCCTAGCATAAACGTGTTTCTGACTCGCTGAATCTCAACATAGATTCAACTCTCTTAGGTGAACGAACGCACAGCAGAGCAGTTTCAAGGAAACGTTTCTCCTGAGTTTTAGACGAAGTTTCCTGCTGTTTAGTACGTATGCCGGCATTGGGCTGGAAATACCGATTTTGGGATTCTGCACAGAAAGGGTTTGCAAACCGCTGAATCCACACGTGAGTTTAACTCTGTCAGTTGAATGCACACATTGACAACCATTCAGTTTGATTACCCCCTTTTGGTTTTTGAAGCAGATATTTCTCTGTACAGCCTATGGTCCCATTCACTCGGGAATATCCCAACGCAGCTCCTAGAAGAAACGTGTTTCTGACTCGCTGAATCTCAACATAGATTCAACTCTCTTAGGTGAACGAACACACAGCAGAGCAGTTTCAAGGAAACGTTTCTCCTGAGTTTTAGACGAAGTTTCCTGCTGTTTAGTACGGATGCCGGCATTGGGCTGGAAATACCGGTTTTTGGATTCTGCACAGAAAGGGTTTGCAAACCGCTGAATCCACACGTGAGTTTAACTTTGTCAGTTGAATGCACACATTGACAACCATCCAGTTAGATAGCTCCGTTTTGGTTTTAGAAGCAGATATTTCTCTGTACAGCCTATGGTCCCATTCACTCGGGAATATCCCAACGCAGCTCCTAGAAGAAACGTGTTTCTGACTCGCTGAATCTCAGCATAGATTCAACTCTCTTAGGTGAACGAACGCACAGCAGAGCAGTTTCAAGGAAACGTTTCTCCTGAGTTTTAGACGAAGTTTCCTGCAGTTTAGTACGTATGCCGGCATTGAGCTGGAATTACCGGTTTTGGGATTCTGCAAAGAAAGGGTTTGCAAACCGCTGAAGCCAAACGTGAGTTTAACTCTGTCAGTTGAATGCACACATTGACAACCATTCAGTTAGATAGCACCCTTTTGGTTTTAGGAGCAGATATTTCTCTGTACAGCCTATGGTCCCATTCACTCGGGAATATCCCAACGCAGCTCCTAGAAGAAACGTGTTTCTGACTCGCTGAATCTCAACATAGATTCAACTCTCTTAGGTGAATGAACGCACAGCAGAGCAGTTTCAAGGAAACGTTTCTCCTGAGTTTTAGACGAAGTTTCCTACTGTTTAGTACGGATGCCGGCATTGGGCTGGAATTACCGGTTTTGGGATTCTGCACAGAAAGGGTTTGGAAACCGCTGAATCCACACGTGAGTTTAACTTTGTCAGTTGAATGCACACATTGACAACCATCCAGTTAGATAGCTCCATTTTGGTTTTAGAAGCAGATATTTCTCTGTACAGCCTATGGTCCCATTCACTCGGGAATATCCCAACGCAGCTCCTAGAAGAAACGTGTTTCTGACTCGCTGAATCTCAACATAGATTCAACTCTCTTAGGTGAACGAACGCACAGCAGAGCAGTTTCAAGGAAACGTTTCTCCTGAGTTTTAGACGAAGTTTCCTGCAGTTTAATACGTATTCCGGCATTGAGCTGGAATTACCGGTTTTGGGATTCTGCACAGAAAGGGTTTGTAAACCGCTGAATCCAAACGTGAGTTTAACTCTGTCAGTGGAATGCACACATTGACAACCATTCAGTTAGATAGCACCCTTTCGGTTTTAGGAGCAGATATTTCTCTGTACAGCCTATGGTCCCATTCACTCGGGAATATCCCAACGCAGCTCCTAGAAGAAACGTGTTTCTGACTCGCTGAATCTCAACATAGATTCAACTCTCTTAGGTTCACGAACGCACAGCAGAGCAGTTTCAAGGAAACGTTTCTCCTGAGTTTTAGACGAAGTTTCCTGCTGTTTAGTACGTATGACGGCATTGGGCTGGAAATTCCGGTTTTGGGATTCTGCACAGAAAGGGTTTGCAAACCGCTGAATCCAAACGTGACTTTAACTCTGTCAGTTGAATGCACACATTGACAACCATTCAGTTAGATAGCACCCTTTCGGTTTTAGGAGCAGATATTTCTCTGTACAGCCTTTGGTCCCATTCACTCGGGAATATCCCAACGCAGCTCCAGAAGAAACGTGTTTCTGACTCGCTGAATCTCAACATAGATTCAACTCTCTTAGGTGAACGAACGCACAGCAGAGCACTTTCAAGGAAACGTTTCTCCTGAGTTTTAGACGAAGTTTCCTGCTGTTTAGTACGTATGCCGGCATTGGGCTGGAAATACCGGTTTTGGGATTCTGCACAGAAACGGTTTGCAAACAGCTGAATCCACACGTGAGTTTAACTCTGTCAGTTGAATGCACACATTGACAACCATTCAGTTAGATAGCTCCGTTTTGGTTTTAGAAGCAGATATTTCTCTGTACAGCCTATGGTCCCATTCACTCGGGAATATCCCAACGCAGCTCCTAGAAGAAACGTGTTTCTGACTCGCTGAATCTCATCATAGATTCAAGTCTCTTAGGTGAACGAACGCACAGCAGAGCAGTTTCAAGGAAACGTTTCTCCTGAGTTTTAGACGAAGTTTCCTGCTGTTTAGTACGTATGCCGGCATTGGGCTGGAAATACCGGTTTTGGGATTCTGCACAGAAAGGGTTTGCAAACCGCTGAATCCACACGTGAGTTTAACTCTGTCAGTTGAATGCACGCCTTGACAACCATTCAGTTAGATAGCACAGTTTTGGTTTTAGAAGCACATATTTCTCTGTATAGCCTATGGTCCCATTCACTCGGGAATATCCCAACGCAGCTCCTAGAAGAAACGTGTTTCTGACTCGCTGAATCTCAACATAGATTCAACTCTCTTAGGTGAACGAACGCACAGCAGAGCAGTTTCAAGGAAACGTTTCTCCTGAGTTTTAGACGAAGTTTCCTGCAGTTTATTACGTAAGCCGGCATTGAGCTGGAATTACCGGTTTTGGGATTCTGCACAGAAAGGGTTTGCAAACCGCTGAATCCAAACGTGAGTTTTACTCTGTCAGTTGAATGCACACATTGACAACCATTCAGTTAGATGGCACCCTTTTGGTTTTAGGAGCAGATATTTCTCTGTACAGCCTATGGTCCCATTCACTCGGGAATATCCCAACGCAGCTCTTAGAAGAAACGTGTTTCTGACTCGCTGAATCTCAACATAGATGCAACTCTCTTAGGTGAACGAACGCACAGCAGAGCAGTTTCAAGCAAACGTTTCTCCTGAGTTTTAGACGAAGTTTCCTGCTGTTTAGTATGTATGCCGGCATTGGGCTGGAAATACCGGTTTTGGGATTCTGCATAGAAAGGGTTTGCAAACCGCTGAAGCCAAACGTGAGTTTAACTCTGTCAGTTGAATGCACACATTGACAACCATTCAGTTAGATAGCACCCTTTTGGTTTTAGGAGCAGATATTTCTCTGTACAGCCTATGGTCCCATTCACTCGGGAATATCCCAACGCAGCTCCTAGAAGAAACGTGTTTCTGACTCGCTGAATCTCAACATAGATTCAAATCTCTTAGTTGAACGAACGCACAGCAGAGCAGTTTCAAGGAAACGTTTCTCCTGAGTTTTAGACGAAGTTTCCTGCTGTTTAGTTTGTATGCCGGCATTGGGCTGGAAATACCGGTTTTGGGATTCTACACAGAAAGGGTTTGCAAACCGCTGAATCCACACGTGAGTTTAACTCTGTCAGTTGAATGCACACATTGTCAAAAATTCAGTTTGATAGCTCCGTTTTGGTTTTAGAAGCAGATATTTCTCTGTACAGCCTATGGTCCCATTCACTCGGGAATATCCCAACGCAGCTCCTAGAAGACACGTGTTTCTGACTCGCTGAATCTCAACATAGATTCAACTCTCTTAGGTGAATGAACGCACAGCAGAGCAGTTTCAAGGAAACGTTTCTCCTGAGTTTTAGACGAAGTTTCCTACTGTTTAGTACGGATGCCGGCATTGGGCTGGAATTACCGGTTTTGGGATTCTGCACAGAAAGGGTTTGGAAACCGCTGAATCCACACGTGAGTTTAACTTTGTCAGTTGAATGCTCACATTGACAACCATCCAGTTAGATAGCTCCATTTTGGTTTTAGAAGCAGATATTTCTCTGTACAGCCTATGGTCCCATTCACTCGGAAATATCCCAACGCAGCTCCTATAAGAAACGTGTTTCTGACTCGCTGAATCTCAACATAGATTCAACTCTCTTAGGTGAACGAACGCACAGCAGAGCAGTTTCAAGGAAACGTTTCTCCTGAGTTTTAGACGAAGTTTCCTGCAGTTTAATACGTATTCCGGCATTGAGCTGGAATTACGGGTTTTGGGACTCTGCACAGAAAGGGTTTGTAAACCGCTGAATCCAAACGTGAGTTTAACTCTGTCAGTTGAATGCACACTTTGACAACCATTCAGTTAGATAGCACCCTTTCGGTTTTAGGAGCAGATATTTCTCTGTACAGCCTATGGTCCCATTCACTCGGGAATATCCCAACGCAGCTCCTAGAAGAAACGTGTTTCTGACTCGCTGAATCTCAACATAGATGCAACTCTCTTAGGTGAACGAACGCACAGCAGAGCAGTTTCAAGGAAATGTTTCTCCTGAGTTTTAGACGAAGTTTCCTGCTGTTTAGTACGTATGACGGCATTGGGCTGGAAATTCCGGTTTTGGGATTCTGCACAGAAAGGGTTTGCAAACCGCTGAATCCAAACGTGAGTTTAACTCTGTCAGTTGAATGCACACATTGACAACCATTCAGTTAGATAGCACCCTTTCGGTTTTAGGAGCAGATATTTCTCTGTACAGCCTATGGTCCCATTCACTCGGGAATATCCCAACGCAGCTCCTAGAAGAAACGTGTTTCTGACTCGCTGAATCTCAACATAGATTCAACTCTCTTAGGTGAACGAACGCACAGCAGAGCAGTTTCAAGGAAACGTTTCTCCTGAGTTTTAGACGAAGTTTCCTGCTGTTTAGTACGTATGCCGACATTGGGCTGGAAATACCGGTTTTCGGATTCTGCACAGAAAGGGTTTGCAAACCGCTGAATCCACACGTGAGTTTAACTCTGTCAGTTGAATGCACACATTGACAACCATTCAGTTTGATAGCACCCTTTTGGTTTTAGGAGCAGATATTTCTCTGTACAGACTATGGTCCCATTCACTCGGGAATATCCCAACGCAGCTCCTAGAAGAAACGTGTTTCTGACTCGCTGAATCTCAACATAGATTCAACTCTCTTAGGTGAACGGACGCACAGCAGAGCAGTTTCAAGGAAACGTTTCTCCTGAGTTTTAGACGAAGTTTCCTGCTGTTTAGTACGTATGCCGGCATTGGGCTGGAAATACCGGTTTTGGGATTCTGCACAGAAACGGTTTGCAAACCGCTGAATCCACACGTGAGTTTAACTCTGTCAGTTGAATGCACACATTGACAACCATTCAGTTAGATAGCTCCGTTTTGGTTTTAGAAGCAGATATTTCTCTGTACAGCCTATGGTCCCATTCACTCGGGAATATCCCAACGCAGCTCCTAGAAGAAACGTGTTTCTGACTCGCTGAATCTCAACATAGATTCAACTCTCTTAGGTGAACGAACGCACAGCAGAGCAGTTTCAAGGAAACGTTTCTCCTGAGTTTTAGACGAAGTTTCCTGCTGTTTAGTACGTATGCCGGCATTGGGCTGGAAATACCGGTGTTGGAATTCTGCACAGAAAGGGTTTGCAAACCGCTGAATCCACAAGTGAGTTTAACTCTGTCAGTTGAATGCACACTTTGACAACCATTCAGTTAGGTAGCTCCGTTTTGGTTTTAGAAGCAGATATTTCTCTGTACAGCCTATGGTCCCATTCACTCGGGAATATCCCAACGCAGCTCCTAGAAGAAACGTGTTTCTGACTCGCTGAATCTCAACATAGATTCAACTCTCTTAGGTGAACGAACGCACAGCAGAGCAGTTTCAAGGAAGCTTTTCTCCTGAGTTTTAGACGAAGTTTCCTGCTGTTTAGTACGTATGCCGGCATTGGGCTGGAAATACCGGTTTTGGGATTCTGCACAGAAAGGGTTTGCAAACCGCTGAATCCACACGTGAGTTTAACTCTGTCAGTTGAATGCACGCATTGACAACCATTCAGTTTGATAGCACCCTTTTGGTTTTAGAAGCAGATATTTCTCGGTACAGCCTATGGTCCCATTCACTCGGGAATATCCCAACGCAGCTCCTAGAAGAAACGTGTTTCTGACTCGCTGAATCTCAACATAGATTCAACTCTCTTAGGTGAACGAACGCACAGCAGAGCAGTTTCAAGCAAACGTTTCTCCTGAGTTTTAGACGACGTTTCCTGCTGTTTAGTACGTATGCCGGCATTGGGCTGGAAATACCGGTTTTGGGATTCTGCACAGAAAGGGTTTGCAAACCGCTGAATCCAAACGTGAGTTTAACTCTGTCAGTTGAATGCACACATTGACAACCATTCAGTTAGATAGCACCCTTTTGGTTTTAGAAGCAGATATTTCTCTGTACAGCCTACGGTCCCATTCACTCGGGAATATCCCATCACAGCTACTAGAAGAAACGTGTTTCTGACTCGCTGAATCTCAACATAGATTCAACTCTCTTAGGTGAACGAACGCACAGCAGAGCAGTTTCAAGGAAACGTTTCTCCTGAGTTTTAGAAGAAGTTTCCTGCTGTTTAGTACGTATGCCGGCATTGGGCTGGAAATACTGGTTTTGGGATTCTGCACAGAAACGGTTTGCAAACCGCTGAATCCACACGTGAGTTTAACTCTGTCAGTTGAATACACACATTGACAACCATTCAGTTAGATAGCTCCGTTTTGGTTTTAGAAGCAGATATTTCTCTGTACAGCCTATGGTCCCATTCACTCGGGAATATCCCAACGCAGCTCCTAGAAGAAACGTGTTTCTGACTCGCTGAATCTCAACATAGATTCAACTCTCTTAGGTGAACGAACGCACAGCAGAGCAGTTTCAAGGAAACGTTTCTCCTGAGTTTTAGACGAAGTTTCCTGCTGTTTAGTACGTATGCCGGCATTGGGCTGGAAATACCGGTGTTGGGATTCTGCACAGAAAGGGTTTGCAAACCGCTGAATCCACACGTGACTTTAACTCTTTCAGTTGAATGCACACATTGACAACCATTCAGTTTGATAGCACCCTTTTGGTTTTAGAAGCAGATATTTCTCTGTACAGCCTATGGTCCAATTCACTCAGGAATATCCCAACGCAGCTCCTAGAAGAAACGTGTTTCTGACTCGCTGAATCTCAACATAGATTCAACTCTCTTAGGTGAACGAACGCACAGCAGAGCTGTTTCAAGGAAGCTTTTCTCCTGAGTTTTAGACGAAGTTTCCTGCTGTTTAGTACGTATGCCGGCATTGGGCTGGAAATACCGGTTTTGGGATTCTGCACAGAAAGGGTTTGCAAACCGCTGAGTCCACACGTGAGTTTAACTCTGTCAGTTGAATGCACGCATTGACAACCATTCAGTTTGATAGCACCCTTTTGGTTTTAGAAGCAGATATTTCTCTGTACAGCCTATGGTCCCATTCACTCGGGAATATCCCAACGCAGCTCCTAGAAGAAACGTGTTTCTGACTCGCTGAATGTCAACATAGATTCAACTCTCTTAGGTGAACGAACACACAGCAGAGCAGTTTCAAGGAAACGTTTCTCCTGAGTTTTAGACGAAGTTTCCTGCTGTTTAGTACGTATGCCGGCATTGTGCTGGAAATACCGGTTTTGGGATTCTGCACAGAAAGGGTTTGCAAACCGCTGAATCCAAACGTCAGTTTAACTCTGTCAGTTGAATGCACACATTGACAACCATTCAGTTAGATAGCACCCTTTTCGTTTTTCGAGCAGATATTTCTCTGTACAGCCTATGGTCCCATTCACTCGGCAATATCCCAACGCAGCTCCTAGAAGAAACGTGTTTCTGACTCGCTGAATCTCAACATAGATTCAACTCTCTTAGGTGAACGAACGCACAGCAGAGCAGTTCAAAGAAAAGGTTTTCCTGAGTTTTAGACGAAGTTTCCTGCTGTTTAGTACGGATGCCAGCATTGGGCTGGAAATACCGGTTTTGGGATTCAACAGAGAAAGGGTTTGCAAACCGCTGAATCCACACGTGAGTTTAATTCTGTCAGTTGAATGCACACATTGACAACCATTCAGTTAGATAGCTCCGTTTTGGTTTTAGAAGCAGATATTTCTCTGAACAGCCTATGGTCCCATTCACTCGGGAATATCCCAACGCAGCTCCTAGAAGAAACGTGTTTCTGACTCGCTGAATCTCAACATAGATTCAACTCTCTTAGGTGAACGAACGCACAGCAGAGCAGTTTCAAGGAAACGTTTCTCCTGAGTTTTAGACGAAGTTTCCTGCTGTTTAGTACGTATGCCGACATTGGGCTGGAAATACCGGTTTTCGGATTCTGCACAGAAAGGGTTTGCAAACCGCTGAATCCACACGTGAGTTTAACTCTGTCAGTTGAATGCACGCATTGACAACCATTCAGTTTGATAGCACCCTTTTGGTTTTAGGAGCAGATATTTCTCTGTACAGACTATGGTCCCATTCACTCGGGAATATCCCAACGCAGCTCCTAGAAGAAACGTGTTTCTGACTCGCTGAATCTCAACATAGATTCAACTCTCTTAGGTGAACGGACGCACAGCAGAGCAGTTTCAAGGAAACGTTTCTCCTGAGTTTTAGACGAAGTTTCCTGCTGTTTAGTACGTATGCCGGCATTGGGCTGGAAATACCGGTTTTGGGATTCTGCACAGAAACGGTTTGCAAACCGCTGAATCCACACGTGAGTTTAACTCTGTCAGTTGAATGCACACATTGACAACCATTCAGTTAGATAGCTCCGTTTTGGTTTTAGAAGCAGATATTTCTCTGTACAGCCTATGGTCCCATTCACTCGGGAATATCCCAACGCAGCTCCTAGAAGAAACGTGTTTCTGACTCGCTGAATCTCAACATAGATTCAACTCTCTTAGGTGAACGAACGCACAGCAGAGCAGTTTCAAGGAAACGTTTCTCCTGAGTTTTAGACGAAGTTTCCTGCTGTTTAGTACGTATGCCGGCATTGGGCTGGAAATACCGGTGTTGGAATTCTGCACAGAAAGGGTTTGCAAACCGCTGAATCCACACGTGACTTTAACTCTGTCAGTTGAATGCACACATTGACAACCATTCAGTTTGATAGCACCATTTTGGTTTTAGAAGCAGATATTTCTCTGTACAGCCTATGGTCCCATTCACTCGGGAATATCCCAACGCAGCTCCTAGAAGAAACGTGTTTCTGACTCGCTGAATCTCAACATAGATTCAACTCTCTTAGGTGAACGAACGCACAGCAGAGCAGTTTCAAGGAAGCTTTTCTCCTGAGTTTTAGACGAAGTTTCCTGCTGTTTAGTACGTATGCCGGCATTGGGCTGGAAATACCGGTTTTGGGATTCTGCACAGAAAGGGTTTGCAAACCGCTGAATCCACACGTGAGTTTAACTCTGTCAGTTGAATGCACGCATTGACAACCATTCAGTTTGATAGCACCCTTTTGGTTTTAGAAGCAGATATTTCTCGGTACAGCCTATGGTCCCATTCACTCGGGAATATCCCAACGCAGCTCCTAGAAGAAACGTGTTTCTGACTCGCTGAATCTCAACATAGATTCAACTCTCTTAGGTGAACGAACGCACAGCAGAGCAGTTTCAAGCAAACGTTTCTCCTGAGTTTTAGACGACGTTTCCTGCTGTTTAGTACGTATGCCGGCATTGGGCTGGAAATACCGGTTTTGGGATTCTGCACAGAAAGGGTTTGCAAACCGCTGAATCCAAACGTGAGTTTAACTCTGTCAGTTGAATGCACACATTGACAACCATTCAGTTAGATAGCACCCTTTTGGTTTTACGAGCAGATATTTCTCTGTACAGCCTATGGTCCCATTCACTCGGGAATATCCCAACGCAGCTCCTAGAAGAAACGTGTTTCTGACTCGCTGAATCTCAACATAGATTCAACTCTCTTAGGTGAACGAACGCACAGCAGAGCAGTTTCAAGGAAACGTTTCTCCTGAGTTTTAGACGAAGTTTCCTGCTGTTTAATACGTATGCCGGCATTGGGCTGGAAATACCGGTTTTGGGATTCTGCACAGAAAGGGTTTGCAAACCGCTGAATCCACACGTGAGTTTAACTCTGTCAGTTGAATGCACACATTGACAACCATTCAGTTAGATAGCTCCGTTTTGGTTTTAGAAGCAGATATTTCTCTGTACAGCCTACGGTCCCATTCACTCGGGAATATCCCATCGCAGCTACTAGAAGAAACGTGTTTCTGACTCGCTGAATCTCAACATAGATTCAACTCTCTTAGGTGAACGAACGCACAGCAGAGCAGTTTCAAGGAAACGTTTCTCCTGAGTTTTAGAAGAAGTTTCCTGCTGTTTAGTACGTATGCCGGCATTGGGCTGGAAATACTGGTTTTGGGATTCTGCACAGAAACGGTTTGCAAACCGCTGAATCCACACGTGAGTTTAACTCTGTCAGTTGAATACACACATTGACAACCATTCAGTTAGATAGCTCCGTTTTGGTTTTAGAAGCAGATATTTCTCTGTACAGCCTATGGTCCCATTCACTCGGGAATATCCCAACGCAGCTCCTAGAAGAAACGTGTTTCTGACTCGCTGAATCTCAACATAGATTCAACTGTCTTAGGTGAACGAACGCACAGCAGAGCAGTTTCAAGGAAACGTTTCTCCTGAGTTTTAGACGAAGTTTCCTGCTGTTTAGTACGTATGCCGGCATTGGGCTGGAAATACCGGTGTTGGGATTCTGCACAGAAAGGGTTTGCAAACCGCTGAATCCACACGTGACTTTAACTCTGTCAGTTGAATGCACACATTGACAACCATTCAGTTTGATAGCACCCTTTTGGTTTTAGAAGCAGATATTTCTCTGTACAGCCTATGGTCCAATTCACTCGGGAATATCCCAACGCAGCTCCTAGAAGAAACGTGTTTCTGACTCGCTGAATCTCAACATAGATTCAACTCTCTTAGGTGAACGAACGCACATCAGAGCTGTTTCAAGGAAGCTTTTCTCCTGAGTTTTAGACGAAGTTTCCTGCTGTTTAGTACGTATGCCGGCATTGGGCTGGAAATACCGGTTTTGGGATTCTGCACAGAAAGGGTTTGCAAACCGCTGAATCCACACGTGAGTTTAACTCTGTCAGTTGAATGCACGCATTGACAACCATTCAGTTTGATAGCACCCTTTTGGTTTTAGAAGCAGATATTTCTCTGTACAGCCTATGGTCCCATTCACTCGGGAATATCCCAACGCAGCTCCTAGAAGAAACGTGTTTCTGACTCGCTGAATGTCAACATAGATTCAACTCTCTTAGGTGAACGAACGCACAGCAGAGCAGTTTCAAGGAAACGTTTCTCCTGAGTTTTAGACGAAGTTTCCTGCTGTTTAGTACGTATGCCGGCATTGTGCTGGAAATACCGGTTTTGGGATTCTGCACAGAAAGGGTTTGCAAACCGCTGAATCCAAACGTCAGTTTAACTCTGTCAGTTGAATGCACACATTGACAACCATTCAGTTAGATAGCACCCTTTTCGTTTTTCGAGCAGATATTTCTCTGTACAGCCTATGGTCCCATTCACTCGGCAATATCTCAACGCAGCTCCTAGAAGAAACGTGTTTCTGACTCGCTGAATCTCAACATAGATTCAACTCTCTTAGGTGAACGAACGCACAGCAGAGCAGTTCCAAGGAAACGTTTTCCTGAGTTTTAGACGAAGTTTCCTGCTGTTTAGTACGGATGCCGGCATTGGGCTGGAAATACCGGTTTTGGGATTCAACAGAGAAAGGGTTTGCAAACCGCTGAATCCACACGTGAGTTTAACTCTGTCAGTTGAATGCACACATTGACAACCATTCAGTTAGATAGCTCCGTTTTGGTTTTAGAAGCAGATATTTCTCTGAACAGCCTATGGTCCCATTCACTCGGGAATATCCCAACGCACCTCCTAGAAGAAACGTGTTTCTGACTCGCTGAATCTCAACATAGATTCAACTCTCTTAGGTGAACGAACGCACAGCAGAGCACTTTCAAGGAAACGTTTCTCCTGAGTTTTAGACGAAGTTTCCTGCAGTTTAGTACGTATGCCGGCATTGAGGGGAATTACCGGTTTTGGGATTCTGCACAGAAAGGGTTTGTAAACCGCTGAATCCAAACGTGAGTTTAACTCTGTCAGTTGAATGCACACATTGACAACCATTCAGTTAGATAGCACCCTTTTGGTTTTAGGAGCAGATATCTCTCTGTACAGCCTATGGTCCCATTCACTCGGGAATATCCCAACGCAGCTCCTAGAAGAAACGTGTTTCTGACTCGCTGAATCTCAACATAGATTCAACTCTCTTAGGTGAACGAACGCACAGCAGAGCAGTTTCAAGGAAATGTTTCTCCTGAGTTTTAGACGAAGTTTCCTGCTGTTTAGTACGGATGCCGGCATTGGGCTGGAAATACCGGTTTTGGGATTCTGCACAGAAAGGGTTTGCAAAACGATGAATCCAAACGTGAGTTTAACTCTGTCAGTTGAATGCACACATTGACAACCATTCAGTTAGATAGCACCCTTTTGGTTTTAGGAGCAGATATTTCTCTGTACAGCCTATGGTCCCATTCACTCGGGAATATCCCAACGCAGCTCCTAGAAGAAACGTGTTTCTGACTCGCTGAATTTCAACATAGATTCAACTCTCTTAGGTGAACGAACGCACAGCAGAGCAGTTTCAAGGAAACGGTTCTCCTGAGTTTTAGACGAAGTTTCCTGCTGTTTAGTACGTATGCCGGCATTGGGCTGGAAATACCGGTTTTGGGATTCTGCACAGAAACGGTTTGCTAACCGCTGAATCCACACGTGAGTTTAACTCTGTCAGTTGAATGCACACATTGACAACCATTCAGTTAGATAGCTCCGTTTTGGTTTTAGGAGCAGATATTTCTCTGTACAGCCTATGGTCCCATTCACTCGGGAATATCCCAACGCAGCTCCTAGAAGAAACGTGTTTCTGACTCGCTGAATCTCAACATAGATTCAACTCTCTTAGGTGAACGAACGCACAGCAGAGCAGTTTCAAGGAAACGTTTCTCCTGAGTTTTAGACGAAGTTTCCTGCTGTTTAGTACGTATGACGGCATTGGGCTGGAAATTCCGGTTTTGGGATTCTGCACAGAAAGGGTTTGCAAACCGCTGAATCCAAACGTGAGTTTAACTCTGTCAGTTGAATGCACACATTGACAACCATTCAGTTAGATAGCACCCTTTTGGTTTTAGGAGCAGATATTTCTCTGTACAGCCTATGGTCCCATTCACTCGGGAATATCCCAACACAGCTAGTAGAAGAAACGTGTTTCTGACTCGCTGAATCTCAACATACATTCAACTCTCTTAGGTGAACGAACGCACAGCAGAGCACTTTCAAGGAAACGTTTCTCCTGAGTTTTAGACGAAGTTTCCTGCTGTTTAGTACGTATGCCGGCATTGGGCTGGAAATACCGGTTTTGGGATTCTGCACAGAAACGGTTTGCAAACCGCTGAATCCACACGTGAGTTTAACTCTGTCAGTTGAATGCACACATTGACAACCATTCAGTTAGATAGCTCCGTTTTGGTTTTAGAAGCAGATATTTCTCTGTACAGCCTATGGTCCCATTCACTCGGGAATATCCCAACGCAGCTCCTAGAAGAAACGTGTTTCTGACTCGCTGAATCTCAACATAGATTCAACTCTCTTAGGTGAACGAACGCACAGCAGAGCAGTTTCAAGGAAACGTTTCTCCTGAGTTTTAGACGAAGTTTCCTGCTGTTTAGTACGTATGCCGGCATTGGGCTGGAAATACCGGTTTTGGGATTCTGCACAGAAAGGGTTTGCAAACCGCTGAATCCACACGTGAGTTTAACTCTGTCAGTTGAATGCACGCATTGACAACCATTCAGTTAGATAGCACAGTTTTGGTTTTAGAAGCACATATTTCTCTGTATAGCCTATGGTCCCATTCACTCGGGAATATCCCAACGCAGCTCCTAGAAGAAACGTGTTTCTGACTCGCTGAATCTCAACATAGATTCAACTCTCTTAGGTGAACGAACGCACAACAGAGCAGTTTCAAGGAAACGTTTCTCCTGAGTTTTAGACGAAGTTTCCTGGAGTTTATTACGTATGCCGGCATTGAGCTGGAATTACCGGTTTTGGGATTCTGCACAGAAAGGGTTTGCAAACCGCTGAATCCAAACGTGAGTTTTACTCTGTCAGTTGAATGCACACATTGACAACCATTCAGTTAGATAGCACCCTTTTGGTTTTAGGAGCAGATATTTCTCTGTACAGCCTATGGTCCCATTCACTCGGGAATATCCCAACGCAGCTCTTAGAAGAAACGTGTTTCTGACTCGCTGAATCTCAACATAGATGCAACTCTCTTAGGTGAACGAACGCACAGCAGAGCAGTTTCAAGGAAATGTTTCTCCTGAGTTTTAGACGAAGTTTCCTGCTGTTTAGTACGTATGCCGGCATTGGGCTGGAAATACCGGTTTTGGGATTCTGCATAGAAAGGGTTTGCAAACCGCTGAAGCCAAACGTGAGTTTAACTCTGTCAGTTGAATGCACACATTGACAACCATTCAGTTAGATAGCACCCTTTTGGTTTTAGGAGCAGATATTTCTCTGTACAGCCTATGGTCCCATTCACTCGGGAATATCCCAACGCAGCTCCTAGAAGAAACGTGTTTCTGACTCGCTGAATCTCAACATAGATTCAACTCTCTTAGTTGAACGAACGCACAGCAGAGCAGTTTCAAGGAAACGTTTCTCCTGAGTTTTAGACGAAGTTTCCTGCTGTTTAGTACGTATGCCGGCATTGGGCTGGAAATACCGGTTTTGGGATTCTACACAGAAAGGGTTTGCAAACCGCTGAATCCACACGTGAGTTTAACTCTGTCAGTTGAATGCACACATTGACAACCATTCAGTTAGATAGCTCCGTTTTGGTTTTAGGAGCAGATATTTCTCTGTACAGCCTATGGTCCCATTCGCTCGGGAATATCCCAACGCAGCTCCTAGAAGACACGTGTTTCTGACTCGCTGAATCTCAACATAGATTCAACTCTCTTAGGTGAATGAACGCACAGCAGAGCAGTTTCAAGGAAACGTTTCTCCTGAGTTTTAGACGAAGTTTCCTACTGTTTAGTACGGATGCCGGCATTGGGCTGGAATTACCGGTTTTGGGATTCTGCACAGAAAGGGTTTGGAAACCGATGAATCCACACGTGAGTTTAACTTTGTCAGTTGAATGCTCACATTGAGAACCATCCAGTTCGATAGCTCCATTTTGGTTTTAGAAGCAGATATTTCTCTGTACAGCCTATGGTCCCATTCACTCGGGAATATCCCAACGCAGCTCCTATAAGAAACGTGTTTCTGACTCCCTGAATCTCAACATAGATTCAACTCTCTTAGGTGAACGAACGCACAGCAGAGCAGTTTCAAGGAAACGTTTCTCCTGAGTTTTAGACGAAGTTTCCTGCAGTTTAATACGTATTCCGGCATTGAGCTGGAATTACCGGTTTTGGGATTCTGCACAGAAAGGGTTTGTAAACCGCTGAATCCAAACGTGAGTTTAAATCTGTCAGTTGAATGGACACATTGACAACCATTCAGTTAGATAGCACCCTTTCGGTTTTAGGAGCAGATATTTCTCTGTACAGCCTATGGTCCCATTCACTCGGGAATATCCCAACGCAGCTCCTAGAAGAAACGTGTTTCTGACTCGCTGAATCTCAACATAGATTCAACTCTCTTAGGTTCACGAACGCACAGCAGAGCAGTTTCAAGGAAATGTTTCTCCTGAGTTTTAGACGAAGTTTCCTGCTGTTTAGTACGTATGACGGCATTGGGCTGGAAATTCCGGTTTTGGGATTCTGCACAGAAAGGGTTTGCAAACCGCTGAATCCAAACGTGAGTTTAACTCTGTCAGTTGAATGCACACATTGACAACCATTCAGTTAGATAGCACCCTTTTGGTTTTAGGAGCAGATATTTCTCTGTACAGCCTATGGTCCCATTCACTCGGGAATATCCCAACGCAGCTCCTAGAAGAAACGTGTTTCTGACTCGCTGAATCTCAACATAGATTCAACTCTCTTAGGTGAACGAACGCACAGCAGAGCAGTTTCAAGGAAACGTTTCTCCTGAGTTTTAGACGAAGTTTCCTGCTGTTTAGTACGTATGCCGACATTGGGCTGGAAATACCGGTTTTCGGATTCTGCACAGAAAGGGTTTGCAAACCGCTGAATCCACACGTGAGTTTAACTCTGTCAGTTGAACGCACACATTGACAACCATTCAGTTTGATAGCACCCTTTTGGTTTTAGGAGCAGATATTTCTCTGTACAGCCTATGGTCCCATTCACTCGGGAATATCCCAACGCAGCTCCTAGAAGAAACGTGTTTCTGACTCGCTGAATCTCAACATAGATTCAACTCTCTTAGGTCAACGGACGCACAGCAGAGCAGTTTCAAGGAAACGTTTCTCCTGAGTTTTAGACGAAGTTTCCTGCTGTTTAGTACGTATGCCGGCATTGGGCTGGAAATACCGGTTTTGGGATTCTGCACAGAAACGGTTTGCAAACCGCTGAATCCACACGTGAGATTAACTCTGTCAGTTGAATGCACACATTGACAACCATTCAGTTAGATAGCTCCGTTTTGGTTTTAGAAGCAGATATTTCTCTGTACAGCCTATGGTCCCATTCACTCGGGAATATCCCAACGCAGCTCCTAGAAGAAACGTGTTTCTGACTCGCTGAATCTCAACATAGATTCAACTCTCTTAGGTGAACGAACGCACAGCAGAGCAGTTTCAAGGAAACGTTTCTCCTGAGTTTTAGACGAAGTTTCCTGCTGTTTAGTACGTATGCCGGCATTGGGCTGGAAATACCGGTGTTGGAATTCTGCACAGAAAGGGTTTGCAAACCGCTGAATCCACACGTGACTTTAACTCTGTCAGTTGAATGCACACATTGACAACCATTCAGTTTGATAGCACCATTTTGGTTTTAGAAGCAGATATTTCTCTGTACAGCCTATGGTCCCATTCACTCGGGAATATCCCAACGCAGCTCCTAGAAGAAACGTGTTTCTGACTCGCTGAATCTCAACATAGATTCAACTCTCTTAGGTGAACGAACGCACAGCAGAGCAGTTTCAAGGAAGCTTTTCTGCTGAGTTTTAGACGAAGTTTCCTGCTGTTTAGTACGTATGCCGGCATTGGGCTGGAAATACCGGTTTTGGGATTCTGCACAGAAAGGGTTTGCAAACCGCTGAATCCACACGTGAGTTTAACTCTGTCAGTTGAATGCACGCATTGACAACCATTCAGTTTGATAGCACCCTTTTGGTTTTAGAAGCAGATATTTCTCTGTACAGCCTATGGTCCCATTCACTCGGGAATATCCCAACGCAGCTCCTAGAAGAAACGTGTTTCTGACTCGCTGAATCTCAACATAGATTCAACTCTCTTAGGTGAACGACCGCACAGCAGAGCAGTTTCAAGCAAACGTTTCTCCTGAATTTTAGACGAAGTTTCCTGCTGTTTAGTACGTATGCCGGCATTGGGCTGGAAATACCGGTTTTGGGATTCTGCACAGAAAGGGTGTGCAAACCGCTGAATCCAAACGTGAGTTTAACTCTGTCAGTTGAATGCACACATTGACAACCATTCAGTTAGATAGCACCCTTTTGGTTTTACGAGCAGATATTTCTCTGTACAGCCTATGGTCCCATTCACTCGGGAATATCCCAACGTAGCTCCTAGAAGAAACGTGTTTCTGACTCGCTGAATCTCAACATAGATTCAACTCTCTTAGGTGAACGAGCGCACAGCAGAGCAGTTTCAAGGAAACGTTTCTCCTGAGTTTTAGACGAAGTTTCCTGCTGTTTAATACGTATGCCGGCATTGGGCTGGAAATACCGGTTTTCGGATTCTGCACAGAAAGGGTTTGCAAACCGCTGAATCCACACGTGAGTTTAACTCTGTCAGTTGAATGCACACATTGACAACCATTCAGTTTGATAGCACCCTTTTGGTTTTAGGAGCAGATATTTCTCTGTACAGCCTATGGTCCCATTCACTCGGGAATATCCCATCGCAGCTACTAGAAGAAACGTGTTTCTGACTCGCTGAATCTCAACATAGATTCAACTCTCTTAGGTGAACGAACGCAGGCAGAGCAGTTTCAAGGAAACGTTTCTCCTGAGTTTTAGACGAAGTTTCCTGCTGGTTAGTACGTATGCCGGCATTGGGCTGGAAATACTGGTTTTGGAATTCTGCACAGAAACGGTTTGCAAACCGCTGAATCCACACGTGAGTTTAACTCTGTCAGTTGAATGCACACATTGACAACCATTCAGTTAGATAGCTCCGTTTTGGTTTTAGAAGCAGATATTTCTCTGTACAGCCTATGGTCCCATTCACTCGGGAATATCCCAACGCAGCTCCTAGAAGAAACGTGTTTCTGACTCGCTGAATCTCAACATAGATTCAACTCTCTTAGGTGAACGAACGCACAGCAGAGCAGTTTCAAGGAAACGTTTCTCCTGAGTTTTAGACGAAGTTTCCTGCTGTTTAGTACGTATGCCGGCATTGGGCTGGAAATACCGGTGTTGGGATTCTGCACAGAAAGGGTTTGCAAACCGCTGAATCCACACGTGACTTTAACTCTGTCAGTTGAATGCACACATTGACAACCATTCAGTTTGATAGCACCCTTTTGGTTTTAGAAGCAGATATTTCTCTGTACAGCCTATGGTCCCATTCACTCGGGAATATCCCAACGCAGCTCCTAGAAGAAACGTGTTTCTGACTCGCTGAATCTCAACATAGATTCAACTCTCTTAGGTGAACGAACGCACAGCAGAGCTGTTTCAAGGAAGCCTTTCTCCTGAGTTTTAGACGAAGTTTCCTGCTGTTTAGTACGTATGCCGGCATTGGGCTGGAAATACCGGTTTTGGGATTCTGCACAGAAAGGGTTTGCAAACCGCTGAATCCACACGTGAGTTTAACTCTGTCAGTTGAATGCACGCATTGACAACCATTCAGTTTGATAGCACCCTTTTGGTTTTAGAAGCAGATATTTCTCTGTACAGCCTATGGTCCCATTCACTCGGGAATATCCCAACGCAGCTCCTAGAAGAAACGTGTTTCTGACTCGCTGAATCTCAACATAGATTCAACTCTCTTAGGTGAACGAACGCACAGCAGAGCAGTTTCAAGGAAACGTTTCTCCTGAGTTTTAGACGAAGTTTCCTGCTGTTTAGTACGTATGCCGGCATTGGACTGGAAATACCGGTTTAGGGATTCTGCACAGAAAGGGTTTGCAAACCGCTGAATCCAAACGTCAGTTTCACTCTGTCAGTTGAATGCACACATTGACAACCATTCAGTTAGATAGCAGCCTTTTGGTTTTACGAGCAGATATTTCTCTGTACAGCCTATGGTCCCATTCACTCGGCAATATCCCAACGCAGCTCCTAGAAGAAACGTGTTTCTGACACGCTGAATCTCAACATAGATTCAACTCTCTTAGGTGAACGAACGCACAGCAGAGCAGTTCCAAGGAAACGTTTTCCTGAGTTTTAGACGAAGTTTCCTGCTGTTTAGTACGGATGCCGGCATTGGGCTGGAAATACCGGTTTTGGGATTCTACACAGAAAGGGTTTGCAAACCGCTGAATCCACACGTGAGTTTATCTCTGTCAGTTGAATGCACACATTGACAACCATTCAGTTAGATAGCACCCTTTTGGTTTTAGGAGCAGATATTTCTCTGTACAGCCTATGGTCCCATTCACTCGGGAATATCCCAACGCAGCTCCTAGAAGAAACGTGTTTCTGACTCGCTGAATCTCAACATAGATTCAACTCTCTTAGGTGAACGAACGCACAGCAGAGCAATTTCTAGGAAACGGTTCTCCTGAGTTTTAGACGAAGTTTCCTGCTGTTTAGTACGTATGCCGGCATTGGGCTGGAAATACCGGTTTTGGGATTCTGCACAGAAACGGTTTGCAAACCGCTGAATCCACACGTGAGTTTAACTCTGTCAGTTGAATGCACACATTGACAACCATTCAGTTAGATAGCTCCGTTTTGGTTTTAGGAGCAGATATTTCTCTGTACAGCCTATGGTCCCATTCCCTCGGGAATATCCCAACGCAGCTCCTAGAAGAAACGTGTTTCTGACTCGCTGAATCTCAACATAGATTCAACTCTCTTAGGTGAACGAACGCACAGCAGAGCAGTTTCAAGGAAGCTTTTCTCCTGAGTTTTAGACGAAGTTTCCTGCTGTTTAGTACTGATGCCGGCATTGGGCTGGAAATACCGGTTTTGGGATTCTGCACAGAAAGGGTTTGCAAACCGCTGAATCCACACGTGAGTTTAACTCTGTCAGTTGAATGCATACATTGACAACCTTTCAGTTAGATAGCTCCGTTTTGGTTTTAGAAGCAGATATTTCTCTGTACAGCCTATGGTCCCATTCACTCGGGAATATCCCAACGCAGCTCCTAGAAGAAACGTGTTTCTGACTCGCTGAATCTCAACATAGATTAAACTCTCTTAGCTGAACGAACGCACAGCAGAGCACTTTCAAGGAAACGTTTCTCCTGAGTTTTAGACGAAGTTTCCTGCTGTTTAGTACGTATGCCGGCATTGGGCTGGAAATACCGGTTTTGGGATTCTGCACAGAAAGGGTTTGCAAACCGCTGAATCCACACGTGAGTTTAACTCTGTCAGTTGAATGCACACATTGACAACCATTCAGTTAGATAGCTCCGTTTTGGTTTTAGAAGCAGATATTTCTCTGTACAGCCTATGGTCCCATTCACTCGGGAATATCCCAACGCAGCTCCTAGAAGAAACGTGTTTCTGACTCGCTGAATCTCAACATAGATTCAACTCTCTTAGGTGAACGAACGCACAGCAGAGCAGTTTCAAGGAAGCTTTTCTCCTGAGTTTTAGACGAAGTTTCCTGCTGTTTAGTACGTATGCCGGCATTGGGCTGGAAATACCGGTTTTGGGATTCTGCACAGAAAGGGTTTGCAAACCGCTGAATCCACACGTGAGTTTAACTCTGTCAGTGGAATGCACGCATTGACAATCATTCAGTTTGATAGCACCCTTTTGGTTTTAGAAGCAGATATTTCTCTGTACAGCCTATGGTCCCATTCACTCGGGAATATCCCAACGCAGCTCCTAGAAGAAACGTGTATCTGACTCGCTGAATGTCAACATAGATTCAACTCTCTTAGGTATACGAACGCACAGCAGAGCAGTTTCAAGGAAACGTTTCTCCTAAGTTTTAGACGAAATTTCCTGCTGTTTAGTACGTATGCCGGCATTGGGCTGGAAATACCGGTTTTGGGATTCTGCACAGAAAGGGTTTGCAAACCGCTGAATCCACACGTGAGTTTAACTCTGTCAGTTGAATGCACACATTGACAACCATTCAGTTTGATAGCACCCTTTTGGTTTTAGGAGCAGATATTTCTCTGTACAGCCTATGGTCCCATTCACTCGGGAATATCCCAACGCAGATCCTAGAAGAAACGTGTTTCTGACTCGCTGAATCTCAACATAGATTCAACTCTCTTAGGTGAACGAACGCACAGCAGAGCAGTTTCAAGGAAACGTTTCTCCTGAGTTTTAGACGAAGTTTCCTGCTGTTTAGTACGTATGCCGGCATTGGGCTGGAAATACCGGTTTTGGGATTCTGCACAGAAACGGTTTGCAAACCGCTGAATCCACACGTGAGTTTAACTCTGTCAGTTGAATGCACACATTGACAACCATTCAGTTAGATAGCTCCGTTTTGGTTTTAGAAGCAGATATTTCTCTGTACAGCCTATGGTCCCATTCACTCGGGAATATCCCAATGCAGCTCCTAGAAGAAACGTGTTTCTGACTCGCTGAATCTCAACATAGATTCAACTCTCTTAGGTGAACGAACGCACAGCAGAGCAGTTTCAAGGAAACGTTTCTCCTGAGTTTTAGACGAAGTTACCTGCTGTTTAGTACGTATGCCGGCATTGGGCTGGAAATACCGGTTTTGGGATTCTGCACAGAAAGGGATGGCAAACCGCTGAATACAAACGTGAGTTTAACTCTGTCAGTTGAATGCACACATTGACAACCATTCAGTTTGATAGCACCATTTTGGTTTTAGAAGCAGATATTTCTCTGTACAGCCTATGGTCCCATTCACTCGGGAATATCCCAACGCAGCTCCTAGAAGAAACGTGTTTCTGACTCGCTGAATCTCAACATAGATTCAACTCTCTTAGGTGAACGAACGCACAGCAGAGCAGTTTCAAGGAAACGTTTCTCCTGAGTTTTAGACGAAGTTTCCTGCTGTTTAGTACGTATGCCGGCATTGGGCTGGAAATACCGGTTTTGGGATTCTGCACAGAAAGGGTTTGCAAACCGCTGAATCCACACGTGAGTTTACCTCTGTCAGTTGAATGCACGCATTGACAACCATTCAGTTAGATAGCACAGTTTTGGTTTTAGAAGCATATATTTCTCTGTATAGCCTATGGTCCCATTCACTCGGGAATATCCCAACGCAGCTCCTAGAAGAAACGTGTTTCTGACTCGCTGAATCTCAACATAGATTCAACTCTCTTAGGTGAACGAACGCACAGCAGAGCAGTTTCAAGGAAACGTTTCTCCTGAGTTTTAGACGAAGTTTCCTGGAGTTTATTACGTATGCCGGCATTGAGCTGGAATTACCGGTTTTGGGATTCTGCACAGAAAGGGTTTGCAAACCGCTGAATCCAAACGTGAGTTTTACTCTGTCAGTCGAATGCACACATTGACAACCATTCAGTTAGATAGCACCCTTTTGGTTTTAGGAGCAGATATTTCTCTGTACAGCCTATGGTCCCATTCACTCGGGAATATCCCAACGCAGCTCTTAGAAGAAACGTGTTTCTGACTCGCTGAATCTCAACATAGATGCAACTCTCTTAGGTGAACGAACGCACAGCAGAGCAGTTTCAAGGTAATGTTTCTCCTGAGTTTTAGACGAAGTTTCCTGCTGTTTAGTACGTATGCCGGCATTGGGCTGGAAATACCGGTTTTGGGATTCTGCATAGAAAGGGTTTGCAAACCGCTGAAGCCAAACGTGAGTTTAACTCTGTCAGTTGAATGCACACATTGACAACCATTCAGTTAGATAGCACCCTTTTGGTTTTAGGAGCAGATATTTCTCTGTACAGCCTATGGTCCCATTCACTCGGGAATATCCCAACGCAGCACCTAGAAGACACGTGTTTCTGACTCGCTGAATCTCAACATAGATTCAACTCTCTTAGGTGAATGAACGCACAGCAGAGCAGTTTCAAGGAAACGTTTCTCCTGAGTTTTAGACGAAGTTTCCTACTGTTTAGTACGGATGCCGGCATTGGGCTGGAATTACCGGTTTTGGGATTCTGCACAGAAAGGGTTTGCAAACCGCTGAATCCAAACGTGAGTTTAACTCTGTCAGTTGAATGCACACATTGACAACCATTCAGTTAGATAGCACCCTTTTGGTTTTAGGAGCAGATATTTCTCTGTACAGCCTATGGTCCCATTCACTCGGGAATATCCCAACGCAGCTCCTAGAAGAAACGTGTTTCTGACTCGCTGAATCTCAACATAGATTCAACTCTCTTAGGTGAACGAACGCACAGCAGAGCAGTTTCAAGGAAACGTTTCTCCTGAGTTTTAGACGAAGTTTCCTGCTGTTTCGTACGTATGCCGACATTGGGCTGGAAATACCGGTTTTCGGATTCTGCACAGAAAGGGTTTGCAAACCGCTGAATCCACACGTGAGTTTAACTCTGTCAGTTGAACGCACACATTGACAACCATTCAGTTTGATAGCACCCTTTTGGTTTTAGGAGCAGATATTTCTCTGTACAGCCTATGGTCCCATTCACTCGGGAATATCCCAACGCAGCTCCTAGAAGAAACGTGTTTCTGACTCGCTGAATCTCAACGTAGATTCAACTCTCTTAGGTCAACGGACGCACAGCAGAGCAGTTTCAAGGAAACGTTTCTCCTGAGTTTTAGACGAAGTTTCCTGCTGTTTAGTACGTATGCCGGCATTGGGCTGGAAATACCGGTTTTGGGATTCTGCACAGAAACGGTTTGCAAACCGCTGAATCCACACGTGAGTTTAACTCTGTCAGTTGAATGCACACATTGACAACCATTCAGTTAGATAGCTCCGTTTTGGTTTTAGAAGCAGATATTTCTCTGTACAGCCTATGGTCCCATTCACTCGGGAATATCCCAACGCAGCTCCTAGAAGAAACGTGTTTCTGACTCGCTGAATCTCAACATAGATTGAACTCTCTTAGGTGAACGAACGCACAGCAGAGCTGTTTCAAGGAAGCTTTTCTCCTGAGTTTTAGACGAAGTTTCCTGCTGTTTAGTACGTATGCCGGCATTGGGCTGGAAATACCGGTTTTGGGATTCTGCACAGAAAGGGTTTGCAAACCGCTGAATCCACACGTGAGTTTAACTCTGTCAGTTGAATGCACGCATTGACAACCATTCAGTTTGATAGCACCCTTTTGGTTTTAGAAGCAGATATTTCTCTGTACAGCCTATGGTCCCATTCACTCGGGAATATCCCAACGCAGCTCCTAGAAGAAACGTGTTTCTGACTCGCTGAATCTCAACATAGATTCAACTCTCTTAGGTGAACGAACGCACAGCAGAGCAGTTTCAAGGAAACGTTTCTCCTGAGTTTTAGACGAAGTTTCCTGCTGTTTAGTACGTATGCCGGCATTGGGCTGGAAATACCGGTTTTGGGATTCTGCACAGAAAGGGTTTGCAAACCGCTGAATCCAAACGTCAGTTTAACTCTGTCAGTTGAATGCACACATTGACAACCATTCAGTTAGATAGCACCCTTTTGGTTTTACGAGCAGATATTTCTCTGTACAGCCTATGGTCCCATTCACTCGGCAATATCCCAACGCAGCTCCTAGAAGAAACGTGTTTCTGACACGCTGAATCTCAACATAGATTCAACTCTCTTAGGTGAACGAACGCACAGCAGAGCAGTTCCAAGGAAACGTTTTCCTGAGTTTTAGACGAAGTTTCCTGCTGTTTAGTACGGATGCCGGCATTGGGCTGGAAATACCGGTTTTGGGATTCTACACAGAAAGGGTTTGCAAACCGCTGAATCCACACGTGAGTTTATCTCTGTCAGTTGAATGCACACATTGACAACCATTCAGTTAGATAGCACCCTTTTGGTTTTAGGAGCAGATATTTCTCTGTACAGCCTATGGTCCCATTCACTCGGGAATATCCCAACGCAGCTCCTAGAAGAAACGTGTTTCTGACTCGCTGAATCTCAACATAGATTCAACTCTCTTAGGTGAACGAACGCACAGCAGAGCAGTTTCAAGGAAACGGTTCTCCTGAGTTTTAGACGAAGTTTCCTGCTGTTTAGTACGTATGCCGGCATTGGGCTGGAAATACCGGTTTTGGGATTCTACACAGAAACGGTTTGCAAACCGCTGAATCCACACGTGAGTTTAACTCTGTCAGTTGAATGCACACATTGACAACCATTCAGTTAGATAGCTCCGTTTTGGTTTTAGGAGCAGATATTTCTCTGTACAGCCTATGGTCCCATTCACTCGGGAATATCCCAACGCAGCTCCTAGAAGAAACGTGTTTCTGACTCGCTGAATCTCAACATAGATTCAACTCTCTTAGGTGAACGAACGCACAGCAGAGCAGTTTCAAGGAAGCTTTTCTCCTGAGTTTTAGACGAAGTTTCCTGCTGTTTAGTACTGATGCCGGCATTGGGCTGGAAATACCGGTTTTGGGATTCTGCACAGAAAGGGTTTGCAAACCGCTGAATCCACACGTGAGTTTAACTCTGTCAGTTGAATGCATACATTGACAACCTTTCAGTTAGATAGCTCCGTTTTGGTTTTAGAAGCAGATATTTCTCTGAACAGCCTATGGTCCCATTCACTCGGGAATATCCCAACGCAGCTCCTAGAAGAAACGTGTTTCTGACTCGCTGAATCTCAACATAGATTCAACTCTCTTAGGTGAACGAACGCACAGCAGAGCAGTTTCAAGGAAACGTTTCTCCTGAGTTTTAGACGAAGTTTCCTGCTGTTTAGTACGTATGCCGGCATTGGGCTGGAAATACCGGTTTTGGGATTCTGCACAGAAAGGGTTTGCAAACCGCTGAATCCAAACGTGAGTTTAACTCTGTCAGTTGAATGCACACATTGATAACCATTCAGTTTGATAGCACCCTTTTGGTTTTAGAAGCAGATATTTCTCTGTACAGCCTATGGTCCCATTCACTCGGGAATATCCCAGCGCAGCTCCTAGAAGAAACGTGTTTCTGACTCGCTGCAGCTCAACATAGATTCAACTCTCTTACGTGAACGAACGCACAGCAGAACAGTTTCAAGGAATCGTTTCTCCTGAGTTTTAGACGAAGTTTCCTGCTGTTTAATACGTATGCCGGTATTGGGCTGGAAATACCGGTTTTGGGATTCTGCATAGAAAGGGTTTGCAAAACGCTGAAGCCAAACGTGAGTTTAACTCTGTCAGTTGAATGCACACATTGACAACCATTCAGTTAGATAGCACCCTTTTGGTTTTAGGAGCAGATATTTCTCTGTACAGCCTATGGTCCCATTCACTCGGGAATATCCCAACGCAGCTCCTAGAAGAAACGTGTTTCTGACTCGCTGAATCTCAACATAGATTCAACTCTCTTAGTTGAACGAACGCACAGCAGAGCAGTTTCAAGGAAACGTTTCTCCTGAGTTTTAGACGAAGTTTCCTGCTGTTTAGTACGTATGCCGGCATTGGGCTGGAAATACCGGTTTTGGGATTCTACACAGAAAGGGTTTGCAAACCGCTGAATCCACACGTGAGTTTAACTCTGTCAGTTGAATGCACACATTGTCAAAAATTCAGTTTGATAGCTCCGTTTTGGTTTTAGAAGCAGATATTTCTCTGTACAGCCTATGGTCCCATTCACTCGGGAATATCCCAACGCAGCTCCTAGAAGACACGTGTTTCTGACTCGCTGAATCTCAACATAGATTCAACTCTCTTAGGTGAATGAACGCACAGCAGAGCAGTTTCAAGGAAACGTTTCTCCTGAGTTTTAGACGAAGTTTCCTACTGTTTAGTACGGATGCCGGCATTGGGCTGGAATTACCGGTTTTGGGATTCTGCACAGAAAGGGTTTGGAAACCGCTGAATCCACACGTGAGTTTAACTTTGTCAGTTGAATGCTCACATTGACAACCATCCAGTTAGATAGCTCCATTTTGGTTTTAGAAGCAGATATTTCTCTGTACAGCCTATGGTCCCATTCACTCGGGAATATCCCAACGCAGCTCCTATAAGAAACGTGTTTCTGACTCCCTGAATCTCAACATAGATTCAACTCTCTTAGGTGAACGAACGCACAGCAGAGCAGTTTCAAGGAAACGTTTCTCCTGAGTTTTAGACGAAGTTTCCTGCAGTTTAATACGTATTCCGGCATTGAGGTGGAATTACCGGTTTTGGGATTCTGCACAGAAAGGGTTTGTAAACCGCTGAATCCAAACGTGAGTTTAACTCTGTCAGTTGAATGCACACATTGACAACCATTCAGTTAGATAGCACCCTTTCGGTTTTAGGAGCAGATATTTCTCTGTACAGCCTATGGTCCCATTCACTCGGGAATATCCCAACGCAGCCCCTAGAAGAAACGTGTTTCTGACTCGCTGAATCTCAACATAGATTCAACTCTCTTAGGTTCACGAACGCACAGCAGAGCAGTTTCAAGGAAATGTTTCTCCTGAGTTTTAGACGAAGTTTCCTGCTGTTTAGTACGTATGACGGCATTGGGCTGGAAATTCCGGTTTTGGGATTCTGCACAGAAAGGGTTTGCAAACCGCTGAATCCAAACGTGAGTTTAACTCTGTCAGTTGAATGCACACATTGACAACCATTCAGTTAGATAGCACCCTTTTGGTTTTAGGAGCAGATATTTCTCTGTACAGCCTATGGTCCCATTCACTCGGGAATATCCCAACGCAGCTCCTAGAAGAAACGTGTTTCTGACTCGCTGAATCTCAACATAGATTCAACTCTCTTAGGTGAACGAACGCACAGCAGAGCAGTTTCAAGGAAACGTTTCTCCTGAGTTTTAGACGAAGTTTCCTGCTGTTTAGTACGTATGCCGACATTGGGCTGGAAATACCGGTTTTCGGATTCTGCACAGAAAGGGTTTGCAAACCGCTGAATCCACACGTGAGTTTAACTCTGTCAGTTGAATGCACACATTGTCAAAAATTCAGTTTGATAGCTCCGTTTTGGTTTTAGAAGCAGATATTTCTCTGTACAGCCTATGGTCCCATTCACTCGGGAATATCCCAACGCAGCTCCTAGAAGAAACGTGTTTCTGACTCGCTGAATCTCAACATAGATTCAACTCTCTTAGGTGAACGAACGCACAGCAGAGCAGTTTCAAGGAAACGTTTCTCCTGAGTTTTAGACGAAGTTTCCTGCTGTTTAGTACGTATGCCGTCATTGGGCTGGAAATACCGGTTTTGGGATTCTGCACAGAAAGGGTTTGCAAACCGCTGAATCCAAACGTCAGTTTAACTCTGTCAGTTGAATGCACACATTGACAACCATTCAGTTAGATAGCACCCTTTTGGTTTTACGAGCAGATATTTCTCTGTACAGCCTATGGTCCCATTCACTCGGCAATATCCCAACGCAGCTCCTAGAAGAAACGTGTTTCTGACACGCTGAATCTCAACATAGATTCAACTCTCTTAGGTGAACGAACGCACAGCAGAGCAGTTCCAAGGAAACGTTTTCCTGAGTTTTAGACGAAGTTTCCTGCTGTTTAGTACGGATGCCGGCATTGGGCTGGAAATACCGGTTTTGGGATTCTACACAGAAAGGGTTTGCAAACCGCTGAATCCACACGTGAGTTTATCTCTGTCAGTTGAATGCACACATTGACAACCATTCAGTTAGATAGCACCCTTTTGGTTTTAGGAGCAGATATTTCTCTGTACAGCCTATGGTCCCATTCACTCGGGAATATCCCAACGCAGCTCCTAGAAGAAACGTGTTTCTGACTCGCTGAATCTCAACATAGATTC
This sequence comes from Aotus nancymaae, assembly GCF_030222135.1. Lineage (NCBI taxonomy): Eukaryota > Metazoa > Chordata > Mammalia > Primates > Aotidae > Aotus > Aotus nancymaae. The sequence continues at coordinate 2,081,412 of NW_026988549.1, read as the reverse complement.
AACTCTCTTAGGTGAACGAACGCACAGCAGAGCAGTTTCAAGGAAACGGTTCTCCTGAGTTTTAGACGAAGTTTCCTGCTGTTTTGTACGTATGCCGGCATTGGGCTGGAAATACCGGTTTTGGGATTCTGCACAGAAACGGTTTGCAAACCGCTGAATCCACACGTGAGTTTAACTCTGTCAGTTGAATGCACACATTGACAACCATTCAGTTAGATAGCTCCGTTTTGGTTTTAGGAGCAGATATTTCTCTGTACAGCCTATGGTCCCATTCACTCGGGAATATCCCAACGCAACTCCTAGAAGACACGTGTTTCTGACTCGCTGAATCTCAACATAGATTCAACTCTCTTAGGTGAATGAACGCACAGCAGAGCAGTTTCAAGGAAACGTTTCTCCTGAGTTTTAGACGAAGTTTCCTACTGTTTAGTACGGATGCCGGCATTGGGCTGGAATTACCGGTTTTGGGATTCTGCACAGAAAGGGTTTGGAAACCGCTGAATCCACACGTGAGTTTAACTTTGTCAGTTGAATGCTCACATTGACAACCATCCAGTTAGATAGCTCCATTTTGGTTTTAGAAGCAGATATTTCTCTGTACAGCCTATGGTCCCATTCACTCGGGAATATCCCAACGCAGCTCCTATAAGAAACGTGTTTCTGACTCCCTGAATCTCAACATAGATTCAACTCTCTTAGGTGAACGAACGCACAGCAGAGCAGTTTCAAGGAAACGTTTCTCCTGAGTTTTAGACGAAGTTTCCTGCAGTTTAATACGTATTCCGGCATTGAGCTGGAATTACCGGTTTTGGGATTCTGCACAGAAAGGGTTTGTAAACCGCTGAATCCAAACGTGAGTTTAACTCTGTCAGTTGAATGCACACATTGACAACCATTCAGTTAGATAGCACCCTTTCGGTTTTAGGAGCAGATATTTCTCTGTACAGCCTATGGTCCCATTCACTCGGGAATATCCCAACGCAGCCCCTAGAAGAAACGTGTTTCTGACTCGCTGAATCTCAACATAGATTCAACTCTCTTAGGTTCACGAACGCACAGCAGAGCAGTTTCAAGGAAATGTTTCTCCTGAGTTTTAGACGAAGTTTCCTGCTGTTTAGTACGTATGACGGCATTGGGCTGGAAATTCCGGTTTTGGGATTCTGCACAGAAAGGGTTTGCAAACCGCTGAATCCAAACGTGAGTTTAACTCTGTCAGTTGAATGCACACATTGACAACCATTCAGTTAGATAGCACCCTTTTGGTTTTAGGAGCAGATATTTCTCTGTACAGCCTATGGTCCCATTCACTCGGGAATATCCCAACGCAGCTCCTAGAAGAAACGTGTTTCTGACTCGCTGAATCTCAACATAGATTCAACTCTCTTAGGTGAACGAACGCACAGCAGAGCAGTTTCAAGGAAACGTTTCTCCTGAGTTTTAGACGAAGTTTCCTGCTGTTTCGTACGTATGCCGACATTGGGCTGGAAATACCGGTTTTCGGATTCTGCACAGAAAGGGTTTGCAAACCGCTGAATCCACACGTGAGTTTAACTCTGTCAGTTGAACGCACACATTGACAACCATTCAGTTTGATAGCACCCTTTTGGTTTTAGGAGCAGATATTTCTCTGTACAGCCTATGGTCCCATTCACTCGGAAATATCCCAACGCAGCTCCTAGAAGAAACGTGTTTCTGACTCGCTGAATCTCAACGTAGATTCAACTCTCTTAGGTCAACGGACGCACAGCAGAGCAGTTTCAAGGAAACGTTTCTCCTGAGTTTTAGACGAAGTTTCCTGCTGTTTAGTACGTATGCCGGCATTGGGCTGGAAATACCGGTTTTGGGATTCTGCACAGAAACGGTTTGCAAACCGCTGAATCCACACGTGAGTTTAACTCTGTCAGTTGAATGCACACATTGACAACCATTCAGTTAGATAGCTCCGTTTTGGTTTTAGAAGCAGATATTTCTCTGTACAGCCTATGGTCCCATTCACTCGGGAATATCCCAACGCAGCTCCTAGAAGAAACGTGTTTCTGACTCGCTGAATCTCAACATAGATTGAACTCTCTTAGGTGAACGAACGCACAGCAGAGCTGTTTCAAGGAAGCTTTTCTCCTGAGTTTTAGACGAAGTTTCCTGCTGTTTAGTACGTATGCCGGCATTGGGCTGGAAATACCGGTTTTGGGATTCTGCACAGAAAGGGTTTGCAAACCGCTGAATCCACACGTGAGTTTAACTCTGTCAGTTGAATGCACGCATTGACAACCATTCAGTTTGATAGCACCCTTTTGGTTTTAGAAGCAGATATTTCTCTGTACAGCCTATGGTCCCATTCACTCGGGAATATCCCAACGCAGCTCCTAGAAGAAACGTGTTTCTGACTCGCTGAATCTCAACATAGATTCAACTCTCTTAGGTGAACGAACGCACAGCAGAGCAGTTTCAAGGAAACGTTTCTCCTGAGTTTTAGACGAAGTTTCCTGCTGTTTAGTACGTATGCCGGCATTGGGCTGGAAATACCGGTTTTGGGATTCTGCACAGAAAGGGTTTGCAAACCGCTGAATCCAAACGTCAGTTTAACTCTGTCAGTTGAATGCACACATTGACAACCATTCAGTTAGATAGCACCCTTTTGGTTTTACGAGCAGATATTTCTCTGTACAGCCTATGGTCCCATTCACTCGGCAATATCCCAACGCAGCTCCTAGAAGAAACGTGTTTCTGACACGCTGAATCTCAACATAGATTCAACTCTCTTAGGTGAACGAACGCACAGCAGAGCAGTTCCAAGGAAACGTTTTCCTGAGTTTTAGACGAAGTTTCCTGCTGTTTAGTACGGATGCCGGCATTGGGCTGGAAATACCGGTTTTGGGATTCTACACAGAAAGGGTTTGCAAACCGCTGAATCCACACGTGAGTTTATCTCTGTCAGTTGAATGCACACATTGACAACCATTCAGTTAGATAGCACCCTTTTGGTTTTAGGAGCAGATATTTCTCTGTACAGCCTATGGTCCCATTCACTCGGGAATATCCCAACGCAGCTCCTAGAAGAAACGTGTTTCTGACTCGCTGAATCTCAACATAGATTCAACTCTCTTAGGTGAACGAACGCACAGCAGAGCAGTTTCAAGGAAACGGTTCTCCTGAGTTTTAGACGAAGTTTCCTGCTGTTTAGTACGTATGCCGGCATTGGGCTGGAAATACCGGTTTTGGGATTCTACACAGAAACGGTTTGCAAACCGCTGAATCCACACGTGAGTTTAACTCTGTCAGTTGAATGCACACATTGACAACCATTCAGTTAGATAGCTCCGTTTTGGTTTTAGGAGCAGATATTTCTCTGTACAGACTATGGTCCCATTCACTCGGGAATATCCCAACGCAGCTCCTAGAAGAAACGTGTTTCTGACTCGCTGAATCTCAACATAGATTCAACTCTCTTAGGTGAACGAACGCACAGCAGAGCAGTTTCAAGTAAGCTTTTCTCCTGAGTTTTAGACGAAGTTTCCTGCTGTTTAGTACTGATGCCGGCATTGGGCTGGAAATACCGGTTTTGGGATTCTGCACAGAAAGGGTTTGCAAACCGCTGAATCCACACGTGAGTTTAACTCTGTCAGTTGAATGCATACATTGACAACCTTTCAGTTAGATAGCTCCGTTTTGGTTTTAGAAGCAGATATTTCTCTGTACAGCCTATGGTCCCATTCACTCGGGAATATCCCAACGCAGCTCCTAGAAGAAACGTGTTTCTGACTCGCTGAATCTCAACATAGATTCAACTCTCTTAGGTGAACGAACGCACAGCAGAGCAGTTTCAAGGAAACGTTTCTCCTGAGTTTTAGACGAAGTTTCCTGCTGTTTAGTACGTATGCCGGCATTGGGCTGGAAATACCGGTTTTGGGATTCTGCACAGAAAGGGTTTGCAAACCGCTGAATCCAAACGTGAGTTTAACTCTGTCAGTTGAATGCACACATTGATAACCATTCAGTTTGATAGCACCCTTTTGGTTTTAGAAGCAGATATTTCTCTGTACAGCCTATGGTCCCATTCACTCGGGAATATCCCAGCGCAGCTCCTAGAAGAAACGTGTTTCTGACTCGCTGCAGCTCAACATAGATTCAACTCTCTTACATGAACGAACGCACAGCAGAACAGTTTCAAGGAATCGTTTCTCCTGAGTTTTAGACGAAGTTTCCTGCTGTTTAATACGTATGCCGGTATTGGGCTGGAAATACCGGTTTTGGGATTCTGCATAGAAAGGGTTTGCAAACCGCTGAAGCCAAACGTGAGTTTAACTCTGTCAGTTGAATGCACACATTGACAACCATTCAGTTAGATAGCACCCTTTTGGTTTTAGGAGCAGATATTTCTCTGTACAGCCTATGGTCCCATTCACTCGGGAATATCCCAACGCAGCTCCTAGAAGAAACGTGTTTCTGACTCGCTGAATCTCAACATAGATTCAACTCTCTTAGTTGAACGAACGCACAGCAGAGCAGTTTCAAGGAAACGTTTCTCCTGAGTTTTAGACGAAGTTTCCTGCTGTTTAGTACGTATGCCGGCATTGGGCTGGAAATACCGGTTTTGGGATTCTACACAGAAAGGGTTTGCAAACCGCTGAATCCACACGTGAGTTTAACTCTGTCAGTTGAATGCACACATTGTCAAAAATTCAGTTTGATAGCTCCGTTTTGGTTTTAGAAGCAGATATTTCTCTGTACAGCCTATGGTCCCATTCACTCGGGAATATCCCAACGCAGCTCCTAGAAGACACGTGTTTCTGACTCGCTGAATCTCAACATAGATTCAACTCTCTTAGGTGAATGAACGCACAGCAGAGCAGTTTCAAGGAAACGTTTCTCCTGAGTTTTAGACGAAGTTTCCTACTGTTTAGTACGGATGCCGGCATTGGGCTGGAATTACCGGTTTTGGGATTCTGCACAGAAAGGGTTTGGAAACCGCTGAATCCACACGTGAGTTTAACTTTGTCAGTTGAATGCTCACATTGACAACCATCCAGTTAGATAGCTCCATTTTGGTTTTAGAAGCAGATATTTCTCTGTACAGCCTATGGTCCCATTCACTCGGGAATATCCCAACGCAGCTCCTATAAGAAACGTGTTTCTGACTCCCTGAATCTCAACATAGATTCAACTCTCTTAGGTGAACGAACGCACAGCAGAGCAGTTTCAAGGAAACGTTTCTCCTGAGTTTTAGACGAAGTTTCCTGCAGTTTAATACGTATTCCGGCATTGAGCTGGAATTACCGGTTTTGGGATTCTGCACAGAAAGGGTTTGTAAACCGCTGAATCCAAACGTGAGTTTAACTCTGTCAGTTGAATGCACACATTGACAACCATTCAGTTAGATAGCACCCTTTCGGTTTTAGGAGCAGATATTTCTCTGTACAGCCTATGGTCCCATTCACTCGGGAATATCCCAACGCAGCCCCTAGAAGAAACGTGTTTCTGACTCGCTGAATCTCAACATAGATTCAACTCTCTTAGGTTCACGAACGCACAGCAGAGCAGTTTCAAGGAAATGTTTCTCCTGAGTTTTAGACGAAGTTTCCTGCTGTTTAGTACGTATGACGGCATTGGGCTGGAAATTCCGGTTTTGGGATTCTGCACAGAAAGGGTTTGCAAACCGCTGAATCCAAACGTGAGTTTAACTCTGTCAGTTGAATGCACACATTGACAACCATTCAGTTAGATAGCACCCTTTTGGTTTTAGGAGCAGATATTTCTCTGTACAGCCTATGGTCCCATTCACTCGGGAATATCCCAACGCAGCTCCTAGAAGAAACGTGTTTCTGACTCGCTGAATCTCAACATAGATTCAACTCTCTTAGGTGAACGAACGCACAGCAGAGCAGTTTCAAGGAAACGTTTCTCCTGAGTTTTAGACGAAGTTTCCTGCTGTTTAGTACGTATGCCGACATTGGGCTGGAAATACCGGTTTTCGGATTCTGCACAGAAAGGGTTTGCAAACCGCTGAATCCACACGTGAGTTTAACTCTGTCAGTTGAATGCACACATTGTCAAAAATTCAGTTTGATAGCTCCGTTTTGGTTTTAGAAGCAGATATTTCTCTGTACAGCCTATGGTCCCATTCACTCGGGAATATCCCAACGCAGCTCCTAGAAGAAACGTGTTTCTGACTCGCTGAATCTCAACATAGATTCAACTCTCTTAGGTGAACGAACGCACAGCAGAGCAGTTTCAAGGAAACGTTTCTCCTGAGTTTTAGACGAAGTTTCCTGCTGTTTAGTACGTATGCCGGCATTGGGCTGGAAATACCGGTTTTGGGATTCTGCACAGAAAGGGTTTGCAAACCGCTGAATCCAAACGTCAGTTTAACTCTGTCAGTTGAATGCACACATTGACAACCATTCAGTTAGATAGCACCCTTTTGGTTGTAGGAGCAGATATTTCTCTGTACAGCCTATGGTCCCATTCACTCGGCAATATCCCAACGCAGCTCCTAGAAGAAACGTGTTTCTGACACGCTGAATCTCAACATAGATTCAACTCTCTTAGGTGAACGAACGCACAGCAGAGCAGTTCCAAGGAAACGTTTTCCTGAGTTTTAGACGAAGTTTCCTGCTGTTTAGTACGGATGCCGGCATTGGGCTGGAAATACCGGTTTTGGGATTCTACACAGAAAGGGTTTGCAAACCGCTGAATCCACACGTGTTTATCTCTGTCAGTTGAATGCACACATTGACAACCATTCAGTTAGATAGCACCCTTTTGGTTTTAGGAGCAGATATTTCTCTGTACAGCCTATGGTCCCATTCACTCGGGAATATCCCAACGCAGCTCCTAGAAGAAACGTGTTTCTGACTCGCTGAATCTCAACATAGATTCAACTCTCTTAGGTGAACGAACGCACAGCAGAGCAGTTTCAAGGAAACGGTTCTCCTGAGTTTTAGACGAAGTTTCCTGCTGTTTTGTACGTATGCCGGCATTGGGCTGGAAATACCGGTTTTGGGATTCTGCACAGAAACGGTTTGCAAACCGCTGAATCCACACGTGAGTTTAACTCTGTCAGTTGAATGCACACATTGACAACCATTCAGTTAGATAGCTCCGTTTAGGTTTTAGGAGCAGATATTTCTCTGTACAGCCTATGGTCCCATTCACTCGGGAATATCCCAACGCAACTCCTAGAAGAAACGTGTTTCTGACTCGCTGAATCTCAACATAGATTCAACTCTCTTAGGTGAACGAACGCACAGCAGCCAGTTTCAAGGAAGCTTTTCTCCTGAGTTTTAGACGAAGTTTCCTGCTGTTTAGTACGTATGCCGGCATTGGGCTGGAAATACCGGTTTTGGGATTCTGCACAGAAAGGGTTTGCAAACCGCTGAATCCAAACGTCAGTTTAACTCTGTCAGTTGAATGCACACATTGACAACCATTCAGTTAGATAGCACCCTTTTGGTTTTACGAGCAGATATTTCTCTGTACAGCCTATGGTCCCATTCACTCGGCAATATCCCAACGCAGCTCCTAGAAGAAACGTGTTTCTGACACGCTGAATCTCAACATAGATTCAACTCTCTTAGGTGAACGAACGCACAGCAGAGCAGTTCCAAGGAAACGTTTTCCTGAGTTTTAGACGAAGTTTCCTGCTGTTTAGTACGGATGCCGGCATTGGGCTGGAAATACCGGTTTTGGGATTCTACACAGAAAGGGTTTGCAAACCGCTGAATCCACACGTGAGTTTATCTCTGTCAGTTGAATGCACACATTGACAACCATTCAGTTAGATAGCACCCTTTTGGTTTTAGGAGCAGATATTTCTCTGTACAGCCTATGGTCCTATTCACTCGGGAATATCCCAACGCAGCTCCTAGAAGAAACGTGTTTCTGACTCGCTGAATCTCAACATAGTTTCAACTCTCTTAGGTGAACGAACGCACAGCAGAGCAGTTTCAAGGAAACGGTTCTCCTGAGTTTTAGACGAAGTTTCCTGCTGTTTTGTACGTATGCCGGCATTGGGCTGGAAATACCGGTTTTGGGATTCTGCACAGAAACGGTTTGCAAACCGCTGAATCCACACGTGAGTTTAACTCTGTCAGTTGAATGCACACATTGACAACCATTCAGTTAGATAGCTCCGTTTTGGTTTTAGGAGCAGATATTTCTCTGTACAGCCTATGGTCCCATTCACTCGGGAATATCCCAACGCAACTCCTAGAAGAAACGTGTTTCTGACTCGCTGAATCTCAACATAGATTCAACTCTCTTAGGTGAACGAACGCACAGCAGAGCAGTTTCAAGGAAGCTTTTCTCCTGAGTTTTAGACGAAGTTTCCTGCTGTTTAGTACTGATGCCAGCATTGGGCTGGAAATACCGGTTTTGGGATTCTGCACAGAAAGGGTTTGCAAACCGCTGAATCCACACGTGAGTTTAACTCTGTCAGTTGAATGCATACATTGACAACCTTTCAGTTAGATAGCTCCGTTTTGGTTTTAGAAGCAGATATTTCTCTGTACAGCCTATGGTCCCATTCACTCGGGAATATCCCAACGCAGCTCCTAGAAGAAACGTGTTTCTGACTCGCTGAATCTCAACATAGATTCAACTCTCTTAGGTGAACGAACGCACAGCAGAGCAGTTTCAAGGAAACGTTTCTCCTGAGTTTTAGACGAAGTTTCCTGCTGTTTAGTACGTATGCCGGCATTGGGCTGGAAATACCGGTTTTGGGATTCTGCACAGAAAGGGTTTGCAAACCGCTGAATCCAAACGTGAGTTTAACTCTGTCAGTTGAATGCACACATTGATAACCATTCAGTTTGATAGCACCCTTTTGGTTTTAGAAGCAGATATTTCTCTGTACAGCCTATGGTCCCATTCACTCGGGAATATCCCAGCGCAGCTCCTAGAAGAAACGTGTTTCTGACTCGCTGCAGCTCAACATAGATTCAACTCTCTTACGTGAACGAACGCACAGCAGAACAGTTTCAAGGAATCGTTTCTCCTGAGTTTTAGACGAAGTTTCCTGCTGTTTAATACGTATGCCGGTATTGGGCTGGAAATACCGGTTTTGGGATTCTGCACAGAAAGGGTTTGCAAACCGCTGAATCCACACGTGAGTTTAATTCTGTCAGTTGAAAGCACACTTTGACAACCATTCAGTTAGATAGCTCCGTTTTGGTTTTAGAAGCAGATATTTCTCTGTACAGCCTATGGTCCCATTCACTCGGGAATATCCCAACGCAGCTCCTAGAAGAAACGTGTTTCTGACTCGCTGAATCTCAACATAGATTCAACTCTCTTAGGTGAACGAACGGACAGCAGAGCAGTTTAAAGGAAACGTTTCTCCTGAGGGTTAGGCGAAGTTTCCTGCTGTTTAGTACGGATGCCGGCATTGAGCTGGACGTACCGGTTTTGGGATTCTGCACAGAAAGGGTTTCCAAACCGCTGAATCCACACGTGAGTTTAACTCTGTCAGTTGAATGCACACATTGACAACCATTCAGTTAGATAGTTCCGTTTTTGTTTTAGAAGCAGATATTTCTCTGTACAGCCTATGGTCCCATTCACTCGGGAATATCCCAACGCAGCTCCTAGAAGAAACGTGTTTCTGACTCGCTGAATCTCAACATTGATTCAACTCTCTTAGGTGAACGAACGCACAGCAGAGCAGTGTCAAGTAAACGTTTCTCCTGAGTTTTAGACGAAGTTTCCTGCTGTTTAGTACGTATGCCGGCATTGGGCTGGAAATACCGGTTTTGGGATTCTGCACAGAAAGGGTTTGCAAAACGATGAATCCAAACGTGAGTTTAACTCTGTCAGTTGAATGCACACATTGACAACCATTCAGTTAGATAGCACCCTTTTGATTTTAGGAGCAGGTATTTCTCTGTACAGCCTATGGTCCCATTCACTCGGGAATGTCCCAACGCAGCTCCTAGAAGAAACGTGTTTCTGACTCGCTGAATCTCAACATAGATTCAACTCTCTTAGGTGAACGAACTCACAGCAGAGCAGTTTCAAGGAAACGGTTCTCCTGAGTTTTAGACGAAGTTTCCTGCTGTTTAGTATGTATGCCGGCATTGGGCTGGAAATACCGGTTTTGGGATTCTGCACAGAAACGGTTTGCAAACCGCTGAACCCACACGTGAGTTTAACTCTGTCAGTTGAATGCACACATTGACAACCATTCAGTTAGATAGCTCCGTTTTGGTTTTAGGAGCAGATATTTCTCTGTACAGCCTATGGTCCCATTCCCTCGGGAATATCCCAACGCAGCTCCTAGAAGAAACGTGTTTCTGACTCGCTGAATCTCAACATAGATTCAACTCTCTTAGGTGAACGAACGCACAGCAGAGCAGTTTCAAGGAAGCTTTTCTCCTGAGTTTTAGACGAAGTTTCCTGCTGTTTAGTACTGATGCCGGCATTGGGCTGGAAATACCGGTTTTGGGATTTTGCACAGAAAGGGTTTGCAAACCGCTGAATCCACACGTGAGTTTAACTCTGTCAGTTGAATGCACACATTCACAACCATCCAGTTAGATAGCTCCGTTTCGGTTTTAGAAGCAGATATTTCTCTGTACAGCCTATGGTCCCATTCACTCGGGAATATCCCAACGCAGCTCCTAGAAGAAACGTGTTTCTGACTCGCTGAATCTCAACATAGATTAAACTCTCTTAGGTGAACGAACGCACAGCAGAGCACTTTCAAGGAAACGTTTCTCCTGAGTTTTAGACGAAGTTTCCTGCTGTTTAGTACGTATGCCGGCATTGGGCTGGAAATACCGGTGTTGGGATTCTGCACAGAAAGGGTTTGCAAACCGCTGAATCCACACGTGAGTTTAACTCTGTCAGTTGAATGCACACATTGACAACCATTCAGTTAGATAGCTCCGTTTTGGTTTTAGAAGCAGATATTTCTCTGTACAGCCTATGGTCCCATTCACTCGGGAATATCCCAACGCAGCTCCTAGAAGAAACGTGTTTCTTACTCGCTGAATCTCAACATAGATTCAACTCTCTTAGGTGAACGAACGCACAGCAGAGCAGTTTCAAGGAAGCTTTTCTCCTGAGTTTTAGACGAAGTTTCCTGCTGTTTAGTACGTATGCCGGCATTGGGCTGGAAATACCGGTTTTGGGATTCTGCACAGAAAGGGTTTGCAAACCGCTGAATCCACACGTGAGTTTAACTCTGTCAGTGGAATGCACGCATTGACAACCATTCAGTTTGATAGCACCCTTTTGGTTTTAGAAGCAGATATTTCTCTGTACAGCCTATGGTCCCATTCACTCGGGAATATCCCAACGCAGCTCCTAGAAGAAACGTGTATCTGACTCGCTGAATGTCAACATAGATTCAACTCTCTTAGGTATACGAACGCACAGCAGAGCAGTTTCAAGGAAACGTTTCTCCTCAGTTTTAGACGAAATTTCCTGCTGTTTAGTACGTATGCCGGCATTGGGCTGGAAATACCGGTTTTGGGATTCTGCACAGAAAGGGTTTGCAAACCGCTGAATCCACACGTGAGTTTAACTCTGTCAGTTGAATGCACACATTGACAACCATTCAGTTTGATAGCACCCTTTTGGTTTTAGGAGCAGATATTTCTCTGTACAGCCTATGGTCCCATTCACTCGGGAATATCCCAACGCAGATCCTAGAAGAAACGTGTTTCTGACTCGCTGAATCTCAACATAGATTCAACTCTCTTAGGTGAACGAACGCACAGCAGATCAGTTTCAAGGAAACGTTTCTCCTGAGTTTTAGACGAAGTTTCCTGCTGTTTAGTACGTATGCCGGCATTGGGCTGGAAATACCGGTTTTGGGATTCTGCACAGAAACGGTTTGCAAACCGCTGAATCCACACGTGAGTTTAACTCTGTCAGTTGAATGCACACATTGACAACCATTCAGTTAGATAGCTCCGTTTTGGTTTTAGAAGCAGATATTTCTCTGTACAGCCTATGGTCCCATTCACTCGGGAATATCCCAATGCAGCTCCTAGAAGAAACGTGTTTCTGACTCGCTGAATCTCAACATAGATTCAACTCTCTTAGGTGAACGAACGCACAGCAGAGCAGTTTCAAGGAAACGTTTCTCCTGAGTTTTAGACGAAGTTTCCTGCTGTTTAGTACGTATGCCGGCATTGGGCTGGAAATACCGGTTTTGGGATTCTGCACAGAAAGGGTTTGCAAACCGCTGAATCCACACGTGACTTTAAATCTGTCAGTTGAATGCACACATTGACAACCATTCAGTTTGATAGCACCCTTTTGGTTTTAGAAGCAGATATTTCTCTGTACAGCCTATGGTCCCATTCACTCGGGAATATCCCAACGCAGCTCCTAGAAGAAACGTGTTTCTGACTCGCTGAATCTCAACATAGGTTCAACTCGCTTAGGTGAACGAACGCACAGCAGAGCAGTTTCAAGGAAACGTTTCTCCTGAGTTTTAGACGAAGTTTCCTGCTGTTTAGTACGTATGCCGGCATTGGGCGGGAAATACCGGTTTTGGGATTCTGCACAGAAACGGTTTGCAAACCGCTGAATCCACACGTGAGTTTAACTCTGTCAGTTGAATGCACGCATTGACAACCATTCAGTTTGATAGCACCCTTTTGGTTTTAGAAGCAGATATTTCTCTGTACAGCCTATGGTCCCATTCACTCGGGAATATCCCAACGCAGCTCCTAGAAGAAACGTGTTTCTGACTCGCTGAATCTCAACATAGATTCAACTCTCTTAGGTGAACGAACGCACAGCAGAGCAGTTTCAAGGAAACGTTTCTCCTGAGTTTTAGACGAAGTTACCTGCTGTTTAGTACGTATGCCGGCATTGGGCTGGAAATACCGGTTTTGGGATTCTGCACAGAAAGGGATGGCAAACCGCTGAATACAAACGTGAGTTTAACTCTGTCAGTTGAATGCACACATTGACAACCATTCAGTTTGATAGCACCATTTTGGTTTTAGAAGCAGATATTTCTCTGTACAGCCTATGGTCCCATTCACTCGGGAATATCCCAACGCAGCTCCTAGAAGAAACGTGTTTCTGACTCGCTGAATCTCAACATAGATTCAACTCTCTTAGGTGAACGAACGCACAGCAGAGCAGTTTCAAGGAAACGTTTCTCCTGAGTTTTAGACGAAGTTTCCTGCTGTTTAGTACGTATGCCGGCATTGGGCTGGAAATACCGGTTTTGGGATTCTGCACAGAAAGGGTTTGCAAACCGCTGAATCCACACGTGAGTTTAACTCTGTCAGTTGAATGCACGCATTGACAACCATTCAGTTAGATAGCACAGTTTTGGTTTTAGAAGCACATATTTCTCTGTATAGCCTATGGTCCCATTCACTCGGGAATATCCCAACGCAGCTCCTAGAAGAAACGTGTTTCTGACTCGCTGAATCTCAACATAGATTCAACTCTCTTAGGTGAACGAACGCACAGCAGAGCAGTTTCAAGGAAACGTTTCTCCTGAGTTTTAGACGAAGTTTCCTGGAGTTTATTACGTATGCCGGCATTGAGCTGGAATTACCGGTTTTGGGATTCTGCACAGAAAGGGTTTGCAAACCCCTGAATCCAAACGTGAGTTTTACTCTGTCAGTTGAATGCACACATTGACAACCATTCAGTTAGATAGCACCCTTTTGGTTTTAGGAGCAGATATTTCTCTGTACAGCCTATGGTCCCATTCACTCGGGAATATCCCAACGCAGCTCTTAGAAGAAACGTGTTTCTGACTCGCTGAATCTCAACATAGATGCAACTCTCTTAGGTGAACGAACGCACAGCAGAGCAGTTTCAAGGAAATGTTTCTCCTGAGTTTTAGACGAAGTTTCCTGCTGTTTAGTACGTATGCCGGCATTGGGCTGGAAATACCGGTTTTGGGATTCTGCATAGAAAGGGTTTGCAAACCGCTGAAGCCAAACGTGAGTTTAACTCTGTCAGTTGAATGCACACATTGACAACCATTCAGTTAGATAGCACCCTTTTGGTTTTAGGAGCAGATATTTCTCTGTACAGCCTATGGTCCCATTCACTCGGGAATATCCCAACGCAGCTCCTAGAAGAAACGTGTTTCTGACTCGCTGAATCTCAACATAGATTCAACTCTCTTAGTTGAACGAACGCACAGCAGAGCAGTTTCAAGGAAACGTTTCTCCTGAGTTTTAGACGAAGTTTCCTGCTGTTTAGTACGTATGCCGGCATTGGGCTGGAAATACCGGATTTGGGATTCTACACAGAAAGGGTTTGCAAACCGCTGAATCCACACGTGAGTTTAACTCTGTCAGTTGAATGCACACATTGTCAAAAATTCAGTTTGATAGCTCCGTTTTGGTTTTAGAAGCAGATATTTCTCTGTACAGCCTATGGTCCCATTCACTCGGGAATATCCCAACGCAGCTCCTAGAAGACACGTGTTTCTGACTCGCTGAATCTCAACATAGATTCAACTCTCTTAGGTGAATGAACGCACAGCAGAGCAGTTTCAAGGAAACGTTTCTCCTGAGTTTTAGACGAAGTTTCCTACTGTTTACTACGGATGCCGGCATTGGGCTGGAATTACCGGTTTTGGGATTCTGCACAGAAAGGGTTTGGAAACCGCTGAATCCACACGTGAGTTTAACTTTGTCAGTTGAATGCTCACATTGACAACCATCCAGTTAGATAGCTCCATTTTGGTTTTAGAAGCAGATATTTCTCTGTACAGCCTATGGTCCCATTCACTCGGGAATATCCCAACGCAGCTCCTATAAGAAATGTGTTTCTGACTCCCTGAATCTCAACATAGATTCAACTCTCTTAGGTGAACGAACGCACAGCAGAGCAGTTTCAAGGAAACGTTTCTCCTGAGTTTTAGACGAAGTTTCCTGCTCTTTAATACGTATGCCGGCATTGGGCTGGAAATACCGGTTTTCGGATTCTGCACAGAAAGGGTTTGCAAACCGCTGAATCCACACGTGAGTTTAACTCTGTCAGTTGAATGCACACATTGACAACCATTCAGTTTGATAGCACGCTTTTGGTTTTAGGAGCAGATATTTCTCTGTACAGCCTATGGTCCCATTCACTCGGGAATATCCCATCGCAGCTACTAGAAGAAACGTGTTTCTGACTCGCTGAATCTCAACATAGATTCAACTCTCTTAGGTGAACGAACGCACAGCAGAGCAGTTACAAGGAAACGTTTCTCCTGAGTTTTAGACGAAGTTTCCTGCTGTTTAGTACGTATGCCGGCATTGGGTGGAGATACTGGTTTTGGGATTCTGCACAGAAACGGTTTGCAAACCGCTGAATCCACACGTGAGTTTAACTCTGTCAGTTGAATGCACACATTGACAACCATTCAGTTAGATAGCTCCGTTTTGGTTTTAGAAGCAGATATTTCTCTGTACAGCCTATGGTCCCATTCACTCGGGAATATCCCAACGCAGCTCCTAGAAGAAACGTGTTTCTGACTCGCTGAATCTCAACATAGATTAAACTCTCTTAGCTGAACGAACGCACAGCAGAGCACTTTCAAGGAAACGTTTCTCCTGAGTTTTAGACGAAGTTTCCTGCTGTTTAGTACGTATGCCGGCATTGGGCTGGAAATACCGGTGTTGGGATTCTGCACAGAAAGGGTTTGCAAACCGCTGAATCCACACGTGACTTTAACTCTGTCAGTTGAATGCACACATTGACAACCATTCAGTTTGATAGCACCCTTTTGGTTTTAGAAGCAGATATTTCTCTGTACAGCCTATGGTCCCATTCACTCGGGAATATCCCAACGCAGCTCCTAGAAGAAACGTGTTTCTGACTCGCTGAATCTCAACATAGATTCAACTCTCTTAGGTGAACGAACGCACAGCAGAGCTGTTTCAAGGAAGCTTTTCTCCTGAGTTTTAGACGAAGTTTCCTGCTGTTTAGTACGTATGCCGGCATTGGGGTGGAAATACCGGTTTTGGGATTCTGCACAGAAAGGGTTTGCAAACCGCTGAATCCACACGTGAGTTTAACTCTGTCAGTTGAATGCACGCATTGACAACCATTCAGTTTGATAGCACCCTTTTGGTTTTAGAAGCAGATATTTCTCTGTACAGCCTATGGTCCCATTCACTCGGGAATATCCCAACGCAGCTCCTAGAAGAAACGTGTTTCTGACTCGCTGAATCTCAACATAGATTCAACTCTCTTAGGTGAACGAACGCACAGCAGAGCAGTTTCAAGGAAACGTTTCTCCTGAGTTTTAGACGAAGTTTCCTGCTGTTTAGTACGTATGCCGGCATTGGGCTGGAAATACCGGTTTTGGGATTCTGCACAGAAAGGGTTTGCAAACCGCTGAATCCAAACGTCAGTTTAACTCTGTCAGTTGAATGCACACATTGACAACCATTCAGTTAGATAGCACCCTTTTGGTTTTACGAGCAGATATTTCTCTGTACAGCCTATGGTCCCATTCACTCGGCAATATCCCAACGCAGCTCCTAGAAGAAACGTGTTTCTGACACGCTGAATCTCAACATAGATTCAACTCTCTTAGGTGAACGAACGCACAGCAGAGCAGTTCCAAGGAAACGTTTTCCTGAGTTTTAGACGAAGTTTCCTGCTGTTTAGTACGGATGCCGGCATTGGGCTGGAAATACCGGTTTTGGGATTCTACACAGAAAGGGTTTGCAAACCGCTGAATCCACACGTGAGTTTATCTCTGTCAGTTGAATGCACACATTGACAACCATTCAGTTAGATAGCACCCTTTTGGTTTTAGGAGCAGATATTTCTCTGTACAGCCTATGGTCCCATTCACTCGGGAATATCCCAACGCAGCACCTAGAAGAAACGTGTTTCTGACTCGCTGAATCTCAACATAGATTCAACTCTCTTAGGTGAACGAACGCACAGCAGAGCAGTTTCAAGGAAGCTTTTCTCCTGAGTTTTAGACGAAGTTTCCTGCTGTTTAGTACGTATGCCGGCATTGGGCTGGAAATACCAGTTTTGGGATTCTGCACAGAAAGGGTTTGCAAACCGCTGAATCCACACGTGAGTTTAACTCTGTCAGTTGAATGCATACATTGACAACCTTTCAGTCAGATAGCTCCGTTTTGGTTTTAGAAGCAGATATTTCTCTGTACAGCCTATGGTCCCATTCACTCGGGAATATCCCAACGCAGCTCCTAGAAGAAACGTGTTTCTGACTCGCTGAATCTCAACATAGATTCAACTCTCTTAGGTGAACGAACGCACAGCAGAGCAGTTTCAAGGAAACGTTTCTCCTGAGTTTTAGACGAAGTTTCCTGCTGTTTAGTACGGATGCCGGCATTGGGCTGGAAATACCGGTTTTGGGATTCTGCACAGAAAGGGTTTGCAAACCGCTGAATCCAAATGTGAGTTTAACTCTGTCAGTTGAATGCACACATTGATAACCATTCAGTTTGATAGCACCCTTTTGGTTTTAGAAGCAGATATTTCTCTGTACAGCCTATGGTCCCATTCACTCGGGAATATCCCAGCACAGCTCCTAGAAGAAACGTGTTTCTGACTCGCTGCAGCTCAACATAGATTCAACTCTCTTACGTGAACGAACGCACAGCAGAACAGTTTCAAGGAATCGTTTCTCCTGAGTTTTAGACGAAGTTTCCTGCTGTTTAATACGTATGCCGGTATTGGGCTGGAAATACCGGTTTTGGGATTCTGCACAGAAAGGGTTTGCAAACCGCTGAATCCACACGTGAGTTTAATTCTGTCAGTTGAAAGCACACTTTGACAACCATTCAGTTAGATAGCTCCGTTTTGGTTTTAGAAGCAGATATTTCTCTGTACAGCCTATGGTCCCATTCACTCGGGAATATCCCAACGCAGCTCCTAGAAGAAACGTGTTTCCGACTCGCTGAATCTCAACATAGATTCAACTCTCTTAGGTGAACGAACGCACAGCAGAGCAGTTTCAAGGAAACGGTTCTCCTGAGTTTTAGACGAAGTTTCCTGCTGTTTAGTATGTATGCCGGCATTGGGCTGGAAATACTGGTTTTGGGATTCTGCACAGAAACGGTTTGCAAACCGCTGAACCCACACGTGAGTTTAACTCTGTCAGTTGAATGCACACATTGACAACCATTCAGTTAGATAGCTCCGTTTTGGTTTTAGGAGCAGATATTTCTCTGTACAGCCTATGGTCCCATTCACTCGGGAATATCCCAACGCAGCTCCTAGAAGAAACGTGTTTCTGACTCGCTGAATCTCAACATAGATTCAACTCTCTTAGGTGAACGAACGCACAGCAGAACAGTTTCAAGGAAGCTTTTCTCCTGAGTTTTAGACGAAGTTTCCTGCTGTTTAGTACTGATGCCGGCATTGGGCTGGAAATACCGGTTTTGGGATTCTGCACAGAAAGGGTTTGCAAACCGCTGAATCCACACGTGAGTTTAACTCTGTCAGTTGAATGCACACATTCACAACCATCCAGTTAGATAGCTCCGTTTCGGTTTTAGAAGCAGATATTTCTCTGTACAGCCTATGGTCCCATTCACTCGAGAATATCCCAACGCAGCTCCTAGAAGAAACGTGTTTCTGACTCGCTGAATCTCAACATAGATTCAACTCTCTTAGCTGAACGAACGCACAGCAGAGCACTTTCAAGGAAACGTTTCTCCTGAGTTTTAGACGAAGTTTCCTGCTGTTTAGTACGTATGCCGGCATTGGGCTGGAAATACCGGTGTTGGGATTCTGCACAGAAAGGGTTTGCAAACCGCTGAATCCACACGTGAGTTTAACTCTGTCAGTTGAATGCACACATTGACAACCATTCAGTTAGATAGCTCCGTTTTGGTTTTAGAAGCAGATATTTCTCTGTACAGCCTATGGTCCCATTCACTCGGGAATATCCCAACGCAGCTCCTAGAAGAAACGTGTTTCTTACTCGCTGAATCTCAACATAGATTCAACTCTCTTAGGTGAACGAACGCACAGCAGAGCAGTTTCAAGGAAGCTTTTCTCCTGAGTTTTAGACGAAGTTTCCTGCTGTTTAGTACGTATGCCGGCATTGGGCTGGAAATACCGGTTTTGGGATTCTGCACAGAAAGGGTTTGCAAACCGCTGAATCCACACCTGAGTTTAACTCTGTCAGTGGAATGCACGCATTGACAACCATTCAGTTTGATAGCCCCCTTTTGGTTTTAGAAGCAGATATTTCTCTGTACAGCCTATGGTCCCATTCACTCGGGAATATCCCAACGCAGCTCCTAGAAGAAACGTGTTTCTGACTCGCTGAATGTCAACATAGATTCAACTCTCTTAGGTATACGAACGCACAGCAGAGCAGTTTCAAGGAAACGTTTCTCCTGAGTTTTAGACGAAATTTCCTGCTGTTTAGTACGTATGCCGGCATTGGGCTGGAAATACCGGTTTTGGGATTCTGCACAGAAAGGGTTTGCAAACCGCTGAATCCACACGTGAGTTTAACTCTGTCAGTTGAATGCACACATTGACAACCATTCAGTTTGATAGCACCCTTTTGGTTTTAGGAGCAGATATTTCTCTGTACAGCCTATGGTCCCATTCACTCGGGAATATCCCAACGCAGCTCCTAGAAGAAACGTGTTTCTGACTCGCTGAATCTCAACATAGATTCAACTCTCTTAGGTGAACGAACGCACAGCAGAGCAGTTTCAAGGAAACGTTTCTCCTGAGTTTTAGACGAAGTTTCCTGCTGTTTAGTACGTATGCCGGCATTGGGCTGGAAATACCGGTTTTGGGATTCTGCACAGAAACGGTTTGCAAACCGCTGAATCCACACGTGAGTTTAACTCTGTCAGTTGAATGCACACATTGACAACCATTCAGTTTGATAGCACCATTTTGGTTTTAGAAGCAGATATTTCTCTGTACAGCCTATGGTCCCATTCACTCGGGAATATCCCAACGCAGCTCCTAGAAGAAACGTGTTTCTGACTCGCTGAATCTCAACATAGATTCAACTCTCTTAGGTGAACGAACGCACAGCAGAGCAGTTTCAAGGAAGCTTTTCTCCTGAGTTTTAGACGAAGTTTCCTGCTGTTTAGTACGTATGCCGGCATTGGGCTGGAAATACCGGTTTTGGGATTCTGCACAGAAAGGGTTTGCAAACCGCTGAATCCACACGTGAGTTTAACTCTGTCAGTTGAATGCACGCATTGACAACCATTCAGTTTGATAGCAACCTTTTGGTTTTAGAAGCAGATATTTCTCTGTACAGCCTATGGTCCCATTCACTCGGGAATATCCCAACGCAGCTCCTAGAAGAAACGTGTTTCTGACTCGCTGAATCTCAACATAGATTCAACTCTCTTAGGTGAACGAACGCACAGCAGAGCAGTTTCAAGCAAACGTTTCTCCTGAGTTTTAGACGAAGTTTCCTGCTGTTTAGTACGTATGCCGGCATTGGGCTGGAAATACCGGTTTTGGGATTCTGCACAGAAAGGGTTTGCAAACCGCTGAATCCAAACGTGAGTTTAACTCTGTCAGTTGAATGCACACATTGACAACCATTCAGTTAGATAGCACCCTTTTGGTTTTACGAGCAGATATTTCTCTGTACAGCCTATGGTCCCATTCACTCGGGAATATCCCAACGCAGCTCCTAGAAGAAACGTGTTTCTGACTCGCTGAATCTCAACATAGATTCAACTCTCTTAGGTGAACGAACGCACAGCAGAGCAGTTTCAATGAAACGTTTCTCCTGAGTTTTAGACGAAGTTTCCTGCTGTTTAGTACGTATGCCGGCATTGGGCTGGAAATACCGGTTTTGGGATTCTGCACAGAAAGGGTTTGCAAACCGCTGAATCCAAAGGTCAGTTTAACTCTGTCAGTTGAATGCACACATTGACAACCATTCAGTTTGATAGCACCCTTTTGGTTTTACGAGCAAATATTTCTCTGTACAGCCTATGGTCCCATTCACTCGGCAATATCCCAACGCAGCTCCTAGAAGAAACGTGTTTCTGACTCGCTGAATCTCAACATAGATTCAACTCTCTTAGGTGAACGAACGCACAGCAGAGCAGTTCCAAGGAAACGTTTTCCTGAGTTTTAGACGAAGTTTCCTGCTGTTTAGTGCGGATTCCGGCATTGGGCTGGAAATACCGGTTTTGGGATTCTACACAGAAAGGGTTTGCAAACCGCTGAATCCACACGTGAGTTTAACTCTGTCAGTTGAATGCACACATTGACAACCATTCAGTTAGATAGCTCCGTTTTGGTTTTAGAAGCAGATATTTCTCTGTACAGACTATGGTCCCATTCACTCGGGAATATCCCAACGCACCTCCTAGAAGAAACGTGTTTCTGACTCGCTGAATCTCAACATAGATTCAACTCTCTTAGGTGAACGAACGCACAGCAGAGCAGTTTCAAGGAAACGGTTCTCCTGAGTTTTAGACGAAGTTTCCTGCTGTTTAGTATGTATGCCGGCATTGGGCTGGAAATACCGGTTTTGGGATACTGCACAGAAACGGTTTGCAAACCGCTGAACCCACACGTGAGTTTAACTCTGTCAGTTGAATGCACACATTGACAACCATTCAGTTAGATAGCTCCGTTTTGGTTTTAGGAGCAGATATTTCTCTGTACAGCCTATGGTCCCATTCACTCGGGAATATCCCAACGCAGCTCCTAGAAGAAACGTGTTTCTGACTCGCTGAATCTCAACATAGATTCAACTCTCTTAGGTGAACGAACGCACAGCAGAGCAGTTTCAAGGAAGCTTTTCTCCTGAGTTTTAGACGAAGTTTCCTGCTGTTTAGTACTGATGCCGGCATTGGGCTGGAAATACCGGTTTTGGGATTCTGCACAGAAAGGGTTTGCAAACCGCTGAATCCACACGTGAGTTTAACTCTGTCAGTTGAATGCACACATTCACAACCATCCAGTTAGATAGCTCCGTTTCGGTTTTAGAAGCAGATATTTCTCTGTACAGCCTATGGTCCCATTCACTCGGGAATATCCCAACGCAGCTCCTAGAAGAAACGTGTTTCTGACTCGCTGAATCTCAACATAGATTCAACTCTCTTAGCTGAACGAACGCACAGCAGAGCAGTTTCAAGGAAGCTTTTCTCCTGAGTTTTAGACGAAGTTTCCTGCTGTTTAGTACGTATGCCGGCATTGGGCTGGAAATACCGGTTTTGGGATTCTGCACAGAAAGGATTTGCAAACCGCTGAATCCACACGTGAGTTTAACTCTGTCAGTGGAATGCACGCATTGACAACCATTCAGTTTGATAGCACCCTTTTGGTTTTAGAAGCAGATATTTCTCTGTACAGCCTATGGTCCCATTCACTCGGGAATATCCCAACGCAGCTCCTAGAAGAAACGTGTATCTGACTCGCTGAATGTCAACATAGATTCAACTCTCTTAGGTATACGAACGCACAGCAGAGCAGTTTCAAGGAAACGTTTCTCCTGAGTTTTAGACGAAATTTCCTGCTGTTTAGTACGTATGCCGGCATTGGGCTGGAAATACCGGTTTTGGGATTCTGCACAGAAAGGGTTTGCAAACCGCTGAATCCACACGTGAGTTTAACTCTGTCAGTTGAATGCACACATTGACAACCATTCAGTTTGATAGCACCCTTTTGGTTTTAGGAGCAGATATTTCTCTGTACAGCCTATGGTCCCATTCACTCGGGAATATCCCAACGCAGATCCTAGAAGAAACGTGTTTCTGACTCGCTGAATCTCAACATAGATTCAACCCTCTTAGGTGAACGAACGCACAGCAGAGCAGTTTCAAGGAAACGTTTCTCCTGAGTTTTAGACGAAGTTTCCTGCTGTTTAGTACGTATGCCGGCATTGGGCTGGAAATACCGGTTTTGGGATTCTGCACAGAAACGGTTTGCAAACCGCTGAATCCACACGTGAGTTTAACTCTGTCAGTTGAATGCACACATTGACAACCATTCAGTTAGATAGCTCCGTTTTGGTTTTAGAAGCAGATATTTCTCTGTACAGCCTATGGTCCCATTCACTCGGGAATATCCCAATGCAGCTCCTAGAAGAAACGTGTTTCTGACTCGCTGAATCTCAACATAGATTCAACTCTCTTAGGTGAACGAACGCACAGCAGAGCAGTTTCAAGGAAACGTTTCTCCTGAGTTTTAGACGAAGTTTCCTGCTGTTTAGTACGTATGCCGGCATTGGGCTGGAAATACCGGTTTTGGGATTCTGCACAGAAAGGGTTTGCAAACCGCTGAATCCACAAGTGAGTTTAACTCTGTCAGTTGAATGCACACATTGACAACCATTCAGTTTGATAGCACCCTTTTGGTTTTAGAAGCAGATATTTCTCTGTACAGACTATGGTCCCATTCACTCGGGAATATCCCAACGCAGCTCCTAGAAGAAACGTGTTTCTGACTCGCTGAATCTCAACATAGATTCAACTCTCTTAGGTGAACGAACGCACAGCAGAGCAGTTTCAAGGAAGCTTTTCTCCTGAGTTTTAGACGAAGTTTCCTGCTGTTTAGTACGTATGCCGGCATTGGGCTGGAAATACCGGTTTTGGGATTCTGCACAGAAAGGGTTTGCAAACCGCTGAATCCACACGTGAGTTTAACTCTGTCAGTTGAATGCACGCATTGACAACCATTCAGTTTGATAGCACCCTTTTGGTTTTAGAAGCAGATATTTCTCTGTACAGCCTATGGTCCCATTCACTCGGGAATATCCCAACGCAGCTCCTAGAAGAAACGTGTTTCTGACTCGCTGAATCTCAACATAGATTCAACTCTCTTAGGTGAACGAACGCACAGCAGAGCAGTTTCAAGGAAGCTTTTCTCCTGAGTTTTAGACGAAGTTTCCTGCTGTTTAGTACTGATGCCGGCATTGGGCTGGAAATACCGGTTTTGGGATTCTGCACAGAAAGGGTTTGCAAACCGCTGAATCCACACGTGAGTTTAACTCTGTCAGTTGAATGCACACATTCACAACCATCCAGTTAGATAGCTCCGTTTCGGTTTTAGAAGCAGATATTTCTCTGTACAGCCTATGGTCCCATTCACTCGGGAATATCCCAACGCAGCTCCTAGAAGAAACGTGTTTCTGACTCGCTGAATCTCAACATAGATTCAACTCTCTTAGGTGAACGAACGCACAGCAGAGCAGTTTCAAGGAAACGTTTCTCCTGAGTTTTAGACGAAGTTTCCTGCTGTTTAGTACGTATGCCGGCATTGGGCTGGAAATACCGGTGTTGGGATTCTGCACAGAAAGGGTTTGCAAACCGCTGAATCCACACGTGAGTTTAACTCTGTCAGTTGAATGCACACATTGACAACCATTCAGTTAGATAGCTCCGTTTTGGTTTTAGAAGCAGATATTTCTCTGTACAGCCTATGGTCCCATTCACTCGGGAATATCCCAACGCAGCTCCTAGAAGAAACGTGTTTCTGACTCGCTGAATCTCAACATAGATTCAACTCTCTTAGGTGAACGAACGCACAGCAGAGCAGTTTCAAGGAAGCTTTTCTCCTGAGTTTTAGACGAAGTTTCCTGCTGTTTAGTACGTATGCCGGCATTGGGCTGGAAATACCGGTTTTGGGATTCTGCACAGAAAGGATTTGCAAACCGCTGAATCCACACGTGAGTTTAACTCTGTCAGTGGAATGCACGCATTGACAACCATTCAGTTTGATAGCACCCTTTTGGTTTTAGAAGCAGATATTTCTCTGTACAGCCTATGGTCCCATTCACTCGGGAATATCCCAACGCAGCTCCTAGAAGAAACGTGTATCTGACTCGCTGAATGTCAACATAGATTCAACTCTCTTAGGTATACGAACGCACAGCAGAGCAGTTTCAAGGAAACGTTTCTCCTGAGTTTTAGACGAAATTTCCTGCTGTTTAGTACGTATGCCGGCATTGGGCTGGAAATACCGGTTTTGGGATTCTGCACAGAAAGGGTTTGCAAACCGCTGAATCCACACGTGAGTTTAACTCTGTCAGTTGAATGCACACATTGACAACCATTCAGTTTGATAGCACCCTTTTGGTTTTAGGAGCAGATATTTCTCTGTACAGCCTATGGTCCCATTCACTCGGGAATATCCCAACGCAGATCCTAGAAGAAACGTGTTTCTGACTCGCTGAATCTCAACATAGATTCAACCCTCTTAGGTGAACGAACGCACAGCAGAGCAGTTTCAAGGAAACGTTTCTCCTGAGTTTTAGACGAAGTTTCCTGCTGTTTAGTACGTATGCCGGCATTGGGCTGGAAATACCGGTTTTGGGATTCTGCACAGAAACGGTTTGCAAACCGCTGAATCCACACGTGAGTTTAACTCTGTCAGTTGAATGCACACATTGACAACCATTCAGTTAGATAGCTCCGTTTTGGTTTTAGAAGCAGATATTTCTCTGTACAGCCTATGGTCCCATTCACTCGGGAATATCCCAATGCAGCTCCTAGAAGAAACGTGTTTCTGACTCGCTGAATCTCAACATAGATTCAACTCTCTTAGGTGAACGAACGCACAGCAGAGCAGTTTCAAGGAAACGTTTCTCCTGAGTTTTAGACGAAGTTTCCTGCTGTTTAGTACGTATGCCGGCATTGGGCTGGAAATACCGGTTTTGGGATTCTGCACAGAAAGGGTTTGCAAACCGCTGAATCCACACGTGACTTTAACTCTGTCAGTTGAATGCACACATTGACAACCATTCAGTTTGATAGCACCCTTTTGGTTTTAGAAGCAGATATTTCTCTGTACAGCCTATGGTCCCATTCACTCGGGAATATCCCAACGCAGCTCCTAGAAGAAACGTGTTTCTGACTCGCTGAATCTCAACATAGATTCAACTCTCTTAGGTGAACGAACGCACAGCAGAGCAGTTTCAAGGAAGCTTTTCTCCTGAGTTTTAGACGAAGTTTCCTGCTGTTTAGTACGTATGCCGGCATTGGGCTGGAAATACCGGTTTTGGGATTCTGCACAGAAAGGGTTTGCAAACCGCTGAATCCACACGTGAGTTTAACTCTGTCAGTTGAATGCACGCATTGACAACCATTCAGTTTGATAGCACCCTTTTGGTTTTAGAAGCAGATATTTCTCTGTACAGCCTATGGTCCCATTCACTCGGGAATATCCCAACGCAGCTCCTAGAAGAAACGTGTTTCTGACTCGCTGAATCTCAACATAGATTCAACTCTCTTAGGTGAACGAACGCACAGCAGAGCAGTTTCAAGGAAGCTTTTCTCCTGAGTTTTAGACGAAGTTTCCTGCTGTTTAGTACTGATGCCGGCATTGGGCTGGAAATACCGGTTTTGGGATTCTGCACAGAAAGGGTTTGCAAACCGCTGAATCCACACGTGAGTTTAACTCTGTCAGTTGAATGCACACATTCACAACCATCCAGTTAGATAGCTCCGTTTCGGTTTTAGAAGCAGATATTTCTCTGTACAGCCTATGGTCCCATTCACTCGGGAATATCCCAACGCAGCTCCTAGAAGAAACGTGTTTCTGACTCGCTGAATCTCAACATAGATTCAACTCTCTTAGCTGAACGAACGCACAGCAGAGCACTTTCAAGGAAACGTTTCTCCTGAGTTTTAGACGAAGTTTCCTGCTGTTTAGTACGTATGCCGGCATTGGGCTGGAAATACCGGTGTTGGGATTCTGCACAGAAAGGGTTTGCAAACCGCTGAATCCACACGTGAGTTTAACTCTGTCAGTTGAATGCACACATTGACAACCATTCAGTTAGATAGCTCCGTTTTGGTTTTAGAAGCAGATATTTCTCTGTACAGCCTATGGTCCCATTCACTCGGGAATATCCCAACGCAGCTCCTAGAAGAAACGTGTTTCTGACTCGCTGAATCTCAACATAGATTCAACTCTCTTAGGTGAACGAACGCACAGCAGACGAGTTTCAAGGAAGCTTTTCTCCTGAGTTTTAGACGAAGTTTCCTGCTGTTTAGTACGTATGCCGGCATTGGGCTGGAAATACCGGTTTTGGGATTCTGCACAGAAAGGATTTGCAAACCGCTGAATCCACACGTGAGTTTAACTCTGTCAGTGGAATGCACGCATTGACAACCATTCAGTTTGATAGCACCCTTTTGGTTTTAGAAGCAGATATTTCTCTGTACAGCCTATGGTCCCATTCACTCGGGAATATCCCAACGCAGCTCCTAGAAGAAACGTGTGTCTGACTCGCTGAATGTCAACATAGATTCAACTCTCTTAGGTATACGAACGCACAGCAGAGCAGTTTCAAGGAAACGTTTCTCCTGAGTTTTAGACGAAATTTCCTGCTGTTTAGTACGTATGCCGGCATTGGGCTGGAAATACCGGTTTTGGGATTCTGCACAGAAAGGGTTTGCAAACCGCTGAATCCACACGTGAGTTTAACTCTGTCAGTTGAATGCACACATTGACAACCATTCAGTTTGATAGCACCCTTTTGGTTTTAGGAGCAGATATTTCTCTGTACAGCCTATGGTCCCATTCACTCGGGAATATCCCAACGCAGATCCTAGAAGAAACGTGTTTCTGACTCGCTGAATCTCAACATAGATTCAACCCTCTTAGGTGAACGAACGCACAGCAGAGCAGTTTCAAGGAAACGTTTCTCCTGAGTTTTAGACGAAGTTTCCTGCTGTTTAGTACGTATGCCGGCATTGGGCTGGAAATACCGGTTTTGGGATTCTGCACAGAAACGGTTTGCAAACCGCTGAATCCACACGTGAGTTTAACTCTGTCAGTTGAATGCACACATTGACAACCATTCAGTTAGATAGCTCCGTTTTGGTTTTAGAAGCAGATATTTCTCTGTACAGCCTATGGTCCCATTCACTCGGGAATATCCCAATGCAGGTCCTAGAAGAAACGTGTTTCTGACTCGCTGAATCTCAACATAGATTCAACTCTCTTAGGTGAACGAACGCACAGCAGAGCAGTTTCAAGGAAACGTTTCTCCTGAGTTTTAGACGAAGTTTCCTGCTGTTTAGTACGTATGCCGGCATTGGGCTGGAAATACCGGTTTTGGGATTCTGCACAGAAAGGGTTTGCAAACCGCTGAATCCACACGTGACTTTAACTCTGTCAGTTGAATGCACACATTGACAACCATTCAGTTTGATAGCACCCTTTTGGTTTTAGAAGCAGATATTTCTCTGTACAGCCTATGGTCCCATTCACTCGGGAATATCCCAACGCAGCTCCTAGAAGAAACGTGTTTCTGACTCGCTGAATCTCAACATAGATTCAACTCTCTTAGGTGAACGAACGCACAGCAGAGCAGTTTCAAGGAAGCTTTTCTCCTGAGTTTTAGACGAAGTTTCCTGCTGTTTAGTACGTATGCCGGCATTGGGCTGGAAATACCGGTTTTGGGATTCTGCACAGAAAGGGTTTGCAAACCGCTGAATCCACACGTGAGTTTAACTCTGTCAGTTGAATGCACGCATTGACAACCATTCAGTTTGATAGCACCCTTTTGGTTTTAGAAGCAGATATTTCTCTGTACAGCCTATGGTCCCATTCACTCGGGAATATCCCAACGCAGCTCCTAGAAGAAACGTGTTTCTGACTCGCTGAATCTCAACATAGATTCAACTCTCTTAGGTGAACGAACGCACAGCAGAGCAGTTTCAAGGAAACGTTTCTCCTGAGTTTTAGACGAAGTTTCCTGCTGTTTAGTACGTATGCCGGCATTGGGCTGGAAATACCGGTTTTGGGATTCTGCACAGAAAGGGTTTGCAAACCGCTGAATCCAAACGTGAGTTTAACTCTGTCAGTTGAATGCACACATTGACAACCATTCAGTTAGATAGCACCCTTTTGGTTTTACGAGCAGATATTTCTCTGTACAGCCTATGGTCCCATTCACTCGGGAATATCCCAACGCAGCTCCTAGAAGAAACGTGTTTCTGACTCGCTGAATCTCAACATAGATTAAACTCTCTTAGCTGAACGAACGCACAGCAGAGCACTTTCAAGGAAACGTTTCTCCTGAGTTTTAGACGAAGTTTCCTGCTGTTTAGTACGTATGCCGGCATTGGGCTGGAAATACCGGTGTTGGGATTCTGCACAGAAAGGGTTTGCAAACCGCTGAATCCAAACGTCAGTTTAACTCTGTCAGTTGAATGCACACATTGACAACCATTCAGTTAGATAGCACCCTTTTGGTTTTACGAGCAAATATTTCTCTGTACAGCCTATGGTCCCATTCACTCGGCAATATCCCAACGCAGCTCCTAGAAGAAACGTGTTTCTGACTCGCTGAATCTCAACATAGATTCAACTCTCTTAGGTGAACGAACGCACAGCAGAGCAGTTCCAAGGAAACGTTTTCCTGAGTTTTAGACGAAGTTTCCTGCTGTTTAGTACGGATTCCGGCATTGGGCTGGAAATACCGGTTTTGGGATTCTACACAGAAAGGGTTTGCAAACCGTTGAATCCACACGTGAGTTTAACTCTGTCAGTTGAATGCACACATTGACAACCATTCAGTTAGATAGCTCCGTTTTGGTTTTAGAAGCAGATATTTCTCTGTACAGACTATGGTCCCATTCACTCGGGAATATCCCAACGCACCTCCTAGAAGAAACGTGTTTCTGACTCGCTGAATCTCAACATAGATTCAACTCTCTTAGGTGAACGAACGCACAGCAGAGCAGTTTCAAGGAAACGGTTCTCCTGAGTTTTAGACGAAGTTTCCTGCTGTTTAGTATGTATGCCGGCATTGGGCTGGAAATACCGGTTTTGGGATTCTGCACAGAAACGGTTTGCAAACCGCTGAACCCACACGTGAGTTTAACTCTGTCAGTTGAATGCACACATTGACAACCATTCAGTTAGATAGCTCCGTTTTGGTTTTAGGAGCAGATATTTCTCTGTACAGCCTATGGTCCCATTCACTCGGGAATATCCCAACGCAGCTCCTAGAAGAAACGTGTTTCTGACTCGCTGAATCTCAACATAGATTCAACTCTCTTAGGTGAACGAACGCACAGCAGAGCAGTTTCAAGGAAGCTTTTCTCCTGAGTTTTAGACGAAGTTTCCTGCTGTTTAGTACTGATGCCGGCATTGGGCTGGAAATACCGGTTTTGGGATTCTGCACAGAAAGGGTTTGCAAACCGCTGAATCCACACGTGAGTTTAACTCTGTCAGTTGAATGCACACATTCACAACCATCCAGTTAGATAGCTCCGTTTCGGTTTTAGAAGCAGATATTTCTCTGTACAGCCTATGGTCCCATTCACTCGGGAATATCCCAACGCAGCTCCTAGAAGAAACGTGTTTCTGACTCGCTGAATCTCAACATAGATTCAACTCTCTTAGCTGAACGAACGCACAGCAGAGCACTTTCAAGGAAACGTTTCTCCTGAGTTTTAGACGAAGTTTCCTGCTGTTTAGTACGTATGCCGGCATTGGGCTGGAAATACCGGTGTTGGGATTCTGCACAGAAAGGGTTTGCAAACCGCTGAATCCACACGTGAGTTTAACTCTGTCAGTTGAATGCACACATTGACAACCATTCAGTTAGATAGCTCCGTTTTGGTTTTAGAAGCAGATATTTCTCTGTACAGCCTATGGTCCCATTCACTCGGGAATATCCCAACGCAGCTCCTAGAAGAAACGTGTTTCTGACTCGCTGAATCTCAACATAGATTCAACTCTCTTAGGTGAACGAACGCACAGCAGAGCAGTTTCAAGGAAGCTTTTCTCCTGAGTTTTAGACGAAGTTTCCTGCTGTTTAGTACGTATGCCGGCATTGGGCTGGAAATACCGGTTTTTGGATTCTGCACAGAAAGGGTTTGCAAACCGCTGAATCCACACGTGAGTTTAACTCTGTCAGTGGAATGCACGCATTGACAACCATTCAGTTTGATAGCACCCTTTTGGTTTTAGAAGCAGATATTTCTCTGTACAGCCTATGGTCCCATTCACTCGGGAATATCCCAACGCAGCTCCTAGAAGAAACGTGTATCTGACTCGCTGAATCTCAACATAGATTCAACTCTCTTAGGTATACGAACGCACAGCAGAGCAGTTTCAAGGAAACGTTTCTCCTGAGTTTTAGGCGAAATTTCCTGCTGTTTAGTACGTATGCCGGCATTGGGCTGGAAATACCGGTTTTGGGATTCTGCACAGAAAGGGTTTGCAAACCGCTGAATCCACACGTGAGTTTAACTCTGTCAGTTGAATGCACACATTGACAACCATTCAGTTTGCTAGCACCCTTTTGGTTTTAGGAGCAGATATTTCTCTGTACAGCCTATGGTCCCATTCACTCGGGAATATCCCAACGCAGATCCTAGAAGAAACGTGTTTCTGACTCGCTGAATCTCAACATAGATTCAACTCTCTTAGGTGAACGAACGCACAGCAGAGCAGTTTCAAGGAAACGTTTCTCCTGAGTTTTAGACGAAGTTTCCTGCTGTTTAGTACGTATGCCGGCATTGGGCTGGAAATACCGGTTTTGGGATTCTGCACAGAAACGGTTTGCAAACCGCTGAATCCACACGTGAGTTTAACTCTGTCAGTTGAATGCACACATTGACAACCATTCAGTTAGATAGCTCCGTTTTGGTTTTAGAAGCAGATATTTATCTGTACAGCCTATGGTCCCATTCACTCGGGAATATCCCAATGCAGCTCCTAGAAGAAACGTGTTTCTGACTCGCTGAATCTCAACATAGATTCAACTCTCTTAGGTGAACGAACGCACAGCAGAGCAGTTTCAAGGAAACGTTTCTCCTGAGTTTTAGACGAAGTTTCCTGCTGTTTAGTACGTATGCCGGCATTGGGCTGGAAATACCGGTTTTGGGATTCTGCACAGAAAGGGTTTGCAAACCGCTGAATCCACACGTGACTTTAACTCTGTCAGTTGAATGCACACATTGACAACCATTCAGTTTGATAGCACCCTTTTGGTTTTAGAAGCAGATATTTCTCTGTACAGCCTATGGTCCCATTCACTCGGGAATATCCCAACGCAGCTCCTAGAAGAAACGTGTTTCTGACTCGCTGAATCTCAACATAGATTCAACTCGCTTAGGTGAACGAACGCACAGCA
Organism: Aotus nancymaae; assembly: GCF_030222135.1. NCBI lineage: Eukaryota > Metazoa > Chordata > Mammalia > Primates > Aotidae > Aotus > Aotus nancymaae. The sequence continues at coordinate 2,049,401 of NW_026988549.1, read as the reverse complement.
GAGCAGTTTCAAGGAAACGTTTCTCCTGAGTTTTAGACGAAGTTTCCTGCTGTTTAGTACGTATGCCGGCATTGGGCGGGAAATACCGGTTTTGGGATTCTGCACAGAAAGGGTTTGCAAACCGCTGAATCCACACGTGAGTTTAACTCTGTCAGTTGAATGCACGCATTGACAACCATTCAGTTTGATAGCACCCTTTTGGTTTTAGAAGCAGATATTTCTCTGTACAGCCTATGGTCCCATTCACTCGGGAATATCCCAACGCAGCTCCTAGAAGAAACGTGTTTCTGACTCGCTGAATCTCAACATAGATTCAACTCTCTTAGGTGAACGAACGCACAGCAGAGCAGTTTCAAGGAAACGTTTCTCCTGAGTTTTAGACGAAGTTTCCTGCTGTTTAGTACGTATGCCGGCATTGGGCTGGAAATACCGGTTTTGGGATTCTGCACAGAAACGGTTTGCAAACCGCTGAATCCACACGTGAGTTTAACTCTGTCAGTTGAATGCACACATTGACAACCATTCAGTTAGATAGCTCCGTTTTGGTTTTAGAAGCAGATATTTCTCTGTACAGCCTATGGTCCCATTCACTCGGGAATATCCCAACGCAGCTCCTAGAAGAAACGTGTTTCTGACTCGCTGAATCTCAACATAGATTCAACTCTCTTAGGTGAACGAACGCACAGCAGAGCAGTTTCAAGGAAACGTTTCTCCTGAGTTTTAGACGAAGTTTCCTGCTGTTTAGTACGTATGCCGGCATTGGGCTGGAAATACCGGTTTTGGGATTCTGCACAGAAAGGGTTTGCAAACCGCTGAATCCACACGTGACTTTAACTCTGTCAGTTGAATGCACACATTGACAACCATTCAGTTAGATAGCACCATTTTGGTTTTACGAGCAGATATTTCTCTGTACAGCCTATGGTCCCATTCACTCGGGAATATCCCAACGCAGCTCCTAGAAGAAACGTGTTTCTGACTCGCTGAATCTCAACATAGATTCAACTCTCTTAGGTGAACGAACGCACAGCAGGGCAGTTTCAAGGAAACGTTTCTCCTGAGTTTTAGACGAAGTTTCCTGCTGTTTAGTACGTATGCCGGCATTGGGCTGGAAATACCGGTTTTCGGATTCTGCACAGAAAGGGTTTGCAAACCGCTGAATCCACACGTGAGTTTAACTCTGTCAGTTGAATGCACACATTGACAACCATTCAGTTAGATAGCACCCTTTTGGTTTTACGAGCAGATATTTCTCTGTACAGCCTATGGTCCCATTCACTCGGGAATATCCCAACGCAGCTCCTAGAAGAAACGTGTTTCTGACACGCTGAATCTCAACATAGATTCAACTCTCTTAGGTGAACGAACGCACAGCAGAGCAGTTTCAAGGAAACGTTTCTCCTGAGTTTTAGACGAAGTTTCCTGCTGTTTAGTACCTATGCCGGCATTGGGCTGGAAATACCGGTGTTGGGATTCTGCACAGAAAGGGTTTGCAAACCGCTGAATCCACACGTGACTTTAACTCTGTCAGTTGAATGCACACATTGACAACCATTCAGTTAGATAGCACCCTTTTGTTTTTACGAGCAGATTTTTCTCTGTACAGTCTATGGTCCCATTCACTCGGGAATATCCCAACGCAGCTCCTAGAAGAAACGTGTTTCTGACTCGCTGAATCTCAACATAGATTCAACTCTCTTAGGTGAACGAACGCACAGCAGGGCAGTTTCAAGGAAACGTTTCTCCTGAGTTTTAGACGAAGTTTCCTGCTGTTTACTACCTATGCCGGCATTGGGCTGGAAATACCGGTGTTGGGATTCTGCACAGAAAGGGTTTGCAAACCGCTGAATCCACACGTGACTTTAACTCTGTCAGTTGAATGCACACATTGACAACCATTCAGTTAGATAGCACCCTTTTGTTTTTACGAGCAGATATTTCTCTGTACAGTCTATGGTCCCATTCACTCGGGAATATCCCAACGCAGCTCCTAGAAGAAACGTGTTTCTGACTCGCTGAGTCTCAACATAGATTCAACTCTCTTAGATGAACGAACGCACAGCAGAGCAGTTTCAAGGAAACGTTTCTCCTGAGTTTTAGACGAAGTTTCCTGCTGTTTAGTACGTATGCCGGCATTGGGCTGGAAATACCGGTTTTGGGATTCTGCACAGAAACGGTTTGCAAACCGCTGAATCCACACGTGTGTTTAACTCTGTCAGTTGAATGCACACATTGACAACCATTCAGTTAGATAGCTCCGTTTTGGTTTTAGAAGCAGATATTTCTCTGTACAGCCTATGGTCCCATTCACTCGGGAATATCCCAACGCAGCTCCTAGAAGAAACGTGTTTCTGACTCGCTGAATCTCAACATAGATTCAACTCTCTTAGGTGAACGAACGCACAGCAGAGCAGTTTCAAGGAAACGTTTCTCCTGAGTTTTAGACGAAGTTTCCTGCTGTTTAGTACGTATGCCGGCATTGGGCTGGAAATACCGGTGTTGGGATTCTGCACAGAAAGGGTTTGCAAACCGCTGAATCCACACGTGACTTTAACTCTGTCAGTTGAACGCACACATTGACAACCATTCAGTTTGATAGCACCATTTTGGTTTTAGAAGCAGATATTTCTCTGTACAGCCTATGGTCCCATTCACTCGGGAATATCCCAACGCAGCTCCTAGAAGAAACGTGTTTCTGACTCGCTGAATCTCAACATAGATTCAACTCTCTTAGGTGAACGAACGCACAGCAGAGCAGTTTCAAGGAAACGTTTCTCCTGAGTTTTAGACGAAGTTTCCTGCTGTTTAGTACGTATGCCGGAATTGGGCTGGAAATACCGGTTTTGGGATTCTGCACAGAAAGGGTTTGCAAACCGCTGAATCCACACGTGAGTTTAACTCTGTCAGTTGAATTCACACATTGACAACCATTCAGTTTGATAGCACCCTTTTGGTTTTAGAAGCAGATATTTCTCTGTACAGCCTATGGTCCCATACACTCGGGAATATCCCAACGCAGCTCCTAGAAGAAACGTGTATCTGACTCGCTGAATGTCAACATAGATTCAACTCTCTTAGGTATACGAACGCACAGCAGAGCAGTTTCAAGGAAACGTTTCTCCTGAGTTTTAGACGAAATTTCCTGCTGTTTAGTACGTATGCCGGCATTGGGCTGGAAATACCGGTTTTGGGATTCTGCACAGAAAGGGTTTGCAAACCGCTGAATCCACACGTGAGTTTAACTCTGTCAGTTGAATGCACACATTGACAACCATTCAGTTAGGTAGCTCCGTTTTGGTTTTAGGAGCAGATATTTCTCTGTAGAGCCTATGGTCCCATTCACTCGGGAATATCCCAACGCAGCTCCTGGAAGAAACGTGTTTCTGACTCGCTGAATCTCAACATAGATTCAACTCTCTTAGGTGAACGAACGCACAGCAGAGCAGTTTCAAGGAAACGTTTCTCCTGAGTTTTAGACGAAGTTTCCTGCTGTTTAGTACGTATGCCGGCATTGTGCTGGAAATACCGGTTTTGGGATTCTGCACAGAAACGGTTTGCAAACCGCTGAATCCACACGTGAGTTTAACTCTGTCAGTTGAATGCACACATTGACAACCATTCAGTTAGATAGCTCCGTTTTGGTTTTAGAAGCAGATATTTCTCTGTACAGCCTATGGTCCCATTCACTCGGGAATATGCCAATGCAGCTCCTAGAAGAAACGTGTTTCTGACTCGCTGAATCTCAACATAGATTCAACTCTCTTAGGTGAACGAACGCACAGCAGAGCAGTTTCAAGGAAACGTTTCTCCTGAGTTTTAGACGAAGTTTCCTGCTGTTTAGTACGTATGCCGGCATTGGGCTGGAAATACCGGTTTTGGGATTCTGCACAGAAAGGGTTTGCAAACCGCTGAATCCACACGTGACTTTAACTCTGTCAGTTGAATGCACACATTGACAACCATTCAGTTTGATAGCACCATTTTGGTTTTAGAAGCAGATATTTCTCTGTACAGCCTATGGTCCCATTCACTCGGGAATATCCCAACGCAGCTCCTAGAAGAAACGTGTTTCTGACTCGCTGAATCTCAACATAGATTCAACTCGCTTAGGTGAACGAACGCACAGCAGAGCAGTTTCAAGGAAACGTTTCTCCTGAGTTTTAGACGAAATTTCCTGCTCTTTAGTACGTATGCCGGCATTGGGCTGGAAATACCGGTTTTGGGATTCTGCACAGAAAGGGTTTGCAAACCGCTGAATCCACACGTGAGTTTAACTCTGTCAGTTGAATGCACGCAGTGACAACCATTCAGTTTGATAGCACCCTTTTGGTTTTAGAAGCAGATATTTCTCTGTACAGCCTATGGTCCCATTCACTCGGGAATATCCCAACGCAGCTCCTAGAAGAAACGTGTTTCTGACTCGCTGAATCTCAACATAGATTCAACTCTCTTAGGTGAACGAAGGCACAGCAGAGCAGTTTCCAGGAAACGTTTCTCCTGAGTTTTAGACGAACTTACCTGCTGTTTAGTATGTATGCCGGCATTGGGCTGGAAATACCGGTTTTGGGATTCTGCACAGAAAGGGTTTGCAAACCGCTGAATACAAACGTGAGTTTAACTCTGTCAGTTGAATGCACACATTGACAACCATTCAGTTAGATAGCACCCTTTTGGTTTTACGAGCAGATATTTCTCTGTACAGCCTATGGTCCCATTCACTCGGGAATATCCCAACGCAGCTCCTAGAAGAAACGTGTTTCTGACTCGCTGAATCTCAACATAGATTCAACTCTCTTAGGTGAACGAACGCACAGCAGGGCAGTTTCAAGGAAACGTTTCTCCTGAGTTTTATACGAAGTTTCCTGCTGTTTAGTACGTATGCCGGCATTGGGCTGGAAATACCGGTTTTGGGATTCTGCACAGAAAGGGTTTGCAAACCGCTGAATCCACACGTGAGTTTAACTCTGTCAGTTGAATGCACACATTGACAACCATTCAGTTAGATAGCACCCTTTTGGTTTTACGAGCAGATATTTCTCTGTACAGCCTATGGTCCCATTCACTCGGGAATATCCCAACGCAGCTCCTAGAAGAAACGTGTTTCTGACTCGCTGAATCTCAACATAGATTCAACTCTCTTAGGTGAACGAACGCACAGCAGAGCAGTTTCAAGGAAACGTTTCTCCTGAGTTTTAGACGAAGTTTCCTGCTGTTTAGTACGTATGCCGGCATTGGGCTGGAAATACCGGTTTTGGGATTCTGCACAGAAACGGTTTGCAAACCGCTGAATCCACACGTGAGTTTATCTCTGTCAGTTGAATGCACACATTGACAACCATTCAGTTAGATAGCTCCGTTTTGGTTTTAGAAGCAGATATTTCTCTGTACAGCCTATGGTCCCATTCACTCGGGAATATCCCAACGCAGCTCCTAGAAGAAACGTGTTTCTGACTCGCTGAATCTCAACATAGACTCAACTCTCTTAGGTGAACGAACGCACAGCAGAGCAGTTTCAAGGAAACGTTTCTGCTGAGTTTTAGACGAAGTTTCCTGCTGTTTAGTACGTATGCCGGCATTGGGCTGGAAATACCGGTGTTGGGATTCTGCACAGAAAGGGTTTGCAAACCGCTGAATCCACACGTGAGTTTAACTCTGTCAGTTGAATGCACACATTGACAACCATTCAGTTAGATAGCACCCTTTGGTTTTACGAGCAGATATTTCTCTGTACAGCCTATGGTCCCATTCACTCGGGAATATCCCAACGCAGCTCCTAGAAGAAACGTGTTTCTGACTCGCTGAATCTCAACATAGATTCAACTCTCTTAGGTCAACGGACGCACAGCAGAGCAGTTTCAAGGAAACGTTTCTCCTGAGTTTTAGACGAAGTTTCCTGCTGTTTAATACGTATGCCGGCATTGAGCTGGAAATACCGGTTTTCGGATTCTGCACAGAACGGGTTTGCAAACCGCTGAATCCACACGTGAGTTTAACTCTGTCAGTTGAATGCACACATTGACAACCATTCAGTTTGATAGCACCCTTTTGGTTTTAGGAGCAGATATTTCTCTGTACAGCCTATGGTCCCATTCACTCGGGAATATCCCAACGCAGCTCCTAGAAGAAACGTGTTTCTGACTCGCTGAATCTCAACATAGATTCAACTCTCTTAGGTGAACGAACGCAGAGCAGAGCAGTTTCAAGGAAACGTTTCTCCTGAGTTTTAGACGAAGTTTCCTGCTGTTTAGTACGTATGCCGGCATTGGGCTGGAAATACCGGTTTTGGGATTCTGCACAGAAACGGTTTGCAAACCGCTGAATCCACACGTGAGTTTAACGCTGTCAGTTGAATGCACACATTGACAACCATTCAGTTAGATAGCTCCGTTTTGGTTTTAGAAGCAGATATTTCTCTGTACAGCCTATGGTCCCATTCACTCGGGAATATCCCAACGCAGCTCCTAGAAGAAACGTGTTTCTGACTCGCTGAATCTCAACATAGATTCAACTCTCTTAGGTGAACGAACGCACAGCAGAGCAGTTTCAAGGAAACGTTTCTCCTGAGTTTTAGACGAAGTTTCCTGCTGTTTAGTACGTATGCCGGCATTGGGCTGGAAATACCGGTGTTGGGATTCTGCACAGAAAGGGTTTGCAAACCGCTGAATCTACACGTGACTTTAACTCTGTCAGTTGAATGCACACATTGACAACCATTCAGTTTGATAGCACCCTTTTGGTTTAGAAGCAGATATTTCTCTGTACAGCCTATGGTCCCATTCACTCGGGAATATCCCAACGCAGCTCCTAGAAGAAACGTGTTTCTGACTCGCTGAATCTCAACATAGATTCAACTCTCTTAGGTGAACGAACGCACAGCAGAGCAGTTTCAAGGAAGCTTTTCTCCTGAGTTTTAGACGAAGTTTCCTGCTGTTTAGTACGTATGCCGGCATTGGGCTGGAAATACCGGTTTGGGGATTCTGCACAGAAAGGATTTGCAAACCGCTGAATCCACACGTGAGTTTAACTCTGTCAGTTGAATGCACGCATTGACAACCATTCAGTTAGATAGCTCCGTTTTGGTTTTAGAAGCAGATATTTCTCTGTACAGCCTATGGTCCCATTCACTCGGGAATATCCCAACGCAGCTCCTAGAAGAAACGTGTTTCTGACTCGCTGAATCTCAACATAGATTCAACTCTCTTAGTTGAACGACCGCACAGCAGAGCAGTTTCAAGGAAACGTTTCTCCTGAGTTTTAGACGAAGTTTCCTGCTGTTTAGTACGTATGCCGGCATTGGGCTGGAAATACCGGTTTTGGGATTCTGTACAGAAACGGTTAGCAAACCGCTGAATCCACACGTGTGTTTAACTCTGTCAGTTGAATGCACACATTGACAACCATTCAGTTAGATAGCTCCGTTTTGGTTTTAGAAGCAGATATTTCTCTGTACAGCCTATGGTCCCATTCACTCGGGAATATCCCAACGCAGCTCCTAGAAGAAACGTGTTTCTGACTCGCTGAATCTCAACATAGATTCAACTCTCTTAGGTGAACGAACGCACAGCAGAGCAGTTTCAAGGAAACGTTTCTCCTGAGTTTTAGACGAAGTTTCCTGCTGTTTAGTACGTATGCCGGCATTGGGCTGGAAATACCGGTGTTGGGATTCTGCACAGAAAGGGTTTGCAAACCGCTGAATCCACACGTGAGTTTAACTCTGTCAGTTGAATTCACACATTGACAACCATTCAGTTAGATAGCACCCTTTTGGTTTTACGAGCAGATATTTCTCTGTACAGCCTATGGTCCCATTCACTCGGGAATATCCCAACGCAGCTCCTAGAAGAAACGTGTTTCTGACTCGCTGAATCTCAACATAGATTCAACTCTCTTAGGTGAACGAACGCACAGCAGAGCAGTTTCAAGGAAGCTTTTCTCCTGAGTTTTAGACGAAGTTTCCTGCTGTTTAGTACGCATGCCGGCATTGGGCTGGAAATACCGGTTTGGGGATTCTGCACAGAAAGGATTTGCAAACCGCTGAATCCACACGTGAGTTTAACTCTGTCAGTTGAATGCACGCATTGACAACCATTCAGTTTGATAGCACCCTTTTGGTTTTAGAAGCAGATATTTCTCTGTACAGTCTATGGTCCCATTCACTCGGGAATATCCCAACGCAGCTCCTAGAAGAAACGTGTTTCTGACTCGCTGAATCTCAACATAGACTCAACTCTCTTAGGTGAACGAACGCACAGCAGAGCAGTTTCAAGGAAACGTTTCTCCTGAGTTTTAGACGAAGTTTCCTGCTGTTTACTACGTATGCCGGCATTGGGCTGGAAATACCGGTTTTGGGATTCTGCACAGAAAGGGTTTGCAAACCGCTGAATCCACACGTGAGTTTAACTCTGTCAGTTGAATGCACACATTGACAACCATTCAGTTAGATAGCTCCGTTGTCGTTTTAGAAGCAGATATTTCTCTGTACAGCCTATGGTCCCATTCATTCGGGAATATCCCAACGCAGTTCCTAGAAGAAACGTGTTTCTGACTCGCTGAATCTCAACATAGATTCAACTCTCTTAGGTGAACGAACGCACAGCAGAGCAGTTTCAAGGAAGCTTTTCTCCTGAGTTTTAGACGAAGTTTCCTGCTGTTTAGTACGTATGCCGGCATTGGGCTGGAAATACCGGTTTTGGGATTCTGCACAGAAACGGTTTGCAAACCGCTGAATCCACACGTGAGTTTAACTCTGTCAGTGGAATGCACGCATTGGCAACCATTCAGTTTGATAGCACCCTTTTGGTTTTAGAAGCAGATATTTCTCTGTACAGCCTATGGTCCCATTCACTCGGGAATATCCCAACGCAGCTCCTAGAAGAAACGTGTTTCTGACTCGCTGAATCTCAACATAGATTCAACTCTCTTAGGTCAACGGACGCACAGCAGAGCAGTTTCAAGGAAACGTTTCTCCTGAGTTTTAGACGAAGTTTCCTGCTGTTTAGTACGTATGCCGGCATTGGGCTGGAAATACCGGTTTTGGGATTCTGCACAGAAAGGGTTTGCAAACCGCTGAATCCACACGTGAGTTTAACTCTGTCAGTTGAATGCACGCAGTGACAACCATTCAGTTTGATAGCACCCTTTTGGTTTTAGAAGCAGATATTTCTCTGTACAGCCTATGGTCCCATTCACTCGGGAATATCCCAACGCAGCTCCTAGAAGAAACGTGTTTCTGACTCGCTGAACCTCAACATAGATTCAACTCTCTTAGGTGAACGAACGCACAGCAGAGCAGTTTCAAGGAAACGTTTCTCCTGAGTTTTAGACGAACTTACCTGCTGTTTAGTATGTATGCCGGCATTGGGCTGGAAATACCGGTTTTGGGATTCTGCACAGAAAGGGTTTGCAAACCGCTGAATACAAACGTGAGTTTAACTCTGTCAGTTGAATGCACACATTGACAACCATTCAGTTAGATAGCACCCTTTTGGTTTTACGAGCAGATATTTCTCTGTACAGCCTATGGTCCCATTCACTCGGGAATATCCCAACGCAGATCCTAGAAGAAACGTGTTTCTGACTCGCTGAATCTCAACATAGATTCAACTCTCTTAGGTGAACGAACGCACAGCAGGGCAGTTTCAAGGAAACGTTTCTCCTGAGTTTTATACGAAGTTTCCTGCTGTTTAGTACGTATGCCGGCATTGGGCTGGAAATACCGGTTTTGGGATTCTGCACAGAAAGGGTTTGCAAACCGCTGAATCCACACGTGAGTTTAACTCTGTCAGTTGAATGCACACATTGACAACCATTCAGTTAGATAGCACCCTTTTGGTTTTACGAGCAGATATTTCTCTGTACAGCCTATGGTCCCATTCACTCGGGAATATCCCAACGCAGCTCCTAGAAGAAACGTGTTTCTGACTCGCTGAATCTCAACATAGATTCAACTCTCTTAGGTGAACGAACGCACAGCAGAGCAGTTTCAAGGAAACGTTTCTCCTGAGTTTTAGACGAAGTTTCCTGCTGTTTAGTACGTATGCCGGCATTGGGCTGGAAATACCGGTTTTGGGATTCTGCACAGAAACGGTTTGCAAAACGCTGAATCCACACGTGAGTTTATCTCTGTCAGTTGAATGCACACATTGACAACCATTCAGTTAGATAGCTCCGTTTTGGTTTTAGAAGCAGATATTTCTCTGTACAGCCTATGGTCCCATTCACTCGGGAATATCCCAACGCAGCTCCTAGAAGAAACGTGTTTCTGACTCGCTGAATCTCAACATAGATTCAACTCTCTTAGTTGAACGAACGCACAGCAGAGCAGTTTCAAGGAAACGTTTCTCCTGAGTTTTAGACGAAGTTTCCTGCTGTTTAGTACGTATGCCGGCATTGGGCTGGAAATACCGGTTTTGGGATTCTGTACAGAAACGGTTTGCAAACCGCTGAATCCACACGTGTGTTTAACTCTGTCAGTTGAATGCACACATTGACAACCATTCAGTTAGATAGCTCCGTTTTGGTTTTAGAAGCAGATATTTCTCTGTACAGCCTATGGTCCCATTCACTCGGGAATATCCCAACGCAGCTCCTAGAAGAAACGTGTTTCTGACTCGCTGAATCTCAACATAGATTCAACTCTCTTAGGTGAACGAACGCACAGCAGAGCAGTTTCAAGGAAACGTTTCTCCTGAGTTTTAGACGAAGTTTCCTGCTGTTTAGTACGTATGCCGGCATTGGGCTGGAAATACCGGTGTTGGGATTCTGCACAGAAAGGGTTTGCAAACCGCTGAATCCACACGTGAGTTTAACTCTGTCAGTTGAATTCACACATTGACAACCATTCAGTTAGATAGCACCCTTTTGGTTTTACGAGCAGATATTTCTCTGTACAGCCTATGGTCCCATTCACTCGGGAATATCCCAACGCAGCTCCTAGAAGAAACGTGTTTCTGACTCGCTGAATCTCAACATAGATTCAACTCTCTTAGGTGAACGAACGCACAGCAGAACAGTTTCAAGGAAGCTTTTCTCCTGAGTTTTAGACGAAGTTTCCTGCTGTTTAGTACGTATGCCGGCATTGGGCTGGAAATACCGGTTTGGGGATTCTGCACAGAAAGGATTTGCAAACCGCTGAATCCACACGTGAGTTTAACTCTGTCAGTTGAATGCACGCATTGACAACCATTCAGTTTGATAGCACCCTTTTGGTTTTAGAAGCAGATATTTCTCTGTACAGCCTATGGTCCCATTCACTCGGGAATATCCCAACGCAGTTCCTAGAAGAAACGTGTTTCTGACTCGCTGAATCTCAACATAGACTCAACTCTCTTAGGTGAACGAACGCACAGCAGAGCAGTTTCAAGGAAACGTTTCTCCTGAGTTTTAGACGAAGTTTCCTGCTGTTTACTACGTATGCCGGCATTGGGCTGGAAATACCGGTTTTGGGATTCTGCACAGAAAGGGTTTGCAAACCGCTGAATCCAAACGTGAGTTTAACTCTGTCAGTTGAATGCACACATTGACAACCATTCAGTTAGATAGCACCCTTTTGGTTTTACGAGCAGATATTTCTCTGTACAGCCTATGGTCCCATTCACTCGGGAATATCCCAACGCAGCTCCTAGAAGAAACGTGTGTCTGACTCGCTGAATGTCAACATAGATTCAACTCTCTTAGGTGAACGAACGCACAGCAGAGCAGTTTCAAGGAAACGTTTCTCCTGAGTTTTAGACGAAGTTTCCTGCTGTTTAGTACGTATGCCGGCATTGGGCTGGAAATACCGGTGTTGGGATTCTGCACAGAAACGGTTTGCAAACCGCTGAATCCACACGTGAGTTTAACTCTGTCAGTTGAATGCACACATTGACAACCATTCAGTTAGATAGCTCCGTTGTGGTTTTAGAAGCAGATATTTCTCTGTACAGCCTATGGTCCCATTCACTCGGGAATATCCCAACGCAGCTCCTAGAAGAAACGTGTTTCTGACTCGCTGAATCTCAACATAGATTCAACTCTCTTAGGTGAACGAACGCACAGCAGAGCAGTTTCAAGGAAGCTTTTCTCCTGAGTTTTAGACGAAGTTTCCTGCTGTTTAGTACGTATGCCGGCATTGGGCTGGAAATACCGGTTTTGGGATTCTGCACAGAAAGGGTTTGCAAACCGCTGAATCCACACGTGAGTTTAACTCTGTCAGTGGAATGCACGCATTGACAACCATTCAGTTTGATAGCACCCTTTTGGTTTTAGAAGCAGATATTTCTCTGTACAGCCTATGGTCCCATTCACTCGGGAATATCCCAACGCAGCTCCTAGAAGAAACGTGTTTCTGACTCGCTGAATCTCAACATAGATTCAACTCTCTTAGGTCAACGGACGCACAGCAGAGCAGTTTCAAGGAAACGTTTCTCCTGAGTTTTAGACGAAGTTTCCTGCTGTTTAGTACGTATGCCGGCATTGGGCTGGAAATACCGGTTTTGGGATTCTGCACAGAAAGGGTTTGCAAACCGCTGAATCCACACGTGACTTTAACTCTGTCAGTTGAATGCACACATTGACAACCATTCACTTTGATAGCACCGTTTTGGTTTTAGGAGCAGATATTTCTCTGTACAGCCTATGGTCCCATTCACTCGGGAATATCCCAACGCAGCTCCTAGAAGAAACGTGTTTCTGACTCGCTGAATCTCAACATAGATTCAACTCTCTTAGGTGAACGAACGCACAGCAGAGCAGTTTCAAGGAAACGTTTCTCCTGAATTTTAGACGAAGTTTCCTGCTGTTTAGTACGTATGCCGGCATTGGGCTGGAAATACCGGTTTTGGGATTCTGCACAGAAACGGTTTGCAAACCGCTGAATCCACACGTGAGTTTAACTCTGTCAGTTGAATGCACACATTGACAACCATTCAGTTAGATAGCTCCGTTTTGGTTTTAGAAGCAGATATTTCTCTGTACAGCCTATGGTCCCATTCACTCGGGAATATCCCAACGCAGCTCCTAGAAGAAACGTGTTTCTGACTCGCTGAATCTCAACATAGATTCAACTCTCTTAGGTCAACGGACGCACAGCAGAGCAGTTTCAAGGAAACGTTTCTCCTGAGTTTTAGACGAAGTTTCCTGCTGTTTAGTACGTATGCCGGCATTGGGCTGGAAATACCGGGTTTGGGATTCTGCACAAAAAGGGTTTGCAAACCGCTGAATCCACACGTGAGTTTAACTCTGTCAGTTGAATGCACACATTGACAACCATTCAGTTTGATAGCACCCTTTTGGTTTTAGAAGCAGATATTTCTCTGTACAGCCTATGGTCCCATTCACTCGGGAATATCCCAACGCAGCTCCTGGAAGAAACGTGTTTCTGACTCGCTGAATCTCAACATAGATTCAACTCTCTTTGGTGAACGAACGCACAGCAGAGCAGTTTCAAGGAAACGTTTCTCCTGAGTTTTAGACGAAGTTTCCTGCTGTTTAGTACGTATGCCGGCATTGGGCTGGAAATACCGGTGTTGGGATTCTGCACAGAAAGGGTTTGCAAACCGCTGAATCCACACGTGACTTTAACTCTGTCAGTTGAATGCACACATTGACAACCATTCAGTTTGATAGCACCATTTTGGTTTTAGAAGCAGATATTTCTCTGTACAGCCTATGGTCCCATTCACTCGGGAATATCCCAACGCAGCTCCTAGAAGAAACGTGTTTCTGACTCGCTGAATCTCAACATAGATTCAACTCTCTTAGGTGAACGAACGCACAGCAGAGCAGTTTCAAGGAAACGTTTCTCCTGAGTTTTAGACGAAGTTTCCTGCTGTTTAGTACGTATGCCGGCATTGGGCTGGAAATACCGGTTTTGGGATTCTGCACAGAAAGGTTTTGCAAACCGCTGAATCCACACGTGAGTTTAACTCTGTCAGTTGAATGCACGCATTGACAACCATTCAGTTTGAAAGCACCCTTTTGGTTTTAGAAGTAGATATTTCTCTGTACAGCCTATGGTCCCATTCACTCGGGAATATCCCAACGCAGCTCCTAGAAGAAACGTGTTTCTGACTCGCTGAATCTCAACATAGATTCAACTCTCTTAGGTGAACGAAGGCACAGCAGGGCAGTTTCAAGGAAACGTTTCTCCTGAGTTTTAGACGAAGTTTCCTGCTGTTTAGTACGTATGCCGGCATTGGGCTGGAAATACCGGTTTTGGGATTCTGCACAGAAACGGTTTGCAAACCGCTGAATGCACACGTGAGTTTAACTCTGTCAGTTGAATGCACACATTGACAACCATTCAGTTAGATAGCTCCGTTTTGGTTTTAGAAGCAGATATTTCTCTGTACAGCCTATGGTCCCATTCACTCGGGAATATCCCAACGCAGCTCCTAGAAGAAACGTGTTTCTGACTCGCTGAATCTCAACATAGATTCAACTCTCTTAGGTGAACGAACGCACAGCAGAGCAGTTTCAAGGAAGCTTTTCTCCTGAGTTTTAGACGAAGTTTCCTGCTGTTTAGTACGTATGCCGGCATTGGGCTGGAAATACCGGTTTTGGGATTCTGCACAGAAAGGGTTTGCAAACCGCTGAATCCACACGTGAGTTTAACTCTGTCAGTGGAATGCACGCATTGACAACCATTCAGTTTGATAGCACCCTTTTGGTTTTAGAAGCAGATATTTCTCTGTACAGCCTATGGTCCCGTTCACTCGGGAATATCCCAACGCAGCTCCTAGAAGAAACGTGTTTCTGACTCGCTGAATCTCAACATAGATTCAACTCTCTTAGGTCAACGGACGCACAGCAGAGCAGTTTCAAGGAAACGTTTCTCCTGAGTTTTAGACGAAGTTTCCTGCTGTTTAGTACGTATGCCGGCATTGGGCTGGAAATACCGGTTTTGGGATTCTGCACAGAAAGGGTTTGCAAACCGCTGAATCCACACGTGACTTTAACTCTGTCAGTTGAATGCACACATTGACAACCATTCACTTTGATAGCACCGTTTTGGTTTTAGGAGCAGATATTTCTCTGTACAGCCTATGGTCCCATTCACTCGGGAATATCCCAACGCAGCTCCTAGAAGAAACGTGTTTCTGACTCGCTGAATCTCAACATAGATTCAACTCTCTTAGGTGAACGAACGCACAGCAGAGCAGTTTCAAGGAAACGTTTCTCCTGAGTTTTAGACGAAGTTTCCTGCTGTTTAGTACGTATGCCGGCATTGGGCTGGAAATACCGGTTTTGGGATTCTGCACAGAAACGGTTTGCAAACCGCTGAATCCACACGTGAGTTTAACTCTGTCAGTTGAATGCACACATTGACAACCATTCAGTTAGATAGCTCCGTTTTGGTTTTAGAAGCAGATATTTCTCTGTACAGCCTATGGTCCCATTCACTCGGGAATATCCCAACGCAGCTCCTAGAAGAAACGTGTTTCTGACTCGCTGAATCTCAACATAGATTCAACTCTCTTAGGTCAACGGACGCACAGCAGAGCAGTTTCAAGGAAACGTTTCTCCTGAGTTTTAGACGAAGTTTCCTGCTGTTTAGTACGTATGCCGGCATTGGGCTGGAAATACCGGGTTTGGGATTCTGCACAAAAAGGGTTTGCAAACCGCTGAATCCACACGTGACTTTAACTCTGTCAGTTGAATGCACACATTGATAACCATTCAGTTTGATAGCACCCTTTTGGTTTTAGAAGCAGATATTTCTCTGTACAGCCTATGGTCCCATTCACTCGGGAATATCCCAACGCAGCTCCTGGAAGAAACGTGTTTCTGACTCGCTGAATCTCAACATAGATTCAACTCTCTTAGGTGAACGAACGCACAGCAGAGCAGTTTCAAGGAAACGTTTCTCCTGAGTTTTAGACGAAGTTTCCTGCTGTTTAGTACGTATGCCGGCATTGGGCTGGAAATACCGGTTTTGGGATTCTGCACAGAAAGGGTTTGCAAACCGCTGAATCCACACGTGACTTTAACTCTGTCAGTTGAATGCACACATTGACAACCATTCAGTTTGATAGCACCATTTTGGTTTTAGAAGCAGATATTTCTCTGTACAGCCTATGGTCCCATTCACTCGGGAATATCCCAACGCAGCTCCTAGAAGAAACGTGTTTCTGACTCGCTGAATCTCAACATAGATTCAACTCTCTTAGGTGAACGAACGCACAGCAGAGCAGTTTCAAGGAAACGTTTCTCCTGAGTTTTAGACGAAGTTTCCTGCTGTTTAGTACGTATGCCGGCATTGGGCTGGAAATACCGGTTTTGGGATTCTGCACAGAAAGGTTTTGCAAACCGCTGAATCCACACGTGAGTTTAACTCTGTCAGTTGAATGCACGCATTGACAACCATTCAGTTTGATAGCACCCTTTTGGTTTTAGAAGTAGATATTTCTCTGTACAGCCTATGGTCCCATTCACTCGGGAATATCCCAACGCAGCTCCTAGAAGAAACGTGTTTCTGACTCGCTGAATCTCAACATAGATTCAACTCTCTTAGGTGAACGAACGCACAGCAGGGCAGTTTCAAGGAAACGTTTCTCCTGAGTTTTAGACGAAGTTTCCTGCTGTTTAGTACGTATGCCGGCATTGGGCTGGAAATACCGGTTTTCGGATTCTGCACAGAAAGGGTTTGGAAACCGCTGAATCCACACGTGAGTTTAACTCTGTCAGTTGAATGCACACATTGACAACCATTCAGTTTGATAGCACCCTTTTGGTTTTAGAAGCAGATATTTCTCTGTACAGCCTATGGTCCCATTCACTCGGGAATATCCCAACGCAGCTCCTAGAAGAAACGTGTTTCTGACTCGCTGAATCTCAACATAGATTCAACTCTCTTAGGTGAACGAACGGACAGCAGAGCAGTTTCAAGGAAACGTTTCTCCTGAGCTTTAGACGAAGTTTCCTGCTGTTTAGTACGGATGCCGGCATTGAGCTGGACGTACCGGTTTTGGGATTCTGCACAGAAAGGGTTTCCAAACCGCTGAATCCACACGTGAGTTTAACTCTGTCAGTTGAACGCACACATTGACAACCATTCAGTTAGATAGTTCCGTTTTTGTTTTAGAAGCAGATATTTCTCTGTACAGCCTATGGTCCCATTCACTCGGGAATATCCCAACGCAGCTCCTAGAAGAAACGTGTTTCTGACTCGCTGAATCTCAACATAGATTCAACTCTCTTAGGTGAACGAACGCACAGCAGAGCAGTTTCAAGGAAACGTTTCTCCTGAGTTTTAGACGAAGTTTCCTGCTGTTTAGTACGGATGCCGGCATTGGGCTGGAATTACCGGTTTTGGGATTCTGCACAGAAAGGGTTTGCAAACCGCTGAATCCACACGTGAGTTTAACGCTGTCAGCTGAATGCACACATTGACAACCATTCAGTTAGATAGCACCCTTTTGGTTTTAGGAGCAGATATTTCTCTGTACAGCCTATGGTCCCATTCACTCGGGAATATCCCAACGCAGCTCCTAGAAGAAACGTGTGTCTGACTCGCTGAATGTCAACATAGATTCAACTCTCTTAGGTGAACGAACGCACAGCAGAGCAGTATCAAGGAAACGCTTCTCCTGAGTTTTAGACGAAGTTTCCTGCTGTTTAGTACGTATGCCGGCATTGGGCTGGAAATACCGGTTTTGGGATTCTGCACAGAAAGGGTTTGCAAACCGCTGAATCCACACGTGAGTTTAACTCTGTCAGTTGAATGCACACATTGACAACCATTCAGTTAGATAGCTCCGTTTTGGTTTTAGAAGCAGATATTTCTCTGTACAGCCTATGGTCCCATTCACTCGGGAATATCCCAACGCAGCTCCTAGAAGAAACGTGTTTCTGACTCGCTGAATCTCAACATAGATTCAACTCTCTTAGGTGAACGAACGCACAGCAGAGCAGTTTCAAGGAAGCTTTTCTCCTGAGTTTTAGACGAAGTTTCCTGCTGTTTAGTACGTATGCCGGCATTGGGCTGGAAATACCGGTTTTGGGATTCTGCACAGAAAGGGTTTGCAAACCGCTGAATCCACACGTGAGTTTAACTCTGTCAGTTGAATGCACACATTGACAACCTTTCAGTTAGATAGCTCCGTTTTGGTTTTAGAAGCAGATATTTCTCTGTACAGCCTATGGTCCCATTCACTCCGGAATATCCCAACGAAGCTCCTAGAAGAAACGTGTTTCTGACTCGCTGAATCTCAACATAGATTCAACTCTCTTAGGTGAACGAACGCACAGCAGAGCAGTTTCAAGGAAACGTTTCTCCTGAGTTTTAGACGAAGTTTCCTGCTGTTTAGTACGGATGCCGGCATTGGGCTGGAAATACCGGTTTTGGGATTCTGCCCAGAAAGGGTTTGCAAACCGCTGAATCCAAACGTGAGTTTAACTCTGTCAGTTGAATGCACACATTGATAACCATTCAGTTTGATAGCACCCTTTTGGTTTTAGAAGCAGATATTTCTCTGTACAGCCTATGGTCCCATTCACTCGGGAATATCCCAGCGCAGCTCCTAGAAGAAACGTGTTTCTGACTCGCTGAATCTCAACATAGATTCAACTCTCTTACGTGAACGAACGCTCAGCAGAGCAGTTTCAAGGAATCGTTTCTCCTGAGTTTTAGACGAAGTTTCCTGCTGTTTAATACGTATGCTGGCATTGGGCTGGAAATACCGGTTTTGGGATTCTGCACAGAAAGGGTTTTCAAACCGCTGAATCCACACGTGAGTTTAACTCTGTCAGTTGAAAGCACACTTTGACAACCATTCAGTTAGATAGCTCCGTTTTGTTTTTAGAAGCAGATATTTCTCTGTACAGCCTATGGTCCCATTCACTCGGGAATATCCCAACGCAGCTCCTAGAAGAAACGTGTTTCTGACTCGCTGAATGTCAACATAGATTCAACTCTCATAGGTATACGAACGCACAGCAGAGCAGTTTCAAGGAAACGTTTCTCCTGAGTTTTAGACGAAGTTTCCTGCTGTTTAGTACGTATGCCGGCATTGGGCTGGAAATACCGGTTTTGGGATTCTGCACAGAAAGGGTTTGCAAACCGCTGAATCCAATCGTGAGTTTAACTCTGTCAGTTGAATGCACACATTGACAACCATTCAGTTAGATAGCACCCTTTTGGTTTTGCGAGCAGATATTTCTCTGTACAGCATATGGTCCCATTCCCTCAGGAATATCCCAATGCAGCTCCTAGAAGAAACGTGTTTCTGACTCGCTGAATCTCAACATAGATTCAACTCTCTTAGGTGAACGAACGCACAGCAGAGCAGTATCAAGGAAACGTTTCTCCTGAGTTTTAGACGAAGTTTCCTGCTGTTTAGTACGTATGCCGGCATTGGGCTGGAAATACCGGTTTTGGGATTCTGCACAGAAAGGGTTTGCAAACCGCTGAATCCACACGTGAGTTTAACTCTGTCAGTTGAATGCACACATTGACAACCATTCAGTTAGATAGCTCCGTTTTGGTTTTAGAAGCAGATATTTCTCTGTACAGCCTATGGTCCCATTCACTCGGGAATATCCCAACGCAGCTCCTAGAAGAAACGTGTTTCTGACTCGCTGAATCTCAACATAGATTCAACTCTCTTAGGTGAACGAACGCACAGCAGAGCAGTTTCAAGGAAGCTTTTCTCCTGAGTTTTAGACGAAGTTTCCTGCTGTTTAGTACGTATGCCGGCATTGGGCTGGAAATACCGGTTTTGGGATTCTGCACAGAAAGGGTTTGCAAACCGCTGAATTCACACGTGAGTTTAACTCTGTCACTTGAATGCACACATTGACAACCTTTCAGTTAGATAGCTCCGTTTTGGTTTTAGAAGCAGATATTTCTCTGTACAGCCTATGGTCCCATTCACTCGGGAATATCCCAACGAAGCTCCTAGAAGAAACGTGTTTCTGACTCGCTGAATCTCAACATAGATTCAACTCTCTTAGGTGAACGAACGCACAGCAGAGCAGTTTCAAGGAAACGTTTCTCCTGAGTTTTAGACGAAGTTTCCTGCTGTTTAGTACGGATGACGGCATTGGGCTGGAAATACCGGTTTTGGGATTCTGCCCAGAAAGGGTTTGCAAACCGCTGAATCCAAACGTGAGTTTAACTCTGTCAGTTGAATGCACACATTGATAACCATTCAGTTTGATAGCACCCTTTTGGTTTTAGAAGCAGATATTTCTCTGTACAGCCTATGGTCCCATTCACTCGGGAATATCCCAGCGCAGCTCCTAGAAGAAACGTGTTTCTGACTCGCTGCATCTCAACATAGATTCAACTCTCTTACGTGAACGAACGCTCAGCAGAGCAGTTTCAAGGAATCGTTTCTCCTGAGATTTAGACGAAGTTTCCTGCTGTTTAATACGTATGCCGGCATTGGGCTGGAAATACCGGTTTTGGGATTCTGCACAGAAAGGGTTTTCAAACCGCTGAATCCACACGTGAGTTTAACTCTGTCAGTTGAAAGCACACTTTGACAACCATTCAGTTAGATAGCTCCGTTTTGTTTTTAGAAGCAGATATTTCTCTGTACAGCCTATGGTCCCATTCACTCGGGAATATCCCAACGCAGCTCCTAGAAGAAACGTGTTTCTGACTCGCTGAATCTCAACATTGATTCAACTCTCTTAGGTGAACGAACGGACAGCAGAGCAGTTTCAAGGAAACTTTTCTCCTGAACTTTAGACGAAGTTTCCTGCTGTTTAGTACGGATGCCGGCATTGAGCTGGACGTACCGGTTTTGGGATTCTGCACAGAAAGGGTTTCCAAACCGCTGAATCCACACGTGAGTTTAACTCTGTCAGTTGAATGCACACATTGACAACCATTCAGTTACATAGTTCGGTTTTAGTTTTAGAAGCAGATATTTCTCTGTACAGCCTATGGTCTCGTTCACTCGGGAATATCCCAACGCAGCTCCTAGAAGAAACGTGTTTCTGACTCGCTGAATCTCAACATAGATTCAACTCTCTTAGGTGAACGAACGCACAGCAGAGCAGTTTCAAGGAAACTTTTCTCCTGAGTTTTAGACGAAGGTACCTGCAGTTTAGTACGAATGCCGGCATTGAGCTGGAATTACCGGTTTTGGGATTCTGCACAGAAAGGGTTTGCAAACCGCTGAATCCACACGTGAGTTTAACGCTGTCAGTTGAATGCACACATTGACAACCATTCAGTTAGATAGCACCCTTTTGGTTTTAGGAGCAGATATTTCTCTGTACAGCCTATGGTCCCATTCACTCGGGAATATCCCAACGCAGCTCCTAGAAGAAACGTGTGTCTGACTCGCTGAATGTCAACATAGATTCAACTCTCTTAGGTGAACGAACGCACAGCAGAGCAGTTTCAAGGAAACGTTTCTCCTGAGTTTTAGACGAAGTTTCCTGCTGTTTAGTACGTATGCCGGCATTGGGCTGGAAATACCGGTTTTGGGATTCTGCACAGAAACGGTTTGCAAACCGCTGAATCCACACGTGAGTTTAACTCTGTCAGTTGAATGCACACATTGACAACCATTCAGTTAGATAGCTCCGTTTCGGTTTTAGAAGCAGATATTTCTCTGTACAGCCTATGGTCCCATTCACTCGGGAATATCCCAACGCAGCTCCTAGAAGAAACGTGTGTCTGACTCGCTGAATGTCAACATAGATTCAACTCTCTTAGGTGAACGAACGCACAGCAGAGCAGTTTCAAGGAAGCTTTTCTCCTGAGTTTTAGACGAAGTTTCCTGCTGTTTAGTACGTATGCCGGCATTGGGCTGGAAATACCGGTTTTGGGATTCTGCACAGAAAGGGTTTGCAAACCGCTGAATCCACACGTGAGTTTAACTCTGTCAGTGGAATGCACGCATTGACAACCATTCAGTTTGCTAGCACCCTTTTGGTTTTAGAAGCAGATATTTCTCTGTACAGCCTATGGTCCCATTCACTCGGGAATATCCCAACGCAGCTCCTAGAAGAAACGTGTTTCTGACTCGCTGAATGTCAACATAGATTCAACTCTCATAGGTATACGAACGCACAGCAGAGCAGTTTCAAGGAAACGTTTTCCTGAGTTTTAGACGAAGTTTCCTGCTGTTTAGTACGTATGCCGGCATTGGGCTGGAAATACCGGTTTTGGGATTCTGCACAGAAAGGGTTTGCAAACCGCTGAATCCAAACGTGAGTTTAACTCTGTCAGTTGAATGCACACATTGACAACCATTCAGTTAGATAGCACCCTTTTGGTTTTAGGAGCAGATATTTCTCTGTACAGTCTATGGTCCCATTCCTTCAGGAATATCCCAATGCAGCTCCTAGGAGAAACGTGTTTCTGACTCGCTGAATCTCAACATAGATTCAACTCTCTTAGGTGAACGAACGCACAGCAGAGCAGTTTCAAGGAAACGTTTTCCTGAGTTTTAGACGAAGTTTCCTGCTGTTTAGTACGGATGCCGGCATTGGGCTTGAAATACCGGTTTTGGGATTCTGCACAGAAAGGGTTTGCAAACCGCTGAATCCACACGTGAGTTTAACTCTGTCAGTTGAATGCACACATTGACAACCATTCAGTTAGATAGCTCCGTTTTGGTTTTAGAAGCAGATATTTCTCTGTACAGCCTATGGTCCCATTCACTCGGGAATATCCCAACACACCTCCTAGAAGAAACGTGTTTCTGACTCGCTGAATCTCAACATAGATTCAACTCTCTTAGGTGAACGAACGCACAGCAGAGCACTTTCAAGGAAACGTTTCTTCTGAGTTTTAGACGAAGTTTCCTGCAGTTTAGTACGTATGCCGGCATTGAGGGGAATTACCGGTTTTGGGATTCTGCACAGAAAGGGTTTGTAAACCGCTGAATCCAAACGTGAGTTTAACTCTGTCAGTTGAATGCACACATTGACAACCATTCAGTTAGATAGCACCCTTTTGGTTTTAGGAGCAGATATCTCTCTGTACAGCCTATGGTCCCATTCACTCGGGAATATCCCAACGCAGCTCCTAGAAGAAACGTGTTTCTGACTCGCTGAATCTCAACATAGATTCAACTCTCTTAGGTGAACGAACGCACAGCAGAGCAGTTTCAAGGAAATGTTTCTCCTGAGTTTTAGACGAAGTTTCCTGCTGTTTAGTACGTATGCCTGCATTGGGCTGGAAATACCGGTTTTGGGATTCTGCACAGAAAGGGTTTCCAAAACGCTGAATCCAAACGTGAGTTTAACTCTGTCAGTTGAATGCACACATTGACAACCATTCAGTTAGATAGAACCCTTTTGGTTTTAGGAGCAGATATTTCTCTGTACAGCCTATCGTCCCATTCACTCGGGAATATCCCAACGCAGCTCCTAGAAGAAACGTGTTTCTGACTCGCTGAATCTCAACATAGATTCAACTCTCTTAGGTGAACGAACGCACAGCAGAGCAGTTTCAAGGAAACGGTTCTCCTGAGTTTTAGACGAAGTTTCCTGCTGTTTAGTACGTATGCCGGCATTGGGCTGGAAATACCGGTTTTGGGATTCTGCACAGAAACGGTTTGGAAACCGCTGAATCCAAACGTGAGTTTAACTCTGTCAGTTGAATGCACACATTGACAACCATTCAGTTAGATAGCTCCGTTTTGGTTTTAGGAGCAGATATTTCTCTGTACAGCCTATGGTCCCTTTCACTCGGGAATATCCCAACGCAGCTTCTAGAAGAAACATTTTTCTGACTCGCTGAATCTAAACATAGATTCAACTCTCTTAGGTGAACGAACGCACAGCAGAGCAGTTTCAAGGAAACGTTTCTCCTGAGTTTTAGACGAAGTTTCCTGCTGTTTAGTACGGATGCCGGCATTGGGCTGGAAATACCGGTTTTGGGATTCTGCACAGAAAGGGTTTGCAAACCGCTGAATCCACACGTGAGTTTAACTCTGTCAGTTGAATGCACACATTCACAACCATCCAGTTAGATAGCTCCGTTTTGGTTTTAGAAGCAGATACTTCTCTGTACAACCTATGGTCCCATTCACTCGGGAATATCCCAACGCAGCTCCTAGTAGAAACGTGTTTCTGACTCGCTGAATCTCAACATAGATTAAACTCTCTTAGGTGAACGAACGCACAGCAGAGCACTTTCAAGGAAACGTTTCTCCTGAGTTTTAGGCGAAGTTTCCTGCTGTTTAGTACGTATGCCGGCATTGGGCTGGAAATACCGGTTTTGGGATTCTGCACAGAAAGGGTTTGCAAACCGCTGAATCCACACGTGAGTTTAACTCTGTCAGTTGAATGCACACATTGACAACCATTCAGTTAGGTAGCTCCGTTTTGGTTTTAGAAGAAGATATTTCTCTGTACAGCCTATGGTCCCATTCACTCGGGAATATCCCAACGCAGCTCCTAGAAGAAACGTGTTTCTGACTCGCTGAAACTCAACAGAGATTCAACTCTCTTAGGTGAACGAACGGACAGCAGAGCAGTTTCAAGGAAACGTTTCTCCTGAGCTTTAGACGAAGTTTCCTGCTGTTTAGTACGGATGCCGGCATTGAGCTGTACGTACCGGTTTTGGGATTCTGCACAGAAAGGGTTTGCAAACCGCTGAATCCACACGTGAGTTTAACTCTGTCAGTTGAATGCACACATTCACAACCATTCAGTTAGATAGCTCCGTTTCGGTTTTAGAAGCACATATTTCTCTGTACAGCCTATGGTCCCATTCACTCGGGAATATCCCAACGCAGCTCCTAGAAGAAACGTGTTTCTGACTCGCTGAATCTCAACATTGATTCAACTCTCTTAGGTGAACGAACGCACAACAGAGCAGTTTCAAGGAAACGTTTCTCCTGAGTTTTAGACGAAGTTTCCTGCTGTTTAGTACGGATGCCGGCATTGGGCTGGAAATACCGGTTTTGGGATTCTGCACAGAAAGGGTTTGCAAACCGCTGAATCCTCACGTGAGTTTAACTCTGTCAGTTGAATGCACACATTGACAACCATTCAGTTAGATAGCTCCGTTTTGGTTTTAGAAGCAGATATTTCTCTGTACAGCCTATGGTCCCATTCACTCGGGAATATCCCAATGCAGCTCCTAGAAGAAACGTGTTTCTGACTCGCTGAATCTCAACATAGATTCAACTCTCTTAGGTGAACGAACGCACAGTAGAGCAGTTTCAAGGAAACGTTTCTCCTGAGTTTTAGACGAAGGTTCCTGCAGTTTAGTACGAATGCCGGCATTGAGCTGGAATTACCGGTTTTGGGATTCTGCACAGAAAGGGTTTGCAAACCGCTGAATCCAAACGGGAGGTTAACGCTGTCAGTTGAATGCACACATTGACAACCATTCAGTTAGATAGCACCCTTTTGGTTTTAGGAGCAGATATTTCTCTGTACAGCCTATGGTCCCATTCACTCGGGAATATTCCAACGCAGCTCCTAGAAGAAACGTGTGTCTGACTCGCTGAATGTCAACATAGATTCAACTCTCTTAGGTGAACGAACGCACAGCAGAGCAGTTTCAAGGAAACGTTTCTCCTGAGTTTTAGACGAAGTTTCCTGCTGTTTAGTACGTATGCCGGCATTGGGCTGGAACTACCGGTTTTTTTGATTCTGCACAGAAAGGGTTTTCAAACCGCTGAATCCACACGTGAGTTTAACTCTGTCAGTTGAATGCACACATTGACAAAAATTCAGTTTCATAGCTCCGTTTCGGTTTTAGAAGCAGATATTTCTCTGTACAGCCTATGGTCCCATTCATTCGGGAATATCCCAACGCAGCTCCTAGAAGAAATGTGTTTCTGACTCGCTGTATCTCAACATAGATTCAACTCTCTTAGGTGAACGAACGCACAGCAGAGCAGTTTCAAGGAAACGTTTCTCCTGAGTTTTAGACGAGGTTTCCTGCTGTTTAGTACGAATGCCGGCATTGGGCTGGAAGTACCGGTTTTGGGATTCTGCACAGAAAGGGTTTGCAAACCGCTGAATCCACACATGAGTTTAACTCTGTCAGTTGAATGCACACATTGACAATCATCCAGTTAGATAGCTCCGTTTTGGTTTTAGAAGCAGATATATCTCTGTACAGCCTATGGTCCCATTCACTCGGGAATATCCCAACGCAGCTCCTAGAAAAAACGTGTTTCTGACTCGCTGAATCTCAACATAGATTCAACTCTCTTAGGTGAACGAACGCACAGCAGAGCAGTTTCAAGGAAACGTTTCTCCTGAGTTTTAGACGAAGCTTCCTGCTGTTTAGTACGTATGCCGGCATTGGGCTGGAAATACCGGTTTTGGGATTCTGCACAGAAAGGGTTTGCAAACCGCTGAATCCACACTTGAGTTTACCTCTGTCAGTTGAATGCACACATTGACAACCATCCAGTTAGATAGCTCCGTTTTGGTTTTAGAAGCAGATATTTCTCTGTGCAGCCTATGGTCCCATTCACTCGGGAATATCCTATCGCAGCTCCTAGAAGAAACGTGTTTCTGACTCGCTGAATCTCAACATAGATTCAACTCTCTTAGGTGAACGAACGCACAGCAGAGCAGTTACAAGGAAACGTTTCTCCTGAGTTTTAGACGAAGTTTCCTGCTGTTTAGTACGTATGCCGGCATTGCGCTGGAAATACCGGTTTTTGGATTGTGCACAGAAAGGGTTTGCAAACCGCTGAATCCACACGTGAGTTTAACTCTGTCAGTTGAATGCACACATTGACAACCATCCAGTTAGATAGCTCCGTTTTGGTTTTAGAAGCAGATATTTCTCTGTACAGCCTATGGTCCCATTCACTCGGGAATATCCCAACACAGCTCCTAGAAGAAACGTGTTTCTGACTCGCTGAATCTCATCATAGATTCAACTCTCTTAGGTAAACGAACGCACAGCAGAGAAGTTTGATGGAAACGTTTCTCCTGAGTTTTAGACGAAGTTTCCTGCTGTTTAGTACGTATGCTGGCATTGGGCTGGAAATACCGGTTTTGGGATTCTGCACAGAAACGGTTTGCAAACCGCTGAATCCACACGTGAGTTTAACTCTGTCAGTTGAATGCACACATTGACAACAATTCAGTGTGATAGCACCCTTTTGGTTTTAGAAGCAGATATTTCTCTGTACAGCCTATGGTCCCATTCACTCGGGAATATCCCAACGCAGCTCCTAGAAGAAACGTGTTTCTGACTCGCTGAATGTCAACATAGATTCAACTCTCTTAGGTGAACGAATGCACAGCAGAGCAGTTTCAAGGAAACTTTTCTCCTGAGTTTTAGACCAAGTTTCCTGCTGTTTAGTATGTATGCCGGCATTGGGCTGAAAATACCGGTTTGGGATTCTGCACAGAAAGGGTATGCAAACCGCTGAATCCACACGTGAGTTTAACTCTGTCTGTTGAATGCACACATTGACAACCATTCAGTTAGATAGCTCCGTTTTGTTTTAGAAGCAGATATTTCTCTGTACAGCCTATGGTCCCATTCACTCGGGAATATCCCAACGCACCTCCTAGAAGAAACGTGTTTCTGACTCGCTGAATCTCAACATAGATTCAACTCTCTTAGGTGAACGAACGCACAGCAGAGCAGTTTCAAGGAAATGTTTCTCCTGAGTTTTAGACGAAGTTTCCTGCTGTTTAGTACGTATGCCGGCATTGGACTGGAAATACCGGTTTTGGGATTCTGCACAGAAAGGGTTTGCAATCCGCTGAATCCAAACGTGAGTTTAACGCTGTCAGTTGAATGCACACATTGACAACCATTCAGTTAGATAGCACCATTTTGGTTTTAGGAGCAGATACTTCTCTGTACAGCCTATGGTCCCATTCACTCGGGAATATCCGAACGCAGCTCCTAGAAGAAACGTGTGTCTGACTCGCTGAATGTCAACATAGATTCAACTCTCTTAGGTGAACGAACGCACAGCAGAGCAGTATCAAGGAAACGTTTCTCCTGAGTTTTAGACGAAGTTTCCTGCTGTTTAGTACGTATGCCGGCATTGGGCTGGAACTACCGGTTTTTGGATTCTGCACAGAAAGGGTTTGCAAACCGCTGAATCCACACGTGAGTTTAACACTGTCAGTTGAATGCACACATTGACAAAAATTCAGTTTGATAGCTCCGTTTTGGTTTTAGAAGCAGATATTTCTCTGTACAGCCTATGGTCCCATTCACTCGGGAATATCCCAACGCAGCTCCTAGAAGAAACGTGTTTCTGACTCGCTGAATCTCAACATAGATTCAACTCTCTTAGGTGAACGAACGCACAGCAGAGCAGTTTCAAGGAAACGTTTCTCCTGAGTTTTAGACGAGGTTTCCTGCTGTTTAGTACGGATGCCGGCATTGGGCTGGAAGTACCGGTTTTGGGATTCTGCACAGAAAGTGTTTGCAAACCGCTGAATCCACACATGAGTTTAACTCTGTCAGTTGAATGCACACATTGGCAATCATCCAGTTAGATAGCACCCTTTTGGTATTAGAAGCAGATATTTCTCTGTACAGCCTATGGTCCCATTCACTCGGGAATATCCCAACGCAGCTCCTAGAAGAAACGTGTTTCTGACTCGCTGAATCTCAACATAGATTCAACTCTCTTAGGTGAACGAACGCACAGCAGAGCAGTTTCAAGGAAACGTTTCTCCTGAGTTTTAGACGAAGCTTCCTGCTGTTTAGTACGTATGCCGGCATTGGGCTGGAAATACCGGTTTTGGGATTCTGCACAGAAAGGGTTTGCAAACTGCTGAATCCACACTTGAGTTTAACTCTGTCAGTTGAAAGCACACATTGACAACCATCCAGTTAGATAGCTCCGTTTTGGTTTTAGAAGCAGATATTTCTCTGTGCAGTCTATGGTACCATTCACTCGGTAATATCCTAACGCAGCTCCTTGAAGAAACGTGTTTCTGACTCGCTGAATCTCAACATAGATTCAACTCTCTTAGGTGAACGAACGCACAGCAGAGCAGTTACAAGGAAACGTTTCTCCTGAGTTTTAGACGAAGTTTCCTGCTGTTTAGTACGTATGCCGGCATTGGGCTGGAAATACCGGTTTTGGGATTCTGCACAGAAAGGGTTTGCAAACCGCTGAATCCACACGTGAGTTTAACTCTGTCAGTTGAGTGCACACATTGACAACCATCCAGATAGATAGCTCCGTTTTGGTTTTAGAAGCAGATATTTCTCTGTACAGCCTATGGTCCCATTCACTCGGGAATATCCCAACGCAGCTCCTAGAGGAAACGTGTTTCTGACTCGCTGAATCTCAACATAGATTCAACTCTCTTAGGTGAACGAACGCACAGCAGAGCACTTTCAAGGAAACGTTTCTCCTGAGTTTTAGACGAAGTTTCCTGCTGTTTAGTACGTATGCCGGCATTGGGCTGGAAATACCGGTTTTGGGATTCTGCACAGAAACGGTTTGCAAACCGCTGAATCCAAACGTGAGTTTAACTCTGTCAGTTGAATGCACACATTGACAACCATTCAGTTAGATAGCTCCGTTTTGGTTTTAGAAGCAGATATTTCTCTGTACAGCCTATGGTCCCATTCACTCGGGAATATCCCAACGCAGCTCCTAGAAGAAACGTGTTTCTGACTCGCTGAATCTCAACATAGATTCAACTCTCTTAGGTGAACGAACGCACAGCAGAGCAGTTTCAAGGAAACGTTTCTCCTGAGTTTTAGACGAAGTTTCCTGCTGTTTAGTACGTATGCCGGCATTGGGCTGGAAATACCGGTTTTGGGATTCTGCACAGAAAGGGTTTGCAAACCGCTGAATCCACACGTGAGTTTAACTCTGTCAGTTGAATGCACGCATTGACAACCATTCAGTTAGATAGCACAGTTTTGGTTTTAGAAGCACATATTTCTCTGTATAGCCTATGGTCCCATTCACTCGGGAATATCCCAACGCAGCTCCTAGAAGAAACGTGTTTCTGACTCGCTGAATCTCAACATAGATTCAACTCTCTTAGGTGAACGAACGCACAGCAGAGCAGTTTCAAGGAAACGTTTCTCCTGAGTTTTAGACGAAGTTTCCTGGAGTTTATTACGTATGCCGGCATTGAGCTGGAATTACCGGTTTTGGGATTCTGCACAGAAAGGGTTTGCAAACCGCTGAATCCAAACGTGAGTTTTACTCTGTCAGTTGAATGCACACATTGACAACCATTCAGTTAGATAGCACCCTTTTGGTTTTAGGAGCAGATATTTCTCTGTACAGCCTATGGTCCCATTCACTCGGGAATATCCCAACGCAGCTCCTAGAAGAAACGTGTTTCTGACTCGCTGAATCTCAACATAGATTCAACTCTCTTAGGTGAACGAACGCACAGCAGAGCAGTTTCAAGGAAACGGTTCTCCTGAGTTTTAGACGAAGTTTCCTGCTGTTTAGTACGTATGCCGGCATTGGGCTGGAAATACCGGTTTTGGGATTCTGCATAGAAAGGGTTTGCAAACCGCTGAAGCCAAACGTGAGTTTAACTCTGTCAGTTGAATGCACACATTGACAACCATTCAGTTAGATAGCACCCTTTTGGTTTTAGGAGCAGATATTTCTCTGTACAGCCTATGGTCCCATTCACTCGGGAATATCCCAACGCAGCTCCTAGAAGAAACGTGTTTCTGACTCGCTGAATCTCAACATAGATTCAACTCTCTTAGGTGAACGAACGCACAGCAGAGCAGTTTCAAGGAAATGTTTCTCCTGAGTTTTAGACGAAGTTTCCTGCTGTTTAGTACGTATGCCGGCATTGGACTGGAAATACCGGTTTTGGGATTCTGCACAGAAAGGGTTTGCAATCCGCTGAATCCAAACGTGAGTTTAACGCTGTCAGTTGAATGCACACATTGACAACCATTCAGTTAGATAACACCATTTTGGTTTTAGGAGCAGATACTTCTCTGTACAGCCTATGGTCCCATTCACTCGGGAATATCCGAACGCAGCTCCTAGAAGAAACGTGTGTCTGACTCGCTGAATGTCAACATAGATTCAACTCTCTTAGGTGAACGAACGCACAGCAGAGCAGTATCAAGGAAACGTTTCTCCTGAGTTTTAGACGAAGTTTCCTGCTGTTTAGTACGTATGCCGGCATTGGGCTGGAACTACCGGTTTTTGGATTCTGCACAGAAAGGGTTTGCAAACCGCTGAATCCACACGTGAGTTTAACACTGTCAGTTGAATGCACACATTGACAAAAATTCAGTTTGATAGCTCCGTTTTGGTTTTAGAAGCAGATATTTCTCTGTACAGCCTATGGTCCCATTCACTCGGGAATATCCCAACGCAGCTCCTAGAAGAAACGTGTTTCTGACTCGCTGAATCTCAACATAGATTCAACTCTCTTAGGTGAACGAACGCACAGCAGAGCAGTTTCAAGGAAACGTTTCTCCTGAGTTTTAGACGAGGTTTCCTGCTGTTTAGTACGGATGCCGGCATTGGGCTGGAAGTACCGGTTTTGGGATTCTGCACAGAAAGTGTTTGCAAACCGCTGAATCCACACATGAGTTTAACTCTGTCAGTTGAATGCACACATTGGCAATCATCCAGTTAGATAGCACCCTTTTGGTATTAGAAGCAGATATTTCTCTGTACAGCCTATGGTCCCATTCACTCGGGAATATCCCAACGCAGCTCCTAGAAGAAACGTGTTTCTGACTCGCTGAATCTCAACATAGATTCAACTCTCTTAGGTGAACGAACGCACAGCAGAGCAGTTTCAAGGAAACGTTTCTCCTGAGTTTTAGACGAAGCTTCCTGCTGTTTAGTACGTATGCCGGCATTGGGCTGGAAATACCGGTTTTGGGATTCTGCACAGAAAGGGTTTGCAAACTGCTGAATCCACACTTGAGTTTAACTCTGTCAGTTGAAAGCACACATTGACAACCATCCAGTTAGATAGCTCCGTTTTGGTTTTAGAAGCAGATATTTCTCTGTGCAGTCTATGGTACCATTCACTCGGTAATATCCTAACGCAGCTCCTTGAAGAAACGTGTTTCTGACTCGCTGAATCTCAACATAGATTCAACTCTCTTAGGTGAACGAACGCACAGCAGAGCAGTTATAAGAAAACGTTTCTCCTGAGTTTTAGACGAAGTTTCCTGCTGTTTAGTACGTATGCCGGCATTGGGCTGGAAATACCGGTTTTTGGATTGTGCACAGAAAGGGTTTGCAAACCGCTGAATCCACACGTGAGTTTAACTCTGTCAGTTGAGTGCACACATTGACAACCATCCAGTTAGATAGCTCCGTTTTGGTTTTAGAAGCAGATATTTCTCTGTACAGCCTATGGTCCCATTCACTCGGGAATATCCCAACGCAGCTCCTAGAGGAAACGTGTTTCTGACTCGCTGAATCTCAACATAGATTCAACTCTCTTAGGTGAACGAACGCACAGCAGAGCACTTTCAAGGAAACGTTTCTCCTGAGTTTTAGACGAAGTTTCCTGCTGTTTAGTACGTATGCCGGCATTGGGCTGGAAATACCGGTTTTGGGATTCTGCACAGAAACGGTTTGCAAACCGCTGAATCCACACGTGAGTTTAACTCTGTCAGTTGAATGCACACATTGACAACCATTCAGTTAGATAGCTCCGTTTTGGTTTTAGAAGCAGATATTTCTCTGTACAGCCTATGGTCCCATTCACTCGGGAATATCCCAACGCAGCTCCTAGAAGAAACGTGTTTCTGACTCGCTGAATCTCAACATAGATTCAACTCTCTTAGGTGAACGAACGCACAGCAGAGCAGTTTCAAGGAAACGTTTCTCCTGAGTTTTAGACGAAGTTTCCTGCTGTTTAGTACGTATGCCGGCATTGGGCTGGAAATACCGGTTTTGGGATTCTGCACAGAAAGGGTTTGCAAACCGCT
This sequence comes from Aotus nancymaae, assembly GCF_030222135.1. NCBI lineage: Eukaryota > Metazoa > Chordata > Mammalia > Primates > Aotidae > Aotus > Aotus nancymaae. The sequence goes on along the minus strand of NW_026988549.1, from coordinate 2,016,601 downwards.
GAATCCACACGTGAGTTTAACTCTGTCAGTTGAATGCACGCATTGACAACCATTCAGTTAGATAGCACAATTTTGGTTTTAGAAGCACATATTTCTCTGTATAGCCTATGGTCCCATTCACTCGGGAATATCCCAACGCAGCTCCTAGAAGAAACGTGTTTCTGACTCGCTGAATCTCAACATAGATTCAACTCTCTTAGGTGAACGAACGCACAGCAGAGCAGTTTCAAGGAAACGTTTCTCCTGAGTTTTAGACGAAGTTTCCTGGAGTTTATTACGTATGCCGGCATTGAGCTGGAATTACCGGTTTTGGGATTCTGCACAGAAAGGGTTTGCAAACCGCTGAATCCAAACGTGAGTTTTACTCTGTCAGTTGAATGCACACATTGACAACCATTCAGTTAGATAGCACCCTTTTGGTTTTAGGAGCAGATATTTCTCTGTACAGCCTATGGTCCCATTCACTCGGGAATATCCCAACGCAGCTCTTAGAAGAAACGTGTTTCTGACTCGCTGAATCTCAACATAGATGCAACTCTCTTAGGTGAACGAACGCACAGCAGAGCAGTTTCAAGGAAATGTTTCTCCTGAGTTTTAGACGAAGTTTCCTGCTGTTTAGTACGTATGCCGGCATTGGGCTGGAAATACCGGTTTTGGGATTCTGCACAGAAAGGGTTTGGAAACCGATGAATCCACACGTGAGTTTAACTTTGTCAGTTGAATGCTCACATTGACAACCATCCAGTTCGATAGCTCCATTTTGGTTTTAGAAGCAGATATTTCTCTGTACAGCCTATGGTCCCATTCACTCGGGAATATCCCAACGCAGCTCCTATAAGAAACGTGTTTCTGACTCCCTGAATCTCAACATAGATTCAACTCTCTTAGGTGAACGAACGCACAGCAGAGCAGTTTCAAGGAAACGTTTCTCCTGAGTTTTAGACGAAGTTTCCTGCAGTTTAATACGTATTCCGGCATTGAGCTGGAATTACCGGTTTTGGGATTCTGCACAGAAAGGGTTTGTAAACCGCTGAATCCAAACGTGAGTTTAAATCTGTCAGTTGAATGGACACATTGACAACCATTCAGTTAGATAGCACCCTTTCGGTTTTAGGAGCAGATATTTCTCTGTACAGCCTATGGTCCCATTCACTCGGGAATATCCCAACGCAGCTCCTAGAAGAAACGTGTTTCTGACTCGCTGAATCTCAACATAGATTCAACTCTCTTAGGTTCACGAACGCACAGCAGAGCAGTTTCAAGGAAATGTTTCTCCTGAGTTTTAGACGAAGTTTCCTGCTGTTTAGTACGTATGACGGCATTGGGCTGGAAATTCCGGTTTTGGGATTCTGCACAGAAAGGGTTTGCAAACCGCTGAATCCAAACGTGAGTTTAACTCTGTCAGTTGAATGCACACATTGACAACCATTCAGTTAGATAGCACCCTTTTGGTTTTAGGAGCAGATATTTCTCTGTACAGCCTATGGTCCCATTCACTCGGGAATATCCCAACGCAGCTCCTAGAAGAAACGTGTTTCTGACTCGCTGAATCTCAACATAGATTCAACTCTCTTAGGTGAACGAACGCACAGCAGAGCAGTTTCAAGGAAACGTTTCTCCTGAGTTTTAGACGAAGTTTCCTGCTGTTTAGTACGTATGCCGGCATTGGGCTGGAAATACCGGTTTTCGGATTCTGCACAGAAAGGGTTTGCAAACCGCTGAATCCACACGTGAGTTTAACTCTGTCCGTTGAACGCACACATTGACAACCATTCAGTTTGATAGCACCCTTTTGGTTTTAGGAGCAGATATTTCTCTGTACAGCCTATGGTCCCATTCACTCGGGAATATCCCAACGCAGCTCCTAGAAGAAACGTGTTTCTGACTCGCTGAATCTCAACATAGATTCAACTCTCTTAGGTCAACGGACGCACAGCAGAGCAGTTTCAAGGAAACGTTTCTCCTGAGTTTTAGACGAAGTTTCCTGCTGTTTAGTACGTATGCCGGCATTGGGCTGGAAATACCGGTTTTGGGATTCTGCACAGAAACGGTTTGCAAACCGCTGAATCCACACGTGAGTTTAACTCTGTCAGTTGAATGCACACATTGACAACCATTCAGTTAGATAGCTCCGTTTTGGTTTTAGAAGCAGATATTTCTCTGTACAGCCTATGGTCCCATTCACTCGGGAATATCCCAACGCAGCTCCTAGAAGAAACGTGTTTCTGACTCGCTGAATCTCAACATAGATTCAACTCTCTTAGGTGAACGAACGCACAGCAGAGCAGTTTCAAGGAAACGTTTCTCCTGAGTTTTAGACGAAGTTTCCTGGAGTTTATTACGTATGCCGGCATTGAGCTGGAATTACCGGTTTTGGGATTCTGCACAGAAAGGGTTTGCAAACCGCTGAATCCAAACGTGAGTTTTACTCTGTCAGTTGAATGCACACATTGACAACCATTCAGTTAGATAGCACCCTTTTGGTTTTAGGAGCAGATATTTCTCTGTACAGCCTATGGTCCCATTCACTCGGGAATATCCCAACGCAGCTCTTAGAAGAAACGTGTTTCTGACTCGCTGAATCTCAACATAGATGCAACTCTCTTAGGTGAACGAACGCACAGCAGAGCAGTTTCAAGGAAATGTTTCTCCTGAGTTTTAGACGAAGTTTCCTGCTGTTTAGTACGTATGCCGGCATTGGGCTGGAAATACCGGTTTTGGGATTCTGCACAGAAAGGGTTTGGAAACCGATGAATCCACACGTGAGTTTAACTTTGTCAGTTGAATGCTCACATTGACAACCATCCAGTTCGATAGCTCCATTTTGGTTTTAGAAGCAGATATTTCTCTGTACAGCCTATGGTCCCATTCACTCGGGAATATCCCAACGCAGCTCCTATAAGAAACGTGTTTCTGACTCCCTGAATCTCAACATAGATTCAACTCTCTTAGGTGAACGAACGCACAGCAGAGCAGTTTCAAGGAAACGTTTCTCCTGAGTTTTAGACGAAGTTTCCTGCAGTTTAATACGTATTCCGGCATTGAGCTGGAATTACCGGTTTTGGGATTCTGCACAGAAAGGGTTTGTAAACCGCTGAATCCAAACGTGAGTTTAAATCTGTCAGTTGAATGGACACATTGACAACCATTCAGTTAGATAGCACCCTTTCGGTTTTAGGAGCAGATATTTCTCTGTACAGCCTATGGTCCCATTCACTCGGGAATATCCCAACGCAGCTCCTAGAAGAAACGTGTTTCTGACTCGCTGAATCTCAACATAGATTCAACTCTCTTAGGTTCACGAACGCACAGCAGAGCAGTTTCAAGGAAATGTTTCTCCTGAGTTTTAGACGAAGTTTCCTGCTGTTTAGTACGTATGACGGCATTGGGCTGGAAATTCCGGTTTTGGGATTCTGCACAGAAAGGGTTTGCAAACCGCTGAATCCAAACGTGAGTTTAACTCTGTCAGTTGAATGCACACATTGACAACCATTCAGTTAGATAGCACCCTTTTGGTTTTAGGAGCAGATATTTCTCTGTACAGCCTATGGTCCCATTCACTCGGGAATATCCCAACGCAGCTCCTAGAAGAAACGTGTTTCTGACTCGCTGAATCTCAACATAGATTCAACTCTCTTAGGTGAACGAACGCACAGCAGAGCAGTTTCAAGGAAACGTTTCTCCTGAGTTTTAGACGAAGTTTCCTGCTGTTTAGTACGTATGCCGGCATTGGGCTGGAAATACCGGTTTTCGGATTCTGCACAGAAAGGGTTTGCAAACCGCTGAATCCACACGTGAGTTTAACTCTGTCCGTTGAACGCACACATTGACAACCATTCAGTTTGATAGCACCCTTTTGGTTTTAGGAGCAGATATTTCTCTGTACAGCCTATGGTCCCATTCACTCGGGAATATCCCAACGCAGCTCCTAGAAGAAACGTGTTTCTGACTCGCTGAATCTCAACATAGATTCAACTCTCTTAGGTCAACGGACGCACAGCAGAGCAGTTTCAAGGAAACGTTTCTCCTGAGTTTTAGACGAAGTTTCCTGCTGTTTAGTACGTATGCCGGCATTGGGCTGGAAATACCGGTTTTGGGATTCTGCACAGAAACGGTTTGCAAACCGCTGAATCCACACGTGAGTTTAACTCTGTCAGTTGAATGCACACATTGACAACCATTCAGTTAGATAGCTCCGTTTTGGTTTTAGAAGCAGATATTTCTCTGTACAGCCTATGGTCCCATTCACTCGGGAATATCCCAACGCAGCTCCTAGAAGAAACGTGTTTCTGACTCGCTGAATCTCAACATAGATTCAACTCTCTTAGGTGAACGAACGCACAGCAGAGCAGTTTCAAGGAAACGTTTCTCCTGAGTTTTAGACGAAGTTTCCTGCTGTTTAGTACGTATGCCGGCATTGGGCTGGAAATACCGGTGTTGGAATTCTGCACAGAAAGGGTTTGCAAACCGCTGAATCCACACGTGACTTTAACTCTGTCAGTTGAATGCACACATTGACAACCATTCAGTTTGATAGCACCATTTTGGTTTTAGAAGCAGATATTTCTCTGTACAGCCTATGGTCCCATTCACTCGGGAATATCCCAACGCAGCTCCTAGAAGAAACGTGTTTCTGACTCGCTGAATCTCAACATAGATTCAACTCTCTTAGGTGAACGAACGCACAGCAGAGCAGTTTCAAGGAAGCTTTTCTGCTGAGTTTTAGACGAAGTTTCCTGCTGTTTAGTACGTATGCCGGCATTGGGCTGGAAATACCGGTTTTGGGATTCTGCACAGAAAAGGTTTGCAAACCGCTGAATCCACACGTGAGTTTAACTCTGTCAGTTGAATGCACGCATTGACAACCATTCAGTTTGATAGCACCCTTTTGGTTTTAGAAGCAGATATTTCTCTGTACAGCCTATGGTCCCATTCACTCGGGAATATCCCAACGCAGCTCCTAGAAGAAACGTGTTTCTGACTCGCTGAATCTCAACATAGATTCAACTCTCTTAGGTGAACGACCGCACAGCAGAGCAGTTTCAAGCAAACGTTTCTCCTGAATTTTAGACGAAGTTTCCTGCTGTTTAGTACGTATGCCGGCATTGGGCTGGAAATACCGGTTTTGGGATTCTGCACAGAAAGGGTCTGCAAACCGCTGAATCCAAACGTGAGTTTAACTCTGTCAGTTGAATGCACACATTGACAACCATTCAGTTAGATAGCACCCTTTTGGTTTTACGAGCAGATATTTCTCTGTACAGCCTATGGTCCCATTCACTCGGGAATATCCCAACGCAGCTCCTGGAAGAAACGTGTTTCTGACTCGCTGAATCTCAACATAGATTCAACTCTCTTAGGTGAACGAGCGCACAGCAGAGCAGTTTCAAGGAAACGTTTCTCCTGAGTTTTAGACGAAGTTTCCTGCTGTTTAATACGTATGCCGGCATTGGGCTGGAAATACCGGTTTTCGGATTCTGCACAGAAAGGGTTTGCAAACCGCTGAATCCACACGTGAGTTTAACTCTGTCAGTTGAATGCACACATTGACAACCATTCAGTTTGATAGCACCCTTTTGGTTTTAGGAGCAGATATTTCTCTGTACAGCCTATGGCCCCATTCACTCGGGAATATCCCATCGCAGCTCCTAGAAGAAACGTGTTTCTGACTCGCTGAATCTCAACATAGATTCAACTCTCTTAGGTGAACGAACGCACAGCAGAGCAGTTTCAAGGAAACGTTTCTCCTGAGTTTTAGACGAAGTTTCCTGCTGGTTAGTACGTATGCCGGCATTGGGCTGGAAATACTGGTTTTGGGATTCTGCACAGAAACGGTTTGCAAACCGCTGAATCCACACGTGAGTTTAACTCTGTCAGTTGAATGCACACATTGACAACCATTCAGTTAGATAGCTCCGTTTTGGTTTTAGAAGCAGATATTTCTCTGTACAGCCTATGGTCCCATTCACTCGGGAATATCCCAACGCAGCTCCTAGAAGAAACGTGTTTCTGACTCGCTGAATCTCAACATAGATTCAACTCTCTTAGGTGAACGAACGCACAGCAGAGCAGTTTCAAGGAAACGTTTCTCCTGAGTTTTAGACGAAGTTTCCTGCTGTTTAGTACGTATGCCGGCATTGGGCTGGAAATACCGGTGTTGGGATTCTGCACAGAAAGGGTTTGCAAACCGCTGAATCCACACGTGACTTTAACTCTGTCAGTTGAATGCACACATTGACAACCATTCAGTTTGATAGCACCCTTTTGGTTTTAGAAGCAGATATTTCTCTGTACAGCCTATGGTCCCATTCACTCGGGAATATCCCAACGCAGCTCCTAGAAGAAACGTGTTTCTGACTCGCTGAATCTCAACATAGATTCAACTCTCTTAGGTGAACGAACGCACAGCAGAGCTGTTTCAAGGAAGCTTTTCTCCTGAGTTTTAGACGAAGTTTCCTGCTGTTTAGTACGTATGCCGGCATTGGGCTGGAAATACCGGTTTTGGGATTCTGCACAGAAAGGGTTTGCAAACCGCTGAATCCACACGTGAGTTTAACTCTGTCAGTTGAATGCACGCATTGACAACCATTCAGTTTGATAGCACCCTTTTGGTTTTAGAAGCAGATATTTCTCTGTACAGCCTATGGTCCCATTCACTCGGGAATATCCCAACGCAGCTCCTAGAAGAAACGTGTTTCTGACTCGCTGAATCTCAACATAGATTCAACTCTCTTAGGTGAACGAACGCACAGCAGAGCAGTTTCAAGGAAACGTTTCTCCTGAGTTTTAGACGAAGTTTCCTGCTGTTTAGTACGTATGCCGGCATTGGACTGGAAATACCGGTTTAGGGATTCTGCACAGAAAGGGTTTGCAAACCGCTGAATCCAAACGTCAGTTTCACTCTGTCAGTTGAATGCACACATTGACAACCATTCAGTTAGATAGCAGCCTTTTGGTTTTACGAGCAGATATTTCTCTGTACAGCCTATGGTCCCATTCACTCGGGAATATCCCAACGCAGCTCCTAGAAGAAACGTGTTTCTGACACGCTGAATCTCAACATAGATTCAACTCTCTTAGGTGAACGAACGCACAGCAGAGCAGTTCCAAGGAAACGTTTTCCTGAGTTTTAGACGAAGTTTCCTGCTGTTTAGTACGGATGCCGGCATTGGGCTGGAAATACCGGTTTTGGGATTCTACACAGAAAGGGTTTGCAAACCGCTGAATCCACACGTGAGTTTATCTCTGTCAGTTGAATGCACACATTGACAACCATTCAGTTAGATAGCACCCTTTTGGTTTTAGGAGCAGATATTTCTCTGTACAGCCTATGGTCCCATTCACTCGGGAATATCCCAACGCAGCTCCTAGAAGAAACGTGTTTCTGACTCGCTGAATCTCAACATAGATTCAACTCTCTTAGGTGAACGAACGCACAGCAGAGCAGTTTCTAGGAAACGGTTCTCCTGAGTTTTAGACGAAGTTTCCTGCTGTTTAGTACGTATGCCGGCATTGGGCTGGAAATACCGGTTTTGGGATTCTGCACAGAAACGGTTTGCAAACCGCTGAATCCACACGTGAGTTTAACTCTGTCAGTTGAATGCACACATTGACAACCATTCAGTTAGATAGCTCCGTTTTGGTTTTAGGAGCAGATATTTCTCTGTACAGCCTATGGTCCCATTCCCTCGGGAATATCCCAACGCAGCTCCTAGAAGAAACGTGTTTCTGACTCGCTGAATCTCAACATAGATTCAACTCTCTTAGGTGAACGAACGCACAGCAGAGCAGTTTCAAGGAAGCTTTTCTCCTGAGTTTTAGACGAAGTTTCCTGCTGTTTAGTACTGATGCCGGCATTGGGCTGGAAATACCGGTTTTGGGATTCTGCACAGAAAGGGTTTGCAAACCGCTGAATCCACACGTGAGTTTAACTCTGTCAGTTGAATGCACACATTGTCAAAAATTCAGTTTGATAGCTCCGTTTTGGTTTTAGAAGCAGATATTTCTCTGTACAGCCTATGGTCCCATTCACTCGGGAATATCCCAACGCAGCTCCTAGAAGAAACGTGTTTCTGACTCGCTGAATCTCAACATAGATTAAACTCTCTTAGCTGAACGAACGCACAGCAGAGCACTTTCAAGGAAACGTTTCTCCTGAGTTTTAGACGAAGTTTCCTGCTGTTTAGTACGTATGCCGGCATTGGGCTGGAAATACCGGTTTTGGGATTCTGCACAGAAAGGGTTTGCAAACCGCTGAATCCAAACGTGAGTTTAACTCTGTCAGTTGAATGCACACATTGACAACCATTCAGTTAGATAGCTCCGTTTTGGTTTTAGAAGCAGATATTTCTCTGTACAGCCTATGGTCCCATTCACTCGGGAATATCCCAACGCAGCTCCTAGAAGAAACGTGTTTCTGACTCGCTGAATCTCAACATAGATTCAACTCTCTTAGGTGAACGAACGCACAGCAGAGCAGTTTCAAGGAAGCTTTTCTCCTGAGTTTTAGACGAAGTTTCCTGCTGTTTAGTACGTATGCCGGCATTGGGCTGGAAATACCGGTTTTGGGATTCTGCACAGAAAGGGTTTGCAAACCGCTGAATCCACACGTGAGTTTAACTCTGTCAGTGGAATGCACGCATTGACAATCATTCAGTTTGATAGCACCCTTTTGGTTTTAGAAGCAGATATTTCTCTGTACAGCCTATGGTCCCATTCACTCGGGAATATCCCAACGCAGCTCCTAGAAGAAACGTGTATCTGACTCGCTGAATGTCAACATAGATTCAACTCTCTTAGGTATACGAACGCACAGCAGAGCAGTTTCAAGGAAACGTTTCTCCTAAGTTTTAGACGAAATTTCCTGCTGTTTAGTACGTATGCCGGCATTGGGCTGGAAATACCGGTTTTGGGATTCTGCACAGAAAGGGTTTGCAAACCGCTGAATCCACACGTGAGTTTAACTCTGTCAGTTGAATGCACACTTTGACAACCATTCAGTTTGATAGCACCCTTTTGGTTTTAGGAGCAGATATTTCTCTGTACAGCCTATGGTCCCATTCACTCGGGAATATCCCAACGCAGATCCTAGAAGAAACGTGTTTCTGACTCGCTGAATCTCAACATAGATTCAACTCTCTTAGGTGAACGAACGCACAGCAGAGCAGTTTCAAGGAAACGTTTCTCCTGAGTTTTAGACGAAGTTTCCTGCTGTTTAGTACGTATGCCGGCATTGGGCTGGAAATACCGGTTTTGGGATTCTGCACAGAAACGGTTTGCAAACCGCTGAATCCACACGTGAGTTTAACTCTGTCAGTTGAATGCACACATTGACAACCATTCAGTTAGATAGCTCCGTTTTGGTTTTAGAAGCAGATATTTCTCTGTACAGCCTATGGTCCCATTCACTCGGGAATATCCCAATGCAGCTCCTAGAAGAAACGTGTTTCTGACTCGCTGAATCTCAACATAGATTCAACTCTCTTAGGTGAACGAACGCACAGCAGAGCAGTTTCAAGGAAACGTTTCTCCTGAGTTTTAGACGAAGTTTCCTGCTGTTTAGTACGTATGCCGGCATTGGGCTGGAAATACCGGTTTTGGGATTCTGCACAGAAAGGGTTTGCAAACCGCTGAATCCACACGTGACTTTAAATCTGTCAGTTGAATGCACACATTGACAACCATTCAGTTTGATAGCACCCTTTTGGTTTTAGAAGCAGATATTTCTCTGTACAGCCTATGGTCCCATTCACTCGGGAATATCCCAATGCAGCTCCTAGAAGAAACGTGTTTCTGACTCGCTGAATCTCAACATAGATTCAACTCGCTTAGGTGAACGAACGCACAGCAGAGCAGTTTCAAGGAAACGTTTCTCCTGAGTTTTAGACGAAGTTTCCTGCTGTTTAGTACGTATGCCGGCATTGGGCGGGAAATACCGGTTTTGGGATTCTGCACAGAAAGGGTTTGCAAACCGCTGAATCCACACGTGAGTTTAACTCTGTCAGTTGAATGCACGCATTGACAACCATTCAGTTTGATAGCACCCTTTTGGTTTTAGAAGCAGATATTTCTCTGTACAGCCTATGGTCCCATTCACTCGGGAATATCCCAACGCAGCTCCTAGAAGAAACGTGTTTCTGACTCGCTGAATCTCAACATAGATTCAACTCTCTTAGGTGAACGAACGCACAGCAGAGCAGTTTCAAGGAAACGTTTCTCCTGAGTTTTAGACGAAGTTACCTGCTGTTTAGTACGTATGCCGGCATTGGGCTGGAAATACCGGTTTTGGGATTCTGCACAGAAAGGGATGGCAAACCGCTGAATACAAACGTGAGTTTAACTCTGTCAGTTGAATGCACACATTGACAACCATTCAGTTTGATAGCACCATTTTGGTTTTAGAAGCAGATATTTCTCTGTACAGCCTATGGTCCCATTCACTCGGGAATATCCCAACGCAGCTCCTAGAAGAAACGTGTTTCTGACTCGCTGAATCTCAACATAGATTCAACTCTCTTAGGTGAACGAACGCACAGCAGAGCAGTTTCAAGGAAACGTTTCTCCTGAGTTTTAGACGAAGTTTCCTGCTGTTTAGTACGTATGCCGGCATTGGGCTGGAAATACCGGTTTTGGGATTCTGCACAGAAAGGGTTTGCAAACCGCTGAATCCACACGTGAGTTTAACTCTGTCAGTTGAATGCACGCATTGACAACCATTCAGTTAGATAGCACAGTTTTGGTTTTAGAAGCATATATTTCTCTGTATAGCCTATGGTCCCATTCACTCGGGAATATCCCAACGCAGCTCCTAGAAGAAACGTGTTTCTGACTCGCTGAATCTCAACATAGATTCAACTCTCTTAGGTGAACGAACGCACAGCAGAGCAGTTTCAAGGAAACGTTTCTCCTGAGTTTTAGACGAAGTTTCCTGGAGTTTATTACGTATGCCGGCATTGAGCTGGAATTACCGGTTTTGGGATTCTGCACAGAAAGGGTTTGCAAACCGCTGAATCCAAACGTGAGTTTTACTCTGTCAGTCGAATGCACACATTGACAACCATTCAGTTAGATAGCACCCTTTTGGTTTTAGGAGCAGATATTTCTCTGTACAGCCTATGGTCCCATTCACTCGGGAATATCCCAACGCAGCTCTTAGAAGAAACGTGTTTCTGACTCGCTGAATCTCAACATAGATGCAACTCTCTTAGGTGAACGAACGCACAGCAGAGCAGTTTCAAGGAAATGTTTCTCCTGAGTTTTAGACGAAGTTTCCTGCTGTTTAGTACGTATGCCGGCATTGGGCTGGAAATACCGGTTTTGGGATTCTGCATAGAAAGGGTTTGCAAACCGCTGAAGCCAAACGTGAGTTTAACTCTGTCAGTTGAATGCACACATTGACAACCATTCAGTTAGATAGCACCCTTTTGGTTTTAGGAGCAGATATTTCTCTGTACAGCCTATGGTCCCATTCACTCGGGAATATCCCAACGCAGCTCCTAGAAGACACGTGTTTCTGACTCGCTGAATCTCAACATAGATTCAACTCTCTTAGGTGAATGAACGCACAGCAGAGCACTTTCAAGGAAACGTTTCTCCTGAGTTTTAGACGAAGTTTCCTACTGTTTAGTACGGATGCCGGCATTGGGCTGGAATTACCGGTTTTGGGATTCTGCACAGAAAGGGTTTGGAAACCGCTGAATCCACACGTGAGTTTAACTTTGTCAGTTGAATGCTCACATTGACAACCATCCAGTTAGATAGCTCCATTTTGGTTTTAGAAGCAGATATTTCTCTGTACAGCCTATGGTCCCATTCACTCGGGAATATCCCAACGCAGCTCCTATAAGAAACGTGTTTCTGACTCCCTGAATCTCAACATAGATTCAACTCTCTTAGGTGAACGAACGCACAGCAGAGCAGTTTCAAGGAAACGTTTCTCCTGAGTTTTAGACGAAGTTTCCTGCAGTTTAATACGTATTCCGGCATTGAGCTGGAATTACCGGTTTTGGGATTCTGCACAGAAAGGGTTTGTAAACCGCTGAATCCAAACGTGAGTTTAACTCTGTCAGTTGAATGCACACATTGACAACCATTCAGTTAGATAGCACCCTTTTGGTTTTACGAGCAGATATTTCTCTGTACAGCCTATGGTCCCATTCACTCGGCAATATCCCAACGCAGCTCCTAGAAGAAACGTGTTTCTGACACGCTGAATCTCAACATAGATTCAACTCTCTTAGGTGAACGAACGCACAGCAGAGCAGTTCCAAGGAAACGTTTTCCTGAGTTTTAGACGAAGTTTCCTGCTGTTTAGTACGGATGCCGGCATTGGGCTGGAAATACCGGTTTTGGGATTCTACACAGAAAGGGTTTGCAAACCGCTGAATCCACACGTGAGTTTATCTCTGTCAGTTGAATGCACACATTGACAACCATTCAGTTAGATAGCACCCTTTTGGTTTTAGGAGCAGATATTTCTCTATACAGCTTATGGTCCCATTCACTCGGGAATATCCCAACGCAGCTCCTAGAAGAAACGTGTTTCTGACTCGCTGAATCTCAACATAGATTCAACTCTCTTAGGTGAACGAACGCACAGCAGAGCAGTTTCAAGGAAACGGTTCTCCTGAGTTTTAGACGAAGTTTCCTGCTGTTTAGTACGTATGCCGGCATTGGGCTGGAAATACCGGTTTTGGGATTCTGCACAGAAACGGTTTGCAAACCGCTGAATCCACACGTGAGTTTAACTCTGTCAGTTGAATGCACACATTGACAACCATTCAGTTAGATAGCTCCGTTTTGGTTTTAGGAGCAGATATTTCTCTGTACAGCCTATGGTCCCATTCACTCGGGAATATCCCAACGCAGCTCCTAGAAGAAACGTGTTTCTGACTCGCTGAATCTCAACATAGATTCAACTCTCTTAGGTGAACGAACGCACAGCAGAGCAGTTTTAAGGAAGCTTTTCTCCTGAGTTTTAGACGAAGTTTCCTGCTGTTTAGTACTGATGCCGGCATTGGGCTGGAAATACCGGTTTTGGGATTCTGCACAGAAAGGGTTTGCAAACCGCTGAATCCACACGTGAGTTTAACTCTGTCAGTTGAATGCATACATTGACAACCTTTCAGTTAGATAGCTCCGTTTTGGTTTTAGAAGCAGATATTTCTCTGTACAGCCTATGGTCCCATTCACTCGGGAATATCCCAACGCAGCTCCTAGAAGAAACGTGTTTCTGACTCGCTGAATCTCAACATAGATTCAACTCTCTTAGGTGAACGAACGCACAGCAGAGCAGTTTCAAGGAAACGTTTCTCCTGAGTTTTAGACGAATTTTCCTGCTGTTTAGTACGTATGCCGGCATTGGGCTGGAAATACCGGTTTTGGGATTCTGCACAGAAAGGGTTTGCAAACCGCTGAATCCAAACGTGAGTTTAACTCTGTCAGTTGAATGCACACATTGATAACCATTCAGTTTGATAGCACCCTTTTGGTTTTAGAAGCAGATATTTCTCTGTACAGCCTATGGTCCCATTCACTCGGGAATATCCCAACGCAGCTCCTATAAGAAACGTGTTTCTGACTCCCTGAATCTCAACATAGATTCAACTCTCTTAGGTGAACGAACGCACAGCAGAGCAGTTTCAAGGAAACGTTTCTCCTGAGTTTTAGACGAAGTTTCCTGCAGTTTAATACGTATTCCGGCATTGAGCTGGAATTACCGGTTTTGGGATTCTGCACAGAAAGGGTTTGTAAACCGCTGAATCCAAACGTGAGTTTAACTCTGTCAGTTGAATGCACACATTGACAACCATTCAGTTAGATAGCACCCTTTCGGTTTTAGGAGCAGATATTTCTCTGTACAGCCTATGGTCCCATTCACTCGGGAATATCCCAACGCAGCCCCTAGAAGAAACGTGTTTCTGACTCGCTGAATCTCAACATAGATTCAACTCTCTTAGGTTCACGAAAGCACAGCAGAGCAGTTTCAAGGAAATGTTTCTCCTGAGTTTTAGACGAAGTTTCCTGCTGTTTAGTACGTATGCCGGCATTGGGCTGGAAATTCCGGTTTTGGGATTCTGCACAGAAAGGGTTTGCAAACCGCTGAATCCAAACGTGAGTTTAACTCTGTCAGTTGAATGCACACATTGACAACCATTCAGTTAGTTAGCACCCTTTTGGTTTTAGGAGCAGATATTTCTCTGTACAGCCTATGGTCCCATTCACTCGGGAATATCCCAACGCAGCTCCTAGAAGAAACGTGTTTCTGACTCGCTGAATCTCAACATAGATTCAACTCTCTTAGGTGAACGAACGCACAGCAGAGCAGTTTCAAGGAAACGTTTCTCCTGAGTTTTAGACGAAGTTTCCTGCTGTTTAGTACGTATGCCGACATTGGGCTGGAAATACCGGTTTTCGGATTCTGCACAGAAAGGGTTTGCAAACCGCTGAATCCACACGTGAGTTTAACTCTGTCAGTTGAATGCACACATTGTCAAAAATTCAGTTTGATAGCTCCGTTTTGGTTTTAGAAGCAGATATTTCTCTGTACAGCCTATGGTCCCATTCACTCGGGAATATCCCAACGCAGCTCCTAGAAGAAACGTGTTTCTGACTCGCTGAATCTCAACATAGATTCAACTCTCTTAGGTGAACGAACGCACAGCAGAGCAGTTTCAAGGAAACGTTTCTCCTGAGTTTTAGACGAAGTTTCCTGCTGTTTAGTACGTATGCCGGCATTGGGCTGGAAATACCGGTTTTGGGATTCTGCACAGAAAGGGTTTGCAAACCGCTGAATCCAAACGTCAGTTTAACTCTGTCAGTTGAATGCACACATTGACAACCATTCAGTTAGATAGCACCCTTTTGGTTTTACGAGCAGATATTTCTCTGTACAGCCTATGGTCCCATTCACTCGGGAATATCCCAACGCAGCTCCTAGAAGAAACGTGTTTCTGACTCGCTGAATCTCAACATAGATTCAACTCTCTTAGGTGAACGAACGCACAGCAGAGCAGTTTCAAGGAAACGGTTCTCCTGAGTTTTAGACGAAGTTTCCTGCTGTTTTGTACGTATGCCGGCATTGGGCTGGAAATACCGGTTTTGGGATTCTGCACAGAAACGGTTTGCAAACCGCTGAATCCACACGTGAGTTTAACTCTGTCAGTTGAATGCACACATTGACAACCATTCAGTTAGATAGCTCCGTTTTGGTTTTAGGAGCAGATATTTCTCTGTACAGCCTATGGTCCCATTCACTCGGGAATATCCCAACGCAACTCCTAGAAGAAACGTGTTTCTGACTCGCTGAATCTCAACATAGATTCAACTCTCTTAGGTGAACGAACGCACAGCAGAGCAGTTTCAAGGAACCTTTTCTCCTGAGTTTTAGACGAAGTTTCCTGCTGTTTAGTACGTATGCCGGCATTGGGCTGGAAATACCGGTTTTGGGATTCTGCACAGAAAGGGTTTGCAAACCGCTGAATCCAAATGTCAGTTTAACTCTGTCAGTTGAATGCACACATTGACAACCATTCAGTTAGATAGCACCCTTTTGGTTTTACGAGCAGATATTTCTCTGTACAGCCTATGGTCCCATTCACTCGGCAATATCCCAACGCAGCTCCTAGAAGAAACGTGTTTCTGACACGCTGAATCTCAACATAGATTCAACTCTCTTAGGTGAACGAACGCACAGCAGAGCAGTTCCAAGGAAACGTTTTCCTGAGTTTTAGACGAAGTTTCCTGCTGTTTAGTACGGATGCCGGCATTGGGCTGGAAATACCGGTTTTGGGATTCTACACAGAAAGGGTTTGCAAACCGCTGAATCCACACGTGAGTTTATCTCTGTCAGTTGAATGCACACATTGACAACCATTCAGTTAGATAGCACCCTTTTGGTTTTAGGAGCAGATATTTCTCTGTACAGCCTATGGTCCCATTCACTCGGGAATATCCCAACGCAGCTCCTAGAAGAAACGTGTTTCTGACTCGCTGAATCTCAACATAGATTCAACTCTCTTAGGTGAACGAACGCACAGCAGAGCAGTTTCAAGGAAACGGTTCTCCTGAGTTTTAGACGAAGTTTCCTGCTGTTTTGTACGTATGCCGGCATTGGGCTGGAAATACCGGTTTTGGGATTCTGCACAGAAACGGTTTGCAAACCGCTGAATCCACACGTGAGTTTAACTCTGTCAGTTGAATGCACACATTGACAACCATTCAGTTAGATAGCTCCGTTTTGGTTTTAGGAGCAGATATTTCTCTGTACAGCCTATGGTCCCATTCACTCGGGAATATCCCAGCGCAGCTCCTAGAAGAAACGTGTTTCTGACTCGCTGCAGCTCAACATAGATTCAACTCTCTTACGTGAACGAACGCACAGCAGAACAGTTTCAAGGAATCGTTTCTCCTGAGTTTTAGACGAAGTTTCCTGCTGTTTAATACGTATGCCGGTATTGGGCTGGAAATACCGGTTTTGGGATTCTGCATAGAAAGGGTTTGCAAACCGCTGAAGCCAAACGTGAGTTTAACTCTGTCAGTTGAATGCACACATTGACAACCATTCAGTTAGATAGCACCCTTTTGGTTTTAGGAGCAGATATTTCTCTGTACAGCCTATGGTCCCATTCACTCGGGAATATCCCAACGCAGCTCCTAGAAGAAACGTGTTTCTGACTCGCTGAATCTCAACATAGATTCAACTCTCTTAGTTGAACGAACGCACAGCAGAGCAGTTTCAAGGAAACGTTTCTCCTGAGTTTTAGACGAAGTTTCCTGCTGTTTAGTACGTATGCCGGCATTGGGCTGGAAATACCGGTTTTGGGATTCTGCACAGAAAGGGTTTGCAAACCGCTGAATCCACACGTGAGTTTAACTCTGTCAGTTGAATGCACACATTGTCAAAAATTCAGTTTGATAGCTCCGTTTTGGTTTTAGAAGCAGATATTTCTCTGTACAGCCTATGGTCCCATTCACTCGGGAATATCCCAACGCAGCTCCTAGAAGACACGTGTTTCTGACTCGCTGAATCTCAACATAGATTCAACTCTCTTAGGTGAACGAACGCACAGCAGGGCAGTTTCAAGGAAACGTTTCTCCTGAGTTTTAGACGAAGTTTCCTGCTGTTTAGTACGTATGCCGGCATTGGGCTGGAAATACCGGTTTTCGGATTCTGCACAGAAAGGGTTTGCAAACCGCTGAATCCACACGTGAGTTTAACTCTGTCAGTTGAATGCACACATTGACAACCATTCAGTTAGATAGCACCCTTTTGGTTTTACGAGCAGATATTTCTCTGTACAGCCTATGGTCCCATTCACTCGGGAATATCCCAACGCAGCTCCTAGAAGAAACGTGTTTCTGACACGCTGAATCTCAACATAGATTCAACTCTCTTAGGTGAACGAACGCACAGCAGAGCAGTTTCAAGGAAACGTTTCTCCTGAGTTTTAGACGAAGTTTCCTGCTGTTTAGTACCTATGCCGGCATTGGGCTGGAAATACCGGTGTTGGGATTCTGCACAGAAAGGGTTTGCAAACCGCTGAATCCACACGTGACTTTAACTCTGTCAGTTGAATGCACACATTGACAACCATTCAGTTAGATAGCACCCTTTTGTTTTTACGAGCAGATTTTTCTCTGTACAGTCTATGGTCCCATTCACTCGGGAATATCCCAACGCAGCTCCTAGAAGAAACGTGTTTCTGACTCGCTGAATCTCAACATAGATTCAGCTCTCTTAGGTGAACGCACGCACAGCAGGGCAGTTTCAAGGAAACGTTTCTCCTGAGTTTTAGACGAAGTTTCCTGCTGTTTACTACCTATGCCGGCATTGGGCTGGAAATACCGGTGTTGGGATTCTGCACAGAAAGGGTTTGCAAACCGCTGAATCCACACGTGACTTTAACTCTGTCAGTTGAATGCACACATTGACAACCATTCAGTTAGATAGCACCCTTTTGTTTTTACGAGCAGATATTTCTCTGTACAGTCTATGGTCCCATTCACTCGGGAATATCCCAACGCAGCTCCTAGAAGAAACGTGTTTCTGACTCGCTGAGTCTCAACATAGATTCAACTCTCTTAGGTGAACGAAGGCACAGCAGAGCAGTTTCAAGGAAACGTTTCTCCTGAGTTTTAGACGAAGTTTCCTGCTGTTTAGTACGTATGCCGGCATTGGGCTGGAAATACCGGTTTTGGGATTCTGCACAGAAACGGTTTGCAAACCGCTGAATCCACACGTGTGTTTAACTCTGTCAGTTGAATGCACACATTGACAACCATTCAGTTAGATAGCTCCGTTTTGGTTTTAGAAGCAGATATTTCTCTGTACAGCCTATGGTCCCATTCACTCGGGAATATCCCAACGCAGCTCCTAGAAGAAACGTGTTTCTGACTCTCTGAATCTCAACATAGATTCAACTCTCTTAGGTGAACGAACGCACAGCAGAGCAGTTTCAAGGAAACGTTTCTCCTGAGTTTTAGACGAAGTTTCCTGCTGTTTAGTACGTATGCCGGCATTGGGCTGGAAATACCGGTGTTGGGATTCTGCACAGAAAGGGTTTGCAAACCGCTGAATCCACACGTAACTTTAACTCTGTCAGTTGAACGCACACATTGACAACCATTCAGTTTGATAGCACCATTTTGGTTTTAGAAGCAGATATTTCTCTGTACAGCCTATGGTCCCATTCACTCGGGAATATCCCAACGCAGCTCCTAGAAGAAACGTGTTTCTGACTCGCTGAATCTCAACATAGATTCAACTCTCTTAGGTGAACGAACGCACAGCAGAGCAGTTTCAAGGAAACGTTTCTCCTGAGTTTTAGACGAAGTTTCCTGCTGTTTAGTACGTATGCCGGAATTGGGCTGGAAATACCGGTTTTGGGATTCTGCACAGAAAGGGTTTGCAAACCGCTGAATCCACACGTGAGTTTAACTCTGTCAGTTGAATTCACACCTTGACAACCGTTCAGTTTGATAGCACCCTTTTGGTTTTAGAAGCAGATATTTCTCTGTACAGCCTATGGTCCCATACACTCGGGAATATCCCAACGCAGCTCCTAGAAGAAACGTGTATCTGACTCGCTGAATGTCAACATAGATTCAACTCTCTTAGGTATACGAACGCACAGCAGAGCAGTTTCAAGGAAACGTTTCTCCTGAGTTTTAGACGAAATTTCCTGCTGTTTAGTACGTATGCCGGCATTGGGCTGGAAATACCGGTTTTGGGATTCTGCACAGAAAGGGTTTGCAAACCGCTGAATCCACACGTGAGTTTAACTCTGTCAGTTGAATGCACACATTGACAACCATTCAGTTAGGTAGCTCCGTTTTGGTTTTAGGAGCAGATATTTCTCTGTACAGCCTATGGTCCCATTCACTCGGGAATATCCCAACGCAGCTCCTGGAAGAAACGTGTTTCTGACTCGCTGAATCTCAACATAGATTCAACTCTCTTAGGTGAACGAACGCACAGCAGAGCAGTTTCAAGGAAACGTTTCTCCTGAGTTTTAGACGAAGTTTCCTGCTGTTTAGTACGTATGCCGGCATTGTGCTGGAAATACCGGTTTTGGGATTCTGCACAGAAACGGTTTGCAAACCGCTGAATCCACACGTGAGTTTAACTCTGTCAGTTGAATGCACACATTGACAACCATTCAGTTAGATAGCTCCGTTTTGGTTTTAGAAGCAGATATTTCTCTGTACAGCCTATGGTCCCATTCACTCGGGAATATGCCAATGCAGCTCCTAGAAGAAACGTGTTTCTGACTCGCTGAATCTCAACATAGATTCAACTCTCTTAGGTGAACGAACGCACAGCAGAGCAGTTTCAAGGAAACGTTTCTCCTGAGTTTTAGACGAAGTTTCCTGCTGTTTAGTACGTATGCCGGCATTGGGCTGGAAATACCGGTTTTGGGATTCTGCACAGAAAGGGTTTGCAAACCGCTGAATCCACACGTGAGTTTAACTCTGTCAGTTGAATGCACACATTGACAACCATTCAGTTAGGTAGCTCCGTTTTGGTTTTAGGAGCAGATATTTCTCTGTACAGCCTATGGTCCCATTCACTCGGGAATATCCCAACGCAGCTCCTGGAAGAAACGTGTTTCTGACTCGCTGAATCTCAACATAGATTCAACTCTCTTAGGTGAACGAACGCACAGCAGAGCAGTTTCAAGGAAACGTTTCTCCTGAGTTTTAGACGAAGTTTCCTGCTGTTTAGTACGTATGCCGGCATTGTGCTGGAAATACCGGTTTTGGGATTCTGCACAGAAACGGTTTGCAAACCGCTGAATCCACACGTGAGTTTAACTCTGTCAGTTGAATGCACACATTGACAACCATTCAGTTAGATAGCTCCGTTTTGGTTTTAGAAGCAGATATTTCTCTGTACAGCCTATGGTCCCATTCACTCGGGAATATGCCAATGCAGCTCCTAGAAGAAACGTGTTTCTGACTCGCTGAATCTCAACATAGATTCAACTCTCTTAGGTGAACGAACGGACAGCAGAGCAGTTTCAAGGAAACGTTTCTCCTGAGTTTTAGACGAAGTTTCCTGCTGTTTAGTACGTATGCCGGCATTGGGCTGGAAATACCGGTTTTGGGATTCTGCACAGAAAGGGTTTGCAAACCGCTGAATCCACACGTGACTTTAACTCTGTCAGTTGAATGCACACATTGACAACCATTCAGTTTGATAGCACCCTTTTGGTTTTAGAAGCAGATATTTCTCTGTACAGCCTATGGTCCCATTCACTCGGGAATATCCCAACGCAGCTCCTAGAAGAAACGTGTTTCTGACTCGCTGAATCTCAACATAGATTCAACTCGCTTAGGTGAACGAACGCACAGCAGAGCAGTTTCAAGGAAACGTTTCTCCTGAGTTTTAGACGAAATTTCCTGCTGTTTAGTACGTATGCCGGCATTGGGCTGGAAATACCGGTTTTGGGATTCTGCACAGAAAGGGTTTGCAAACCGCTGAATCCACACGTGAGTTTAACTCTGTCAGTTGAATGCACGCAGTGACAACCATTCAGTTTGATAGCACCCTTTTGGTTTTAGAAGCAGATATTTCTCTGTACAGCCTATGGTCCCATTCACTCGGGAATATCCCAACGCAGCTCCTAGAAGAAACGTGTTTCTGACTCGCTGAATCTCAACATAGATTCAACTCTCTTAGGTGAACGAACGCACAGCAGAGCAGTTTTAAGGAAGCTTTTCTCCTGAGTTTTAGACGAAGTTTCCTGCTGTTTAGTACTGATGCCGGCATTGGGCTGGAAATACCGGTTTTGGGATTCTGCACAGAAAGGGTTTGCAAACCGCTGAATCCACACGTGAGTTTAACTCTGTCAGTTGAATGCATACATTGACAACCTTTCAGTTAGATAGCTCCGTTTTGGTTTTAGAAGCAGATATTTCTCTGTACAGCCTATGGTCCCATTCACTCGGGAATATCCCAACGCAGCTCCTAGAAGAAACGTGTTTCTGACTCGCTGAATCTCAACATAGATTCAACTCTCTTAGGTGAACGAACGCACAGCAGAGCAGTTTCAAGGAAACGTTTCTCCTGAGTTTTAGACGAATTTTCCTGCTGTTTAGTACGTATGCCGGCATTGGGCTGGAAATACCGGTTTTGGGATTCTGCACAGAAAGGGTTTGCAAACCGCTGAATCCAAACGTGAGTTTAACTCTGTCAGTTGAATGCACACATTGATAACCATTCAGTTTGATAGCACCCTTTTGGTTTTAGAAGCAGATATTTCTCTGTACAGCCTATGGTCCCATTCACTCGGGAATATCCCAGCGCAGCTCCTAGAAGAAACGTGTTTCTGACTCGCTGCAGCTCAACATAGATTCAACTCTCTTACGTGAACGAACGCACAGCAGAACAGTTTCAAGGAATCGTTTCTCCTGAGTTTTAGACGAAGTTTCCTGCTGTTTAATACGTATGCCGGTATTGGGCTGGAAATACCGGTTTTGGGATTCTGCATAGAAAGGGTTTGCAAACCGCTGAAGCCAAACGTGAGTTTAACTCTGTCAGTTGAATGCACACATTGACAACCATTCAGTTAGATAGCACCCTTTTGGTTTTAGGAGCAGATATTTCTCTGTACAGCCTATGGTCCCATTCACTCGGGAATATCCCAACGCAGCTCCTAGAAGAAACGTGTTTCTGACTCGCTGAATCTCAACATAGATTCAACTCTCTTAGTTGAACGAACGCACAGCAGAGCAGTTTCAAGGAAACGTTTCTCCTGAGTTTTAGACGAAGTTTCCTGCTGTTTAGTACGTATGCCGGCATTGGGCTGGAAATACCGGTTTTGGGATTCTACACAGAAAGGGTTTGCAAACCGCTGAATCCACACGTGAGTTTAACTCTGTCAGTTGAATGCACACATTGTCAAAAATTCAGTTTGATAGCTCCGTTTTGGTTTTAGAAGCAGATATTTCTCTGTACAGCCTATGGTCCCATTCACTCGGGAATATCCCAACGCAGCTCCTAGAAGACACGTGTTTCTGACTCGCTGAATCTCAACATAGATTCAACTCTCTTAGGTGAATGAACGCACAGCAGAGCAGTTTCAAGGAAACGTTTCTCCTGAGTTTTAGACGAAGTTTCCTACTGTTTAGTACGGATGCCGGCATTGGGCTGGAATTACCGGTTTTGGGATTCTGCACAGAAAGGGTTTGGAAACCGCTGAATCCACACGTGAGTTTAACTTTGTCAGTTGAATGCTCACATTGACAACCATCCAGTTAGATAGCTCCATTTTGGTTTTAGAAGCAGATATTTCTCTGTACAGCCTATGGTCCCATTCACTCGGGAATATCCCAACGCAGCTCCTATAAGAAACGTGTTTCTGACTCCCTGAATCTCAACATAGATTCAACTCTCTTAGGTGAACGAACGCACAGCAGAGCAGTTTCAAGGAAACGTTTCTCCTGAGTTTTAGACGAAGTTTCCTGCAGTTTAATACGTATTCCGGCATTGAGCTGGAATTACCGGTTTTGGGATTCTGCACAGAAAGGGTTTGTAAACCGCTGAATCCAAACGTGAGTTTAACTCTGTCAGTTGAATGCACACATTGACAACCATTCAGTTAGATAGCACCCTTTCGGTTTTAGGAGCAGATATTTCTCTGTACAGCCTATGGTCCCATTCACTCGGGAATATCCCAACGCAGCCCCTAGAAGAAACGTGTTTCTGACTCGCTGAATCTCAACATAGATTCAACTCTCTTAGGTTCACGAAAGCACAGCAGAGCAGTTTCAAGGAAATGTTTCTCCTGAGTTTTAGACGAAGTTTCCTGCTGTTTAGTACGTATGCCGGCATTGGGCTGGAAATTCCGGTTTTGGGATTCTGCACAGAAAGGGTTTGCAAACCGCTGAATCCAAACGTGAGTTTAACTCTGTCAGTTGAATGCACACATTGACAACCATTCAGTTAGTTAGCACCCTTTTGGTTTTAGGAGCAGATATTTCTCTGTACAGCCTATGGTCCCATTCACTCGGGAATATCCCAACGCAGCTCCTAGAAGAAACGTGTTTCTGACTCGCTGAATCTCAACATATATTCAACTCTCTTAGGTGAACGAACGCACAGCAGAGCAGTTTCAAGGAAACGTTTCTCCTGAGTTTTAGACGAAGTTTCCTGCTGTTTAGTACGTATGCCGACATTGGGCTGGAAATACCGGTTTTCGGATTCTGCACAGAAAGGGTTTGCAAACCGCTGAATCCACACGTGAGTTTAACTCTGTCAGTTGAATGCACACATTGTCAAAAATTCAGTTTGATAGCTCCGTTTTGGTTTTAGAAGCAGATATTTCTCTGTACAGCCTATGGTCCCATTCACTCGGGAATATCCCAACGCAGCTCCTAGAAGAAACGTGTTTCTGACTCGCTGAATCTCAACATAGATTCAACTCTCTTAGGTGAACGAACGCACAGCAGAGCAGTTTCAAGGAAACGTTTCTCCTGAGTTTTAGACGAAGTTTCCTGCTGTTTAGTACGTATGCCGGCATTGGGCTGGAAATACCGGTTTTGGGATTCTGCACAGAAAGGGTTTGCAAACCGCTGAATCCAAACGTCAGTTTAACTCTGTCAGTTGAATGCACACATTGACAACCATTCAGTTAGATAGCACCCTTTTGGTTTTACGAGCAGATATTTCTCTGTACAGCCTATGGTCCCATTCACTCGGGAATATCCCAACGCAGCTCCTAGAAGAAACGTGTTTCTGACTCGCTGAATCTCAACATAGATTCAACTCTCTTAGGTGAACGAACGCACAGCAGAGCAGTTTCAAGGAAACGGTTCTCCTGAGTTTTAGACGAAGTTTCCTGCTGTTTTGTACGTATGCCGGCATTGGGCTGGAAATACCGGTTTTGGGATTCTGCACAGAAAGGGTTTGCAAACCGCTGAATCCACACGTGAGTTTAACTCTGTCAGTTGAATGCACACATTGACAACCATTCAGTTAGATAGCTCCGTTTTGGTTTTAGGAGCAGATATTTCTCTGTACAGCCTATGGTCCCATTCACTCGGGAATATCCCAACGCAACTCCTAGAAGAAACGTGTTTCTGACTCGCTGAATCTCAACATAGATTCAACTCTCTTAGGTGAACGAACGCACAGCAGAGCAGTTTCAAGGAACCTTTTCTCCTGAGTTTTAGACGAAGTTTCCTGCTGTTTAGTACGTATGCCGGCATTGGGCTGGAAATACCGGTTTTGGGATTCTGCACAGAAAGGGTTTGCAAACCGCTGAATCCAAATGTCAGTTTAACTCTGTCAGTTGAATGCACACATTGACAACCATTCAGTTAGATAGAACCCTTTTGGTTTTACGAGCAGATATTTCTCTGTACAGCCTATGGTCCCATTCACTCGGCAATATCCCAACGCAGCTCCTAGAAGAAACGTGTTTCTGACACGCTGAATCTCAACATAGATTCAACTCTCTTAGGTGAACGAACGCACAGCAGAGCAGTTCCAAGGAAACGTTTTCCTGAGTTTTAGACGAAGTTTCCTGCTGTTTAGTACGGATGCCGGCATTGGGCTGGAAATACCGGTTTTGGGATTCTACACAGAAAGGGTTTGCAAACCGCTGAATCCACACGTGAGTTTATCTCTGTCAGTTGAATGCACACATTGACAACCATTCAGTTAGATAGCACCCTTTTGGTTTTAGGAGCAGATATTTCTCTGTACAGCCTATGGTCCCATTCACTCGGGAATATCCCAACGCAGCTCCTAGAAGAAACGTGTTTCTGACTCGCTGAATCTCAACATAGATTCAACTCTCTTAGGTGAACGAACGCACAGCAGAGCAGTTTCAAGGAAACGGTTCTCCTGAGTTTTAGACGAAGTTTCCTGCTGTTTTGTACGTATGCCGGCATTGGGCTGGAAATACCGGTTTTGGGATTCTGCACAGAAACGGTTTGCAAACCGCTGAATCCACACGTGAGTTTAACTCTGTCAGTTGAATGCACACATTGACAACCATTCAGTTAGATAGCACCCTTTTGGTTTTACGAGCAGATATTTCTCTGTACAGCCTATGGTCCCATTCACTCGGGAATATCCCAACGCAGCTCCTAGAAGAAACGTGTTTCTGACACGCTGAATCTCAACATAGATTCAACTCTCTTAGGTGAACGAACGCACAGCAGAGCAGTTTCAAGGAAACGTTTCTCCTGAGTTTTAGACGAAGTTTCCTGCTGTTTAGTACCTATGCCGGCATTGGGCTGGAAATACCGGTGTTGGGATTCTGCACAGAAAGGGTTTGCAAACCGCTGAATCCACACGTGACTTTAACTCTGTCAGTTGAATGCACACATTGACAACCATTCAGTTAGATAGCACCCTTTTGTTTTTACGAGCAGATTTTTCTCTGTACAGTCTATGGTCCCATTCACTCGGGAATATCCCAACGCAGCTCCTAGAAGAAACGTGTTTCTGACTCGCTGAATCTCAACATAGATTCAGCTCTCTTAGGTGAACGAACGCACAGCAGGGCAGTTTCAAGGAAACGTTTCTCCTGAGTTTTAGACGAAGTTTCCTGCTGTTTACTACCTATGCCGGCATTGGGCTGGAAATACCGGTGTTGGGATTCTGCACAGAAAGGGTTTGCAAACCGCTGAATCCACACGTGACTTTAACTCTGTCAGTTGAATGCACACATTGACAACCATTCAGTTAGATAGCACCCTTTTGTTTTTACGAGCAGATATTTCTCTGTACAGTCTATGGTCCCATTCACTCGGGAATATCCCAACGCAGCTCCTAGAAGAAACGTGTTTCTGACTCGCTGAGTCTCAACATAGATTCAACTCTCTTAGGTGAACGAACGCACAGCAGAGCAGTTTCAAGGAAACGTTTCTCCTGAGTTTTAGACGAAGTTTCCTGCTGTTTAGTACGTATGCCGGCATTGGGCTGGAAATACCGGTTTTGGGATTCTGCACAGAAACGGTTTGCAAACCGCTGAATCCACACGTGTGTTTAACTCTGTCAGTTGAATGCACACATTGACAACCATTCAGTTAGATAGCTCCGTTTTGGTTTTAGAAGCAGATATTTCTCTGTACAGCCTATGGTCCCATTCACTCGGGAATATCCCAACGCAGCTCCTAGAAGAAACGTGTTTCTGACTCTCTGAATCTCAACATAGATTCAACTCTCTTAGGTGAACGAACGCACAGCAGAGCAGTTTCAAGGAAACGTTTCTCCTGAGTTTTAGACGAAGTTTCCTGCTGTTTAGTACGTATGCCGGCATTGGGCTGGAAATACCGGTGTTGGGATTCTGCACAGAAAGGGTTTGCAAACCGCTGAATCCACACGTGACTTTAACTCTGTCAGTTGAACGCACACATTGACAACCATTCAGTTTGATAGCACCATTTTGGTTTTAGAAGCAGATATTTCTCTGTACAGCCTATGGTCCCATTCACTCGGGAATATCCCAACGCAGCTCCTAGAAGAAACGTGTTTCTGACTCGCTGAATCTCAACATAGATTCAACTCTCTTAGGTGAACGAACGCACAGCAGAGCAGTTTCAAGGAAACGTTTCTCCTGAGTTTTAGACGAAGTTTCCTGCTGTTTAGTACGTATGCCGGAATTGGGCTGGAAATACCGGTTTTGGGATTCTGCACAGAAAGGGTTTGCAAACCGCTGAATCCACACGTGAGTTTAACTCTGTCAGTTGAATTCACACCTTGACAACCGTTCAGTTTGATAGCACCCTTTTGGTTTTAGAAGCAGATATTTCTCTGTACAGCCTATGGTCCCATACACTCGGGAATATCCCAACGCAGCTCCTAGAAGAAACGTGTATCTGACTCGCTGAATGTCAACATAGATTCAACTCTCTTAGGTATACGAACGCACAGCAGAGCAGTTTCAAGGAAACGTTTCTCCTGAGTTTTAGACGAAATTTCCTGCTGTTTAGTACGTATGCCGGCATTGGGCTGGAAATACCGGTTTTGGGATTCTGCACAGAAAGGGTTTGCAAACCGCTGAATCCACACGTGAGTTTAACTCTGTCAGTTGAATGCACACATTGACAACCATTCAGTTAGGTAGCTCCGTTTTGGTTTTAGGAGCAGATATTTCTCTGTACAGCCTATGGTCCCATTCACTCGGGAATATCCCAACGCAGCTCCTGGAAGAAACGTGTTTCTGACTCGCTGAATCTCAACATAGATTCAACTCTCTTAGGTGAACGAACGCACAGCAGAGCAGTTTCAAGGAAACGTTTCTCCTGAGTTTTAGACGAAGTTTCCTGCTGTTTAGTACGTATGCCGGCATTGTGCTGGAAATACCGGTTTTGGGATTCTGCACAGAAACGGTTTGCAAACCGCTGAATCCACACGTGAGTTTAACTCTGTCAGTTGAATGCACACATTGACAACCATTCAGTTAGATAGCTCCGTTTTGGTTTTAGAAGCAGATATTTCTCTGTACAGCCTATGGTCCCATTCACTCGGGAATATGCCAATGCAGCTCCTAGAAGAAACGTGTTTCTGACTCGCTGAATCTCAACATAGATTCAACTCTCTTAGGTGAACGAACGCACAGCAGAGCAGTTTCAAGGAAACGTTTCTCCTGAGTTTTAGACGAAGTTTCCTGCTGTTTAGTACGTATGCCGGCATTGGGCTGGAAATACCGGTTTTGGGATTCTGCACAGAAAGGGTTTGCAAACCGCTGAATCCACACGTGACTTTAACTCTGTCAGTTGAATGCACACATTGACAACCATTCAGTTTGATAGCACCCTTTTGGTTTTAGAAGCAGATATTTCTCTGTACAGCCTATGGTCCCATTCACTCGGGAATATCCCAACGCAGCTCCTAGAAGAAACGTGTTTCTGACTCGCTGAATCTCAACATAGATTCAACTCGCTTAGGTGAACGAACGCACAGCAGAGCAGTTTCAAGGAAACGTTTCTCCTGAGTTTTAGACGAAATTTCCTGCTGTTTAGTACGTATGCCGGCATTGGGCTGGAAATACCGGTTTTGGGATTCTGCACAGAAAGGGTTTGCAAACCGCTGAATCCACACGTGAGTTTAACTCTGTCAGTTGAATGCACGCAGTGACAACCATTCAGTTTGATAGCACCCTTTTGGTTTTAGAAGCAGATATTTCTCTGTACAGCCTATGGTCCCATTCACTCGGGAATATCCCAACGCAGCTCCTAGAAGAAACGTGTTTCTGACTCGCTGAATCTCAACATAGATTCAACTCTCTTAGGTGAACGAACGCACAGCAGAGCAGTTTCAAGGAAACGTTTCTCCTGAGTTTTAGACGAACTTACCTGCTGTTTAGTATGTATGCCGGCATTGGGCTGGAAATACCGGTTTTGGGATTCTGCACAGAAAGGGTTTGCAAACCGCTGAATACAAACGTGAGTTTAACTCTGTCAGTTGAATGCACACATTGACAACCATTCAGTTAGATAGCACCCTTTTGGTTTTACGAGCAGATATTTCTCTGTACAGCCTATGGTCCCATTCACTCGGGAATATCCCAACGCAGCTCCTAGAAGAAACGTGTTTCTGACTCGCTGAATCTCAACATAGATTCAACTCTCTTAGGTGAACGAACGCACAGCAGGGCAGTTTCAAGGAAACGTTTCTCCTGAGTTTTATACGAAGTTTCCTGCTGTTTAGTACGTATGCCGGCATTGGGCTGGAAATACCGGTTTTGGGATTCTGCACAGAAAGGGTTTGCAAACCGCTGAATCCACACGTGAGTTTAACTCTGTCAGTTGAATGCACACATTGACAACCATTCAGTTAGATAGCACCCTTTTGGTTTTACGAGCAGATATTTCTCTGTACAGCCTATGGTCCCATTCACTCGGGAATATCCCAACGCAGCTCCTAGAAGAAACGTGTTTCTGACTCGCTGAGTCTCAACATAGATTCAACTCTCTTAGGTGAACGAACGCACAGCAGAGCAGTTTCAAGGAAACGTTTCTCCTGAGTTTTAGACGAAGTTTCCTGCTGTTTAGTACGTATGCCGGCATTGGGCTGGAAATACCGGTTTTGGGATTCTGCACAGAAACGGTTTGCAAACCGCTGAATCCACACGTGTGTTTAACTCTGTCAGTTGAATGCACACATTGACAACCATTCAGTTAGATAGCTCCGTTTTGGTTTTAGAAGCAGATATTTCTCTGTACAGCCTATGGTCCCATTCACTCGGGAATATCCCAACGCAGCTCCTAGAAGAAACGTGTTTCTGACTCTCTGAATCTCAACATAGATTCAACTCTCTTAGGTGAACGAACGCACAGCAGAGCAGTTTCAAGGAAACGTTTCTCCTGAGTTTTAGACGAAGTTTCCTGCTGTTTAGTACGTATGCCGGCATTGGGCTGGAAATACCGGTGTTGGGATTCTGCACAGAAAGGGTTTGCAAACCGCTGAATCCACACGTGACTTTAACTCTGTCAGTTGAACGCACACATTGACAACCATTCAGTTTGATAGCACCATTTTGGTTTTAGAAGCAGATATTTCTCTGTACAGCCTATGGTCCCATTCACTCGGGAATATCCCAACGCAGCTCCTAGAAGAAACGTGTTTCTGACTCGCTGAATCTCAACATAGATTCAACTCTCTTAAGTGAACGAACGCACAGCAGAGCAGTTTCAAGGAAACGTTTCTCCTGAGTTTTAGACGAAGTTTCCTGCTGTTTAGTACGTATGCCGGAATTGGGCTGGAAATACCGGTTTTGGGATTCTGCACAGAAAGGGTTTGCAAACCGCTGAATCCACACGTGAGTTTAACTCTGTCAGTTGAATTCACACCTTGACAACCATTCAGTTTGATAGCACCCTTTTGGTTTTAGAAGCAGATATTTCTCTGTACAGCCTATGGTCCCATACACTCGGGAATATCCCAACGCAGCTCCTAGAAGAAACGTGTATCTGACTCGCTGAATGTCAATATAGATTCAACTCTCTTAGGTAT
Organism: Aotus nancymaae; assembly: GCF_030222135.1. Classification (NCBI taxonomy): domain Eukaryota; kingdom Metazoa; phylum Chordata; class Mammalia; order Primates; family Aotidae; genus Aotus; species Aotus nancymaae. The sequence continues at coordinate 1,986,129 of NW_026988549.1, read as the reverse complement.
ACGAACGCACAGCAGAGCAGTTTCAAGGAAACGTTTCTCCTGAGTTTTAGACGAAATTTCCTGCTGTTTAGTACGTATGCCGGCATTGGGCTGGAAATACCGGTTTTGGGATTCTGCACAGAAAGGGTTTGCAAACCGCTGAATCCACACGTGAGTTTAACTCTGTCAGTTGAATGCACACATTGACAACCATTCAGTTAGGTAGCTCCGTTTTGGTTTTAGGAGCAGATATTTCTCTGTACAGCCTATGGTCCCATTCACTCGGGAATATCCCAACGCAGCTCCTGGAAGAAACGTGTTTCTGACTCGCTGAATCTCAACATAGATTCAACTCTCTTAGGTGAACGAACGCACAGCAGAGCAGTTTCAAGGAAACGTTTCTCCTGAGTTTTAGACGAAGTTTCCTGCTGTTTAGTACGTATGCCGGCATTGGGCTGGAAATACCGGTTTTGGGATTCTGCACAGAAAGGGTTTGCAAACCGCTGAATCCACACGTGACTTTAACTCTGTCAGTTGAATGCACACATTGACAACCATTCAGTTTGATAGCACCCTTTTGGTTTTAGAAGCAGATATTTCTCTGTACAGCCTATGGTCCCATTCACTCGGGAATATCCCAACGCAGCTCCTAGAAGAAACGTGTTTCTGACTCGCTGAATCTCAACATAGATTCAACTCGCTTAGGTGAACGAACGCACAGCAGAGCAGTTTCAAGGAAACGTTTCTCCTGAGTTTTAGACGAAATTTCCTGCTGTTTAGTACGTATGCCGGCATTGGGCTGGAAATACCGGTTTTGGGATTCTGCACAGAAAGGGTTTGCAAACCGCTGAATCCACACGTGAGTTTAACTCTGTCAGTTGAATGCACGCAGTGACAACCATTCAGTTTGATAGCACCCTTTTGGTTTTAGAAGCAGATATTTCTCTGTACAGCCTATGGTCCCATTCACTCGGGAATATCCCAACGCAGCTCCTAGAAGAAACGTGTTTCTGACTCGCTGAATCTCAACATAGATTCAACTCTCTTAGGTGAACGAACGCACAGCAGAGCAGTTTCAAGGAAACGTTTCTCCTGAGTTTTAGACGAACTTACCTGCTGTTTAGTATGTATGCCGGCATTGGGCTGGAAATACCGGTTTTGGGATTCTGCACAGAAAGGGTTTGCAAACCGCTGAATACAAACGTGAGTTTAACTCTGTCAGTTGAATGCACACATTGACAACCATTCAGTTAGATAGCACCCTTTTGGTTTTACGAGCAGATATTTCTCTGTACAGCCTATGGTCCCATTCACTCGGGAATATCCCAACGCAGCTCCTAGAAGAAACGTGTTTCTGACTCGCTGAATCTCAACATAGATTCAACTCTCTTAGGTGAACGAACGCACAGCAGGGCAGTTTCAAGGAAACGTTTCTCCTGAGTTTTATACGAAGTTTCCTTCTGTTTAGTACGTATGCCGGCATTGGGCTGGAAATACCGGTTTTGGGATTCTGCACAGAAAGGGTTTGCAAACCGCTGAATCCACACGTGAGTTTAACTCTGTCAGTTGAATGCACACATTGACAACCATTCAGTTAGATAGCACCCTTTTGGTTTTACGAGCAGATATTTCTCTGTACAGCCTATGGTCCCATTCACTCGGGAATATCCCAACGCAGCTCCTAGAAGAAACGTGTTTCTGACTCGCTGAATCTCAACATAGATTCAACTCTCTTAGGTGAACGAACGCACAGCAGAGCAGTTTCAAGGAAACGTTTCTCCTGAGTTTTAGACGAAGTTTCCTGCTGTTTAGTACGTATGCCGGCATTGGGCTGGAAATACCGGTTTTGGGATTCTGCACAGAAACGGTTTGCAAACCGCTGAATCCACACGTGAGTTTATCTCTGTCAGTTGAATGCACACATTGACAACCATTCAGTTAGATAGCTCCGTTTTGGTTTTAGAAGCAGATATTTCTCTGTACAGCCTATGGTCCCATTCACTCGGGAATATCCCAACGCAGCTCCTAGAAGAAACGTGTTTCTGACTCGCTGAATCTCAACATAGATTCAACTCTCTTAGGTGAACGAACGCACAGCAGAGCAGTTTCAAGGAAACGTTTCTGCTGAGTTTTAGACGAAGTTTCCTGCTGTTTAGTACGTATGCCGGCATTGGGCTGGAAATACCGGTGTTGGGATTCTGCACAGAAATGGTTTGCAAACCGCTGAATCCACACGTGAGTTTAACTCTGTCAGTTGAATGCACACATTGACAACCATTCAGTTAGATAGCACCCTTTTGTTTTACGAGCAGATATTTCTCTGTACAGCCTATGGTCCCATTCACTCGGGAATATCCCAACGCAGCTCCTAGAAGAAACGTGTTTCTGACTCGCTGAATCTCAACATAGATTCAACTCTCTTAGGTCAACGGACGCACAGCAGAGCAGTTTCAAGGAAACGTTTCTCCTGAGTTTTAGACGAAGTTTCCTGCTGTTTAATACGTATGCCGGCATTGAGCTGGAAATACCGGTTTTCGGATTCTGCACAGAACGGGTTTGCAAACCGCTGAATCCACACGTGAGTTTAACTCTGTCAGTTGAATGCACACATTGACAACCATTCAGTTTGATAGCACCCTTTTGGTTTTAGGAGCAGATATTTCTCTGTACAGCCTATGGTCCCATTCACTCGGGAATATCCCAACGCAGCTCCTAGAAGAAACGTGTTTCTGACTCGCTGAATCTCAACATAGATTCAACTCTCTTAGGTGAACGAACGCAGAGCAGAGCAGTTTCAAGGAAACGTTTCTCCTGAGTTTTAGACGAAGTTTCCTGCTGTTTAGTACGTATGCCGGCATTGGGCTGGAAATACCGGTTTTGGGATTCTGCACAGAAACGGTTTGCAAACCGCTGAATCCACACGTGAGTTTAACGCTGTCAGTTGAATGCACACATTGACAACCATTCAGTTAGATAGCTCCGTTTTGGTTTTAGAAGCAGATATTTCTCTGTACAGCCTATGGTCCCATTCACTCGGGAATATCCCAACGCAGCTCCTAGAAGAAACGTGTTTCTGACTCGCTGAATCTCAACATAGATTCAACTCACTTAGGTGAACGAACGCACAGCAGAGCAGTTTCAAGGAAACGTTTCTCCTGAGTTTTAGACGAAGTTTCCTGCTGTTTAGTACGTATGCCGGCATTGGGCTGGAAATACCGGTGTTGGGATTCTGCACAGAAAGGGTTTGCAAACCGCTGAATCTACACGTGACTTTAACTCTGTCAGTTGAATGCACACATTGACAACCATTCAGTTTGATAGCACCCTTTTGGTTTTAGAAGCAGATATTTCTCTGTACAGCCTATGGTCCCATTCACTCGGGAATATCCCAACGCAGCTCCTAGAAGAAACGTGTTTCTGACTCGCTGAATCTCAACATAGATTCAACTCTCTTAGGTGAACGAACGCACAGCAGAGCAGTTTCAAGGAAGCTTTTCTCCTGAGTTTTAGACGAAGTTTCCTGCTGTTTAGTACGTATGCCGGCATTGGGCTGGAAATACCGGTTTGGGGATTCTGCACAGAAAGGATTTGCAAACCGCTGAATCCACACGTGAGTTTAACTCTGTCAGTTGAATGCACGCATTGACAACCATTCAGTTAGATAGCTCCGTTTTGGTTTTAGAAGCAGATATTTCTCTGTACAGCCTATGGTCCCATTCACTCGGGAATATCCCAACGCAGCTCCTAGAAGAAACGTGTTTCTGACTCGCTGAATCTCAACATAGATTCAACTCTCTTAGTTGAACGAACGCACAGCAGAGCAGTTTCAAGGAAACGTTTCTCCTGAGTTTTAGACGAAGTTTCCTGCTGTTTAGTACGTATGCCGGCATTGGGCTGGAAATACCGGTTTTGGGATTCTGTACAGAAACGGTTTGCAAACCGCTGAATCCACACGTGTGTTTAACTCTGTCAGTTGAATGCACACATTGACAACCATTCAGTTAGATAGCTCCGTTTTGGTTTTAGAAGCAGATATTTCTCTGTACAGCCTATGGTCCCATTCACTCGGGAATATCCCAACGCAGCTCCTAGAAGAAACGTGTTTCTGACTCGCTGAATCTCAACATAGATTCAACTCTCTTAGGTGAACGAACGCACAGCAGAGCAGTTTCAAGGAAACGTTTCTCCTGAGTTTTAGACGAAGTTTCCTGCTGTTTAGTACGTATGCCGGCATTGGGCTGGAAATACCGGTGTTGGGATTCTGCACAGAAAGGGTTTGCAAACCGCTGAATCCACACGTGAGTTTAACTCTGTCAGTTGAATTCACACATTGACAACCATTCAGTTAGATAGCACCCTTTTGGTTTTACGAGCAGATATTTCTCTGTACAGCCTATGGTCCCATTCACTCGGGAATATCCCAACGCAGCTCCTAGAAGAAACGTGTTTCTGACTCGCTGAATCTCAACATAGATTCAACTCTCTTAGGTGAACGAACGCACAGCAGAGCAGTTTCAAGGAAGCTTTTCTCCTGAGTTTTAGACGAAGTTTCCTGCTGTTTAGTACGTATGCCGGCATTGGGCTGGAAATACCGGTTTGGGGATTCTGCACAGAAAGGATTTGCAAACCGCTGAATCCACACGTGAGTTTAACTCTGTCAGTTGAATGCACGCATTGACAACCATTCAGTTTGATAGCACCCTTTTGGTTTTAGAAGCAGATATTTCTCTGTACAGCCTATGGTCCCATTCACTCGGGAATATCCCAACGCAGCTCCTAGAAGAAACGTGTTTCTGACTCGCTGAATCTCAACATAGACTCAACTCTCTTAGGTGAACGAACGCACAGCAGAGCAGTTTCAAGGAAACGTTTCTCCTGAGTTTTAGACGAAGTTTCCTGCTGTTTACTACGTATTCCGGCATTGGGCTGGAAATACCGGTTTTGGGATTCTGCACAGAAAGGGTTTGCAAACCGCTGAATCCACACGTGAGTTTAACTCTGTCAGTTGAATGCACACATTGACAACCATTCAGTTAGATAGCTCCGTTGTCGTTTTAGAAGCAGATATTTCTCTGTACAGCCTATGGTCCCATTCACTCGGGAATATCCCAACGCAGCTCCTAGAAGAAACGTGTTTCTGACTCGCTGAATCTCAACATAGATTCAACTCTCTTAGGTGAACGAACGCACAGCAGAGCAGTTTCAAGGAAGCTTTTCTCCTGAGTTTTAGACGAAGTTTCCTGCTGTTTAGTACGTATGCCGGCATTGGGCTGGAAATACCGGTTTTGGGATTCTGCACAGAAAGGGTTTGCAAACCGCTGAATCCACACGTGAGTTTAACTCTGTCAGTGGAATGCACGCATTGGCAACCATTCAGTTTGATAGCACCCTTTTGGTTTTAGAAGCAGATATTTCTCTGTACAGCCTATGGTCCCATTCACTCGGGAATATCCCAACGCAGCTCCTAGAAGAAACGTGTTTCTGACTCGCTGAATCTCAACATAGATTCAACTCTCTTAGGTCAACGGACGCACAGCAGAGCAGTTTCAAGGAAACGTTTCTCCTGAGTTTTAGACGAAGTTTCCTGCTGTTTAGTACGTATGCCGGCATTGGGCTGGAAATACCGGTTTTGGGATTCTGCACAGAAAGGGTTTGCAAACCGCTGAATCCACACGTGAGTTTAACTCTGTCAGTTGAATGCACGCAGTGACAACCATTCAGTTTGATAGCACCCTTTTGGTTTTAGAAGCAGATATTTCTCTGTACAGCCTATGGTCCCATTCACTCGGGAATATCCCAACGCAGCTCCTAGAAGAAACGTGTTTCTGACTCGCTGAATCTCAACATAGATTCAACTCTCTTAGGTGAACGAACGCACAGCAGAGCAGTTTCAAGGAAACGTTTCTCCTGAGTTTTAGACGAACTTACCTGCTGTTTAGTATGTATGCCGGCATTGGGCTGGAAATACCGGTTTTGGGATTCTGCACAGAAAGGGTTTGCAAACCGCTGAATACAAACGTGAGTTTAACTCTGTCAGTTGAATGCACACATTGACAACCATTCAGTTAGATAGCACCCTTTTGGTTTTACGAGCAGATATTTCTCTGTACAGCCTATGGTCCCATTCACTCGGGAATATCCCAACGCAGATCCTAGAAGAAACGTGTTTCTGACTCGCTGAATCTCAACATAGATTCAACTCTCTTAGGTGAACGAACGCACAGCAGGGCAGTTTCAAGGAAACGTTTCTCCTGAGTTTTATACGAAGTTTCCTGCTGTTTAGTACGTATGCCGGCATTGGGCTGGAAATACCGGTTTTGGGATTCTGCACAGAAAGGGTTTGCAAACCGCTGAATCCACACGTGAGTTTAACTCTGTCAGTTGAATGCACACATTGACAACCATTCAGTTAGATAGCACCCTTTTGGTTTTACGAGCAGATATTTCTCTGTACAGCCTATGGTCCCATTCACTCGGGAATATCCCAACGCAGCTCCTAGAAGAAACGTGTTTCTGACTCGCTGAATCTCAACATAGATTCAACTCTCTTAGGTGAACGAACGCACAGCAGAGCAGTTTCAAGGAAACGTTTCTCCTGAGTTTTAGACGAAGTTTCCTGCTGTTTAGTACGTATGCCGGCATTGGGCTGGAAATACCGGTTTTGGGATTCTGCACAGAAACGGTTTGCAAACCGCTGAATCCACACGTGAGTTTATCTCTGTCAGTTGAATGCACACATTGACAACCATTCAGTTAGATAGCTCCGTTTTGGTTTTAGAAGCAGATATTTCTCTGTACAGCCTATGGTCCCATTCACTCGGGAATATCCCAACGCAGCTCCTAGAAGAAACGTGTTTCTGACTCGCTGAATCTCAACATAGATTCAACTCTCTTAGTTGAACGAACGCACAGCAGAGCAGTTTCAAGGAAACGTTTCTCCTGAGTTTTAGACGAAGTTTCCTGCTGTTTAGTACGTATGCCGGCATTGGGCTGGAAATACCGGTTTTGGGATTCTGTACAGAAAGGGTTTGCAAACCGCTGAATCCACACGTGAGTTTAACTCTGTCAGTTGAATGCACACATTGACAACCATTCAGTTAGATAGCTCCGTTTTGGTTTTAGAAGCAGATATTTCTCTGTACAGCCTATGGTCCCATTCACTCGGGAATATCCCAACGCAGCTCCTAGAAGAAACGTGTTTCTGACTCGCTGAATCTCAACATAGATTCAACTCTCTTAGGTGAACGAACGCACAGCAGAGCAGTTTCAAGGAAACGTTTCTCCTGAGTTTTAGACGAAGTTTCCTGCTGTTTAGTACGTATGCCGGCATTGGGCTGGAAATACCGGTGTTGGGATTCTGCACAGAAAGGGTTTGCAAACCGCTGAATCCACACGTGAGTTTAACTCTGTCAGTTGAATTCACACATTGACAACCATTCAGTTAGATAGCACCCTTTTGGTTTTACGAGCAGATATTTCTCTGTACAGCCTATGGTCCCATTCACTCGGTAATATCCCAACGCAGCTCCTAGAAGAAACGTGTTTCTGACTCGCTGAATCTCAACATAGATTCAACTCTCTTAGGTGAACGAACGCACAGCAGAACAGTTTCAAGGAAGCTTTTCTCCTGAGTTTTAGACGAAGTTTCCTGCTGTTTAGTACGTATGCCGGCATTGGGCTGGAAATACCGGTTTGGGGATTCTGCACAGAAAGGATTTGCAAACCGCTGAATCCACACGTGAGTTTAACTCTGTCAGTTGAATGCACGCATTGACAACCATTCAGTTTGATAGCACCCTTTTGGTTTAGAAGCAGATATTTCTCTGTACAGCCTATGGTCCCATTCACTCGGGAATATCCCAACGCAGCTCCTAGAAGAAACGTGTTTCTGACTCGCTGAATCTCAACATAGACTCAACTCTCTTAGGTGAACGAACGCACAGCAGAGCAGTTTCAAGGAAACGTTTCTCCTGAGTTTTAGACGAAGTTTCCTGCTGTTTACTACGTATGCCGGCATTGGGCTGGAAATACCGGTTTTGGGATTCTGCACAGAAAGGGTTTGCAAACCGCTGAATCCAAACGTGAGTTTAACTCTGTCAGTTGAATGCACACATTGACAACCATTCAGTTAGATAGCACCCTTTTGGTTTTACGAGCAGATATTTCTCTGTACAGCCTATGGTCCCATTCACTCGGGAATATCCCAACGCAGCTCCTAGAAGAAACGTGTGTCTGACTCGCTGAATGTCAACATAGATTCAACTCTCTTAGGTGAACGAACGCACAGCAGAGCAGTTTCAAGGAAACGTTTCTCCTGAGTTTTAGACGAAGTTTCCTGCTGTTTAGTACGTATGCCGGCATTGGGCTGGAAATACCGGTGTTGGGATTCTGCACAGAAACGGTTTGCAAACCGCTGAATCCACACGTGAGTTTAACTCTGTCAGTTGAATGCACACATTGACAACCATTCAGTTAGATAGCTCCGTTGTGGTTTTAGAAGCAGATATTTCTCTGTACAGCCTATGGTCCCATTCACTCGGGAATATCCCAACGCAGCTCCTAGAAGAAACGTGTTTCTGACTCGCTGAATCTCAACATAGATTCAACTCTCTTAGGTGAACGAACGCACAGCAGAGCAGTTTCAAGGAAGCTTTTCTCCTGAGTTTTAGACGAAGTTTCCTGCTGTTTAGTACGTATGCCGGCATTGGGCTGGAAATACCGGTTTTGGGATTCTGCACAGAAAGGGTTTGGAAACCGCTGAATCCACACGTGAGTTTAACTCTGTCAGTGGAATGCACGCATTGACAACCATTCAGTTTGATAGCACCCTTTTGGTTTTAGAAGCAGATATTTCTCTGTACAGCCTATGGTCCCATTCACTCGGGAATATCCCAACGCAGCTCCTAGAAGAAACGTGTTTCTGACTCGCTGAATCTCAACATAGATTCAACTCTCTTAGGTCAACGGACGCACAGCAGAGCAGTTTCAAGGAAACGTTTCTCCTGAGTTTTAGACGAAGTTTCCTGCTGTTTAGTACGTATGCCGGCATTGGGCTGGAAATACCGGTTTTGGGATTCTGCACAGAAAGGGTTTGCAAACCGCTGAATCCACACGTGACTTTAACTCTGTCAGTTGAATGCACACATTGACAACCATTCACTTTGATAGCACCGTTTTGGTTTTAGGAGCAGATATTTCTCTGTACAGCCTATGGTCCCATTCACTCGGGAATATCCCAACGCAGCTCCTAGAAGAAACGTGTTTCTGACTCGCTGAATCTCAACATAGATTCAACTCTCTTAGGTGAACGAACGCACAGCAGAGCAGTTTCAAGGAAACGTTTCTCCTGAATTTTAGACGAAGTTTCCTCCTGTTTAGTACGTATGCCGGCATTGGGCTGGAAATACCGGTTTTGGGATTCTGCACAGAAACGGTTTGCAAACCGCTGAATCCACACGTGAGTTTAACTCTGTCAGTTGAATGCACACATTGACAACCATTCAGTTAGATAGCTCCGTTTTGGTTTTAGAAGCAGATATTTCTCTGTACAGCCTATGGTCCCATTCACTCGGGAATATCCCAACGCAGCTCCTAGAAGAAACGTGTTTCTGACTCGCTGAATCTCAACATAGATTCAACTCTCTTAGGTCAACGGACGCACAGCAGAGCAGTTTCAAGGAAACGTTTCTCCTGAGTTTTAGACGAAGTTTCCTGCTGTTTAGTACGTATGCCGGCATTGGGCTGGAAATACCGGGTTTGGGATTCTGCACAAAAAGGGTTTGCAAACCGCTGAATCCACACGTGAGTTTAACTCTGTCAGTTGAATGCACACATTGACAACCATTCAGTTTGATAGCACCCTTTTGGTTTTAGAAGCAGATATTTCTCTGTACAGCCTATGGTCCCATTCACTCGGGAATATCCCAACGCAGCTCCTGGAAGAAACGTGTTTCTGACTCGCTGAATCTCAACATAGATTCAACTCTCTTAGGTGAACGAACGCACAGCAGAGCAGTTTCAAGGAAACGTTTCTCCTGAGTTTTAGACGAAGTTTCCTGCTGTTTAGTACGTATGCCGGCATTGGGCTGGAAATACCGGTGTTGGGATTCTGCACAGAAAGGGTTTGCAAACCGCTGAATCCACACGTGACTTTAACTCTGTCAGTTGAATGCACACATTGACAACCATTCAGTTTGATAGCACCCTTTTGGTTTTAGAAGCAGATATTTCTCTGTACAGCCTATGGTCCCATTCACTCGGGAATATCCCAACGCAGCTCCTAGAAGAAACGTGTTTCTGACTCGCTGAATCTCAACATAGATTCAACTCTCTTAGGTGAACGAACGCACAGCAGAGCAGTTTCAAGGAAACGTTTCTCCTGAGTTTTAGACGAAGTTTCCTGCTGTTTAGTACGTATGCCGGCATTGGGCTGGAAATACCGGTTTTGGGATTCTGCACAGAAAGGTTTTGCAAACCGCTGAATCCACACGTGAGTTTAACTCTGTCAGTTGAATGCACGCATTGACAACCATTCAGTTTGATAGCACCCTTTTGGTTTTAGAAGTAGATATTTCTCTGTACAGCCTATGGTCCCATTCACTCGGGAATATCCCAACGCAGCTCCTAGAAGAAACGTGTTTCTGACTCGCTGAATCTCAACATAGATTCAACTCTCTTAGGTGAACGAACGCACAGCAGGGCAGTTTCAAGGAAACGTTTCTCCTGAGTTTTAGACGAAGTTTCCTGCTGTTTAGTACGTATGCCGGCATTGGGCTGGAAATACCGGTTTTGGGATTCTGCACAGAAACGGTTTGCAAACCGCTGAATGCACACGTGAGTTTAACTCTGTCAGTTGAATGCACACATTGACAACCATTCAGTTAGATAGCTCCGTTTTGGTTTTAGAAGCAGATATTTCTCTGTACAGCCTATGGTCCCATTCACTCGGGAATATCCCAACGCAGCTCCTAGAAGAAACGTGTTTCTGACTCGCTGAATCTCAACATAGATTCAACTCTCTTAGGTGAACGAACGCACAGCAGAGCAGTTTCAAGGAAGCTTTTCTCCTGAGTTTTAGACGAAGTTTCCTGCTGTTTAGTACGTATGCCGGCATTGGGCTGGAAATACCGGTTTTGGGATTCTGCACAGAAAGGGTTTGCAAACCGCTGAATCCACACGTGAGTTTAACTCTGTCAGTGGAATGCACGCATTGACAACCATTCAGTTTGATAGCACCCTTTTGGTTTTAGAAGCAGATATTTCTCTGTACAGCCTATGGTCCCGTTCACTCGGGAATATCCCAACGCAGCTCCTAGAAGAAACGTGTTTCTGACTCGCTGAATCTCAACATAGATTCAACTCTCTTAGGTCAACGGACGCACAGCAGAGCAGTTTCAAGGAAACGTTTCTCCTGAGTTTTAGACGAAGTTTCCTGCTGTTTAGTACGTATGCCGGCATTGGGCTGGATATACCGGTTTTGGGATTCTGCACAGAAAGGGTTTGCAAACCGCTGAATCCACACGTGACTTTAACTCTGTCAGTTGAATGCACACATTGACAACCATTCACTTTGATAGCACCGTTTTGGTTTTAGGAGCAGATATTTCTCTGTACAGCCTATGGTCCCATTCACTCGGGAATATCCCAACGCAGCTCCTAGAAGAAACGTGTTTCTGACTCGCTGAATCTCAACATAGATTCAACTCTCTTAGGTGAACGAACGCACAGCAGAGCAGTTTCAAGGAAACGTTTCTCCTGAGTTTTAGACGAAGTTTCCTGCTGTTTAGTACGTATGCCGGCATTGGGCTGGAAATACCGGTTTTGGGATTCTGCACAGAAACGGTTTGCAAACCGCTGAATCCACACGTGAGTTTAACTCTGTCAGTTGAATGCACACATTGACAACCATTCAGTTAGATAGCTCCGTTTTGGTTTTAGAAGCAGATATTTCTCTGTACAGCCTATGGTCCCATTCACTCGGGAATATCCCAACGCAGCTCCTAGAAGAAACGTGTTTCTGACTCGCTGAATCTCAACATAGATTCAACTCTCTTAGGTCAACGGACGCACAGCAGAGCAGTTTCAAGGAAACGTTTCTCCTGAGTTTTAGACGAAGTTTCCTGCTGTTTAGTACGTATGCCGGCATTGGGCTGGAAATACCGGGTTTGGGATTCTGCACAAAAAGGGTTTGCAAACCGCTGAATCCACACGTGAGTTTAACTCTGTCAGTTGAATGCACACATTGACAACCATTCAGTTTGATAGCACCCTTTTGGTTTTAGAAGCAGATATTTCTCTGTACAGCCTATGGTCCCATTCACTCGGGAATATCCCAACGCAGCTCCTGGAAGAAACGTGTTTCTGACTCGCTGAATCTCAACATAGATTCAACTCTCTTAGGTGAACGAACGCACAGCAGAGCAGTTTCAAGGAAACGTTTCTCCTGAGTTTTAGACGAAGTTTCCTGCTGTTTAGTACGTATGCCGGCATTGGGCTGGAAATACCGGTGTTGGGATTCTGCACAGAAAGGGTTTGCAAACCGCTGAATCCACACGTGACTTTAACTCTGTCAGTTGAATGCACACATTGACAACCATTCAGTTTGATAGCACCATTTTGGTTTTAGAAGCAGATATTTCTCTGTACAGCCTATGGTCCCATTCACTCGGGAATATCCCAACGCAGCTCCTAGAAGAAACGTGTTTCTGACTCGCTGAATCTCAACATAGATTCAACTCTCTTAGGTGAACGAACGCACAGCAGAGCAGTTTCAAGGAAACGTTTCTCCTGAGTTTTAGACGAAGTTTCCTGCTGTTTAGTACGTATGCCGGCATTGGGCTGGAAATACCGGTTTTGGGATTCTGCACAGAAAGGTTTTGCAAACCGCTGAATCCACACGTGAGTTTAACTCTGTCAGTTGAATGCACGCATTGACAACCATTCAGTTTGATAGCACCCTTTTGGTTTTAGAAGTAGATATTTCTCTGTACAGCCTATGGTCCCATTCACTCGGGAATATCCCAACGCAGCTCCTAGAAGAAACGTGTTTCTGACTCGCTGAATCTCAACATAGATTCAACTCTCTTAGGTGAACGAACGCACAGCAGGGCAGTTTCAAGGAAACGTTTCTCCTGAGTTTTAGACGAAGTTTCCTGCTGTTTAGTACGTATGCCGGCATTGGGCTGGAAATACCGGTTTTGGGATTCTGCACAGAAACGGTTTGCAAACCGCTGAATGCACACGTGAGTTTAACTCTGTCAGTTGAATGCACACATTGACAACCATTCAGTTAGATAGCTCCGTTTTGGTTTTAGAAGCAGATATTTCTCTGTACAGCCTATGGTCCCATTCACTCGGGAATATCCCAACGCAGCTCCTAGAAGAAACGTGTTTCTGACTCGCTGAATCTCAACATAGATTCAACTCTCTTAGGTGAACGAACGCACAGCAGAGCAGTTTCAAGGAAGCTTTTCTCCTGAGTTTTAGACGAAGTTTCCTGCTGTTTAGTACGTATGCCGGCATTGGGCTGGAAATACCGGTTTTGGGATTCTGCACAGAAAGGGTTTGCAAACCGCTGAATCCACACGTGAGTTTAACTCTGTCAGTGGAATGCACGCATTGACAACCATTCAGTTTGATAGCACCCTTTTGGTTTTAGAAGCAGATATTTCTCTGTACAGCCTATGGTCCCGTTCACTCGGGAATATCCCAACGCAGCTCCTAGAAGAAACGTGTTTCTGACTCGCTGAATCTCAACATAGATTCAACTCTCTTAGGTCAACGGACGCACAGCAGAGCAGTTTCAAGGAAACGTTTCTCCTGAGTTTTAGACGAAGTTTCCTGCTGTTTAGTACGTATGCCGGCATTGGGCTGGAAATACCGGTTTTGGGATTCTGCACAGAAAGGGTTTGCAAACCGCTGAATCCACACGTGACTTTAACTCTGTCAGTTGAATGCACACATTGACAACCATTCACTTTGATAGCACCGTTTTGGTTTTAGGAGCAGATATTTCTCTGTACAGCCTATGGTCCCATTCACTCGGGAATATCCCAACGCAGCTCCTAGAAGAAACGTGTTTCTGACTCGCTGAATCTCAACATAGATTCAACTCTCTTAGGTGAACGAACGCACAGCAGAGCAGTTTCAAGGAAACGTTTCTCCTGAGTTTTAGACGAAGTTTCCTGCTGTTTAGTACGTATGCCGGCATTGGGCTGGAAATACCGGTTTTGGGATTCTGCACAGAAACGGTTTGCAAACCGCTGAATCCACACGTGAGTTTAACTCTGTCAGTTGAATGCACACATTGACAACCATTCAGTTAGATAGCTCCGTTTTGGTTTTAGAAGCAGATATTTCTCTGTACAGCCTATGGTCCCATTCACTCGGGAATATCCCAACGCAGCTCCTAGAAGAAACGTGTTTCTGACTCGCTGAATCTCAACATAGATTCAACTCTCTTAGGTCAACGGACGCACAGCAGAGCAGTTTCAAGGAAACGTTTCTCCTGAGTTTTAGACGAAGTTTCCTGCTGTTTAGTACGTATGCCGGCATTGGGCTGGAAATACCGGGTTTGGGATTCTGCACAAAAAGGGTTTGCAAACCGCTGAATCCACACGTGACTTTAACTCTGTCAGTTGAATGCACACATTGACAACCATTCAGTTTGATAGCACCCTTTTGGTTTTAGAAGCAGATATTTCTCTGTACAGCCTATGGTCCCATTCACTCGGGAATATCCCAACGCAGCTCCTGGAAGAAACGTGTTTCTGACTCGCTGAATCTCAACATAGATTCAACTCTCTTAGGTGAACGAACGCACAGCAGAGCAGTTTCAAGGAAACGTTTCTCCTGAGTTTTAGACGAAGTTTCCTGCTGTTTAGTACGTATGCCGGCATTGGGCTGGAAATACCGGTTTTGGGATTCTGCACAGAAAGGGTTTGCAAACCGCTGAATCCACACGTGACTTTAACTCTGTCAGTTGAATGCACACATTGACAACCATTCAGTTTGATAGCACCATTTTGGTTTTAGAAGCAGATATTTCTCTGTACAGCCTATGGTCCCATTCACTCGGGAATATCCCAACGCAGCTCCTAGAAGAAACGTGTTTCTGACTCGCTGAATCTCAACATAGATTCAACTCTCTTAGGTGAACGAACGCACAGCAGAGCAGTTTCAAGGAAACGTTTCTCCTGAGTTTTAGACGAAGTTTCCTGCTGTTTAGTACGTATGCCGGCATTGGGCTGGAAATACCGGTTTTGGGATTCTGCACAGAAAGGTTTTGCAAACCGCTGAATCCACACGTGAGTTTAACTCTGTCAGTTGAATGCACGCATTGACAACCATTCAGTTTGATAGCACCCTTTTGGTTTTAGAAGTAGATATTTCTCTGTACAGCCTATGGTCCCATTCACTCGGGAATATCCCAACGCAGCTCCTAGAAGAAACGTGTTTCTGACTCGCTGAATCTCAACATAGATTCAACTCTCTTAGGTGAACGAACGCACAGCAGGGCAGTTTCAAGGAAACGTTTCTCCTGAGTTTTAGACGAAGTTTCCTGCTGTTTAGTACGTATGCCGGCATTGGGCTGGAAATACCGGGTTTGGGATTCTGCACAAAAAGGGTTTGCAAACCGCTGAATCCACACGTGAGTTTAACTCTGTCAGTTGAATGCACACATTGACAACCATTCAGTTTGATAGCACCCTTTTGGTTTTAGAAGCAGATATTTCTCTGTACAGCCTATGGTCCCATTCACTCGGGAATATCCCAACGCAGCTCCTGGAAGAAACGTGTTTCTGACTCGCTGAATCTCAACATAGATTCAACTCTCTTAGGTGAACGAACGCACAGCAGAGCAGTTTCAAGGAAACGTTTCTCCTGAGTTTTAGACGAAGTTTCCTGCTGTTTAGTACGTATGCCGGCATTGGGCTGGAAATACCGGTGTTGGGATTCTGCACAGAAAGGGTTTGCAAACCGCTGAATCCACACGTGACTTTAACTCTGTCAGTTGAATGCACACATTGACAACCATTCAGTTTGATAGCACCATTTTGGTTTTAGAAGCAGATATTTCTCTGTACAGCCTATGGTCCCATTCACTCGGGAATATCCCAACGCAGCTCCTAGAAGAAACGTGTTTCTGACTCGCTGAATCTCAACATAGATTCAACTCTCTTAGGTGAACGAACGCACAGCAGAGCAGTTTCAAGGAAACGTTTCTCCTGAGTTTTAGACGAAGTTTCCTGCTGTTTAGTACGTATGCCGGCATTGGGCTGGAAATACCGGTTTTGGGATTCTGCACAGAAAGGTTTTGCAAACCGCTGAATCCACACGTGAGTTTAACTCTGTCAGTTGAATGCACGCATTGACAACCATTCAGTTTGATAGCACCCTTTTGGTTTTAGAAGTAGATATTTCTCTGTACAGCCTATGGTCCCATTCACTCGGGAATATCCCAACGCAGCTCCTAGAAGAAACGTGTTTCTGACTCGCTGAATCTCAACATAGATTCAACTCTCTTAGGTGAACGAACGCACAGCAGGGCAGTTTCAAGGAAACGTTTCTCCTGAGTTTTAGACGAAGTTTCCTGCTGTTTAGTACGTATGCCGGCATTGGGCTGGAAATACCGGTTTTGGGATTCTGCACAGAAACGGTTTGCAAACCGCTGAATGCACACGTGAGCTTAACTCTGTCAGTTGAATGCACACATTGACAACCATTCAGTTAGATAGCTCCGTTTTGGTTTTAGAAGCAGATATTTCTCTGTACAGCCTATGGTCCCATTCACTCGGGAATATCCCAACGCAGCTCCTAGAAGAAACGTGTTTCTGACTCGCTGAATCTCAACATAGATTCAACTCTCTTAGGTGAACGAACGCACAGCAGAGCAGTTTCAAGGAAGCTTTTCTCCTGAGTTTTAGACGAAGTTTCCTGCTGTTTAGTACGTATGCCGGCATTGGGCTGGAAATACCGGTTTTGGGATTCTGCACAGAAAGGGTTTGCAAACCGCTGAATCCACACGTGAGTTTAACTCTGTCAGTGGAATGCACGCATTGACAACCATTCAGTTTGATAGCACCCTTTTGGTTTTAGAAGCAGATATTTCTCTGTACAGCCTATGGTCCCGTTCACTCGGGAATATCCCAACGCAGCTCCTAGAAGAAACGTGTTTCTGACTCGCTGAATCTCAACATAGATTCAACTCTCTTAGGTCAACGGACGCACAGCAGAGCAGTTTCAAGGAAACGTTTCTCCTGAGTTTTAGACGAAGTTTCCTGCTGTTTAGTACGTATGCCGGCATTGGGCTGGAAATACCGGTTTTGGGATTCTGCACAGAAAGGGTTTGCAAACCGCTGAATCCACACGTGACTTTAACTCTGTCAGTTGAATGCACACATTGACAACCATTCACTTTGATAGCACCGTTTTGGTTTTAGGAGCAGATATTTCTCTGTACAGCCTATGGTCCCATTCACTCGGGAATATCCCAACGCAGCTCCTAGAAGAAACGTGTTTCTGACTCGCTGAATCTCAACATAGATTCAACTCTCTTAGGTGAACGAACGCACAGCAGAGCAGTTTCAAGGAAACGTTTCTCCTGAGTTTTAGACGAAGTTTCCTGCTGTTTAGTACGTATGCCGGCATTGGGCTGGAAATACCGGTTTTGGGATTCTGCACAGAAACGGTTTGCAAACCGCTGAATCCACACGTGAGTTTAACTCTGTCAGTTGAATGCACACATTGACAACCATTCAGTTAGATAGCTCCGTTTTGGTTTTAGAAGCAGATATTTCTCTGTACAGCCTATGGTCCCATTCACTCGGGAATATCCCAACGCAGCTCCTAGAAGAAACGTGTTTCTGACTCGCTGAATCTCAACATAGATTCAACTCTCTTAGGTCAACGGACGCACAGCAGAGCAGTTTCAAGGAAACGTTTCTCCTGAGTTTTAGACGAAGTTTCCTGCTGTTTAGTACGTATGCCGGCATTGGGCTGGAAATACCGGGTTTGGGATTCTGCACAAAAAGGGTTTGCAAACCGCTGAATCCACACGTGAGTTTAACTCTGTCAGTTGAATGCACACATTGACAACCATTCAGTTTGATAGCACCCTTTTGGTTTTAGAAGCAGATATTTCTCTGTACAGCCTATGGTCCCATTCACTCGGGAATATCCCAACGCAGCTCCTGGAAGAAACGTGTTTCTGACTCGCTGAATCTCAACATAGATTCAACTCTCTTAGGTGAACGAACGCACAGCAGAGCAGTTTCAAGGAAACGTTTCTCCTGAGTTTTAGACGAAGTTTCCTGCTGTTTAGTACGTATGCCGGCATTGGGCTGGAAATACCGGTGTTGGGATTCTGCACAGAAAGGGTTTGCAAACCGCTGAATCCACACGTGACTTTAACTCTGTCAGTTGAATGCACACATTGACAACCATTCAGTTTGATAGCACCATTTTGGTTTTAGAAGCAGATATTTCTCTGTACAGCCTATGGTCCCATTCACTCGGGAATATCCCAACGCAGCTCCTAGAAGAAACGTGTTTCTGACTCGCTGAATCTCAACATAGATTCAACTCTCTTAGGTGAACGAACGCACAGCAGAGCAGTTTCAAGGAAACGTTTCTCCTGAGTTTTAGACGAAGTTTCCTGCTGTTTAGTACGTATGCCGGCATTGGGCTGGAAATACCGGTTTTGGGATTCTGCACAGAAAGGTTTTGCAAACCGCTGAATCCACACGTGAGTTTAACTCTGTCAGTTGAATGCACGCATTGACAACCATTCAGTTTGATAGCACCCTTTTGGTTTTAGAAGTAGATATTTCTCTGTACAGCCTATGGTCCCATTCACTCGGGAATATCCCAACGCAGCTCCTAGAAGAAACGTGTTTCTGACTCGCTGAATCTCAACATAGATTCAACTCTCTTAGGTGAACGAACGCACAGCAGGGCAGTTTCAAGGAAACGTTTCTCCTGAGTTTTAGACGAAGTTTCCTGCTGTTTAGTACGTATGCCGGCATTGGGCTGGAAATACCGGTTTTGGGATTCTGCACAGAAACGGTTTGCAAACCGCTGAATGCACACGTGAGTTTAACTCTGTCAGTTGAATGCACACATTGTCAAAAATTCAGTTTGATAGCTCCGTTTTGGTTTTAGAAGCAGATATTTCTCTGTACAGCCTATGGTCCCATTCACTCGGGAATATCCCAACGCAGCTCCTAGAAGACACGTGTTTCTGACTCGCTGAATCTCAACATAGATTCAACTCTCTTAGGTGAATGAACGCACAGCAGAGCAGTTTCAAGGAAACGTTTCTCCTGAGTTTTAGACGAAGTTTCCTACTGTTTAGTACGGATGCCGGCATTGGGCTGGAATTACCGGTTTTGGGATTCTGCACAGAAAGGGTTTGGAAACCGCTGAATCCACACGTGAGTTTAACTTTGTCAGTTGAATGCTCACATTGACAACCATCCAGTTAGATAGCTCCATTTTGGTTTTAGAAGCAGATATTTCTCTGTACAGCCTATGGTCCCATTCACTCGGGAATATCCCAACGCAGCTCCTATAAGAAACGTGTTTCTGACTCCCTGAATCTCAACATAGATTCAACTCTCTTAGGTGAACGAACGCACAGCAGAGCAGTTTCAAGGAAACGTTTCTCCTGAGTTTTAGACGAAGTTTCCTGCAGTTTAATACGTATTCCGGCATTGAGCTGGAATTACCGGTTTTGGGATTCTGCACAGAAAGGGTTTGTAAACCGCTGAATCCAAACGTGAGTTTAACTCTGTCAGTTGAATGCACACATTGACAACCATTCAGTTAGATAGCACCCTTTCGGTTTTAGGAGCAGATATTTCTCTGTACAGCCTATGGTCCCATTCACTCGGGAATATCCCAACGCAGCCCCTAGAAGAAACGTGTTTCTGACTCGCTGAATCTCAACATAGATTCAACTCTCTTAGGTTCACGAAAGCACAGCAGAGCAGTTTCAAGGAAATGTTTCTCCTGAGTTTTAGACGAAGTTTCCTGCTGTTTAGTACGTATGCCGGCATTGGGCTGGAAATTCCGGTTTTGGGATTCTGCACAGAAAGGGTTTGCAAACCGCTGAATCCAAACGTGAGTTTAACTCTGTCAGTTGAATGCACACATTGACAACCATTCAGTTAGTTAGCACCCTTTTGGTTTTAGGAGCAGATATTTCTCTGTACAGCCTATGGTCCCATTCACTCGGGAATATCCCAACGCAGCTCCTAGAAGAAACGTGTTTCTGACTCGCTGAATCTCAACATATATTCAACTCTCTTAGGTGAACGAACGCACAGCAGAGCAGTTTCAAGGAAACGTTTCTCCTGAGTTTTAGACGAAGTTTCCTGCTGTTTAGTACGTATGCCGACATTGGGCTGGAAATACCGGTTTTCGGATTCTGCACAGAAAGGGTTTGCAAACCGCTGAATCCACACGTGAGTTTAACTCTGTCAGTTGAATGCACACATTGTCAAAAATTCAGTTTGATAGCTCCGTTTTGGTTTTAGAAGCAGATATTTCTCTGTACAGCCTATGGTCCCATTCACTCGGGAATATCCCAACGCAGCTCCTAGAAGAAACGTGTTTCTGACTCGCTGAATCTCAACATAGATTCAACTCTCTTAGGTGAACGAACGCACAGCAGAGCAGTTTCAAGGAAACGTTTCTCCTGAGTTTTAGACGAAGTTTCCTGCTGTTTAGTACGTATGCCGGCATTGGGCTGGAAATACCGGTTTTGGGATTCTGCACAGAAAGGGTTTGCAAACCGCTGAATCCAAACGTCAGTTTAACTCTGTCAGTTGAATGCACACATTGACAACCATTCAGTTAGATAGCACCCTTTTGGTTTTACGAGCAGATATTTCTCTGTACAGCCTATGGTCCCATTCACTCGGGAATATCCCAACGCAGCTCCTAGAAGAAACGTGTTTCTGACTCGCTGAATCTCAACATAGATTCAACTCTCTTAGGTGAACGAACGCACAGCAGAGCAGTTTCAAGGAAACGGTTCTCCTGAGTTTTAGACGAAGTTTCCTGCTGTTTTGTACGTATGCCGGCATTGGGCTGGAAATACCGGTTTTGGGATTCTGCACAGAAAGGGTTTGCAAACCGCTGAATCCACACGTGAGTTTAACTCTGTCAGTTGAATGCACACATTGACAACCATTCAGTTAGATAGCTCCGTTTTGGTTTTAGGAGCAGATATTTCTCTGTACAGCCTATGGTCCCATTCACTCGGGAATATCCCAACGCAACTCCTAGAAGAAACGTGTTTCTGACTCGCTGAATCTCAACATAGATTCAACTCTCTTAGGTGAACGAACGCACAGCAGAGCAGTTTCAAGGAACCTTTTCTCCTGAGTTTTAGACGAAGTTTCCTGCTGTTTAGTACGTATGCCGGCATTGGGCTGGAAATACCGGTTTTGGGATTCTGCACAGAAAGGGTTTGCAAACCGCTGAATCCAAATGTCAGTTTAACTCTGTCAGTTGAATGCACACATTGACAACCATTCAGTTAGATAGAACCCTTTTGGTTTTACGAGCAGATATTTCTCTGTACAGCCTATGGTCCCATTCACTCGGCAATATCCCAACGCAGCTCCTAGAAGAAACGTGTTTCTGACACGCTGAATCTCAACATAGATTCAACTCTCTTAGGTGAACGAACGCACAGCAGAGCAGTTCCAAGGAAACGTTTTCCTGAGTTTTAGACGAAGTTTCCTGCTGTTTAGTACGGATGCCGGCATTGGGCTGGAAATACCGGTTTTGGGATTCTACACAGAAAGGGTTTGCAAACCGCTGAATCCACACGTGAGTTTATCTCTGTCAGTTGAATGCACACATTGACAACCATTCAGTTAGATAGCACCCTTTTGGTTTTAGGAGCAGATATTTCTCTGTACAGCCTATGGTCCCATTCACTCGGGAATATCCCAACGCAGCTCCTAGAAGAAACGTGTTTCTGACTCGCTGAATCTCAACATAGATTCAACTCTCTTAGGTGAACGAACGCACAGCAGAGCAGTTTCAAGGAAACGGTTCTCCTGAGTTTTAGACGAAGTTTCCTGCTGTTTTGTACGTATGCCGGCATTGGGCTGGAAATACCGGTTTTGGGATTCTGCACAGAAACGGTTTGCAAACCGCTGAATCCACACGTGAGTTTAACTCTGTCAGTTGAATGCACACATTGACAACCATTCAGTTAGATAGCACCCTTTTGGTTTTACGAGCAGATATTTCTCTGTACAGCCTATGGTCCCATTCACTCGGGAATATCCCAACGCAGCTCCTAGAAGAAACGTGTTTCTGACACGCTGAATCTCAACATAGATTCAACTCTCTTAGGTGAACGAACGCACAGCAGAGCAGTTTCAAGGAAACGTTTCTCCTGAGTTTTAGACGAAGTTTCCTGCTGTTTAGTACCTATGCCGGCATTGGGCTGGAAATACCGGTGTTGGGATTCTGCACAGAAAGGGTTTGCAAACCGCTGAATCCACACGTGACTTTAACTCTGTCAGTTGAATGCACACATTGACAACCATTCAGTTAGATAGCACCCTTTTGTTTTTACGAGCAGATTTTTCTCTGTACAGTCTATGGTCCCATTCACTCGGGAATATCCCAACGCAGCTCCTAGAAGAAACGTGTTTCTGACTCGCTGAATCTCAACATAGATTCAGCTCTCTTAGGTGAACGAACGCACAGCAGGGCAGTTTCAAGGAAACGATTCTCCTGAGTTTTAGACGAAGTTTCCTGCTGTTTACTACCTATGCCGGCATTGGGCTGGAAATACCGGTGTTGGGATTCTGCACAGAAAGGGTTTGCAAACCGCTGAATCCACACGTGACTTTAACTCTGTCAGTTGAATGCACACATTGACAACCATTCAGTTAGATAGCACCCTTTTGTTTTTACGAGCAGATATTTCTCTGTACAGTCTATGGTCCCATTCACTCGGGAATATCCCAACGCAGCTCCTAGAAGAAACGTGTTTCTGACTCGCTGAGTCTCAACATAGATTCAACTCTCTTAGGTGAACGAACGCACAGCAGAGCAGTTTCAAGGAAACGTTTCTCCTGAGTTTTAGACGAAGTTTCCTGCTGTTTAGTACGTATGCCGGCATTGGGCTGGAAATACCGGTTTTGGGATTCTGCACAGAAACGGTTTGCAAACCGCTGAATCCACACGTGTGTTTAACTCTGTCAGTTGAATGCACACATTGACAACCATTCAGTTAGATAGCTCCGTTTTGGTTTTAGAAGCAGATATTTCTCTGTACAGCCTATGGTCCCATTCACTCGGGAATATCCCAACGCAGCTCCTAGAAGAAACGTGTTTCTGACTCTCTGAATCTCAACATAGATTCAACTCTCTTAGGTGAACGAACGCACAGCAGAGCAGTTTCAAGGAAACGTTTCTCCTGAGTTTTAGACGAAGTTTCCTGCTGTTTAGTACGTATGCCGGCATTGGGCTGGAAATACCGGTGTTGGGATTCTGCACAGAAAGGGTTTGCAAACCGCTGAATCCACACGTGACTTTAACTCTGTCAGTTGAACGCACACATTGACAACCATTCAGTTTGATAGCACCATTTTGGTTTTAGAAGCAGATATTTCTCTGTACAGCCTATGGTCCCATTCACTCGGGAATATCCCAACGCAGCTCCTAGAAGAAACGTGTTTCTGACTCGCTGAATCTCAACATAGATTCAACTCTCTTAGGTGAACGAACGCACAGCAGAGCAGTTTCAAGGAAACGTTTCTCCTGAGTTTTAGACGAAGTTTCCTGCTGTTTAGTACGTATGCCGGAATTGGGCTGGAAATACCGGTTTTGGGATTCTGCACAGAAAGGGTTTGCAAACCGCTGAATCCACACGTGAGTTTAACTCTGTCAGTTGAATTCACACCTTGACAACCGTTCAGTTTGATAGCACCCTTTTGGTTTTAGAAGCAGATATTTCTCTGTACAGCCTATGGTCCCATACACTCGGGAATATCCCAACGCAGCTCCTAGAAGAAACGTGTATCTGACTCGCTGAATGTCAACATAGATTCAACTCTCTTAGGTATACGAACGCACAGCAGAGCAGTTTCAAGGAAACGTTTCTCCTGAGTTTTAGACGAAATTTCCTGCTGTTTAGTACGTATGCCGGCATTGGGCTGGAAATACCGGTTTTGGGATTCTGCACAGAAAGGGTTTGCAAACCGCTGAATCCACACGTGAGTTTAACTCTGTCAGTTGAATGCACACATTGACAACCATTCAGTTAGGTAGCTCCGTTTTGGTTTTAGGAGCAGATATTTCTCTGTACAGCCTATGGTCCCATTCACTCGGGAATATCCCAACGCAGCTCCTGGAAGAAACGTGTTTCTCACTCGCTGAATCTCAACATAGATTCAACTCTCTTAGGTGAACGAACGCACAGCAGAGCAGTTTCAAGGAAACGTTTCTCCTGAGTTTTAGACGAAGTTTCCTGCTGTTTAGTACGTATGCCGGCATTGTGCTGGAAATACCGGTTTTGGGATTCTGCACAGAAACGGTTTGCAAACCGCTGAATCCACACGTGAGTTTAACTCTGTCAGTTGAATGCACACATTGACAACCATTCAGTTAGATAGCTCCGTTTTGGTTTTAGAAGCAGATATTTCTCTGTACAGCCTATGGTCCCATTCACTCGGGAATATGCCAATGCAGCTCCTAGAAGAAACGTGTTTCTGACTCGCTGAATCTCAACATAGATTCAAGTCTCTTAGGTGAACGAACGCACAGCAGAGCAGTTTCAAGGAAACGTTTCTCCTGAGTTTTAGACGAAGTTTCCTGCTGTTTAGTACGTATGCCGGCATTGGGCTGGAAATACCGGTTTTGGGATTCTGCACAGAAAGGGTTTGCAAACCGCTGAATCCACACGTGACTTTAACTCTGTCAGTTGAATGCACACATTGACAACCATTCAGTTTGATAGCACCCTTTTGGTTTTAGAAGCAGATATTTCTCTGTACAGCCTATGGTCCCATTCACTCGGGAATATCCCAACGCAGCTCCTAGAAGAAACGTGTTTCTGACTCGCTGAATCTCAACATAGATTCAACTCGCTTAGGTGAACGAACGCACAGCAGAGCAGTTTCAAGGAAACGTTTCTCCTGAGTTTTAGACGAAATTTCCTGCTGTTTAGTACGTATGCCGGCATTGGGCTGGAAATACCGGTTTTGGGATTCTGCACAGAAAGGGTTTGCAAACCGCTGAATCCACACGTGAGTTTAACTCTGTCAGTTGAATGCACGCAGTGACAACCATTCAGTTTGATAGCACCCTTTTGGTTTTAGAAGCAGATATTTCTCTGTACAGCCTATGGTCCCATTCACTCGGGAATATCCCAACGCAGCTCCTAGAAGAAACGTGTTTCTGACTCGCTGAATCTCAACATAGATTCAACTCTCTTAGGTGAACGAACGCACAGCAGAGCAGTTTCAAGGAAACGTTTCTCCTGAGTTTTAGACGAACTTACCTGCTGTTTAGTATGTATGCCGGCATTGGGCTGGAAATACCGGTTTTGGGATTCTGCACAGAAAGGGTTTGCAAACCGCTGAATACAAACGTGAGTTTAACTCTGTCAGTTGAATGCACACATTGACAACCATTCAGTTAGATAGCACCCTTTTGGTTTTACGAGCAGATATTTCTCTGTACAGCCTATGGTCCCATTCACTCGGGAATATCCCAACGCAGCTCCTAGAAGAAACGTGTTTCTGACTCGCTGAATCTCAACATAGATTCAACTCTCTTAGGTGAACGAACGCACAGCAGGGCAGTTTCAAGGAAACGTTTCTCCTGAGTTTTATACGAAGTTTCCTGCTGTTTAGTACGTATGCCGGCATTGGGCTGGAAATACCGGTTTTGGGATTCTGCACAGAAAGGGTTTGCAAACCGCTGAATCCACACGTGAGTTTAACTCTGTCAGTTGAATGCACACATTGACAACCATTCAGTTAGATAGCACCCTTTTGGTTTTACGAGCAGATATTTCTCTGTACAGCCTATGGTCCCATTCACTCGGGAATATCCCAACGCAGCTCCTAGAAGAAACGTGTTTCTGACTCGCTGAGTCTCAACATAGATTCAACTCTCTTAGGTGAACGAACGCACAGCAGAGCAGTTTCAAGGAAACGTTTCTCCTGAGTTTTAGACGAAGTTTCCTGCTGTTTAGTACGTATGCCGGCATTGGGCTGGAAATACCGGTTTTGGGATTCTGCACAGAAACGGTTTGCAAACCGCTGAATCCACACGTGTGTTTAACTCTGTCAGTTGAATGCACACATTGACAACCATTCAGTTAGATAGCTCCGTTTTGGTTTTAGAAGCAGATATTTCTCTGTACAGCCTATGGTCCCATTCACTCGGGAATATCCCAACGCAGCTCCTAGAAGAAACGTGTTTCTGACTCTCTGAATCTCAACATAGATTCAACTCTCTTAGGTGAACGAACGCACAGCAGAGCAGTTTCAAGGAAACGTTTCTCCTGAGTTTTAGACGAAGTTTCCTGCTGTTTAGTACGTATGCCGGCATTGGGCTGGAAATACCGGTGTTGGGATTCTGCACAGAAAGGGTTTGCAAACCGCTGAATCCACACGTGACTTTAACTCTGTCAGTTGAACGCACACATTGACAACCATTCAGTTTGATAGCACCATTTTGGTTTTAGAAGCAGATATTTCTCTGTACAGCCTATGGTCCCATTCACTCGGGAATATCCCAACGCAGCTCCTAGAAGAAACGTGTTTCTGACTCGCTGAATCTCAACATAGATTCAACTCTCTTAAGTGAACGAACGCACAGCAGAGCAGTTTCAAGGAAACGTTTCTCCTGAGTTTTAGACGAAGTTTCCTGCTGTTTAGTACGTATGCCGGAATTGGGCTGGAAATACCGGTTTTGGGATTCTGCACAGAAAGGGTTTGCAAACCGCTGAATCCACACGTGAGTTTAACTCTGTCAGTTGAATTCACACCTTGACAACCATTCAGTTTGATAGCACCCTTTTGGTTTTAGAAGCAGATATTTCTCTGTACAGCCTATGGTCCCATACACTCGGGAATATCCCAACGCAGCTCCTAGAAGAAACGTGTATCTGACTCGCTGAATGTCAATATAGATTCAACTCTCTTAGGTATACGAACGCACAGCAGAGCAGTTTCAAGGAAACGTTTCTCCTGAGTTTTAGACGAAATTTCCTGCTGTTTAGTACGTATGCCGGCATTGGGCTGGAAATACCGGTTTTGGGATTCTGCACAGAAAGGGTTTGCAAACCGCTGAATCCACACGTGAGTTTAACTCTGTCAGTTGAATGCACACATTGACAACCATTCAGTTAGGTAGCTCCGTTTTGGTTTTAGGAGCAGATATTTCTCTGTACAGCCTATGGTCCCATTCACTCGGGAATATCCCAACGCAGCTCCTGGAAGAAACGTGTTTCTGACTCGCTGAATCTCAACATAGATTCAACTCTCTTAGGTGAACGAACGCACAGCAGAGCAGTTTCAAGGAAACGTTTCTCCTGAGTTTTAGACGAAGTTTCCTGCTGTTTAGTACGTATGCCGGCATTGGGCTGGAAATACCGGTTTTGGGATTCTGCACAGAAAGGGTTTGCAAACCGCTGAATCCACACGTGACTTTAACTCTGTCAGTTGAATGCACACATTGACAACCATTCAGTTTGATAGCACCCTTTTGGTTTTAGAAGCAGATATTTCTCTGTACAGCCTATGGTCCCATTCACTCGGGAATATCCCAACGCAGCTCCTAGAAGAAACGTGTTTCTGACTCGCTGAATCTCAACATAGATTCAACTCGCTTAGGTGAACGAACGCACAGCAGAGCAGTTTCAAGGAAACGTTTCTCCTGAGTTTTAGACGAAATTTCCTGCTGTTTAGTACGTATGCCGGCATTGGGCTGGAAATACCGGTTTTGGGATTCTGCACAGAAAGGGTTTGCAAACCGCTGAATCCACACGTGAGTTTAACTCTGTCAGTTGAATGCACGCAGTGACAACCATTCAGTTTGATAGCACCCTTTTGGTTTTAGAAGCAGATATTTCTCTGTACAGCCTATGGTCCCATTCACTCGGGAATATCCCAACGCAGCTCCTAGAAGAAACGTGTTTCTGACTCGCTGAATCTCAACATAGATTCAACTCTCTTAGGTGAACGAACGCACAGCAGAGCAGTTTCAAGGAAACGTTTCTCCTGAGTTTTAGACGAACTTACCTGCTGTTTAGTATGTATGCCGGCATTGGGCTGGAAATACCGGTTTTGGGATTCTGCACAGAAAGGGTTTGCAAACCGCTGAATACAAACGTGAGTTTAACTCTGTCAGTTGAATGCACACATTGACAACCATTCAGTTAGATAGCACCCTTTTGGTTTTACGAGCAGATATTTCTCTGTACAGCCTATGGTCCCATTCACTCGGGAATATCCCAACGCAGCTCCTAGAAGAAACGTGTTTCTGACTCGCTGAATCTCAACATAGATTCAACTCTCTTAGGTGAACGAACGCACAGCAGGGCAGTTTCAAGGAAACGTTTCTCCTGAGTTTTATACGAAGTTTCCTTCTGTTTAGTACGTATGCCGGCATTGGGCTGGAAATACCGGTTTTGGGATTCTGCACAGAAAGGGTTTGCAAACCGCTGAATCCACACGTGAGTTTAACTCTGTCAGTTGAATGCACACATTGACAACCATTCAGTTAGATAGCACCCTTTTGGTTTTACGAGCAGATATTTCTCTGTACAGCCTATGGTCCCATTCACTCGGGAATATCCCAACGCAGCTCCTAGAAGAAACGTGTTTCTGACTCGCTGAATCTCAACATAGATTCAACTCTCTTAGGTGAACGAACGCACAGCAGAGCAGTTTCAAGGAAACGTTTCTCCTGAGTTTTAGACGAAGTTTCCTGCTGTTTAGTACGTATGCCGGCATTGGGCTGGAAATACCGGTTTTGGGATTCTGCACAGAAACGGTTTGCAAACCGCTGAATCCACACGTGAGTTTATCTCTGTCAGTTGAATGCACACATTGACAACCATTCAGTTAGATAGCTCCGTTTTGGTTTTAGAAGCAGATATTTCTCTGTACAGCCTATGGTCCCATTCACTCGGGAATATCCCAACGCAGCTCCTAGAAGAAACGTGTTTCTGACTCGCTGAATCTCAACATAGATTCAACTCTCTTAGGTGAACGAACGCACAGCAGAGCAGTTTCAAGGAAACGTTTCTGCTGAGTTTTAGACGAAGTTTCCTGCTGTTTAGTACGTATGCCGGCATTGGGCTGGAAATACCGGTGTTGGGATTCTGCACAGAAATGGTTTGCAAACCGCTGAATCCACACGTGAGTTTAACTCTGTCAGTTGAATGCACACATTGACAACCATTCAGTTAGATAGCACCCTTTTGTTTTACGAGCAGATATTTCTCTGTACAGCCTATGGTCCCATTCACTCGGGAATATCCCAACGCAGCTCCTAGAAGAAACGTGTTTCTGACTCGCTGAATCTCAACATAGATTCAACTCTCTTAGGTCAACGGACGCACAGCAGAGCAGTTTCAAGGAAACGTTTCTCCTGAGTTTTAGACGAAGTTTCCTGCTGTTTAATACGTATGCCGGCATTGAGCTGGAAATACCGGTTTTCGGATTCTGCACAGAACGGGTTTGCAAACCGCTGAATCCACACGTGAGTTTAACTCTGTCAGTTGAATGCACACATTGACAACCATTCAGTTTGATAGCACCCTTTTGGTTTTAGGAGCAGATATTTCTCTGTACAGCCTATGGTCCCATTCACTCGGGAATATCCCAACGCAGCTCCTAGAAGAAACGTGTTTCTGACTCGCTGAATCTCAACATAGATTCAACTCTCTTAGGTGAACGAACGCAGAGCAGAGCAGTTTCAAGGAAACGTTTCTCCTGAGTTTTAGACGAAGTTTCCTGCTGTTTAGTACGTATGCCGGCATTGGGCTGGAAATACCGGTTTTGGGATTCTGCACAGAAACGGTTTGCAAACCGCTGAATCCACACGTGAGTTTAACGCTGTCAGTTGAATGCACACATTGACAACCATTCAGTTAGATAGCTCCGTTTTGGTTTTAGAAGCAGATATTTCTCTGTACAGCCTATGGTCCCATTCACTCGGGAATATCCCAACGCAGCTCCTAGAAGAAACGTGTTTCTGACTCGCTGAATCTCAACATAGATTCAACTCACTTAGGTGAACGAACGCACAGCAGAGCAGTTTCAAGGAAACGTTTCTCCTGAGTTTTAGACGAAGTTTCCTGCTGTTTAGTACGTATGCCGGCATTGGGCTGGAAATACCGGTGTTGGGATTCTGCACAGAAAGGGTTTGCAAACCGCTGAATCTACACGTGACTTTAACTCTGTCAGTTGAATGCACACATTGACAACCATTCAGTTTGATAGCACCCTTTTGGTTTTAGAAGCAGATATTTCTCTGTACAGCCTATGGTCCCATTCACTCGGGAATATCCCAACGCAGCTCCTAGAAGAAACGTGTTTCTGACTCGCTGAATCTCAACATAGATTCAACTCTCTTAGGTGAACGAACGCACAGCAGAGCAGTTTCAAGGAAGCTTTTCTCCTGAGTTTTAGACGAAGTTTCCTGCTGTTTAGTACGTATGCCGGCATTGGGCTGGAAATACCGGTTTGGGGATTCTGCACAGAAAGGATTTGCAAACCGCTGAATCCACACGTGAGTTTAACTCTGTCAGTTGAATGCACGCATTGACAACCATTCAGTTAGATAGCTCCGTTTTGGTTTTAGAAGCAGATATTTCTCTGTACAGCCTATGGTCCCATTCACTCGGGAATATCCCAACGCAGCTCCTAGAAGAAACGTGTTTCTGACTCGCTGAATCTCAACATAGATTCAACTCTCTTAGTTGAACGAACGCACAGCAGAGCAGTTTCAAGGAAACGTTTCTCCTGAGTTTTAGACGAAGTTTCCTGCTGTTTAGTACGTATGCCGGCATTGGGCTGGAAATACCGGTTTTGGGATTCTGTACAGAAACGGTTTGCAAACCGCTGAATCCACACGTGTGTTTAACTCTGTCAGTTGAATGCACACATTGACAACCATTCAGTTAGATAGCTCCGTTTTGGTTTTAGAAGCAGATATTTCTCTGTACAGCCTATGGTCCCATTCACTCGGGAATATCCCAACGCAGCTCCTAGAAGAAACGTGTTTCTGACTCGCTGAATCTCAACATAGATTCAACTCTCTTAGGTGAACGAACGCACAGCAGAGCAGTTTCAAGGAAACGTTTCTCCTGAGTTTTAGACGAAGTTTCCTGCTGTTTAGTACGTATGCCGGCATTGGGCTGGAAATACCGGTGTTGGGATTCTGCACAGAAAGGGTTTGCAAACCGCTGAATCCACACGTGAGTTTAACTCTGTCAGTTGAATTCACACATTGACAACCATTCAGTTAGATAGCACCCTTTTGGTTTTACGAGCAGATATTTCTCTGTACAGCCTATGGTCCCATTCACTCGGGAATATCCCAACGCAGCTCCTAGAAGAAACGTGTTTCTGACTCGCTGAATCTCAACATAGATTCAACTCTCTTAGGTGAACGAACGCACAGCAGAGCAGTTTCAAGGAAGCTTTTCTCCTGAGTTTTAGACGAAGTTTCCTGCTGTTTAGTACGTATGCCGGCATTGGGCTGGAAATACCGGTTTGGGGATTCTGCACAGAAAGGATTTGCAAACCGCTGAATCCACACGTGAGTTTAACTCTGTCAGTTGAATGCACGCATTGACAACCATTCAGTTTGATAGCACCCTTTTGGTTTTAGAAGCAGATATTTCTCTGTACAGCCTATGGTCCCATTCACTCGGGAATATCCCAACGCAGCTCCTAGAAGAAACGTGTTTCTGACTCGCTGAATCTCAACATAGACTCAACTCTCTTAGGTGAACGAACGCACAGCAGAGCAGTTTCAAGGAAACGTTTCTCCTGAGTTTTAGACGAAGTTTCCTGCTGTTTACTACGTATTCCGGCATTGGGCTGGAAATACCGGTTTTGGGATTCTGCACAGAAAGGGTTTGCAAACCGCTGAATCCACACGTGAGTTTAACTCTGTCAGTTGAATGCACACATTGACAACCATTCAGTTAGATAGCTCCGTTGTCGTTTTAGAAGCAGATATTTCTCTGTACAGCCTATGGTCCCATTCACTCGGGAATATCCCAACGCAGCTCCTAGAAGAAACGTGTTTCTGACTCGCTGAATCTCAACATAGATTCAACTCTCTTAGGTGAACGAACGCACAGCAGAGCAGTTTCAAGGAAGCTTTTCTCCTGAGTTTTAGACGAAGTTTCCTGCTGTTTAGTACGTATGCCGGCATTGGGCTGGAAATACCGGTTTTGGGATTCTGCACAGAAAGGGTTTGCAAACCGCTGAATCCACACGTGAGTTTAACTCTGTCAGTGGAATGCACGCATTGGCAACCATTCAGTTTGATAGCACCCTTTTGGTTTTAGAAGCAGATATTTCTCTGTACAGCCTATGGTCCCATTCACTCGGGAATATCCCAACGCAGCTCCTAGAAGAAACGTGTTTCTGACTCGCTGAATCTCAACATAGATTCAACTCTCTTAGGTCAACGGACGCACAGCAGAGCAGTTTCAAGGAAACGTTTCTCCTGAGTTTTAGACGAAGTTTCCTGCTGTTTAGTACGTATGCCGGCATTGGGCTGGAAATACCGGTTTTGGGATTCTGCACAGAAAGGGTTTGCAAACCGCTGAATCCACACGTGAGTTTAACTCTGTCAGTTGAATGCACGCAGTGACAACCATTCAGTTTGATAGCACCCTTTTGGTTTTAGAAGCAGATATTTCTCTGTACAGCCTATGGTCCCATTCACTCGGGAATATCCCAACGCAGCTCCTAGAAGAAACGTGTTTCTGACTCGCTGAATCTCAACATAGATTCAACTCTCTTAGGTGAACGAACGCACAGCAGAGCAGTTTCAAGGAAACGTTTCTCCTGAGTTTTAGACGAACTTACCTGCTGTTTAGTATGTATGCCGGCATTGGGCTGGAAATACCGGTTTTGGGATTCTGCACAGAAAGGGTTTGCAAACCGCTGAATACAAACGTGAGTTTAACTCTGTCAGTTGAATGCACACATTGACAACCATTCAGTTAGATAGCACCCTTTTGGTTTTACGAGCAGATATTTCTCTGTACAGCCTATGGTCCCATTCACTCGGGAATATCCCAACGCAGATCCTAGAAGAAACGTGTTTCTGACTCGCTGAATCTCAACATAGATTCAACTCTCTTAGGTGAACGAACGCACAGCAGGGCAGTTTCAAGGAAACGTTTCTCCTGAGTTTTATACGAAGTTTCCTGCTGTTTAGTACGTATGCCGGCATTGGGCTGGAAATACCGGTTTTGGGATTCTGCACAGAAAGGGTTTGCAAACCGCTGAATCCACACGTGAGTTTAACTCTGTCAGTTGAATGCACACATTGACAACCATTCAGTTAGATAGCACCCTTTTGGTTTTACGAGCAGATATTTCTCTGTACAGCCTATGGTCCCATTCACTCGGGAATATCCCAACGCAGCTCCTAGAAGAAACGTGTTTCTGACTCGCTGAATCTCAACATAGATTCAACTCTCTTAGGTGAACGAACGCACAGCAGAGCAGTTTCAAGGAAACGTTTCTCCTGAGTTTTAGACGAAGTTTCCTGCTGTTTAGTACGTATGCCGGCATTGGGCTGGAAATACCGGTTTTGGGATTCTGCACAGAAACGGTTTGCAAACCGCTGAATCCACACGTGAGTTTATCTCTGTCAGTTGAATGCACACATTGACAACCATTCAGTTAGATAGCTCCGTTTTGGTTTTAGAAGCAGATATTTCTCTGTACAGCCTATGGTCCCATTCACTCGGGAATATCCCAACGCAGCTCCTAGAAGAAACGTGTTTCTGACTCGCTGAATCTCAACATAGATTCAACTCTCTTAGTTGAACGAACGCACAGCAGAGCAGTTTCAAGGAAACGTTTCTCCTGAGTTTTAGACGAAGTTTCCTGCTGTTTAGTACGTATGCCGGCATTGGGCTGGAAATACCGGTTTTGGGATTCTGTACAGAAAGGGTTTGCAAACCGCTGAATCCACACGTGAGTTTAACTCTGTCAGTTGAATGCACACATTGACAACCATTCAGTTAGATAGCTCCGTTTTGGTTTTAGAAGCAGATATTTCTCTGTACAGCCTATGGTCCCATTCACTCGGGAATATCCCAACGCAGCTCCTAGAAGAAACGTGTTTCTGACTCGCTGAATCTCAACATAGATTCAACTCTCTTAGGTGAACGAACGCACAGCAGAGCAGTTTCAAGGAAACGTTTCTCCTGAGTTTTAGACGAAGTTTCCTGCTGTTTAGTACGTATGCCGGCATTGGGCTGGAAATACCGGTGTTGGGATTCTGCACAGAAAGGGTTTGCAAACCGCTGAATCCACACGTGAGTTTAACTCTGTCAGTTGAATTCACACATTGACAACCATTCAGTTAGATAGCACCCTTTTGGTTTTACGAGCAGATATTTCTCTGTACAGCCTATGGTCCCATTCACTCGGTAATATCCCAACGCAGCTCCTAGAAGAAACGTGTTTCTGACTCGCTGAATCTCAACATAGATTCAACTCTCTTAGGTGAACGAACGCACAGCAGAACAGTTTCAAGGAAGCTTTTCTCCTGAGTTTTAGACGAAGTTTCCTGCTGTTTAGTACGTATGCCGGCATTGGGCTGGAAATACCGGTTTGGGGATTCTGCACAGAAAGGATTTGCAAACCGCTGAATCCACACGTGAGTTTAACTCTGTCAGTTGAATGCACGCATTGACAACCATTCAGTTTGATAGCACCCTTTTGGTTTAGAAGCAGATATTTCTCTGTACAGCCTATGGTCCCATTCACTCGGGAATATCCCAACGCAGCTCCTAGAAGAAACGTGTTTCTGACTCGCTGAATCTCAACATAGACTCAACTCTCTTAGGTGAACGAACGCACAGCAGAGCAGTTTCAAGGAAACGTTTCTCCTGAGTTTTAGACGAAGTTTCCTGCTGTTTACTACGTATGCCGGCATTGGGCTGGAAATACCGGTTTTGGGATTCTGCACAGAAAGGGTTTGCAAACCGCTGAATCCAAACGTGAGTTTAACTCTGTCAGTTGAATGCACACATTGACAACCATTCAGTTAGATAGCACCCTTTTGGTTTTACGAGCAGATATTTCTCTGTACAGCCTATGGTCCCATTCACTCGGGAATATCCCAACGCAGCTCCTAGAAGAAACGTGTGTCTGACTCGCTGAATGTCAACATAGATTCAACTCTCTTAGGTGAACGAACGCACAGCAGAGCAGTTTCAAGGAAACGTTTCTCCTGAGTTTTAGACGAAGTTTCCTGCTGTTTAGTACGTATGCCGGCATTGGGCTGGAAATACCGGTGTTGGGATTCTGCACAGAAACGGTTTGCAAACCGCTGAATCCACACGTGAGTTTAACTCTGTCAGTTGAATGCACACATTGACAACCATTCAGTTAGATAGCTCCGTTGTGGTTTTAGAAGCAGATATTTCTCTGTACAGCCTATGGTCCCATTCACTCGGGAATATCCCAACGCAGCTCCTAGAAGAAACGTGTTTCTGACTCGCTGAATCTCAACATAGATTCAACTCTCTTAGGTGAACGAACGCACAGCAGAGCAGTTTCAAGGAAGCTTTTCTCCTGAGTTTTAGACGAAGTTTCCTGCTGTTTAGTACGTATGCCGGCATTGGGCTGGAAATACCGGTTTTGGGATTCTGCACAGAAAGGGTTTGGAAACCGCTGAATCCACACGTGAGTTTAACTCTGTCAGTGGAATGCACGCATTGACAACCATTCAGTTTGATAGCACCCTTTTGGTTTTAGAAGCAGATATTTCTCTGTACAGCCTATGGTCCCATTCACTCGGGAATATCCCAACGCAGCTCCTAGAAGAAACGTGTTTCTGACTCGCTGAATCTCAACATAGATTCAACTCTCTTAGGTCAACGGACGCACAGCAGAGCAGTTTCAAGGAAACGTTTCTCCTGAGTTTTAGACGAAGTTTCCTGCTGTTTAGTACGTATGCCGGCATTGGGCTGGAAATACCGGTTTTGGGATTCTGCACAGAAAGGGTTTGCAAACCGCTGAATCCACACGTGACTTTAACTCTGTCAGTTGAATGCACACATTGACAACCATTCACTTTGATAGCACCGTTTTGGTTTTAGGAGCAGATATTTCTCTGTACAGCCTATGGTCCCATTCACTCGGGAATATCCCAACGCAGCTCCTAGAAGAAACGTGTTTCTGACTCGCTGAATCTCAACATAGATTCAACTCTCTTAGGTGAACGAACGCACAGCAGAGCAGTTTCAAGGAAACGTTTCTCCTGAATTTTAGACGAAGTTTCCTCCTGTTTAGTACGTATGCCGGCATTGGGCTGGAAATACCGGTTTTGGGATTCTGCACAGAAACGGTTTGCAAACCGCTGAATCCACACGTGAGTTTAACTCTGTCAGTTGAATGCACACATTGACAACCATTCAGTTAGATAGCTCCGTTTTGGTTTTAGAAGCAGATATTTCTCTGTACAGCCTATGGTCCCATTCACTCGGGACTATCCCAACGCAGCTCCTAGAAGAAACGTGTTTCTGACTCGCTGAATCTCAACATAGATTCAACTCTCTTAGGTCAACGGACGCACAGCAGAGCAGTTTCAAGGAAACGTTTCTCCTGAGTTTTAGACGAAGTTTCCTGCTGTTTAGTACGTATGCCGGCATTGGGCTGGAAATACCGGGTTTGGGATTCTGCACAAAAAGGGTTTGCAAACCGCTGAATCCACACGTGAGTTTAACTCTGTCAGTTGAATGCACACATTGACAACCATTCAGTTTGATAGCACCCTTTTGGTTTTAGAAGCAGATATTTCTCTGTACAGCCTATGGTCCCATTCACTCGGGAATATCCCAACGCAGCTCCTGGAAGAAACGTGTTTCTGACTCGCTGAATCTCAACATAGATTCAACTCTCTTAGGTGAACGAACGCACAGCAGAGCAGTTTCAAGGAAACGTTTCTCCTGAGTTTTAGACGAAGTTTCCTGCTGTTTAGTACGTATGCCGGCATTGGGCTGGAAATACCGGTGTTGGGATTCTGCACAGAAAGGGTTTGCAAACCGCTGAATCCACACGTGACTTTAACTCTGTCAGTTGAATGCACACATTGACAACCATTCAGTTTGATAGCACCCTTTTGGTTTTAGAAGCAGATATTTCTCTGTACAGCCTATGGTCCCATTCACTCGGGAATATCCCAACGCAGCTCCTAGAAGAAACGTGTTTCTGACTCGCTGAATCTCAACATAGATTCAACTCTCTTAGGTGAACGAACGCACAGCAGAGCAGTTTCAAGGAAACGTTTCTCCTGAGTTTTAGACGAAGTTTCCTGCTGTTTAGTACGTATGCCGGCATTGGGCTGGAAATACCGGTTTTGGGATTCTGCACAGAAAGGTTTTGCAAACCGCTGAATCCACACGTGAGTTTAACTCTGTCAGTTGAATGCACGCATTGACAACCATTCAGTTTGATAGCACCCTTTTGGTTTTAGAAGTAGATATTTCTCTGTACAGCCTATGGTCCCATTCACTCGGGAATATCCCAACGCAGCTCCTAGAAGAAACGTGTTTCTGACTCGCTGAATCTCAACATAGATTCAACTCTCTTAGGTGAACGAACGCACAGCAGGGCAGTTTCAAGGAAACGTTTCTCCTGAGTTTTAGACGAAGTTTCCTGCTGTTTAGTACGTATGCCGGCATTGGGCTGGAAATACCGGTTTTGGGATTCTGCACAGAAACGGTTTGCAAACCGCTGAATGCACACGTGAGTTTAACTCTGTCAGTTGAATGCACACATTGACAACCATTCAGTTAGATAGCTCCGTTTTGGTTTTAGAAGCAGATATTTCTCTGTACAGCCTATGGTCCCATTCACTCGGGAATATCCCAACGCAGCTCCTAGAAGAAACGTGTTTCTGACTCGCTGAATCTCAACATAGATTCAACTCTCTTAGGTGAACGAACGCACAGCAGAGCAGTTTCAAGGAAGCTTTTCTCCTGAGTTTTAGACGAAGTTTCCTGCTGTTTAGTACGTATGCCGGCATTGGGCTGGAAATACCGGTTTTGGGATTCTGCACAGAAAGGGTTTGCAAACCGCTGAATCCACACGTGAGTTTAACTCTGTCAGTGGAATGCACGCATTGACAACCATTCAGTTTGATAGCACCCTTTTGGTTTTAGAAGCAGATATTTCTCTGTACAGCCTATGGTCCCGTTCACTCGGGAATATCCCAACGCAGCTCCTAGAAGAAACGTGTTTCTGACTCGCTGAATCTCAACATAGATTCAACTCTCTTAGGTCAACGGACGCACAGCAGAGCAGTTTCAAGGAAACGTTTCTCCTGAGTTTTAGACGAAGTTTCCTGCTGTTTAGTACGTATGCCGGCATTGGGCTGGATATACCGGTTTTGGGATTCTGCACAGAAAGGGTTTGCAAACCGCTGAATCCACACGTGACTTTAACTCTGTCAGTTGAATGCACACATTGACAACCATTCACTTTGATAGCACCGTTTTGGTTTTAGGAGCAGATATTTCTCTGTACAGCCTATGGTCCCATTCACTCGGGAATATCCCAACGCAGCTCCTAGAAGAAACGTGTTTCTGACTCGCTGAATCTCAACATAGATTCAACTCTCTTAGGTGAACGAACGCACAGCAGAGCAGTTTCAAGGAAACGTTTCTCCTGAGTTTTAGACGAAGTTTCCTGCTGTTTAGTACGTATGCCGGCATTGGGCTGGAAATACCGGTTTTGGGATTCTGCACAGAAACGGTTTGCAAACCGCTGAATCCACACGTGAGTTTAACTCTGTCAGTTGAATGCACACATTGACAACCATTCAGTTAGATAGCTCCGTTTTGGTTTTAGAAGCAGATATTTCTCTGTACAGCCTATGGTCCCATTCACTCGGGAATATCCCAACGCAGCTCCTAGAAGAAACGTGTTTCTGACTCGCTGAATCTCAACATAGATTCAACTCTCTTAGGTCAACGGACGCACAGCAGAGCAGTTTCAAGGAAACGTTTCTCCTGAGTTTTAGACGAAGTTTCCTGCTGTTTAGTACGTATGCCGGCATTGGGCTGGAAATACCGGGTTTGGGATTCTGCACAAAAAGGGTTTGCAAACCGCTGAATCCACACGTGAGTTTAACTCTGTCAGTTGAATGCACACATTGACAACCATTCAGTTTGATAGCACCCTTTTGGTTTTAGAAGCAGATATTTCTCTGTACAGCCTATGGTCCCATTCACTCGGGAATATCCCAACGCAGCTCCTGGAAGAAACGTGTTTCTGACTCGCTGAATCTCAACATAGATTCAACTCTCTTAGGTGAACGAACGCACAGCAGAGCAGTTTCAAGGAAACGTTTCTCCTGAGTTTTAGACGAAGTTTCCTGCTGTTTAGTACGTATGCCGGCATTGGGCTGGAAATACCGGTGTTGGGATTCTGCACAGAAAGGGTTTGCAAACCGCTGAATCCACACGTGACTTTAACTCTGTCAGTTGAATGCACACATTGACAACCATTCAGTTTGATAGCACCATTTTGGTTTTAGAAGCAGATATTTCTCTGTACAGCCTATGGTCCCATTCACTCGGGAATATCCCAACGCAGCTCCTAGAAGAAACGTGTTTCTGACTCGCTGAATCTCAACATAGATTCAACTCTCTTAGGTGAACGAACGCACAGCAGAGCAGTTTCAAGGAAACGTTTCTCCTGAGTTTTAGACGAAGTTTCCTGCTGTTTATTACGTATGCCGGCATTGGGCTGGAAATACCGGTTTTGGGATTCTGCACAGAAAGGTTTTGCAAACCGCTGAATCCACACGTGAGTTTAACTCTGTCAGTTGAATGCACGCATTGACAACCATTCAGTTTGATAGCACCCTTTTGGTTTTAGAAGTAGATATTTCTCTGTACAGCCTATGGTCCCATTCACTCGGGAATATCCC
Source organism: Aotus nancymaae (assembly GCF_030222135.1). Taxonomy (NCBI): domain Eukaryota; kingdom Metazoa; phylum Chordata; class Mammalia; order Primates; family Aotidae; genus Aotus; species Aotus nancymaae. The sequence goes on along the minus strand of NW_026988549.1, from coordinate 1,945,956 downwards.
AACGCAGCTCCTAGAAGAAACGTGTTTCTGACTCGCTGAATCTCAACATAGATTCAACTCTCTTAGGTGAACGAACGCACAGCAGGGCAGTTTCAAGGAAACGTTTCTCCTGAGTTTTAGACGAAGTTTCCTGCTGTTTAGTACGTATGCCGGCATTGGGCTGGAAATACCGGTTTTGGGATTCTGCACAGAAACGGTTTGCAAACCGCTGAATGCACACGTGAGTTTAACTCTGTCAGTTGAATGCACACATTGACAACCATTCAGTTAGATAGCTCCGTTTTGGTTTTAGAAGCAGATATTTCTCTGTACAGCCTATGGTCCCATTCACTCGGGAATATCCCAACGCAGCTCCTAGAAGAAACGTGTTTCTGACTCGCTGAATCTCAACATAGATTCAACTCTCTTAGGTGAACGAACGCACAGCAGAGCAGTTTCAAGGAAGCTTTTCTCCTGAGTTTTAGACGAAGTTTCCTGCTGTTTAGTACGTATGCCGGCATTGGGCTGGAAATACCGGTTTTGGGATTCTGCACAGAAAGGGTTTGCAAACCGCTGAATCCACACGTGAGTTTAACTCTGTCAGTGGAATGCACGCATTGACAACCATTCAGTTTGATAGCACCCTTTTGGTTTTAGAAGCAGATATTTCTCTGTACAGCCTATGGTCCCGTTCACTCGGGAATATCCCAACGCAGCTCCTAGAAGAAACGTGTTTCTGACTCGCTGAATCTCAACATAGATTCAACTCTCTTAGGTCAACGGACGCACAGCAGAGCAGTTTCAAGGAAACGTTTCTCCTGAGTTTTAGACGAAGTTTCCTGCTGTTTAGTACGTATGCCGGCATTGGGCTGGAAATACCGGTTTTGGGATTCTGCACAGAAAGGGTTTGCAAACCGCTGAATCCACACGTGACTTTAACTCTGTCAGTTGAATGCACACATTGACAACCATTCACTTTGATAGCACCGTTTTGGTTTTAGGAGCAGATATTTCTCTGTACAGCCTATGGTCCCATTCACTCGGGAATATCCCAACGCAGCTCCTAGAAGAAACGTGTTTCTGACTCGCTGAATCTCAACATAGATTCAACTCTCTTAGGTGAACGAACGCACAGCAGAGCAGTTTCAAGGAAACGTTTCTCCTGAGTTTTAGACGAAGTTTCCTGCTGTTTAGTACGTATGCCGGCATTGGGCTGGAAATACCGGTTTTGGGATTCTGCACAGAAACGGTTTGCAAACCGCTGAATCCACACGTGAGTTTAACTCTGTCAGTTGAATGCACACATTGACAACCATTCAGTTAGATAGCTCCGTTTTGGTTTTAGAAGCAGATATTTCTCTGTACAGCCTATGGTCCCATTCACTCGGGAATATCCCAACGCAGCTCCTAGAAGAAACGTGTTTCTGACTCGCTGAATCTCAACATAGATTCAACTCTCTTAGGTCAACGGACGCACAGCAGAGCAGTTTCAAGGAAACGTTTCTCCTGAGTTTTAGACGAAGTTTCCTGCTGTTTAGTACGTATGCCGGCATTGGGCTGGAAATACCGGGTTTGGGATTCTGCACAAAAAGGGTTTGCAAACCGCTGAATCCACACGTGACTTTAACTCTGTCAGTTGAATGCACACATTGACAACCATTCAGTTTGATAGCACCCTTTTGGTTTTAGAAGCAGATATTTCTCTGTACAGCCTATGGTCCCATTCACTCGGGAATATCCCAACGCAGCTCCTGGAAGAAACGTGTTTCTGACTCGCTGAATCTCAACATAGATTCAACTCTCTTAGGTGAACGAACGCACAGCAGAGCAGTTTCAAGGAAACGTTTCTCCTGAGTTTTAGACGAAGTTTCCTGCTGTTTAGTACGTATGCCGGCATTGGGCTGGAAATACCGGTTTTGGGATTCTGCACAGAAAGGGTTTGCAAACCGCTGAATCCACACGTGACTTTAACTCTGTCAGTTGAATGCACACATTGACAACCATTCAGTTTGATAGCACCATTTTGGTTTTAGAAGCAGATATTTCTCTGTACAGCCTATGGTCCCATTCACTCGGGAATATCCCAACGCAGCTCCTAGAAGAAACGTGTTTCTGACTCGCTGAATCTCAACATAGATTCAACTCTCTTAGGTGAACGAACGCACAGCAGAGCAGTTTCAAGGAAACGTTTCTCCTGAGTTTTAGACGAAGTTTCCTGCTGTTTAGTACGTATGCCGGCATTGGGCTGGAAATACCGGTTTTGGGATTCTGCACAGAAAGGTTTTGCAAACCGCTGAATCCACACGTGAGTTTAACTCTGTCAGTTGAATGCACGCATTGACAACCATTCAGTTTGATAGCACCCTTTTGGTTTTAGAAGTAGATATTTCTCTGTACAGCCTATGGTCCCATTCACTCGGGAATATCCCAACGCAGCTCCTAGAAGAAACGTGTTTCTGACTCGCTGAATCTCAACATAGATTCAACTCTCTTAGGTGAACGAACGCACAGCAGGGCAGTTTCAAGGAAACGTTTCTCCTGAGTTTTAGACGAAGTTTCCTGCTGTTTAGTACGTATGCCGGCATTGGGCTGGAAATACCGGGTTTGGGATTCTGCACAAAAAGGGTTTGCAAACCGCTGAATCCACACGTGAGTTTAACTCTGTCAGTTGAATGCACACATTGACAACCATTCAGTTTGATAGCACCCTTTTGGTTTTAGAAGCAGATATTTCTCTGTACAGCCTATGGTCCCATTCACTCGGGAATATCCCAACGCAGCTCCTGGAAGAAACGTGTTTCTGACTCGCTGAATCTCAACATAGATTCAACTCTCTTAGGTGAACGAACGCACAGCAGAGCAGTTTCAAGGAAACGTTTCTCCTGAGTTTTAGACGAAGTTTCCTGCTGTTTAGTACGTATGCCGGCATTGGGCTGGAAATACCGGTGTTGGGATTCTGCACAGAAAGGGTTTGCAAACCGCTGAATCCACACGTGACTTTAACTCTGTCAGTTGAATGCACACATTGACAACCATTCAGTTTGATAGCACCATTTTGGTTTTAGAAGCAGATATTTCTCTGTACAGCCTATGGTCCCATTCACTCGGGAATATCCCAACGCAGCTCCTAGAAGAAACGTGTTTCTGACTCGCTGAATCTCAACATAGATTCAACTCTCTTAGGTGAACGAACGCACAGCAGAGCAGTTTCAAGGAAACGTTTCTCCTGAGTTTTAGACGAAGTTTCCTGCTGTTTAGTACGTATGCCGGCATTGGGCTGGAAATACCGGTTTTGGGATTCTGCACAGAAAGGTTTTGCAAACCGCTGAATCCACACGTGAGTTTAACTCTGTCAGTTGAATGCACGCATTGACAACCATTCAGTTTGATAGCACCCTTTTGGTTTTAGAAGTAGATATTTCTCTGTACAGCCTATGGTCCCATTCACTCGGGAATATCCCAACGCAGCTCCTAGAAGAAACGTGTTTCTGACTCGCTGAATCTCAACATAGATTCAACTCTCTTAGGTGAACGAACGCACAGCAGGGCAGTTTCAAGGAAACGTTTCTCCTGAGTTTTAGACGAAGTTTCCTGCTGTTTAGTACGTATGCCGGCATTGGGCTGGAAATACCGGTTTTGGGATTCTGCACAGAAACGGTTTGCAAACCGCTGAATGCACACGTGAGCTTAACTCTGTCAGTTGAATGCACACATTGACAACCATTCAGTTAGATAGCTCCGTTTTGGTTTTAGAAGCAGATATTTCTCTGTACAGCCTATGGTCCCATTCACTCGGGAATATCCCAACGCAGCTCCTAGAAGAAACGTGTTTCTGACTCGCTGAATCTCAACATAGATTCAACTCTCTTAGGTGAACGAACGCACAGCAGAGCAGTTTCAAGGAAGCTTTTCTCCTGAGTTTTAGACGAAGTTTCCTGCTGTTTAGTACGTATGCCGGCATTGGGCTGGAAATACCGGTTTTGGGATTCTGCACAGAAAGGGTTTGCAAACCGCTGAATCCACACGTGAGTTTAACTCTGTCAGTGGAATGCACGCATTGACAACCATTCAGTTTGATAGCACCCTTTTGGTTTTAGAAGCAGATATTTCTCTGTACAGCCTATGGTCCCGTTCACTCGGGAATATCCCAACGCAGCTCCTAGAAGAAACGTGTTTCTGACTCGCTGAATCTCAACATAGATTCAACTCTCTTAGGTCAACGGACGCACAGCAGAGCAGTTTCAAGGAAACGTTTCTCCTGAGTTTTAGACGAAGTTTCCTGCTGTTTAGTACGTATGCCGGCATTGGGCTGGAAATACCGGTTTTGGGATTCTGCACAGAAAGGGTTTGCAAACCGCTGAATCCACACGTGACTTTAACTCTGTCAGTTGAATGCACACATTGACAACCATTCACTTTGATAGCACCGTTTTGGTTTTAGGAGCAGATATTTCTCTGTACAGCCTATGGTCCCATTCACTCGGGAATATCCCAACGCAGCTCCTAGAAGAAACGTGTTTCTGACTCGCTGAATCTCAACATAGATTCAACTCTCTTAGGTGAACGAACGCACAGCAGAGCAGTTTCAAGGAAACGTTTCTCCTGAGTTTTAGACGAAGTTTCCTGCTGTTTAGTACGTATGCCGGCATTGGGCTGGAAATACCGGTTTTGGGATTCTGCACAGAAACGGTTTGCAAACCGCTGAATCCACACGTGAGTTTAACTCTGTCAGTTGAATGCACACATTGACAACCATTCAGTTAGATAGCTCCGTTTTGGTTTTAGAAGCAGATATTTCTCTGTACAGCCTATGGTCCCATTCACTCGGGAATATCCCAACGCAGCTCCTAGAAGAAACGTGTTTCTGACTCGCTGAATCTCAACATAGATTCAACTCTCTTAGGTCAACGGACGCACAGCAGAGCAGTTTCAAGGAAACGTTTCTCCTGAGTTTTAGACGAAGTTTCCTGCTGTTTAGTACGTATGCCGGCATTGGGCTGGAAATACCGGGTTTGGGATTCTGCACAAAAAGGGTTTGCAAACCGCTGAATCCACACGTGAGTTTAACTCTGTCAGTTGAATGCACACATTGACAACCATTCAGTTTGATAGCACCCTTTTGGTTTTAGAAGCAGATATTTCTCTGTACAGCCTATGGTCCCATTCACTCGGGAATATCCCAACGCAGCTCCTGGAAGAAACGTGTTTCTGACTCGCTGAATCTCAACATAGATTCAACTCTCTTAGGTGAACGAACGCACAGCAGAGCAGTTTCAAGGAAACGTTTCTCCTGAGTTTTAGACGAAGTTTCCTGCTGTTTAGTACGTATGCCGGCATTGGGCTGGAAATACCGGTGTTGGGATTCTGCACAGAAAGGGTTTGCAAACCGCTGAATCCACACGTGACTTTAACTCTGTCAGTTGAATGCACACATTGACAACCATTCAGTTTGATAGCACCATTTTGGTTTTAGAAGCAGATATTTCTCTGTACAGCCTATGGTCCCATTCACTCGGGAATATCCCAACGCAGCTCCTAGAAGAAACGTGTTTCTGACTCGCTGAATCTCAACATAGATTCAACTCTCTTAGGTGAACGAACGCACAGCAGAGCAGTTTCAAGGAAACGTTTCTCCTGAGTTTTAGACGAAGTTTCCTGCTGTTTAGTACGTATGCCGGCATTGGGCTGGAAATACCGGTTTTGGGATTCTGCACAGAAAGGTTTTGCAAACCGCTGAATCCACACGTGAGTTTAACTCTGTCAGTTGAATGCACGCATTGACAACCATTCAGTTTGATAGCACCCTTTTGGTTTTAGAAGTAGATATTTCTCTGTACAGCCTATGGTCCCATTCACTCGGGAATATCCCAACGCAGCTCCTAGAAGAAACGTGTTTCTGACTCGCTGAATCTCAACATAGATTCAACTCTCTTAGGTGAACGAACGCACAGCAGGGCAGTTTCAAGGAAACGTTTCTCCTGAGTTTTAGACGAAGTTTCCTGCTGTTTAGTACGTATGCCGGCATTGGGCTGGAAATACCGGTTTTGGGATTCTGCACAGAAACGGTTTGCAAACCGCTGAATGCACACGTGAGTTTAACTCTGTCAGTTGAATGCACACATTGACAACCATTCAGTTAGATAGCTCCGTTTTGGTTTTAGAAGCAGATATTTCTCTGTACAGCCTATGGTCCCATTCACTCGGGAATATCCCAACGCAGCTCCTAGAAGAAACGTGTTTCTGACTCGCTGAATCTCAACATAGATTCAACTCTCTTAGGTGAACGAACGCACAGCAGAGCAGTTTCAAGGAAGCTTTTCTCCTGAGTTTTAGACGAAGTTTCCTGCTGTTTAGTACGTATGCCGGCATTGGGCTGGAAATACCGGTTTTGGGATTCTGCACAGAAAGGGTTTGCAAACCGCTGAATCCACACGTGAGTTTAACTCTGTCAGTGGAATGCACGCATTGACAACCATTCAGTTTGATAGCACCCTTTTGGTTTTAGAAGCAGATATTTCTCTGTACAGCCTATGGTCCCGTTCACTCGGGAATATCCCAACGCAGCTCCTAGAAGAAACGTGTTTCTGACTCGCTGAATCTCAACATAGATTCAACTCTCTTAGGTCAACGGACGCACAGCAGAGCAGTTTCAAGGAAACGTTTCTCCTGAGTTTTAGACGAAGTTTCCTGCTGTTTAGTACGTATGCCGGCATTGGGCTGGAAATACCGGTTTTGGGATTCTGCACAGAAAGGGTTTGCAAACCGCTGAATCCACACGTGACTTTAACTCTGTCAGTTGAATGCACACATTGACAACCATTCACTTTGATAGCACCGTTTTGGTTTTAGGAGCAGATATTTCTCTGTACAGCCTATGGTCCCATTCACTCGGGAATATCCCAACGCAGCTCCTAGAAGAAACGTGTTTCTGACTCGCTGAATCTCAACATAGATTCAACTCTCTTAGGTGAACGAACGCACAGCAGAGCAGTTTCAAGGAAACGTTTCTCCTGAGTTTTAGACGAAGTTTCCTGCTGTTTAGTACGTATGCCGGCATTGGGCTGGAAATACCGGTTTTGGGATTCTGCACAGAAACGGTTTGCAAACCGCTGAATCCACACGTGAGTTTAACTCTGTCAGTTGAATGCACACATTGACAACCATTCAGTTAGATAGCTCCGTTTTGGTTTTAGAAGCAGATATTTCTCTGTACAGCCTATGGTCCCATTCACTCGGGAATATCCCAACGCAGCTCCTAGAAGAAACGTGTTTCTGACTCGCTGAATCTCAACATAGATTCAACTCTCTTAGGTCAACGGACGCACAGCAGAGCAGTTTCAAGGAAACATTTCTCCTGAGTTTTAGACGAAGTTTCCTGCTGTTTAGTACGTATGCCGGCATTGGGCTGGAAATACCGGGTTTGGGATTCTGCACAAAAAGGGTTTGCAAACCGCTGAATCCACACGTGACTTTAACTCTGTCAGTTGAATGCACACATTGACAACCATTCAGTTTGATAGCACCCTTTTGGTTTTAGAAGCAGATATTTCTCTGTACAGCCTATGGTCCCATTCACTCGGGAATATCCCAACGCAGCTCCTGGAAGAAACGTGTTTCTGACTCGCTGAATCTCAACATAGATTCAACTCTCTTAGGTGAACGAACGCACAGCAGAGCAGTTTCAAGGAAACGTTTCTCCTGAGTTTTAGACGAAGTTTCCTGCTGTTTAGTACGTATGCCGGCATTGGGCTGGAAATACCGGTTTTGGGATTCTGCACAGAAAGGGTTTGCAAACCGCTGAATCCACACGTGACTTTAACTCTGTCAGTTGAATGCACACATTGACAACCATTCAGTTTGATAGCACCATTTTGGTTTTAGAAGCAGATATTTCTCTGTACAGCCTATGGTCCCATTCACTCGGGAATATCCCAACGCAGCTCCTAGAAGAAACGTGTTTCTGACTCGCTGAATCTCAACATAGATTCAACTCTCTTAGGTGAACGAACGCACAGCAGAGCAGTTTCAAGGAAACGTTTCTCCTGAGTTTTAGACGAAGTTTCCTGCTGTTTAGTACGTATGCCGGCATTGGGCTGGAAATACCGGTTTTGGGATTCTGCACAGAAAGGTTTTGCAAACCGCTGAATCCACACGTGAGTTTAACTCTGTCAGTTGAATGCACGCATTGACAACCATTCAGTTTGATAGCACCCTTTTGGTTTTAGAAGTAGATATTTCTCTGTACAGCCTATGGTCCCATTCACTCGGGAATATCCCAACGCAGCTCCTAGAAGAAACGTGTTTCTGACTCGCTGAATCTCAACATAGATTCAACTCTCTTAGGTGAACGAACGCACAGCAGGGCAGTTTCAAGGAAACGTTTCTCCTGAGTTTTAGACGAAGTTTCCTGCTGTTTAGTACGTATGCCGGCATTGGGCTGGAAATACCGGTTTTCGGATTCTGCACAGAAAGGGTTTGGAAACCGCTGAATCCACACGTGAGTTTAACTCTGTCAGTTGAATGCACACATTGACAACCATTCAGTTTGCTAGCACCCTTTTGGTTTTAGAAGCAGATATTTCTCTGTACAGCCTATGGTCCCATTCACTCGGGAATATCCCAACGCAGCTCCTAGAAGAAACGTGTTTCTGACTCGCTGAATCTCAACATAGATTCAACTCTCTTAGGTGAACGAACGGACAGCAGAGCAGTTTCAAGGAAACGTTTCTCCTGAGCTTTAGACGAAGTTTCCTGCTGTTTAGTACGGATGCCGGCATTGAGCTGGACGTACCGGTTTTGGGATTCTGCACAGAAAGGGTTTCCAAACCGCTGAATCCACACGTGAGTTTAACTCTGTCAGTTGAACGCACACATTGACAACCATTCAGTTAGATAGTTCCGTTTTTGTTTTAGAAGCAGATATTTCTCTGTACAGCCTATGGTCCCATTCACTCGGGAATATCCCAACGCAGCTCCTAGAAGAAACGTGTTTCTGACTCGCTGAATCTCAACATAGATTCAACTCTCTTAGGTGAACGAACGCACAGCAGAGCAGTTTCAAGGAAACGTTTCTCCTGAGTTTTAGGCGAAGTTTCCTGCTGTTTAGTACGGATGCCGGCATTGGGCTGGAATTACCGGTTTTGGGATTCTGCACAGAAAGGGTTTGCAAACCGCTGAATCCACACGTGAGTTTAACGCTGTCAGCTGAATGCACACATTGACAACCATTCAGTTAGATAGCACCCTTTTGGTTTTAGGAGCAGATATTTCTCTGTACAGCCTATGGTCCCATTCACTCGGGAATATCCCAACGCAGCTCCTAGAAGAAACGTGTGTCTGACTCGCTGAATGTCAACATAGATTCAACTCTCTTAGGTGAACGAACGCACAGCAGAGCAGTATCAAGGAAACGCTTCTCCTGAGTTTTAGACGAAGTTTCCTGCTGTTTAGTACGTATGCCGGCATTGGGCTGGAAATACCGGTTTTGGGATTCTGCACAGAAAGGGTTTGCAAACCGCTGAATCCACACGTGAGTTTAACTCTGTCAGTTGAATGCACACATTGACAACCATTCAGTTAGATAGCTCCGTTTTGGTTTTAGAAGCAGATATTTCTCTGTACAGCCTATGGTCCCATTCACTCGGGAATATCCCAACGCAGCTCCTAGAAGAAACGTGTTTCTGACTCGCTGAATCTCAACATAGATTCAACTCTCTTAGGTGAACGAACGCACAGCAGAGCAGTTTCAAGGAAGCTTTTCTCCTGAGTTTTAGACGAAGTTTCCTGCTGTTTAGTACGTATGCCGGCATTGGGCTGGAAATACCGGTTTTGGGATTCTGCACAGAAAGGGTTTGCAAACCGCTGAATCCACACGTGAGTTTAACTCTGTCAGTTGAATGCACACATTGACAACCTTTCAGTTAGATAGCTCCGTTTTGGTTTTAGAAGCAGATATTTCTCTGTACAGCCTATGGTCCCATTCACTCCGGAATATCCCAACGAAGCTCCTAGAAGAAACGTGTTTCTGACTCGCTGAATCTCAACATAGATTCAACTCTCTTAGGTGAACGAACGCACAGCAGAGCAGTTTCAAGGAAACGTTTCTCCTGAGTTTTAGACGAAGTTTCCTGCTGTTTAGTACGGATGCCGGCATTGGGCTGGAAATACCGGTTTTGGGATTCTGCCCAGAAAGGGTTTGCAAACCGCTGAATCCAAACGTGAGTTTAACTCTGTCAGTTGAATGCACACATTGATAACCATTCAGTTTGATAGCACCCTTTTGGTTTTAGAAGCAGATATTTCTCTGTACAGCCTATGGTCCCATTCACTCGGGAATATCCCAGCGCAGCTCCTAGAAGAAACGTGTTTCTGACTCGCTGAATCTCAACATAGATTCAACTCTCTTACGTGAACGAACGCTCAGCAGAGCAGTTTCAAGGAATCGTTTCTCCTGAGTTTTAGACGAAGTTTCCTGCTGTTTAATACGTATGCCGGCATTGGGCTGGAAATACCGGTTTTGGGATTCTGCACAGAAAGGGTTTTCAAACCGCTGAATCCACACGTGAGTTTAACTCTGTCAGTTGAAAGCACACTTTGACAACCATTCAGTTAGATAGCTCCGTTTTGTTTTTAGAAGCAGATATTTCTCTGTACAGCCTATGGTCCCATTCACTCGGGAATATCCCAACGCAGCTCCTAGAAGAAACGTGTTTCTGACTCGCTGAATCTCAACATAGATTCAACTCTCTTAGGTGAACGAACGGACAGCAGAGCAGTTTCAAGGAAACGTTTCTCCTGAGCTTTAGACGAAGTTTCCTGCTGTTTAGTACGGATGCCGGCATTGAGCTGGACGTACCGGTTTTGGGATTCTGCACAGAAAGGGTTTCCAAACCGCTGAATCCACACGTGAGTTTAACTCTGTCAGTTGAACGCACACATTGACAACCATTCAGTTAGATAGTTCCGTTTTTGTTTTAGAAGCAGATATTTCTCTGTACAGCCTATGGTCCCATTCACTCGGGAATATCCCAACGCAGCTCCTAGAAGAAACGTGTTTCTGACTCGCTGAATCTCAACATAGATTCAACTCTCTTAGGTGAACGAACGCACAGCAGAGCAGTTTCAAGGAAACGTTTCTCCTGAGTTTTAGACGAAGTTTCCTGCTGTTTAGTACGGATGCCGGCATTGGGCTGGAATTACCGGTTTTGGGATTCTGCACAGAAAGGGTTTGCAAACCGCTGAATCCACACGTGAGTTTAACGCTGTCAGCTGAATGCACACATTGACAACCATTCAGTTAGATAGCACCCTTTTGGTTTTAGGAGCAGATATTTCTCTGTACAGCCTATGGTCCCATTCACTCGGGAATATCCCAACGCAGCTCCTAGAAGAAACGTGTGTCTGACTCGCTGAATGTCAACATAGATTCAACTCTCTTAGGTGAACGAACGCACAGCAGAGCAGTATCAAGGAAACGCTTCTCCTGAGTTTTAGACGAAGTTTCCTGCTGTTTAGTAGGTATGCCGGCATTGGGCTGGAAATACCGGTTTTGGGATTCTGCACAGAAAGGGTTTGCAAACCGCTGAATCCACACGTGAGTTTAACTCTGTCACTTGAATGCACACATTGACAACCATTCAGTTAGATAGCTCCGTTTTGGTTTTAGAAGCAGATATTTCTCTGTACAGCCTATGGTCCCATTCACTCGGGAATATCCCAACGCAGCTCCTAGAAGAAACGTGTTTCTGACTCGCTGAATCTCAACATAGATTCAACTCTCTTAGGTGAACGAACGCACAGCAGAGCAGTTTCAAGGAAGCTTTTCTCCTGAGTTTTAGACGAAGTTTCCTGCTGTTTAGTACGTATGCCGGCATTGGGCTGGAAATACCGGTTTTGGGATTCTGCACAGAAAGGGTTTGCAAACCGCTGAATCCACACGTGAGTTTAACTCTGTCAGTTGAATGCACACATTGACAACCTTTCAGTTAGATAGCTCCGTTTTGGTTTTAGAAGCAGATATTTCTCTGTACAGCCTATGGTCCCATTCACTCCGGAATATCCCAACGAAGCTCCTAGAAGAAACGTGTTTCTGACTCGCTGAATCTCAACATAGATTCAACTCTCTTAGGTGAACGAACGCACAGCAGAGCAGTTTCAAGGAAACGTTTCTCCTGAGTTTTAGACGAAGTTTCCTGCTGTTTAGTACGGATGCCGGCATTGGGCTGGAAATACCGGTTTTGGGATTCTGCCCAGAAAGGGTTTGCAAACCGCTGAATCCAAACGTGAGTTTAACTCTGTCAGTTGAATGCACACATTGATAACCATTCAGTTTGATAGCACCCTTTTGGTTTTAGAAGCAGATATTTCTCTGTACAGCCTATGGTCCCATTCCCTCGGGAATATCCCAGCGCAGCTCCTAGAAGAAACGTGTTTCTGACTCGCTGAATCTCAACATAGATTCAACTCTCTTACGTGAACGAACGCTCAGCAGAGCAGTTTCAAGGAATCGTTTCTCCTGAGTTTTAGACGAAGTTTCCTGCTGTTTAATACGTATGCCGGCATTGGGCTGGAAATACCGGTTTTGGGATTCTGCACAGAAAGGGTTTTCAAACCGCTGAATCCACACGTGAGTTTAACTCTGTCAGTTGAAAGCACACTTTGACAACCATTCAGTTAGATAGCTCCGTTTTGTTTTTAGAAGCAGATATTTCTCTGTACAGCCTATGGTCCCATTCACTCGGGAATATCCCAACGCAGCTCCTAGAAGAAACGTGTTTCTGACTCGCTGAATGTCAACATAGATTCAACTCTCATAGGTATACGAACGCACAGCAGAGCAGTTTCAAGGAAACGTTTCTCCTGAGTTTTAGACGAAGTTTCCAGCTGTTTAGTACGTATGCCGGCATTGGGCTGGAAATACCGGTTTTGGGATTCTGCACAGAAAGGGTTTGCAAACCGCTGAATCCAAACGTGAGTTTAACTCTGTCAGTTGAATGCACACATTGACAACCATTCAGTTAGATAGCACCCTTTTGGTTTTGCGAGCAGATATTTCTCTGTACAGCATATGGTCCCATTCCCTCAGGAATATCCCAATGCAGCTCCTAGAAGAAACGTGTTTCTGACTCGCTGAATCTCAACATAGATTCAACTCTCTTAGGTGAACGAACGCACAGCAGAGCAGTATCAAGGAAACGTTTCTCCTGAGTTTTAGACGAAGTTTCCTGCTGTTTAGTACGTATGCCGGCATTGGGCTGGAAATACCGGTTTTGGGATTCTGCACAGAAAGGGTTTGCAAACCGCTGAATCCACACGTGAGTTTAACTCTGTCAGTTGAATGCACACATTGACAACCATTCAGTTAGATAGCTCCGTTTTGGTTTTAGAAGCAGATATTTCTCTGTACAGCCTATGGTCCCATTCACTCGGGAATATCCCAACGCAGCTCCTAGAAGAAACGTGTTTCTGACTCGCTGAATCTCAACATAGATTCAACTCTCTTAGGTGAACGAACGCACAGCAGAGCAGTTTCAAGGAAGCTTTTCTCCTGAGTTTTAGACGAAGTTTCCTGCTGTTTAGTACGTATGCCGGCATTGGGCTGGAAATACCGGTTTTGGGATTCTGCACAGAAAGGGTTTGCAAACCGCTGAATCCACACGTGAGTTTAACTCTGTCACTTGAATGCACACATTGACAACCTTTCAGTTAGATAGCTCCGTTTTGGTTTTAGAAGCAGATATTTCTCTGTACAGCCTATGGTCCCATTCACTCGGGAATATCCCAACGAAGCTCCTAGAAGAAACGTGTTTCTGACTCGCTGAATCTCAACATAGATTCAACTCTCTTAGGTGAACGAACGCACAGCAGAGCAGTTTCAAGGAAACGTTTCTCCTGAGTTTTAGACGAAGTTTCCTGCTGTTTAGTACGGATGCCGGCATTGGGCTGGAAATACCGGTTTTGGGATTCTGCCCAGAAAGGGTTTGCAAACCGCTGAATCCAAACGTGAGTTTAACTCTGTCAGTTGAATGCACACATTGATAACCATTCAGTTTGATAGCACCCTTTTGGTTTTAGAAGCAGATATTTCTCTGTACAGCCTATGGTCCCATTCACTCGGGAATATCCCAACGCAGCTCCTAGAAGAAACGTGTTTCTGACTCGCTGCATCTCAACATAGATTCAACTCTCTTACGTGAACGAACGCTCAGCAGAGCAGTTTCAAGGAATCGTTTCTCCTGAGATTTAGACGAAGTTTCCTGCTGTTTAATACGTATGCCGGCATTGGGCTGGAAATACCGGTTTTGGGATTCTGCACAGAAAGGGTTTTCAAACCGCTGAATCCACACGTGAGTTTAACTCTGTCAGTTGAAAGCACACTTTGACAACCATTCAGTTAGATAGCTCCGTTTTGTTTTTAGAAGCAGATATTTCTCTGTACAGCCTATGGTCCCATTCACTCGGGAATATCCCAACGCAGCTCCTAGAAGAAACGTGTTTCTGACTCGCTGAATCTCAACATTGATTCAACTCTCTTAGGTGAACGAACGGACAGCAGAGCAGTTTCAAGGAAACTTTTCTCCTGAACTTTAGACGAAGTTTCCTGCTGTTTAGTACGGATGCCGGCATTGAGCTGGACGCACCGGTTTTGGGATTCTGCACAGAAAGGGTTTCCAAACCGCTGAATCCACACGTGAGTTTAACTCTGTCAGTTGAATGCACACATTGACAACCATTCAGTTACATAGTTCGGTTTTTGTTTTAGAAGCAGATATTTCTCTGTACAGCCTATGGTCTCATTCACTCGGGAATATCCCAACGCAGCTCCTAGAAGAAACGTGTTTCTGACTCGCTGAATCTCAACATTGATTCAACTCTCTTAGGTGAACGAACGCACAGCAGAGCAGTTTCAAGGAAACGTTTCTCCTGAGTTTTAGACGAAGTTTCCTGCTGTTTAGTACGGATGCCGGCATTGGGCTGGAAATACCGGTTTTGGGATTCTGCACAGAAAGGGTTTGCAAACCGCTGAATCCTCACGTGAGTTTAACTCTGTCAGTTGAATGCACACATTGACAACCATTCAGTTAGATAGCTCCGTTTTGGTTTTAGAAGCAGATATTTCTCTGTACAGCCTATGGTCCCATTCACTCGGGAATATCCCAATGCAGCTCCTAGAAGAAACGTGTTTCTGACTCGCTGAATCTCAACATAGATTCAACTCTCTTAGGTGAACGAACGCACAGCAGAGCAGTTTCAAGGAAACTTTTCTCCTGAGTTTTAGACGAAGGTACCTGCAGTTTAGTACGAATGCCGGCATTGAGCTGGAATTACCGGTTTTGGGATTCTGCACAGAAAGGGTTTGCAAACCGCTGAATCCACACGTGAGTTTAACGCTGTCAGTTGAATGCACACATTGACAACCATTCAGTTAGATAGCACCCTTTTGGTTTTAGGAGCAGATATTTCTCTGTACAGCCTATGGTCCCATTCACTCGGGAATATCCCAACGCAGCTCCTAGAAGAAACGTGTGTCTGACTCGCTGAATGTCAACATAGATTCAACTCTCTTAGGTGAACGAACGCACAGCAGAGCAGTTTCAAGGAAACGTTTCTCCTGAGTTTTAGACGAAGTTTCCTGCTGTTTAGTACGTATGCCGGCATTGGGCTGGAAATACCGGTTTTGGGATTCTGCACAGAAACGGTTTGCAAACCGCTGAATCCACACGTGAGTTTAACTCTGTCAGTTGAATGCACACATTGACAACCATTCAGTTAGATAGCTCCGTTTCGGTTTTAGAAGCAGATATTTCTCTGTACAGCCTATGGTCCCATTCACTCGGGAATATCCCAACGCAGCTCCTAGAAGAAACGTGTGTCTGACTCGCTGAATGTCAACATAGATTCAACTCTCTTAGGTGAACGAACGCACAGCAGAGCAGTTTCAAGGAAGCTTTTCTCCTGAGTTTTAGACGAAGTTTCCTGCTGTTTAGTACGTATGCCGGCATTGGGCTGGAAATACCGGTTTTGGGATTCTGCACAGAAAGGGTTTGCAAACCGCTGAATCCACACGTGAGTTTAACTCTGTCAGTGGAATGCACGCATTGACAACCATTCAGTTTGCTAGCACCCTTTTGGTTTTAGAAGCAGATATTTCTCTGTACAGCCTATGGTCCCATTCACTCGGGAATATCCCAACGCAGCTCCTAGAAGAAACGTGTTTCTGACTCGCTGAATGTCAACATAGATTCAACTCTCATAGGTATACGAACGCACAGCAGAGCACTTTCAAGGAAACGTTTCTCCTGAGTTTTAGACGAAGTTTCCTGCTGTTTAGTACGTATGCCGGCATTGGGCTGGAAATACCGGTTTTGGGATTCTGCACAGAAAGGGTTTGCAAACCGCTGAATCCAAACGTGAATTTAACTCTGTCAGTTGAATGCACACATTGACAACCATTCAGTTAGATAGCACCCTTTTGGTTTTACGAGCAGATATTTCTCTGTACAGCCTATGGTCCCATTCCCTCAGGAATATCCCAATGCAGCTCCTAGAAGAAACGTGTTTCTGACTCGCTGAATCTCAACATAGATTCAACTCTCTTAGGTGAACGAACGCACAGCAGAGCAGCTTCAAGGAAACGGTTCTCCTGAGTTTTAGACGAAGTTTCCTGCTGTTTAGTACGTATGCCGGCCTTGGGCTGGAAATACCGGTTTTGGGATTCTGCACAGAAACGGTTTGGAAACCGCTGAATCCACACGTGAGTTTAACTCTGTCAGTTGAATGCACACATTGACAACCATTCAGTTAGATAGCTCCGTTTTGGTTTTAGGAGCAGATATTTCTCTGTACAGCCTATGGTCCCTTTCACTCGGGAATATCCCAACGCAGCTCCTAGAAGAAACGTTTTTCTGACTCGCTGAATCTAAACATAGATTCAACTCTCTTAGGTGAACGAACGCACAGCAGAGCAGTTTCAAGGAAACGTTTCTCCTGAGTTTTAGACGAAGTTTCCTGCTGTTTAGTACGGATGCCGGCATTGGGCTGGAAATACCGGTTTTGGGATTCTGCACAGAAAGGGTTTGCAAACCGCTGAATCCACACGTGAGTTTAACTCTGTCAGTTGAATGCACACATTCACAACCATCCAGTTAGATAGCTCCGTTTTGGTTTTAGAAGCAGATATTTCTCTGTACAGCCTATGGTCCCATTCACTCGGGAATATCCCAGCGCAGCTCCTAGAAGAAACGTGTTTCTGACTCGCTGAATCTCAACATAGATTCAACTCTCTTACGTGAACGAACGCACAGCAGAGCAGTTTCAAGGAATCGTTTCTCCTGAGTTTTAGACGAAGTTTCCTGCTGTTTAATACATATGCCGGCATTGGGCTGGAAATACCGGTTTTGGGATTCTGCACAGAAAGGGTTTGCAAACCGCTGAATCCACACGTGAGTTTAACTCTGTCAGTTGAAAGCACACTTTGACAACCATTCAGTTAGATAGCTCCGTTTTGTTTTTAGAAGCAGATATTTCTCTGTACAGCCTATGGTCCCATTCACTCGGGAATATCCCAACGCAGCTCCTAGAAGAAACGTGTTTCTGACTCGCTGAATCTCAACATAGATTCAACTCTCTTAGGTGAACGAACGGACAGCAGAGCAGTTTCAAGGAAACTTTTCTCCTGAGCTTTAGACGAAGTTTCCTGCTGTTTAGTACGGATGCCGGCATTGAGCTGGACGTACCGGTTTTGGGATTCTGCACAGAAAGGGTTTGCAAACCGCTGAATCCTCACGTGAGTTTAACTCTGTCAGTTGAATGCACACATTGACAACCATTCAGTTAGATAGCTCCGTTTTGGTTTTAGAAGCAGATATTTCTCTGTACAGCCTATGGTCCCATTCACTCGGGAATATCCCAATGCAGCTCCTAGAAGAAACGTGTTTCTGACTCGCTGAATCTCAACATAGATTCAACTCTCTTAGGTGAACGAACGCACAGCAGAGCAGTTTCAAGGAAACTTTTCTCCTGAGTTTTAGACGAAGGTACCTGCAGTTTAGTACGAATGCCGGCATTGAGCTGGAATTACCGGTTTTGGGATTCTGCACAGAAAGGGTTTGCAAACCGCTGAATCCACACGTGAGTTTAACGCTGTCAGTTGAATGCACACATTGACAACCATTCAGTTAGATAGCACCCTTTTGGTTTTAGGAGCAGATATTTCTCTGTACAGCCTATGGTCCCATTCACTCGGGAATATCCCAACGCAGCTCCTAGAAGAAACGTGTGTCTGACTCGCTGAATGTCAACATAGATTCAACTCTCTTAGGTGAACGAACGCACAGCAGAGCAGTTTCAAGGAAACGTTTCTCCTGAGTTTTAGACGAAGTTTCCTGCTGTTTAGTACGTATGCCGGCATTGGGCTGGAAATACCGGTTTTGGGATTCTGCACAGAAAGGGTTTGCAAACCGCTGAATCCACACGTGAGTTTAACTCTGTCAGTTGAATGCACACATTGACAACCATTCAGTTAGATAGCTCCGTTTCGGTTTTAGAAGCAGATATTTCTCTGTACAGCCTATGGTCCCATTCACTCGGGAATATCCCAACGCAGCTCCTAGAAGAAACGTGTGTCTGACTCGCTGAATGTCAACATAGATTCAACTCTCTTAGGTGAACGAACGCACAGCAGAGCAGTTTCAAGGAAGCTTTTCTCCTGAGTTTTAGACGAAGTTTCCTGCTGTTTAGTACGTATGCCGGCATTGGGCTGGAAATACCGGTTTTGGGATTCTGCACAGAAAGGGTTTGCAAACCGCTGAATCCACACGTGAGTTTAACTCTGTCAGTGGAATGCACGCATTGACAACCATTCAGTTTGCTAGCACCCTTTTGGTTTTAGAAGCAGATATTTCTCTGTACAGCCTATGGTCCCATTCACTCGGGAATATCCCAACGCAGCTCCTAGAAGAAACGTGTTTCTGACTCGCTGAATGTCAACATAGATTCAACTCTCATAGGTATACGAACGCACAGCAGAGCAGTTTCAAGGAAACGTTTTCCTGAGTTTTAGACGAAGTTTCCTGCTGTTTAGTACGTATGCCGGCATTGGGCTGGAAATACCGGTTTTGGGATTCTGCACAGAAAGGGTTTGCAAACCGCTGAATCCAAACGTGAGTTTAACTCTGTCAGTTGAATGCACACATTGACAACCATTCAGTTAGATAGCACCCTTTTGGTTTTAGGAGCAGATATTTCTCTGTACAGTCTATGGTCCCATTCCTTCAGGAATATCCCAATGCAGCTCCTAGGAGAAACGTGTTTCTGACTCGCTGAATCTCAACATAGATTCTACTCTCTTAGGTGAACGAACGCACAGCAGAGCAGTTTCAAGGAAACGTTTTCCTGAGTTTTAGACGAAGTTTCCTGCTGTTTAGTACGGATGCCGGCATTGGGCTTGAAATACCGGTTTTGGGATTCTGCACAGAAAGGGTTTGCAAACCGCTGAATCCACACGTGAGTTTAACTCTGTCAGTTGAATGCACACATTGACAACCATTCAGTTAGATAGCTCCGTTTTGGTTTTAGAAGCAGATATTTCTCTGTACAGCCTATGGTCCCATTCACTCGGGAATATCCCAACACACCTCCTAGAAGAAACGTGTTTCTGACTCGCTGAATCTCAACATAGATTCAACTCTCTTAGGTGAACGAACGCACAGCAGAGCACTTTCAAGGAAACGTTTCTTCTGAGTTTTAGACGAAGTTTCCTGCAGTTTAGTACGTATGCCGGCATTGAGGGGAATTACCGGTTTTGGGATTCTGCACAGAAAGGGTTTGTAAACCGCTGAATCCAAACGTGAGTTTAACTCTGTCAGTTGAATGCACACATTGACAACCATTCAGTTAGATAGCACCCTTTTGGTTTTAGGAGCAGATATCTCTCTGTACAGCCTATGGTCCCATTCACTCGGGAATATCCCAACGCAGCTCCTAGAAGAAACGTGTTTCTGACTCGCTGAATCTCAACATAGATTCAACTCTCTTAGGTGAACGAACGCACAGCAGAGCAGTTTCAAGGAAATGTTTCTCCTGAGTTTTAGACGAAGTTTCCTGCTGTTTAGTACGTATGCCGGCATTGGGCTGGAAATACCGGTTTTGGGATTCTGCACAGAAAGGGTTTGCAAAACGCTGAATCCAAACGTGAGTTTAACTCTGTCAGTTGAATGCACACATTGACAACCATTCAGTTAGATAGAACCCTTTTGGTTTTAGGAGCAGATATTTCTCTGTACAGCCTATCGTCCCATTCACTCGGGAATATCCCAACGCAGCTCCTAGAAGAAACGTGTTTCTGACTCGCTGAATCTCAACATAGATTCAACTCTCTTAGGTGAACGAACGCACAGCAGAGCAGTTTCAAGGAAACGGTTCTCCTGAGTTTTAGACGAAGTTTCCTGCTGTTTAGTACGTATGCCGGCATTGGGCTGGAAATACCGGTTTTGGGATTCTGCACAGAAACGGTTTGGAAACCGCTGAATCCAAACGTGAGTTTAACTCTGTCAGTTGAATGCACACATTGACAACCATTCAGTTAGATAGCTCCGTTTTGGTTTTAGGAGCAGATATTTCTCTGTACAGCCTATGGTCCCTTTCACTCGGGAATATCCCAACGCAGCTTCTAGAAGAAACATTTTTCTGACTCGCTGAATCTAAACATAGATTCAACTCTCTTAGGTGAACGAACGCACAGCAGAGCAGTTTCAAGGAAACGTTTCTCCTGAGTTTTAGACGAAGTTTCCTGCTGTTTAGTACGGATGCCGGCATTGGGCTGGAAATACCGGTTTTGGGATTCTGCACAGAAAGGGTTTGCAAACCGCTGAATCCACACGTGAGTTTAACTCTGTCAGTTGAATGCACACATTCACAACCATCCAGTTAGATAGCTCCGTTTTGGTTTTAGAAGCAGATACTTCTCTGTACAACCTATGGTCCCATTCACTCGGGAATATCCCAACGCAGCTCCTAGTAGAAACGTGTTTCTGACTCGCTGAATCTCAACATAGATTAAACTCTCTTAGGTGAACGAACGCACAGCAGAGCACTTTCAAGGAAACGTTTCTCCTGAGTTTTAGACGAAGTTTCCTGCTGTTTAGTACGTATGCCGGCATTGGGCTGGAAATACCGGTTTTGGGATTCTGCACAGAAAGGGTTTGCAAACCGCTGAATCCACACGTGAGTTTAACTCTGTCAGTTGAATGCACACATTGACAACCATTCAGTTAGGTAGCTCCGTTTTGGTTTTAGAAGAAGATATTTCTCTGTACAGCCTATGGTCCCATTCACTCGGGAATATCCCAACGCAGCTCCTAGAAGAAACGTGTTTCTGACTCGCTGAAACTCAACAGAGATTCAACTCTCTTAGGTGAACGAACGGACAGCAGAGCAGTTTCAAGGAAACGTTTCTCCTGAGCTTTAGACGAAGTTTCCTGCTGTTTAGTACGGATGCCGGCATTGAGCTGTACGTACCGGTTTTGGGATTCTGCACAGAAAGGGTTTGCAAACCGCTGAATCCACACGTGAGTTTAACTCTGTCAGTTGAATGCACACATTCACAACCATTCAGTTAGATAGCTCCGTTTCGGTTTTAGAAGCACATATTTCTCTGTACAGCCTATGGTCCCATTCACTCGGGAATATCCCAACGCAGCTCCTAGAAGAAACGTGTTTCTGACTCGCTGAATCTCAACATTGATTCAACTCTCTTAGGTGAACGAACGCACAGCAGAGCAGTTTCAAGGAAACGTTTCTCCTGAGTTTTAGACGAAGTTTCCTGCTGTTTAGTACGGATGCCGGCATTGGGCTGGAAATACCGGTTTTGGGATTCTGCACAGAAAGGGTTTGCAAACCGCTGAATCCTCACGTGAGTTTAACTCTGTCAGTTGAATGCACACATTGACAACCATTCAGTTAGATAGCTCCGTTTTGGTTTTAGAAGCAGATATTTCTCTGTACAGCCTATGGTCCCATTCACTCGGGAATATCCCAATGCAGCTCCTAGAAGAAACGTGTTTCTGACTCGCTGAATCTCAACATAGATTCAACTCTCTTAGGTGAACGAACGCACAGTAGAGCAGTTTCAAGGAAACGTTTCTCCTGAGTTTTAGACGAAGGTTCCTGCAGTTTAGTACGAATGCCGGCATTGAGCTGGAATTACCGGTTTTGGGATTCTGCACAGAAAGGGTTTGCAAACCGCTGAATCCAAACGGGAGGTTAACGCTGTCAGTTGAATGCACACATTGACAACCATTCAGTTAGATAGCACCCTTTTGGTTTTAGGAGCAGATATTTCTCTGTACAGCCTATGGTCCCATTCACTCGGGAATATTCCAACGCAGCTCCTAGAAGAAACGTGTGTCTGACTCGCTGAATGTCAACATAGATTCAACTCTCTTAGGTGAACGAACGCACAGCAGAGCAGTTTCAAGGAAACGTTTCTCCTGAGTTTTAGACGAAGTTTCCTGCTGTTTAGTACGTATGCCGGCATTGGGCTGGAACTACCGGTTTTTTTGATTCTGCACAGAAAGGGTTTTCAAACCGCTGAATCCACACGTGAGTTTAACTCTGTCAGTTGAATGCACACATTGACAAAAATTCAGTTTCATAGCTCCGTTTCGGTTTTAGAAGCAGATATTTCTCTGTACAGCCTATGGTCCCATTCATTCGGGAATATCCCAACGCAGCTCCTAGAAGAAATGTGTTTCTGACTCGCTGTATCTCAACATAGATTCAACTCTCTTAGGTGAACGAACGCACAGCAGAGCAGTTTCAAGGAAACGTTTCTCCTGAGTTTTAGACGAGGTTTCCTGCTGTTTAGTACGGATGCCGGCATTGGGCTGGAAGTACCGGTTTTGGGATTCTGCACAGAAAGGGTTTGCAAACCGCTGAATCCACACATGAGTTTAACTCTGTCAGTTGAATGCACACATTGACAATCATCCAGTTAGATAGCTCCGTTTTGGTTTTAGAAGCAGATATATCTCTGTACAGCCTATGGTCCCATTCACTCGGGAATATCCCAACGCAGCTCCTAGAAAAAACGTGTTTCTGACTCGCTGAATCTCAACATACATTCAACTCTCTTAGGTGAACGAACGCACAGCAGAGCAGTTTCAAGGAAACGTTTCTCCTGAGTTTTAGACGAAGCTTCCTGCTGTTTAGTACGTATGCCGGCATTGGGCTGGAAATACCGGTTTTGGGATTCTGCACAGAAAGGGTTTGCAAACCGCTGAATCCACACTTGAGTTTACCTCTGTCAGTTGAATGCACACATTGACAACCATCCAGTTAGATAGCTCCGTTTTGGTTTTAGAAGCAGATATTTCTCTGTGCAGCCTATGGTCCCATTCACTCGGGAATATCCTATCGCAGCTCCTAGAAGAAACGTGTTTCTGACTCGCTGAATCTCAACATAGATTCAACTCTCTTAGGTGAACGAACGCACAGCAGAGCAGTTACAAGGAAACGTTTCTCCTGAGTTTTAGACGAAGTTTCCTGCTGTTTAGTACGTATGCCGGCATTGCGCTGGAAATACCGGTTTTTGGATTGTGCACAGAAAGGGTTTGCAAACCGCTGAATCCACACGTGAGTTTAACTCTGTCAGTTGAATGCACACATTGACAACCATCCAGTTAGATAGCTCCGTTTTGGTTTTAGAAGCAGATATTTCTCTGTACAGCCTATGGTCCCATTCACTCGGGAATATCCCAACACAGCTCCTAGAAGAAACGTGTTTCTGACTCGCTGAATCTCATCATAGATTCAACTCTCTTAGGTAAACGAACGCACAGCAGAGAAGTTTGATGGAAACGTTTCTCCTGAGTTTTAGACGAAGTTTCCTGCTGTTTAGTACGTATGCTGGCATTGGGCTGGAAATACCGGTTTTGGGATTCTGCACAGAAACGGTTTGCAAACCGCTGAATCCACACGTGAGTTTAACTCTGTCAGTTGAATGCACACATTGACAACAATTCAGTGTGATAGCACCCTTTTGGTTTTAGAAGCAGATATTTCTCTGTACAGCCTATGGTCCCATTCACTCGGGAATATCCCAACGCAGCTCCTAGAAGAAACGTGTTTCTGACTCGCTGAATGTCAACATAGATTCAACTCTCTTAGGTGAACGAATGCACAGCAGAGCAGTTTCAAGGAAACTTTTCTCCTGAGTTTTAGACCAAGTTTCCTGCTGTTTAGTATGTATGCCGGCATTGGGCTGAAAATACCGGTTTGGGATTCTGCACAGAAAGGGTATGCAAACCGCTGAATCCACACGTGAGTTTAACTCTGTCTGTTGAATGCACACATTGACAACCATTCAGTTAGATAGCTCCGTTTTGTTTTAGAAGCAGATATTTCTCTGTACAGCCTATGGTCCCATTCACTCGGGAATATCCCAACGCACCTCCTAGAAGAAACGTGTTTCTGACTCGCTGAATCTCAACATAGATTCAACTCTCTTAGGTGAACGAACGCACAGCAGAGCAGTTTCAAGGAAATGTTTCTCCTGAGTTTTAGACGAAGTTTCCTGCTGTTTAGTACGTATGCCGGCATTGGACTGGAAATACCGGTTTTGGGATTCTGCACAGAAAGGGTTTGCAATCCGCTGAATCCAAACGTGAGTTTAACGCTGTCAGTTGAATGCACACATTGACAACCATTCAGTTAGATAGCACCATTTTGGTTTTAGGAGCAGATACTTCTCTGTACAGCCTATGGTCCCATTCACTCGGGAATATCCGAACGCAGCTCCTAGAAGAAACGTGTGTCTGACTCGCTGAATGTCAACATAGATTCAACTCTCTTAGGTGAACGAACGCACAGCAGAGCAGTATCAAGGAAACGTTTCTCCTGAGTTTTAGACGAAGTTTCCTGCTGTTTAGTACGTATGCCGGCATTGGGCTGGAACTACCGGTTTTTGGATTCTGCACAGAAAGGGTTTGCAAACCGCTGAATACACACGTGAGTTTAACACTGTCAGTTGAATGCACACATTGACAAAAATTCAGTTTGATAGCTCCGTTTTGGTTTTAGAAGCAGATATTTCTCTGTACAGCCTATGGTCCCATTCACTCGGGAATATCCCAACGCAGCTCCTAGAAGAAACGTGTTTCTGACTCGCTGAATCTCAACATAGATTCAACTCTCTTAGGTGAACGAACGCACAGCAGAGCAGTTTCAAGGAAACGTTTCTCCTGAGTTTTAGACGAAGTTTCCTGCTGTTTAGTACGGATGCCGGCATTGGGCTGGAAATACCGGTTTTGGGATTCTGCCCAGAAAGGGTTTGCAAACCGCTGAATCCAAACGTGAGTTTAACTCTGTCAGTTGAATGCACACATTGATAACCATTCAGTTTGATAGCACCCTTTTGGTTTTAGAAGCAGATATTTCTCTGTACAGCCTATGGTCCCATTCACTCGGGAATATCCCAACGCAGCTCCTAGAAGAAACGTGTTTCTGACTCGCTGCATCTCAACATAGATTCAACTCTCTTACGTGAACGAACGCTCAGCAGAGCAGTTTCAAGGAATCGTTTCTCCTGAGATTTAGACGAAGTTTCCTGCTGTTTAATACGTATGCCGGCATTGGGCTGGAAATACCGGTTTTGGGATTCTGCACAGAAAGGGTTTTCAAACCGCTGAATCCACACGTGAGTTTAACTCTGTCAGTTGAAAGCACACTTTGACAACCATTCAGTTAGATAGCTCCGTTTTGTTTTTAGAAGCAGATATTTCTCTGTACAGCCTATGGTCCCATTCACTCGGGAATATCCCAACGCAGCTCCTAGAAGAAACGTGTTTCTGACTCGCTGAATCTCAACATTGATTCAACTCTCTTAGGTGAACGAACGGACAGCAGAGCAGTTTCAAGGAAACTTTTCTCCTGAACTTTAGACGAAGTTTCCTGCTGTTTAGTACGGATGCCGGCATTGAGCTGGACGTACCGGTTTTGGGATTCTGCACAGAAAGGGTTTCCAAACCGCTGAATCCACACGTGAGTTTAACTCTGTCAGTTGAATGCACACATTGACAACCATTCAGTTACATAGTTCGGTTTTTGTTTTAGAAGCAGATATTTCTCTGTACAGCCTATGGTCTCATTCACTCGGGAATATCCCAACGCAGCTCCTAGAAGAAACGTGTTTCTGACTCGCTGAATCTCAACATTGATTCAACTCTCTTAGGTGAACGAACGCACAGCAGAGCAGTTTCAAGGAAACGTTTCTCCTGAGTTTTAGACGAAGTTTCCTGCTGTTTAGTACGGATGCCGGCATTGGGCTGGAAATACCGGTTTTGGGATTCTGCACAGAAAGGGTTTGCAAACCGCTGAATCCTCACGTGAGTTTAACTCTGTCAGTTGAATGCACACATTGACAACCATTCAGTTAGATAGCTCCGTTTTGGTTTTAGAAGCAGATATTTCTCTGTACAGCCTATGGTCCCATTCACTCGGGAATATCCCAATGCAGCTCCTAGAAGAAACGTGTTTCTGACTCGCTGAATCTCAACATAGATTCAACTCTCTTAGGTGAACGAACGCACAGCAGAGCAGTTTCAAGGAAACTTTTCTCCTGAGTTTTAGACGAAGGTACCTGCAGTTTAGTACGAATGCCGGCATTGAGCTGGAATTACCGGTTTTGGGATTCTGCACAGAAAGGGTTTGCAAACCGCTGAATCCACACGTGAGTTTAACGCTGTCAGTTGAATGCACACATTGACAACCATTCAGTTAGATAGCACCCTTTTGGTTTTAGGAGCAGATATTTCTCTGTACAGCCTATGGTCCCATTCACTCGGGAATATCCCAACGCAGCTCCTAGAAGAAACGTGTGTCTGACTCGCTGAATGTCAACATAGATTCAACTCTCTTAGGTGAACGAACGCACAGCAGAGCAGTTTCAAGGAAACGTTTCTCCTGAGTTTTAGACGAAGTTTCCTGCTGTTTAGTACGTATGCCGGCATTGGGCTGGAAATACCGGTTTTGGGATTCTGCACAGAAACGGTTTGCAAACCGCTGAATCCACACGTGAGTTTAACTCTGTCAGTTGAATGCACACATTGACAACCATTCAGTTAGATAGCTCCGTTTCGGTTTTAGAAGCAGATATTTCTCTGTACAGCCTATGGTCCCATTCACTCGGGAATATCCCAACGCAGCTCCTAGAAGAAACGTGTGTCTGACTCGCTGAATGTCAACATAGATTCAACTCTCTTAGGTGAACGAACGCACAGCAGAGCAGTTTCAAGGAAGCTTTTCTCCTGAGTTTTAGACGAAGTTTCCTGCTGTTTAGTACGTATGCCGGCATTGGGCTGGAAATACCGGTTTTGGGATTCTGCACAGAAAGGGTTTGCAAACCGCTGAATCCACACGTGAGTTTAACTCTGTCAGTGGAATGCACGCATTGACAACCATTCAGTTTGCTAGCACCCTTTTGGTTTTAGAAGCAGATATTTCTCTGTACAGCCTATGGTCCCATTCACTCGGGAATATCCCAACGCAGCTCCTAGAAGAAACGTGTTTCTGACTCGCTGAATGTCAACATAGATTCAACTCTCATAGGTATACGAACGCACAGCAGAGCAGTTTCAAGGAAACGTTTTCCTGAGTTTTAGACGAAGTTTCCTGCTGTTTAGTACGTATGCCGGCATTGGGCTGGAAATACCGGTTTTGGGATTCTGCACAGAAAGGGTTTGCAAACCGCTGAATCCAAACGTGAGTTTAACTCTGTCAGTTGAATGCACACATTGACAACCATTCAGTTAGATAGCACCCTTTTGGTTTTAGGAGCAGATATTTCTCTGTACAGTCTATGGTCCCATTCCTTCAGGAATATCCCAATGCAGCTCCTAGGAGAAACGTGTTTCTGACTCGCTGAATCTCAACATAGATTCAACTCTCTTAGGTGAACGAACGCACAGCAGAGCACTTTCAAGGAAACGTTTCTTCTGAGTTTTAGACGAAGTTTCCTGCAGTTTAGTACGTATGCCGGCATTGAGGGGAATTACCGGTTTTGGGATTCTGCACAGAAAGGGTTTGTAAACCGCTGAATCCAAACGTGAGTTTAACTCTGTCAGTTGAATGCACACATTGACAACCATTCAGTTAGATAGCACCCTTTTGGTTTTAGGAGCAGATATCTCTCTGTACAGCCTATGGTCCCATTCACTCGGGAATATCCCAACGCAGCTCCTAGAAGAAACGTGTTTCTGACTCGCTGAATCTCAACATAGATTCAACTCTCTTAGGTGAACGAACGCACAGCAGAGCAGTTTCAAGGAAATGTTTCTCCTGAGTTTTAGACGAAGTTTCCTGCTGTTTAGTACGTATGCCGGCATTGGGCTGGAAATACCGGTTTTGGGATTCTGCACAGAAAGGGTTTGCAAAACGCTGAATCCAAACGTGAGTTTAACTCTGTCAGTTGAATGCACACATTGACAACCATTCAGTTAGATAGAACCCTTTTGGTTTTAGGAGCAGATATTTCTCTGTACAGCCTATCGTCCCATTCACTCGGGAATATCCCAACGCAGCTCCTAGAAGAAACGTGTTTCTGACTCGCTGAATCTCAACATAGATTCAACTCTCTTAGGTGAACGAACGCACAGCAGAGCAGTTTCAAGGAAACGGTTCTCCTGAGTTTTAGACGAAGTTTCCTGCTGTTTAGTACGTATGCCGGCATTGGGCTGGAAATACCGGTTTTGGGATTCTGCACAGAAACGGTTTGGAAACCGCTGAATCCAAACGTGAGTTTAACTCTGTCAGTTGAATGCACACATTGACAACCATTCAGTTAGATAGCTCCGTTTTGGTTTTAGGAGCAGATATTTCTCTGTACAGCCTATGGTCCCTTTCACTCGGGAATATCCCAACGCAGCTTCTAGAAGAAACATTTTTCTGACTCGCTGAATCTAAACATAGATTCAACTCTCTTAGGTGAACGAACGCACAGCAGAGCAGTTTCAAGGAAACGTTTCTCCTGAGTTTTAGACGAAGTTTCCTGCTGTTTAGTACGGATGCCGGCATTGGGCTGGAAATACCGGTTTTGGGATTCTGCACAGAAAGGGTTTGCAAACCGCTGAATCCACACGTGAGTTTAACTCTGTCAGTTGAATGCACACATTCACAACCATCCAGTTAGATAGCTCCGTTTTGGTTTTAGAAGCAGATACTTCTCTGTACAACCTATGGTCCCATTCACTCGGGAATATCCCAACGCAGCTCCTAGTAGAAACGTGTTTCTGACTCGCTGAATCTCAACATAGATTAAACTCTCTTAGGTGAACGAACGCACAGCAGAGCACTTTCAAGGAAACGTTTCTCCTGAGTTTTAGACGAAGTTTCCTGCTGTTTAGTACGTATGCCGGCATTGGGCTGGAAATACCGGTTTTGGGATTCTGCACAGAAAGGGTTTGCAAACCGCTGAATCCACACGTGAGTTTAACTCTGTCAGTTGAATGCACACATTGACAACCATTCAGTTAGGTAGCTCCGTTTTGGTTTTAGAAGAAGATATTTCTCTGTACAGCCTATGGTCCCATTCACTCGGGAATATCCCAACGCAGCTCCTAGAAGAAACGTGTTTCTGACTCGCTGAAACTCAACAGAGATTCAACTCTCTTAGGTGAACGAACGGACAGCAGAGCAGTTTCAAGGAAACGTTTCTCCTGAGCTTTAGACGAAGTTTCCTGCTGTTTAGTACGGATGCCGGCATTGAGCTGTACGTACCGGTTTTGGGATTCTGCACAGAAAGGGTTTGCAAACCGCTGAATCCACACGTGAGTTTAACTCTGTCAGTTGAATGCACACATTCACAACCATTCAGTTAGATAGCTCCGTTTCGGTTTTAGAAGCACATATTTCTCTGTACAGCCTATGGTCCCATTCACTCGGGAATATCCCAACGCAGCTCCTAGAAGAAACGTGTTTCTGACTCGCTGAATCTCAACATTGATTCAACTCTCTTAGGTGAACGAACGCACAGCAGAGCAGTTTCAAGGAAACGTTTCTCCTGAGTTTTAGACGAAGTTTCCTGCTGTTTAGTACGGATGCCGGCATTGGGCTGGAAATACCGGTTTTGGGATTCTGCACAGAAAGGGTTTGCAAACCGCTGAATCCTCACGTGAGTTTAACTCTGTCAGTTGAATGCACACATTGACAACCATTCAGTTAGATAGCTCCGTTTTGGTTTTAGAAGCAGATATTTCTCTGTACAGCCTATGGTCCCATTCACTCGGGAATATCCCAATGCAGCTCCTAGAAGAAACGTGTTTCTGACTCGCTGAATCTCAACATAGATTCAACTCTCTTAGGTGAACGAACGCACAGTAGAGCAGTTTCAAGGAAACGTTTCTCCTGAGTTTTAGACGAAGGTTCCTGCAGTTTAGTACGAATGCCGGCATTGAGCTGGAATTACCGGTTTTGGGATTCTGCACAGAAAGGGTTTGCAAACCGCTGAATCCAAACGGGAGGTTAACGCTGTCAGTTGAATGCACACATTGACAACCATTCAGTTAGATAGCACCCTTTTGGTTTTAGGAGAAGATATTTCTCTGTACAGCCTATGGTCCCATTCACTCGGGAATATTCCAACGCAGCTCCTAGAAGAAACGTGTGTCTGACTCGCTGAATGTCAACATAGATTCAACTCTCTTAGGTGAACGAACGCACAGCAGAGCAGTTTCAAGGAAACGTTTCTCCTGAGTTTTAGACGAAGTTTCCTGCTGTTTAGTACGTATGCCGGCATTGGGCTGGAACTACCGGTTTTTTTGATTCTGCACAGAAAGGGTTTTCAAACCGCTGAATCCACACGTGAGTTTAACTCTGTCAGTTGAATGCACACATTGACAAAAATTCAGTTTCATAGCTCCGTTTCGGTTTTAGAAGCAGATATTTCTCTGTACAGCCTATGGTCCCATTCATTCGGGAATATCCCAACGCAGCTCCTAGAAGAAATGTGTTTCTGACTCGCTGTATCTCAACATAGATTCAACTCTCTTAGGTGAACGAACGCACAGCAGAGCAGTTTCAAGGAAACGTTTCTCCTGAGTTTTAGACGAGGTTTCCTGCTGTTTAGTACGGATGCCGGCATTGGGCTGGAAGTACCGGTTTTGGGATTCTGCACAGAAAGGGTTTGCAAACCGCTGAATCCACACATGAGTTTAACTCTGTCAGTTGAATGCACACATTGACAATCATCCAGTTAGATAGCTCCGTTTTGGTTTTAGAAGCAGATATATCTCTGTACAGCCTATGGTCCCATTCACTCGGGAATATCCCAACGCAGCTCCTAGAAAAAACGTGTTTCTGACTCGCTGAATCTCAACATACATTCAACTCTCTTAGGTGAACGAACGCACAGCAGAGCAGTTTCAAGGAAACGTTTCTCCTGAGTTTTAGACGAAGCTTCCTGCTGTTTAGTACGTATGCCGGCATTGGGCTGGAAATACCGGTTTTGGGATTCTGCACAGAAAGGGTTTGCAAACCGCTGAATCCACACTTGAGTTTACCTCTGTCAGTTGAATGCACACATTGACAACCATCCAGTTAGATAGCTCCGTTTTGGTTTTAGAAGCAGATATTTCTCTGTGCAGCCTATGGTCCCATTCACTCGGGAATATCCTATCGCAGCTCCTAGAAGAAACGTGTTTCTGACTCGCTGAATCTCAACATAGATTCAACTCTCTTAGGTGAACGAACGCACAGCAGAGCAGTTACAAGGAAACGTTTCTCCTGAGTTTTAGACGAAGTTTCCTGCTGTTTAGTACGTATGCCGGCATTGCGCTGGAAATACCGGTTTTTGGATTGTGCACAGAAAGGGTTTGCAAACCGCTGAATCCACACGTGAGTTTAACTCTGTCAGTTGAATGCACACATTGACAACCATCCAGTTAGATAGCTCCGTTTTGGTTTTAGAAGCAGATATTTCTCTGTACAGCCTATGGTCCCATTCACTCGGGAATATCCCAACACAGCTCCTAGAAGAAACGTGTTTCTGACTCGCTGAATCTCATCATAGATTCAACTCTCTTAGGTAAACGAACGCACAGCAGAGAAGTTTGATGGAAACGTTTCTCCTGAGTTTTAGACGAAGTTTCCTGCTGTTTAGTACGTATGCTGGCATTGGGCTGGAAATACCGGTTTTGGGATTCTGCACAGAAACGGTTTGCAAACCGCTGAATCCACACGTGAGTTTAACTCTGTCAGTTGAATGCACACATTGACAACAATTCAGTGTGATAGCACCCTTTTGGTTTTAGAAGCAGATATTTCTCTGTACAGCCTATGGTCCCATTCACTCGGGAATATCCCAACGCAGCTCCTAGAAGAAACGTGTTTCTGACTCGCTGAATGTCAACATAGATTCAACTCTCTTAGGTGAACGAATGCACAGCAGAGCAGTTTCAAGGAAACTTTTCTCCTGAGTTTTAGACCAAGTTTCCTGCTGTTTAGTATGTATGCCGGCATTGGGCTGAAAATACCGGTTTGGGATTCTGCACAGAAAGGGTATGCAAACCGCTGAATCCACACGTGAGTTTAACTCTGTCTGTTGAATGCACACATTGACAACCATTCAGTTAGATAGCTCCGTTTTGTTTTAGAAGCAGATATTTCTCTGTACAGCCTATGGTCCCATTCACTCGGGAATATCCCAACGCACCTCCTAGAAGAAACGTGTTTCTGACTCGCTGAATCTCAACATAGATTCAACTCTCTTAGGTGAACGAACGCACAGCAGAGCAGTTTCAAGGAAATGTTTCTCCTGAGTTTTAGACGAAGTTTCCTGCTGTTTAGTACGTATGCCGGCATTGGACTGGAAATACCGGTTTTGGGATTCTGCACAGAAAGGGTTTGCAATCCGCTGAATCCAAACGTGAGTTTAACGCTGTCAGTTGAATGCACACATTGACAACCATTCAGTTAGATAGCACCATTTTGGTTTTAGGAGCAGATACTTCTCTGTACAGCCTATGGTCCCATTCACTCGGGAATATCCGAACGCAGCTCCTAGAAGAAACGTGTGTCTGACTCGCTGAATGTCAACATAGATTCAACTCTCTTAGGTGAACGAACGCACAGCAGAGCAGTATCAAGGAAACGTTTCTCCTGAGTTTTAGACGAAGTTTCCTGCTGTTTAGTACGTATGCCGGCATTGGGCTGGAACTACCGGTTTTTGGATTCTGCACAGAAAGGGTTTGCAAACCGCTGAATCCACACGTGAGTTTAACACTGTCAGTTCAATGCACACATTGACAAAAATTCAGTTTGATAGCTCCGTTTTGGTTTTAGAAGCAGATATTTCTCTGTACAGCCTATGGTCCCATTCACTCGGGAATATCCCAACGCAGCTCCTAGAAGAAACGTGTTTCTGACTCGCTGAATCTCAACATAGATTCAACTCTCTTAGGTGAACGAACGCACAGCAGAGCAGTTTCAAGGAAACGTTTCTCTTGAGTTTTAGACGAGGTTTCCTGCTGTTTAGTACGGATGCCGGCATTGGGCTGGAAGTACCGGTTTTGGGATTCTGCACAGAAAGTGTTTGCAAACCGCTGAATCCACACATGAGTTTAACTCTGTCAGTTGAATGCACACATTGGCAATCATCCAGTTAGATAGCACCCTTTTGGTATTAGAAGCAGATATTTCTCTGTACAGCCTATGGTCCCATTCACTCGGGAATATCCCAACGCAGCTCCTAGAAGAAACGTGTTTCTGACTCGCTGAATCTCAACATAGATTCAACTCTCTTAGGTGAACGAACGCACAGCAGAGCAGTTTCAAGGAAACGTTTCTCCTGAGTTTTAGACGAAGCTTCCTGCTGTTTAGTACGTATGCCGGCATTGGGCTGGAAATACCGGTTTTGGGATTCTGCACAGAAAGGGTTTGCAAACTGCTGAATCCACACTTGAGTTTAACTCTGTCAGTTGAAAGCACACATTGACAACCATCCAGTTAGATAGCTCCGTTTTGGTTTTAGAAGCAGATATTTCTCTGTGCAGTCTATGGTACCATTCACTCGGTAATATCCTAACGCAGCTCCTTGAAGAAACGTGTTTCTGACTCGCTGAATCTCAACATAGATTCAACTCTCTTAGGTGAACGAACGCACAGCAGAGCAGTTACAAGGAAACGTTTCTCCTGAGTTTTAGACGAAGTTTCCTGCTGTTTAGTACGTATGTCGGCATTGGGCTGGAAATACCGGTTTTTGGATTGTGCACAGAAAGGGTTTGCAAACCGCTGAATCCACACGTGAGTTTAACTCTGTCAGTTGAGTGCACACATTGACAACCATCCAGTTAGATAGCTCCGTTTTGGTTTTAGAAGCAGATATTTCTCTGTACAGCCTATGGTCCCATTCACTCGGGAATATCCCAACGCAGCTCCTAGAGGAAACGTGTTTCTGACTCGCTGAATCTCAACATAGATTCAACTCTCTTAGGTGAACGAACGCACAGCAGAGCACTTTCAAGGAAACGTTTCTCCTGAGTTTTAGACGAAGTTTCCTGCTGTTTAGTACGTATGCCGGCATTGGGCTGGAAATACCGGTTTTGGGATTCTGCACAGAAACGGTTTGCAAACCGCTGAATCCACACGTGAGTTTAACTCTGTCAGTTGAATGCACACATTGACAACCATTCAGTTAGATAGCTCCGTTTTGGTTTTAGAAGCAGATATTTCTCTGTACAGCCTATGGTCCCATTCACTCGGGAATATCCCAACGCAGCTCCTAGAAGAAACGTGTTTCTGACTCGCTGAATCTCAACATAGATTCAACTCTCTTAGGTGAACGAACGCACAGCAGAGCAGTTTCAAGGAAACGTTTCTCCTGAGTTTTAGACGAAGTTTCCTGCTGTTTAGTACGTATGCCGGCATTGGGCTGGAAATACCGGTTTTGGGATTCTGCACAGAAAGGGTTTGCAAACCGCTGAATCCACACGTGAGTTTAACTCTGTCAGTTGAATGCACGCATTGACAACCATTCAGTTAGATAGCACAGTTTTGGTTTTAGAAGCACATATTTCTCTGTATAGCCTATGGTCCCATTCACTCGGGAATATCCCAACGCAGCTCCTAGAAGAAACGTGTTTCTGACTCGCTGAATCTCAACATAGATTCAACTCTCTTAGGTGAACGAACGCACAGCAGAGCAGTTTCAAGGAAACGTTTCTCCTGAGTTTTAGACGAAGTTTCCTGGAGTTTATTACGTATGCCGGCATTGAGCTGGAATTACCGGTTTTGGGATTCTGCACAGAAAGGGTTTGCAAACCGCTGAATCCAAACGTGAGTTTTACTCTGTCAGTTGAATGCACACATTGACAACCATTCAGTTAGATAGCACCCTTTTGGTTTTAGGAGCAGATATTTCTCTGTACAGCCTATGGTCCCATTCACTCGGGAATATCCCAACGCAGCTCTTAGAAGAAACGTGTTTCTGACTCGCTGAATCTCAACATAGATGCAACTCTCTTAGGTGAACGAACGCACAGCAGAGCAGTTTCAAGGAAATGTTTCTCCTGAGTTTTAGACGAAGTTTCCTGCTGTTTAGTACGTATGCCGGCATTGGGCTGGAAATACCGGTTTTGGGATTCTGCATAGAAAGGGTTTGCAAACCGCTGAAGCCAAACGTGAGTTTAACTCTGTCAGTTGAATGCACACATTGACAACCATTCAGTTAGATAGCACCCTTTTGGTTTTAGGAGCAGATATTTCTCTGTACAGCCTATGGTCTCATTCACTCGGGAATATCCCAACGCAGCTCCTAGAAGAAACGTGTTTCTGACTCGCTGAATCTCAACATAGATTCAACTCTCTTAGTTGAACGAACGCACAGCAGAGCAGTTTCAAGGAAACGTTTCTCCTGAGTTTTAGACGAAGTTTCCTGCTGTTTAGTACGTATGCCGGCATTGGGCTGGAAATACCGGTTTTGGGATTCTACACAGAAAGGGTTTGCAAACCGCTGAATCCACACGTGAGTTTAACTCTGTCAGTTGAATGCACACATTGTCAAAAATTCAGTTTGATAGCTCCGTTTTGGTTTTAGAAGCAGATATTTCTCTGTACAGCCTATGGTCCCATTCACTCGGGAATATCCCAACGCAGCTCCTAGAAGACACGTGTTTCTGACTCGCTGAATCTCAACATAGATTCAACTCTCTTAGGTGAATGAACGCACAGCAGAGCAGTTTCAAGGAAACGTTTCTCCTGAGTTTTAGACGAAGTTTCCTACTGTTTAGTACGAATGCCGGCATTGGGCTGGAATTACCGGTTTTGGGATTCTGCACAGAAAGGGTTTGGAAACCGATGAATCCACACGTGAGTTTAACTTTGTCAGTTGAATGCTCACATTGACAACCATCCAGTTCGATAGCTCCATTTTGGTTTTAGAAGCAGATATTTCTCTGTACAGCCTATGGTCCCATTCACTCGGGAATATCCCAACGCAGCTCCTATAAGAAACGTGTTTCTGACTCCCTGAATCTCAACATAGATTCAACTCTCTTAGGTGAACGAACGCACAGCAGAGCAGTTTCAAGGAAACGTTTCTCCTGAGTTTTAGACGAAGTTTCCTGCAGTTTAATACGTATTCCGGCATTGAGCTGGAATTACCGGTTTTGGGATTCTGCACAGAAAGGGTTTGTAAACCGCTGAATCCAAACGTGAGTTTAAATCTGTCAGTTGAATGGACACATTGACAACCATTCAGTTAGATAGCACCCTTTCGGTTTTAGGAGCAGATATTTCTCTGTACAGCCTATGGTCCCATTCACTCGGGAATATCCCAACGCAGCTCCTAGAAGAAACGTGTTTCTGACTCGCTGAATCTCAACATAGATTCAACTCTCTTAGGTTCACGAACGCACAGCAGAGCAGTTTCAAGGAAATGTTTCTCCTGAGTTTTAGACGAAGTTTCCTGCTGTTTAGTACGTATGACGGCATTGGGCTGGAAATTCCGGTTTTGGGATTCTGCACAGAAAGGGTTTGCAAACCGCTGAATCCAAACGTGAGTTTAACTCTGTCAGTTGAATGCACACATTGACAACCATTCAGTTAGATAGCACCCTTTTGGTTTTAGGAGCAGATATTTCTCTGTACAGCCTATGGTCCCATTCACTCGGGAATATCCCAACGCAGCTCCTAGAAGAAACGTGTTTCTGACTCGCTGAATCTCAACATAGATTCAACTCTCTTAGGTGAACGAACGCACAGCAGAGCAGTTTCAAGGAAACGTTTCTCCTGAGTTTTAGACGAAGTTTCCTGCTGTTTAGTACGTATGCCGGCATTGGGCTGGAAATACCGGTTTTCGGATTCTGCACAGAAAGGGTTTGCAAACCGCTGAATCCACACGTGAGTTTAACTCTGTCCGTTGAACGCACACATTGACAACCATTCAGTTTGATAGCACCCTTTTGGTTTTAGGAGCAGATATTTCTCTGTACAGCCTATGGTCCCATTCACTCGGGAATATCCCAACGCAGCTCCTAGAAGAAACGTGTTTCTGACTCGCTGAATCTCAACATAGATTCAACTCTCTTAGGTCAACGGACGCACAGCAGAGCAGTTTCAAGGAAACGTTTCTCCTGAGTTTTAGACGAAGTTTCCTGCTGTTTAGTACGTATGCCGGCATTGGGCTGGAAATACCGGTTTTGGGATTCTGCACAGAAACGGTTTGCAAACCGCTGAATCCACACGTGAGTTTAACTCTGTCAGTTGAATGCACACATTGACAACCATTCAGTTAGATAGCTCCGTTTTGGTTTTAGAAGCAGATATTTCTCTGTACAGCCTATGGTCCCATTCACTCGGGAATATCCCAACGCAGCTCCTAGAAGAAACGTGTTTCTGACTCGCTGAATCTCAACATAGATTCAACTCTCTTAGGTGAACGAACGCACAGCAGAGCAGTTTCAAGGAAACGTTTCTCCTGAGTTTTAGACGAAGTTTCCTGCTGTTTAGTACGTATGCCGGAATTGGGCTGGAAATACCGGTGTTGGAATTCTGCACAGAAAGGGTTTGCAAACCGCTGAATCCACACGTGACTTTAACTCTGTCAGTTGAATGCACACATTGACAACCATTCAGTTTGATAGCACCATTTTGGTTTTAGAAGCAGATATTTCTCTGTACAGCCTATGGTCCCATTCACTCGGGAATATCCCAACGCAGCTCCTAGAAGAAACGTGTTTCTGACTCGCTGAATCTCAACATAGATTCAACTCTCTTAGGTGAACGAACGCACAGCAGAGCAGTTTCAAGGAAGCTTTTCTGCTGAGTTTTAGACGAAGTTTCCTGCTGTTTAGTACGTATGCCGGCATTGGGCTGGAAATACCGGTTTTGGGATTCTGCACAGAAAGGGTTTGCAAACCGCTGAATCCACACGTGAGTTTAACTCTGTCAGTTGAATGCACGCATTGACAACCATTCAGTTTGATAGCACCCTTTTGGTTTTAGAAGCAGATATTTCTCTGTACAGCCTATGGTCCCATTCACTCGGGAATATCCCAACGCAGCTCCTAGAAGAAACGTGTTTCTGACTCGCTGAATCTCAACATAGATTCAACTCTCTTAGGTGAACGACCGCACAGCAGAGCAGTTTCAAGCAAACGTTTCTCCTGAATTTTAGACGAAGTTTCCTGCTGTTTAGTACGTATGCCGGCATTGGGCTGGAAATACCGGTTTTGGGATTCTGCACAGAAAGGGTCTGCAAACCGCTGAATCCAAAAGTGAGTTTAACTCTGTCAGTTGAATGCACACATTGACAACCATTCAGTTAGATAGCACCCTTTTGGTTTTACGAGCAGATATTTCTCTGTACAGCCTATGGTCCCATTCACTCGGGAATATCCCAACGCAGCTCCTAGAAGAAACGTGTTTCTGACTCGCTGAATCTCAACATAGATTCAACTCTCTTAGGTGAACGAGCGCACAGCAGAGCAGTTTCAAGGAAACGTTTCTCCTGAGTTTTAGACGAAGTTTCCTGCTGTTTAATACGTATGCCGGCATTGGGCTGGAAATACCGGTTTTCGGATTCTGCACAGAAAGGGTTTGCAAACCGCTGAATCCACACGTGAGTTTAACTCTGTCAGTTGAATGCACACATTGACAACCATTCAGTTTGATAGCACCCTTTTGGTTTTAGGAGCAGATATTTCTCTGTACAGCCTATGGCCCCATTCACTCGGGAATATCCCATCGCAGCTCCTAGAAGAAACGTGTTTCTGACTCGCTGAATCTCAACATAGATTCAACTCTCTTAGGTGAACGAACGCACAGCAGAGCAGTTTCAAGGAAACGTTTCTCCTGAGTTTTAGACGAAGTTTCCTGCTGGTTAGTACGTATGCCGGCATTGGGCTGGAAATACTGGTTTTGGGATTCTGCACAGAAACGGTTTGCAAACCGCTGAATCCACACGTGAGTTTAACTCTGTCAGTTGAATGCACACATTGACAACCATCCAGTTAGATAGCTCCGTTTTGGTTTTAGAAGCAGATATTTCTCTGTACAGCCTATGGTCCCATTCACTCGGGAATATCCCAACGCAGCTCCTAGAAGAAACGTGTTTCTGACTCGCTGAATCTCAACATAGATTCAACTCTCTTAGGTGAACGAACGCACAGCAGAGCAGTTTCAAGGAAACGTTTCTCCTGAGTTTTAGACGAAGTTTCCTGCTGTTTAGTACGTATGCCGGCATTGGGCTGGAAATACCGGTGTTGGGATTCTGCACAGAAAGGGTTTGCAAACCGCTGAATCCACACGTGACTTTAACTCTGTCAGTTGAATGCACACATTGACAACCATTCAGTTTGATAGCACCCTTTTGGTTTTAGAAGCAGATATTTCTCTGTACAGCCTATGGTCCCATTCACTCGGGAATATCCCAACGCAGCTCCTAGAAGAAACGTGTTTCTGACTCGCTGAATCTCAACATAGATTCAACTCTCTTAGGTGAACGAACGCACAGCAGAGCTGTTTCAAGGAAGCTTTTCTCCTGAGTTTTAGACGAAGTTTCCTGCTGTTTAGTACGTATGCCGGCATTGGGCTGGAAATACCGGTTTTGGGATTCTGCACAGAAAGGGTTTGCAAACCGCTGAATCCACACGTGAGTTTAACTCTGTCAGTTGAATGCACGCATTGACAACCATTCAGTTTGATAGCACCCTTTTGGTTTTAGAAGCAGATATTTCTCTGTACAGCCTATGGTCCCATTCACTCGGGAATATCCCAACGCAGCTCCTAGAAGAAACGTGTTTCTGACTCGCTGAATCTCAACATAGATTCAACTCTCTTAGGTGAACGAACGCACAGCAGAGCAGTTTCAAGGAAACGTTTCTCCTGAGTTTTAGACGAAGTTTCCTGCTGTTTAGTACGTATGCCGGCATTGGACTGGAAATACCGGTTTAGGGATTCTGCACAGAAAGGGTTTGCAAACCGCTGAATCCAAACGTCAGTTTCACTCTGTCAGTTGAATGCACACATTGACAACCATTCAGTTAGATAGCAGCCTTTTGGTTTTACGAGCAGATATTTCTCTGTACAGCCTATGGTCCCATTCACTCGGGAATATCCCAACGCAGCTCCTAGAAGAAACGTGTTTCTGACACGCTGAATCTCAACATAGATTCAACTCTCTTAGGTGAACGAACGCACAGCAGAGCAGTTCCAAGGAAACGTTTTCCTGAGTTTTAGACGAAGTTTCCTGCTGTTTAGTACGGATGCCGGCATTGGGCTGGAAATACCGGTTTTGGGATTCTACACAGAAAGGGTTTGCAAACCGCTGAATCCACAAGTGAGTTTATCTCTGTCAGTTGAATGCACACATTGACAACCATTCAGTTAGATAGCACCCTTTTGGTTTTAGGAGCAGATATTTCTCTGTACAGCCTATGGTCCCATTCACTCGGGAATATCCCAACGCAGCTCCTAGAAGAAACGTGTTTCTGACTCGCTGAATCTCAACATAGATTCAACTCTCTTAGGTGAACGAACGCACAGCAGAGCAGTTTCTAGGAAACGGTTCTCCTGAGTTTTAGACGAAGTTTCCTGCTGTTTAGTACGTATGCCGGCATTGGGCTGGAAATACCGGTTTTGGGATTCTGCACAGAAACGGTTTGCAAACCGCTGAATCCACACGTGAGTTTAACTCTGTCAGTTGAATGCACACATTGACAACCATTCAGTTAGATAGCTCCGTTTTGGTTTTAGGAGCAGATATTTCTCTGTACAGCCTATGGTCCCATTCCCTCGGGAATATCCCAACGCAGCTCCTAGAAGAAACGTGTTTCTGACTCGCTGAATCTCAACATAGATTCAACTCTCTTAGGTGAACGAACGCACAGCAGAGCAGTTTCAAGGAAGCTTTTCTCCTGAGTTTTAGACGAAGTTTCCTGCTGTTTAGTACTGATGCCGGCATTGGGCTGGAAATACCGGATTTGGGATTCTGCACAGAAAGGGTTTGCAAACCGCTGAATCCACACGTGAGTTTAACTCTGTCAGTTGAATGCATACATTGACAACCTTTCAGTTAGATAGCTCCGTTTTGGTTTTAGAAGCAGATATTTCTCTGTACAGCCTATGGTCCCATTCACTCGGGAATATCCCAACGCAGCTCCTAGAAGAAACGTGTTTCTGACTCGCTGAATCTCAACATAGATTAAACTCTCTTAGCTGAACGAACGCACAGCAGAGCACTTTCAAGGAAACGTTTCTCCTGAGTTTTAGACGAAGTTTCCTGCTGTTTAGTACGTATGCCGGCATTGGGCTGGAAATACCGGTTTTGGGATTCTGCACAGAAAGGGTTTGCAAACCGCTGAATCCACACGTGAGTTTAACTCTGTCAGTTGAATGCACACATTGACAACCATTCAGTTAGATAGCTCCGTTTTGGTTTTAGAAGCAGATATTTCTCTGTACAGCCTATGGTCCCATTCACTCGGGAATATCCCAACGCAGCTCCTAGAAGAAACGTGTTTCTGACTCGCTGAATCTCAACATAGATTCAACTCTCTTAGGTGAACGAACGCACAGCAGAGCAGTTTCAAGGAAGCTTTTCTCCTGAGTTTTAGACGAAGTTTCCTGCTGTTTAGTACGTATGCCGGCATTGGGCTGGAAATACCGGTTTTGGGATTCTGCACAGAAAGGGTTTGCAAACCGCTGAATCCACACGTGAGTTTAACTCTGTCAGTGGAATGCACGCATTGACAATCATTCAGTTTGATAGCACCCTTTTGGTTTTAGAAGCAGATATTTCTCTGTACAGCCTATGGTCCCATTCACTCGGGAATATCCCAACGCAGCTCCTAGAAGAAACGTGTATCTGACTCGCTGAATGTCAACATAGATTCAACTCTCTTAGGTATACGAACGCACAGCAGAGCAGTTTCAAGGAAACGTTTCTCCTAAGTTTTAGACGAAATTTCCTGCTGTTTAGTACGTATGCCGGCATTGGGCTGGAAATACCGGTTTTGGGATTCTGCACAGAAAGGGTTTGCAAACCGCTGAATCCACACGTGAGTTTAACTCTGTCAGTTGAATGCACACTTTGACAACCATTCAGTTTGATAGCACCCTTTTGGTTTTAGGAGCAGATATTTCTCTGTACAGCCTATGGTCCCATTCACTCGGGAATATCCCAACGCAGATCCTAGAAGAAACGTGTTTCTGACTCGCTGAATCTCAACATAGATTCAACTCTCTTAGGTGAACGAACGCACAGCAGAGCAGTTTCAAGGAAACGTTTCTCCTGAGTTTTAGACGAAGTTTCCTGCTGTTTAGTACGTATGCCGGCATTGGGCTGGAAATACCGGTTTTGGGATTCTGCACAGAAACGGTTTGCAAACCGCTGAATCCACACGTGAGTTTAACTCTGTCAGTTGAATGCACACATTGACAACCATTCAGTTAGATAGCTCCGTTTTGGTTTTAGAAGCAGATATTTCTCTGTACAGCCTATGGTCCCATTCACTCGGGAATATCCCAATGCAGCTCCTAGAAGAAACGTGTTTCTGACTCGCTGAATCTCAACATAGATTCAACTCTCTTAGGTGAACGAACGCACAGCAGAGCAGTTTCAAGGAAACGTTTCTCCTGAGTTTTAGACGAAGTTTCCTGCTGTTTAGTACGTATGCCGGCATTGGGCTGGAAATACCGGTTTTGGGATTCTGCACAGAAAGGGTTTGCAAACCGCTGAATCCACACGTGACTTTAAATCTGTCAGTTGAATGCACACATTGACAACCATTCAGTTTGATAGCACCCTTTTGGTTTTAGAAGCAGATATTTCTCTGTACAGCCTATGGTCCCATTCACTCGGGAATATCCCAATGCAGCTCCTAGAAGAAACGTGTTTCTGACTCGCTGAATCTCAACATAGATTCAACTCGCTTAGGTGAACGAACGCACAGCAGAGCAGTTTCAAGGAAACGTTTCTCCTGAGTTTTAGACGAAGTTTCCTGCTGTTTAGTACGTATGCCGGCATTGGGCGGGAAATACCGGTTTTGGGATTCTGCACAGAAAGGGTTTGCAAACCGCTGAATCCACACGTGAGTTTAACTCTGTCAGTTGAATGCACGCATTGACAACCATTCAGTTTGATAGCACCCTTTTGGTTTTAGAAGCAGATATTTCTCTGTACAGCCTATGGTCCCATTCACTCGGGAATATCCCAACGCAGCTCCTAGAAGAAACGTGTTTCTGACTCGCTGAATCTCAACATAGATTCAACTCTCTTAGGTGAACGAACGCACAGCAGAGCAGTTTCAAGGAAACGTTTCTCCTGAGTTTTAGACGAAGTTACCTGCTGTTTAGTACGTATGCCGGCATTGGGCTGGAAATACCGGTTTTGGGATTCTGCACAGAAAGGGATGGCAAACCGCTGAATACAAACGTGAGTTTAACTCTGTCAGTTGAATGCACACATTGACAACCATTCAGTTTGATAGCACCATTTTGGTTTTAGAAGCAGATATTTCTCTGTACAGCCTATGGTCCCATTCACTCGGGAATATCCCAACGCAGCTCCTAGAAGAAACGTGTTTCTGACTCGCTGAATCTCAACATAGATTCAACTCTCTTAGGTGAACGAACGCACAGCAGAGCAGTTTCAAGGAAACGTTTCTCCTGAGTTTTAGACGAAGTTTCCTGCTGTTTAGTACGTATGCCGGCATTGGGCTGGAAATACCGGTTTTGGGATTCTGCACAGAAAGGGTTTGCAAACCGCTGAATCCACACGTGAGTTTAACTCTGTCAGTTGAATGCACGCATTGACAACCATTCAGTTAGATAGCACAGTTTTGGTTTTAGAAGCATATATTTCTCTGTATAGCCTATGGTCCCATT
Organism: Aotus nancymaae; assembly: GCF_030222135.1. NCBI lineage: Eukaryota > Metazoa > Chordata > Mammalia > Primates > Aotidae > Aotus > Aotus nancymaae. The sequence continues at coordinate 1,901,604 of NW_026988549.1, read as the reverse complement.
CACTCGGGAATATCCCAACGCAGCTCCTAGAAGAAACGTGTTTCTGACTCGCTGAATCTCAACATAGATTCAACTCTCTTAGGTGAACGAACGCACAGCAGAGCAGTTTCAAGGAAACGTTTCTCCTGAGTTTTAGACGAAGTTTCCTGGAGTTTATTACGTATGCCGGCATTGAGCTGGAATTACCGGTTTTGGGATTCTGCACAGAAAGGGTTTGCAAACCGCTGAATCCAAACGTGAGTTTTACTCTGTCAGTCGAATGCACACATTGACAACCATTCAGTTAGATATCACCCTTTTGGTTTTAGGAGCAGATATTTCTCTGTACAGCCTATGGTCCCATTCACTCGGGAATATCCCAACGCAGCTCTTAGAAGAAACGTGTTTCTCACTCGCTGAATCTCAACATAGATGCAACTCTCTTAGGTGAACGAACGCACAGCAGAGCAGTTTCAAGGAAATGTTTCTCCTGAGTTTTAGACGAAGTTTCCTGCTGTTTAGTACGTATGCCGGCATTGGGCTGGAAATACCGGTTTTGGGATTCTGCATAGAAAGGGTTTGCAAACCGCTGAAGCCAAACGTGAGTTTAACTCTGTCAGTTGAATGCACACATTGACAACCATTCAGTTAGATAGCACCCTTTTGGTTTTAGGAGCAGATATTTCTCTGTACAGCCTATGGTCCCATTCACTCGGGAATATCCCAACGCAGCTCCTAGAAGACACGTGTTTCTGACTCGCTGAATCTCAACATAGATTCAACTCTCTTAGGTGAATGAACGCACAGCAGAGCACTTTCAAGGAAACGTTTCTCCTGAGTTTTAGACGAAGTTTCCTACTGTTTAGTACGGATGCCGGCATTGGGCTGGAATTACCGGTTTTGGGATTCTGCACAGAAAGGGTTTGGAAACCGCTGAATCCACACGTGAGTTTAACTTTGTCAGTTGAATGCTCACATTGACAACCATCCAGTTAGATAGCTCCATTTTGGTTTTAGAAGCAGATATTTCTCTGTACAGCCTATGGTCCCATTCACTCGGGAATATCCCAACGCAGCTCCTAGAAGAAACGTGTTTCTGACTCCCTGAATCTCAACATAGATTCAACTCTCTTAGGTGAACGAACGCACAGCAGAGCAGTTTCAAGGAAACGTTTCTCCTGAGTTTTAGACGAAGTTTCCTGCAGTTTAATACGTATTCCGGCATTGAGCTGGAATTACCGGTTTTGGGATTCTGCACAGAAAGGGTTTGTAAACCGCTGAATCCAAACGTGAGTTTAACTCTGTCAGTTGAATGCACACATTGACAACCATTCAGTTAGATAGCACCCTTTTGGTTTTACGAGCAGATATTTCTCTGTACAGCCTATGGTCCCATTCACTCGGCAATATCCCAACGCAGCTCCTAGAAGAAACGTGTTTCTGACACGCTGAATCTCAACATAGATTCAACTCTCTTAGGTGAACGAACGCACAGCAGAGCAGTTCCAAGGAAACGTTTTCCTGAGTTTTAGACGAAGTTTCCTGCTGTTTAGTACGGATGCCGGCATTGGGCTGGAAATACCGGTTTTGGGATTCTACACAGAAAGGGTTTGCAAACCGCTGAATCCACACGTGAGTTTATCTCTGTCAGTTGAATGCACACATTGACAACCATTCAGTTAGATAGCACCCTTTTGGTTTTAGGAGCAGATATTTCTCTGTACAGCCTATGGTCCCATTCACTCGGGAATATCCCAACGCAGCTCCTAGAAGAAACGTGTTTCTGACTCGCTGAATCTCAACATAGATTCAACTCTCTTAGGTGAACGAACGCACAGCAGAGCAGTTTCAAGGAAACGGTTCTCCTGAGTTTTAGACGAAGTTTCCTGCTGTTTAGTACGTATGCCGGCATTGGGCTGGAAATACCGGTTTTGGGATTCTGCACAGAAACGGTTTGCAAACCGCTGAATCCACACGTGAGTTTAACTCTGTCAGTTGAATGCACACATTGACAACCATTCAGTTAGATAGCTCCGTTTTGGTTTTAGGAGCAGATATTTCTCTGTACAGCCTATGGTCCCATTCACTCGGGAATATCCCAACGCAGCTCCTAGAAGAAACGTGTTTCTGACTCGCTGAATCTCAACATAGATTCAACTCTCTTAGGTGAACGAACGCACAGCAGAGCAGTTTTAAGGAAGCTTTTCTCCTGAGTTTTAGACGAAGTTTCCTGCTGTTTAGTACTGATGCCGGCATTGGGCTGGAAATACCGGTTTTGGGATTCTGCACAGAAAGGGTTTGCAAACCGCTGAATCCACACGTGAGTTTAACTCTGTCAGTTGAATGCATACATTGACAACCTTTCAGTTAGATAGCTCCGTTTTGGTTTTAGAAGCAGATATTTCTCTGTACAGCCTATGGTCCCATTCACTCGGGAATATCCCAACGCAGCTCCTAGAAGAAACGTGTTTCTGACTCGCTGAATCTCAACATAGATTCAACTCTCTTAGGTGAACGAACGCACAGCAGAGCAGTTTCAAGGAAACGTTTCTCCTGAGTTTTAGACGAAGTTTCCTGCTGTTTAGTACGTATGCCGGCATTGGGCTGGAAATACCGGTTTTGGGATTCTGCACAGAAAGGGTTTGCAAACCGCTGAATCCAAACGTGAGTTTAACTCTGTCAGTTGAATGCACACATTGATAACCATTCAGTTTGATAGCACCCTTTTGGTTTTAGAAGCAGATATTTCTCTGTACAGCCTATGGTCCCATTCACTCGGGAATATCCCAGCGCAGCTCCTAGAAGAAACGTGTTTCTGACTCGCTGCAGCTCAACATAGATTCAACTCTCTTACGTGAACGAACGCACAGCAGAACAGTTTCAAGGAATCGTTTCTCCTGAGTTTTAGACGAAGTTTCCTGCTGTTTAATACGTATGCCGGTATTGGGCTGGAAATACCGGTTTTGGGATTCTGCATAGAAAGGGTTTGCAAACCGCTGAAGCCAAACGTGAGTTTAACTCTGTCAGTTGAATGCACACATTGACAACCATTCAGTTAGATAGCACCCTTTTGGTTTTAGGAGCAGATATTTCTCTGTACAGCCTATGGTCCCATTCACTCGGGAATATCCCAACGCAGCTCCTAGAAGAAACGTGTTTCTGACTCGCTGAATCTCAACATAGATTCAACTCTCTTAGTTGAACGAACGCACAGCAGAGCAGTTTCAAGGAAACGTTTCTCCTGAGTTTTAGACGAAGTTTCCTGCTGTTTAGTACGTATGCCGGCATTGGGCTGGAAATACCGGTTTTGGGATTCTACACAGAAAGGGTTTGCAAACCGCTGAATCCACACGTGAGTTTAACTCTGTCAGTTGAATGCACACATTGTCAAAAATTCAGTTTGATAGCTCCGTTTTGGTTTTAGAAGCAGATATTTCTCTGTACAGCCTATGGTCCCATTCACTCGGGAATATCCCAACGCAGCTCCTAGAAGACACGTGTTTCTGACTCGCTGAATCTCAACATAGATTCAACTCTCTTAGGTGAATGAACGCACAGCAGAGCAGTTTCAAGGAAACGTTTCTCCTGAGTTTTAGACGAAGTTTCCTACTGTTTAGTACGGATGCCGGCATTGGGCTGGAATTACCGGTTTTGGGATTCTGCACAGAAAGGGTTTGGAAACCGCTGAATCCACACGTGAGTTTAACTTTGTCAGTTGAATGCTCACATTGACAACCATCCAGTTAGATAGCTCCATTTTGGTTTTAGAAGCAGATATTTCTCTGTACAGCCTATGGTCCCATTCACTCGGGAATATCCCAACGCAGCTCCTATAAGAAACGTGTTTCTGACTCCCTGAATCTCAACATAGATTCAACTCTCTTAGGTGAACGAACGCACAGCAGAGCAGTTTCAAGGAAACGTTTCTCCTGAGTTTTAGACGAAGTTTCCTGCAGTTTAATACGTATTCCGGCATTGAGCTGGAATTACCGGTTTTGGGATTCTGCACAGAAAGGGTTTGTAAACCGCTGAATCCAAACGTGAGTTTAACTCTGTCAGTTGAATGCACACATTGACAACCATTCAGTTAGATAGCACCCTTTCGGTTTTAGGAGCAGATATTTCTCTGTACAGCCTATGGTCCCATTCACTCGGGAATATCCCAACGCAGCCCCTAGAAGAAACGTGTTTCTGACTCGCTGAATCTCAACATAGATTCAACTCTCTTAGGTTCACGAAAGCACAGCAGAGCAATTTCAAGGAAATGTTTCTCCTGAGTTTTAGACGAAGTTTCCTGCTGTTTTGTACGTATGCCGGCATTGGGCTGGAAATACCGGTTTTGGGATTCTGCACAGAAACGGTTTGCAAACCGCTGAATCCACACGTGAGTTTAACTCTGTCAGTTGAATGCACACATTGACAACCATTCAGTTAGATAGCTCCGTTTTGGTTTTAGGAGCAGATATTTCTCTGTACAGCCTATGGTCCCATTCACTCGGGAATATCCCAACGCAACTCCTAGAAGAAACGTGTTTCTGACTCGCTGAATCTCAACATAGATTCAACTCTCTTAGGTGAACGAACGCACAACAGAGCAGTTTCAAGGAACCTTTTCTCCTGAGTTTTAGACGAAGTTTCCTGCTGTTTAGTACGTATGCCGGCATTGGGCTGGAAATACCGGTTTTGGGATTCTGCACAGAAAGGGTTTGCAAACCGCTGAATCCAAACGTCAGTTTAACTCTGTCAGTTGAATGCACACATTGACAACCATTCAGTTAGATAGCACCCTTTTGGTTTTACGAGCAGATATTTCTCTGTACAGCCTATGGTCCCATTCACTCGGCAATATCCCAACGCAGCTCCTAGAAGAAACGTGTTTCTGACACGCTGAATCTCAACATAGATTCAACTCTCTTAGGTGAACGAACGCACAGCAGAGCAGTTCCAAGGAAACGTTTTCCTGAGTTTTAGACGAAGTTTCCTGCTGTTTAGTACGGATGCCGGCATTGGGCTGGAAATACCGGTTTTGGGATTCTACACAGAAAGGGTTTGCAAACCGCTGAATCCACACGTGAGTTTATCTCTGTCAGTTGAATGCACACATTGACAACCATTCAGTTAGATAGCACCCTTTTGGTTTTAGGAGCAGATATTTCTCTGTACAGCCTATGGTCCCATTCACTCGGGAATATCCCAACGCAGCTCCTAGAAGAAACGTGTTTCTGACTCGCTGAATCTCAACATAGATTCAACTCTCTTAGGTGAACGAACGCACAGCAGAGCAGTTTCAAGGAAACGGTTCTCCTGAGTTTTAGACGAAGTTTCCTGCTGTTTTGTACGTATGCCGGCATTGGGCTGGAAATACCGGTTTTGGGATTCTGCACAGAAACGGTTTGCAAACCGCTGAATCCACACGTGAGTTTAACTCTGTCAGTTGAATGCACACATTGACAACCATTCAGTTAGATAGCTCCGTTTTGGTTTTAGGAGCAGATATTTCTCTGTACAGCCTATGGTCCCATTCACTCGGGAATATCCCAGCGCAGCTCCTAGAAGAAACGTGTTTCTGACTCGCTGCAGCTCAACATAGATTCAACTCTCTTACGTGAACGAACGCACAGCAGAACAGTTTCAAGGAATCGTTTCTCCTGAGTTTTAGACGAAGTTTCCTGCTGTTTAATACGTATGCCGGTATTGGGCTGGAAATACCGGTTTTGGGATTCTGCATAGAAAGGGTTTGCAAACCGCTGAAGCCAAACGTGAGTTTAACTCTGTCAGTTGAATGCACACATTGACAACCATTCAGTTAGATAGCACCCTTTTGGTTTTAGGAGCAGATATTTCTCTGTACAGCCTATGGTCCCATTCACTCGGGAATATCCCAACGCAGCTCCTAGAAGAAACGTGTTTCTGACTCGCTGAATCTCAACATAGATTCAACTCTCTTAGTTGAACGAACGCACAGCAGAGCAGTTTCAAGGAAACGTTTCTCCTGAGTTTTAGACGAAGTTTCCTGCTGTTTAGTACGTATGCCGGCATTGGGCTGGAAATACCGGTTTTGGGATTCTACACAGAAAGGGTTTGCAAACCGCTGAATCCACACGTGAGTTTAACTCTGTCAGTTGAATGCACACATTGTCAAAAATTCAGATTGATAGCTCCGTTTTGGTTTTAGAAGCAGATATTTCTCTGTACAGCCTATGGTCCCATTCACTCGGGAATATACCAACGCAGCTCCTAGAAGACACGTGTTTCTGACTCGCTGAATCTCAACATAGATTCAACTCTCTTAGGTGAATGAACGCACAGCAGAGCAGTTTCAAGGAAACGTTTCTCCTGAGTTTTAGACGAAGTTTCCTACTGTTTAGTACGGATGCCGGCATTGGGCTGGAATTACCGGTTTTGGGATTCTGCACAGAAAGGGTTTGGAAACCGCTGAATCCACACGTGAGTTTAACTTTGTCAGTTGAATGCTCACATTGACAACCATCCAGTTAGATAGCTCCATTTTGGTTTTAGAAGCAGATATTTCTCTGTACAGCCTATGGTCCCATTCACTCGGGAATATCCCAACGCAGCTCCTATAAGAAACGTGTTTCTGACTCCCTGAATCTCAACATAGATTCAACTCTCTTAGGTGAACGAACGCACAGCAGAGCAGTTTCAAGGAAACGTTTCTCCTGAGTTTTAGACGAAGTTTCCTGCAGTTTAATACGTATTCCGGCATTGAGCTGGAATTACCGGTTTTGGGATTCTGCACAGAAAGGGTTTGTAAACCGCTGAATCCAAACGTGAGTTTAACTCTGTCAGTTGAATGCACACATTGACAACCATTCAGTTAGATAGCACCCTTTCGGTTTTAGGAGCAGATATTTCTCTGTACAGCCTATGGTCCCATTCACTCGGGAATATCCCAACGCAGTCCCTAGAAGAAACGTGTTTCTGACTCGCTGAATCTCAACATAGATTCAACTCTCTTAGGTTCACGAACGCACAGCAGAGCAGTTTCAAGGAAATGTTTCTCCTGAGTTTTAGACGAAGTTTCCTGCTGTTTAGTACGTATGACGGCATTGGGCTGGAAATTCCGGTTTTGGGATTCTGCACAGAAAGGGTTTGCAAACCGCTGAATCCAAACGTGAGTTTAACTCTGTCAGTTGAATGCACACATTGACAACCATTCAGTTAGATAGCACCCTTTCGGTTTTAGGAGCAGATATTTCTCTGTACAGCCTATGGTCCCATTCACTCGGGAATATCCCAACGCAGCTCCTAGAAGAAACGTGTTTCTGACTCGCTGAATCTCAACATAGATTCAACTCTCTTAGGTGAACGAACGCACAGCAGAGCAGTTTCAAGGAAACGTTTCTCCTGAGTTTTAGACGAAGTTTCCTGCTGTTTAGTACGTATGCCGACATTGGGCTGGAAATACCGGTTTTCGGATTCTGCACAGAAAGGGTTTGCAAACCGCTGAATCCACACGTGAGTTTAACTCTGTCAGTTGAATGCACACATTGTCAAAAATTCAGTTTGATAGCTCCGTTTTGGTTTTAGAAGCAGATATTTCTCTGTACAGCCTATGGTCCCATTCACTCGGGAATATCCCAACGCAGCTCCTAGAAGAAACGTGTTTCTGACTCGCTGAATCTCAACATAGATTCAACTCTCTTAGGTGAACGAACGCACAGCAGAGCAGTTTCAAGGAAACGTTTCTCCTGAGTTTTAGACGAAGTTTCCTGCTGTTTAGTACGTATGCCGGCATTGGGCTGGAAATACCGGTTTTGGGATTCTGCACAGAAAGGGTTTGCAAACCGCTGAATCCAAACGTCAGTTTAACTCTGTCAGTTGAATGCACACATTGACAACCATTCAGTTAGATAGCACCCTTTTGGTTTTACGAGCAGATATTTCTCTGTACAGCCTATGGTCCCATTCACTCGGCAATATCCCAACGCAGCTCCTAGAAGAAACGTGTTTCTGACACGCTGAATCTCAACATAGATTCAACTCTCTTAGGTGAACGAACGCACAGCAGAGCAGTTCCAAGGAAACGTTTTCCTGAGTTTTAGACGAAGTTTCCTGCTGTTTAGTACGGATGCCGGCATTGGGCTGGAAATACCGGTTTTGGGATTCTACACAGAAAGGGTTTGCAAACCGCTGAATCCACACGTGAGTTTATCTCTGTCAGTTGAATGCACACATTGACAACCATTCAGTTAGATAGCACCCTTTTGGTTTTAGGAGCAGATATTTCTCTGTACAGCCTATGGTCCCATTCACTCGGGAATATCCCAACGCAGCTCCTAGAAGAAACGTGTTTCTGACTCGCTGAATCTCAACATAGATTCAACTCTCTTAGGTGAACGAACGCACAGCAGAGCAGTTTCAAGGAAACGGTTCTCCTGAGTTTTAGACGAAGTTTCCTGCTGTTTTGTACGTATGCCGGCATTGGGCTGGAAGTACCGGTTTTGGGATTCTGCACAGAAACGGTTTGCAAACCGCTGAATCCACACGTGAGTTTAACTCTGTCAGTTGAATGCACACATTGACAACCATTCAGTTAGATAGCTCCGTTTTGGTTTTAGGAGCAGATATTTCTCTGTACAGCCTATGGTCCCATTCACTCGGGAATATCCCAGCGCAGCTCCTAGAAGAAACGTGTTTCTGACTCGCTGCAGCTCAACATAGATTCAACTCTCTTACGTGAACGAACGCACAGCAGAACAGTTTCAAGGAATCGTTTCTCCTGAGTTTTAGACGAAGTTTCCTGCTGTTTAATACGTATGCCGGTATTGGGCTGGAAATACCGGTTTTGGGATTCTGCATAGAAAGGGTTTGCAAACCGCTGAAGCCAAACGTGAGTTTAACTCTGTCAGTTGAATGCACACATTGACAACCATTCAGTTAGATAGCACCCTTTTGGTTTTAGGAGCAGATATTTCTCTGTACAGCCTATGGTCCCATTCACTCGGGAATATCCCAACGCAGCTCCTAGAAGAAACGTGTTTCTGACTCGCTGAATCTCAACATAGATTCAACTCTCTTAGTTGAACGAACGCACAGCAGAGCAGTTTCAAGGAAACGTTTCTCCTGAGTTTTAGACGAAGTTTCCTGCTGTTTAGTACGTATGCCGGCATTGGGCTGGAAATACCGGTTTTGGGATTCTACACAGAAAGGGTTTGCAAACCGCTGAATCCACACGTGAGTTTAACTCTGTCAGTTGAATGCACACATTGTCAAAAATTCAGTTTGATAGCTCCGTTTTGGTTTTAGAAGCAGATATTTCTCTGTACAGCCTATGGTCCCATTCACTCGGGAATATACCAACGCAGCTCCTAGAAGACACGTGTTTCTGACTCGCTGAATCTCAACATAGATTCAACTCTCTTAGGTGAATGAACGCACAGCAGAGCAGTTTCAAGGAAACGTTTCTCCTGAGTTTTAGACGAAGTTTCCTACTGTTTAGTACGGATGCCGGCATTGGGCTGGAATTACCGGTTTTGGGATTCTGCACAGAAAGGGTTTGGAAACCGCTGAATCCACACGTGAGTTTAACTTTGTCAGTTGAATGCTCACATTGACAACCATCCAGTTAGATAGCTCCATTTTGGTTTTAGAAGCAGATATTTCTCTGTACAGCCTATGGTCCCATTCACTCGGGAATATCCCAACGCAGCTCCTATAAGAAACGTGTTTCTGACTCCCTGAATCTCAACATAGATTCAACTCTCTTAGGTGAACGAACGCACAGCAGAGCAGTTTCAAGGAAACGTTTCTCCTGAGTTTTAGACGAAGTTTCCTGCAGTTTAATACGTATTCCGGCATTGAGCTGGAATTACCGGTTTTGGGATTCTGCACAGAAAGGGTTTGTAAACCGCTGAATCCAAACGTGAGTTTAACTCTGTCAGTTGAATGCACACATTGACAACCATTCAGTTAGATAGCACCCTTTCGGTTTTAGGAGCAGATATTTCTCTGTACAGCCTATGGTCCCATTCACTCGGGAATATCCCAACGCAGTCCCTAGAAGAAACGTGTTTCTGACTCGCTGAATCTCAACATAGATTCAACTCTCTTAGGTTCACGAACGCACAGCAGAGCAGTTTCAAGGAAATGTTTCTCCTGAGTTTTAGACGAAGTTTCCTGCTGTTTAGTACGTATGACGGCATTGGGCTGGAAATTCCGGTTTTGGGATTCTGCACAGAAAGGGTTTGCAAACCGCTGAATCCAAACGTGAGTTTAACTCTGTCAGTTGAATGCACACATTGACAACCATTCAGTTAGATAGCACCCTTTCGGTTTTAGGAGCAGATATTTCTCTGTACAGCCTATGGTCCCATTCACTCGGGAATATCCCAACGCAGCTCCTAGAAGAAACGTGTTTCTGACTCGCTGAATCTCAACATAGATTCAACTCTCTTAGGTGAACGAACGCACAGCAGAGCAGTTTCAAGGAAACGTTTCTCCTGAGTTTTAGACGAAGTTTCCTGCTGTTTAGTACGTATGCCGACATTGGGCTGGAAATACCGGTTTTCGGATTCTGCACAGAAAGGGTTTGCAAACCGCTGAATCCACACGTGAGTTTAACTCTGTCAGTTGAATGCACACATTGTCAAAAATTCAGTTTGATAGCTCCGTTTTGGTTTTAGAAGCAGATATTTCTCTGTACAGCCTATGGTCCCATTCACTCGGGAATATCCCAACGCAGCTCCTAGAAGAAACGTGTTTCTGACTCGCTGAATCTCAACATAGATTCAACTCTCTTAGGTGAACGAACGCACAGCAGAGCAGTTTCAAGGAAACGTTTCTCCTGAGTTTTAGACGAAGTTTCCTGCTGTTTAGTACGTATGCCGGCATTGGGCTGGAAATACCGGTTTTGGGATTCTGCACAGAAAGGGTTTGCAAACCGCTGAATCCAAACGTCAGTTTAACTCTGTCAGTTGAATGCACACATTGACAACCATTCAGTTAGATAGCACCCTTTTGGTTTTACGAGCAGATATTTCTCTGTACAGCCTATGGTCCCATTCACTCGGCAATATCCCAACGCAGCTCCTAGAAGAAACGTGTTTCTGACACGCTGAATCTCAACATAGATTCAACTCTCTTAGGTGAACGAACGCACAGCAGAGCAGTTCCAAGGAAACGTTTTCCTGAGTTTTAGACGAAGTTTCCTGCTGTTTAGTACGGATGCCGGCATTGGGCTGGAAATACCGGTTTTGGGATTCTACACAGAAAGGGTTTGCAAACCGCTGAATCCACACGTGAGTTTATCTCTGTCAGTTGAATGCACACATTGACAACCATTCAGTTAGATAGCACCCTTTTGGTTTTAGGAGCAGATATTTCTCTGTACAGCCTATGGTCCCATTCACTCGGGAATATCCCAACGCAGCTCCTAGAAGAAACGTGTTTCTGACTCGCTGAATCTCAACATAGATTCAACTCTCTTAGGTGAACGAACGCACAGCAGAGCAGTTTCAAGGAAACGGTTCTCCTGAGTTTTAGACGAAGTTTCCTGCTGTTTTGTACGTATGCCGGCATTGGGCTGGAAATACCGGTTTTGGGATTCTGCACAGAAACGGTTTGCAAACCGCTGAATCCACACGTGAGTTTAACTCTGTCAGTTGAATGCACACATTGACAACCATTCAGTTAGATAGCTCCGTTTTGGTTTTAGGAGCAGATATTTCTCTGTACAGCCTATGGTCCCATTCACTCGGGAATATCCCAACGCAACTCCTAGAAGAAACGTGTTTCTGACTCGCTGAATCTCAACATAGATTCAACTCTCTTAGGTGAACGAACGCACAGCAGAGCAGTTTCAAGGAAGCTTTTCTCCTGAGTTTTAGACGAAGTTTCCTGCTGTTTAGTACGTATGCCGGCATTGGGCTGGAAATACCGGTTTTGGGATTCTGCACAGAAAGGGTTTGCAAACCGCTGAATCCAAACGTCAGTTTAACTCTGTCAGTTGAATGCACACATTGACAACCATTCAGTTAGATAGCACCCTTTTGGTTTTACGAGCAGATATTTCTCTGTACAGCCTATGGTCCCATTCACTCGGCAATATCCCAACGCAGCTCCTAGAAGAAACGTGTTTCTGACACGCTGAATCTCAACATAGATTCAACTCTCTTAGGTGAACGAACGCACAGCAGAGCAGTTCCAAGGAAACGTTTTCCTGAGTTTTAGACGAAGTTTCCTGCTGTTTAGTACGGATGCCGGCATTGGGCTGGAAATACCGGTTTTGGGATTCTACACAGAAAGGGTTTGCAAACCGCTGAATCCACACGTGAGTTTATCTCTGTCAGTTGAATGCACACATTGACAACCATTCAGTTAGATAGCACCCTTTTGGTTTTAGGAGCAGATATTTCTCTGTACAGCCTATGGTCCCATTCACTCGGGAATATCCCAACGCAGCTCCTAGAAGAAACGTGTTTCTGACTCGCTGAATCTCAACATAGATTCAACTCTCTTAGGTGAACGAACGCACAGCAGAGCAGTTTCAAGGAAACGGTTCTCCTGAGTTTTAGACGAAGTTTCCTGCTGTTTAGTACGTATGCCGGCATTGGGCTGGAAATACCGGTTTTGGGATTCTGCACAGAAACGGTTTGCAAACCGCTGAATCCACACGTGAGTTTAACTCTGTCAGTTGAATGCACACATTGACAACCATTCAGTTAGATAGCTCCGTTTTGGTTTTAGGAGCAGATATTTCTCTGTACAGCCTATGGTCCCATTCACTCGGGAATATCCCAACGCAACTCCTAGAAGAAACGTGTTTCTGACTCGCTGAATCTCAACATAGATTCAACTCTCTTAGGTGAACGAACGCACAGCAGAGCAGTTTCAAGGAAGCTTTTCTCCTGAGTTTTAGACGAAGTTTCCTGCTGTTTAGTACTGATGCCGGCATTGGGCTGGAAATACCGGTTTTGGGATTCTGCACAGAAAGGGTTTGCAAACCGCTGAATCCACACGTGAGTTTAACTCTGTCAGTTGAATGCATACATTGACAACCTTTCAGTTAGATAGCTCCGTTTTGGTTTTAGAAGCAGATATTTCTCTGTACAGCCTATGGTCCCATTCACTCGGGAATATCCCAATGCAGCTCCTAGAAGAAACGTGTTTCTGACTCGCTGAATCTCAACATAGATTCAACTCTCTTAGGTGAACGAACGCACAGCAGAGCAGTTTCAAGGAAACGTTTCTCCTGAGTTTTAGACGAAGTTTCCTGCTGTTTAGTACGTATGCCGGCATTGGGCTGGAAATACCGGTTTTGGGATTCTGCACAGAAAGGGTTTGCAAACCGCTGAATCCAAACGTGAGTTTAACTCTGTCAGTTGAATGCACACATTGATAACCATTCAGTTTGATAGCACCCTTTTGGTTTTAGAAGCAGATATTTCTCTGTACAGCCTATGGTCCCATTCACTCGGGAATATCCCAGCGCAGCTCCTAGAAGAAACGTGTTTCTGACTCGCTGCAGCTCAACATAGATTCAACTCTCTTACGTGAACGAACGCACAGCAGAACAGTTTCAAGGAATCGTTTCTCCTGAGTTTTAGACGAAGTTTCCTGCTGTTTAATACGTATGCCGGTATTGGGCTGGAAATACCGGTTTTGGGATTCTGCACAGAAAGGGTTTGCAAACCGCTGAATCCACACGTGAGTTTAATTCTGTCAGTTGAAAGCACACTTTGACAACCATTCAGTTAGATAGCTCCGTTTTGGTTTTAGAAGCAGATATTTCTCTGTACAGCCTATGGTCCCATTCACTCGGGAATATCCCAACGCAGCTCCTAGAAGAAACGTGTTTCTGACTCGCTGAATCTCAACATAGATTCAACTCTCTTAGGTGAACGAACGGACAGCAGAGCAGTTTCAAGGAAACGTTTCTCCTGAGGTTTAGACGAAGTTTCCTGCTGTTTAGTACGGATGCCGGCATTGAGCTGGACGTACCGGTTTTGGGATTCTGCACAGAAAGGGTTTCCAAACCGCTGAATCCACACGTGAGTTTAACTCTGTCAGTTGAATGCACACATTGACAACCATTCAGTTAGATAGTTCCGTTTTTGTTTTAGAAGCAGATATTTCTCTGTACAGCCTATGGTCCCATTCACTCGGGAATATCCCAACGCAGCTCCTAGAAGAAACGTGTTTCTGACTCGCTGAATCTCAACATTGATTCAACTCTCTTAGGTGAACGAACGCACAGCAGAGCAGTGTCAAGTAAACGTTTCTCCTGAGTTTTAGACGAAGTTTCCTGCTGTTTAGTACGTATGCCGGCATTGGGCTGGAAATACCGGTTTTGGGATTCTGCACAGAAACGGTTTGCAAAACGATGAATCCAAACGTGAGTTTAACTCTGTCAGTTGAATGCACACATTGACAACCATTCAGTTAGATAGCACCCTTTTGGTTTTAGGAGCAGATATTTCTCTGTACAGCCTATGGTCCCATTCACTCGGGAATGTCCCAACGCAGCTCCTAGAAGAAACGTGTTTCTGACTCGCTGAATCTCAACATAGATTCAACTCTCTTAGGTGAACGAACTCACAGCAGAGCAGTTTCAAGGAAACGGTTCTCCTGAGTTTTAGACGAAGTTTCCTGCTGTTTAGTATGTATGCCGGCATTGGGCTGGAAATACCGGTTTTGGGATTCTGCACAGAAACGGTTTGCAAACCGCTGAACCCACACGTGAGTTTAACTCTGTCAGTTGAATGCACACATTGACAACCATTCAGTTAGATAGCTCCGTTTTGGTTTTAGGAGCAGATATTTCTCTGTACAGCCTATGGTCCCATTCACTCGGGAATATCCCAACGCAGCTCCTAGAAGAAACGTGTTTCTGACTCGCTGAATCTCAACATAGATTCAACTCTCTTAGGTGAACGAATGCACAGCAGAGCAGTTTCAAGGAAGCTTTTCTCCTGAGTTTTAGACGAAGTTTCCTGCTGTTTAGTACTGATGCCGGCATTGGGCTGGAAATACCGGTTTTGGGATTCTGCACAGAAAGGGTTTGCAAACCGCTGAATCCACACGTGAGTTTAACTCTGTCAGTTGAATGCACACATTCACAACCATCCAGTTAGATAGCTCCGTTTCGGTTTTAGAAGCAGATATTTCTCTGTACAGCCTATGGTCCCATTCACTCGGGAATATCCCAACGCAGCTCCTAGAAGAAACGTGTTTCTGACTCGCTGAATCTCAACATAGATTAAACTCTCTTAGCTGAACGAACGCACAGCAGAGCACTTTCAAGGAAACGTTTCTCCTGAGTTTTAGACGAAGTTTCCTGCTGTTTAGTACGTATGCCGGCATTGGGCTGGAAATACCGGTGTTGGGATTCTGCACAGAAAGGGTTTGCAAACCGCTGAATCCACACGTGAGTTTAACTCTGTCAGTTGAATGCACACATTGACAACCATTCAGTTAGATAGCTCCGTTTTGGTTTTAGAAGCAGATATTTCTCTGTACAGCCTATGGTCCCATTCACTCGGGAATATCCCAACGCAGCTCCTAGAAGAAACGTGTTTCTGACTCGCTGAATCTCAACATAGATTCAACTCTCTTAGGTGAACGAACGCACAGCAGAGCAGTTTCAAGGAAGCTTTTCTCCTGAGTTTTAGACGAAGTTTCCTGCTGTTTAGTACGTATGCCGGCATTGGGCTGGAAATACCGGTTTTGGGATTCTTCACAGAAAGGGTTTGCAAACCGCTGAATCCACACGTGAGTTTAACTCTGTCAGTGGAATGCACGCATTGACAACCATTCAGTTTGATAGCACCCTTTTGG
Source organism: Aotus nancymaae (assembly GCF_030222135.1). Classification (NCBI taxonomy): domain Eukaryota; kingdom Metazoa; phylum Chordata; class Mammalia; order Primates; family Aotidae; genus Aotus; species Aotus nancymaae. The sequence goes on along the minus strand of NW_026988549.1, from coordinate 1,885,827 downwards.
TTTTAGAAGCAGATATTTCTCTGTACAGCCTATGGTCCCATTCACTCGGGAATATCCCAACGCAGCTCCTAGAAGAAACGTGTATCTGACTCGCTGAATGTCAACATAGATTCAACTCTCTTAGGTATACGAACGCACAGCAGAGCAGTTTCAAGGAAGCTTTTCTCCTGAGTTTTAGACGAAGTTTCCTGCTGTTTAGTACTGATGCCGGCATTGGGCTGGAAATACCGGTTTTGGGATTCTGCACAGAAAGGGTTTGCAAACCGCTGAATCCACACGTGAGTTTAACTCTGTCAGTTGAATGCATACATTGACAACCTTTCAGTTAGATAGCTCCGTTTTGGTTTTAGAAGCAGATATTTCTCTGTACAGCCTATGGTCCCATTCACTCGAGAATATCCCAACGCAGCTCCTAGAAGAAACGTGTTTCTGACTCGCTGAATCTCAACATAGATTCAACTCTCTTAGGTGAACGAACGCACAGCAGAGCAGTTTCAAGGAAACGTTTCTCCTGAGTTTTAGACGAAGTTTCCTGCTGTTTAGTACGGATGCCGGCATTGGGCTGGAAATACCGGTTTTGGGATTCTGCACAGAAAGGGTTTGCAAACCGCTGAATCCAAACGTGAGTTTAACTCTGTCAGATGAATGCACACATTGATAACCATTCAGTTTGATAGCACCCTTTTGGTTTTAGAAGCAGATATTTCTCTGTACAGCCTATGGTCCCGTTCACTCGGGAATATCCCAGCGCAGCTCCTAGAAGAAACGTGTTTCTGACTCGCTGCAGCTCAACATAGATTCAACTCTCTTACGTGAACGAACGCACAGCAGAACAGTTTCAAGGAATCGTTTCTCCTGAGTTTTAGACGAAGTTTCCTGCTGTTTAATACGTATGCCGGTATTGGGCTGGAAATACCGGTTTTGGGATTCTGCACAGAAAGGGTTTGCAAACCGCTGAATCCACACGTGAGTTTAATTCTGTCAGTTGAAAGCACACTTTGACAACCATTCAGTTAGATAGCTCCGTTTTGGTTTTAGAAGCAGATATTTCTCTGTACAGCCTATGGTCCCATTCACTCGGGAATATCCCAACGCAGCTCCTAGAAGAAACGTGTTTCTGACTCGCTGAATCTCAACATAGATTCAACTCTCTTTGGTGAACGAACGGACAGCAGAGCAGTTTCAAGGAAAGGTTTCTCCTGAGGTTTAGACGAAGTTTCCTGCTGTTTAGTACGGATGCCGGCATTGAGCTGGACGTACCGGTTTTGGGATTCTGCACAGAAAGGGTTTCCAAACCGCTGAATCCACACGTGAGTTTAACTCTGTCAGTTGAATGCACACACTGACAACCATTCAGTTAGATAGTTCCGTTTTTGTTTTAGAAGCAGATATTTCTCTGTACAGCCTATGGTCCCATTCACTCGGGAATATCCCAACGCAGCTCCTAGAAGAAACGTGTTTCTGACTCGCTGAATCTCAAGATTGATTCAACTCTCTTAGGTGAACGAACGCACAGCAGAGCAGTGTCAAGTAAACGTTTCTCCTGAGTTTTAGACGAAGTTTCCTGCTGTTTAGTACGTATGCCGGCATTGGGCTGGAAATACCGGTTTTGGGATTCTGCACAGAAAGGGTTTGCAAAACGATGAATCCAAACGTGAGTTTAACTCTGTCAGTTGAATGCACACATTGACAACCATTCAGTTAGATAGCACCCTTTTGGTTTTAGGAGCAGATATTTCTCTGTACAGCCTATGGTCCCATTCACTCGGGAATATCCCAACGCAGCTCCTAGAAGAAACGTGTTTCTGACTCGCTGAATCTCAACATAGATTCAACTCTCTTAGGTGAACGAACGCACAGCAGAGCAGTTTCAAGGAAACGGTTCTCCTGAGTTTTAGACGAAGTTTCCTGCTGTTTAGTATGTATGCCGGCATTGGTCTGGAAATACCGGTTTTGGGATTCTGCACAGAAACGGTTTGCAAACCGCTGAACCCACACGTGAGTTTAACTCTGTCAGTTGAATGCACACATTGACAACCATTCAGTTAGATAGCTCCGTTTTGGTTTTAGGAGCAGATATTTCTCTGTACAGCCTATGGTCCCATTCCCTCGGGAATATCCCAACGCAGCTCCTAGAAGAAACGTGTTTCTGACTCGCTGAATCTCAACATAGATTCAACTCTCTTAGGTGAACGAACGCACAGCAGAGCAGTTTCAAGGAAGCTTTTCTCCTGAGTTTTAGACGAAGTTTCCTTCTGTTTAGTACTGATGCCGGCATTGGGCTGGAAATACCGGTTTTGGGATTCTGCACAGAAAGGGTTTGCAAACCGCTGAATCCACACGTGATTTTAACTCTGTCAGTTGAATGCACACATTCACAACCATCCAGTTAGATAGCTCCGTTTCGGTTTTAGAAGCAGATATTTCTCTGTACAGCCTATGGTCCCATTCACTCGGGAATATCCCAACGCAGCTCCTAGAGGAAACGTGTTTCTGACTCGCTGAATCTCAACATAGATTAAACTCTCTTAGGTGAACGAACGCACAGCAGAGCACTTTCAAGGAAACGTTTCTCCTGAGTTTTAGACGAAGTTTCCTGCTGTTTAGTACGTATGCCGGCATTGGGCTGGAAATACCGGTGTTGGGATTCTGCACAGAAAGGGTTTGCAAACCGCTGAATCCACACGTGAGTTTAACTCTGTCAGTTGAATGCACACATTGACAACCATTCAGTTAGATAGCTCCGTTTTGGTTTTAGAAGCAGATATTTCTCTGTACAGCCTATGGTCCCATTCACTCGGGAATATCCCAACGCAGCTCCTAGAAGAAACGTGTTTCTTACTCGCTGAATCTCAACATAGATGCAACTCTCTTAGGTGAACGAACGCACAGCAGAGCAGTTTCAAGGAAGCTTTTCTCCTGAGTTTTAGACGAAGTTTCCTGCTGTTTAGTACGTATGCCGGCATTGGGCTGGAAATACCGGTTTTGGGATTCTGCACAGAAAGGGTTTGCAAACCGCTGAATCCACACGTGAGTTTAACTCTGTCAGTGGAATGCACGCATTGACAACCATTCAGTTTGATAGCACCCTTTTGGTTTTAGAAGCAGATATTTCTCTGTACAGCCTATGGTCCCATTCACTCGGGAATATCCCAACGCAGCTCCTAGAAGAAACGTGTATCTGACTCGCTGAATGTCAACATAGATTCAACTCTCTTAGGTATACGAACGCACAGCAGAGCAGTTTCAAGGAAACGTTTCTCCTGAGTTTTAGACGAAATTTCCTGCTGTTTAGTACGTATGCCGGCATTGGGCTGGAAATACCGGTTTTGGGATTCTGCACCGAAAGGGTTTGCAAACCGCTGAATCCACACGTGAGTTTAACTCTGTCAGTTGAATGCACACATTGACAACCATTCAGTTTGATAGCACCCTTTTGGTTTTAGGAGCAGATATTTCTCTGTACAGCCTATGGTCCCATTCACTCGGGAATATCCCAACGCAGATCCTAGAAGAAACGTGTTTCTGACTCGCTGAATCTCAACATAGATTCAACTCTCTTAGGTGAACGAACGCACAGCAGAGCAGTTTCAAGGAAACGTTTCTCCTGAGTTTTAGACGAAGTTTCCTGCTGTTTAGTACGTATGCCGGCATTGGGCTGGAAATACCGGTTTTGGGATTCTGCACAGAAACGGTTTGCAAACCGCTGAATCCACACGTGAGTTTAACTCTGTCAGTTGAATGCACACATTGACAACCATTCAGTTAGATAGCTCCGTTTTGGTTTTAGAAGCAGATATTTCTCTGTACAGCCTATGGTCCCATTCACTCGGGAATATCCCAATGCAGCTCCTAGAAGAAACGTGTTTCTGACTCGCTGAATCTCAACATAGATTCAACTCTCTTAGGTGAACGAACGCACAGCAGAGCAGTTTCAAGGAAACGTTTCTCCTGAGTTTTAGACGAAGTTTCCTGCTGTTTAGTACGTATGCCGGCATTGGGCTGGAAATACCGGTTTTGGGATTCTGCACAGAAAGGGTTTGCAAACCGCTGAATCCACACGTGACTTTAAATCTGTCAGTTGAATGCACACATTGACAACCATTCAGTTTGATAGCACCCTTTTGGTTTTAGAAGCAGATATTTCTCTGTACAGCCTATGGTCCCATTCACTCGGGAATATCCCAACGCAGCTCCTAGAAGAAACGTGTTTCTGACTCGCTGAATCTCAACATAGGTTCAACTCGCTTAGGTGAACGAACGCACAGCAGAGCAGTTTCAAGGAAACGTTTCTCCTGAGTTTTAGACGAAGTTTCCTGCTGTTTAGTACGTATGCCGGCATTGGGCGGGAAATACCGGTTTTGGGATTCTGCACAGAAAGGGTTTGCAAACCGCTGAATCCACACGTGAGTTTAACTCTGTCAGTTGAATGCACGCATTGACAACCATTCAGTTTGATAGCACCCTTTTGGTTTTAGAAGCAGATATTTCTCTGTACAGCCTATGGTCCCATTCACTCGGGAATATCCCAACGCAGCTCCTAGAAGAAACGTGTTTCTGACTCGCTGAATCTCAACATAGATTCAACTCTCTTAGGTGAACGAACGCACAGCAGAGCAGTTTCAAGGAAACGTTTCTCCTGAGTTTTAGACGAAGTTACCTGCTGTTTAGTACGTATGCCGGCATTGGGCTGGAAATACCGGTTTTGGGATTCTGCACAGAAAGGGATGGCAAACCGCTGAATACAAACGTGAGTTTAACTCTGTCAGTTGAATGCACACATTGACAACCATTCAGTTTGATAGCACCATTTTGGTTTTAGAAGCAGATATTTCTCTGTACAGCCTATGGTCCCATTCACTCGGGAATATCCCAACGCAGCTCCTAGAAGACACGTGTTTCTGACTCGCTGAATCTCAACATAGATTCAACTCTCTTAGGTGAATGAACGCACAGCAGAGCAGTTTCAAGGAAACGTTTCTCCTGAGTTTTAGACGAAGTTTCCTACTGTTTACTACGGATGCCGGCATTGGGCTGGAATTACCGGTTTTGGGATTCTGCACAGAAAGGGTTTGGAAACCGCTGAATCCACACGTGAGTTTAACTTTGTCAGTTGAATGCTCACATTGACAACCATCCAGTTAGATAGCTCCATTTTGGTTTTAGAAGCAGATATTTCTCTGTACAGCCTATGGTCCCATTCACTCGGGAATATCCCAACGCAGCTCCTATAAGAAACGTGTTTCTGACTCCCTGAATCTCAACATAGATTCAACTCTCTTAGGTGAACGAACGCACAGCAGAGCAGTTTCAAGGAAACGTTTCTCCTGAGTTTTAGACGAAGTTTCCTGCAGTTTAATACGTATTCCGGCATTGAGCTGGAATTACCGGTTTTGGGATTCTGCACAGAAAGGGTTTGTAAACCGCTGAATCCAAACGTGAGTTTAACTCTGTCAGTTGAATGCACACATTGACAACCATTCCGTTAGATAGCACCCTTTCGGTTTTAGGAGCAGATATTTCTCTGTACAGCCTATGGTCCCATTCACTCGGGAATATCCCAACGCAGCTCCTAGAAGAAACGTGTTTCTGACTCGCTGAATCTCAACATAGATTCAACTCTCTTAGGTGAACGAACGCACAGCAGAGCAGTTTCAAGGAAATGTTTCTCCTGAGTTTTAGACGAAGTTTCCTGCTGTTTAGTACGTATGACGGCATTGGGCTGGAAATTCCGGTTTTGGGATTCTGCACAGAAAGGGTTTGCAAACCGCTGAATCTAAACGTGAGTTTAACTCTGTCAGTTGAATGCACACATTGACAACCATTCAGTTAGATAGCACCCTTTTGGTTTTAGGAGCAGATATTTCTCTGTACAGCCTATGGTCCCATTCACTCGGGAATATCCCAACGCAGCTCCTAGAAGAAACGTGTTTCTGACTCGCTGAATCTCAACATAGATTCAACTCTCTTAGGTGAACGAACGCACAGCAGAGCAGTTTCAAGGAAACGTTTCTCCTGAGTTTTAGACGAAGTTTCCTGCTGTTTAGTACGTATGCCGGCATTGGGCTGGAAATACCGGTTTTGGGATTCTGCACAGAAAGGGTTTGCAAACCGCTGAATCCACACGTGAGTTTAACTCTGTCAGTTGAACGCACACATTGACAACCATTCAGTTTGATAGCACCCTTTTGGTTTTAGGAGCAGATATTTCTCTGTACAGCCTATGGTCCCATTCACTCGGGAATATCCCAACGCAGCTCCTAGAAGAAACGTGTTTCTGACTCGCTGAATCTCAACATAGATTCAACTCTCTTAGGTCAACGGACGCACAGCAGAGCAGTTTCAAGGAAACGTTTCTCCTGAGTTTTAGACGAAGTTTCCTGCTGTTTAGTACGTATGCCGGCATTGGGCTGGAAATACCGGTTTTGGGATTCTGCACAGAAACGGTTTGCAAACCGCTGAATCCACACGTGAGTTTAACTCTGTCAGTTGAATGCACACATTGACAACCATTCAGTTAGATAGATCCGTTTTTGTTTTAGAAGCAGATATTTCTCTGTACAGCCTATGGTCCCATTCACTCGGGAATATCCCAACGCAGCTCCTAGAAGAAACGTGTTTCTGACTCGCTGAATCTCAACATAGATTCAACTCTCTTAGGTGAACGAACGCACAGCAGAGCAGTTTCAAGGAAACGTTTCTCCTGAGTTTTAGACGAAGTTTCCTGCTGTTTAGTACGTATGCCGGCATTGGGCTGGAAATACCGGTGTTGGAATTCTGCACAGAAAGGGTTTGCAAACCGCTGAATCCACACGTGACTTTAACTCTGTCAGTTGAATGCACACATTGACAACCATTCAGTTTGATAGCACCATTTTGGTTTTAGAAGCAGATATTTCTCTGTACAGCCTATGGTCCCATTCACTCGGGAATATCCCAACGCAGCTCCTAGAAGAAACGTGTTTCTGACTCGCTGAATCTCAACATAGATTCAACTCTCTTAGGTGAACGAACGCACAGCAGAGCAGTTTCAAGGAAACGTTTCTCCTGAGTTTTAGACGAAGTTTCCTGCTCTTTAATACGTATGCCGGCATTGGGCTGGAAATACCGGTTTTCGGATTCTGCACAGAAAGGGTTTGCAAACCGCTGAATCCACACGTGAGTTTAACTCTGTCAGTTGAATGCACACATTGACAACCATTCAGTTTGATAGCACCCTTTTGGTTTTAGGAGCAGATATTTCTCTGTACAGCCTATGGTCCCATTCACTCGGGAATATCCCATCGCAGCTACTAGAAGAAACGTGTTTCTGACTCGCTGAATCTCAACATAGATTCAACTCTCTTAGGTGAACGAACGCACAGCAGAGCAGTTACAAGGAAACGTTTCTCCTGAGTTTTAGACGAAGTTTCCTGCTGTTTAGTACGTATGCCGGCATTGGGCTGGAAATACTGGTTTTGGGATTCTGCACAGAAACGGTTTGCAAACCGCTGAATCCACACGTGAGTTTAACTCTGTCAGTTGAATGCACACATTGACAACCATTCAGTTAGATAGCTCCGTTTTGGTTTTAGAAGCAGATATTTCTCTGTACAGCCTATGGTCCCATTCACTCGGGAATATCCCAACGCAGCTCCTAGAAGAAACGTGTTTCTGACTCGCTGAATCTCAACATAGATGAAACTCTCTTAGCTGAACGAACGCACAGCAGAGCACTTTCAAGGAAACGTTTCTCCTGAGTTTTAGACGAAGTTTCCTGCTGTTTAGTACGTATGCCGGCATTGGGCTGGAAATACCGGTGTTGGGATTCTGCACAGAAAGGGTTTGCAAACCGCTGAATCCACACGTGACTTTAACTCTGTCAGTTGAATGCACACATTGACAACCATTCAGTTTGATAGCACCCTTTTGGTTTTAGAAGCAGATATTTCTCTGTACAGCCTATGGTCCCATTCACTCGGGAATATCCCAACGCAGCTCCTAGAAGAAACGTGTTTCTGACTCGCTGAATCTCAACATAGATTCAACTCTCTTAGGTGAACGAACGCACAGCAGAGCTGTTTCAAGGAAGCTTTTCTCCTGAGTTTTAGACGAAGTTTCCTGCTGTTTAGTACGTATGCCGGCATTGGGGTGGAAATACCGGTTTTGGGATTCTGCACAGGAAGGGTTTGCAAACCGCTGAATCCACACGTGAGTTTAACTCTGTCAGTTGAATGCACGCATTGACAACCATTCAGTTTGATAGCACCCTTTTGGTTTTAGAAGCAGATATTTCTCTGTACAGCCTATGGTCCCATTCACTCGGGAATATCCCAACGCAGCTCCTAGAAGAAACGTGTTTCTGACTCGCTGAATCTCAACATAGATTCAACTCTCTTAGGTGAACGAACGCACAGCAGAGCAGTTTCAAGGAAACGTTTCTCCTGAGTTTTAGACGAAGTTTCCTGCTGTTTAGTACGTATGCCGGCATTGGGCTGGAAATACCGGTTTTGGGATTCTGCACAGAAAGGGTTTGCAAACCGCTGAATCCAAACGTCAGTTTAACTCTGTCAGTTGAATGCACACATTGACAACCATTCAGTTAGATAGCACCCTTTTGGTTTTACGAGCAGATATTTCTCTGTACAGCCTATGGTCCCATTCACTCGGCAATATCCCAACGCAGCTCCTAGAAGAAACGTGTTTCTGACACGCTGAATCTCAACATAGATTCAACTCTCGTAGGTGAACGAACGCACAGCAGAGCAGTTCCAAGGAAACGTTTTCCTGAGTTTTAGACGAAGTTTCCTGCTGTTTAGAACGGATGCCGGCATTGGGCTGGAAATACCGGTTTTGGGATTCTACACAGAAAGGGTTTGCAAACCGCTGAATCCACACGTGAGTTTATCTCTGTCAGTTGAATGCACACATTGACAACCATTCAGTTAGATAGCACCCTTTTGGTTTTAGGAGCAGATATTTCTCTGTACAGCCTATGGTCCCATTCACTCGGGAATATCCCAACGCAGCACCTAGAAGAAACGTGTTTCTGACTCGCTGAATCTCAACATAGATTCAACTCTCTTAGGTGAACGAACGCACAGCAGAGCAGTTTCAAGGAAGCTTTTCTCCTGAGTTTTAGACGAAGTTTCCTGCTGTTTAGTACGTATGCCGGCATTGGGCTGGAAATACCAGTTTTGGGATTCTGCACAGAAAGGGTTTGCAAACCGCTGAATCCACACGTGAGTTTAACTCTGTCAGTTGAATGCATACATTGACAACCTTTCAGTCAGATAGCTCCGTTTTGGTTTTAGAAGCAGATATTTCTCTGTACAGCCTATGGTCCCATTCACTCGGGAATATCCCAACGCAGCTCCTAGAAGAAACGTGTTTCTGACTCGCTGAATCTCAACATAGATTCAACTCTCTTAGGTGAACGAACGCACAGCAGAGCAGTTTCAAGGAAACGTTTCTCCTGAGTTTTAGACGAAGTTTCCTGCTGTTTAGTACGGATGCCGGCATTGGGCTGGAAATACCGGTTTTGGGATTCTGCACAGAAAGGGTTTGCAAACCGCTGAATCCAAATGTGAGTTTAACTCTGTCAGTTGAATGCACACATTGATAACCATTCAGTTTGATAGCACCCTTTTGGTTTTAGAAGCAGATATTTCTCTGTACAGCCTATGGTCCCATTCACTCGGGAATATCCCAGCACAGCTCCTAGAAGAAACGTGTTTCTGACTCGCTGCAGCTCAACATAGATTCAACTCTCTTACGTGAACGAACGCACAGCAGAACAGTTTCAAGGAATCGTTTCTCCTGAGTTTTAGACGAAGTTTCCTGCTGTTTAATACGTATGCCGGTATTGGGCTGGAAATACCGGTTTTGGGATTCTGCACAGAAAGGGTTTGCAAACCGCTGAATCCACACGTGAGTTTAATTCTGTCAGTTGAAAGCACACTTTGACAGCCATTCAGTTAGATAGCTCCGTTTTGGTTTTAGAAGCAGATATTTCTCTGTACAGCCTATGGTCCCATTCACTCGGGAATATCCCAACGCAGCTCCTAGAAGAAACGTGTTTCTGACTCGCTGAATCTCAACATAGATTCAACACTCTTAGGTGAACGAACGGACAGCAGAGCAGTTTCAAGGAAACGTTTCTCCTGAGCTTTAGACGAAGTTTCCTGCTGTTTAGTACGGATGCCGGCATTGGGCTGGAAATACCGGTTTTGGGATTCTGCACAGAAAGGGTTTGCAAACCGCTGAATCCAAACGTCAGTTTAACTCTGTCAGTTGAATGCACACATTGACAACCATTCAGTTAGATAGCACCCTTTTGGTTTTACGAGCAAATATTTCTCTGTACAGTCTATGGTCCCATTCACTCGGCAATATCCCAACGCAGCTCCTAGAAGAAACGTGTTTCTGACTCGCTGAATCTCAACATAGATTCAACTCTCTTAGGTGAACGAACGCACAGCAGAGCAGTTCCAAGGAAACGTTTTCCTGAGTTTTAGACGAAGTTTCCTGCTGTTTAGTGCGGATTCCGGCATTGGGCTGGAAATACCGGTTTTGGGATTCTACACAGAAAGGGTTTGCAAACCGCTGAATCCACACGTGAGTTTAACTCTGTCAGTTGAATGCACACATTGACAACCATTCAGTTAGATAGCTCCGTTTTGGTTTTAGAAGAAGATATTTCTCTGTACAGACTATGGTCCCATTCACTCGGGAATATCCCAACGCACCTCCTAGAAGAAACGTGTTTCTGACTCGCTGAATCTCAACATAGATTCAACTCTCTTAGGTGAACGAACGCACAGCAGAGCAGTTTCAAGGAAACGGTTCTCCTGAGTTTTAGACGAAGTTTCCTGCTGTTTAGTATGTATGCCGGCTTTGTTCTGGAAATACCGGTTTTGGGATTCTGCACAGAAACGGTTTGCAAACCGCTGAACCCACACGTGAGTTTAACTCTGTCAGTTGAATGCACACATTGACAACCATTCAGTTAGATAGCTCCGTTTTGGTTTTAGGAGCAGATATTTCTCTGTACAGCCTATGGTCCCATTCACTCGGGAATATCCCAACGCAGCTCCTAGAAGAAACGTGTTTCTGACTCGCTGAATCTCAACATAGATTCAACTCTCTTAGGTGAACGAACGCACAGCAGAGCAGTTTCAAGGAATCTTTTCTCCTGAGTTTTAGACGAAGTTTCCTGCTGTTTAGTACTGATGCCGGCATTGGGCTGGAAATACCGGTTTTGGGATTCTGCACAGAAAGGGTTTGCAAACCGCTGAATCCACACGTGAGTTTAACTCTGTCAGTTGAATGCACGCATTCACAACCATCCAGTTAGATAGCTCCGTTTCGGTTTTAGAAGCAGATATTTCTCTGTACAGCCTATGGTCCCATTCACTCGAGAATATCCCAACGCAGCTCCTAGAAGAAACGTGTTTCTGACTCGCTGAATCTCAACATAGATTCAACTCTCTTAGCTGAACGAACGCACAGCAGAGCACTTTCAAGGAAACGTTTCTCCTGAGTTTTAGACGAAGTTTCCTGCTGTTTAGTACGTATGCCGGCATTGGGCTGGAAATACCGGTGTTGGGATTCTGCACAGAAAGGGTTTGCAAACCGCTGAATCCACACGTGAGTTTAACTCTGTCAGTTGAATGCACACATTGACAACCATTCAGTTAGATAGCTCCGTTTTGGTTTTAGAAGCAGATATTTCTCTGTACAGCCTATGGTCCCATTCACTCGGGAATATCCCAACGCAGCTCCTAGAAGAAACGTGTTTCTTACTCGCTGAATCTCAACATAGATTCAACTCTCTTAGGTGAACGAACGCACAGCAGAGCAGTTTCAAGGAAGCTTTTCTCCTGAGTTTTAGACGAAGTTTCCTGCTGTTTAGTACGTATGCCGGCATTGGGCTGGAAATACCGGTTTTGGGATTCTGCACAGAAAGGGTTTGCAAACCGCTGAATCCACACCTGAGTTTAACTCTGTCAGTGGAATGCACGCATTGACAACCATTCAGTTTGATAGCACCCTTTTGGTTTTAGAAGCAGATATTTCTCTGTACAGCCTATGGTCCCATTCACTCGGGAATATCCCAACGCAGCTCCTAGAAGAAACGTGTATCTGACTCGCTGAATGTCAACATAGATTCAACTCTCTTAGGTATACGAACGCACAGCAGAGCAGTTTCAAGGAAACGTTTCTCCTGAGTTTTAGACGAAATTTCCTGCTGTTTAGTACGTATGCCGGCATTGGGCTGGAAATACCGGTTTTGGGATTCTGCACAGAAAGGGTTTGCAAACCGCTGAATCCACACGTGAGTTTAACTCTGTCAGTTGAATGCACACATTGACAACCATTCAGTTTGATAGCACCCTTTTGGTTTTAGGAGCAGATATTTCTCTGTACAGCCTATGGTCCCATTCACTCGGGAATATCCCAACGCAGATCCTAGAAGAAACGTGTTTCTGACTCGCTGAATCTCAACATAGATTCAACTCTCTTAGGTGAACGAACGCACAGCAGAGCAGTTTCAAGGAAACGTTTCTCCTGAGTTTTAGACGAAGTTTCCTGCTGTTTAGTACGTATGCCGGCATTGGGCTGGAAATACCGGTTTTGGGATTCTGCACAGAAACGGTTTGCAAACCGCTGAATCCACACGTGAGTTTAACTCTGTCAGTTGAATGCACACATTGACAACCATTCAGTTTGATAGCACCATTTTTGTTTTAGAAGCAGATATTTCTCTGTACAGCCTATGGTCCCATTCACTCGGGAATATCCCAACGCAGCTCCTAGAAGAAACGTGTTTCTGACTCGCTGAATCTCAACATAGATTCAACTCTCTTAGGTGAACGAACGCACAGCAGAGCAGTTTCAAGGAAGCTTTTCTCCTGAGTTTTAGACGAAGTTTCCTGCTGTTTAGTACGTATGCCGGCATTGGGCTGGAAATACCGGTTTTGGGATTCTGCACAGAAAGGGTTTGCAAACCGCTGAATCCACACGTGAGTTTAACTCTGTCAGTTGAATGCACGCATTGACAACCATTCAGTTTGATAGCACCCTTTTGGTTTTAGAAGCAGATATTTCTCTGTACAGCCTATGGTCCCATTCACTCGGGAATATCCCAACGCAGCTCCTAGAAGAAACGTGTTTCTGACTCGCTGAATCTCAACATAGATTCAACTCTCTTAGGTGAACGAACGCACAGCAGAGCAGTTTCAAGCAAACGTTTCTCCTGAGTTTTAGACGAAGTTTCCTGATGTTTAGTACGTATGCCGGCATTGGGCTGGAAATACCGGTTTTGGGATTCTGCACAGAAAGGGTTTGCAAACCGCTGAATCCAAACGTGAGTTTAACTCTGTCAGTTGAAAGCACACATTGACAACCATTCAGTTAGATAGCACCCTTTTGGTTTTACGAGCAGATATTTCTCTGTACAGCCTATGGTCCCATTCACTCGGGAATATCCCAACGCAGCTCCTAGAAGAAACGTGTTTCTGACTCGCTGAATCTCAACATAGATTCAACTCTCTTAGGTGAACGAACGCACAGCAGAGCAGTTTCAATGAAACGTTTCTCCTGAGTTTTAGACGAAGTTTCCTGCTGTTTAGTACGTATGCCGGCATTGGGCTGGAAATACCGGTTTTGGGATTCTGCACAGAAAGGGTTTGCAAACCGCTGAATCCAAACGTCAGTTTAACTCTGTCAGTTGAATGCACACATTGACAACCATTCAGTTAGATAGCACCCTTTTGGTTTTACGAGCAAATATTTCTCTGTACAGTCTATGGTCCCATTCACTCGGCAATATCCCAACGCAGCTCCTAGAAGAAACGTGTTTCTGACTCGCTGAATCTCAACATAGATTCAACTCTCTTAGGTGAACGAACGCACAGCAGAGCAGTTCCAAGGAAACGTTTTCCTGAGTTTTAGACGAAGTTTCCTGCTGTTTAGTGCGGATTCCGGCATTGGGCTGGAAATACCGGTTTTGGGATTCTACACAGAAAGGGTTTGCAAACCGCTGAATCCACACGTGAGTTTAACTCTGTCAGTTGAATGCACACATTGACAACCATTCAGTTAGATAGCTCCGTTTTGGTTTTAGAAGCAGATATTTCTCTGTACAGACTATGGTCCCATTCACTCGGGAATATCCCAACGCACCTCCTAGAAGAAACGTGTTTCTGACTCGCTGAATCTCAACATAGATTCAACTCTCTTAGGTGAACGAACGCACAGCAGAGCAGTTTCAAGGAAACGGTTCTCCTGAGTTTTAGACGAAGTTTCCTGCTGTTTAGTATGTATAACGGCATTGGGCTGGAAATACCGGTTTTGGGATTCTGCACAGAAACGGTTTGCAAACCGCTGAACCCACACGTGAGTTTAACTCTGTCAGTTGAATGCACACATTGACAACCATTCAGTTAGATAGCTCCGTTTTGGTTTTAGGAGCAGATATTTCTCTGTACAGCCTATGGTCCCATTCACTCGGGAATATCCCAACGCAGCTCCTAGAAGAAACGTGTTTCTGACTCGCTGAATCTCAACATAGATTCAACTCTCTTAGGTGAACGAACGCACAGCAGAGCAGTTTCAAGGAAGCTTTTCTCCTGAGTTTTAGACGAAGTTTCCTGCTGTTTAGTACTGATGCCGGCATTGGGCTGGAAATACCGGTTTTGGGATTCTGCACAGAAAGGGTTTGCAAACCGCTGAATCCACACGTGAGTTTAACTCTGTCAGTTGAATGCACACATTCACAACCATCCAGTTAGATAGCTCCGTTTCGGTTTTAGAAGCAGATATTTCTCTGTACAGCCTATGGTCCCATTCACTCGGGAATATCCCAACGCAGCTCCTAGAAGAAACGTGTTTCTGACTCGCTGAATCTCAACATAGATTCAACTCTCTTAGCTGAACGAACGCACAGCAGAGCACTTTCAAGGAAACGTTTCTCCTGAGTTTTAGACGAAGTTTCCTGCTGTTTAGTACGTATGCTGGCATTGGGCTGGAAATACCGGTGTTGGGATTCTGCACAGAAAGGGTTTGCAAACCGCTGAATCCACACGTGAGTTTAACTCTGTCAGTTGAATGCACACATTGACAACCATTCAGTTAGATAGCTCCGTTTTGGTTTTAGAAGCAGATATTTCTCTGTACAGCCTATGGTCCCATTCACTCGTGAATATCCCAACGCAGCTCCTAGAAGAAACGTGTATCTGACTCGCTGAATGTCAACATAGATTCAACTCTCTTAGGTATACGAACGCACAGCAGAGCAGTTTCAAGGAAACGTTTCTCCTGAGTTTTAGACGAAATTTCCTTCTGTTTAGTACGTATGCCGGCATTGGGCTGGAAATACCGGTTTTGGGATTCTGCACAGAAAGGGTTTGCAAACCGCTGAATCCACACGTGAGTTTAACTCTGTCAGTTGAATGCACACATTGACAACCATTCAGTTTGATAGCACCCTTTTGGTTTTAGGAGCAGATATTTCTCTGTACAGCCTATGGTCCCATTCACTCGGGAATATCCCAACGCAGATCCTAGAAGAAACGTGTTTCTGACTCGCTGAATCTCAACATAGATTCAACTCTCTTAGGTGAACGAACGCACAGCAGAGCAGTTTCAAGGAAACGTTTCTCCTGAGTTTTAGACGAAGTTTCCTGCTGTTTAGTACGTATGCCGGCATTGGGCTGGAAATACCGGTTTTGGGATTCTGCACAGAAACGGTTTGCAAACCGCTGAATCCACACGTGAGTTTAACTCTGTCAGTTGAATGCACACATTGACAACCATTCAGTTAGATAGCTCCGTTTTGGTTTTAGAAGCAGATATTTCTCTGTACAGCCTATGGTCCCATTCACTCGGGAATATCCCAATGCAGCTCCTAGAAGAAACGTGTTTCTGACTCGCTGAATCTCAACATAGATTCAACTCTCTTAGGTGAACGAACGCACAGCAGAGCAGTTTCAAGGAAACGTTTCTCCTGAGTTTTAGACGAAGTTTCCTGCTGTTTAGTACGTATGCCGGCATTGGGCTGGAAATACCGGTTTTGGGATTCTGCACAGAAAGGGTTTGCAAACCGCTGAATCCACACGTGACTTTAACTCTGTCAGTTGAATGCACACATTGACAACCATTCAGTTTGATAGCACCCTTTTGGTTTTAGAAGCAGATATTTCTATGTACAGCCTATGGTCCCATTCACTCGGGAATATCCCAACGCAGCTCCTAGAAGAAACGTGTTTCTGACTCGCTGAATCTCAACATAGATTCAACTCTCTTAGGTGAACGAACGCACAGCAGAGCAGTTTCAAGCAAACGTTTCTCCTGAGTTTTAGACGAAGTTTCCTGCTGTTTAGTACGTATGCCGGCATTGGGCTGGAAATACCGGTTTTGGGATTCTGCACAGAAAGGGTTTGCAAACCGCTGAATCCAAACGTGAGTTTAACTCTGTCAGTTGAATGCACACATTGACAACCATTCAGTTAGATAGCACCCTTTTGGTTTTACGAGCAAATATTTCTCTGTACAGCCTATGGTCCCATTCACTCGGCAATATCCCAACGCAGCTCCTAGAAGAAACGTGTTTCTGACTCGCTGAATCTCAACATAGATTCAACTCTCTTAGGTGAACGAACGCACAGCAGAGCAGTTCCAAGGGAACGTTTTCCTGAGTTTTAGACGAAGTTTCCTGCTGTTTAGTACGGATTCCGGCATTGGGCTGGAAATACCGGTTTTGGGATTCTACACAGAAAGGGTTTGCAAACCGCTGAATCCACACGTGAGTTTAACTCTGTCAGTTGAATGCACACATTGACAACCATTCAGTTAGATAGCTCCGTTTTGGTTTTAGAAGCAGATATTTCTCTGTACAGACTATGGTCCCATTCACTCGGGAATATCCCAACGCACCTCCTAGAAGAAACGTGTTTCTGACTCGCTGAATCTCAACATAGATTCAACTCTCTTAGGTGAACGAACGCACAGCAGAGCAGTTTCAAGGAAACGGTTCTCCTGAGTTTTAGACGAAGTTTCCTGCTGTTTAGTATGTATGCCGGCATTGGGCTGGAAATACCGGTTTTGGGATTCTGCACAGAAACGGTTTGCAAACCGCTGAACCCACACGTGAGTTTAACTCTGTCAGTTGAATGCACACATTGACAACCATTCAGTTAGATAGCTCCGTTTTGGTTTTAGGAGCAGATATTTCTCTGTACAGCCTATGGTCCCATTCACTCGGGAATATCCCAACGCAGCTCCTAGAAGAAACGTGTTTCTGACTCGCTGAATCTCAACATAGATTCAACTCTCTTAGGTGAACGAACGCACAGCAGAGCAGTTTCAAGGAAGCTTTTCTCCTGAGTTTTAGACGAAGTTTCCTGCTGTTTAGTACTGATGCCGGCATTGGGCTGGAAATACCGGTTTTGGGATTCTGCACAGAAAGGGTTTGCAAACCGCTGAATCCACACGTGAGTTTAACTCTGTCAGTTGAATGCACACATTCACAACCATCCAGTTAGATAGCTCCGTTTCGGTTTTAGAAGCAGATATTTCTCTGTACAGCCTATGGTCCCATTCACTCGGGAATATCCCAACGCAGCTCCTAGAAGAAACGTGTTTCTGACTCGCTGAATCTCAACATAGATTCAACTCTCTTAGCTGAACGAACGCACAGCAGAGCACTTTCAAGGAAACGTTTCTCCTGAGTTTTAGACGAAGTTTCCTGCTGTTTAGTACGTATGCCGGCATTGGGCTGGAAATACCGGTGTTGGGATTCTGCACAGAAAGGGTTTGCAAACCGCTGAATCCACACGTGAGTTTAACTCTGTCAGTTGAATGCACACATTGACAACCATTCAGTTAGATAGCTCCGTTTTGGTTTTAGAAGCAGATATTTCTCTGTACAGCCTATGGTCCCATTCACTCGGGAATATCCCAACGCAGCTCCTAGAAGAAACGTGTTTCTGACTCGCTGAATCTCAACATAGATTCAACTCTCTTAGGTGAACGAACGCACAGCAGAGCAGTTTCAAGGAAGCCTTTCTCCTGAGTTTTAGACGAAGTTTCCTGCTGTTTAGTACGTATGCCGGCATTGGGCTGGAAATACCGGTTTTGGGATTCTGCACAGAAAGGGTTTGCAAACCGCTGAATCCACACGTGAGTTTAACTCTGTCAGTGGAATGCACGCATTGACAACCATTCAGTTTGATAGCACCCTTTTGGTTTTAGAAGCAGATATTTCTCTGTACAGCCTATGGTCCCATTCACTCGGGAATATCCCAACGCAGCTCCTAGAAGAAACGTGTATCTGACTCGCTGAATGTCAACATAGATTCAACTCTCTTAGGTATACGAACGCACAGCAGAGCAGTTTCAAGGAAACGTTTCTCCTGAGTTTTAGACGAAATTTCCTGCTGTTTAGTACGTATGCCGGCATTGGGCTGGAAATACCGGTTTTGGGATTCTGCACAGAAAGGGTTTGCAAACCGCTGAATCCACACGTGAGTTTAACTCTGTCAGTTGAATGCACACATTGACAACCATTCAGTTTGATAGCACCCTTTTGGTTTTAGGAGCAGATATTTCTCTGTACAGCCTATGGTCCCATTCACTCGGGAATATCCCAACGCAGATCCTAGAAGAAACGTGTTTCTGACTCGCTGAATCTCAACATAGATTCAACTCTCTTAGGTGAACGAACGCACAGCAGAGCAGTTTCAAGGAAACGTTTCTCCTGAGTTTTAGACGAAGTTTCCTGCTGTTTAGTACGTATGCCGGCATTGGGCTGGAAATACCGGTTTTGGGATTCTGCACAGAAACGGTTTGCAAACCGCTGAATCCACACGTGAGTTTAACTCTGTCAGTTGAATGCACACATTGACAACCATTCAGTTAGATAGCTCCGTTTTGGTTTTAGAAGCAGATATTTCTCTGTACAACCTATGGTCCCATTCACTCGGGAATATCCCAATGCAGCTCCTAGAAGAAACGTGTTTCTGACTCGCTGAATCTCAACATAGATTCAACTCTCTTAGGTGAACGAACGCACAGCAGAGCAGTTTCAAGGAAACGTTTCTCCTGAGTTTTAGACGAAGTTTCCTGCTGTTTAGTACGTATGCCGGCATTGGGCTGGAAATACCGGTTTTGGGATTCTGCACAGAAAGGGTTTGCAAACCGCTGAATCCACACGTGACTTTAACTCTGTCAGTTGAATGCACACATTGACAACCATTCAGTTTGATAGCACCCTTTTGGTTTTAGAAGCAGATATTTCTCTGTACAGCCTATGGTCCCATTCACTCGGGAATATCCCAACGCAGCTCCTAGAAGAAACGTGTTTCTGACTCGCTGAATCTCAACATAGATTCAACTCGCTTAGGTGAACGAACGCACAGCAGAGCAGTTTCAAGGAAACGTTTCTCCTGAGTTTTAGACGAAGTTTCCTGCTGTTTAGTACGTATGCCGGCATTGGGCGGGAAATACCGGTTTTGGGATTCTGCACAGAAAGGGTTTGCAAACCGCTGAATCCACACGTGAGTTTAACTCTGTCAGTTGAATGCACGCATTGACAACCATTCAGTTTGATAGCACCCTTTTGGTTTTAGAAGCAGATATTTCTCTGTACAGCCTATGGTCCCATTCACTCGGGAATATCCCAACGCAGCTCCTAGAAGAAACGTGTTTCTGACTCGCTGAATCTCAACATAGATTCAACTCTCTTAGGTGAACGAACGCACAGCAGAGCAGTTTCAAGGAAACGTTTCTCCTGAGTTTTAGACGAAGTTTCCTGCTGTTTAGTACGTATGCCGGCATTGGGCTGGAAATACCGGTTTTGGGATTCTGCACAGAAACGGTTTGCAAACCGCTGAATCCACACGTGAGTTTAACTCTGTCAGTTGAATGCACACATTGACAACCATTCAGTTAGATAGCTCCGTTTTGGTTTTAGAAGCAGATATTTCTCTGTACAGCCTATGGTCCCATTCACTCGGGAATATCCCAACGCAGCTCCTAGAAGAAACGTGTTTCTGACTCGCTGAATCTCAACATAGATTCAACTCTCTTAGGTGAACGAACGCACAGCAGAGCAGTTTCAAGGAAACGTTTCTCCTGAGTTTTAGACGAAGTTTCCTGCTGTTTAGTACGTATGCCGGCATTGGGCTGGAAATACCGGTTTTGGGATTCTGCACAGAAAGGGTTTGCAAACCGCTGAATCCACACGTGAGTTTAACTCTGTCAGTTGAATGCACACATTGACAACCATTCAGTTAGATAGCACCCTTTTGGTTTTACGAGCAGATATTTCTCTGTACAGCCTATGGTCCCATTCACTCGGGAATATCCCAACGCAGCTCCTAGAAGAAACGTGTTTCTGACACGCTGAATCTCAACATAGATTCAACTCTCTTAGGTGAACGAACGCACAGCAGAGCAGTTTCAAGGAAACGTTTCTCCTGAGTTTTAGACGAAGTTTACTGCTGTTTAGTACCTATGCCGGCATTGGGCTGGAAATACCGGTGTTGGGATTCTGCACAGAAAGGGTTTGCAAACCGCTGAATCCACACGTGACTTTAACTCTGTCAGTTGAATGCACACATTGACAACCATTCAGTTAGATAGCACCCTTTTGTTTTTACGAGCAGATTTTTCTCTGTACAGTCTATGGTCCCATTCACTCGGGAATATCCCAACGCAGCTCCTAGAAGAAACGTGTTTCTGACTCGCTGAATCTCAACATAGATTCAACTCTCTTAGGTGAACGAACGCACAGCAGGGCAGTTTCAAGGAAACGTTTCTCCTGAGTTTTAGACGAAGTTTCCTGCTGTTTAGTACGTATGCCGGCATTGGGCTGGAAATACCGGTTTTCGGATTCTGCACAGAAAGGGTTTGCAAACCGCTGAATCCACACGTGAGTTTAACTCTGTCAGTTGAATGCACACATTGACAACCATTCAGTTAGATAGCACCCTTTTGGTTTTACGAGCAGATATTTCTCTGTACAGCCTATGGTCCCATTCACTCGGGAATATCCCAAAGCAGCTCCTAGAAGAAACGTGTTTCTGACTCGCTGAATCTCAACATAGATTCAACTCTCTTAGGTGAACGAACGCACAGCAGAGCAGTTTCAAGGAAACGTTTCTCCTGAGTTTTAGACGAAGTTTCCTGCTGTTTACTACCTATGCCGGCATTGGGCTGGAAATACCGGTGTTGGGATTCTGCACAGAAAGGGTTTGCAAACCGCTGAATCCACACGTGACTTTAACTCTGTCAGTTGAATGCACACATTGACAACCATTCAGTTAGATAGCACCCTTTTGTTTTTACGAGCAGATATTTCTCTGTACAGTCTATGGTCCCATTCACTCGGGAATATCCCAACGCAGCTCCTAGAAGAAACGTGTTTCTGACTCGCTGAGTCTCAACATAGATTCAACTCTCTTAGGTGAACGAACGCACAGCAGAGCAGTTTCAAGGAAACGTTTCTCCTGAGTTTTAGACGAAGTTTCCTGCTGTTTAGTACGTATGCCGGCATTGGGCTGGAAATACCGGTTTTGGGATTCTGCACCAGAAACGGTTTGCAAACCGCTGAATCCACACGTGTGTTTAACTCTGTCAGCTGAATGCACACATTGACAACCATTCAGTTAGATAGCTCCGTTTTGGTTTTAGAAGCAGATATTTCTCTGTACAGCCTATGGTCCCATTCACTCGGGAATATCCCAACGCAGCTCCTAGAAGAAACGTGTTTCTGACTCGCTGAATCTCAACATAGATTCAACTCTCTTAGGTGAACGAACGCACAGCAGAGCAGTTTCAAGGAAACGTTTCTCCTGAGTTTTAGACGAAGTTTCCTGCTGTTTAGTACGTATGCCGGCATTGGGCTGGAAATACCGGTGTTGGGATTCTGCACAGAAAGGGTTTGCAAACCGCTGAATCCACACGTGACTTTAACTCTGTCAGTTGAACGCACACATTGACAACCATTCAGTTTGATAGCACCATTTTGGTTTTAGAAGCAGATATTTCTCTGTACAGCCTATGGTCCCATTCACTCGGGAATATCCCAACGCAGCTCCTAGAAGAAACGTGTTTCTGACTCGCTGAATCTCAACATAGATTCAACTCTCTTAGGTGAACGAACGCACAGCAGAGCAGTTTCAAGGAAACGTTTCTCCTGAGTTTTAGACGAAGTTTCCTGCTGTTTAGTACGTATGCCGGAATTGGGCTGGAAATACCGGTTTTGGGATTCTGCACAGAAAGGGTTTGCAAACCGCTGAATCCACACGTGAGTTTAACTCTGTCAGTTGAATGCACACATTGACAACCATTCAGTTTGATAGCACCCTTTTGGTTTTAGAAGCAGATATTTCTCTGTACAGCCTATGGTCCCATACACTCGGGAATATCCCAACGCAGCTCCTAGAAGAAACTTGTATCTGACTCGCTGAATGTCAACATAGATTCAACTCTCTTAGGTATACGAACGCACAGCAGAGCAGTTTCAAGGAAACGTTTCTCCTGAGTTTTAGACGAAATTTCCTGCTGTTTAGTACGTATGCCGGCATTGGGCTGGAAATACCGGTTTTGGGATTCTGCACAGAAAGGGTTTGCAAACCGCTGAATCCACACGTGAGTTTAACTCTGTCAGTTGAATGCACACATTGACAACCATTCAGTTTGATAGCACCCTTTTGGTTTTAGGAGCAGATATTTCTCTGTACAGCCTATGGTCCCATTCACTCGGGAATATCCCAACGCAGCTCCTGGAAGAAACGTGTTTCTGACTCGCTGAATCTCAACATAGATTCAACTCTCTTAGGTGAACGAACGCACAGCAGAGCAGTTTCAAGGAAACGTTTCTCCTGAGTTTTAGACGAAGTTTCCTGCTGTTTAGTACGTATGCCGGCATTGTGCTGGAAATACCGGTTTTGGGATTCTGCACAGAAACGGTTTGCAAACCGCTGAATCCACACGTGAGTTTAACTCTGTCAGTTGAATGCAGACATTGACAACCATTCAGTTAGATAGCTCCGTTTTGGTTTTAGAAGCAGATATTTCTCTGTACAGCCTATGGTCCCATTCACTCGGGAATATGCCAATGCAGCTCCTAGAAGAAACGTGTTTCTGACTCGCTGAATCTCAACATAGATTCAACTCTCTTAGGTGAACGAACGCACAGCAGAGCAGTTTCAAGGAAACGTTTCTCCTGAGTTTTAGACGAAGTTTCCTGCTGTTTAGTACGTATGCCGGCATTGGGCTGGAAATACCGGTTTTGGGATTCTGCACAGAAAGGGTTTGCAAACCGCTGAATCCACACGTGACTTTAACTCTGTCAGTTGAATGCACACATTGACAACCATTCAGTTTGATAGCACCCTTTTGGTTTTAGAAGCAGATATTTCTCTGTACAGCCTATGGTCCCATTCACTCGGGAATATCCCAACGCAGCTCCTAGAAGAAACGTGTTTCTGACTCGCTGAATCTCAACATAGATTCAACTCGCTTAGGTGAACGAACGCACAGCAGAGCAGTTTCAAGGAAACGTTTCTCCTGAGTTTTAGACGAAGTTTCCTGCTGTTTAGTACGTATGCCGGCATTGGGCTGGAAATACCGGTTTTGGGATTCTGCACAGAAAGGGTTTGCAAACCGCTGAATCCACACGTGAGTTTAACTCTGTCAGTTGAATGCACGCAGTGACAACCATTCAGTTTGATAGCACCCTTTTGGTTTTAGAAGCAGATATTTCTCTGTACAGCCTATGGTCCCATTCACTCGGGAATATCCCAACGCAGCTCCTAGAAGAAACGTGTTTCTGACTCGCTGAATCTCAACATAGATTCAACTCTCTTAGGTGAACGAACGCACAGCAGAGCAGTTTCAAGGAAACGTTTCTCCTGAGTTTTAGACGAACTTACCTGCTGTTTAGTATGTATGCCGGCATTGGGCTGGAAATACCGGTTTTGGGATTCTGCACAGAAAGGGTTTGCAAACCGCTGAAGCCAAACGTGAGTTTACCTCTGTCAGTTGAATGCACACATTGACAACCATTCAGTTAGATAGCACCCTTTTGGTTTTACGAGCAGATATTTCTCTGTACAGCCTATGGTCCCATTCACTCGGGAATATCCCAACGCAGCCCCTAGAAGAAACGTGTTTCTGACTCGCTGAATCTCAACATAGATTCAACTCTCTTAGGTGAACGAACGCACAGCAGGGCAGTTTCAAGGAAACGTTTCTCCTGAGTTTTATACGAAGTTTCCTGCTGTTTAGTACGTATGCCGGCATTGGGCTGGAAATACCGGTTTTGGGATTCTGCACAGAAAGGGTTTGCAAACCGCTGAATCCACACGTGAGTTTAACTCTGTCAGTTGAATGCACACATTGACAACCATTCAGTTAGATAGCACCCTTTTGGTTTTACGAGCAGATATTTCTCTGTACAGCCTATGGTCCCATTCACTCGGGAATATCCCAACGCAGCTCCTAGAAGAAACGTGTTTCTGACTCGCTGAATCTCAACATAGATTCAACTCTCTTAGGTGAACGAACGCACAGCAGAGCAGTTTCAAGGAAACGTTTCTCCTGAGTTTTAGACGAAGTTTCCTGCTGTTTAGTACGTATGCCGGCATTGGGCTGGAAATACCGGTTTTGGGATTCTGCACAGAAACGGTTTGCAAACCGCTGAATCCACACGTGAGTTTATCTCTGTCAGTTGAATGCACACATTGACAACCATTCAGTTAGATAGCTCCGTTTTGGTTTTAGAAGCAGATATTTCTCTGTACAGCCTATGGTCCCATTCACTCGGGAATATCCCAACGCAGCTCCTAGAAGAAACGTGTTTCTGACTCGCTGAATCTCAACATAGATTCAACTCTCTTAGGTGAACGAACGCACAGCAGAGCAGTTTCAAGGAAACGTTTCTCCTGAGTTTTAGACGAAGTTTCCTGCTGTTTAGTACCTATGCCGGCATTGGGCTGGAAATACCGGTGTTGGGATTCTGCACAGAAAGGGTTTGCAAACCGCTGAATCCACACGTGACTTTAACTCTGTCAGTTGAATGCACACATTGACAACCATTCAGTTAGATAGCACCCTTTTGGTTTTAGGAGCAGATATTTCTCTGTACAGCCTATGGTCCCATTCACTCGGGAATATCCCAACGCAGCTCCTAGAAGAAACGTGTTTCTGACTCGCTGAATATCAACATAGATTCAACTCTCTTAGGTGAACGAACGCACAGCAGAGCAGTTTCAAGGAAACGTTTCTCCTGAGTTTTAGACGAAGTTTCCTGCTGTTTAGTACGGATGCCGGCATTGGGCTGGAAATACCGGTTTTGGGATTCTGCACAGAAACGGTTTGCAAACCGCTGAATCCACACGTGAGTTTAACTCTGTCAGTTGAATGCACACATTGACAACCATTCAGTTAGATAGCACCCTTTGGTTTTACGAGCAGATATTTCTCTGTACAGCCTATGGTCCCATTCACTCGGGAATATCCCAACGCAGCTCCTAGAAGAAACGTGTTTCTGACTCGCTGAATCTCAACATAGATTCAACTCTCTTAGGTCAACGGACGCACAGCAGAGCAGTTTCAAGGAAACGTTTCTCCTGAGTTTTAGACGAAGTTTCCTGCTGTTTAATACGTATGCCGGCATTGAGCTGGAAATACCGGTTTTCGGATTCTGCACAGAACGGGTTTGCAAACCGCTGAATCCACACGTGAGTTTAACTCTGTCAGTTGAATGCACACATTGACAACCATTCAGTCTGATAGCACCCTTTTGGTTTTAGGAGCAGATATTTCTCTGTACAGCCTATGGTCCCATTCACTCGGGAATATCCCAACGCAGCTCCTAGAAGAAACGTGTTTCTGACTCGCTGAATCTCAACATAGATTCAACTCTCTTAGGTGAACGAACGCAGAGCAGAGCAGTTTCAAGGAAACGTTTCTCCTGAGTTTTAGACGAAGTTTCCTGCTGTTTAGTACGTATGCCGGCATTGGGCTGGAAATACCGGTTTTGGGATTCTGCACAGAAACGGTTTACAAACCGCTGAATCCACACGTGAGTTTAACTCTGTCAGTTGAATGCACACATTGACAACCATTCAGTTAGATAGCTCCGTTTTGGTTTTAGAAGCAGATATTTCTCTGTACAGCCTATGGTCCCATTCACTCGGGAATATCCCAACGCAGCTCCTAGAAGAAACGTGTTTCTGACTCGCTGAATCTCAACATAGATTCAACTCTCTTAGGTGAACGAACGCACAGCAGAGCAGTTTCAAGGAAACGTTTCTCCTGAGTTTTAGACGAAGTTTCCTGCTGTTTAGTACGTATGCCGGCATTGGGCTGGAAATACCGGTGTTGGGATTCTGCACAGAAAGGGTTTGCAAACCGCTGAATCCACACGTGACTTTAACTCTGTCAGTTGAATGCACACATTGACAACCATTCAGTGTGATAGCACCCTTTTGGTTTTAGAAGCAGATATTTCTCTGTACAGCCTATGGTCCCATTCACTCGGGAATATCCCAACGCAGCTCCTAGAAGAAACGTGTTTCTGACTCGCTGAATCTCAACATAGATTCAACTCTCTTAGGTGAACGAACGCACAGCAGAGCAGTTTCAAGGAAGCTTTTCTCCTGAGTTTTAGACGAAGTTTCCTGCTGTTTAGTACGTATGCCGGCATTGGGCTGGAAATACCGGTTTGGGGATTCTGCACAGAAAGGATTTGCAAACCGCTGAATCCACACGTGAGTTTAACTCTGTCAGTTGAATGCACGCATTGACAACCATTCAGTTAGATAGCTCCGTTTTGGTTTTAGAAGCAGATATTTCTCTGTACAGCCTATGGTCCCATTCACTCGGGAATATCCCAACGCAGCTCCTAGAAGAAACGTGTTTCTGACTCGCTGAATCTCAACATAGATTCAACTCTCTTAGTTGAACGAACGCACAGCAGAGCAGTTTCAAGGAAACGTTTCTCCTGAGTTTTAGACGAAGTTTCCTGCTGTTTAGTACGTATGCCGGCATTGGGCTGGAAATACCGGTTTTGGGAATCTGTACAGAAACGGTTTGCAAACCGCTGAATCCACACGTGTGTTTAACTCTGTCAGTTGAATGCACACATTGACAACCATTCAGTTAGATAGCTCCGTTTTGGTTTTAGAAGCAGATATTTCTCTGTACAGCCTATGGTCCCATTCACTCGGGAATATCCCAACGCAGCTCCTAGAAGAAACGTGTTTCTGACTCGCTGAATCTCAACATAGATTCAACTCTCTTAGGTGAACGAACGCACAGCAGAGCAGTTTCAAGGAAACGTTTCTCCTGAGTTTTAGACGAAGTTTCCTGCTGTTTAGTACGTATGCCGGCATTGGGCTGGAAATACCGGTGTTGGGATTCTGCACAGAAAGGGTTTGCAAACCGCTGAATCCACACGTGAGTTTAACTCTGTCAGTTGAATTCACACAATGACAACCATTCAGTTAGATAGCACCCTTTTGGTTTTACGAGCAGATATTTCTCTGTACAGCCTATGGTCCCATTCACTCGGGAATATCCCAACGCAGCTCCTAGAAGAAACGTGTTTCTGACTCGCTGAATCTCAACATAGATTCAACTCTCTTAGGTGAACGAACGCACAGCAGAGCAGTTTCAAGGAAGCTTTTCTCCTGAGTTTTAGACGAAGTTTCCTGCTGTTTAGTACGTATGCCGGCATTGGGCTGGAAATACCGGTTTGGGGATTCTGCACAGAAAGGATTTGCAAACCGCTGAATCCACACGTGAGTTTAACTCTGTCAGTTGAATGCACGCATTGACAACCATTCAGTTTGATAGCACCCTTTTGGTTTTAGAAGCAGATATTTCTCTGTACAGCCTATGGTCCCATTCACTCGGGAATATCCCAACGCAGCTCCTAGAAGAAACGTGTTTCTGACTCGCTGAATCTCAACATAGACTCAACTCTCTTAGGTGAACGAACGCAGAGCAGAGCAGTTTCAAGGAAACGTTTCTCCTGAGTTTTAGACGAAGTTTCCTGCTGTTTACTACGTATGCCGGCATTGGGCTGGAAATACCGGTTTTGGGATTCTGCACAGAAAGGGTTTGCAAACCGCTGAATCCACACGTGAGTTTAACTCTGTCAGTTGAATGCACACATTGACAACCATTCAGTTAGATAGCTCCGTTGTCGTTTTAGAAGCAGATATTTCTCTGTACAGCCTATGGTCCCATTCACTCGGGAATATCCCAACGCAGCTCCTAGAAGAAACGTGTTTCTGACTCGCTGAATCTCAACATAGATTCAACTCTCTTAGGTGAACGAACGCACAGCAGAGCAGTTTCAAGGAAACGTTTCTCCTGAGTTTTAGACGAACTTACCTGCTGTTTAGTATGTATGCCGGCATTGGGCTGGAAATACCGGTTTTGGGATTCTGCACAGAAAGGGTTTGCAAACCGCTGAATACAAACGTGAGTTTAACTCTGTCAGTTGAATGCACACATTGACAACCATTCAGTTAGATAGCACCCTTTTGGTTTTACGAGCAGATATTTCTCTGTACAGCCTATGGTCCCATTCACTCGGGAATATCCCAACGCAGATCCTAGAAGAAACGTGTTTCTGACTCGCTGAATCTCAACATAGATTCAACTCTCTTAGGTGAACGAACGCACAGCAGGGCAGTTTCAAGGAAACGTTTCTCCTGAGTTTTATACGAAGTTTCCTGCTGTTTAGTACGTATGCCGGCATTGGGCTGGAAATACCGGTTTTGGGATTCTGCACAGAAAGGGTTTGCAAACCGCTGAATCCACACGTGAGTTTAACTCTGTCAGTTGAATGCACACATTGACAACCATTCAGTTAGATAGCACCCTTTTGGTTTTACGAGCAGATATTTCTCGGTACAGCCTATGGTCCCATTCACTCGGGAATATCCCAACGCAGCTCCTAGAAGAAACGTGTTTCTGACTCGCTGAATCTCAACATAGATTCAACTCTCTTAGGTGAACGAACGCACAGCAGAGCAGTTTCAAGGAAACGTTTCTCCTGAGTTTTAGACGAAGTTTCCTGCTGTTTAGTACGTATGCCGGCATTGGGCTGGAAATACCGGTTTTGGGATTCTGCACAGAAACGGTTTGCAAACCGCTGAATCCACACGTGAGTTTATCTCTGTCAGTTGAATGCACACATTGACAACCATTCAGTTAGATAGCTCCGTTTTGGTTTTAGAAGCAGATATTTCTCTGTACAGCCTATGGTCCCATTCACTCGGGAATATCCCAACGCAGCTCCTAGAAGAAACGTGTTTCTGACTCGCTGAATCTCAACATAGATTCAACTCTCTTAGTTGAACGAACGCACAGCAGAGCAGTTTCAAGGAAACGTTTCTCCTGAGTTTTAGACGAAGTTTCCTGCTGTTTAGTACGTATGCCGGCATTGGGCTGGAAATACCGGTTTTGGGATTCTGTACAGAAACGGTTTGCAAACCGCTGAATCCACACGTGTGTTTAACTCTGTCAGTTGAATGCACACATTGACAACCATTCAGTTAGATAGCTCCGTTTTGGTTTTAGAAGCAGATATTTCTCTGTACAGCCTATGGTCCCATTCACTCGGGAATATCCCAACGCAGCTCCTAGAAGAAACGTGTTTCTGACTCGCTGAATCTCAACATAGATTCAACTCTCTTAGGTCAACGGACGCACAGCAGAGCAGTTTCAAGGAAACGTTTCTCCTGAGTTTTAGACGAAGTTTCCTGCTGTTTAGTACGTATGCCGGCATTGGGCTGGAAATACCGGTGTTGGGATTCTGCACAGAAAGGGTTTGCAAACCGCTGAATCCACACGTGAGTTTAACTCTGTCAGTTGAATTCACACATTGACAACCATTCAGTTAGATAGCACCCTTTTGGTTTTACGAGCAGATATTTCTCTGTACAGCCTATGGTCCCATTCACTCGGGAATATCCCAACGCAGCTCCTAGAAGAAACGTGTTTCTGACTCGCTGAATCTCAACATAGATTCAACTCTCTTAGGTGAACGAACGCACAGCAGAGCAGTTTCAAGGAAGCTTTTTTCCTGAGTTTTAGACGAAGTTTCCTGCTGTTTAGTACGTATGCCGGCATTGGGCTGGAAATACCGGTTTGGGGATTCTGCACAGAAAGGATTTGCAAACCGCTGAATCCACACGTGAGTTTAACTCTGTCAGTTGAATGCACGCATTGACAACCATTCAGTTTGATAGCACCCTTTTGGTTTTAGAAGCAGATATTTCTCTGTACAGCCTATGGTCCCATTCACTCGGGAATATCCCAACGCAGCTCCTAGAAGAAACGTGTTTCTGACTCGCTGAATCTCAACATAGACTCAACTCTCTTAGGTGAACGAACGCACAGCAGAGCAGTTTCAAGGAAACGTTTCTCCTGAGTTTTAGACGAAGTTTCCTGCTGTTTACTACGTATGCCGGCATTGGGCTGGAAATACCGGTTTTGGGATTCTGCACAGAAAGGGTTTGCAAACCGCTGAATCCAAACGTGAGTTTAACTCTGTCAGTTGAATGCACACATTGACAACCATTCAGTTAGATAGCACCCTTTTGGTTTTACGAGCAGATATTTCTCTGTACAGCCTATGGTCCCATTCACTCGGGAATATCCCAACGCAGCTCCTAGAAGAAACGTGTGTCTGACTCGCTGAATGTCAACATAGATTCAACTCTCTTAGGTGAACGAACGCACAGCAGAGCAGTTTCAAGGAAACGTTTCTCCTGAGTTTTAGACGAAGTTTCCTGCTGTTTAGTACGTATGCCGGCATTGGGCTGGAAATACCGGTGTTGGGATTCTGCACAGAAACGGTTTGCAAACCGCTGAATCCACACGTGAGTTTAACTCTGTCAGTTGAATGCACACATTGACAACCATTCAGTTAGATAGCTCCGTTGTGGTTTTAGAAGCAGATATTTCTCTGTACAGCCTATGGTCCCATTCACTCGGGAATATCCCAACGCAGCTCCTAGAAGAAACGTGTTTCTGACTCGCTGAATCTCAACATAGATTCAACTCTCTTAGGTGAACGAACGCACAGCAGAGCAGTTTCAAGGAAGCTTTTCTCCTGAGTTTTAGACGAAGTTTCCTGCTGTTTAGTACGTATGCCGGCATTGGGCTGGAAATACCGGTTTTGGGATTCTGCACAGAAAGGGTTTGCAAACCGCTGAATCCACACGTGAGTTTAACTCTGTCAGTGGAATGCACGCATTGACAACCATTCAGTTTGATAGCACCCTTTTGGTTTTAGAAGCAGATATTTCTCTGTACAGCCTATGGTCCCATTCACTCGGGAATATCCCAACGCAGCTCCTAGAAGAAACGTGTTTCTGACTCGCTGAATCTCAACATAGACTCAACTCTCTTAGGTGAACGAACGCACAGCAGAGCAGTTTCAAGGAAACGTTTCTCCTGAGTTTTAGACGAAGTTTCCTGCTGTTTACTACGTATGCCGGCATTGGGCTGGAAATACCGGTTTTGGGATTCTGCACAGAAAGGGTTTGCAAACCGCTGAATCCAAACGTGAGTTTAACTCTGTCAGTTGAATGCACACATTGACAACCATTCAGTTAGATAGCACCCTTTTGGTTTTACGAGCAGATATTTCTCTGTACAGCCTATGGTCCCATTCACTCGGGAATATCCCAACGCAGCTCCTAGAAGAAACGTGTGTCTGACTCGCTGAATGTCAACATAGATTCAACTCTCTTAGGTGAACGAACGCACAGCAGAGCAGTTTCAAGGAAACGTTTCTCCTGAGTTTTAGACGAAGTTTCCTGCTGTTTAGTACGTATGCCGGCATTGGGCTGGAAATACCGGTGTTGGGATTCTGCACAGAAACGGTTTGCAAACCGCTGAATCCACACGTGAGTTTAACTCTGTCAGTTGAATGCACACATTGACAACCATTCAGTTAGATAGCTCCGTTGTGGTTTTAGAAGCAGATATTTCTCTGTACAGCCTATGGTCCCATTCACTCGGGAATATCCCAACGCAGCTCCTAGAAGAAACGTGTTTCTGACTCGCTGAATCTCAACATAGATTCAACTCTCTTAGGTGAACGAACGCACAGCAGAGCAGTTTCAAGGAAGCTTTTCTCCTGAGTTTTAGACGAAGTTTCCTGCTGTTTAGTACGTATGCCGGCATTGGGCTGGAAATACCGGTTTTGGGATTCTGCACAGAAAGGGTTTGCAAACCGCTGAATCCACACGTGAGTTTAACTCTGTCAGTGGAATGCACGCATTGACAACCATTCAGTTTGATAGCACCCTTTTGGTTTTAGAAGCAGATATTTCTCTGTACAGCCTATGGTCCCATTCACTCGGGAATATCCCAACGCAGCTCCTAGAAGAAACGTGTTTCTGACTCGCTGAATCTCAACATAGATTCAACTCTCTTAGGTCAACGGACGCACAGCAGAGCAGTTTCAAGGAAACGTTTCTCCTGAGTTTTAGACGAAGTTTCCTGCTGTTTAGTACGTATGCCGGCATTGGGCTGGAAATACCGGTTTTGGGATTCTGCACAGAAAGGGTTTGCAAACCGCTGAATCCACACGTGACTTTAACTCTGTCAGTTGAATGCACACATTGACAACCATTCACTTTGATAGCACCGTTTTGGTTTTAGGAGCAGATATTTCTCTGTACAGCCTATGGTCCCATTCACTCGGGAATATCCCAACGCAGCTCCTAGAAGAAACGTGTTTCTGACTCGCTGAATCTCAACATAGATTCAACTCTCTTAGGTGAACGAACGCACAGCAGAGCAGTTTCAAGGAAACGTTTCTCCTGAGTTTTAGACGAAGTTTCCTGCTGTTTAGTACGTATGCCGGCATTGGGCTGGAAATACCGGTTTTGGGATTCTGCACAGAAAGGGTTTGCAAACCGCTGAATCCACACGTGAGTTTAACTCTGTCAGTGGAATGCACGCATTGGCAACCATTCAGTTTGATAGCACCCTTTTGGTTTTAGAAGCAGATATTTCTCTGTACAGCCTATGGTCCCATTCACTCGGGAATATCCCAACGCAGCTCCTAGAAGAAACGTGTTTCTGACTCGCTGAATCTCAACATAGATTCAACTCTCTTAGGTCAACGGACGCACAGCAGAGCAGTTTCAAGGAAACGTTTCTCCTGAGTTTTAGACGAAGTTTCCTGCTGTTTAGTACGTATGCCGGCATTGGGCTGGAAATACCGGTTTTGGGATTCTGCACAGAAAGGGTTTGCAAACCGCTGAATCCACACGTGAGTTTAACTCTGTCAGTTGAATGCACGCAGTGACAACCATTCAGTTTGATAGCACCCTTTTGGTTTTAGAAGCAGATATTTCTCTGTACAGCCTATGGTCCCATTCACTCGGGAATATCCCAACGCAGCTCCTAGAAGAAACGTGTTTCTGACTCGCTGAATCTCAACATAGATTCAACTCTCTTAGGTGAACGAACGCACAGCAGAGCAGTTTCAAGGAAACGTTTCTCCTGAGTTTTAGACGAACTTACCTGCTGTTTAGTATGTATGCCGGCATTGGGCTGGAAATACCGGTTTTGGGATTCTGCACAGAAAGGGTTTGCAAACCGCTGAATACAAACGTGAGTTTAACTCTGTCAGTTGAATGCACACATTGACAACCATTCAGTTAGATAGCACCCTTTTGGTTTTACGAGCAGATATTTCTCTGTACAGCCTATGGTCCCATTCACTCGGGAATATCCCAACGCAGATCCTAGAAGAAACGTGTTTCTGACTCGCTGAATCTCAACATAGATTCAACTCTCTTAGGTGAACGAACGCACAGCAGGGCAGTTTCAAGGAAACGTTTCTCCTGAGTTTTATACGAAGTTTCCTGCTGTTTAGTACGTATGCCGGCATTGGGCTGGAAATACCGGTTTTGGGATTCTGCACAGAAAGGGTTTGCAAACCGCTGAATCCACACGTGAGTTTAACTCTGTCAGTTGAATGCACACATTGACAACCATTCAGTTAGATAGCACCCTTTTGGTTTTACGAGCAGATATTTCTCTGTACAGCCTATGGTCCCATTCACTCGGGAATATCCCAACGCAGCTCCTAGAAGAAACGTGTTTCTGACTCGCTGAATCTCAACATAGATTCAACTCTCTTAGGTGAACGAACGCACAGCAGAGCAGTTTCAAGGAAACGTTTCTCCTGAGTTTTAGACGAAGTTTCCTGCTGTTTAGTACGTATGCCGGCATTGGGCTGGAAATACCGGTTTTGGGATTCTGCACAGAAACGGTTTGCAAACCGCTGAATCCACACGTGAGTTTATCTCTGTCAGTTGAATGCACACATTGACAACCATTCAGTTAGATAGCTCCGTTTTGGTTTTAGAAGCAGATATTTCTCTGTACAGCCTATGGTCCCATTCACTCGGGAATATCCCAACGCAGCTCCTAGAAGAAACGTGTTTCTGACTCGCTGAATCTCAACATAGATTCAACTCTCTTAGTTGAACGAACGCACAGCAGAGCAGTTTCAAGGAAACGTTTCTCCTGAGTTTTAGACGAAGTTTCCTGCTGTTTAGTACGTATGCCGGCATTGGGCTGGAAATACCGGTTTTGGGATTCTGTACAGAAACGGTTTGCAAACCGCTGAATCCACACGTGTGTTTAACTCTGTCAGTTGAATGCACACATTGACAACCATTCAGTTAGATAGCTCCGTTTTGGTTTTAGAAGCAGATATTTCTCTGTACAGCCTATGGTCCCATTCACTCGGGAATATCCCAACGCAGCTCCTAGAAGAAACGTGTTTCTGACTCGCTGAATCTCAACATAGATTCAACTCTCTTAGGTCAACGGACGCACAGCAGAGCAGTTTCAAGGAAACGTTTCTCCTGAGTTTTAGACGAAGTTTCCTGCTGTTTAGTACGTATGCCGGCATTGGGCTGGAAATACCGGTGTTGGGATTCTGCACAGAAAGGGTTTGCAAACCGCTGAATCCACACGTGAGTTTAACTCTGTCAGTTGAATTCACACATTGACAACCATTCAGTTAGATAGCACCCTTTTGGTTTTACGAGCAGATATTTCTCTGTACAGCCTATGGTCCCATTCACTCGGGAATATCCCAACGCAGCTCCTAGAAGAAACGTGTTTCTGACTCGCTGAATCTCAACATAGATTCAACTCTCTTAGGTGAACGAACGCACAGCAGAGCAGTTTCAAGGAAGCTTTTTTCCTGAGTTTTAGACGAAGTTTCCTGCTGTTTAGTACGTATGCCGGCATTGGGCTGGAAATACCGGTTTGGGGATTCTGCACAGAAAGGATTTGCAAACCGCTGAATCCACACGTGAGTTTAACTCTGTCAGTTGAATGCACGCATTGACAACCATTCAGTTTGATAGCACCCTTTTGGTTTTAGAAGCAGATATTTCTCTGTACAGCCTATGGTCCCATTCACTCGGGAATATCCCAACGCAGCTCCTAGAAGAAACGTGTTTCTGACTCGCTGAATCTCAACATAGACTCAACTCTCTTAGGTGAACGAACGCACAGCAGAGCAGTTTCAAGGAAACGTTTCTCCTGAGTTTTAGACGAAGTTTCCTGCTGTTTACTACGTATGCCGGCATTGGGCTGGAAATACCGGTTTTGGGATTCTGCACAGAAAGGGTTTGCAAACCGCTGAATCCAAACGTGAGTTTAACTCTGTCAGTTGAATGCACACATTGACAACCATTCAGTTAGATAGCACCCTTTTGGTTTTACGAGCAGATATTTCTCTGTACAGCCTATGGTCCCATTCACTCGGGAATATCCCAACGCAGCTCCTAGAAGAAACGTGTGTCTGACTCGCTGAATGTCAACATAGATTCAACTCTCTTAGGTGAACGAACGCACAGCAGAGCAGTTTCAAGGAAACGTTTCTCCTGAGTTTTAGACGAAGTTTCCTGCTGTTTAGTACGTATGCCGGCATTGGGCTGGAAATACCGGTGTTGGGATTCTGCACAGAAACGGTTTGCAAACCGCTGAATCCACACGTGAGTTTAACTCTGTCAGTTGAATGCACACATTGACAACCATTCAGTTAGATAGCTCCGTTGTGGTTTTAGAAGCAGATATTTCTCTGTACAGCCTATGGTCCCATTCACTCGGGAATATCCCAACGCAGCTCCTAGAAGAAACGTGTTTCTGACTCGCTGAATCTCAACATAGATTCAACTCTCTTAGGTGAACGAACGCACAGCAGAGCAGTTTCAAGGAAGCTTTTCTCCTGAGTTTTAGACGAAGTTTCCTGCTGTTTAGTACGTATGCCGGCATTGGGCTGGAAATACCGGTTTTGGGATTCTGCACAGAAAGGGTTTGCAAACCGCTGAATCCACACGTGAGTTTAACTCTGTCAGTGGAATGCACGCATTGACAACCATTCAGTTTGATAGCACCCTTTTGGTTTTAGAAGCAGATATTTCTCTGTACAGCCTATGGTCCCATTCACTCGGGAATATCCCAACGCAGCTCCTAGAAGAAACGTGTTTCTGACTCGCTGAATCTCAACATAGATTCAACTCTCTTAGGTCAACGGACGCACAGCAGAGCAGTTTCAAGGAAACGTTTCTCCTGAGTTTTAGACGAAGTTTCCTGCTGTTTAGTACGTATGCCGGCATTGGGCTGGAAATACCGGTTTTGGGATTCTGCACAGAAAGGGTTTGCAAACCGCTGAATCCACACGTGACTTTAACTCTGTCAGTTGAATGCACACATTGACAACCATTCACTTTGATAGCACCGTTTTGGTTTTAGGAGCAGATATTTCTCTGTACAGCCTATGGTCCCATTCACTCGGGAATATCCCAACGCAGCTCCTAGAAGAAACGTGTTTCTGACTCGCTGAATCTCAACATAGATTCAACTCTCTTAGGTGAACGAAGGCACAGCAGAGCAGTTTCAAGGAAACGTTTCTCCTGAGTTTTAGACGAAGTTTCCTGCTGTTTAGTACGTTTGCCGGCATTGGGCTGGAAATACCGGTTTTGGGATTCTGCACAGAAAGGGTTTGCAAACCGCTGAATCCACACGTGAGTTTAACTCTGTCAGTTGAATGCACACATTGACAACCATTCAGTTAGATAGCTCCGTTTTGGTTTTAGAAGCAGATATTTCTCTGTACAGCCTATGGTCCCATTCACTCGGGAATATCCCAACGCAGCTCCTAGAAGAAACGTGTTTCTGACTCGCTGAATCTCAACATAGATTCAACTCTCTTAGGTGAACGAACGCACAGCAGAGCAGTTTCAAGGAAGCTTTTCTCCTGAGTTTTAGACGAAGTTTCCTGCTGTTTAGTACGTATGCCGGCATTGGGCTGGAAATACCGGTTTTGGGATTCTGCACAGAAAGGGTTTGCAAACCGCTGAATCCACACGTGAGTTTAACTCTGTCAGTGGAATGCACGCATTGGCAACCATTCAGTTTGATAGCACCCTTTTGGTTTTAGAAGCAGATATTTCTCTGTACAGCCTATGGTCCCATTCACTCGGGAATATCCCAACGCAGCTCCTAGAAGAAACGTGTTTCTGACTCGCTGAATCTCAACATAGATTCAACTCTCTTTGGTCAACGGACGCACAGCAGAGCAGTTTCAAGGAAACGTTTCTCCTGAGTTTTAGACAAAGTTTCCTGCTGTTTAGTACGTATGCCGGCATTGGGCTGGAAATACCGGTTTTGGGATTCTGCACAGAAAGGGTTTGCAAACCGCTGAATCCACACGTGAGTTTAACTCTGTCAGTTGAATGCACGCAGTGACAACCATTCAGTTTGATAGCACCCTTTTGGTTTTAGAAGCAGATATTTCTCTGTACAGCCTATGGTCCCATTCACTCGGGAATATCCCAACGCAGCTCCTAGAAGAAACGTGTTTCTGACTCGCTGAATCTCAACATAGATTCAACTCTCTTAGGTGAACGAACGCACAGCAGAGCAGTTTCAAGGAAACGTTTCTCCTGAGTTTTAGACGAACTTACCTGCTGTTTAGTATGTATGCCGGCATTGGGCTGGAAATACCGGTTTTGGGATTCTGCACAGAAAGGGTTTGCAAACCGCTGAATATAAACGTGAGTTTAACTCTGTCAGTTGAATGCACACATTGACAACCATTCAGTTAGATAGCACCCTTTTGGTTTTACGAGCAGATATTTCTCTGTACAGCCTATGGTCCCATTCACTCGGGAATATCCCAACGCAGATCCTAGAAGAAACGTGTTTCTGACTCGCTGAATCTCAACATAGATTCAACTCTCTTAGGTGAACGAACGCACAGCAGAGCAGTTTCAAGGAAACGTTTCTCCTGAGTTTTAGACGAAGTTTCCTGCTGTTTAGTACGTATGCCGGCATTGGGCTGGAAATACCGGTGTTGGGATTCTGCACAGAAAGGGTTTGCAAACCGCTGAATCCACACGTGACTTTAACTCTGTCAGTTGAATGCACACATTGACAACCATTCAGTGTGATAGCACCCTTTTGGTTTTAGAAGCAGATATTTCTCTGTACAGCCTATGGTCCCATTCACTCGGGAATATCCCAACGCAGCTCCTAGAAGAAACGTGTTTCTGACTCGCTGAATCTCAACATAGATTCAACTCTCTTAGGTGAACGAACGCACAGCAGAGCAGTTTCAAGGAAGCTTTTCTCCTGAGTTTTAGACGAAGTTTCCTGCTGTTTAGTACGTATGCCGGCATTGGGCTGGAAATACCGGTTTGGGGATTCTGCACAGAAAGGATTTGCAAACCGCTGAATCCACACGTGAGTTTAACTCTGTCAGTTGAATGCACGCATTGACAACCATTCAGTTAGATAGCTCCGTTTTGGTTTTAGAAGCAGATATTTCTCTGTACAGCCTATGGTCCCATTCACTCGGGAATATCCCAACGCAGCTCCTAGAAGAAACGTGTTTCTGACTCGCTGAATCTCAACATAGATTCAACTCTCTTAGTTGAACGAACGCACAGCAGAGCAGTTTCAAGGAAACGTTTCTCCTGAGTTTTAGACGAAGTTTCCTGCTGTTTAGTACGTATGCCGGCATTGGGCTGGAAATACCGGTTTTGGGAATCTGTACAGAAACGGTTTGCAAACCGCTGAATCCACACGTGTGTTTAACTCTGTCAGTTGAATGCACACATTGACAACCATTCAGTTAGATAGCTCCGTTTTGGTTTTAGAAGCAGATATTTCTCTGTACAGCCTATGGTCCCATTCACTCGGGAATATCCCAACGCAGCTCCTAGAAGAAACGTGTTTCTGACTCGCTGAATCTCAACATAGATTCAACTCTCTTAGGTGAACGAACGCACAGCAGAGCAGTTTCAAGGAAACGTTTCTCCTGAGTTTTAGACGAAGTTTCCTGCTGTTTAGTACGTATGCCGGCATTGGGCTGGAAATACCGGTGTTGGGATTCTGCACAGAAAGGGTTTGCAAACCGCTGAATCCACACGTGAGTTTAACTCTGTCAGTTGAATTCACACAATGACAACCATTCAGTTAGATAGCACCCTTTTGGTTTTACGAGCAGATATTTCTCTGTACAGCCTATGGTCCCATTCACTCGGGAATATCCCAACGCAGCTCCTAGAAGAAACGTGTTTCTGACTCGCTGAATCTCAACATAGATTCAACTCTCTTAGGTGAACGAACGCACAGCAGAGCAGTTTCAAGGAAGCTTTTCTCCTGAGTTTTAGACGAAGTTTCCTGCTGTTTAGTACGTATGCCGGCATTGGGCTGGAAATACCGGTTTGGGGATTCTGCACAGAAAGGATTTGCAAACCGCTGAATCCACACGTGAGTTTAACTCTGTCAGTTGAATGCACGCATTGACAACCATTCAGTTTGATAGCACCCTTTTGGTTTTAGAAGCAGATATTTCTCTGTACAGCCTATGGTCCCATTCACTCGGGAATATCCCAACGCAGCTCCTAGAAGAAACGTGTTTCTGACTCGCTGAATCTCAACATAGACTCAACTCTCTTAGGTGAACGAACGCAGAGCAGAGCAGTTTCAAGGAAACGTTTCTCCTGAGTTTTAGACGAAGTTTCCTGCTGTTTACTACGTATGCCGGCATTGGGCTGGAAATACCGGTTTTGGGATTCTGCACAGAAAGGGTTTGCAAACCGCTGAATCCACACGTGAGTTTAACTCTGTCAGTTGAATGCACACATTGACAACCATTCAGTTAGATAGCTCCGTTGTCGTTTTAGAAGCAGATATTTCTCTGTACAGCCTATGGTCCCATTCACTCGGGAATATCCCAACGCAGCTCCTAGAAGAAACGTGTTTCTGACTCGCTGAATCTCAACATAGATTCAACTCTCTTAGGTGAACGAACGCACAGCAGAGCAGTTTCAAGGAAACGTTTCTCCTGAGTTTTAGACGAACTTACCTGCTGTTTAGTATGTATGCCGGCATTGGGCTGGAAATACCGGTTTTGGGATTCTGCACAGAAAGGGTTTGCAAACCGCTGAATACAAACGTGAGTTTAACTCTGTCAGTTGAATGCACACATTGACAACCATTCAGTTAGATAGCACCCTTTTGGTTTTACGAGCAGATATTTCTCTGTACAGCCTATGGTCCCATTCACTCGGGAATATCCCAACGCAGATCCTAGAAGAAACGTGTTTCTGACTCGCTGAATCTCAACATAGATTCAACTCTCTTAGGTGAACGAACGCACAGCAGGGCAGTTTCAAGGAAACGTTTCTCCTGAGTTTTATACGAAGTTTCCTGCTGTTTAGTACGTATGCCGGCATTGGGCTGGAAATACCGGTTTTGGGATTCTGCACAGAAAGGGTTTGCAAACCGCTGAATCCACACGTGAGTTTAACTCTGTCAGTTGAATGCACACATTGACAACCATTCAGTTAGATAGCACCCTTTTGGTTTTACGAGCAGATATTTCTCGGTACAGCCTATGGTCCCATTCACTCGGGAATATCCCAACGCAGCTCCTAGAAGAAACGTGTTTCTGACTCGCTGAATCTCAACATAGATTCAACTCTCTTAGGTGAACGAACGCACAGCAGAGCAGTTTCAAGGAAACGTTTCTCCTGAGTTTTAGACGAAGTTTCCTGCTGTTTAGTACGTATGCCGGCATTGGGCTGGAAATACCGGTTTTGGGATTCTGCACAGAAACGGTTTGCAAACCGCTGAATCCACACGTGAGTTTATCTCTGTCAGTTGAATGCACACATTGACAACCATTCAGTTAGATAGCTCCGTTTTGGTTTTAGAAGCAGATATTTCTCTGTACAGCCTATGGTCCCATTCACTCGGGAATATCCCAACGCAGCTCCTAGAAGAAACGTGTTTCTGACTCGCTGAATCTCAACATAGATTCAACTCTCTTAGTTGAACGAACGCACAGCAGAGCAGTTTCAAGGAAACGTTTCTCCTGAGTTTTAGACGAAGTTTCCTGCTGTTTAGTACGTATGCCGGCATTGGGCTGGAAATACCGGTTTTGGGATTCTGTACAGAAACGGTTTGCAAACCGCTGAATCCACACGTGTGTTTAACTCTGTCAGTTGAATGCACACATTGACAACCATTCAGTTAGATAGCTCCGTTTTGGTTTTAGAAGCAGATATTTCTCTGTACAGCCTATGGTCCCATTCACTCGGGAATATCCCAACGCAGCTCCTAGAAGAAACGTGTTTCTGACTCGCTGAATCTCAACATAGATTCAACTCTCTTAGGTCAACGGACGCACAGCAGAGCAGTTTCAAGGAAACGTTTCTCCTGAGTTTTAGACGAAGTTTCCTGCTGTTTAGTACGTATGCCGGCATTGGGCTGGAAATACCGGTGTTGGGATTCTGCACAGAAAGGGTTTGCAAACCGCTGAATCCACACGTGAGTTTAACTCTGTCAGTTGAATTCACACATTGACAACCATTCAGTTAGATAGCACCCTTTTGGTTTTACGAGCAGATATTTCTCTGTACAGCCTATGGTCCCATTCACTCGGGAATATCCCAACGCAGCTCCTAGAAGAAACGTGTTTCTGACTCGCTGAATCTCAACATAGATTCAACTCTCTTAGGTGAACGAACGCACAGCAGAGCAGTTTCAAGGAAGCTTTTTTCCTGAGTTTTAGACGAAGTTTCCTGCTGTTTAGTACGTATGCCGGCATTGGGCTGGAAATACCGGTTTGGGGATTCTGCACAGAAAGGATTTGCAAACCGCTGAATCCACACGTGAGTTTAACTCTGTCAGTTGAATGCACGCATTGACAACCATTCAGTTTGATAGCACCCTTTTGGTTTTAGAAGCAGATATTTCTCTGTACAGCCTATGGTCCCATTCACTCGGGAATATCCCAACGCAGCTCCTAGAAGAAACGTGTTTCTGACTCGCTGAATCTCAACATAGACTCAACTCTCTTAGGTGAACGAACGCACAGCAGAGCAGTTTCAAGGAAACGTTTCTCCTGAGTTTTAGACGAAGTTTCCTGCTGTTTACTACGTATGCCGGCATTGGGCTGGAAATACCGGTTTTGGGATTCTGCACAGAAAGGGTTTGCAAACCGCTGAATCCAAACGTGAGTTTAACTCTGTCAGTTGAATGCACACATTGACAACCATTCAGTTAGATAGCACCCTTTTGGTTTTACGAGCAGATATTTCTCTGTACAGCCTATGGTCCCATTCACTCGGGAATATCCCAACGCAGCTCCTAGAAGAAACGTGTGTCTGACTCGCTGAATGTCAACATAGATTCAACTCTCTTAGGTGAACGAACGCACAGCAGAGCAGTTTCAAGGAAACGTTTCTCCTGAGTTTTAGACGAAGTTTCCTGCTGTTTAGTACGTATGCCGGCATTGGGCTGGAAATACCGGTGTTGGGATTCTGCACAGAAACGGTTTGCAAACCGCTGAATCCACACGTGAGTTTAACTCTGTCAGTTGAATGCACACATTGACAACCATTCAGTTAGATAGCTCCGTTGTGGTTTTAGAAGCAGATATTTCTCTGTACAGCCTATGGTCCCATTCACTCGGGAATATCCCAACGCAGCTCCTAGAAGAAACGTGTTTCTGACTCGCTGAATCTCAACATAGATTCAACTCTCTTAGGTGAACGAACGCACAGCAGAGCAGTTTCAAGGAAGCTTTTCTCCTGAGTTTTAGACGAAGTTTCCTGCTGTTTAGTACGTATGCCGGCATTGGGCTGGAAATACCGGTTTTGGGATTCTGCACAGAAAGGGTTTGCAAACCGCTGAATCCACACGTGAGTTTAACTCTGTCAGTGGAATGCACGCATTGACAACCATTCAGTTTGATAGCACCCTTTTGGTTTTAGAAGCAGATATTTCTCTGTACAGCCTATGGTCCCATTCACTCGGGAATATCCCAACGCAGCTCCTAGAAGAAACGTGTTTCTGACTCGCTGAATCTCAACATAGACTCAACTCTCTTAGGTGAACGAACGCACAGCAGAGCAGTTTCAAGGAAACGTTTCTCCTGAGTTTTAGACGAAGTTTCCTGCTGTTTACTACGTATGCCGGCATTGGGCTGGAAATACCGGTTTTGGGATTCTGCACAGAAAGGGTTTGCAAACCGCTGAATCCAAACGTGAGTTTAACTCTGTCAGTTGAATGCACACATTGACAACCATTCAGTTAGATAGCACCCTTTTGGTTTTACGAGCAGATATTTCTCTGTACAGCCTATGGTCCCATTCACTCGGGAATATCCCAACGCAGCTCCTAGAAGAAACGTGTGTCTGACTCGCTGAATGTCAACATAGATTCAACTCTCTTAGGTGAACGAACGCACAGCAGAGCAGTTTCAAGGAAACGTTTCTCCTGAGTTTTAGACGAAGTTTCCTGCTGTTTAGTACGTATGCCGGCATTGGGCTGGAAATACCGGTGTTGGGATTCTGCACAGAAACGG
Source organism: Aotus nancymaae (assembly GCF_030222135.1). Classification (NCBI taxonomy): domain Eukaryota; kingdom Metazoa; phylum Chordata; class Mammalia; order Primates; family Aotidae; genus Aotus; species Aotus nancymaae. The sequence goes on along the minus strand of NW_026988549.1, from coordinate 1,841,888 downwards.
TTTGCAAACCGCTGAATCCACACGTGAGTTTAACTCTGTCAGTTGAATGCACACATTGACAACCATTCAGTTAGATAGCTCCGTTGTGGTTTTAGAAGCAGATATTTCTCTGTACAGCCTATGGTCCCATTCACTCGGGAATATCCCAACGCAGCTCCTAGAAGAAACGTGTTTCTGACTCGCTGAATCTCAACATAGATTCAACTCTCTTAGGTGAACGAACGCACAGCAGAGCAGTTTCAAGGAAGCTTTTCTCCTGAGTTTTAGACGAAGTTTCCTGCTGTTTAGTACGTATGCCGGCATTGGGCTGGAAATACCGGTTTTGGGATTCTGCACAGAAAGGGTTTGCAAACCGCTGAATCCACACGTGAGTTTAACTCTGTCAGTGGAATGCACGCATTGACAACCATTCAGTTTGATAGCACCCTTTTGGTTTTAGAAGCAGATATTTCTCTGTACAGCCTATGGTCCCATTCACTCGGGAATATCCCAACGCAGCTCCTAGAAGAAACGTGTTTCTGACTCGCTGAATCTCAACATAGATTCAACTCTCTTAGGTCAACGGACGCACAGCAGAGCAGTTTCAAGGAAACGTTTCTCCTGAGTTTTAGACGAAGTTTCCTGCTGTTTAGTACGTATGCCGGCATTGGGCTGGAAATACCGGTTTTGGGATTCTGCACAGAAAGGGTTTGCAAACCGCTGAATCCACACGTGACTTTAACTCTGTCAGTTGAATGCACACATTGACAACCATTCACTTTGATAGCACCGTTTTGGTTTTAGGAGCAGATATTTCTCTGTACAGCCTATGGTCCCATTCACTCGGGAATATCCCAACGCAGCTCCTAGAAGAAACGTGTTTCTGACTCGCTGAATCTCAACATAGATTCAACTCTCTTAGGTGAACGAACGCACAGCAGAGCAGTTTCAAGGAAACGTTTCTCCTGAGTTTTAGACGAAGTTTCCTGCTGTTTAGTACGTATGCCGGCATTGGGCTGGAAATACCGGTTTTGGGATTCTGCACAGAAAGGGTTTGCAAACCGCTGAATCCACACGTGAGTTTAACTCTGTCAGTGGAATGCACGCATTGGCAACCATTCAGTTTGATAGCACCCTTTTGGTTTTAGAAGCAGATATTTCTCTGTACAGCCTATGGTCCCATTCACTCGGGAATATCCCAACGCAGCTCCTAGAAGAAACGTGTTTCTGACTCGCTGAATCTCAACATAGATTCAACTCTCTTAGGTCAACGGACGCACAGCAGAGCAGTTTCAAGGAAACGTTTCTCCTGAGTTTTAGACGAAGTTTCCTGCTGTTTAGTACGTATGCCGGCATTGGGCTGGAAATACCGGTTTTGGGATTCTGCACAGAAAGGGTTTGCAAACCGCTGAATCCACACGTGAGTTTAACTCTGTCAGTTGAATGCACGCAGTGACAACCATTCAGTTTGATAGCACCCTTTTGGTTTTAGAAGCAGATATTTCTCTGTACAGCCTATGGTCCCATTCACTCGGGAATATCCCAACGCAGCTCCTAGAAGAAACGTGTTTCTGACTCGCTGAATCTCAACATAGATTCAACTCTCTTAGGTGAACGAACGCACAGCAGAGCAGTTTCAAGGAAACGTTTCTCCTGAGTTTTAGACGAACTTACCTGCTGTTTAGTATGTATGCCGGCATTGGGCTGGAAATACCGGTTTTGGGATTCTGCACAGAAAGGGTTTGCAAACCGCTGAATACAAACGTGAGTTTAACTCTGTCAGTTGAATGCACACATTGACAACCATTCAGTTAGATAGCACCCTTTTGGTTTTACGAGCAGATATTTCTCTGTACAGCCTATGGTCCCATTCACTCGGGAATATCCCAACGCAGATCCTAGAAGAAACGTGTTTCTGACTCGCTGAATCTCAACATAGATTCAACTCTCTTAGGTGAACGAACGCACAGCAGGGCAGTTTCAAGGAAACGTTTCTCCTGAGTTTTATACGAAGTTTCCTGCTGTTTAGTACGTATGCCGGCATTGGGCTGGAAATACCGGTTTTGGGATTCTGCACAGAAAGGGTTTGCAAACCGCTGAATCCACACGTGAGTTTAACTCTGTCAGTTGAATGCACACATTGACAACCATTCAGTTAGATAGCACCCTTTTGGTTTTACGAGCAGATATTTCTCTGTACAGCCTATGGTCCCATTCACTCGGGAATATCCCAACGCAGCTCCTAGAAGAAACGTGTTTCTGACTCGCTGAATCTCAACATAGATTCAACTCTCTTAGGTGAACGAACGCACAGCAGAGCAGTTTCAAGGAAACGTTTCTCCTGAGTTTTAGACGAAGTTTCCTGCTGTTTAGTACGTATGCCGGCATTGGGCTGGAAATACCGGTTTTGGGATTCTGCACAGAAACGGTTTGCAAACCGCTGAATCCACACGTGAGTTTATCTCTGTCAGTTGAATGCACACATTGACAACCATTCAGTTAGATAGCTCCGTTTTGGTTTTAGAAGCAGATATTTCTCTGTACAGCCTATGGTCCCATTCACTCGGGAATATCCCAACGCAGCTCCTAGAAGAAACGTGTTTCTGACTCGCTGAATCTCAACATAGATTCAACTCTCTTAGTTGAACGAACGCACAGCAGAGCAGTTTCAAGGAAACGTTTCTCCTGAGTTTTAGACGAAGTTTCCTGCTGTTTAGTACGTATGCCGGCATTGGGCTGGAAATACCGGTTTTGGGATTCTGTACAGAAACGGTTTGCAAACCGCTGAATCCACACGTGTGTTTAACTCTGTCAGTTGAATGCACACATTGACAACCATTCAGTTAGATAGCTCCGTTTTGGTTTTAGAAGCAGATATTTCTCTGTACAGCCTATGGTCCCATTCACTCGGGAATATCCCAACGCAGCTCCTAGAAGAAACGTGTTTCTGACTCGCTGAATCTCAACATAGATTCAACTCTCTTAGGTCAACGGACGCACAGCAGAGCAGTTTCAAGGAAACGTTTCTCCTGAGTTTTAGACGAAGTTTCCTGCTGTTTAGTACGTATGCCGGCATTGGGCTGGAAATACCGGTGTTGGGATTCTGCACAGAAAGGGTTTGCAAACCGCTGAATCCACACGTGAGTTTAACTCTGTCAGTTGAATTCACACATTGACAACCATTCAGTTAGATAGCACCCTTTTGGTTTTACGAGCAGATATTTCTCTGTACAGCCTATGGTCCCATTCACTCGGGAATATCCCAACGCAGCTCCTAGAAGAAACGTGTTTCTGACTCGCTGAATCTCAACATAGATTCAACTCTCTTAGGTGAACGAACGCACAGCAGAGCAGTTTCAAGGAAGCTTTTTTCCTGAGTTTTAGACGAAGTTTCCTGCTGTTTAGTACGTATGCCGGCATTGGGCTGGAAATACCGGTTTGGGGATTCTGCACAGAAAGGATTTGCAAACCGCTGAATCCACACGTGAGTTTAACTCTGTCAGTTGAATGCACGCATTGACAACCATTCAGTTTGATAGCACCCTTTTGGTTTTAGAAGCAGATATTTCTCTGTACAGCCTATGGTCCCATTCACTCGGGAATATCCCAACGCAGCTCCTAGAAGAAACGTGTTTCTGACTCGCTGAATCTCAACATAGACTCAACTCTCTTAGGTGAACGAACGCACAGCAGAGCAGTTTCAAGGAAACGTTTCTCCTGAGTTTTAGACGAAGTTTCCTGCTGTTTACTACGTATGCCGGCATTGGGCTGGAAATACCGGTTTTGGGATTCTGCACAGAAAGGGTTTGCAAACCGCTGAATCCAAACGTGAGTTTAACTCTGTCAGTTGAATGCACACATTGACAACCATTCAGTTAGATAGCACCCTTTTGGTTTTACGAGCAGATATTTCTCTGTACAGCCTATGGTCCCATTCACTCGGGAATATCCCAACGCAGCTCCTAGAAGAAACGTGTGTCTGACTCGCTGAATGTCAACATAGATTCAACTCTCTTAGGTGAACGAACGCACAGCAGAGCAGTTTCAAGGAAACGTTTCTCCTGAGTTTTAGACGAAGTTTCCTGCTGTTTAGTACGTATGCCGGCATTGGGCTGGAAATACCGGTGTTGGGATTCTGCACAGAAACGGTTTGCAAACCGCTGAATCCACACGTGAGTTTAACTCTGTCAGTTGAATGCACACATTGACAACCATTCAGTTAGATAGCTCCGTTGTGGTTTTAGAAGCAGATATTTCTCTGTACAGCCTATGGTCCCATTCACTCGGGAATATCCCAACGCAGCTCCTAGAAGAAACGTGTTTCTGACTCGCTGAATCTCAACATAGATTCAACTCTCTTAGGTGAACGAACGCACAGCAGAGCAGTTTCAAGGAAGCTTTTCTCCTGAGTTTTAGACGAAGTTTCCTGCTGTTTAGTACGTATGCCGGCATTGGGCTGGAAATACCGGTTTTGGGATTCTGCACAGAAAGGGTTTGCAAACCGCTGAATCCACACGTGAGTTTAACTCTGTCAGTGGAATGCACGCATTGACAACCATTCAGTTTGATAGCACCCTTTTGGTTTTAGAAGCAGATATTTCTCTGTACAGCCTATGGTCCCATTCACTCGGGAATATCCCAACGCAGCTCCTAGAAGAAACGTGTTTCTGACTCGCTGAATCTCAACATAGATTCAACTCTCTTAGGTCAACGGACGCACAGCAGAGCAGTTTCAAGGAAACGTTTCTCCTGAGTTTTAGACGAAGTTTCCTGCTGTTTAGTACGTATGCCGGCATTGGGCTGGAAATACCGGTTTTGGGATTCTGCACAGAAAGGGTTTGCAAACCGCTGAATCCACACGTGACTTTAACTCTGTCAGTTGAATGCACACATTGACAACCATTCACTTTGATAGCACCGTTTTGGTTTTAGGAGCAGATATTTCTCTGTACAGCCTATGGTCCCATTCACTCGGGAATATCCCAACGCAGCTCCTAGAAGAAACGTGTTTCTGACTCGCTGAATCTCAACATAGATTCAACTCTCTTAGGTGAACGAAGGCACAGCAGAGCAGTTTCAAGGAAACGTTTCTCCTGAGTTTTAGACGAAGTTTCCTGCTGTTTAGTACGTTTGCCGGCATTGGGCTGGAAATACCGGTTTTGGGATTCTGCACAGAAAGGGTTTGCAAACCGCTGAATCCACACGTGAGTTTAACTCTGTCAGTTGAATGCACACATTGACAACCATTCAGTTAGATAGCTCCGTTTTGGTTTTAGAAGCAGATATTTCTCTGTACAGCCTATGGTCCCATTCACTCGGGAATATCCCAACGCAGCTCCTAGAAGAAACGTGTTTCTGACTCGCTGAATCTCAACATAGATTCAACTCTCTTAGGTGAACGAACGCACAGCAGAGCAGTTTCAAGGAAGCTTTTCTCCTGAGTTTTAGACGAAGTTTCCTGCTGTTTAGTACGTATGCCGGCATTGGGCTGGAAATACCGGTTTTGGGATTCTGCACAGAAAGGGTTTGCAAACCGCTGAATCCACACGTGAGTTTAACTCTGTCAGTGGAATGCACGCATTGGCAACCATTCAGTTTGATAGCACCCTTTTGGTTTTAGAAGCAGATATTTCTCTGTACAGCCTATGGTCCCATTCACTCGGGAATATCCCAACGCAGCTCCTAGAAGAAACGTGTTTCTGACTCGCTGAATCTCAACATAGATTCAACTCTCTTTGGTCAACGGACGCACAGCAGAGCAGTTTCAAGGAAACGTTTCTCCTGAGTTTTAGACAAAGTTTCCTGCTGTTTAGTACGTATGCCGGCATTGGGCTGGAAATACCGGTTTTGGGATTCTGCACAGAAAGGGTTTGCAAACCGCTGAATCCACACGTGAGTTTAACTCTGTCAGTTGAATGCACGCAGTGACAACCATTCAGTTTGATAGCACCCTTTTGGTTTTAGAAGCAGATATTTCTCTGTACAGCCTATGGTCCCATTCACTCGGGAATATCCCAACGCAGCTCCTAGAAGAAACGTGTTTCTGACTCGCTGAATCTCAACATAGATTCAACTCTCTTAGGTGAACGAACGCACAGCAGAGCAGTTTCAAGGAAACGTTTCTCCTGAGTTTTAGACGAACTTACCTGCTGTTTAGTATGTATGCCGGCATTGGGCTGGAAATACCGGTTTTGGGATTCTGCACAGAAAGGGTTTGCAAACCGCTGAATATAAACGTGAGTTTAACTCTGTCAGTTGAATGCACACATTGACAACCATTCAGTTAGATAGCACCCTTTTGGTTTTACGAGCAGATATTTCTCTGTACAGCCTATGGTCCCATTCACTCGGGAATATCCCAACGCAGATCCTAGAAGAAACGTGTTTCTGACTCGCTGAATCTCAACATAGATTCAACTCTCTTAGGTGAACGAACGCACAGCAGGGCAGTTTCAAGGAAACGTTTCTCCTGAGTTTTATACGAAGTTTCCTGCTGTTTAGTACGTATGCCGGCATTGGGCTGGAAATACCGGTTTTGGGATTCTGCACAGAAAGGGTTTGCAAACCGCTGAATCCACACGTGAGTTTAACTCTGTCAGTTGAATGCACACATTGACAACCATTCAGTTAGATAGCACCCTTTTGGTTTTACGAGCAGATATTTCTCTGTACAGCCTATGGTCCCATTCACTCGGGAATATCCCAACGCAGCTCCTAGAAGAAACGTGTTTCTGACTCGCTGAATCTCAACATAGATTCAACTCTCTTAGGTGAACGAACGCACAGCAGAGCAGTTTCAAGGAAACGTTTCTCCTGAGTTTTAGACGAAGTTTCCTGCTGTTTAGTACGTATGCCGGCATTGGGCTGGAAATACCGGTTTTGGGATTCTGCACAGAAACGGTTTGCAAACCGCTGAATCCACACGTGAGTTTATCTCTGTCAGTTGAATGCACACATTGACAACCATTCAGTTAGATAGCTCCGTTTTGGTTTTAGAAGCAGATATTTCTCTGTACAGCCTATGGTCCCATTCACTCGGGAATATCCCAACGCAGCTCCTAGAAGAAACGTGTTTCTGACTCGCTGAATCTCAACATAGATTCAACTCTCTTAGTTGAACGAACGCACAGCAGAGCAGTTTCAAGGAAACGTTTCTCCTGAGTTTTAGACGAAGTTTCCTGCTGTTTAGTACGTATGCCGGCATTGGGCTGGAAATACCGGTTTTGGGATTCTGTACAGAAACGGTTTGCAAACCGCTGAATCCACACGTGTGTTTAACTCTGTCAGTTGAATGCACACATTGACAACCATTCAGTTAGATAGCTCCGTTTTCGTTTTAGAAGCAGATATTTCTCTGTACAGCCTATGGTCCCATTCACTCGGGAATATCCCAACGCAGCTCCTAGAAGAAACGTGTTTCTGACTCGCTGAATCTCAACATAGATTCAACTCTCTTAGGTGAACGAACGCACAGCAGAGCAGTTTCAAGGAAACGTTTCTCCTGAGTTTTAGACGAAGTTTCCTGCTGTTTAGTACGTATGCCGGCATTGGGCTGGAAATACCGGTGTTGGGATTCTGCACAGAAAGGGTTTGCAAACCGCTGAATCCACACGTGAGTTTAACTCTGTCAGTTGAATTCACACATTGACAACCATTCAGTTAGATAGCACCCTTTTGGTTTTACGAGCAGATATTTCTCTGTACAGCCTATGGTCCCATTCACTCGGGAATATCCCAACGCAGCTCCTAGAAGAAACGTGTTTCTGACTCGCTGAATCTCAACATAGATTCAACTCTCTTAGGTGAACGAAGGCACAGCAGAGCAGTTTCAAGGAAACTTATCTCCTGAGTTTTAGACGAAGTTTCCTGCTGTTTAGTACGTTTGCCGGCATTGGGCTGGAAATACCGGTTTTGGGATTCTGCACAGAAAGGGTTTGCAAACCGCTGAATCCACACGTGAGTTTAACTCTGTCAGTTGAATGCACACATTGACAACCATTCAGTTAGATAGCTCCGTTTTGGTTTTAGAAGCAGATATTTCTCTGTACAGCCTATGGTCCCATTCACTCGGGAATATCCCAACGCAGCTCCTAGAAGAAACGTGTTTCTGACTCGCTGAATCTCAACATAGATTCAACTCTCTTAGGTGAACGAACGCACAGCAGAGCAGTTTCAAGGAAGCTTTTCTCCTGAGTTTTAGACGAAGTTTCCTGCTGTTTAGTACGTATGCCGGCATTGGGCTGGAAATACCGGTTTTGGGATTCTGCACAGAAAGGGTTTGCAAACCGCTGAATCCACACGTGAGTTTAACTCTGTCAGTGGAATGCACGCATTGGCAACCATTCAGTTTGATAGCACCCTTTTGGTTTTAGAAGCAGATATTTCTCTGTACAGCCTATGGTCCCATTCACTCGGGAATATCCCAACGCAGCTCCTAGAAGAAACGTGTTTCTGACTCGCTGAATCTCAACATAGATTCAACTCTCTTTGGTCAACGGACGCACAGCAGAGCAGTTTCAAGGAAACGTTTCTCCTGAGTTTTAGACAAAGTTTCCTGCTGTTTAGTACGTATGCCGGCATTGGGCTGGAAATACCGGTTTTGGGATTCTGCACAGAAAGGGTTTGCAAACCGCTGAATCCACACGTGAGTTTAACTCTGTCAGTTGAATGCACGCAGTGACAACCATTCAGTTTGATAGCACCCTTTTGGTTTTAGAAGCAGATATTTCTCTGTACAGCCTATGGTCCCATTCACTCGGGAATATCCCAACGCAGCTCCTAGAAGAAACGTGTTTCTGACTCGCTGAATCTCAACATAGATTCAACTCTCTTAGGTGAACGAACGCACAGCAGAGCAGTTTCAAGGAAACGTTTCTCCTGAGTTTTAGACGAACTTACCTGCTGTTTAGTATGTATGCCGGCATTGGGCTGGAAATACCGGTTTTGGGATTCTGCACAGAAAGGGTTTGCAAACCGCTGAATATAAACGTGAGTTTAACTCTGTCAGTTGAATGCACACATTGACAACCATTCAGTTAGATAGCACCCTTTTGGTTTTACGAGCAGATATTTCTCTGTACAGCCTATGGTCCCATTCACTCGGGAATATCCCAACGCAGATCCTAGAAGAAACGTGTTTCTGACTCGCTGAATCTCAACATAGATTCAACTCTCTTAGGTGAACGAACGCACAGCAGGGCAGTTTCAAGGAAACGTTTCTCCTGAGTTTTATACGAAGTTTCCTGCTGTTTAGTACGTATGCCGGCATTGGGCTGGAAATACCGGTTTTGGGATTCTGCACAGAAAGGGTTTGCAAACCGCTGAATCCACACGTGAGTTTAACTCTGTCAGTTGAATGCACACATTGACAACCATTCAGTTAGATAGCACCCTTTTGGTTTTACGAGCAGATATTTCTCTGTACAGCCTATGGTCCCATTCACTCGGGAATATCCCAACGCAGCTCCTAGAAGAAACGTGTTTCTGACTCGCTGAATCTCAACATAGATTCAACTCTCTTAGGTGAACGAACGCACAGCAGAGCAGTTTCAAGGAAACGTTTCTCCTGAGTTTTAGACGAAGTTTCCTGCTGTTTAGTACGTATGCCGGCATTGGGCTGGAAATACCGGTTTTGGGATTCTGCACAGAAACGGTTTGCAAACCGCTGAATCCACACGTGAGTTTATCTCTGTCAGTTGAATGCACACATTGACAACCATTCAGTTAGATAGCTCCGTTTTGGTTTTAGAAGCAGATATTTCTCTGTACAGCCTATGGTCCCATTCACTCGGGAATATCCCAACGCAGCTCCTAGAAGAAACGTGTTTCTGACTCGCTGAATCTCAACATAGATTCAACTCTCTTAGTTGAACGAACGCACAGCAGAGCAGTTTCAAGGAAACGTTTCTCCTGAGTTTTAGACGAAGTTTCCTGCTGTTTAGTACGTATGCCGGCATTGGGCTGGAAATACCGGTTTTGGGATTCTGTACAGAAACGGTTTGCAAACCGCTGAATCCACACGTGTGTTTAACTCTGTCAGTTGAATGCACACATTGACAACCATTCAGTTAGATAGCTCCGTTTTCGTTTTAGAAGCAGATATTTCTCTGTACAGCCTATGGTCCCATTCACTCGGGAATATCCCAACGCAGCTCCTAGAAGAAACGTGTTTCTGACTCGCTGAATCTCAACATAGATTCAACTCTCTTAGGTGAACGAACGCACAGCAGAGCAGTTTCAAGGAAACGTTTCTCCTGAGTTTTAGACGAAGTTTCCTGCTGTTTAGTACGTATGCCGGCATTGGGCTGGAAATACCGGTGTTGGGATTCTGCACAGAAAGGGTTTGCAAACCGCTGAATCCACACGTGAGTTTAACTCTGTCAGTTGAATTCACACATTGACAACCATTCAGTTAGATAGCACCCTTTTGGTTTTACGAGCAGATATTTCTCTGTACAGCCTATGGTCCCATTCACTCGGGAATATCCCAACGCAGCTCCTAGAAGAAACGTGTTTCTGACTCGCTGAATCTCAACATAGATTCAACTCTCTTAGGTGAACGAACGCACAGCAGAGCAGTTTCAAGGAAGCTTTTCTCCTGAGTTTTAGACGAAGTTTCCTGCTGTTTAGTACGTATGCCGGCATTGGGCTGGAAATACCGGTTTGGGGATTCTGCACAGAAAGGATTTGCAAACCGCTGAATCCACACGTGAGTTTAACTCTGTCAGTTGAATGCACGCATTGACAACCATTCAGTTTGATAGCACCCTTTTGGTTTTAGAAGCAGATATTTCTCTGTACAGCCTATGGTCCCATTCACTCGGGAATATCCCAACGCAGCTCCTAGAAGAAACGTGTTTCTGACTCGCTGAATCTCAACATAGACTCAACTCTCTTAGGTGAACGAACGCACAGCAGAGCAGTTTCAAGGAAACGTTTCTCCTGAGTTTTAGACGAAGTTTCCTGCTGTTTACTACGTATGCCGGCATTGGGCTGGAAATACCGGTTTTGGGATTCTGCACAGAAAGGGTTTGCAAACCGCTGAATCCAAACGTGAGTTTAACTCTGTCAGTTGAATGCACACATTGACAACCATTCAGTTAGATAGCACCCTTTTGGTTTTACGAGCAGATATTTCTCTGTACAGCCTATGGTCCCATTCACTCGGGAATATCCCAACGCAGCTCCTAGAAGAAACGTGTGTCTGACTCGCTGAATGTCAACATAGATTCAACTCTCTTAGGTGAACGAACGCACAGCAGAGCAGTTTCAAGGAAACGTTTCTCCTGAGTTTTAGACGAAGTTTCCTGCTGTTTAGTACGTATGCCGGCATTGGGCTGGAAATACCGGTGTTGGGATTCTGCACAGAAACGGTTTGCAAACCGCTGAATCCACACGTGAGTTTAACTCTGTCAGTTGAATGCACACATTGACAACCATTCAGTTAGATAGCTCCGTTGTGGTTTTAGAAGCAGATATTTCTCTGTACAGCCTATGGTCCCATTCACTCGGGAATATCCCAACGCAGCTCCTAGAAGAAACGTGTTTCTGACTCGCTGAATCTCAACATAGATTCAACTCTCTTAGGTGAACGAACGCACAGCAGAGCAGTTTCAAGGAAGCTTTTCTCCTGAGTTTTAGACGAAGTTTCCTGCTGTTTAGTACGTATGCCGGCATTGGGCTGGAAATACCGGTTTTGGGATTCTGCACAGAAAGGGTTTGCAAACCGCTAAATCCACACGTGAGTTTAACTCTGTCAGTGGAATGCACGCATTGACAACCATTCAGTTTGATAGCACCCTTTTGGTTTTAGAAGCAGATATTTCTCTGTACAGCCTATGGTCCCATTCACTCGGGAATATCCCAACGCAGCTCCTAGAAGAAACGTGTTTCTGACTCGCTGAATCTCAACATAGATTCAACTCTCTTAGGTCAACGGACGCACAGCAGAGCAGTTTCAAGGAAACGTTTCTCCTGAGTTTTAGACGAAGTTTCCTGCTGTTTAGTACGTATGCCGGCATTGGGCTGGAAATACCGGTTTTGGGATTCTGCACAGAAAGGGTTTGCAAACCGCTGAATCCACACGTGACTTTAACTCTGTCAGTTGAATGCACACATTGACAACCATTCACTTTGATAGCACCGTTTTGGTTTTAGGAGCAGATATTTCTCTGTACAGCCTATGGTCCCATTCACTCGGGAATATCCCAACGCAGCTCCTAGAAGAAACGTGTTTCTGACTCGCTGAATCTCAACATAGATTCAACTCTCTTAGGTGAACGAACGCACAGCAGAGCAGTTTCAAGGAAACGTTTCTCCTGAGTTTTAGACGAAGTTTCCTGCTGTTTAGTACGTATGCCGGCATTGGGCTGGAAATACCGGTTTTGGGATTCTGTACAGAAACGGTTTGCAAACCGCTGAATCCACACGTGAGTTTAACTCTGTCAGTTGAATGCACACATTGACAACCATTCAGTTAGATAGCTCCGTTTTGGTTTTAGAAGCAGATATTTCTCTGTACAGCCTATGGTCCCATTCACTCGGGAATATCCCAACGCAGCTCCTAGAAGAAACGTGTTTCTGACTCGCTGAATCTCAACATAGATTCAACTCTCTTAGGTCAACGGACGCACAGCAGAGCAGTTTCAAGGAAACGTTTCTCCTGAGTTTTAGACGAAGTTTCCTGCTGTTTAGTACGTATGCCGGCATTGGGCTGGAAATACCGGGTTTGGGATTCTGCACAAAAAGGGTTTGCAAACCGCTGAATCCACACGTGACTTTAACTCTGTCAGTTGAATGCACACATTGACAACCATTCAGTTTGATGGCACCCTTTTGGTTTTAGAAGCAGATATTTCTCTGTACAGCCTATGGTCCCATTCACTCGGGAATATCCCAACGCAGCTCCTGGAAGAAACGTGTTTCTGACTCGCTGAATCTCAACATAGATTCAACTCTCTTAGGTGAACGAACGCACAGCAGAGCAGTTTCAAGGAAACGTTTCTCCTGAGTTTTAGACGAAGTTTCCTGCTGTTTAGTACGTATGCCGGCATTGGGCTGGAAATACCGGTTTTGGGATTCTGCACAGAAAGGGTTTGCAAACCGCTGAATCCACACGTGACTTTAACTCTGTCAGTTGAATGCACACATTGACAACCATTCAGTTTGATAGCACCATTTTGGTTTTAGAAGCAGATATTTCTCTGTACAGCCTATGGTCCCATTCACTCGGGAATATCCCAACGCAGCTCCTAGAAGAAACGTGTTTCTGACTCGCTGAATCTCAACATAGATTCAACTCTCTTAGGTGAACGAACGCACAGCAGAGCAGTTTCAAGGAAACGTTTCTCCTGAGTTTTAGACGAAGTTTCCTGCTGTTTAGTACGTATGCCGGCATTGGGCTGGAAATACCGGTTTTGGGATTCTGCACAGAAAGGTTTTGCAAACCGCTGAATCCACACGTGAGTTTAACTCTGTCAGTTGAATGCACGCATTGACAACCATTCAGTTTGATAGCACCCTTTTGGTTTTAGAAGTAGATATTTCTCTGTACAGCCTATGGTCCCATTCACTCGGGAATATCCCAACGCAGCTCCTAGAAGAAACGTGTTTCTGACTCGCTGAATCTCAACATAGATTCAACTCTCTTAGGTGAACGAACGCACAGCAGGGCAGTTTCAAGGAAACGTTTCTCCTGAGTTTTAGACGAAGTTTCCTGCTGTTTAGTACGTATGCCGGCATTGGGCTGGAAATACCGGTTTTCGGATTCTGCACAGAAAGGGTTTGCAAACCGCTGAATCCACACGTGAGTTTAACTCTGTCAGTTGAATGCACACATTGACAACCATTCAGTTTGATAGCACCCTTTTGGTTTTAGAAGCAGATATTTCTCTGTACAGCCTATGGTCCCATTCACTCGGGAATATCCCAACGCAGCTCCTAGAAGAAACGTGTTTCTGACTCGCTGAATCTCAACATAGATTCAACTCTCTTAGGTGAACGAACGGACAGCAGAGCAGTTTCAAGGAAACGTTTCTCCTGAGCTTTAGACGAAGTTTCCTGCTGTTTAGTACGGATGCCGGCATTGAGCTGGACGTACCGGTTTTGGGATTCTGCACAGAAAGGGTTTCCAAACCGCTGAATCCACACGTGAGTTTAACTCTGTCAGTTGAACGCACACATTGACAACCATTCAGTTAGATAGTTCCGTTTTTGTTTTAGAAGCAGATATTTCTCTGTACAGACTATGGTCCCATTCACTCGGGAATATCCCAACGCAGCTCCTAGAAGAAACGTGTGTCTGACTCGCTGAATGTCAACATAGATTCAACTCTCTTAGGTGAACGAACGCACAGCAGAGCAGTTTCAAGGAAACGTTTCTCCTGAGTTTTAGACGAAGTTTCCTGCTGTTTAGTACGTATGCCGGCATTGGGCTGGAAATACCGGTGTTGGGATTCTGCACAGAAACGGTTTGCAAACCGCTGAATCCACACGTGAGTTTATCTCTGTCAGTTGAATGCACACATTGACAACCATTCAGTTAGATAGCTCCGTTGTGGTTTTAGAAGCAGATATTTCTCTGTACAGCCTATGGTCCCATTCACTCGGGAATATCCCAACGCAGCTCCTAGAAGAAACGTGTTTCTGACTCGCTGAATCTCAACATAGATTCAACTCTCTTAGGTGAACGAACGCACAGCAGAGCAGTTTCAAGGAAGCTTTTCTCCTGAGTTTTAGACAAAGTTTCCTGCTGTTTAGTACGTATGCCGGCATTGGGCTGGAAATACCGGTTTTGGGATTCTGCACAGAAAGGGTTTGCAAACCGCTGAATCCACACGTGAGTTTAACTCTGTCAGTGGAATGCACGCATTGACAACCATTCAGTTTGATAGCACCCTTTTGGTTTTAGAAGCAGATATTTCTCTGTACAGCCTATGGTCCCATTCACTCGGGAATATCCCAACGCAGCTCCTAGAAGAAACGTGTTTCTGACTCGCTGAATCTCAACATAGATTCAACTCTCTTAGGTCAACGGACGCACAGCAGAGCAGTTTCAAGGAAACGTTTCTCCTGAGTTTTAGACGAAGTTTCCTGCTGTTTAGTACGTATGCCGGCATTGGGCTGGAAATACCGGTTTTGGGATTCTGCACAGAAAGGGTTTGCAAACCGCTGAATCCACACGTGACTTTAACTCTGTCAGTTGAATGCACACATTGACAACCATTCACTTTGATAGCACCGTTTTGGTTTTAGGAGCAGATATTTCTCTGTACAGCCTATGGTCCCATTCACTCGGGAATATCCCAACGCAGCTCCTAGAAGAAACGTGTTTCTGACTCGCTGAATCTCAACATAGATTCAACTCTCTTAGGTGAACGAACGCACAGCAGAGCAGTTTCAAGGAAACGTTTCTCCTGAGTTTTAGACGAAGTTTCCTGCTGTTTAGTACGTATGCCGGCATTGGGCTGGAAATACCGGTTTTGGGATTCTGCACAGAAACGGTTTGCAAACCGCTGAATCCACACGTGAGTTTAACTCTGTCAGTTGAATGCACACATTGACAACCATTCAGTTAGATAGCTCCGTTTTGGTTTTAGAAGCAGATATTTCTCTGTACAGCCTATGGTCCCATTCACTCGGGAATATCCCAACGCAGCTCCTAGAAGAAACGTGTTTCTGACTCGCTGAATCTCAACATAGATTCAACTCTCTTAGGTCAACGGACGCACAGCAGAGCAGTTTCAAGGAAACGTTTCTCCTGAGTTTTAGACGAAGTTTCCTGCTGTTTAGTACGTATGCCGGCATTGGGCTGGAAATACCGGGTTTGGGATTCTGCACAAAAAGGGTTTGCAAACCGCTGAATCCACACGTGACTTTAACTCTGTCAGTTGAATGCACACATTGACAACCATTCAGTTAGATAGCACCCTTTTGATTTTAGAAGCAGATATTTCTCTGTACAGCCTATGGTCCCATTCACTCGGGAATATCCCAACGCAGCTCCTGGAAGAAACGTGTTTCTGACTCGCTGAATCTCAACATAGATTCAACTCTCTTAGGTGAACGAACGCACAGCAGAGCAGTTTCAAGGAAACGTTTCTCCTGAGTTTTAGACGAAGTTTCCTGCTGTTTAGTACGTATGCCGGCATTGGGCTGGAAATACCGGTTTTGGGATTCTGCACAGAAAGGGTTTGCAAACCGCTGAATCCACACGTGACTTTAACTCTGTCAGTTGAATGCACACATTGACAACCATTCAGTTTGATAGCACCATTTTGGTTTTAGAAGCAGATATTTCTCTGTACAGCCTATGGTCCCATTCACTCGGGAATATCCCAACGCAGCTCCTAGAAGAAACGTGTTTCTGACTCGCTGAATCTCAACATAGATTCAACTCTCTTAGGTGAACGAACGCACAGCAGAGCAGTTTCAAGGAAACGTTTCTCCTGAGTTTTAGACGAAGTTTCCTGCTGTTTAGTACGTATGCCGGCATTGGGCTGGAAATACCGGTTTTGGGATTCTGCACAGAAAGGTTTTGCAAACCGCTGAATCCACACGTGAGTTTAACTCTGTCAGTTGAATGCACGCATTGACAACCATTCAGTTTGATAGCACCCTTTTGGTTTTAGAAGTAGATATTTCTCTGTACAGCCTATGGTCCCATTCACTCGGGAATATCCCAACGCAGCTCCTAGAAGAAACGTGTTTCTGACTCGCTGAATCTCAACATAGATTCAACTCTCTTAGGTGAACGAACGCACAGCAGGGCAGTTTCAAGGAAACGTTTCTCCTGAGTTTTAGACGAAGTTTCCTGCTGTTTAGTACGTATGCCGGCATTGGGCTGGAAATACCGGTTTTCGGATTCTGCACAGAAAGGGTTTGCAAACCGCTGAATCCACACGTGAGTTTAACTCTGTCAGTTGAATGCACACATTGACAACCATTCAGTTTGATAGCACCCTTTTGGTTTTAGAAGCAGATATTTCTCTGTACAGCCTATGGTCCCATTCACTCGGGAATATCCCAACGCAGCTCCTAGAAGAAACGTGTTTCTGACTCGCTGAATCTCAACATAGATTCAACTCTCTTAGGTGAACGAACGGACAGCAGAGCAGTTTCAAGGAAACGTTTCTCCTGAGCTTTAGATGAAGTTTCCTGCTGTTTAGTACGGATGCCGGCATTGAGCTGGACGTACCGGTTTTGGGATTCTGCACAGAAAGGGTTTCCAAACCGCTGAATCCACACGTGAGTTTAACTCTGTCAGTTGAACGCACACATTGACAACCATTCAGTTAGATAGTTCCGTTTTTGTTTTAGAAGCAGATATTTCTCTGTACAGCCTATGGTCCCATTCACTCGGGAATATCCCAACGCAGCTCCTAGAAGAAACGTGTTTCTGACTCGCTGAATCTCAACATAGATTCAACTCTCTTAGGTGAACGAACGCACAGCAGAGCAGTTTCAAGGAAACGTTTCTCCTGAGTTTTAGACGAAGTTTCCTGCTGTTTAGTACGGATGCCGGCATTGGGCTGGAATTACCGGTTTTGGGATTCTGCACAGAAAGGGTTTGCAAACCGCTGAATCCACACGTGAGTTTAACGCTGTCAGCTGAATGCACACATTGACAACCATTCAGTTAGATAGCACCCTTTTGGTTTTAGGAGCAGATATTTCTCTGTACAGCCTATGGTCCCATTCACTCGGGAATATCCCAACGCAGCTCCTAGAAGAAACGTGTGTCTGACTCGCTGAATGTCAACATAGATTCAACTCTCTTAGGTGAACGAACGCACAGCAGAGCTGTATCAAGGAAACGCTTCTCCTGAGTTTTAGACGAAGTTTCCTGCTGTTTAGTACGTATGCCGGCATTGGGCTGGAAATACCGGTTTTGGGATTCTGCACAGAAAGGGTTTGCAAACCGCTGAATCCACACGTGAGTTTAACTCTGTCAGTTGAATGCACACATTGACAACCATTCAGTTAGATAGCTCCGTTTTGGTTTTAGAAGCAGATATTTCTCTGTACAGCCTATGGTCCCATTCACTCGGGAATATCCCAACGCAGCTCCTAGAAGAAACGTGTTTCTGACTCGCTGAATCTCAACATAGATTCAACTCTCTTAGGTGAACGAACGCACAGCAGAGCAGTTTCAAGGAAGCTTTTCTCCTGAGTTTTAGACGAAGTTTCCTGCTGTTTAGTACGTATGCCGGCATTGGGCTGGAAATACCGGTTTTGGGATTCTGCACAGAAAGGGTTTGCAAACCGCTGAATCCACACGTGAGTTTAACTCTGTCAGTTGAATGCACACATTGATAACCATTCAGTTTGATAGCACCCTTTTGGTTTTAGAAGCAGATATTTCTCTGTACAGCCTATGGTCCCATTCACTCGGGAATATCCCAGCGCAGCTCCTAGAAGAAACGTGTTTCTGACTCGCTGAATCTCAACATAGATTCAACTCTCTTACGTGAACGAACGCTCAGCAGTGCAGTTTCAAGGAATCGTTTCTCCTGAGTTTTAGACGAAGTTTCCTGCTGTTTAATACGTATGCCGGCATTGGGCTGGAAATACCGGTTTTGGGATTCTGCACAGAAAGGGTTTTCAAACCGCTGAATCCACACGTGAGTTTAACTCTGTCAGTTGAAAGCACACTTTGACAACCATTCAGTTAGATAGCTCCGTTTTGTTTTTAGAAGCAGATATTTCTCTGTACAGCCTATGGTCCCATTCACTCGGGAATATCCCAACGTAGCTCCTAGAAGAAACGTGTTTCTGACTCGCTGAATCTCAACATAGATTCAACTCTCTTAGGTGAACGAACGGACAGCAGAGCAGTTTCAAGGAAACTTTTCTCCTGAGCTTTAGACGAAGTTTCCTGCTGTTTAGTACGGATGCCGCCATTGAGCTGGACGTACCGGTTTTGGGATTCTGCACAGAAAGGGTTTCCAAACCGCTGAATCCACACGTGAGTTTAACTCTGTCAGTTGAATGCACACATTGACAACCATTCAGTTAGATAGTTCCGTTTTTGTTTTAGAAGCAGATATTTCTCTGTACAGCCTATGGTCCCATTCACTCGGGAATATCCCAACGCAGCTCCTAGAAGAAACGTGTTTCTGACTCGCTGAATCTCAACATTGATTCAACTCTCTTAGGTGAACGAACGCACAGCAGAGCAGTTTCAAGGAAACGTTTCTCCTGAGTTTTAGACGAAGTTTCCTGCTGTTTAGTACGGATGCCGGCATTGGGCTGGAAATACCGGTTTTGGGATTCTGCACAGAAACGGTTTGCAAACCGCTGAATCCTCACGTGAGTTTAACTCTGTCAGTTGAATGCACACATTGACAACCATTCAGTTAGATAGCTCCGTTTTGGTTTTAGAAGCAGATATTTCTCTGTACAGCCTATGGTCCCATTCACTCGGGAATATCCCAATGCAGCTCCTAGAAGAAACGTGTTTCTGACTCGCTGAATCTCAACATAGATTCAACTCTCTTAGGTGAACGAACGCACAGCAGAGCAGTTTCAAGGAAACTTTTCTCCTGAGTTTTAGACGAAGGTACCTGCAGTTTAGTACGAATGCCGGCATTGAGCTGGAATTTCCGGTTTTGGGATTCTGCACAGAAAGGGTTTGCAAACCGCTGAATCCACACGTGAGTTTAACTCTGTCAGTGGAATGCACGCATTGACAACCATTCAGTTTGATAGCACCCTTTTGGTTTTAGAAGCAGATATTTCTCTGTACAGCCTATGGTCCCATTCACTCGGGAATATCCCAACGCAGCTCCTAGAAGAAACGTGTTTCTGACTTGCTGAATGTCAACATAGATTCAACTCTCATAGGTATACGAACGCACAGCAGAGCAGTTTCAAGGAAACGTTTCTCCTGAGTTTTAGACGAAGTTTCCTGCTGTTTAGTACGTATGCCGGCATTGGGCTGGAAATACCGGTTTTGGGATTCTGCACAGAAAGGGTTTGCAAACCGCTGAATCCAAACGTGAGTTTAACTCTGTCAGTTGAATGCACACATTGACAACCATTCAGTTAGATAGCACCCTTTTGGTTTTGCGAGCAGATATTTCTCTGTACAGCATATGGTCCCATTCCCTCAGGAATATCCCAATGCAGCTCCTAGAAGAAACGTGTTTCTGACTCGCTGAATCTCAACATAGATTCAACTCTCTTAGGTGAACGAACGCACAGCAGAGCAGTATCAAGGAAACGTTTCTCCTGAGTTTTAGACGAAGTTTCCTGCTGTTTAGTACGTATGCCGGCATTGGGCTGGAAATACCGGTTTTGGGATTCTGCACAGAAAGGGTTTGCAAACCGCTGAATCCACACGTGAGTTTAACTCTGTCAGTTGAATGCACACATTGACAACCATTCAGTTAGATAGCTCCGTTGTGGTTTTAGAAGCAGATATTTCTCTGTACAGCCTATGGTCCCATTCACTCGGGAATATCCCAACGCAGCTCCTAGAAGAAACGTGTTTCTGACTCGCTGAATCTCAACATAGATTCAACTCTCTTAGGTGAACGAACGCACAGCAGAGCAGTTTCAAGGAAGCTTTTCTCCTGAGTTTTAGACGAAGTTTCCTGCTGTTTAGTACGTATGCCGGCATTGGGCTGGAAATACCGGTTTTGGGATTCTGCACAGAAAGGGTTTGCAAACCGCTGAATCCACACGTGAGTTTAACTCTGTCACTTGAATGCACACATTGACAACCTTTCAGTTAGATAGCTCCGTTTTGGTTTTAGAAGCAGATATTTCTCTGTACAGCCTATGGTCCCATTCACTCGGGAATATCCCAACGAAGCTCCTAGAAGAAACGTGTTTCTGACTCGCTGAATCTCAACATAGATTCAACTCTCTTAGGTGAACGAACGCACAGCAGAGCAGTTTCAAGGAAACGTTTCTCCTGAGTTTTAGACGAAGTTTCCTGCTGTTTAGTACGGATGCCGGCATTGGGCTGGAAATACCGGTTTTGGGATTCTGCCCAGAAAGGGTTTGCAAACCGCTGAATCCAAACGTGAGTTTAACTCTGTCAGTTGAATGCACACATTGATAACCATTCAGTTTGATAGCACCCTTTTGGTTTTAGAAGCAGATATTTCTCTGTACAGCCTATGGTCCCATTCACTCGGGAATATCCCAGCGCAGCTCCTAGAAGAAACGTGTTTCTGACTCGCTGCATCTCAACATAGATTCAACTCTCTTACGTGAACGAACGCTCAGCAGAGCAGTTTCAAGGAATAGTTTCTCCTGAGATTTAGACGAAGTTTCCTGCTGTTTAATACGTATGCCGGCATTGGGCTGGAAATACCGGTTTTGGGATTCTGCACAGAAAGGGTTTGCAAAACGCTGAATCCAAACGTGAGTTTAACTCTGTCAGTTGAATGCACACTTTGACAACCATTCAGTTAGATAGCTCCGTTTTATTTTTAGAAGCAGATATTTCTCTGTACAGCCTATGGTCCCATTCACTCGGGAATATCCCAACGCAGCTCCTAGAAGAAACGTGTTTCTGACTCGCTGAATCTCAACATTGATTCAACTCTCTTAGGTGAACGAACGGACAGCAGAGCAGTTTCAAGGAAACTTTTCTCCTGAACTTTAGACGAAGTTTCCTGCTGTTTAGTACGGATGCCGGCATTGAGCTGGACGTACCGGTTTTGGGATTCTGCACAGAAAGGGTTTCCAAACCGCTGAATCCACACGTGAGTTTAACTCTGTCAGTTGAATGCACACATTGACAACCATTCAGTTACATAGTTCCGTTTTTGTTTTAGAAGCAGATATTTCTCTGTACAGCCTATGGTCTCATTCACTCGGGAATATCCCAACGCAGCTCCTAGAAGAAACGTGTTTCTGACTCGCTGAATCTCAACATTGATTCAACTCTCTTAGGTGAACGAACGCACAGCAGAGCAGTTTCAAGGAAACGTTTCTCCTGAGTTTTAGACGAAGTTTCCTGCTGTTTAGTACGGATGCCGGCATTGGGCTGGAAATACCGGTTTTGGGATTCTGCACAGAAAGGGTTTGCAAACCGCTGAATCCTCACGTGAGTTTAACTCTGTCAGTTGAATGCACACATTGACAACCATTCAGTTAGATAGCTCCGTTTTGGTTTTAGAAGCAGATATTTCTCTGTACAGCCTATGGTCCCATTCACTCGGGAATATCCCAACGCAGCTCCTAGAAGAAACGTGTGTCTGACTCGCTGAATGTCAACATAGATTCAACTCTCTTAGGTGAACGAACGCACAGCAGAGCAGTTTCAAGGAAACGTTTCTCCTGAGTTTTAGACGAAGTTTCCTGCTGTTTAGTACGTATGCCGGCATTGGGCTGGAAATACCGGTTTTGGGATTCTGCACAGAAACGGTTTGCAAACCGCTGAATCCACACGTGAGTTTAACTCTGTCAGTTGAATGCACACATTGACAACCATTCAGTTAGATAGCTCCGTTTCGGTTTTAGAAGCAGATATTTCTCTGTACAGCCTATGGTCCCATTCACTCGGGAATATGCCAACGCAGCTCCTAGAAGAAACGTGTGTCTGACTCGCTGAATGTCAACATAGATTCAACTCTCTTAGGTGAACGAACGCACAGCAGAGCAGTTTCAAGGAAGCTTTTCTCCTGAGTTTTAGACGAAGTTTCCTGCTGTTTAGTACGTATGCCGGCATTGGGCTGGAAATACCGGTTTTGGGATTCTGCACAGAAAGGGTTTGCAAACCGCTGAATCCACACGTGAGTTTAACTCTGTCAGTGGAATGCACGCATTGACAACCATTCAGTTTGCTAGCACCCTTTTGGTTTTAGAAGCAGATATTTCTCTGTACAGCCTATGGTCCCATTCACTCGGGAATATCCCAACGCAGCTCCTAGAAGAAACGTGTTTCTGACTCGCTGAATGTCAACATAGATTCAACTCTCATAGGTATACGAACGCACAGCAGAGCACTTTCAAGGAAACGTTTCTCCTGAGTTTTAGACGAAGTTTCCTGCTGTTTAGTACGTATGCCGGCATTGGGCTGGAAATACCGGTTTTGGGATTCTGCACAGAAAGGGTTTGCAAACCGCTGAATCCAAACGTGAATTTAACTCTGTCAGTTGAATGCACACATTGACAACCATTCAGTTAGATAGCACCCTTTTGGTTTTACGAGCAGATATTTCTCTGTACAGCCTATGGTCCCATTCCCTCAGGAATATCCCAATGCAGCTCCTAGAAGAAACGTGTTTCTGACTCGCTGAATCTCAACATAGATTCAACTCTCTTAGGTGAACGAACGCACAGCAGAGCAGTTTCAAGGAAACGGTTCTCCTGAGTTTTAGACGAAGTTTCCTGCTGTTTAGTACGTATGCCGGCCTTGGGCTGGAAATACCGGTTTTGGGATTCTGCACAGAAACGGTTTGGAAACCGCTGAATCCACACGTGAGTTTAACTCTGTCAGTTGAATGCACACATTGACAACCATTCAGTTAGATAGCTCCGTTTTGGTTTTAGGAGCAGATATTTCTCTGTACAGCCTATGGTCCCTTTCACTCGGGAATATCCCAACGCAGCGCCTAGAAGAAACGTTTTTCTGACTCGCTGCATCTAAACATAGATTCAACTCTCTTAGGTGAACGAACGCACAGCAGAGCAGTTTCAAGGAAACGTTTCTCCTGAGTTTTAGACGAAGTTTCCTGCTGTTTAGTACGGATGCCGGCATTGGGCTGGAAATACCGGTTTTGGGATTCTGCACAGAAAGGGTTTGCAAACCGCTGAATCCACACGTGAGTTTAACTCTGTCAGTTGAATGCACACATTCACAACCATCCAGTTAGATAGCTCCGTTTTGGTTTTAGAAGCAGATATTTCTCTGTACAGCCTATGGTCCCATTCACTCGGGAATATCCCATCGCAGCTCCTAGTAGAAACGTGTTTCTGACTCGCTGAATCTCAACATAGATTAAACTCTCTTAGGTGAACGAACGCACAGCAGAGCACTTTCAAGGAAACGTTTCTCCTGAGTTTTAGACGAAGTTTCCTGCTGTTTAGTACGTATGCCGGCATTGGGCTGGAAATACCGGTTTTGGGATTCTGCACAGAAAGGGTTTGCAAACCGCTGAATACACACGTCAGTTTAACTCTGTCAGTTGAATGCACACATTGACAACCATTCAGTTAGATAGCTCCGTTTTGGTTTTAGAAGAAGATATTTCTCTGTACAGCCTATGGTCCCATTCACTCGGGAATATCCCAACGCAGCTCCTAGAAGAAACGTGTTTCTGACTCGCTGAATCTCAACATAGATTCAACTCTCTTAGGTGAACGAACGCACAGCAGAACAGTTTCATGGAAACCTTTTCTCCTGAGTTTTAGACGAAGTTTCCTGCTGTTTAGTACGTATGCCGGCATTGGGCTGAAAATACCGGTTTTGGGATTCTGCACAGAAAGGGTTTGCAAACCGCTGAATCCACACGTGATTTTAACTCTGTCAGTTGAATGCACACATTGACAACCATTCAGTTAGATAGCTCCGTTTTGGTTTTAGAAGCAGATATTTCTCTGTACAGCCTATGGTCCCATTCACTCGGGAATATCCCAACGCAGCTCCTAGAAGAAACGTGTTTCTGACTCGCTGAATCTCAACATAGATTCAACTCTCTTAGGTGAACGAACGCACAGCAGAGCAGTTTCAAGGAAACGTTTCTCCTGAGTTTTAGACGAAGTTTCCTGCTGTTTAGTACGGATGCCGGCATTGGGCTGGAAATACCGGTTTTGGGATTCTGCACAGAAAGGGTTTGCAAACCGCTGAATCCAAACCTGAGGTTAACTCTGTAGTTGAATGCACACATTGATAACCATTCAGTTTGATAGCACCCTTTTGGTTTTAGAAGCAGATATTTCTCTGTACAGCCTATGGTCCCATTCACTCGGGAATATCCCAGCGCAGCTCCTAGAAGAAACGTGTTTCTGACTCGCTGAATCTCAACATAGATTCAACTCTCTTACGTGAACGAACGCACAGCAGAGCAGTTTCAAGGAATCGTTTCTCCTGAGTTTTAGACGAAGTTTCCTGCTGTTTAATACATATGCCGGCATTGGGCTGGAAATACCGGTTTTGGGATTCTGCACAGAAAGGGTTTGCAAACCGCTGAATCCACACGTGAGTTTAACTCTGTCAGTTGAAAGCACACTTTGACAACCATTCAGTTAGATAGCTCCGTTTTGTTTTTAGAAGCAGATATTTCTCTGTACAGCCTATGGTCCCATTCACTCGGGAATATCCCAACGCAGCTCCTAGAAGAAACGTGTTTCTGACTCGCTGAATCTCAACATAGATTCAACTCTCTTAGGTGAACGAACGGACAGCAGAGCAGTTTCAAGGAAACTTTTCTCCTGAGCTTTAGACGAAGTTTCCTGCTGTTTAGTACGGATGCCGGCATTGAGCTGGACGTACCGGTTTTGGGATTCTGCACAGAAAGGGTTTGCAAACCGCTGAATCCTCACGTGAGTTTAACTCTGTCAGTTGAATGCACACATTGACAACCATTCATTTAGAAAGCTCCGTTTTGGTTTTAGAAGCAGATATTTCTCTGTACAGCCTATGGTCCCATTCACTCGGGAATATCCCAATGCAGCTCCTAGAAGAAACGTGTTTCTGACTCGCTGAATCTCAACATAGATTCAACTCTCTTAGGTGAACGAACGCACAGCAGAGCAGTTTCAAGGAAACTTTTCTCCTGAGTTTTAGACGAAGGTACCTGCAGTTTAGTACGAATGCCGGCATTGAGCTGGAATTACCGGTTTTGGGATTCTGCACAGAAAGGGTTTGCAAACCGCTGAATCCACACGTGAGTTTAACGCTGTCAGTTGAATGCACACATTGACAACCATTCAGTTAGATAGCACCCTTTTGGTTTTAGGAGCAGATATTTCTCTGTACAGCCTATGGTCCCATTCACTCGGGAATATCCCAACGCAGCTCCTAGAAGAAACGTGTGTCTGACTCGCTGAATGTCAACATAGATTCAACTCTCTTAGGTGAACGAACGCACAGCAGAGCAGTTTCAAGGAAACGTTTCTCCTGAGTTTTAGACGAAGTTTCCTGCTGTTTAGTACGTATGCCGGCATTGGGCTGGAAATACCGGTTTTGGGATTCTGCACAGAAACGGTTTGCAAACCGCTGAATCCACACGTGAGTTTAACTCTGTCAGTTGAATGCACACATTGACAACCATTCAGTTAGATAGCTCCGTTTCGGTTTTAGAAGCAGATATTTCTCTGTACAGCCTATGGTCCCATTCACTCGGGAATATGCCAACGCAGCTCCTAGAAGAAACGTGTGTCTGACTCGCTGAATGTCAACATAGATTCAACTCTCTTAGGTGAACGAACGCACAGCAGAGCAGTTTCAAGGAAGCTTTTCTCCTGAGTTTTAGACGAAGTTTCCTGCTGTTTAGTACGTATGCCGGCATTGGGCTGGAAATACCGGTTTTGGGATTCTGCACAGAAAGGGTTTGCAAACCGCTGAATCCACACGTGAGTTTAACTCTGTCAGTGGAATGCACGCATTGACAACCATTCAGTTTGCTAGCACCCTTTTGGTTTTAGAAGCAGATATTTCTCTGTACAGCCTATGGTCCCATTCACTCGGGAATATCCCAACGCAGCTCCTAGAAGAAACGTGTTTCTGACTCGCTGAATGTCAACATAGATTCAACTCTCATAGGTATACGAACGCACAGCAGAGCACTTTCAAGGAAACGTTTCTCCTGAGTTTTAGACGAAGTTTCCTGCTGTTTAGTACGTATGCCGGCATTGGGCTGGAAATACCGGTTTTGGGATTCTGCACAGAAAGGGTTTGCAAACCGCTGAATCCAAACGTGAATTTAACTCTGTCAGTTGAATGCACACATTGACAACCATTCAGTTAGATAGAACCCTTTTGGTTTTAGGAGCAGATATTTCTCTGTACAGCCTATCGTCCCATTCACTCGGGAATATCCCAACGCAGCTCCTAGAAGAAACGTGTTTCTGACTCGCTGAATCTCAACATAGATTCAACTCTCTTAGGTGAACGAACGCACAGCAGAGCAGTTTCAAGGAAACGGTTCTCCTGAGTTTTAGACGAAGTTTCCTGCTGTTTAGTACGTATGCCGGCATTGGGCTGGAAATACCGGTTTTGGGATTCTGCACAGAAACGGTTTGGAAACCGCTGAATCCAAACGTGAGTTTAACTCTGTCAGTTGAATGCACACATTGACAACCATTCAGTTAGATAGCTCCGTTTTGGTTTTAGGAGCAGATATTTCTCTGTACAGCCTATGGTCCCTTTCACTCGGGAATATCCCAACGCAGCTTCTAGAAGAAACATTTTTCTGACTCGCTGAATCTAAACATAGATTCAACTCTCTTAGGTGAACGAACGCACAGCAGAGCAGTTTCAAGGAAACGTTTCTCCTGAGTTTTAGACGAAGTTTCCTGCTGTTTAGTACGGATGCCGGCATTGGGCTGGAAATACCGGTTTTGGGATTCTGCACAGAAAGGGTTTGCAAACCGCTGAATCCACACGTGAGTTTAACTCTGTCAGTTGAATGCACACATTCACAACCATCCAGTTAGATAGCTCCGTTTTGGTTTTAGAAGCAGATACTTCTCTGTACAACCTATGGTCCCATTCACTCGGGAATATCCCAACGCAGCTCCTAGTAGAAACGTGTTTCTGACTCGCTGAATCTCAACATAGATTAAACTCTCTTAGGTGAACGAACGCACAGCAGAGCACTTTCAAGGAAACGTTTCTCCGGAGTTTTAGACGAAGTTTCCTGCTGTTTAGTACGTATGCCGGCATTGGGCTGGAAATACCGGTTTTGGGATTCTGCACAGAAAGGGTTTGCAAACCGCTGAATCCACACGTGAGTTTAACTCTGTCAGTTGAATGCACACATTGACAACCATTCAGTTAGGTAGCTCCGTTTTGGTTTTAGGAGAAGATATTTCTCTGAACAGACTATGGTCCCATTCACTCGGGAATATCCCAACGCAGCTCCTAGAAGAAACGTGTTTCTGACTCGCTGAATCTCAACAGAGATTCAACTCTCTTAGGTGAACGAACGGACAGCAGAGCAGTTTCAAGGAAACGTTTCTCCTGAGCTTTAGACGAAGTTTCCTGCTGTTTAGTACGGATGCCGGCATTGAGCTGTACGTACCGGTTTTGGGATTCTGCACAGAAAGGGTTTGCAAACCGCTGAATCCACACGTGAGTTTAACTCTGTCAGTTGAATGCACACATTCACAACCATTCAGTTAGATAGCTCCGTTTCGGTTTTAGAAGCACATATTTCTCTGTACAGCCTATGGTCCCATTCACTCGGGAATATCCCAACGCAGCTCCCAGAAGAAACGTGTTTCTGACTCGCTGAATCTCAACATTGATTCAACTCTCTTAGGTGAACGAACGCACAGCAGAGCAGTTTCAAGGAAACGTTTCTCCTGAGTTTTAGACGAAGTTTCCTGCTGTTTAGTACGGATGCCGGCATTGGGCTGGAAATACCGGTTTTGGGATTCTGCACAGAAAGGGTTTGCAAACCGCTGAATCCTCACGTGAGTTTAACTCTGTCAGTTGAATGCACACATTGACAACCATTCAGTTAGATAGCTCCGTTTTGGTTTTAGAAGCAGATATTTCTCTGTACAGCCTATGGTCCCATTCACTCGGGAATATCCCAATGCAGCTCCTAGAAGAAACGTGTTTCTGACTCGCTGAATCTCAACATAGATTCAACTCTCTTAGGTGAACGAACGCACAGTAGAGCAGTTTCAAGGAAACGTTTCTCCTGAGTTTTAGACGAAGGTTCCTGCAGTTTAGTACGAATGCCGGCATTGAGCTGGAATTACCGGTTTTGGGATTCTGCACAGAAAGGGTTTGCAAACCGCTGAATCCAAACGGGAGGTTAACGCTGTCAGTTGAATGCACACATTGACAACCATTCAGTTAGATAGCACCCTTTTGGTTTTAGGAGCAGATATTTCTCTGTACAGCCTATGGTCCCATTCACTCGGGAATATTCCAACGCAGCTCCTAGAAGAAACGTGTGTCTGACTCGCTGAATGTCAACATAGATTCAACTCTCTTAGGTGAACGAACGCACAGCAGAGCAGTTTCAAGGAAACGTTTCTCCTGAGTTTTAGACGAAGTTTCCTGCTGTTTAGTACGTATGCCGGCATTGGGCTGGAAATACCGGTTTTTTTGATTCTGCACAGAAAGGGTTTTCAAACCGCTGAATCCACACGTGAGTTTAACTCTGTCAGTTGAATGCACACATTGACAAAAATTCAGTTTCATAGCTCCGTTTCGGTTTTAGAAGCAGATATATCTCTGTACAGCCTATGGTCCCATTCATTCGGGAATATCCCAACGCAGCTCCTAGAAGAAATGTGTTTCTGACTCGCTGTATCTCAACATAGATTCAACTCTCTTAGGTGAACGAACGCACAGCAGAGCAGTTTCAAGGAAACGTTTCTCCTGAGTTTTAGACGAGGTTTCCTGCTGTTTAGTACGGATGCCGGCATTGGGCTGGAAGTACCGGTTTTGGGATTCTGCACAGAAAGGGTTTGCAAACCGCTGAATCCACACATGAGTTTAACTCTGTCAGTTGAATGCACACATTGACAATCATCCAGTTAGATAGCTCCGTTTTGGTTTTAGAAGCAGATATATCTCTGTACAGCCTATGGTCCCATTCACTCGGGAATATCCCAACGCAGCTCCTAGAAAAAACGTGTTTCTGACTCGCTGAATCTCAACATAGATTCAACTCTCTTAGGTGAACGAACGCACAGCAGAGCAGTTTCAAGGAAACGTTTCTCCTGAGTTTTAGACTAAGCTTCCTGCTGTTTAGTACGTATGCCGGCATTGGGCTGGAAATACCGGTTTTGGGATTCTGCACAGAAAGGGTTTGCAAACCGCTGAATCCACACTTGAGTTTACCTCTGTCAGTTGAATGCACACATTGACAACCATCCAGTTAGATAGCTCCGTTTTGGTTTTAGAAGCAGATATTTCTCTGTGCAGCCTATGGTCCCATTCACTCGGGAATATCCTAACGCAGCTCCTAGAAGAAACGTGTTTCTGACTCGCTGAATCTCAACATAGATTCAACTCTCTTAGGTGAACGAACGCACAGCAGAGCAGTTACAAGGAAACGTTTCTCCTGAGTTTTAGACGAAGTTTCCTGCTGTTTAGTACGTATGCCGGCATTGCGCTGGAAATACCGGTTTTTGGATTGTGCACAGAAAGGGTTTGCAAACCGCTGAATCCACACGTGAGTTTAACTCTGTCAGTTGAATGCACACATTGACAACCATCCACTTAGATAGCTCCGTTTTGGTTTTAGAAGCAGATATTTCTCTGTACAGCCTATGGTCCCATTCACTCGGGAATATCCCAACACAGCTCCTAGAAGAAACGTGTTTCTGACTCGCTGAATCTCATCATAGATTCAACTCTCTTAGGTAAACGAACGCACAGCAGAGAAATTTGATGGAAACGTTTCTCCTGAGTTTTAGACGAAGTTTCCTGCTGTTTAGTACGTATGCTGGCATTGGGCTGGAAATACCGGTTTTGGGATTCTGCACAGAAACGGTTTGCAAACCGCTGAATCCACACGTGAGTTTAACTCTGTCAGTTGAATGCACACATTGACAACAATTCAGTGTGATAGCACCCTTTTGGTTTTAGAAGCAGATATTTCTCTGTACAGCCTATGGTCCCATTCACTCGGGAATATCCCAACGCAGCTCCTAGAAGAAACGTGTTTCTGACTCGCTGAATGTCAACATAGATTCAACTCTCTTAGGTGAACGAATGCACAGCAGAGCAGTTTCAAGGAAACTTTTCTCCTGAGTTTTAGACCAAGTTTCCTGCTGTTTAGTATGTATGCCGGCATTGGGCTGAAAATACCGGTTTGGGATTCTGCACAGAAAGGGTATGCAAGCCGCTGAATCCACACGTGAGTTTAACTCTGTCTGTTGAATGCACACATTGACAACCATTCAGTTAGATAGCTCCGTTTTGTTTTAGAAGCAGATATTTCTCTGTACAGCCTATGGTCCCATTCACTCGGGAATATCCCAACGCACCTCCTAGAAGAAACGTGTTTCTGACTCGCTGAATCTCAACATAGATTCAACTCTCTTAGGTGAACGAACGCACAGCAGAGCAGTTTCAAGGAAATGTTTCTCCTGAGTTTTAGACGAAGTTTCCTGCTGTTTAGTACGTATGCCGGCATTGGACTGGAAATACCGGTTTTGGGATTCTGCACAGAAAGGGTTTGCAATCCGCTGAATCCAAACGTGAGTTTAACGCTGTCAGTTGAATGCACACATTGACAACCATTCAGTTAGATAGCACCCTTTTGGTTTTAGGAGCAGATACTTCTCTGTACAGCCTATGGTCCCATTCACTCGGGAATATCCGAACGCAGCTCCTAGAAGAAACGTGTGTCTGACTCGCTGAATGTCAACATAGATTCAACTCTCTTAGGTGAACGAACGCACAGCAGAGCAGTATCAAGGAAACGTTTCTCCTGAGTTTTAGACGAAGTTTCCTGCTGTTTAGTACGTATGCCGGCATTGGGCTGGAACTACCGGTTTTTGGATTCTGCACAGAAAGGGTTTGCAAACCGCTGAATCCACACGTGAGTTTAACACTGTCAGTTGAATGCACACATTGACAAAAATTCAGTTTGATAGCTCCGTTTTGGTTTTAGAAGCAGATATTTCTCTGTACAGCCTATGGTCCCATTCACTCGGGAATATCCCAACGCAGCTCCTAGAAGAAACGTGTTTCTGACTCGCTGAATCTCAACATAGATTCAACTCTCTTAGGTGAACGAACGCACAGCAGAGCAGTTTCAAGGAAACGTTTCTCCTGAGTTTTAGACGAGGTTTCCTGCTGTTTAGTACGGATGCCGGCATTGGGCTGGAAGTACCGGTTTTGGGATTCTGCACAGAAAGTGTTTGCAAACCGCTGAATCCACACATGAGTTTAACTCTGTCAGTTGAATGCACACATTGGCAATCATCCAGTTAGATAGCACCCTTTTGGTATTAGAAGCAGATATTTCTCTGTACAGCCTATGGTCCCATTCACTCGGGAATATCCCAACGGAGCTCCTAGAAGAAACGTGTTTCTGACTCGCTGAATCTCAACATAGATTCAACTCTCTTAGGTGAACGAACGCACAGCAGAGCAGTTTCAAGGAAACGTTTCTCCTGAGTTTTAGACGAAGCTTCCTGCTGTTTAGTACGTATGCCGGCATTGGGCTGGAAATACCGGTTTTGGGATTCTGCACAGAAAGGGTTTGCAAACTGCTGAATCCACACTTGAGTTTAACTCTGTCAGTTGAAAGCACACATTGACAACCATCCAGTTAGATAGCTCCGTTTTGGTTTTAGAAGCAGATATTTCTCTGTGCAGTCTATGGTCCCATTCACTCGGTAATATCCTAACGCAGCTCCTTGAAGAAACGTGTTTCTGACTCGCTGAATCTCAACATAGATTCAACTCTCTTAGGTGAACGAACGCACAGCAGAGCAGTTACAAGGAAACGTTTCTCCTGAGTTTTAGACGAAGTTTCCTGCTGTTTAGTACGTATGCCGGCATTGGGCTGGAAATACCGGTTTTTGGATTCTGCACAGAAAGGGTTTGCAAACCGCTGAATCCACACGTGAGTTTAACTCTGTCAGTTGAGTGCACACATTGACAACCATCCAGTTAGATAGCTCCGTTTTGGTTTTAGAAGCAGATATTTCTCTGTACAGCCTATGGTCCCATTCACTCGGGAATATCCCAACGCAGCTCCTAGAGGAAACGTGTTTCTGACTCGCTGAATCTCAACATAGATTCAACTCTCTTAGGTAAACGAACGCACAGCAGAGCAGTTTCATGGAAACGTTTCTCCTGAGTTTTAGACGAAGTTTCCTGCTGTTTAGTACGTACGCTGGCATTGGGCTGGAAATACCGGTTTTGGGATTCTGCACAGAAAGGGTTTGCAAACCGCTGAATCCACACGTGAGTTTAACTCTGTCAGTTGAATGCACACATTGACAACCATTCAGTGTGATAGCACCCTTTTGGTTTTAGAAGCAGATATTTCTCTGTACAGCCTATGGTCCCATTCACTCGGGAATATCCCAACGCAGCTCCCAGAAGAAACGTGTTTCTGACTCGCTGAATCTCAACATAGATTCAACTCTCTTAGGTGAACGAATGCACAGCAGAGCAGTTTCAAGGAAACTTTTCTCCTGAGTTTTAGACCAAGTTTCCTGCTGTTTAGTACGTATGCCGGCATTGGGCTGAAAATACCGGTTTGGGATTCTGCACAGAAAGGGTTTGCAAACCGCTGAATCCACACGTGAGTTTAACTCTGTCAATTGAATGCACACATTGACAACCATTCAGTTAGATAGCTCCGTTTTGGTTTTAGAAGCAGATATTTCTCTGTACAGCCTATGGTCCCATTCACTCGGGAATATCCCAACGCAGCTCCTAGAAGAAACGTGTTTCTGACTCGCTGAATCTCAACATAGATTCAACTCTCTTAGGTGAACGAACGCACAGCAGAGCAGTTTCAAGGATACGTTTCTCCTGAGTTTTAGACGAAGTTTCCTGCTGTTTAGTACGGATGCCGGCATTGGGCTGGAAATATCGGTTTCGGGATTCTGCACAGAAAGGGTTTGCAAACCGCTGAATCCACACGTGAGTTTAAATTTGTTAGTTGAATGCACACATTGACAACCATCCAGTTACATAGCTCCGTTTTGGTTTTAGAAGCAGATATTTCTCTGTACAGCCTATGGTCCCATTCACTCGGGAATATCCCAACGCAGCTCCTAGAAGAAACGTGTTTCTGACTCGCTGAATCTCAACATAGATTCAACTCTCTTAGGTGAACGAACGCACAGCAGAGCAGTTTCAAGGAAATGTTTCTCCTGAGTTTTAACCGAAGTTTCCTGCTGTTTAGTACGTATGCCGGCATTGGACTGGAAATACCGGTTTTGCGATTCTGCACAGAAAGGGTTTGCAATCCGCTGAATCCAAACGTGAGTTTAACGCTGTCAGTTGAATGCACACATTGACAACCATTCAGTTAGATAGCACCCTTTTGGTTTTAGGAGCAGATACTTCTCTGTACACCCTATGGTCCCATTCACTCGGGAATATCCCAACGCACCTCCTAGAAGAAACGTGTTTCTGACTCGCTGAATCTCAACATAGATGCAACTCTCTTAGGTGAACGAACGCACAGCAGAGCAGTTTCAAGGAAACGTTTCTCCTGAGTTTTAGACGAAGTTTCCTGCTGTTTAGGACGGATGCCGGCATTGGGCGGGAAATACCGGTTTTGGGATTCTGCACAGAAAGGGTTTGCAAACCGCTGAATCCACACGTGAGTTTAACTCTGTCAGTTGAATGCACACATTGACAACCATTCAGTTAGATAGCACCCTTTTGGTTTTAGGAGCAGATATTTCTCTGTACAGCCTATGGTCCCATTCACTCGGGAATATCCCAACGCAGTTCCTAGAAGAAACGTGTTTCTGACTCGCTGAATCTCAACATAGATTCAACTCTCTTAGGTGATCGAACGCACAGCAGAGCAGTTTCAAGGAAACGTTTCTCCGGAGTTTTAGACGAAGTTTCCTGCTGTTTAGTACGGATGCCGGCATTGGGCTGGAAGTACCGGTTTTGGGATTCTGCACAGAAAGGGTTTGCAAACCGCTGAATCCACACGTGAGTTTAACTCTGTCAGTTGAATGTACACTTTGACAACCATTCAGTTAGATAGCTCCGTTTTGGTTTTAGAAGCAGATATTTCTCTGTACAGCCTATGGTCCCATTCACTCGGGAATATCCCAACGCAGCTCCTAGAAGAAACGTGTTTCTGACTCGCTGAATCTCAACATTGATTCAACTCTCTTAGGTGAACGAACGCACAGCAGAGCAGTTTCAAGGAAACGTTTCTCCTGAGTTTTAGACGAAGTTTCCTGCTGTTTAGTACGGATGCCGGCATTGGGCTGGAAGTACCGGTTTTGGGATTCTGCACAGAAAGGGTTTGCAAACCGCTGAATCCACACGTGAGTTTAACTCTGTCAGTTGAATGCACACTTTGACAACCATTCAGTTAGATAGCTCCGTTTTGGTTTTAGAAGCAGATATTTCTCTGTACAGCCTATGGTCCCATTCACTCGGGAATATCCCAACGCAGATCCTAGAAGAAACGTGTTTCTGACTCGCTGAATCTCAACATAGATTCAACTCTCTTAGGTGAACGAACGCACAGCAGAGCAGTTTCAAGGAAACGTTTCTCCTGAGTTTTAGACGAAGTTTCCTGCTGTTTAGTACGGATGCCGGCATTGGGCTGGAAATACCGGTTTTGGGATTCTGCACAGAAAGGGTTTGCAAACCGCTGAATCCTCACGTGAGTTTAACTCTGTCAGTTGAATGCACACATTGACAACCATTCAGTTAGATAGCTCCGTGTTGGTTTTAGAAGCAGATATTTCTCTGTACAGACTATGGTCCCATTCATTCGGGAATATCCCAATGCAGCTCCTAGAAGAAACGTGTTTCTGACTCGCTGAATCTCAACATAGATTCAACTCTCTTAGGTGAACTAACGCACAGCAGAGCAGTTTCAAGGAAACGTTTCTCCTGAGTTTTAGACGAAGGTTCCTGCAGTTTAGTACGAATGCCGGCATTGAGCTGGAATTACTGGTTTTGGGATTCTGCACAGAAAGGGTTTGTAAACCGCTGAATCCAAACGTCAGTTTAACTCTGTCAGTTGAATGCACACGTTGACAACCATTCAGTTAGACAGCACCCTTTTGGTTTTAGGAGCAGATATTTCTCTGTACAGCCTATGGTCCCATTCACTCGGGAATATACCAACGCAGCTCCTAGAAGAAACGTGTTTCTGACTCGCTGAATCTCAACATAGATTCAACTCTCTTAGGTGATCGAACGCACAGCAGAGCAGTTTCAAGGAAACGTTTCTCCTGAGTTTTAGGCGAAGTTTCCTGCTGTTTAGTACGGATGCCGGCATTGGGCTGGAAATTCCGGTTTTTGGATTCTGCACAGAAAGGGTTTGCAAACCGCTGAATCCAAACGTGAGTTTAACTCTGTCAGTTGAATGCACACATTGACAACCATTCAGTTAGATAGCACCCTTTTGGTTTTAGGAGCAGATATTTCTCTGTACAGCCTATGGTCCCATTCACTCGGGAATATCCCAACGCAGCTCCTTGAAGAAACGTGTTTCTGACTCGCTGAATCTCAGCATAGATTCAACTCTCTTAGTTGAACGAACGCACAGCAGAGCAGTTACAAGGAAACGTTTCTCCTGAATTTTAGACGAAGTTTCCTGCTGTTTAGTACGTATGCCGGCATTGGGCTGGAAATACCGGTTTTCTGATTCTGCAGAAAGGGTTTGCAAACCGCTGAATCCACACGTGAGTTTAACTCTGTCAGTTGAATGCACACATTGACAACCATTCAGTTAGATAGCTCCGTTTTGATTTTAGAAGCAGATATTTCTCTGTACAGCCTATGGTCCCATTCACTCGGGAATATCCCAACGCAGCTCCTAGAAGAAACGTGTTTCTGACTCGCTGAATCTCAACATAGATTCAACTCTCTTAGGTGAACGAATGCACAGCAGAGCAGTTTCAAGGAAACGTTTCTCCTGAGTTTTAGACGAAGTTTCCTGCTGTTTAGTACGTATGCCGGCATTGGGCTGGAAATACCGGTTTTGGGATTCTGCACAGAAAGGGTTTGCAAACCGCTGAATACACACGTCAGTTTAACTCTGTCAGTTGAATGTACACATTGACAACCATTCAGTTAGATAGCTCCGTTTTGGTTTTAGAAGCAGATTTTTCTCTGTAGAGCCTATGGTCCCATTCACTCGGGAATATCCCAACGCAGCTCCTAGAAGAAACGTGTTTCTGACTCGCTGAATCTCAACATAGATTCAACTATCTTAGGTGAACGAACGCACAGCAGAACAGTTTCATGGAAACGTTTCTCCTGAGTTTTAGACGAAGTTTCCTGCTGTTTAGTACGTATGCCGGCATTGGGCTGGAAATACCAGTTTTGGGATTCTGCACAGAAAGGGTTTGCAAACCGCTGAATCCACACGTGAGTTTAACTCTGTCAGTTGAATGCACACATTGAGAACCATTCAGTTAGATAGCTCCGTTTTGGTTTTAGAAGCAGATATTTCTCTGTACAGCCTATGGTCCCATTCACTCGGGAATATCCCAACGCAGCTCCTAGAAGAAACGTGTTTCTGACTCGCTGAATCTCAACATAGATTCAACTCTCTTAGGTGAACGAACGCACAGCAGAGCAGTTTCAAGGAAACGTTTCTCCTGAGTTTTAGACGAAGTTTCCTGCTGTTTAGTACGGATGCCGGCATTGGGCTGGAAGTACCGGTTTTGGGATTCTGCACAGAAAGGGTTTGCAAACCGCTGAATCCACACGTGAGTTTAACCCTCTCAGCTGAATGGACACATTGACAACCATTCACTTAGATAGCTCCGTTTTGGTTTTAGAAGCAGATATTTCTCTGTACATCCTATGGTCCCATTCACTCGGGAATATCCCAACGCAGCTCCTAGAAGAAACGTGTTTCTGACTCGCTGAATCTCAACATAGATTCAACTCTCTTAGGTGAACGAACGCACAGCAGAGCAGTTTCATGGAAACGTTTCTCCTGAGTTTTAGACGAAGTTTCCTGCTGTTTAGTACGTATGCCGGCATTGGGCTGGAAATACCGGTTTTGGGATTCTGGACAGAAAGGGTTTGCAAACCGCTGAATCCACACGTGAGTTTAACTCTGTCAGTTGAATGCACACATTGAGAACCATTCAGTTAGATAGCTCCGTTTTGGTTTTAGAAGCAGATATTTCTCTGTACAGCCTATGGTCCCATTCACTCGGGAATATCCCAACGCAGCTCCTAGAAGAAACGTGTTTCTGACTCGCTGAATCTCAACATAGATTCAACTCTCTTCGGTGAACGAACGCACAGCAGAGCAGTTTCAAGGAAACGTTTCTCCTGAGTTTTAGACGAAGTTTCCTGCTGTTTAGTACGGATGCCGGCATTGGGCTGGAAATACCGGTTTTGGGATTCTGCACAGAAAGGGTTTGCAAACCGCTGAATCCACACGTGAGTTTAACTTTGTCAGTTGAATGCACACATTGACAACCATCCAGTTATATAGCTCCGTTTTGGTTTTAGAAGCAGATATTTCTCTGTACAGCCTATGGTCCCTTTCACTCGGGATTATCCCAACGCAGCTCCTAGAAGAAACGTGTTTCTGACTCGCTGAATCTCAACATAGATTCAACTCTCTTGGGTGAACGAAGGCACAGCAGAGCAGTTTCAAGGAAACGTTTCTCCTGGGTTTTAGACGAAGTTTCCTGCGGTTTAGTACGGATGCCGGCATTGGGCTGGAAATACCGGTTTTGGGATTCTGCACAGAAAGGGTTTGCAAACCGCTGAATCCAAACGTGAGTTTAACTCTGTCAGTTGAATGCACACATTGATAACCATTCAGTTTGATAGCACCCTTTTGGATTTAGAAGCAGATATTTCTCTGTACAGCCTATGGTCCCATTCACTCGGGAATATCCCAGCGCAGCTCCTAGAAAAAACGTGTTTCTGACTCGCTGCATCTCAACATAGATTCAACTCTCTTACGTTAACGAACGCACAGCAGAGCAGTTTCAAGGAATCGTTTCTCCTGAGTTTTAGACGAAGTTTCCTGCTGTTTAGTACGGATGCCGGCATTGGGCTGGAAATACCGGTTTTGGGATTCTGCACAGAAAGGGTTTGCAAACCGCTGAATCCTCACGTGAGTTTAACTCTGTCAGTTGAATGCACACATTGACAACCATTCAGTTAGATAGCTCCGTTTTGGTTTTAGAAGCAGATATTTCTCTGTACAGCCTATGGTCCCATTCACTCGGGAATATCCCAACGCAGCTCCTAGAAGAAACGTGTTTCTGACACGCTGAATCTCAACATAGATTCAACTCTCTTACGTTAACGAACGCACAGCAGAGCAGTTTCAAGGAATCGTTTCTCCTGAGTTTTAGACGAAGTTTCCTGCTCTTTAATACGTATGCCGGCATTGGGCTGGAAATACCGGTTTTGGGATTCTGCACAGAAAGGGTTTGCAAACTGCTGAATCCACACGTGAGTTTAACTCTGTCAGTGGAATGCACGCATTGACAACCATTAAGTTATATAGCACAGTTTTGGTTTTAGAAGCAAATATTTCTCTGTACAGCCTATGGTCCCATTCACTCGAGAATATTCCAACGCAGCTCCTAGAAGAAACGTGTTTCTGACTCGCTGAATCTCAACATAGATTCAACTCTCTTCGGTGAACGAAAGCACAGCAGAGCAGTTTCAAGGAAACGTTTTTCCTGAGTTTTAGACGAAGTTTCCTGCTGTTTAGTACGGATGCCGGCATTGGGCTGGAAATACCGGTTTTGGGATTCTGCACAGAAAGGGTTTGCAAACTGCTGAATCCACACTTCAGTTTAACTCTGTCAGTTGAATGCACACATTGACAACCATCCAGTTAGATAGCTCCGTTTTGGTTTTAGAAGCAGATATTTCTCTGTACAGCCTATGGTCCCATTCACTCGGTAATATCCTAACGCAGCTCCTAGAAGAAACGTATTTCTGACTCGCTGAATCTCAACATAGATTCAACTCTCTTAGGTGAACGAACGCACAGCAGAGCAGTTTCAAGGAAACGTTTCTCCTGAGTTTTAGACGAAGTTTCCTGCTGTTTAGTACGTATGCCGGCATTGGGCTGGAAATACCGGTTTTGGGATTCTGCACAGAAAGGTTTTGCAAACCGCTGAATCCACACGTGAGTTTAACTCTCTCAGTTGAATGCACACATTGACAACCATTCAGTTAGATAGCTCCGATTTGGTTTTAGAAGCAGATATTTCTCTGTGCAGCCTACGGTCCCATTCACTCGGGAATATCCCAACGCAGCTCCTTGAAGAAACGTGTTTCTGACTCGCTGAATCTCAGCATAGATTCAACTCTCTTAGTTGAACAAACGCACAGCAGAGCAGTTACAAGGAAACGTTTCTCCTGAGTTTTAGACGAAATTTCCTGCTGTTTAGTACGTATGCCGGCATTGGGCTGGAAATACCGGTTTTCTGATTCTGCAGAAAGGGTTTGCAAACCGCTGAATCCATAGGTGAGTTTAACTCTGTCAGTTGAATGCACACATTGACAACCATTCAGTTAGATAGCTCCGTTTTGGTTTTAGAAGCAGATATTTCTCTGTACAGCCTATGGTCCCATTCACTCGGGAATATCCCAACGCAGCTCCTAGAAGAAACGTGTTTCTGACTCGCTGAATCTCAACATAGATTCAACTCTCTTAGGTGAACGAATGCACAGCAGAGCAGTTTCAAGGAAACGTTTCTCCGGAGTTTTAGACGAAGTTTCCTGCTGTTTAGTACGTATGCCGGCATTGGGCTGGAAATACCGGTTTTGGGATTCTGCACAGAAAGGGTTTGCAAACCGCTGAATACACACGTCAGTTTAACTCTGTCAGTTGAATGTACACATTGACAACCATTCAGTTAGATAGCTCCGTTTTGGTTTTAGAAGCAGATATTTCTCTGTACAGCCTATGGTCCCATTCACTCGGGAATATCCCAACGCAGCTCCTAGAAGAAACGTGTTTCTGACTCGCTGAATCTCAACATAGATTCAACTCTCTTCGGTGAACGAACGCACAGCAGAACAGTTTCATGGAAACGTTTCTCCTGAGTTTTAGACGAAGTTTCCTGCTGTTTAGTACGTATGCCGGCATTGGGCTGTAAATACCGGTTTTGGGATTCTGCACAGAAAGGGTTTGCAAACCGCTGAATCCAAACGTGAGTTTAACTCTGTCAGTTGAATGCACACATTGAGAACCATTCAGTTAGATAGCTCCGTTTTGGTTTTAGAAGCAGATATTTCTCTGTACAGCCTATGGTCCCATTCACTCGGGAATATCCCAACGCAGCTCCGAGAAGAAACGTGTTTCTGACACGCTGAATCTCAACATAGATTCAACTCTCTTAGGTGAACGAACGCACAGCAGAGCAGTTTCAAGGAAACGTTTCTCCTGAGTTTTAGACGAAGTTTCCTGCTGTTTAGTACGGATGCCGGCATTGGGCTGGAAATACCGGTTTTGGGATTCTGCACAGAAAGGGTTTGCAAACCGCTGAATACACACGTCAGTTTAACTCTGTCAGTTGAATGTACACATTGACAACCATTCAGTTAGATAGCTCCGTTTTGGTTTTAGAAGCAGGTATTTCTCTGTACAGCCTATGGTCCCATTCACTCGGGAATATCCCAACGCAGCTCCTAGAAGAAACGTGTTTCTGACTCGCTGAATCTCAACATAGATTCAACTCTCTTAGGTGAACGAACACACAGCAGAGCAGTTTCAAGGAAACGTTTCTCCTGAGTTTTAGACGAAGGTTCTTGCAGTTTCGTACGAATGCCGGCATTGAGCTGGAATTACCGGTTTTGGGATTCTGCACAGAAAGGGTTTGTAAACCGCTGAATCCAAACGTGAGTTTAACTCTGTTAGTTGAATGCACACATTGACAGCCATTCAGTTAGATAGCACCCTTTTGGTTTTAGGAGCAGATATTTCTCTGTACAGCCTATGGTCCCATTCACTCGGGAATATCCCAACGCAGCTCCTAGAAGAAACGTGTTTCTGACTCGCTGAATCTCAACATAGATTCAACTCTCTTAGGTGAACGAACGCACAGCAGAACAGTTTCATGGAAACGTTTCTCCTGAGTTTTAGACGAAGTTTCCTGCTGTTTAGTACGTATGCCGGCATTGGGCTGGAAATACCGGTTTTGGGATTCTGCACAGAAAGGGTTTGCAAACCGCTGAATCCACACGTGAGTTTAACTCTGTCAGTTGAATGCACACATTGAGAACCATTCAGTTAGATAGCTCCGTTTTGGTTTTAGAAGCAGATATTTCTCTGTACAGCCTATGGTCCCATTCACTCGGGAATATCCCAACGCAGCTCCTAGAAGAAACGTGTTTCTGACTCGCTGAATCTCAACATAGATTCAACTCTCTTCGGTGAAAGAACGCACAGCAGAGCAGTTTCAAGGAAACGTTTCTCCTGAGTTTTAGACGAAGTTTCCTGCTGTTTAGTACGGATGCCGGCATTGGGCTGGAAATACCGGTTTTGGGATTCTGCACAGAAAGGGTTTGCAAACCGCTGAATACACACGTGAGTTTAACTTTGTCAGTTGAATGCACACATTGACAACCATCCAGTTAGATAGCTCCGTTTTGGTTTTAGAAGCAGATATTTCTCTGTACAGCCTATGGTCCCATTCACTTGGGAATATCCCATCGCAGCTCCTAGAAGAAACGTGTTTCTGACTCGCTGAATCTCAACATAGATTCAACTCTCTTAGGTGAACGAACGCACAGCAGAGCAGTTTCAAGGAAACGTTTCTTCTGAGTTTTAGACGAAGTTTCCTGCTGTTTAGTACGGATGCCGGCATTGGGCAGGAAGTACCGGTTTTGGGATTCTGCACAGAAAGGGTTTGCAAACCGCTGAATCCACACGTGAGTTTAACTCTCTCAGTTGAATGCACACATTGACAACCATTCAGTTAGATAGCTCCGTTTTGGTTTTAGAAGCAGATATTTCTCTGTACAGCTATGGTCCCATTCACTCGGGAATATCCCAACGCAGCTCCTAGAAGAAACGTGTTTCTGACTCGCTGAATCTCAGCATAGATTCAACTCTCTTAGGTGAACGAACGCACAGCAGAACAGTTTCATGGAAACGTTTCTCCTGAGTTTTAGACGAAGTTTCCTGCTGTTTAGTACGTATGCCGGCATTGGGGTGGAAATACCGGTTTTGGGATTCTGCACAGAAAGGGTTTGCAAACCGCTGAATACAAACGTGAGTTTAACTCTGTCAGTTGAATGCACACATTGAGAACCATTCAGTTAGATAGCTCCGTTTTGGTTTTAGAAGCAGATATTTCTCTGTACAGCCTATGGTCCCATTCACTCGGGAATATCCCAACGCAGCTCCCAGAAGAAACGTGTTTCTGACTCGCTGAATCTCAACATAGATTCAACTCTCTTAGGTGAACGAACGCACAGCAGAGCAGTTTCAAGGAAACGTTTCTCCTGAGTTTTAGACGAAGTTTCCTGCTGTTTAGTACGGATGCCGGCATTGGGCTGGAAATACCGGTTTTGGGATTCTGCACAGAAAGGGTTTGCAAACCGCTGAATCCACACGTGAGTTTAACTTTGTCAGTTGAATGCACACATTGACAACCATTCAGTTAGAAAGCTCCGTTTTGGTTTTAGAAGCAGATATTTCTCTGTACAGCCTATGGTCCCATTCACTCGGGATTATCCCAACGCAGCTCCTAGAAGAAACGTGTTTCTGACTCGCTGAATCTCAACATAGATTCAACTCTCTTAGGTGAACGAACGAACAGCAGAGCAGTTTCAAGGAAACGTTTCTCCTGAGTTTTAGACGAAGTTTCCTGCTGTTTAGTACGGATGCCGGCATTTGGCTGGAAATACCGGTTTTGGGATTCTGCACAGAAAGGGTTTGCAAACCGCTGAATCCAAACCTGAGTTTAACTCTGTCAGTTGAATGCACACATTGATAACCATTCAGTTTGACAGCACCCTTTTGGATTTAGAAGCAGATATTTCTCTGTACAGCCTATGGTCCCATTCACTCGGGAATATCCCAGCGCAGCTCCTAGAAGAAACGTGTTTCTGACTCGCTGCATCTCAACATAGATTCAACTCTCTTACGTT
The DNA here is from genome assembly GCF_030222135.1 of Aotus nancymaae. Taxonomy (NCBI): domain Eukaryota; kingdom Metazoa; phylum Chordata; class Mammalia; order Primates; family Aotidae; genus Aotus; species Aotus nancymaae. Next base: position 1,797,991 of record NW_026988549.1, on the reverse strand, counting down.
AACGAACGCACAGCAGAGCAGTTTCAAGGAATCGTTTCTCCTGAGTTTTAGACGAAGTTTCCTGCTGTTTAATACGTATGCCGGCATTGGGCTGGAAATACCGGTTTTGGGATTCTGCACAGAAAGGGTTTGCAAACCGCTGAATCCACACGTGAGTTTAACTCTGTCAGTTGAATGCACACTTTGACAACCATTCAGTTAGATAGCTCCGTTTTGGTTTTAGAAGCAGATATTTCTCTGTACAGCCTATGGTCCCATTCACTCGGGAATATCCCAACGCAGCTCCTAGAAGAAACGTGTTTCTGACTCGCTGAATCTCAACATAGATTCAACTCTCTTAGGTGAACGAACGCACAGCAGAGCAGTTTCAAGGAAACGTTTCTCCTGAGTTTTAGACGAAGTTTCCTGCTGTTTAGTACGTATGCCGGCATTGAGTTGGAAATACCGGTTTTGGGATTCTGCACAGAAAGGGTTTGCAAACCGCTGAATTCTCACGTGAGTTTAACTCTGTCAGTTGAAAGCACGCATTGACAATCATTAAGTTATATAGCACAGTTTTGGTTTTGGAAGCACATATTTCTCTGTACAGCCTATGGTCCCATTCACTCGAGAATATCCCAACGCAGCTCCTAGAAGAAACGTCTTTCTGACTCGCTGAATCTCAGCATAGATTCAACTCTCTTAGGTGAACGAACGCACAGCAGAGCAGTTTCAAGGAAACGTTTCTCCTGAGTTTTAGACGAAGTTTCCTGCTGTTTAGTACGGATGCCGGCATTGGGCTGGAAGTACCGGTTTTGGGATTCTGCACAGAAAGGGTTTGCAAACCGCTGAATACACACGTCAGTTTAACTCTGTCAGTTGAATGTACACATTGAAAACCATTCAGTTAGATAGCTCCGTTTTGGTTTTAGAAGCAGGTATTTCTCTGTACAGCCTATGGTCCCATTCACTCGGGAATATCACAACGCAGCTCCTAGAAGAAACGTGTTTCTGACTCGCTGAATCTCAACATAGATTCAACTCTCTTAGGTGAACGAACACACAGCAGAGCAGTTTCAAGGAAACGTTTCTCCTGAGTTTTAGACGAAGGTTCTTGCAGTTTCGTACGAATGCCGGCATTGAGCTGGAATTACCGGATTTGGGAGTCTGCACAGAAAGGGTTTGTCAACCGCTGAATCCAAACGTGAGTTTAACTCTGTTAGTTGAATGCACACATTGACAACCATTCAGTTAGATAACACCCTTTTGGTTTTAGGAGCAGATATTTCTCTGTACAGCCTATGGTCCCATTCACTCGGGAATATCCCAACGCAGCTCCTAGAAGAAACGTGTTTCTGACTCGCTGAATCTCAACATAGATTCAACTCTCTTAGGTGAACGAACGCACAGCAGAACAGTTTCATGGAAACGTTTCTCCTGAGTTTTAGACGAAGTTTCCTGCTGTTTAGTACGGATGCCGGCATTGGGCTGGAAGTACCGGTTTTGGGATTCTGCACAGAAAGGGTTTGCAAACCGCTGAATCCACACGTGAGTTTAACTCTCTCAGTTGAATGCACACATTGACAACCATTCAGTTAGATAGCTCCGTTTTGGTTTTAGAAGCAGATATTTCTCTGTACAGCCTATGGTCCCATTCACTCGGGAATATCCCAACGCAGCTCCTAGAAGAAACGTGTTTCTGACTCGCTGAATCTCAGCATAGATTCAACTCTCTTAGGTGAACGAACGCACAGCAGAACAGTTTCATGGAAACGTTTCTCCTGAGTTTTAGACGAAGTTTCCTGCTGTTTAGTACGTATGCCGGCATTGGGCTGGAAATACCGGTTTTGGGATTCTGCACAGAAAGGGTTTGCAAACCGCTGAATACACACGTGAGTTTAACTCTGTCAGTTGAATGCACACATTGAGAACCATTCAGTTAGATAGCTCCGTTTTGGTTTTAGAAGCAGATATTTCTCTGTACAGCCTATGGTCCCATTCACTCGGGAATATCCCAACGCAGCTCCTAGAAGAAACGTGTTTCTGACTCGCTGAATCTCAACATAGATTCAACTCTCTTAGGTGAACGAACGCACAGCAGAGTAGTTTCAAGGAAACGTTTCTCCTGAGTTTTAGACGAAGTTTCCTGCTGTTTAGTACGGATGCCGGCATTGGGCTGGAAATACCGGTTTTGGGATTCTGCACAGAAAGGGTTTGCAAACCGCTGAATCCACACGTGAGTTTAACTTTGTCAGTTGAATGCACACATTGACAACCATTCAGTTAGAAAGCTCCGTTTTGGTTTTAGAAGCAGATATTTCTCTGTACAGCCTATGGTCCCATTCACTCGGGATTATCCCAACGCAGCTCCTAGAAGAAACGTGTTTCTGACTCGCTGAATCTCAACATAGATTCAACTCTCTTAGGTGAACGAACGCACAGCAGAGCAGTTTCAAGGAAACGTTTCTCCTGAGTTTTAGACGAAGTTTCCTGCTGTTTAGTACGGATGCCGGCATTGGGCTGGAAATACCGGTTTTGGGATTCTGCACAGAAAGGGTTTGCAAACCGCTGAATCCAAACGTGAGTTTAACTCTGTCAGTTGAATGCACGCATTGACAATCATTAAGTTATATAGCACAGTTTTGGTTTTGGAAGCACATATTTCTCTGTACAGCCTATGGTCCCATTCACTCGAGAATATCCCAACGCAGCTCCTAGAAGAAACGTCTTTCTGACTCGCTGAATCTCAGCATAGATTCAACTCTCTTAGGTGAACGAACGCACAGCAGAGCAGTTTCAAGGAAACGTTTCTCCTGAGTTTTAGACGAAGTTTCCTGCTCTTTAGTACGGATGCCGGCATTGGGCTGGAAGTACCGGTTTTGGGATTCTGCACAGAAAGGGTTTGCAAACCGCTGAATACACACGTCAGTTTAACTCTGTCAGTTGAATGTACACATTGAAAACCATTCAGTTAGATAGCTCCGTTTTGGTTTTAGAAGCAGGTATTTCTCTGTACAGCCTATGGTCCCATTCACTCGGGAATATCCCAACGCAGCTCCTAGAAGAAACGTGTTTCTGACTCGCTGAATCTCAACATAGATTCAACTCTCTTAGGTGAACGAACACACAGCAGAGCAGTTTCAAGGAAACGTTTCTCCTGAGTTTCAGACGAAGGTTCTTGCAGTTTCGTACGAATGCCGGCATTGAGCTGGAATTACCGGATTTGGGATTCTGCACAGAAAGGGTTTGTAAACCGCTGAATCCAAACGTGAGTTTAACTCTGTTAGTTGAATGCACACATTGACAACCATTCAGTTAGATAGCACCCTTTTGGTTTTAGGAGCAGATATTTCTCTGTACAGCCTATGGTCCCATTCACTCGGGAATATCCCAACGCAGCTCCTAGAAGAAACGTGTTTCTGACTCGCTGAATCTCAACATAGATTCAACTCTCTTAGGTGAACGAACGCACAGCAGAACAGTTTCATGGAAACGTTTCTCCTGAGTTTTAGACGAAGTTTCCTGCTGTTTAGTACGGATGCCGGCATTGGGCTGGAAGTACCGGTTTTGGGATTCTGCACAGAAAGGGTTTGCAAACCGCTGAATCCACACTTGAGTTTAACTCTCTCAGTTGAATGCACACATTGACAATCATCCAGTTAGATAGCTCCCTTTTGGTTTTAGAAGCAGATATTTCTCTGTACAGCCTATGGTCCCATTCACTCGGGAATATCCCAACGCACCTCCTAGAAGAAACGTGTTTCTGACTCGCTGAATCTCAACATAGATTCAACTCTCTTCGGTGAACGAACGAACAGCAGAGCAGTTTCAAGGAAACGTTTCTCCTGAGTTTTAGACGAAGTTTCCTGCTGTTTAGTACGTATGCCGGCATTGGGTTGGAAATACCTGTTTTGGGATTCTGCACAGAAAGGGTTTGCAAACCGCTGAATCCACACGTGAGTTTAACTCTGTCAGTTGAATGCACACATTGACAACCATTCAGTTTGATAGCACCCTTTTTGTTTTAGAAGCAGATATTTCTCTGTACAGTCTATGGTCCCATTCACTCGGGAATATCCCAGCGCAGCTCCTAGAAGAAACGTGTTTCTGACTCGCTGAATCTCAACATAGATTCAACTCTCTTACGTGAAGGAACGGACAGCAGAGCAGTTTCAAGGAATCGTTTCTCCTGAGTTGTAGACGACGTTTCCTGCTGTTTAGTACGGATGCCGGCATTGGGCTGGAAATACCGGTTCTGGGATTCTGCTCAGAAAGCGTTTGCAAACCGCTGAATCCACATGTGAGTTTAACTCTGTCAGTTGAATGCACACATTGACAACCATTCAGTTAGATAGCTCCGTTTTGGTTTTAGAAGAAGATATTTCTCTGTACAGCCTATGGTCCCATTCACTCGGGAATATCCCAGCGCAGCTCCTAGAAGAAACGTGTTTCTGACTCGCTGAATCTCAACATAGATTCAACTCTCTTAGGTGAACGAACGCACAGCAGAGCAGTTTCAAGGAAACGTTTCTCCTGAGTTTTAGACGAAGTTTCCTGCTGTTTAGTACGGATGCCGGCATTGGGCTGGAAATACCGGTTTTGGGATTCTGCACAGAAAGGGTTTGCAAACCGCTGAATCCACACGTGAGTTTAACTCTGTCAGTTGAATGCACACATTGACAACCATTCAGTTAGATAGCTCCGTTTTGGTTTTAGAAGCAGATATTTCTCTGTACAGCCTATGGTCCCATTCACTCGGGAATATCACAATGTAGCTCCTAGAAGAAACGTGTTTCTGACTCGCTGAATCTCAACATAGATTCAACTCTCTTAGGTGAACGAACGCACAGCAGAGCAGTTTCAAGGAAACGTTTCTCCTGAGTTTTAGACGAAGGTTCTTGCAGTTTCGTACGAATGCCGGCATTGAGCTGGAATTACCGGTTTTGGGATTCTGCACAGAAAGGGTTTGTAAACCGCTGAATCCAAACGTGAGTTTAACTCTGTTAGTTGAATGCACACATTGACAACCATTCAGTTAGATAGCACCCTTTTGGTTTTATGAGCAGATATTTCTCTGTACAGCCTATGGTCCCATTCACTCGGGAATATCCCAACGCAGCTCCTAGAAGAAACGTGTTTCTGACTCGCTGAATCTCAACATAGATTCAACTCTCTTAGGTGATCGAACGCACAGCAGAGCAGTTTCAAGGAAACGTTTCTCCTGAGTTTCAGACGAAGTTTCCTGCTGTTTAGTACGGATGCCGGCATTGGGCTGGAAGTACCGGTTTTGGGATTGTGCACAGAAAGGGTTTGCAAACCGCTGAATCCACACGTGAGTTTAACTCTGTCAGTTGAATGCACACTTTGACAACCATTCAGTTAGGTAGCTCCGTTTTGGTTTTAGAAGCAGATATTTCTCTGTACAGCCTATGGTCCCATTCACTCGGGAATATCCCAACGCAGCTCCTAGAAGAAACGTGTTTCTGACTCGCTGAATCTCAACATAGATTCAACTCTCTTAGGTGAACGAACGCACAGCAGAGCAGTTTCAAGGAAACGTTTCTCCTGAGTTTTAGACGAAGTTTCCTGCTGTTTAGTACGTATGCCGGCATTGGGCTGGAAATACCGGTTTTGGGATTCTGCACAGAAAGGGTTTGCAAACCGCTGAATCCACACGTGAGTTTAACTCTGTCAGTTGAATGCACACATTGACAACCATTCAGTTAGATAGCTCCGTTTTGGTTTTAGAAGCAGATATTTCTCTGTACAGCCTATGGTCCCATTCACTCGGGAATATCACAATGTAGCTCCTAGAAGAAACGTGTTTCTGACTCGCTGAATCTCAACATAGATTCAACTCTCTTAGGTGAACGAACGCACAGCAGAGCAGTTTCAAGGAAACGTTTCTCCTGAGTTTTAAACGAAGGTTCTTGCAGTTTCGTACGAATGCCGGCTTTGAGCTGGAATTACCGGTTTTGGGATTCTGCACAGAAAGGGTTTGTAAACCGCTGAATCCAAACGTGAGTTTAACTCTGTTAGTTGAATGCACACATTGACAACCATTCAGTTAGATAGCACCCTTTTGGTTTTATGAGCAGATATTTCTCTGTACAGCCTATGGTCCCATTCACTCGGGAATATCCCAACGCAGCTCCTAGAAGAAACGTGTTTCTGACTCGCTGAATCAAAACATAGATTCAACTCTCTTAGGTGATCGAACGCACAGCAGAGCAGTTTCAAGGAAACGTTTCTCCTGAGTTTCAGACGAAGTTTCCTGCTGTTTAGTAGGGATGCCGGCATTGGGCTGGAAGTACCGGTTTTGGGATTCTGCACAGAAAGGGTTTGCAAACCGCTGAATCCACACGTGAGTTTAACTCTGTCAGTTGAATGCACACTTTGACAACCATTCAGTTAGGTAGCTCCGTTTTGGTTTTAGAAGCAGATATTTCTCTGTACAGCCAATGGTCCCATTCACTCGGGAATATCCCAACGCAGCTCCTAGAAGAAACGTGTTTCTGACTCGCTGAATCTCAACATAGATTCAACTCTCTTAGGTGAACGAACGCACAGCAGAGCAGTTTCAAGGAAACGTTTCTCCTGAGTTTTAGACGAAGTTTCCTGCTCTTTAGTACGGATGCCGGCATTGAGCTGGAATTACCGGTTTTCGGATTCTGCACAGAAAGGGTTTGTAAACCGCTGAATCCAAACGTGAGTTTAACTCTGTCAGTTGAATGCACACATTGACAACCATTCAGTTAGACAGCACCCTTTTGGTTTTAGGAGCAGATATTTCTCTGTACAGCCTATGGTCCCATTCACTCGGGAATATCCCAATGCAGCTCCTAGAAGAAACGTGTTTCTGACTCGCCGAATCTCAACAAAGATTCAACTCTCTTAGGTGATCGAACGCACAGCAGAGCAGTTTCAAGGAAACGTTTCTCCGGAGTTTTAGACGAAGTTTCCTGCTGTTTAGTACGGATGCCGGCATTGGGCTGGAAATTCCGGTTTTTGGATTCTGCACAGAAAGGTTTTGCAAACCGCTGAATCCACACGTGAGTTTAACTCTGTCAGTTGAATGCACACATTGACAACCATTCAGTTAGATAGCTCCGTTTTGGTTTTAGAAGCAGATATTTCTCTGTACAGCCTATGGTCCCATTCACTCGGGAATATCACAATGTAGCTCCTAGAAGAAACGTGTTTCTGACTCGCTGAATCTCAACATAGATTCAACTCTCTTAGGTGAACGAACGCACAGCAGAGCAGTTTCAAGGAAACGTTTCTCCTGAATTTTAGACGAAGGTTCTTGCAGTTTCGTACGAATGCCGGCATTGAGCTGGAATTACCGGTTTTGGGATTCTGCACAGAAAGGGTTTGTAAACCGCTGAATCCAAACGTGAGTTTAACTCTGTTAGTTGAATGCACACATTGACAACCATTCAGTTAGATAGCACCCTTTTGGTTTTATGAGCAGATATTTCTCTGTACAGCCTATGGTCCCATTCACTCGGGAATATCCCAACGCAGCTCCTAGAAGAAACGTGTTTCTGACTCGCTGAATCTCAACATAGATTCAACTCTCTTAGGTGATCGAACGCACAGCAGAGCAGTTTCAAGGAAACGTTTCTCCTGAGTTTCAGACGAAGTTTCCTGCTGTTTAGTACGGATGCCGTCATTGGGCTGGAAGTACCGGTTTTGGGATTGTGCACAGAAAGGGTTTGCAAACCGCTGAATCCACACGTGAGTTTACCTCTGTCAGTTGAATGCACACTTTGACAACCATTCAGTTAGGTAGCTCCGTTTTGGTTTTAGAAGCAGATATTTCTCTGTACAGCCTATGGTCCCATTCACTCGGGAATATCCCAACGCAGCTCCTAGAAGAAACGTGTTTCTGACTCGCTGAATCTCAACATAGATTCAACTCTCTTAGGTGAACGAACGCACAGCAGAGCAGTTTCAAGGAAACGTTTCTCCTGAGTTTTAGACGAAGTTTCCTGCTGTTTAGTACGGATGCCGGCATTGGGCTGGAAGTACCGGTTTTGGGATTCTGCACAGAAAGGGTTTGCAAACCGCTGAATCCACACGTGAGTTTAACTCTGTCAGTTGAATGCACACTTTGACAACCATTCAGTTAGATAGCTCCGTTTTGGTTTTAGAAGCAGATATTTCTCTGTACAGCCTATGGTCCCATTCACTCGGGAATATCACAATATAGCTCCTAGAAGAAACGTGTTTCTGACTCGCTGAATCTCAACATAGATTCAACTCTCTTAGGTGAACGAACGCACAGCCGAGCAGTTTCAAGGAAACGTTTCTCCTGAGTTTTAGACGAAGGTTCTTGCAGTTTCGTACGAATGCCGGCATTGAGCTGGAATTACCGGTTTTGGGATTCTGCACAGAAAGGGTTTGTAAACCGCTGAATCCAAACGTGAGTTAAACTCTGTTAGTTGAATGCACACATTGACAACCATTCAGTTAGATAGCACCCTTTTGGTTTTATGAGCAGATATTTCTCTGTACAGCCTATGGTCCCATTCACTCGGGAATATCCCAACGCAGCTCCTAGAAGAAACGTGTTTCTGACTCGTTGAATCTCAACATAGATTCAAATCTCTTAGGTGATCGAACGCACAGCAGAGCAGTTTCAAGGAAACGTTTCTCCTGAGTTTCAGACGAAGTTTCCTGCTGTTTAGTACGGATGCCGGCATTGGGCTGGAAGTACCGGTTTTGGGATTGTGCACAGAAAGGGTTTGCAAACCGCTGAATCCACACGTGAGTTTAACTCTGTCAGTTGAATGCACACTTTGACAACCATTCAGTTAGGTAGCTCCGTTTTGGTTTTAGAAGCAGATATTTCTCTGTACAGCCTATGGTCCCATTCACTCGGGAATATCCCAACGCAGCTCCTAGAAGAAACGTGTTTCTGACTCGCTGAATCTCAACATAGATTCAACTCTCTTAGGTGAACGAACTCACAGCAGAGCAGTTTCAAGGAAACGTTTCTCCTGAGTTTTAGACGAAGTTTCCTGCTGTTTAGTACGGATGCCGGCATTGGGCTGGAAGTACCGGTTTTGGGATTCTGCACAGAAAGGGTTTGCAAACCGCTGAATCCACACGTGAGATTAACTCTGTCAGTTGAATGCACACTTTGACAACCATTCAGTTAGATAGCTCCGTTTTGGTTTTAGAAGCAGATATTTCTCTGTACAGCCTATGGTCCCATTCACTCGGGAATATCCCAACGCAGCTCCTAGTAGAAACGTGTTTCTGACTCGCTGAATCTCAACATTGATTCAACTCTCTTAGGTGAACGAACGCACAGCAGAGCAGTTTCAAGGAAACGTTTCTCCTGAGTTTTAGACGAAGTTTCCTGCTGTTTAGTACGGATGCCGGCATTGGGCTGGAAGTACCGGTTTTGGGATTCTGCACAGAAAGGGTTTGCAAACCGCTGAATCCTCACGTGAGTTTAACTCTGTCAGTTGAATGCACACATTGACAACCATTCAGTTAGATAGCTCCGTTTTGGTTTTAGAAGCAGATATTTCTCTGTAGAGCCTATGGTCCCATTCACTCGGGAATATCCCAATGCAGCTCCTAGAAGAAACGTGTTTCTGACTCGCTGAATCTCAACATAGATTCAACTCTCTTAGGTGAACTAACGCACAGCAGAGCAGTTTCAAGGAAACGTTTCTCTTGAGTTTTAGACGACGGTTCCTGCAGTTTAGTACGAATGCCGGCATTGAGCTGGAATTACCGGTTTTGGGATTCTGCACAGAAAGGGTTTGTAAACCGCTGAATCCAAACGTGAGTTTAACTCTGTCAGTTGAATGCACACATTAACAACCATTCAGTTAGACAGCACCCTTTTGGTTTTAGGAGCAGATATTTCTCTGTACAGCCTATGGTCCCATTCACTCGGGAATATCCCAATGCAGCTCCTAGAAGAAACGTGTTTCTGACTCGCCGAATCTCAACAAAGATTCAACTCTCGTAGGTGATCGAACGCACAGCAGAGCAGTTTCAAGGAAACGTTTCTCCGGAGTTTTAGACGAAGTTTCCTGCTGTTTAGTACGGATGCCGGCATTGGGCTGGAAATTCCGGTTTTTGGATTCTGCACAGAAAGGGTTTGCAAACCGCTGAATCCACACGTGAGTTTAACTCTGTCAGTTGAATGCACACATTGAGAACCATTCAGTTAGATAGCTCCGTTTTGGTTTTAGAAGCAGATATTTCTCTGTACAGCCTATGGTCCCATTCACTCGGGAATATCACAATGTAGCTCCTAGAAGAAACGTGTTTCTGACTCGCTGAATCTCAACATAGATTCAACTCTCTTAGGTGAACGAACGCACAGCAGAGAAGTTTCAAGGAAACGTTTCTCCTGAGTTTTAGACGAAGGTTCTTGCAGTTTCGTACGAATGCCGGCATTGAGCTGGAATTACCGGTTTTGGGATTCTGCACAGAAAGGGTTTGTAAACCGCTGAATCCAAACGCGAGTTTAACTCTGTTAGTTGAATGCACACATTGACAACCATTCAGTTAGATGGCACCCTTTTGGTTTTATGAGCAGATATTTCTCTGTACAGCCTATGGTCCCATTCACTCGGGAATATCCCAACGCAGCTCCTAGAAGAAACGTGTTTCTGACTCGCTGAATCTCAACATAGATTCAACTCTCTTAGGTGATCGAACGCACAGCAGAGCAGTTTCAAGGAAACGTTTCTCCTGAGTTTCAGACGAAGTTTCCTGCTGTTTAGTACGGATGCCGTCATTGGGCTGGAAGTACCGGTTTTGGGATTGTGCACAGAAAGGGTTTGCAAACCGCTGAATCCACACGTGAGTTTACCTCTGTCAGTTGAATGCACACTTTGACAACCATTCAGTTAGGTAGCTCCGTTTTGGTTTTAGAAGCAGATATTTCTCTGTACAGCCTATGGTCCCATTCACTCGGGAATATCCCAACGCAGCTCCTAGAAGAAACGTGTTTCTGACTCGCTGAATCTCAACATAGATTCAACTCTCTTAGGTGAACGAACGCACAGCAGAGCAGTTTCAAGGAAACGTTTCTCCTGAGTTTTAGACGAAGTTTCCTGCTGTTTAGTACGGATGCCGGCATTGGGCTGGAAGTACCGGTTTTGGGATTCTGCACAGAAAGGGTTTGCAAACCGCTGAATCCACACGTGAGTTTAACTCTGTCAGTTGAATGCACACTTTGACAACCATTCAGTTAGATAGCTCCGTTTTGGTTTTAGAAGCAGATATTTCTCTGTACAGCCTATGGTCCCATTCACTCGGGAATATCACAATATAGCTCCTAGAAGAAACGTGTTTCTGACTCGCTGAATCTCAACATAGATTCAACTCTCTTAGGTGAACGAACGCACAGCCGAGCAGTTTCAAGGAAACGTTTCTCCTGAGTTTTAGACGAAGGTTCTTGCAGTTTCGTACGAATGCCGGCATTGAGCTGGAATTACCGGTTTTGGGATTCTGCACAGAAAGGGTTTGTAAACCGCTGAATCCAAACGTGAGTTAAACTCTGTTAGTTGAATGCACACATTGACAACCATTCAGTTAGATAGCACCCTTTTGGTTTTATGAGCAGATATTTCTCTGTACAGCCTATGGTCCCATTCACTCGGGAATATCCCAACGCAGATCCTAGAAGAAACGTGTTTCTGACACGCTGAATCTCAACATAGATTCAACTCTCTTAGGTGATCGAACGCACAGCAGAGCAGTTTCAAGGAAACGTTTCTCCTGAGTTTTAGGCGAAGTTTACTGCTGTTTAGTACGGATGCCGGCATTGGGCTGGAAGTACCGGTTTTGGGATTGTGCACAGAAAGGGTTTGCAAACCGCTGAATCCACACGTGAGTTTAACTCTGTCAGTTGAATGCACACTTTGACAACCATTCAGTTAGATAGCTCCGTTTTGGTTTTAGAAGCAGATATTTCTTTGTACAGCCTATGGTCCCATTCACTCGGGAATATCCCAACGCAGCTCCTAGAAGAAACGTGTTTCTGACTCGCTGAATCTCAACATAGATTCAACTCTCTTAGGTGAACGAACGCACAGCAGAGCAGTTTCAAGGAAACGTTTCTCCTGAGTTTTAGACGAAGTTTCCTGCTGTTTAGTACGGATGCCGGCATTGGGCTGGAAGTACCGGTTTTGGGATTCTGCACAGAAAGGGTTTGCAAACCGCTGAATCCACACGTGAGTTTAACTCTGTCAGTTGAATGCACACTTTGACAAGCATTCAGTTAGATAGCTCCGTTTTGGTTTTAGAAGCAGATATTTCTCTGTACAGCCTATGGTCCCATTCACTCGGGAATATCCCAATGCAGCTCCTAGAAGAAACGTGTTTCTGACTCGCTGAATCTCAACATAGATTCAACTCTCTTAGGTGAACTAACGCACAGCAGAGCAGTTTCAAGGAAACGTTTCTCCTGAGTTTTGGACGACGGTTCCTGCAGTTTAGTACTAATGCCGGCATTGAGCTGGAATTACCGGTTTTGGGATTCTGCACAGAAAGGGTTTGTAAACCGCTGAATCCAAACGTGAGTTTAACTCTGTCAGTTGAATGCACACATTGACAACCATTCAGTTAGACAGCACCCTTTTGGTTTTAGGAGCAGATATTTCTCTGTACAGCCTATGGTCCCATTCACTCGGGAATATCCCAACGCAGCTCCTAGAAGAAACGTGTTTCTGACTCGCCGAATCTCAACATAGATTCAACTCTCTTAGGTGATCGAACGCACAGCAGAGCAGTTTCAAGGAAACGTTTCTCCTGAGTTTTAGACGAAGTTTCCTGCTGTTTAGTACGGATGCCGGCATCGGGCTGGAAATACCGGTTTTTGGATTCTGCACAGAAAGGGTTTGCAAACCGCTGAATCCACACGTGAGTTTAACTCTGTCAGTTGAATGCACACATTGAGAACCATTCATTTAGATAGCTCCGTTTTGGTTTTAGAAGCAGATATTTCTCTGTACAGCCTATGGTCCCATTCACTCGGGAATATCCCAACGCAGCTCCTAGAAGAAACGTGTTTCTGACTCGCTGAATCTCAACATAGATTCAACTCTCTTAGGTGAACGAACGCACAGCAGAGCAGTTTCAAGGAAACGTTTCTCCTGAGTTTTAGACGAAGTTTCCTGCTGTTTAGTACGTATGCCGGCTTGAGCTGGAAATACCGGTTTTGGGATTCTGCACAGAAAGGGTTTGCAAACCGCTGAATCCACACGTGAGTTTAACTCTGTCAGTTGAATGCACGCATTGACAATCATTAAGTTATAAAGCACAGTTTTGGTTTTGGAAGCACATATTTCTCTGTACAGCCTATGGTCCCATTCACTCGAGAATATCCCAACGCAGCTCCTAGAAGAAACGTCTTTCTGACTCGCTGAATCTCAGCATAGATTCAACTCTCTTAGGTGAACGAACGCACAGCAGAGCAGTTTCAAGGAAACGTTTCTCCTGAGTTTTAGACGAAGTTTCCTGCTGTTTAGTACGGATGCCGGCATTGGGCTGGAAGTACTGGTTTTGGGATTCTGCACAGAAAGGGTTTGCAAACCGCTGAATCCACACGTGAGTTTAACTCTCTCAGTTGAATGCACACATTGACAATCATCCAGTTAGATAGCTCCGTTTTGGTTTTAGAAGCAGATATTTCTCTGTACAGCCTATGGTCCCATTCACTCGGGAATATCATAACGCACCTCCTAGAAGAAACGTGTTTCTGACTCGCTGAATCTCAACATAGATTCAACTCTCTTCGGTGGACGAACGAACAGCAGAGCAGTTTCAAGGAAACGTTTCTCCTGAGTTTTAGACGAAGTTTCCTGCTGTTTAGTACGTATGCCGGCATTGGGCTGGAAATACCTGTTTTGGGATTCTGCACAGAAAGGGTTTGCAAACCGCTGAATCCACACGTGAGTTTAACTCTGTCAGTTGAATGCACACATTGACAACCATTCAGTTTGATAGCACCCTTTTGGTTTTAGAAGCAGATATTTCTCTGTACATTCTATGGTCCCATTCACTCGGGAATATCCCAGCGCAGCTCCTAGAAGAAACGTGTTTCTGACTCGCTGAATCTCAACATAGATTCAACTCTCTTACGTGAAGGAACGGACAGCAGAGCAGTTTCAAGGAATCGTTTCTCCTGAGTTTTAGACGAAGTTTCCTGCTGTTTAGTACGGATGCCGGCATTGGGCTGGAAATACCGGTTCTGGGATTCTGCTCAGAAAGCGTTTGCAAACCGCTGAATCCACATGTGAGTTTAACTCTGTCAGTTGAATGCACACATTGACAACCATTCAGTTAGATAGCTCCGTTTTGGTTTTAGAAGAAGATATTTCTCTGTACAGCCTATGGTCCCATTCACTCGGGAATATCCCAGCGCAGCTCCTAGAAGAAACGTGTTTCTGACTCGCTGAATCTCAACATAGATTCAACTCTCTTAGGTGAACGAACGCACAGCAGAGCAGTTTCAAGGAAACGTTTCTCCTGAGTTTTAGACGAAGTTTCCTGCTCTTTAGTATGGATGCCGGCATTGGGCTGGAAATACCGGTTTTGGGATTCTGCACAGAAAGGGTTTGCAAACCGCTGAATCCACACGTGAGTTTAACTCTGTCAGTTGAATGCACACATTGACAACCATTCAGTTAGATAGCTCCGTTTTGGTTTTAGAAGCAGATATTTCTCTGTACAGCCTATGGTCCCATTCACTCGGGAACATCACAATGTAGCTCCTAGAAGAAACGTGTTTCTGACTCGCTGAATCTCAACATAGATTCAACTCTCTTAGGTGAACGAACGCACAGCAGAGCAGTTTCAAGGAAACGTTTCTCCTGAGTTTTAGACGAAGGTTCTTGCAGTTTCGTACGAATGCCGGCATTGAGCTGGAATTACCGGTTTTGGGATTGTGCACAGAAAGGGTTTGCAAACCGCTGAATCCACACGTGAGTTTAACTCTGTCAGTTGAATGCACTCTTTGACAACCATTCAGTTAGGTAGCTCCGTTTTGGTTTTAGAAGCAGATATTTCTCTGTACAGCCTATGGTCCCATTCACTCGGGAATATCCCAACGCAGCTCCTAGTAGAAACGTGTTTCTGACTCGCTGAATCTCAACATTGATTCAACTCTCTTAGGTGAACGAACGCACAGCAGAGCAGTTTCAAGGAAACGTTTCTCCTGAGTTTTAGACGAAGTTTCCTGCTGTTTAGTACGGATGCCGGCATTGGGCTGGAAGTACCGGTTTTGGGATTCTGCACAGAAAGGGTTTGCAAACCGCTGAATCCTCACGTGAGTTTAACTCTGTCAGTTGAATGCACACATTGACAACCATTCAGTTAGATAGCTCCGTTTTGGTTTTAGAAGCAGATATTTCTCTGTAGAGCCTATGGTCCCATTCACTCGGGAATATCCCAATGCAGCTCCTAGAAGAAACGTGTTTCTGACTCGCTGAATCTCAACATAGATTCAACTCTCTTAGGTGAACTAACGCACAGCAGAGCAGTTTCAAGGAAACGTTTCTCCTGAGTTTCAGACGAAGTTTCCTGCTGTTTAGTACGGATGCCGGCATTGGGCTGGAAGTACCGGTTTTGGGATTGTGCACAGAAAGGGTTTGCAAACCGCTGAATCCACACGTGAGTTTAACTCTGTCAGTTGAATGCACACTTTGACAACCATTCAGTTAGGTAGCTCCGTTTTGGTTTTAGAAGCAGATATTTCTCTGTACAGCCTATGGTCCCATTCACTCGGGAATATCCCAACGCAGCTCCTAGAAGAAACGTGTTTCTGACTCGCTGAATCTCAACATAGATTCAACTCTCTTAGGTGAACGAACTCACAGCAGAGCAGTTTCAAGGAAACGTTTCTCCTGAGTTTTAGACGAAGTTTCCTGCTGTTTAGTACGGATGCCGGCATTGGGCTGGAAGTACCGGTTTTGGGATTCTGCACAGAAAGGGTTTGCAAACCGCTGAATCCACACGTGAGATTAACTCTGTCAGTTGAATGCACACTTTGACAACCATTCAGTTAGATAGCTCCGTTTTGGTTTTAGAAGCAGATATTTCTCTGTACAGCCTATGGTCCCATTCACTCGGGAATATCCCAACGCAGCTCCTAGTAGAAACGTGTTTCTGACTCGCTGAATCTCAACATTGATTCAACTCTCTTAGGTGAACGAACGCACAGCAGAGCAGTTTCAAGGAAACGTTTCTCCTGAGTTTTAGACGAAGTTTCCTGCTGTTTAGTACGGATGCCGGCATTGGGCTGGAAGTACCGGTTTTGGGATTCTGCACAGAAAGGGTTTGCAAACCGCTGAATCCTCACGTGAGTTTAACTCTGTCAGTTGAATGCACACATTGACAACCATTCAGTTAGATAGCTCCGTTTTGGTTTTAGAAGCAGATATTTCTCTGTAGAGCCTATGGTCCCATTCACTCGGGAATATCCCAATGCAGCTCCTAGAAGAAACGTGTTTCTGACTCGCTGAATCTCAACATAGATTCAACTCTCTTAGGTGAACTAACGCACAGCAGAGCAGTTTCAAGGAAACGTTTCTCTTGAGTTTTAGACGACGGTTCCTGCAGTTTAGTACGAATGCCGGCATTGAGCTGGAATTACCGGTTTTGGGATTCTGCACAGAAAGGGTTTGTAAACCGCTGAATCCAAACGTGAGTTTAACTCTGTCAGTTGAATGCACACATTAACAACCATTCAGTTAGACAGCACCCTTTTGGTTTTAGGAGCAGATATTTCTCTGTACAGCCTATGGTCCCATTCACTCGGGAATATCCCAATGCAGCTCCTAGAAGAAACGTGTTTCTGACTCGCCGAATCTCAACAAAGATTCAACTCTCGTAGGTGATCGAACGCACAGCAGAGCAGTTTCAAGGAAACGTTTCTCCGGAGTTTTAGACGAAGTTTCCTGCTGTTTAGTACGGATGCCGGCATTGGGCTGGAAATTCCGGTTTTTGGATTCTGCACAGAAAGGGTTTGCAAACCGCTGAATCCACACGTGAGTTTAACTCTGTCAGTTGAATGCACACATTGAGAACCATTCAGTTAGATAGCTCCGTTTTGGTTTTAGAAGCAGATATTTCTCTGTACAGCCTATGGTCCCATTCACTCGGGAATATCACAATGTAGCTCCTAGAAGAAACGTGTTTCTGACTCGCTGAATCTCAACATAGATTCAACTCTCTTAGGTGAACGAACGCACAGCAGAGAAGTTTCAAGGAAACGTTTCTCCTGAGTTTTAGACGAAGGTTCTTGCAGTTTCGTACGAATGCCGGCATTGAGCTGGAATTACCGGTTTTGGGATTCTGCACAGAAAGGGTTTGTAAACCGCTGAATCCAAACGCGAGTTTAACTCTGTTAGTTGAATGCACACATTGACAACCATTCAGTTAGATGGCACCCTTTTGGTTTTATGAGCAGATATTTCTCTGTACAGCCTATGGTCCCATTCACTCGGGAATATCCCAACGCAGCTCCTAGAAGAAACGTGTTTCTGACTCGCTGAATCTCAACATAGATTCAACTCTCTTAGGTGATCGAACGCACAGCAGAGCAGTTTCAAGGAAACGTTTCTCCTGAGTTTCAGACGAAGTTTCCTGCTGTTTAGTACGGATGCCGTCATTGGGCTGGAAGTACCGGTTTTGGGATTGTGCACAGAAAGGGTTTGCAAACCGCTGAATCCACACGTGAGTTTACCTCTGTCAGTTGAATGCACACTTTGACAACCATTCAGTTAGGTAGCTCCGTTTTGGTTTTAGAAGCAGATATTTCTCTGTACAGCCTATGGTCCCATTCACTCGGGAATATCCCAACGCAGCTCCTAGAAGAAACGTGTTTCTGACTCGCTGAATCTCAACATAGATTCAACTCTCTTAGGTGAACGAACGCACAGCAGAGCAGTTTCAAGGAAACGTTTCTCCTGAGTTTTAGACGAAGTTTCCTGCTGTTTAGTACGGATGCCGGCATTGGGCTGGAAGTACCGGTTTTGGGATTCTGCACAGAAAGGGTTTGCAAACCGCTGAATCCACACGTGAGTTTAACTCTGTCAGTTGAATGCACACTTTGACAACCATTCAGTTAGATAGCTCCGTTTTGGTTTTAGAAGCAGATATTTCTCTGTACAGCCTATGGTCCCATTCACTCGGGAATATCACAATATAGCTCCTAGAAGAAACGTGTTTCTGACTCGCTGAATCTCAACATAGATTCAACTCTCTTAGGTGAACGAACGCACAGCCGAGCAGTTTCAAGGAAACGTTTCTCCTGAGTTTTAGACGAAGGTTCTTGCAGTTTCGTACGAATGCCGGCATTGAGCTGGAATTACCGGTTTTGGGATTCTGCACAGAAAGGGTTTGTAAACCGCTGAATCCAAACGTGAGTTAAACTCTGTTAGTTGAATGCACACATTGACAACCATTCAGTTAGATAGCACCCTTTTGGTTTTATGAGCAGATATTTCTCTGTACAGCCTATGGTCCCATTCACTCGGGAATATCCCAACGCAGATCCTAGAAGAAACGTGTTTCTGACACGCTGAATCTCAACATAGATTCAACTCTCTTAGGTGATCGAACGCACAGCAGAGCAGTTTCAAGGAAACGTTTCTCCTGAGTTTTAGGCGAAGTTTACTGCTGTTTAGTACGGATGCCGGCATTGGGCTGGAAGTACCGGTTTTGGGATTGTGCACAGAAAGGGTTTGCAAACCGCTGAATCCACACGTGAGTTTAACTCTGTCAGTTGAATGCACACTTTGACAACCATTCAGTTAGATAGCTCCGTTTTGGTTTTAGAAGCAGATATTTCTTTGTACAGCCTATGGTCCCATTCACTCGGGAATATCCCAACGCAGCTCCTAGAAGAAACGTGTTTCTGACTCGCTGAATCTCAACATAGATTCAACTCTCTTAGGTGAACGAACGCACAGCAGAGCAGTTTCAAGGAAACGTTTCTCCTGAGTTTTAGACGAAGTTTCCTGCTGTTTAGTACGGATGCCGGCATTGGGCTGGAAGTACCGGTTTTGGGATTCTGCACAGAAAGGGTTTGCAAACCGCTGAATCCACACGTGAGTTTAACTCTGTCAGTTGAATGCACACTTTGACAAGCATTCAGTTAGATAGCTCCGTTTTGGTTTTAGAAGCAGATATTTCTCTGTACAGCCTATGGTCCCATTCACTCGGGAATATCCCAATGCAGCTCCTAGAAGAAACGTGTTTCTGACTCGCTGAATCTCAACATAGATTCAACTCTCTTAGGTGAACTAACGCACAGCAGAGCAGTTTCAAGGAAACGTTTCTCCTGAGTTTTGGACGACGGTTCCTGCAGTTTAGTACTAATGCCGGCATTGAGCTGGAATTACCGGTTTTGGGATTCTGCACAGAAAGGGTTTGTAAACCGCTGAATCCAAACGTGAGTTTAACTCTGTCAGTTGAATGCACACATTGACAACCATTCAGTTAGACAGCACCCTTTTGGTTTTAGGAGCAGATATTTCTCTGTACAGCCTATGGTCCCATTCACTCGGGAATATCCCAACGCAGCTCCTAGAAGAAACGTGTTTCTGACTCGCCGAATCTCAACATAGATTCAACTCTCTTAGGTGATCGAACGCACAGCAGAGCAGTTTCAAGGAAACGTTTCTCCTGAGTTTTAGACGAAGTTTCCTGCTGTTTAGTACGGATGCCGGCATCGGGCTGGAAATACCGGTTTTTGGATTCTGCACAGAAAGGGTTTGCAAACCGCTGAATCCACACGTGAGTTTAACTCTGTCAGTTGAATGCACACATTGAGAACCATTCATTTAGATAGCTCCGTTTTGGTTTTAGAAGCAGATATTTCTCTGTACAGCCTATGGTCCCAT
This sequence comes from Aotus nancymaae, assembly GCF_030222135.1. NCBI lineage: Eukaryota > Metazoa > Chordata > Mammalia > Primates > Aotidae > Aotus > Aotus nancymaae. Next base: position 1,778,126 of record NW_026988549.1, on the reverse strand, counting down.
TCACTCGGGAATATCCCAACGCAGCTCCTAGAAGAAACGTGTTTCTGACTCGCTGAATCTCAACATAGATTCAACTCTCTTAGGTGAACGAACGCACAGCAGAGCAGTTTCAAGGAAACGTTTCTCCTGAGTTTTAGACGAAGTTTCCTGCTGTTTAGTACGTATGCCGGCTTGAGCTGGAAATACCGGTTTTGGGATTCTGCACAGAAAGGGTTTGCAAACCGCTGAATCCACACGTGAGTTTAACTCTGTCAGTTGAATGCACGCATTGACAATCATTAAGTTATAAAGCACAGTTTTGGTTTTGGAAGCACATATTTCTCTGTACAGCCTATGGTCCCATTCACTCGAGAATATCCCAACGCAGCTCCTAGAAGAAACGTCTTTCTGACTCGCTGAATCTCAGCATAGATTCAACTCTCTTAGGTGAACGAACGCACAGCAGAGCAGTTTCAAGGAAACGTTTCTCCTGAGTTTTAGACGAAGTTTCCTGCTGTTTAGTACGGATGCCGGCATTGGGCTGGAAGTACTGGTTTTGGGATTCTGCACAGAAAGGGTTTGCAAACCGCTGAATCCACACGTGAGTTTAACTCTCTCAGTTGAATGCACACATTGACAATCATCCAGTTAGATAGCTCCGTTTTGGTTTTAGAAGCAGATATTTCTCTGTACAGCCTATGGTCCCATTCACTCGGGAATATCATAACGCACCTCCTAGAAGAAACGTGTTTCTGACTCGCTGAATCTCAACATAGATTCAACTCTCTTCGGTGGACGAACGAACAGCAGAGCAGTTTCAAGGAAACGTTTCTCCTGAGTTTTAGACGAAGTTTCCTGCTGTTTAGTACGTATGCCGGCATTGGGCTGGAAATACCTGTTTTGGGATTCTGCACAGAAAGGGTTTGCAAACCGCTGAATCCACACGTGAGTTTAACTCTGTCAGTTGAATGCACACATTGACAACCATTCAGTTTGATAGCACCCTTTTGGTTTTAGAAGCAGATATTTCTCTGTACATTCTATGGTCCCATTCACTCGGGAATATCCCAGCGCAGCTCCTAGAAGAAACGTGTTTCTGACTCGCTGAATCTCAACATAGATTCAACTCTCTTACGTGAAGGAACGGACAGCAGAGCAGTTTCAAGGAATCGTTTCTCCTGAGTTTTAGACGAAGTTTCCTGCTGTTTAGTACGGATGCCGGCATTGGGCTGGAAATACCGGTTCTGGGATTCTGCTCAGAAAGCGTTTGCAAACCGCTGAATCCACATGTGAGTTTAACTCTGTCAGTTGAATGCACACATTGACAACCATTCAGTTAGATAGCTCCGTTTTGGTTTTAGAAGAAGATATTTCTCTGTACAGCCTATGGTCCCATTCACTCGGGAATATCCCAGCGCAGCTCCTAGAAGAAACGTGTTTCTGACTCGCTGAATCTCAACATAGATTCAACTCTCTTAGGTGAACGAACGCACAGCAGAGCAGTTTCAAGGAAACGTTTCTCCTGAGTTTTAGACGAAGTTTCCTGCTCTTTAGTATGGATGCCGGCATTGGGCTGGAAATACCGGTTTTGGGATTCTGCACAGAAAGGGTTTGCAAACCGCTGAATCCACACGTGAGTTTAACTCTGTCAGTTGAATGCACACATTGACAACCATTCAGTTAGATAGCTCCGTTTTGGTTTTAGAAGCAGATATTTCTCTGTACAGCCTATGGTCCCATTCACTCGGGAACATCACAATGTAGCTCCTAGAAGAAACGTGTTTCTGACTCGCTGAATCTCAACATAGATTCAACTCTCTTAGGTGAACGAACGCACAGCAGAGCAGTTTCAAGGAAACGTTTCTCCTGAGTTTTAGACGAAGGTTCTTGCAGTTTCGTACGAATGCCGGCATTGAGCTGGAATTACCGGTTTTGGGATTGTGCACAGAAAGGGTTTGCAAACCGCTGAATCCACACGTGAGTTTAACTCTGTCAGTTGAATGCACTCTTTGACAACCATTCAGTTAGGTAGCTCCGTTTTGGTTTTAGAAGCAGATATTTCTCTGTACAGCCTATGGTCCCATTCACTCGGGAATATCCCAACGCAGCTCCTAGTAGAAACGTGTTTCTGACTCGCTGAATCTCAACATTGATTCAACTCTCTTAGGTGAACGAACGCACAGCAGAGCAGTTTCAAGGAAACGTTTCTCCTGAGTTTTAGACGAAGTTTCCTGCTGTTTAGTACGGATGCCGGCATTGGGCTGGAAGTACCGGTTTTGGGATTCTGCACAGAAAGGGTTTGCAAACCGCTGAATCCTCACGTGAGTTTAACTCTGTCAGTTGAATGCACACATTGACAACCATTCAGTTAGATAGCTCCGTTTTGGTTTTAGAAGCAGATATTTCTCTGTAGAGCCTATGGTCCCATTCACTCGGGAATATCCCAATGCAGCTCCTAGAAGAAACGTGTTTCTGACTCGCTGAATCTCAACATAGATTCAACTCTCTTAGGTGAACTAACGCACAGCAGAGCAGTTTCAAGGAAACGTTTCTCCTGAGTTTTAGACGACGGTTCCTGCAGTTTAGTACGAATGCCGGCATTGAGCTGGAATTACCGGTTTTGGGATTGTGCACAGAAAGGGTTTGCAAACCGCTGAATCCAAACGTGTGTTTAACTCTGTCAGTTGAATGCACACATTGACAACCATTCAGTTAGACAGCACCCTTTTGGTTTTAGGAGCAGATATTTCTCTGTACAGCCTATGGTCCCATTCACTCGGGAATATCCCAATTCAGCTCCTACAAGAAACGTGTTTCTGACTCGCCGAATCTCAACAAAGATTCAACTCTCTTAGGTGATCGAACGCACAGCAGAGCAGTTTCAAGGAAACGTTTCTCCGGAGTTTTAGACGAAGTTTCCTGCTGTTTAGTACGGATGCCGGCATTGGGCTGGAAATTCCGGTTTTTGGATTCTGCACAGAAAGGGTTTGCAAACCGCTGAATCCACACGTGAGTTTAACTCTGTCAGTTGAATGCACACATTGACAACCATTCAGTTAGATAGCTCCGTTTTGGTTTTAGAAGCAGATATTTCTCTGTACAGCCTATGGTCCCATTCACTCGGGAATATCACAATGTAGCTCCTAGAAGAAACGTGTTTCTGACTCGCTGAATCTCAACATAGATTCAACTCTCTTAGGTGAACGAACGCACAGCAGAGCAGTTTCAAGGAAACGTTTCTCCTGAGTTTTAGACGAAGGTTCTTGCAGTTTCGTACGAATGCCGGCATTGAGCTGGAATTACCGGTTTTGGGATTCTGCACAGAAAGGGTTTGTAAACCGCTGAATCCAAACGTGAGTTTAACTCTGTTAGTTGAATGCACACATTGACAACCATTCAGTTAGATAGCACCCTTTTGGTTTTATGAGCAGATATTTCTCTGTACAGCCTATGGTCCCATTCACTCGGGAATATCCCAACGCAGCTCCTAGAAGAAACGTGTTTCTGACTCGCTGAATCTCAACATAGATTCAACTCTCTTAGGTGATCGAACGCACAGCAGAGCAGTTTCAAGGAAACGTTTCTCCTGAGTTTCAGACGAAGTTTCCTGCTGTTTAGTACGGATGCCGTCATTGGGCTGGAAGTACCGGTTTTGGGATTGTGCACAGAAAGGGTTTGCAAACCGCTGAATCCACACGTGAGTTTAACTCTGTCAGTTGAATGCACACATTAACAACCATTCAGTTAGATAGCACCCTTTTGGTTTTATGAGCAGATATTTCTCTGTACAGCCTATGGTCCCATTCACTCGGGAATATCCCAACGCAGCTCCTAGAAGAAACGTGTTTCTGACTCGCTGAATCTCAACATAGATTCAACTCTCTTAGGTGATCGAACGCACAGCAGAGCAGTTTCAAGGAAACGTTTCTCCTGAGTTTCAGACGAAGTTTCCTGCTGTTTAGTACGGATGCCGGCATTGGGCTGGAAGTACCGGTTTTGGGATTGTGCACAGAAAGGGTTTGCAAACCGCTGAATCCACACGTGAGTTTAACTCTGTCAGTTGAATGCACACTTTGACAACCATTCAGTTAGGTAGCTCCGTTTTGGTTTTAGAAGCAGATATTTCTCTGTACAGCCTATGGTCCCATTCACTCGGGAATATCCCAACGCAGCTCCTAGTAGAAACGTGTTTCTGACTCGCTGAATCTCAACATAGATTCAACTCTCTTAGGTGAACGAACGCACAGCAGAGCAGTTTCAAGGAAACGTTTCTCCTGAGTTTTAGACGAAGTTTCCTGCTGTTTAGTACGTATGCTGGCATTGGGCTGGAAATACTGGTTTTGGGATTCTGCACAGAAAGGGTTTGCAAACCGCTGAATCCACACGTGAGTTTACCTCTGTCAGTTGAATGCACACATTGACAACAATTCAGTGTGATAGCACCCTTTTGGTTTTAGAAGCAGATATTTCTCTGTAAAGCCTATGGTCCCATTCACTCGGGAATATCCCAACGCAGCTCCTAGAAGAAACGTGTTTCTGACTCGCTGAATCTCAACATAGATTCAACTCTCTTAGGTGAACGAATGCACAGCAGAGCAGTTTCAAGGAAACTTTTCTCCTGAGTTTTAGAACAAGTTTCCTGCTGTTTAGTACGTATGCCGGCATTGGGCTGAAAATACCGGTTTGGGATTCTGCACAGAAAGGGTTTGCAAACCGCTGAATCCACACGTGAGTTTAAATCTGTCAGTTGAATGCACACATTGACAACCATTCAGTTAGATAGCTCCGTTTTGGTTTTAGAAGCAGATATTTCTCTGTACACCCTATGGTCCCATTCACTCGGGAATATCCCAACGCAGCTCCTAGAAGAAACGTGTTTCTGACTCGCTGAATCTCAACATAGATGCAACTCTCTTAGGTGAACGAACGCACAGCAGAGCAGTTTCAAGGAAACGTTTCTCCTGAGTTTTAGACGAAGTTTCCTGCTGTTTATGACGGATGCCGGCATTGGGCTGGAAATACCGGTTTTGGGATTCTGCACAGAAAGGGTTTGCAAACCGCTGAATCCACACGTGAGTTTAACTCTGTCAGTTGAATGCACACATTGACAACCATTCAGTTAGATAGCTCGGTTTTGGTTTTAGAAGCAGATATTTCTCTGTACAGCCTATGGTCCAATTCACTCGGGAATATCACAACGCAGCTCCTAGAAGAAACGTGTTTCTGACGCGCTGAATCTCAACATAGATTCAACTCTCTTAGGTGAACGAAGTTAGAGCAGAGGAGTTTCAAGGAAACGTTTTCCTGAGTTTTAGACGAAGTTTCCTTCTGTTTAGTACCGATGCCGGCATTGGGCTAGAAATACCGGTTTTGGGATTCTGCACAGAAAGGGTTTGCAAACCGCTGAATCCACACGTGAGTTTAACTCTGTCAGTTGAATGCACACATTGACAAAAATTCAGTTTGATAGCTCCGTTTTGGTTTTAGAAGCAGATATTTCTCTGTACAGCCTATGGTCCCATTCACTCGGGAATATCCCAACGCAGCTCCTAGAAGAAACGTGTTTCTGACTCGCTGAATCTCAACATAGATTCAACTCTCTTAGGTGAACGAATGCACAGCAGAGCAGTTACAAGGAAACGTTTCTCCTGAGTTTTACACGAAGTTTCCTGCTGTTTAGTACGTATGCCGGCATTGGGCTGGAAATACCGGTTTTTGGATTGTGCACAGAAAGGGTTTGCAAACCGCTGAATCCACACGTGAGTTTAACTCTGTCAGTTGAATGCACACATTGACAACCATCCAGTTAGATAGCTCCGTTTTGGTTTTAGAAGCAGATATTTCTCTGTACAGCCTATGGTCCCATTCACTCGGGAATATCCCAACGCAGCTCCTAGAAGAAACGTGTTTCTGACTCGCTGATTCTCAACATAGATTCAACTCTCTTAGGTAAACGAACGCACAGCAGAGCAGTTTCATGGAAACGTTTCTCCTGAGTTTTAGACGAAGTTTCCTGCTGTTTAGTACGTATGCTGGCATTGGGCTGGAAATACCGGTTTTGGGATTCTGCACAGAAAGGGTTTGCAAACCGCTGAATCCACACGTGAGTTTACCTCTGTCAGTTGAATGCACACATTGACAACAATTCAGTGTGATAGCACCCTTTTGGTTTTAGAAGCAGATATTTCTCTGTAAAGCCTATGGTCCCATTCACTCCGGAATATCCCAACGCAGCTCCTAGAAGAAACGTGTTTCTGACTCGCTGAATCTCAACATAGATTCAACTCTCTTAGGTGAACGAATGCACAGCAGAGCAGTTTCAAGGAAACTTTTCTCCTGAGTTTTAGACCAAGTTTCCTGCTGTTTAGTACGTATGCCGGCATTGGGCTGAAAATACCGGTTTGGGATTCTGCACAGAAAGGGTTTGCAAACCGCTGAATCCACACGTGAGTTTAAATCTGTCAGTTGAATGCACACATTGACAACCATTCAGTTAGATAGCTCCGTTTTGGTTTTAGAAGCAGATATTTCTCTGTACACCCTATGGTCCCATTCACTCGGGAATATCCCAACGCAGCTCCTAGAAGAAACGTGTTTCTGACTCGCTGAATCTCAACATAGATGCAACTCTCTTAGGTGAACGAACGCACAGCAGAGCAGTTTCAAGGAAACGTTTCTCCTGAGTTTTAGACGAAGTTTCCTGCTGTTTATGACGGATGCCGGCATTGGGCTGGAAATACCGGTTTTGGGATTCTGCACAGAAAGGGTTTGCAAACCGCTGAATCCACACGTGAGTTTAACTCTGTCAGTTGAATGCACACATTGACAACCATTCAGTTAGATAGCTCGGTTTTGGTTTTAGAAGCAGATATTTCTCTGTACAGCCTATGGTCCAATTCACTCGGGAATATCACAACGCAGCTCCTAGAAGAAACGTGTTTCTGACGCGCTGAATCTCAACATAGATTCAACTCTCTTAGGTGAACGAAGGCAGAGCAGAGGAGTTTCAAGGAAACGTTTTCCTGAGTTTTAGACGAAGTTTCCTTCTGTTTAGTACCGATGCCGGCATTGGGCTAGAAATACCGGTTTTGGGATTCTGCACAGAAAGGGTTTGCAAACCGCTGAATCCACACGTGAGTTTAACTCTGTCAGTTGAATGCACACATTGACAAAAATTCAGTTTGATAGCTCCGTTTTGGTTTTAGAAGCAGATATTTCTCTGTACAGCCTATGGTCCCATTCACTCGGGAATATCCCAACGCAGCTCCTAGAAGAAACGTGTTTCTGACTCGCTGAATCTCAACATAGATTCAACTCTCTTAGGTGAACGAATGCACAGCAGAGCAGTTACAAGGAAACGTTTCTCCTGAGTTTTAGACGAAGTTTCCTGCTGTTTAGTACGTATGCCGGCATTGGGCTGGAAATACCGGTTTTTGGATTGTGCACAGAAAGGGTTTGCAAACCGCCTGAATCCACACGTGAGTTTAACTCTGTCAGTTGAATGCACACATTGACAACCATCCAGTTAGATAGCTCCGTTTTGGTTTTAGAAGCAGATATTTCTCTGTACAGCCTATGGTCCCATTCACTCGGGAATATCCCAACGCAGCTCCTAGAAGAAACGTGTTTCTGACTCGCTGATTCTCAACATAGATTCAACTCTCTTAGGTAAACGAACGCACAGCAGAGCAGTTTCATGGAAACGTTTCTCCTGAGTTTTAGACGAAGTTTCCTGCTGTTTAGTACGTATGCTGGCATTGGGCTGGAAATACCGGTTTTGGGATTCTGCACAGAAAGGGTTTGCAAACCGCTGAATCCACACGTGAGTTTACCTCTGTCAGTTGAATGCACACATTGACAACCATTCAGTTTGATAGCACCCTTTTGGTTTTAGAAGCAGGTATTTCTCTGTAAAGCCTATGGTCCCATTCACTCGGGAATATCCCAACGCAGCTCCTAGAAGAAACGTGTTTCTGACTCGCTGAATCTCAACATAGATTCAACTCTCTTAGGTGAACGAATGCACAGCAGAGCAGTTTCAAGGAAACTTTTCTCCTGAGTTTTAGACCAAGTTTCCTGCTGTTTAGTACGTATGCCGGCATTGGGCTGAAAATACCGGTTTGGGATTCTGCACAGAAAGGGTTTGCAAACCGCTGAATCCACACGTGAGTTTAACTCTGTCAGTTGAATGCACACATTGACAACCATTCAGTTAGATAGCTCCGTTTTGGTTTTAGAAGCAGATATTTCTCTGTACACCCTATGGTCCCATTCACTCGGGAATATCCCAACGCAGCTCCTAGAAGAAACGTGTTTCTGACTCGCTGAATCTCAACATAGATGCAACTCTCTTAGGTGAACGAACGCACAGCAGAGCAGTTTCAAGGAAACGTTTCTCCTGAGTTTTAGACGAAGTTTCCTGCTGTTTATGACGGATGCCGGAATTGGGCTGGAAATACCGGTTTTGGGATTCTGCACAGAAAGGGTTTGCAAACCGCTGAATCCACACGTGAGTTTAACTCTGTCAGTTGAATGCACACATTGACAACCATTCAGTTAGATAGCTCGGTTTTGGTTTTAGAAGCAGATATTTCTCTGTACAGCCTATGGTCCAATTCACTCGGGAATATCACAACGCAGCTCCTAGAAGAAACGTGTTTCTGACGCGCTGAATATCAACATAGATTCAACTCTCTTAGGTGAACGAAGGCAGAGCAGAGGAGTTTCAAGGAAACGTTTTCCTGAGTTTTAGACGAAGTTTCCTTCTGTTTAGTACCGATGCCGGCATTGGGCTAGAAATACCGGTTTTGGGATTCTGCACAGAAAGGGTTTGCAAACCGCTGAATCCACACGTGAGTTTAACTCTGTCAGTTGAATGCACACATTGACAAAAATTCAGTTTGATAGCTCCGTTTTGGTTTTAGAAGCAGATATTTCTCTGTACAGCCTATGGTCCCATTCACTCGGGAATATCCCAACGCAGCTCCTAGAAGAAACGTGTTTCTGACTCGCTGAATCTCAACATAGATTCAACTCTCTTAGGTGAACGAATGCACAGCAGAGCAGTTACAAGGAAACGTTTCTCCTGAGTTTTAGACGAAGTTTCCTGCTGTTTAGTACGTATGCCGGCATTGGGCTGGAAATACCGGTTTTTGGATTGTGCATAGAAGGGGTTTGCAAACCGCTGAATCCACAAGTGAGTTTAACTCTGTCAGTTGAATGCACACATTGACAACCATTCAGTTAGATAGCACCCTTTTGGTTTTAGGAGCAGATATTTCTCTGTACAGCCTATGGTCCCATTCACTCGGGAATATCCGAACGCAGCTCCTAGAAGAAACGTGTTTCTGACTCGCTGAATCTCAACATAGATTCAACTCTCTTAGGTGAACGAACGCACAGCTGAGCAGTTTCAAGGAAATGTTTCTCCTGAGTTTTAGACGAAATTTCCTGCTGTTTAGTACGTATGCCGGCATTGGGCTGGAAATACCGGTTTTGGGATTCTGCACAGAAAGGTTTTGCAAACCGCTGAATCCAAACGTGAGTTTAACTCTGTCAGTTGAATGCACACATTGACAACCATTCAGTTAGATAGCACCCTTTTGGTTTTAGGAGCAGATATTTCTCTGTACAGCCTATGGTCCCATTCACTCGGGAATATCCCAACGCAGCTCCTTGAAGAAACGTGTTTCTGACTCGGTGAATCTCAACATAGATTCAACTCTCTTAGTTGAACGAACGCACAGCAGAGCAGTTTCAAGGAAACGTTTCTCCTGAGTTTTAGACGAAGTTTCCTGCTGTATAGTACGTATGCCGGTATTGGGCTGGAAATACCGGTTTTCTGATTCTGCACAGAAAGGGTTTGCAAACCGCTGAATCCACAGGTGAGTTTAACTCTGTCAGTTGAATGCACACATTGACAACCATTCAGTTAGATAGCTCCGTTTTGGTTTTAGAAGCAGATATTTCTCTGTACAGCCTATGGTCCCATTCACTCGGGAATATCCCAACGCAGCTCCTAGAAGAAACGTGTTTCTGACTCGCTGAATGTCAACATAGATTCAACTCTCTTAGGTGAACGAACGCACAGCAGAGCAGTTTCAAGGAAACGTTTCTCCTGAGTTTTAGACGAAGTTTCCTGCTGTTTAGTACGTATGCCGGCATTGGGCTGGAAATACCGGTTTTGGGATTCTGCACAGAAAGGGTTTGCAAACCGCTGAATCCACACGTGAGTTTAACTTTGTCAGTTGAATGCACACATTGACAACCATCCAGTTAGATAGCTCCGTTTTGGTTTTAGAAGCAGATATTTCTCTGTACAACCTATGGTCCCATTCACTCGGGAATATCCCAACGCAGCTCCTAGAAGAAACGTGTTTCTGACTCGCTGAATCTCAACATAGATTCAACTCTCTTAGGTGAACGAACGCACAGCAGAGCAGTTTCAAGGGAACGTTTCTCCTGAGTTTTAGACGAAGTTTCCTGCTGTTTAGTACGGATGCCGGCATTGGGCTGGAAATACCGGTTTTTGGATTATGCACAGAAAGGGTTTGCAAACCGCTGAATCCACACGTGAGTTTAACTCTGTCAGTTGAATGCACACATTGACAACCATTCAGTTAGATAGCTCCGTTTTGGTTTTAGAAGCAGATATTTCTCTGTACAGGCTATGGTCCCATTCACTCGGAAATATCACAACGCAGCTCCTAGAAGAAACGTGTTTCTTACTCGCTGAATCTCAACATAGATTCAACTCTCTTAGGTGAACGATCGCACAGCAGAGCAGTTTCAAGGAAACGTTTCTCCTGAGTTTTAGACGAAGTTTCCTGCTGTTTAGTACGGATGCCGGCATTGAGCTGGAAATCCTGGCTTTGGGATTCTGCACAGAAAGGGTTTGCTAACCGCTGAATCCACACGTGAGTTTAACTCTGTTACTTGAATGCACGCATTGACAACCATTCAGTTAGATAGCACAGTTTTGGTTTTAGAAGCACGTATTTCTCTGTACAGCCTATGGTCCCATTCACTCGAGAATATCCCAACGCAGCTCCTAGAAGAAACGTCTTTCTGACTCGCTGAATCTCAACATAGATTCAACTCTCTTAGGTGAACGAACGCACAGCAGAGCAGTTTCAAGGAAACGTTTCTCCTGAGTTTTAGACGAAGTTTCCTGCTGTTTAGTACGGATGCCGGCATTCGGCTGGAAGTACCGGTTTTGGGATTCTTCACAGAAAGGGTTTGCAAACCGCTGAATCCACACGTGAGTTTAACTCTGTCAGTTGAATGCACACATTGACAATCATCCAGTTAGATAGCTCCGTTTGGGTTTTAGAAGCAGATATTTCTCTGTACAGCCAATGGTCCCATTCACTCGGGAATATCCCAACGCAGCTCCTATAAGAAACGTGTTTCTTACTCGCTGAATCTCAACATAGATTCAACTCTCTTAGGTGAACGAACGCACAGCAGAGCAGTTTCAAGGAAACGTTTCTCCTGAGTTTTAGACGAAGTTTCCTTCTGTTTAGTACGTATGCCGGCATTGGGCTGGAAATACCGGTTTTGGGATTCTGCACAGAAAGGGTTTGCAAACCGCTGAATCCACACGTGAGTTTAACTCTGTCAGTTGAATGCACACATTGACAACCATTCAGTTTGATAGCACCCTTTTGGTATTAGAAGCAGATATTTCTCTGTACAGCCTATGATCCCATTCACTCGGGAATATACCAACGCAGCTCCTAGAAGAAACTTGTTTCTGACTCGCTGAATCTCAACATAGATTCAACTCTTTTAGGTGAACGAACGCACAGCAGAGCAGTTTCAAGGGAACGTTTCTCCTGAGTTTTAGACGAAGTTTCCTGCTGTTTAGTACGGATGCCGGCATTGGGCTTAAAATACCGGTTTTGGGATTCTGCACAGATAGGGTTTGCAAACCGCTGAATCCACACGTGAGTTTAAGTCTGTCAGTTGAATGCACACATTGACAACCATTCAGTTAGATAGCTCCCTTTTGGTTTTAGAAGCACATATTTCTCTGTACAGCCTATGGTCCCATTCACTCGGTAATATCCCAACGCAGCTCCTAGAAGAAACGTGTTTCTGACTTGCTGAATCTCAACATAGAAGCAACTCTCTTAGGTGAACGAACGCACAGCAGAGCAGTTTCAAGGAGACGATTCTCCTAAGTTTTAGACGAAGTTTCCTGCTGTTTAGTACGTATGCCGGCATTGGGCTGGAAATACCGGTTTTGGGATTCTGCACAGAAAGGGTTTGCAAACCGCTGAATCCACAAGTGAGTTTAACTCTGTCAGTTGAATGCACACATTGACAACCATTCAGTTTGATAGCACCCTTTTGGTTTTAGAAGCAGATGTTTCTCTATACAGCCTATGGTCCCATTCACTCGGGAATATCCCAACGCAGCTCCTAGAAGAAACGTGTTTCTGACTCGCTGAATCTCAACATAGATTCAACTCTCTTACGTGAACGAACGCACAGCAGAGCAGGTTCAAGGAAACGTTTCTCCTGAGTTTTAGACGAAGTTTCCTGCTGTTTAGTATGGATGCCGGCATTGGGCTGGAAATACCGGTTTTGGGATTCTGCACAGAAAGGTTTTGCAAACCGCTGAATCCACACGTGAGTTTAACTCTGTCAGTTGAATGCACACATTGACAAGCATTCAGTTAGATAGGACCCTTTTGGTTTTAGAAGCAGATATTTCTCTGTACCGCCTGTGGTACCATTCACTCGAGAATATCCCATCGCAGCTCCTGGAAGAAACGTGTTTCTGACTCGCTGAATCTCAACATAAATTCAACTCTCTTAGGTGAACGAACTCACAGCAGAGCAGTTTCAAGGAAACGTTTCTCCTGAGTTTTAGACGAAGTTTCCTGCTGTTTAGTACGGATGCCGGCATTCGGCTGGAAGTACCGGTTTTGGGATTCTTCACAGAAAGGGTTTGCAAACCGCTGAATCCACACGTGAGTTTAACTCTGTCAGTTGAATGCACACATTGACAATCATCCAGTTAGATAGCTCCGTTTGGGTTTTAGAAGCAGATATTTCTCTGTACAGCCAATGGTCCCATTCACTCGGGAATATCCCAACGCAGCTCCTATAAGAAACGTGTTTCTGACTCGCTGAATCTCAACATAGATTCAACTCTCTTAGGTGAACGAACGCACAGCAGAGCAGTTTCAAGGAAACGTTTCTCCTGAGTTTTAGACGAAGTTTCCTTCTGTTTAGTACGTATGCCGGCATTGGGCTGGAAATACCGGTTTTGGGATTCTGCACAGAAAGGGTTTGCAAACCGCTGAATCCACACGTGAGTTTAACTCTGTCAGTTGAATGCACACATTGACAACCATTCAGTTTGATAGCACCCTTTTGGTATTAGAAGCAGATATTTCTCTGTACAGCCTATGATCCCATTCACTCGGGAATATACCAACGCAGCTCCTAGAAGAAACTTGTTTCTGACTCGCTGAATCTCAACATAGATTCAACTCTTTTAGGTGAACGAACGCACAGCAGAGCAGTTTCAAGGGAACGTTTCTCCTGAGTTTTAGACGAAGTTTCCTGCTGTTTAGTACGGATGCCGGCATTGGGCTGGAAATACCGGTTTTGGGATTCTGCACAGATAGGGTTTGCAAACCGCTGAATCCACACGTGAGTTTAAGTCTGTCAGTTGAATGCACACATTGACAACCATTCAGTTAGATAGCTCCCTTTTGGTTTTAGAAGCACATATTTCTCTGTACAGCCTATGGTCCCATTCACTCGGTAATATCCCAACGCAGCTCCTAGAAGAAACGTGTTTCTGACTTGCTGAATCTCAACATAGAAGCAACTCTCTTAGGTGAACGAACGCACAGCAGAGCAGTTTCAAGGAGACGATTCTCCTAAGTTTTAGACGAAATTTCCTGCTGTTTAGTACGTATGCCGGCATTGGGCTGGAAATACCGGTTTTGGGATTCTGCACAGAAAGGGTTTGCAAACCGCTGAATCCACAAGTGAGTTTAACTCTGTCAGTTGAATGCACACATTGACAACCATTCAGTTTGATAGCACCCTTTTGGTTTTAGAAGCAGATATTTCTCTATACAGCCTATGGTCCCATTCACTCGGGAATATCCCAACGCAGCTCCTAGAAGAAACGTGTTTCTGACTCGCTGAATCTCAACATAGATTCAACTCTCTTACGTGAACGAACGCACAGCAGAGCAGGTTCAAGGAAACGTTTCTCCTGAGTTTTAGACGAAGTTTCCTGCTGTTTAGTACGGATGCCGGCATTGGGCTTAAAATACCGGTTTTGGGATTCTGCACAGATAGGGTTTGCAAACCGCTGAATCCACACGTGAGTTTAAGTCTGTCAGTTGAATGCACACATTGACAACCATTCAGTTAGATAGCTCCCTTTTGGTTTTAGAAGCACATATTTCTCTGTACAGCCTATGGTCCCATTCACTCGGTAATATCCCAACGCAGCTCCTAGAAGAAACGTGTTTCTGACTTGCTGAATCTCAACATAGAAGCAACTCTCTTAGGTGAACGAACGCACAGCAGAGCAGTTTCAAGGAGACGATTCTCCTAAGTTTTAGACGAAGTTTCCTGCTGTTTAGTACGTATGCCGGCATTGGGCTGGAAATACCGGTTTTGGGATTCTGCACAGAAAGGGTTTGCAAACCGCTGAATCCACAAGTGAGTTTAACTCTGTCAGTTGAATGCACACATTGACAACCATTCAGTTTGATAGCACCCTTTTGGTTTTAGAAGCAGATGTTTCTCTATACAGCCTATGGTCCCATTCACTCGGGAATATCCCAACGCAGCTCCTAGAAGAAACGTGTTTCTGACTCGCTGAATCTCAACATAGATTCAACTCTCTTACGTGAACGAACGCACAGCAGAGCAGGTTCAAGGAAACGTTTCTCCTGAGTTTTAGACGAAGTTTCCTGCTGTTTAGTATGGATGCCGGCATTGGGCTGGAAATACCGGTTTTGGGATTCTGCACAGAAAGGTTTTGCAAACCGCTGAATCCACACGTGAGTTTAACTCTGTCAGTTGAATGCACACATTGACAAGCATTCAGTTAGATAGGACCCTTTTGGTTTTAGAAGCAGATATTTCTCTGTACCGCCTGTGGTACCATTCACTCGAGAATATCCCATCGCAGCTCCTGGAAGAAACGTGTTTCTGACTCGCTGAATCTCAACATAAATTCAACTCTCTTAGGTGAACGAACTCACAGCAGAGCAGTTTCAAGGAAACGTTTCTCCTGAGTTTTAGACGAAGTTTCCTGCTGTTTAGTACGGATGCCGGCATTCGGCTGGAAGTACCGGTTTTGGGATTCTTCACAGAAAGGGTTTGCAAACCGCTGAATCCACACGTGAGTTTAACTCTGTCAGTTGAATGCACACATTGACAATCATCCAGTTAGATAGCTCCGTTTGGGTTTTAGAAGCAGATATTTCTCTGTACAGCCAATGGTCCCATTCACTCGGGAATATCCCAACGCAGCTCCTATAAGAAACGTGTTTCTGACTCGCTGAATCTCAACATAGATTCAACTCTCTTAGGTGAACGAACGCACAGCAGAGCAGTTTCAAGGAAACGTTTCTCCTGAGTTTTAGACGAAGTTTCCTTCTGTTTAGTACGTATGCCGGCATTGGGCTGGAAATACCGGTTTTGGGATTCTGCACAGAAAGGGTTTGCAAACCGCTGAATCCACACGTGAGTTTAACTCTGTCAGTTGAATGCACACATTGACAACCATTCAGTTTGATAGCACCCTTTTGGTATTAGAAGCAGATATTTCTCTGTACAGCCTATGATCCCATTCACTCGGGAATATACCAACGCAGCTCCTAGAAGAAACTTGTTTCTGACTCGCTGAATCTCAACATAGATTCAACTCTTTTAGGTGAACGAACGCACAGCAGAGCAGTTTCAAGGGAACGTTTCTCCTGAGTTTTAGACGAAGTTTCCTGCTGTTTAGTACGGATGCCGGCATTGGGCTGGAAATACCGGTTTTGGGATTCTGCACAGATAGGGTTTGCAAACCGCTGAATCCACACGTGAGTTTAAGTCTGTCAGTTGAATGCACACATTGACAACCATTCAGTTAGATAGCTCCCTTTTGGTTTTAGAAGCACATATTTCTCTGTACAGCCTATGGTCCCATTCACTCGGTAATATCCCAACGCAGCTCCTAGAAGAAACGTGTTTCTGACTTGCTGAATCTCAACATAGAAGCAACTCTCTTAGGTGAACGAACGCACAGCAGAGCAGTTTCAAGGAGACGATTCTCCTAAGTTTTAGACGAAATTTCCTGCTGTTTAGTACGTATGCCGGCATTGGGCTGGAAATACCGGTTTTGGGATTCTGCACAGAAAGGGTTTGCAAACCGCTGAATCCACAAGTGAGTTTAACTCTGTCAGTTGAATGCACACATTGACAACCATTCAGTTTGATAGCACCCTTTTGGTTTTAGAAGCAGATATTTCTCTATACAGCCTATGGTCCCATTCACTCGGGAATATCCCAACGCAGCTCCTAGAAGAAACGTGTTTCTGACTCGCTGAATCTCAACATAGATTCAACTCTCTTACGTGAACGAACGCACAGCAGAGCAGGTTCAAGGAAACGTTTCTCCTGAGTTTTAGACGAAGTTTCCTGCTGTTTAGTATGGATGCCGGCATTGGGCTGGAAATACCGGTTTTGGGATTCTGCACAGAAAGGGTTTGCAAACCGCTGAATCCACACGTGAGTTTAACTCTGTCAGTTGAATGCACACATTGACAAGCATTCAGTTAGATAGGACCCTTTTGGTTTTAGAAGCAGATATTTCTCTGTACCGCCTGTGGTACCATTCACTCGAGAATATCCCATCGCAGCTCCTGGAAGAAACGTGTTTCTGACTCGCTGAATCTCAACATAAATTCAACTCTCTTAGGGGAACAAACGCACAGCAGAGCAGTTTCAAGGAAACGTTTCTCCTGAGTTTTAGACGAAGTTTCCTGCTGTTTAGTACGGATGCCGGCATTGGGCTGGAAATACCGGTTTTGGGATTCTGCACAGAAAGGGTTTTCAAACCGCTGAATCCAAACGTGAGTTTAACTCTGTCAGTTGAATGCACACATTGACAACCATTCAGTTAGATAGCACCCTTTTGGTTTTAGGAGCAGATATTTCTCTGTACAGCCTATGGTCCCTTTCACTCGGGAATATCCCAACGCAGCTCCTAGAAGAAACGTGTTTCTGACTCGCTGAATCTCAACGTAGATTCAACTCTTTTAGGTGAACGAACGCACAGCTGAGCAGTTTCAAGGAAAATTTCTCCTGAGTTTTAGACGAAGTTTCCTGCTGTTTAGTACGTATGCCGGCATTGGGCTGGAAATACCGGTTTTCTGATTCTGCACAGAAAGGGTTTGCAAACCGCTGAATCCACAGGTGAGTTTAACTCTGTCAGTTGAATGCACACATTGACAACCATTCAGTTAGATAGCTCCGTTTTGGTTTTAGAAGCAGATATTTCTCTGTACAGCCTATGGTCCCATTCACTCGGGAATATCCCAACGCAGCTCCTAGAAGAAACGTGTTTCTGACTCGCTGAATGTCAACATAGATTCAACTCTCTTAGGTCAACGAACGCACAGCAGAGCAGTTTCAAGGAAACGTTTCTCCTGAGTTTTAGACGAAGTTTCCTGCTGTTTAGTACGTATGCCGGCATTGGGCTGGAAATACCGGTTTTGGGATTCTGCACAGAAAGGGTTTGCAAACCGCTGAATCCACACGTGAGTTTAACTTTGTCAGTTGAATGAACACATTGACAACCATCCAGTTAGATAGCTCCGTTTTGGTTTTAGAAGCAGATATTTCTCTGTACAACCTATGGTCCCATTCACTCGGGAATATCCCAACGCAGCTCCTAGAAGAAACGTGTTTCTGACTCGCTGAATCTCAACATAGATTCAACTCTCTTAGGTGAACGAACGCACAGCAGAGCAGTTTCAAGGGAACGTTTCTCCTGAGTTTTAGACGAAGGTTCCTGCTGTTTAGTACGGATGCCGGCATTGGGCTGGAAATACCGGTTTTTGGATTATGCACAGAAAGGGTTTGCAAACCGCTGAATCCACACGTGAGTTTAACTCTGTCAGTTGAATGAACACATTGACAACCATTCAGTTAGATAGCTCCGTTTTGGTTTTAGAAGCAGATATTTCTCTGTACAGCCTATGGTCCCATTCACTCGGGAATATCCCAACGCAGCTCCTAGAAGAAACGTGTTTCTGACTCGCTGAATCTCAACATAGATTCAACTCTCTTAGGTGAACGAACGCACAGCAGAGCAGTTTCAAGGACACGTTTCTCCTGAGTTTTAGACGAAGTTTCCTGCTGTTTAGTACGTATGCCGGCATTGGGCTGGAAATACCGGTTTTGGGGTTCTACACAGAAAGGGTTTGCAAACTGCTGAATCCAAACGTGAGTTTAACTCTGTCAGTTGAATGCACACATTGACAAAAACTCAGTTTGATAGCTCCGTTTTGGTTTTAGAAGCAGATATTTCTCTGTACAGCCTATGGTCCCATTCACTCGGGAATATCCCAACGCAGCTCCTAGAAGAAACGTGTTTCTGACTCGCTGAATCTCAACATAGATTCAACTCTCTTAGGTGAACGAACGCACAGCTGAGCAGTTTCAAGGAAAATTTCTCCTGAGTTTTAGACGAAGTTTCCTGCTGTTTAGTACGTATGCCGGGATTGGGCTGGAAATACCGGTTTTGGGATTCTGCACAGAAACGGTTTGCAAACCGCTGAATCCACACGTGAGTTTACCTCTGTCAGTTGAATGCACACATTGACAACCATTCAGTTAGATAGCTCCGTTTTGGTTTTAGAAGCAGATATTTCTCTGTACAGGCTATGGTCCCATTCACTCGGAAATATCACAACGCAGCTCCTAGAAGAAACGTGTTTCTGACTCGCTGAATCTCAACATAGATTCAACTCTCTTAGGTGAACGATCGCACAGCAGAGCAGTTTCAAGGAAACGTTTCTCCTGAGTTTTAGACGAAGTTTCCTGCTGTTTAGTACGGATGCCGGCATTGAGCTGGAAATACCGGCTTTGGGATTCTGCACAGAAAGGGTTTGCTAACCGCTGAATCCACACGTGAGTTTAACTCTGTTACTTGAATGCATGCATTGACAACCATTCAGTTAGATAGCACAGTTTTGGTTTTAGAAGCACGTATTTCTCTGTACAGCCTATGGTCCCATTCACTCGAGAATATCCCAACGCAGCTCCTAGAAGAAACGTGTTTCTGACTCGCTGAATCTCAACATAGATTCAACTCTCTTAGGTGAACGAACGCACAGCAGAGCAGTTTCAAGGAAACGTTTTTCCTGAGTTTTAGACGAAGTTTCCTGCTGTTTAGTACGGATGCCGGCATTGGGCTGGAAATACCGGTTTTGGGATTCTGCACAGAAAGGGTTTGCAAACACCTGAATCCACACGTGAGTTTAACTCTGTCAGTTGAATGCACACATTGACAACCATTCAGTTAGATAGCTCCCTTTTGGTTTTAGAAGCACATATTTCTCTGTACAGCCTATGGTCCCATTAACTCGGTAATATCCCAACGCACCTCCTAGAAGAAACGTGTTTCTGACTCGCTGAATCTCAACATAGATTCAAATCTCTTACCTGAACGAACGCACAGCAGAGCAGGTTCAAGGAAACGTTTCTCCTGAGTTTTAGACGAAGTTTCCTGCTGTTTAGTATGGATGCCGGCATTGGGCTGGAAATACCGGTTTTGGGATTCTGCACAGAGAGGGTTTGCAAACCGCTGAATCCACACGTGAGTTTAACTCTGTCAGTTGAATGCACACATTGACAACCATTCAGTTAGATAGCTCCGTTTTGGTTTTAGAAGCAGATATTTCTCTTTATAGCCTATGGTCCCATTCACTTGGGAATATCCCAACGCAGCTCCTAGAAGAAACGTGTTTCTGACTCGCTGAATCTCAACATAGATTCACCTCCCTTAGGTGACCGAATGGACAGCAGAGCAGTTTCAAGGAATCGTTTCTCCTGAGTTTTAGACGAAGTTTCCTGCTGTTTAGTACGGATGCCGGCATTGGGCTGGAAATACCGGTTTTCGGATTCTGCACTGAAAAGGTTTCCAACCCGCTGAATCCACACGTGAGTTTAACTCTGTCAGTTGAATGCACACATTGACAACCATTCAGTTAGATAGGACCCTTTTGGTTTTAGAAGCAGATATTTCTCTGCACAGCCTGTTGTCCCACTCACTCGGGAATATCCCAACGCAGCTCCTAGAAGAAACGTGTTTCTGACTCGCTGAATCTCAACATAGATTCAACTCTCTTAGGTAAACGAACGCACAGCAGAGCAGTTTCATGGAAACGTTTCTCCTGAGTTTTAGACGAAGTTTCCTGCTGTTTAGTACGGATGCCGGCATTGGGCTGGAAATACCGGTTTTGGGATTCTGCACAGAAAGGGTTTGCAAACCGCTGAATCCACAAGTGAGTTTAACTCTGTCAGTTGAATGCACACATTGACAACCATTCAGTTAGATAGCACCCTTTTGGTTTTAGGAGCAGATATTTCTCTGTACAGCCTATGGTCCCATTCACTCGGGAATATCCGAACGCAGCTCCTAGAAGAAACGTGTTTCTGACTCGCTGAATCTCAACATAGATTCAACTCTCTTAGGTGAACGAACGCACAGCTGAGCAGTTTCAAGGAAATGTTTCTCCTGAGTTTTAGACGAAATTTCCTGCTGTTTAGTACGTATGCTGGCATTGGGCTGGAAATACCGGTTTTGGGATTCTGCACAGAAAGGGTTTGCAAACCGCTGAATCCAAACGTGAGTTTAACTCTGTCAGTTGAATGCACACATTGACAACCATTCAGTTAGATAGCACCCTTTTGGTTTTAGGAGCAGATATTTCTCTGTACAGCCTATGGTCCCATTCACTCGGGAATATCCCAACGCAGCTCCTTGAAGAAACGTGTTTCTGACTCGGTGAATCTCAACATAGATTCAACTCTCTTAGTTGAACGAACGCACAGCAGAGCAGTTTCAAGGAAACGTTTCTCCTGAGTTTTAGACGAAGTTTCCTGCTGTTTAGTACGTATGCCGGCATTGGGCTGGAAATACCGGTTTTCTGATTCTGCACAGAAAGGGTTTGCAAACCGCTGAATCCACAGGTGAGTTTAACTCTGTCAGTTGAATGCACACATTGACAACCATTCAGTTAGATAGCTCCGTTTTGGTTTTAGAAGTAGATATTTCTCTGTACAGCCTATGGTCCCATTCACTCGGGAATATCCCAACGCAGCTCCTAGAAGAAACGTGTTTCTGACTCGCTGAATGTCAACATAGATTCAACTCTCTTAGGTGAACGAACGCACAGCAGAGCAGTTTCAAGGAAACGTTTCTCCTGAGTTTTAGACGAAGTTTCCTGCTGTTTAGTGCGTATGCCGGCATTGGGCTGGAAATACCGGTTTTGGGATTCTGCACAGAAAGGGTTTGCAAACCGCTGAATCCACACGTGAGTTTAACTCTGTCAGTTGAATGCACACATTGACAATCATCCAGTTAGATAGCTCCGTTTGGGTTTTAGAAGCAGATATTTCTCTGTACAGCCAATGGTCCCATTCACTCGGGAATATCCCAACGCAGCTCCTATAAGAAACGTGTTTCTGACTCGCTGAATCTCAACATAGATTCAACTCTCTTAGGTGAACGAACGCACAGCAGAGCAGTTTCAAGGAAACGTTTCTCCTGAGTTTTAGACGAAGTTTCCTTCTGTTTAGTACGTATGCCGGCATTGGGCTGGAAATACCGGTTTTGGGATTCTGCACAGAAAAGGTTTGCAAACCGCTGAATCCACACGTGAGTTTAACTCTGTCAGTTGAATGCCCACATTGACAACCATTCAGTTTGATAGCACCCTTTTGGTATTAGAAGCAGATATTTCTCTGTACAGCCTATGATCCCATTCACTCGGGAATATACCAACGCAGCTCCTAGAAGAAACTTGTTTCTGACTCGCTGAATCTCAACATAGATTCAACTCTTTTAGGTGAACGAACGCACAGCAGAGTAGATTCAAGGAAACGTTTCTGCTGAGCTTTAGACGAAGTTTCCTGCTGTTTAGTACGGATGCCGGCATTGGGCTGGAAATACCGGTTTTGGGATTCTGCACAGAAAGGGTTTGCAAACCGCTGAATCCACACGTGAGTTTAACTCTGTCAGTTGAATGCACACATTGACAACAATTCAGTTAGATAGCTCCCTTTTGGATTTAGAAGCACATATTTCTCTGTACAGCCTATGGTCCCATTCACTCGGTAATATCCCAACGCAGCTCCTAGAAGAAACGTATTTCTGACTTGCTGAATCTCAACATAGAAGCAACTCTCTTAGGTGAACGAACGCACAGCAGAGCAGTTTCAAGGAGACGTTTCTCCTAAGTTTTAGACGAAGTTTCCTGCTGTTTAGTACGTATGCCGGCATTGGGCTGGAAATACCGGTTTTGGGATTCTGCACAGAAAGGGTTTGCAAACCGCTGAATCCACAAGTGAGTTTAACTCTGTCAGTTGAATGCACACATTGACAACCATTCAATTTGATAGCACCCTTTTGGTTTTAGAAGCAGATATTTCTCTATACAGCCTATGGTCCCATTCACTCGGGAATATCCCAACGCAGCTCCTAGAAGAAACGTGTTTCTGACTCGCTGAATCTCAACATAGATTCAACTCTCTTACGTGAACGAACGCACAGCAGAGCAGGTTCAAGGAAACGTTTCTCCTGAGTTTTAGACGAAGTTTCCTGCTGTTTAGTATGGATGCCGGCATTGGGCTGGAAATACCGGTTTTGGGATTCTGCACAGAAAGGGTTTGCAAACCGCTGAATCCACACGTGAGTTTAACTCTCTCAGTTGAATGCACACATTGACAAGCATTCAGTTAGATAGGACCCTTTTGGTTTTAGAAGCAGATATTTCTCTGTACCGCCTGTGGTACCATTCACTCGAGAATATCCCATCGCAGCTCCTGGAAGAAACGTGTTTCTGACTCGCTGAATCTCAACATAAATTCAACTCTCTTAGGGGAACAAACGCACAGCAGAGCAGTTTCAAGGAAACGTTTCTCCTGAGTTTTAGACGAAGTTTCCTGCTGTTTAGTACGGATGCCGGCATTGGGCTGGAAATACCGGTTTTGGGATTCTGCACAGAAAGGGTTTTCAAACCGCTGAATCCAAACGTGAGTTTAACTCTGTCAGTTGAATGCACACATTGACAACCATTCAGTTAGATAGCACCCTTTTGGTTTTAGGAGCAGACATTTCTCTGTACAGCCTATGGTCCCTTTCACTCGGGAATATCCCAACGCAGCTCCTAGAAGAAACGTGTTTCTGACTCGCTGAATCTCAACGTAGATTCAACTCTTTTAGGTGAACGAACGCACAGCAGAGCAGTTTCAAGGAAACGTTTCTGCTGAGTTTTAGACGAAGTTTCCTGCTGTATAGTACGTATGCCGGCATAGGGCTGGAAGTACCGGTTTTTGGATTCTGCACAGAAAGGGTTTCCAAACCGCTGAAACCACACGTGAGCTTAACTCTGTCAGTTGAATGCACACATTGACAACCATTCAGTTAGATAGCACGCTTTTGGTTTTAGAAGCAGATATTTCTCTGTACCGCCTGTGGTACCATTCACTCGAGAATATCCCATCGCAGCTCCTAGAAGAAACGTGTTTCTGACTCACTGAATCTCAACATAGATTCAACTCTCTTAGGTGAACGAACGCACAGCAGAGCAGTTTCAAGGAAACGTTTCTCCTGAGTTTTAGACGAAGTTTCCTGCTGTTTAGTACGGATGCCGGCATTGGGCTGGAAATACCGGTTTTGGGATTCTGCACAGAAAGGGTTTGCAAACACCTGAATCCACACGTGAGTTTAACTCTGTCAGTTGAATGCACACATTGACAACCATTCAGTTAGATAGCTCCCTTTTGGTTTTAGAAGCACATATTTCTCTGTACAGCCTATGGTCCCATTAACTCGGTAATATCCCAACGCACCTCCTAGAAGAAACGTGTTTCTGACTCGCTGAATCTCAACATAGATTCAAATCTCTTACCTGAACGAACGCACAGCAGAGCAGGTTCAAGGAAACGTTTCTCCTGAGTTTTAGACGAAGTTTCCTGCTGTTTAGTATGGATGCCGGCATTGGGCTGGAAATACCGGTTTTGGGATTCTGCACAGAAAGGGTTTGCAAACCGCTGAATCCACACGTGAGTTTAACTCTGTCAGTTGAATGCACACATTGACAACCATTCAGTTAGATAGCTCCGTTTTGGTTTTAGAAGCAGATATTTCTCTGTACAGCCTATGGTCCCATTCACTCGGGAATATCCCAACGCAGCTCCTAGAAGAAACGTGTTTCTGACTCGCTGAATCTCAACATAGATTCAACTCTCTTAGGTGAACGAACGCACAGCAGAGCAGTTTCAAGGAATATTTCTCCTGAGGTTTAGACGAAGTTTCCTGCTGTTTAGTACGTATGCCGGGATTGGGCTGGAAATACCGGTTTTGGGATTCTGCACAGAAACGGTTTGCAAACCGCTGAATCCACACGTGAGTTTAACTCTGTCAGTTGAATGCACACTTTGACAACCATTCAGTTAGATAGCTCCGTTTTGGTTTTAGAAGCAGATATTTCTCTGTACAGGCTATGGTCCCATTCACTCGGAAATATCACAACGCAGCTCCTAGAAGAAACGTGTTTCTGACTCGCTGAATCTCAACATAGATTCAACTCTCTTAGGTGAACGATCGCACAGCAGAGCAGTTTCAAGGAAACGTTTCTCCTGAGTTTTAGACGAAGTTTCCTGCTGTTTAGTACGGATGCCGGCATTGAGCTGGAAATACCGGCTTTGGGATTCTGCACAGAAAGGGTTTGCTAACCGCTGAATCCACACGTGAGTTTAACTCTGTTACTTGAATGCACGCATTGGCAACCATTCAGTTAGATAGCACAGTTTTGGTTTTAGAAGCACGTATTTCTCTGTACAGCCTATGGTCCCATTCACTCGAGAATATCCCAACGCAGCTCCTAGAAGAAACGTCTTTCTGACTCGCTGAATCTCAACATAGATTCAACTCTCTTAGGTGAACGAACGCACAGCAGAGCAGTTTCAAGGAAACGTTTCTCCTGAGTTTTAGACGAAGTTTCCTGCTGTTTAGTACGGATGCCGGCATTCGGCTGGAAGTACCGGTTTTGGGATTCTTCACAGAAAGGGTTTACAACCCGCTGAATCCACACGTGAGTTTAACTCTGTCAGTTGAATGCACACATTGACAATCATCCAGTTAGATAGCTCCGTTTGGGTTTTAGAAGCAGATATTTCTCTGTACAGCCTATGGTCCCATTCACTCGGGAATATCCCAACGCAGCTCCTATAAGAAACGTGTTTCTGACTCGCTGAATCTCAACATAGATTCAACTCTCTTAGGTGAACGAACGCACAGCAGAGCAGTTTCAAGGAAACGTTTCTCCTGAGTTTTAGACGAAGTTTCCTTCTGTTTAGTACGTATGCCGGCATTGGGCTGGAAATACCGGTTTTGGGATTCTGCACAGAAAGGGTTTGCAAACCGCTGAATCCACACGTGAGTTTAACTCTGTCAGTTGAATGCACACATTGACAACCATTCAGTTAGATAGCTCCGTTTTGGTTTTAGAAGCAGATATTTCTCTTTACAGCCTATGGTCCCATTCACTTGGGAATATCCCAACGCAGCTCCTAGAAGAAACGTGTTTCTGACTCGCTGAATCTCAACATAGATTCAACTCTCTTAGGTGAACGAATGGACAGCAGAGCAGTTTCAAGGAATCGTTTCTCCTGAGTTTTAGACGAAGTTTCCTGCTGTTTAGTACGTATGCCGGCATTGGGCTGGAAATACCGGTTTTGGGATTCTGCACAGAAAGGGTTTCCAAACCGCTGAATCCAGACGTGAGTTTAACTCTGTCAGTTGAATACACACATTGACAACCATTCAGTTAGATAGGACCCTTTTGGTTTTAGAAGCAGATATTTCTCTGCACAGCCTGTTGTCCCATTCACTCGGGAATATCCCAACACCGCTCCCAGAAGAAACGTGTTTCTGACTCGCTGAATCTCAACATAGATTCAACTCTCTTAGTTGAACGAATGCTCAGCAGAGCAGTTTCAAGGAAACGTTTCTCCTGAGTTTTAGGCGAAGGTTCCTGCAGTTTACTACGAATGCCGGCATTGAGCTGGAATTACCGGTTTTGGGATTCTGCACAGAAAGGGTTTGCAATCCGCTGAATCCAAACGTGAGTTTAACGCTGTCAGTTGAATGCACACATTGACAACCATTCAGTTAGATAGCACCCTTTTGGTTTTAGGAGCAGATATTTCTCTGTACAGCCTATGGTCCCATTCACTCAGGAATATCCCAACGCAGCTCCTAGAAGAAACGTCTGTCTGACTCGCTGAATGTCAACATAGATTCAACTCTCTTAGGTGAACGAACGCACAGCAGAGCAGTATCAAGGAAACGTTTCTCCTGAGTTTTAGACGAAGTTTCCTGCTGTTTAGTACGTATGCCGGCATTGGGCTGGAAATACCGGTTATGGGATTCTGCACAGAAAGGGTTTCCAAACCGCTGAATCCACACGTGAGTTTAACTCTGTCAGTTGAATGCACACATTGACAACCATTCAGTTAGATAGCTCCGTTTTGGTTTTAGAAGCAGATATTTCTCTTTATAGCCTATGGTCCCATTCACTTGGGAATATCCCAACGCAGCTCCTAGAAGAAACGTGTTTCTGACTCGCTGAATCTCAACATAGATTCAACTCTCTTAGGTGAACGAATGGACAGCAGAGCAGTTTCAAGGAATCGTTTCTCCTGAGTTTTAGACGAAGTTTCCTGGTGTTTAGTACGTATGCCGGCATTGGGCTGGAAATACCGGTTTTCTGATTCTGCACTGAAAAGGTTTCCAAACCGCTGAATTCACACGTGAGTTTAACTCTGTCAGTTGAATGCACACATTGACAACCATTCAGTTAGATAGGACCCTTTTGGTTTTAGAAGCAGATATTTCTCTGCACAGCCTGGTGTCCCATTCACTCGGGAATATCATAACGCAGCTCCTAGAAGAAACGTGTTTCTGACTCGCTGAATCTCAACATAGATTCAACTCTCTTAGGTGAACAAACGCACAGCAGAGCAGTTTCAAGGAAACGTTTCTCCTGAGTTTTAGACGAAGTTTCCTGCTGTTTAGTACGGATGCCGGCATTCGGCTGGAAGTACCGGATTTGGGATTCTGCACAGAGAGGGTTTTCAAACCGCTGAATCCAAACGTGAGTTTAACTCTGTCAGTTGAATGCACACATTGACAATCATCCAGTTAGATAGCTCCGTTTGGGTTTTAGAAGCAGATATTTCTCTGTACAGCCTATGGTCCCATTCACTCGGGAATATCCCAACGCAGCTCCTAGAAGAAACGTGTTTCTGACTCGCTGAATCTCAACATAGATTCAACTCTCTTAGGTGAACGAACGCACAGCAGAGCAGTTTCAAGGAAACGTTTCTCCTGAGTTTTAGACGAAGTTTCCTGCTGTTTAGTACGTATGCCGGCATTGGGCTGGAAATACCGGTTTTGGGATTCTGCACAGAAAGGGTTTGCAAACCGCTGAATCCACACGTGAGTTTAACTCTGTCAGTTGAATACACACATTGACAAACATTCAGTTAGATAGGACCCTTTTGGTTTTAGAAGCAGATATTTCTCTGCACAGCCTGTTCTACCATTCACTCGGGAATATCCCAACGCAGCTCCTAGAAGAAACGTGTTTCTGACTCGCTGAATCTCAACATAGATTCATCTCTCTTAGTTGAACGAATGCACAGCCGAGCAGTTTCAAGGAAACGTTTCTCCTGAGTTTTAGACGAAGGTTCCTGCAGTTTAGTACGAATGCCGGCATTGAGCTGGAATTACCGGTTTTGGGATTCTGCACAGAAAGGGTTTGTAAACCGCTGAATCCAAACGTGAGTTTAACTCTGTCTGTTGAATGCAGACATTGACAACCATTCAGTTAGATAGCACCCTTTTGGTTTTAGGAGCAGATATTTCTCTGTACAGCCTATGGTCCCATTCACTCGGGAATATCCTAAGGCAGCTCCTAGAAGAAACGTGTTTCTGACTCGCTGAATCTCAACATAGATTCAACTCTCTTAGGTGATCGAACGCACAGCAGAGCAGTTTCAAGGAAACGTTTCTCCTGAGTTTTAGACGAAGTTTCCTGCTGTTTAGTACGGATGCCGGCATTGGGCTGGAAATACCGGTTTTGGGATTCTGCACAGAAAGGGTTTTCAAACCGCTGAATCCAAACGTGAGTTTAACTCTGTCAGTTGAATGCACACATTGACAACCATTCAGTTAGATAGAACCCTTTTGGTTTTAGGAGCAGATATTTCTCTGTACAACCTATGGTCCCTTTCACTCGGGAATATCCCAACGCAGCTGCTAGAAGAAACGTGTTTCTGACTCGCTGAATCTCAACGTAGATTCAACTCTTTTAGGTGAACGAACGCACAGCAGAGCAGTTTCAAGGAAACGTTTCTGCTGAGTTTTAGACGAAGTTTCCTGCTGTTTAGTACGTATGCCGGCATTGGGCTGGAAATACCGGTTTTGGGATTCTGCACAGAAAGGGTTTGCAAACCGCTGAATCCGCACGTGAGTTTAACTCTGTCAGTTGAATGCACACATTGACAACCATTCAGTTAGATAGCTCCCTTTTGGTTTTAGAAGCACATATTTCTCTGTACAGCCTATGGTCCCATTCACTCGGTAATATCCCAACGCAGCTCCTAGAAGAAACGTGTTTCTGACTTGCTGAATCTCAACATAGAATCAACTCTCTTAGGTGAACGAACGCACAGCAGAGCAGTTTCAAGGAGACGTTTCTCCTAACTTTTAGACGAAATTTCCTGCTGTTTAGTACGTATGCCGCCATTGGGCTGGAAATACCGGTTTTGGGATTCTGCACAGAAAGGGTTTGCAAACCGCTGAATCCACAAGTGAGTTTAACTCTGTCAGTTGAATGCACACATTGACAACCATTCAGTTTGATAGCACCGTTTTGCTTTTAGAAGCAGATATTTCTCCAAACAGCCTATGGTCCCATTCACTCGGGAATATCCCAACGCAGCTCCTAGAAGAAACGTGTTTCTGACTCGCTGAATCTCAACATAGATTCAACTATCTTACGTGAACGAACGCACAGCAGAGCAGGTTCAAGGAAACGTTTCTCCTGAGTTTTAGACGAAGTTTCCTGCTGTTTAGTATGGATGCCGGCATTGGGCTGGAAATACCGGTTATGGGATTCTGCACAGAAAGGGTTTCCAAACCGCTGAATCCACACGTGAGTTTAACTCTGTCAGTTGAATGCACACATTGACAACCATTCAGTTAGATAGCTCCGTTTTGGTTTTAGAAGCAGATATTTCTCTTTATAGCCTATGGTCCCATTCACTTGGGAATATCCCAACGCAGCTCCTAGAAGAAACGTGTTTCTGACTCGCTGAATCTCAACATAGATTCAACTCTCTTAGGTGAACGAATGGACAGCAGATCAGTTTCAAGGAATCGTTTCTCCTGAGTTTTAGACGAAGTTTCCTGGTGTTTAGTACGTATGCCGGCATTGGGCTGGAAATACCGGTTTTCGGATTCTGCACTGAAAGGGTTTCCAAACCGCTGAATCCACACTTGAGTTTAGCTCTGTCAGTTGAATGCACACATTGACAACCATTCAGTTAGATAGGACCCTTTTGGTTTTAGAAGCAGATATTTCTCTGCACAGCCTGTTGTCCCATTCACTCGGGAATATCCCAACGCAGCTCCTAGAAGAAACGTGTTTCTGACTCCCTGAATCTCAACATAGATTCAACTCTCTTAGTTGAACGAACGCACAGCAGAGCAGTTTCAAGGAAACGTTTCTCCTGAGTTTTAGACGAAGTTTCCTGCTGTTTAGTACGTATGCCGGCATAGGGCTGGAGGTACCGGTTTTCGGATTCTGCACAGAAAGGGTTTCCAAACCGCTGAAACCACACGTGAGCTTAACTCTGTCAGTTGAATGCACACATTGACAACCATTCAGTTAGATAGCACCCTTTTGGTTTTAGAAGCAGATATTTCTCTGTACCGCCTGTGGTACCAATCACTCGAGAATATCCCATCGCAGCTCCTAGAAGTAACGTGTTTCTGACTCGCTGAATCTCAACATAGATTCAACTCTCTTAGGGGAACAAACGCACAGCAGAGCAGTTTCAAGGAAACGTTTCTCCTGAGTTTTAGACGAAGTTTCCTGCTGTTTAGTACGGATGCCAGCATTGGGCTGGAAATACCGGTTTTGGGATTCTGCACAGAAAGGGTTTGCAAACCGCTGAATCCACACGTGAGTTTAACTCTGTCAGTTGAATACACACATTGACAACCATTCAGTTAGATAGGACCCTTTTGGTTTTAGAAGCAGATATTTCTCTGCACAGCCTGTTCTACCATTCACTCGGGAATATCCCAACGCAGCTCCTAGAAGAAACGTGTTTCTGACTCGCTGAATCTCAACATAGATTCATCTCTCTTAGTTGAACGAATGCACAGCCGAGCAGTTTCAAGGAAACGTTTCTCCTGAGTTTTAGACGAAGGTTCCTGCAGTTTAGTACGAATGCCGGCATTGAGCTGGAATTACCGGTTTTGGGATTCTGCACAGAAAGGGTTTGTAAACCGCTGAATCCAAACGTGAGTTTAACTCTGTCTGTTGAATGCAGACATTGACAACCATTCAGTTAGATAGCACCCTTTTGGTTTTAGGAGCAGATATTTCTCTGTACAGCCTATGGTCCCATTCACTCGGGAATATCCTAAGGCAGCTCCTAGAAGAAACGTGTTTCTGACTCGCTGAATCTCAACATAGATTCAACTCTCTTAGGTGATCGAACGCACAGCAGAGCAGTTTCAAGGAAACGTTTCTCCTGAGTTTTAGACGAAGTTTCCTGCTGTTTAGTACGGATGCCGGCATTGGGCTGGAAATACCGGTTTTGGGATTCTGCACAGAAAGGGTTTTCAAACCGCTGAATCCAAACGTGAGTTTAACTCTGTCAGTTGAATGCACACATTGACAACCATTCAGTTAGATAGAACCCTTTTGGTTTTAGGAGCAGATATTTCTCTGTACAACCTATGGTCCCTTTCACTCGGGAATATCCCAACGCAGCTGCTAGAAGAAACGTGTTTCTGACTCGCTGAATCTCAACGTAGATTCAACTCTTTTAGGTGAACGAACGCACAGCAGAGCAGTTTCAAGGAAACGTTTCTGCTGAGTTTTAGACGAAGTTTCCTGCTGTTTAGTACGTATGCCGGCATTGGGCTGGAAATACCGGTTTTGGGATTCTGCACAGAAAGGGTTTGCAAACCGCTGAATCCGCACGTGAGTTTAACTCTGTCAGTTGAATGCACACATTGACAACCATTCAGTTAGATAGCTCCCTTTTGGTTTTAGAAGCACATATTTCTCTGTACAGCCTATGGTCCCATTCACTCGGTAATATCCCAACGCAGCTCCTAGAAGAAACGTGTTTCTGACTTGCTGAATCTCAACATAGAATCAACTCTCTTAGGTGAACGAACGCACAGCAGAGCAGTTTCAAGGAGACGTTTCTCCTAACTTTTAGACGAAATTTCCTGCTGTTTAGTACGTATGCCGCCATTGGGCTGGAAATACCGGTTTTGGGATTCTGCACAGAAAGGGTTTGCAAACCGCTGAATCCACAAGTGAGTTTAACTCTGTCAGTTGAATGCACACATTGACAACCATTCAGTTTGATAGCACCGTTTTGCTTTTAGAAGCAGATATTTCTCCATACAGCCTATGGTCCCATTCACTCGGGAATATCCCAACGCAGCTCCTAGAAGAAACGTGTTTCTGACTCGCTGAATCTCAACATAGATTCAACTATCTTACGTGAACGAACGCACAGCAGAGCAGGTTCAAGGAAACGTTTCTCCTGAGTTTTAGACGAAGTTTCCTGCTGTTTAGTATGGATGCCGGCATTGGGCTGGAAATACCGGTTATGGGATTCTGCACAGAAAGGGTTTCCAAACCGCTGAATCCACACGTGAGTTTAACTCTGTCAGTTGAATGCACACATTGACAACCATTCAGTTAGATAGCTCCGTTTTGGTTTTAGAAGCAGATATTTCTCTTTATAGCCTATGGTCCCATTCACTTGGGAATATCCCAACGCAGCTCCTAGAAGAAACGTGTTTCTGACTCGCTGAATCTCAACATAGATTCAACTCTCTTAGGTGAACGAATGGACAGCAGATCAGTTTCAAGGAATCGTTTCTCCTGAGTTTTAGACGAAGTTTCCTGGTGTTTAGTACGTATGCCGGCATTGGGCTGGAAATACCGGTTTTCGGATTCTGCACTGAAAGGGTTTCCAAACCGCTGAATCCACACTTGAGTTTAGCTCTGTCAGTTGAATGCACACATTGACAACCATTCAGTTAGATAGGACCCTTTTGGTTTTAGAAGCAGATATTTCTCTGCACAGCCTGTTGTCCCATTCACTCGGGAATATCCCAACGCAGCTCCTAGAAGAAACGTGTTTCTGACTCCCTGAATCTCAACATAGATTCAACTCTCTTAGTTGAACGAACGCACAGCAGAGCAGTTTCAAGGAAACGTTTCTCCTGAGTTTTAGACGAAGTTTCCTGCTGTTTAGTACGTATGCCGGCATAGGGCTGGAGGTACCGGTTTTCGGATTCTGCACAGAAAGGGTTTCCAAACCGCTGAAACCACACGTGAGCTTAACTCTGTCAGTTGAATGCACACATTGACAACCATTCAGTTAGATAGCACCCTTTTGGTTTTAGAAGCAGATATTTCTCTGTACCGCCTGTGGTACCAATCACTCGAGAATATCCCATCGCAGCTCCTAGAAGTAACGTGTTTCTGACTCGCTGAATCTCAACATAGATTCAACTCTCTTAGGGGAACAAACGCACAGCAGAGCAGTTTCAAGGAAACGTTTCTCCTGAGTTTTAGACGAAGTTTCCTGCTGTTTAGTACGGATGCCAGCATTGGGCTGGAAATACCGGTTTTGGGATTCTGCACAGAAAGGGTTTGCAAACCGCTGAATCCACACGTGAGTTTAACTCTGTCAGTTGAATGCACACATTGACAACCATTCAGTTAGATAGCTCCGTTTTGGTTTTAGAAGCAGATATTTCTCTGTACAGCCTATGGTCCCATTCACTCGGGAATATCCCAACGCAGCTCCTAGAAGAAACGTGTTTCTCACTCGCTGAATCTCAACATAGATTCAACTCTCTTAGGTGAACGAACGCACAGCAGAGCAGTTTCAAGGAAACGTTTCTCCTGAGTTTTAGACGAAGTTTCCTGCTTTTTAATACGGATGCCGGCATTGGGCTGGACATACCGGTTTTGGGATTCTGCACAGAAATGGTTTGCAAACAGCTGAATCCACACGTGAGTTTAACTCTGTCAGTTGAATGCACACATTGACAACCATCCAGTTAGATAACTCCGTTTTGGTTTTAGAAGCAGATATTTCTCTGTACAAACTATGGTCCCATT
The DNA here is from genome assembly GCF_030222135.1 of Aotus nancymaae. Lineage (NCBI taxonomy): Eukaryota > Metazoa > Chordata > Mammalia > Primates > Aotidae > Aotus > Aotus nancymaae. Next base: position 1,744,422 of record NW_026988549.1, on the reverse strand, counting down.
CACTCGGGAATATCCCAACGCAGCTCCTAGAAGAAACGAGTTTCTGACTCGCGGAATCTCAACATAGATTCAACTCTCTTAGGTGAACGAACGCACAGCAGAGCAGTTTCAAGGAAACGTTTCTCCTGAGTTTTAGACGAAGTTTCCTGCTGTTTAGGACGGATGCCGGCTTTGGGCTGGAAATACCGGTTTTGGGATTCTGCACAGAAAGGGTTTGCAAACCGCTGAATCCACACGTGAGTTTAACTCTGTCAGTTGAATGCACACATTGACAACCATTCAGCTGGATAGCTCCGTTTTGGTTTTAGAAGCAGATATTTCTCTTTACAGCCTATGATCCCATTCACTCGGGAATATCCCAACGCAGCTCCTAGCATAAACGTGTTTCTGACTCGCTGAATCTCAACATAGTTTCAACTCTCTTAGGTGAACGAACGCACAGCAGAGCAGTTTCAAGGAAACGTTTCTCCTGAGTTTTAGACGAAGTTTCCTGCTGTTTAGTTCGTATGCCGGCATTGAGCTGGAATTACCGGTTTTGGGATTCTGCACAGAAATGGCTTGTAAAACGCTGAATCCAAACGTGAGTTTAACTCTGTCAGTTGAATGCACACATTGACAACCATTCAGTTAGACACCACCCTTTTGGTTGTAGGAGCAGATATTTCTCTGTACAGCCTATGGTCCCATTCACTCGGGAATATCCCAACGCAGCTCCTAGATGAAACGTGTTTCTGACTCTGTGAATCTCAACATAGATTCAACTCTCTTAGGTGATCGAACGCACAGCAGAGCAGTTTCAAGGAAACGTTTCTCCTGAGTTTTAGACGAAGTTTCCTGCTGTTTAGTACGTATGCCGGCATTGGGATCGAATTACCGGTTTTGGGATTCTGCACAGAAAGGGTTTGCAAACCGCTGAATCCACACGTGAGTTTAACTCTGTCAGTTGAATGCACACATTGACAACCATTCAGTTTGATAGCACATTTTGGTTTTAGAAGCAGATATTTCTCTGTACAGCCTATGGTCCCATTCACTCGGGAATATCCCAACGCAGCTCCTAGAAGAAACGTGTTTCTGGCTCGCTGAATCTCAACATAGATTCAACTCTCTTAGGTGAACGAACGCACAGCAGAGCAGTTTCAAGGAAACGTTTCTCCTGAGTCTTAGACGAAGTTTCCTGCTGTTTAGTACGTTTGCCGGCATTGGGCTGGAAATACCGGTTTTGGGATTCTGCATAGAAAGGGTTTGCAAACCGCTGAATCCACACGTGAGTTTAACTCTGTCAGTTGAATGCACACATTGACAACCATTCAGCTGGATAGCTCCGTTTTGGTTTTAGAAGCAGATATTTCTCTTTACAGCCTATGGTCCCATTCACTCGGGAATATCCCAACGCAGCTCCTAGCATAAACGTGTTTCTGACTCGCTGAATCTCAACATAGTTTCAACTCTCTTAGGTGAACGAACGCACAGCAGAGCAGTTTCAAGGAAACGTTTCTCCTGAGTTTTAGACGAAGTTTCCTGCTGTTTAGTACGGATGCCGGCATTGGGCTGGAAATACCATTTTTGGGATTCTGCACAGAAAGGGTTTGCAAACCGCTGAATCCACACGTGAGTTTAACTCTATAGTTGAATGCACACATTGACAACCATTCAGTTAGATAGCTCCGTTTTGGTTTTAGAAGCAGATATTTCTCTGTACAGCCTATGGTCCCATTCACTCGGGAATATCCCATCGCAGCTCCTAGAAGAAACGTGTTTCTGACTCGCTGAATCTCAACATAGATTCAACTCTCTTAGGTGAACGAACGCTCAGCAGAGCAGTTTCAAGGAAACCTTTCTCCTGAGTTTCAGACGAAGTTTCCTGCTGTTTAGTACGGATGCCGGCATTGGGCTGAAAATACTGGTTTTGGGATTCTGCACAGAAAGGGTTTGCAAACCGCTGAATCCACACGTGAGTTTAACTCCGTCAGTTGAATGCACACATTGACAACCATTCAGTTAGATAGCTCCGTTTTGGTTTTAGAAGCAGATATTTCTCTATACAGCCTATGGTCCCATTCAATCGGGAATATCCCAACGCAGCTCCAAGCATAAACGTGTATCTGACTCGCTGAATCTCAACATAGTTTCAACTCTCTTAGGTGAACGAACGCACAGCAGAGCAGTTTCAAGGAAACGTTTCTCCTGAGTTTTAGACGAAGTTTCCTGCTGTTTAGTACGTATGCCGGCATTGGGCTGGAAATACCGGTTTTGGGATTCTGCACAGAAAAGGTTTGCAAACCGCTGAATCCACACGTGAGTTTAACTCTGTCAGTTGAATGCACACATTGACAACCATTCAGTTAGATAGCTCCGTTTTGGTTTTAGAAGCAGATATTTCTCTGTACAGCCTATGGTCCCATTCACTCGGGAATATCCCAACGCAGCTCCTAGAAGAAACGTGTTTCTGACTCGCTGAATCTCAATATAGATTCAACTCTCTTAGGTGAACGAACGCACAGCAGAGCAGTTTCAAGGAAACGTTTCTCCTGAGTTTTAGACGAAGTTTCCTGCTGTTTAGTACGTATGCCGGCATTGGGCTGGAAATACCGGTTTTGGGATTCTGCACAGAAAGGGTTTGCAAACCGCTGAATCCACACGTGAGTTTAACTCTGTCAGTTGAATGCACACATTGACAACCATTCAGTTTGATAGCACCCTTTTGGTTTTAGAAGCAGATATTTCTCTGTACATCCTATGGTCCCATTCACTCGGGAATATCCCAACGCAGCTCCTAGAAGAAACGGGGTTCTGACTCGCTGAATCTCAACATAGATTCAACTCTCTTAGGTGAACGAAGGAACAGCAGAGCAGTTTCAAGGAAACGTTTCTCCTGAGTTTTAGACGAAGTTTCCTGCTGTTTAGTACGTATGCCGGCATTGGGCTGGAAATACCGGTTTTGGGATTCTGCACAGAAAGGGTTTGCAAACCGCTGAATCCACACGTGAGTTTAACTCTGTCAGTTGAATGCACACATTGACAACCATTCAGTCTGATAGCACACTTTTGGTTTTAGAAGCAGATATTTCTCTGTACAGCCTATGGTCCCATTCACTCGGGAATATCCCAACGCAGCTCCTAGAAGAAACGTGTTTCTGACTCGCTGAATCTCAACATAGATTCAACTCTCTTAGGTGAACGAACGCACAGCAGAGCAGTTTCAAGGAAACTTTTCTCCTGAGTATTAGACGAAGTTTCCTGCTGTTTAGTACGTATGCCGGCATTGGGCTGGAAATACCGGTTTTGGGATTCTGCACAGAAAGGGTTTGCAAACCGCTGAATCCACACGTGAGTTTAACTCTGTCAGTTGAATGCACACATTGACAACCATTCAGTTAGATAGCTCCGTTTTGGTTTTAGAAGCAGATATTTCTCTGTACAGCCTATGGTCCCATTCACTCGGGAATATCCCAACGCAGCTCCTAGAAGAAACGTGTTTCTGACTCGCTGAATCTCAATATAGATTCAACTCTCTTAGGTGAACGAACGCACAGCAGAGCAGTTTCAAGGAAACGTTTCTCCTGAGTTTTAGACGAAGTTTCCTGCTGTTTAGTACGTATGCCGGCATTGGGCTGGAAATACCGGTTTTGGGATTCTGCACAGTAAGGGTTTGCAAACCGCTGAATCCACACGTGAGTTTAACTCTGTCAGTTGAATGCACACATTGACAACCATTCAGTTTGATAGCACCCTTTTGGTTTTAGAAGCAGATATTTCTCTGTACATCCTATGGTCCCATTCAATCGGGAATATCCCAACGCAGCTCCTAGAAGAAACGTGTTTCTGACTCGCTGAATCTCAACATAGATTCAACTCTCTTAGGTGAACGAAGGAACAGCAGAGCAGTTTCAAGGAAACGTTTCTCCTGAGTTTTAGACGAAGTTTCCTGCTGTTTAGTACGTATGCCGGCATTGGGCTGGAAATTCCGGTTTTGGGATTCTGCACAGAAAGGGCTTGCAAACCGCTGAATCCACACGTGAGTTTAACTCTGTCAGTTGAATGCACACATTGACAACCATTCAGTTTGATAGCACACTTTTGGTTTTAGAAGCAGATATTTCTCTGTACAGCCTATGGTCCCATTCACTCGGGAATATCCCAACGCAGCTCCTAGAAGAAACGTGTTTCTGACTCGCTGAATGTCAACATAGATTCAACTCTCTTAGGTGAACGAACGCACAGCAGAGCAGTTTCAAGGAAACTTTTCTCCTGAGTATTAGACGAAGTTTCCTGATGTTTAGTACGTATGCCGGCATTGAGCTGGAAATACCGGTTTTGGGATTCTGCACAGAAAGGGTTTGCAAACCGCTGAATCCACACGTGAGTTTAACTCTGTCAGTTGAATGCACACATTGACAACCATTCAGTTAGATAGCACCCTTTTGGTTTTAGAAGCAGATATTTCTCTGTACAGGCTATGGTCCCATTCACTCGGGAATATCACAACGCTGCTCCTAGAAGAAACGTGTTTCTGACTCGCTGAATCTCAACATAGATTCAACTCTCTTAGCTGAACGAACGCACAGCAGAGCAGTTTCAAGGAAACGTTTCTCCTGAGTTTTAGACGAAGTTTCCTGCTGTTTAGTACGTATCCCGGCATTGGGCTGGACATACCGGTTTTGGGATTCTGCACAGAAAGGGTTTGCAAACCGCTGAATCCACACGTGAGTTTTACTCTGTCAGTTGAATGCACACATTGACAACCATCCAGTTAGATAGCTCCGTTTTGGTTTTATAAGCAGATATTTCTCTGTACAGCCTATGGTCCCATTCAATCGGGATTATCCCAACGCAGCTCCAAGCATAAACGTGTTTCTGACTCGCTGAATCTCAACATAGTTTCAACTCTCTTAGGTGAACGAACGCACAGCAGAGCAGTTTCAAGGAAACGTTTCTCCTGAGTTTTAGACGAAGTTTCCTGCTGTTTAGTACGTATGCCGGCATTGGGCTGGAAATACCGGTTTTGGGATTCTGCACAGAAAAGGTTTGCAAACCGCTGAATCCACACGTGAGTTTAACTCTGTCAGTTGAATGCACACATTGACAACCATTCAGTTAGATAGCTCCGTTTTGGTTTTAGAAGCAGATATTTCTCTGTACAGCCTATGGTCCCATTCACTCGGGAATATTCCAACGCAGCTCCTAGAAGAAACGTGTTTCTGACTCGCTGAATCTCAATATAGATTCAACTCTCTTAGGTGAACGAACGCACAGCAGAGCAGTTTCAAGGAAACGTTTCTCCTGAGTTTTAGACGAAGTTTCCTGCTGTTTAGTACGTATGCCGGCATTGGGCTGGAAATACCGGTTTTGGGATTCTGCACAGAAAGGGTTTGCAAACCGCTGAATCCACACGTGAGTTTAACTCTGTCAGATGAATGCACACATTGACAACCATTCAGTTTGATAGCACCCTTTTGGTTTTAGAAGCAGATATTTCTCTGTACATCCTATGGTCCCATTCACTCGGGAATATCCCAACGCAGCTCCTAGAAGAAACGTGTTTCTGACTCGCTGAATCTCAACATAGATTCAACTCTCTTAGGTGAACGAAGGCACAGCAGAGCAGTTTCAAGGAAACGTTTCTCCTGAGTTTTAGACGAAGTTTCCTGCTGTTTAGTACGTATGCCGGCATTGGGCTGGAAATACCGGTTTTGGGATTCTGCACAGAAAGGGTTTGCAAACCGCTGAATCCACACGTGAGTTTAACTCTGTCAGTTGAATGCACACATTGACAACCATTCAGTTTGATAGCACACTTTTGGTTTTAGAAGCAGATATTTCTCTGTACAGCCTATGGTCCCATTCACTCGGGAATATCCCAACGCAGCTCCTAGAAGAAACGTGTTTCTGACTCGCTGAATCTCAAAATAGATTCAACTCTCTTAGGTGAACGAACGCACAGCAGAGCAGTTTCAAGGAAACTTTTCTCCTGAGTATTAGACGAAGTTTCCTGCTGTTTAGTACGTATGCCGGCATTGGGCTGGAAATACCGGTTTTGGGATTCTGCACAGAAAGGGTTTGCAAACCGCTGAATCCACACGTGAGTTTAACTCTGTCAGTTGAATGCACACATTGACAACCATCCAGTTAGATAGCTCCGTTTTGGTTTTAGAAGCAGATATTTCTCTGTACAGCCTATGGTCCCATTCACTCGGGAATATCCCAACGCAGCTCCTAGAAGAAACGTGTTTCTGACTCGCTGAATCTCAACATAGATTCAACTCTCTTAGCTGAACGAACGAACAGCAGAGCAGTTTCAAGGAAACGTTTCTCCTGAGTTTTAGACGAAGTTTCCTGCTGTTTAGTACGTATGCCGGCATTGGGCTGGACATACCGGTTTTGGGATTCTGCACAGAAAGGGTTTGCAAACCGCTGAATCCACACGTGAGTTTAACTCTGTCAGTTGAATGCACACATTGACAACCATCCAGTTAGATAGCTCCGTTTTGGTTTTATAAGCAGATATTTCTCTGTACAGCCTATGGTCCCATTCACTCGGGAATATCCCAACGCAGCTCCAAGAAGAAACGTGTTTCTGACGCGCTGAATCTCAACATAGATTCAACTCTCTTAGGTGAGCGAAAGCACAGCAGAACAGTTTCAAGGAAACGTTTCTCCGGAGTTTTAGACGAAGTTTCCTGCTGTTTAGTACGGATGCCAGCATTGGGCTGGAAATACCGGTTTTGGGATTCTGCACAGAAAGGGTTTGCAAACCGCTGAATCCACACGTGAGTTTAACTCTGTCAGTTGAATGCACACATTGACAACCATTCAGTTAGATAGCTCCGTTTTGGTTTTAGAAGCAGATATTTCTCTGTACAGCCTATGGTCCCATTCACTCGGGAATATCCCAACGCAGCTCCTAGAAGAAACGTGTTTCTGACTCACTGAATCTCAACATAGATTCAACTCTCTTAGGTGAACGAACGCACAGCAGAGCAGTTTCAAGGAAACGTTTCTCCTGAGTTTCAGACGAAGTTTCCTGCTGTTTAGTACGTATGCCGGCATTGGGCTGAAAATACCGGTTTTGGGATTCTGCACAGAAAGGGTTTGCAAATCACTGAATCCACACGTGAGTTTAACTCCGTCAGTTGAATGCACACATTGACAACCATTCAGTTAGATAGCTCCGTTTTGGTTTTAGAAGCAGATATTTCTCTATACAGCCTATGGTCCTATTCAATCGGGAATATCCCAACGCAGCTGCTAGCATAAACGTGTTTCTGACTCGCTGAATCTCAACATAGTTTCAACTCTCTTAGGTGAACGAACGCACAGCAGAGCAGTTTCAAGGAAACGTTTCTCCTGAGTTTTAGACGAAGTTTCCTGCTGTTTAGTACGTATGCCGGCATTGAGCTGGAATTACCGGTTTTGGGATTCTGCACAGAAATGGCTTGTAAACCGCTGAATCCAAACGTGAGTTTAACTCTGTCAGTTGAATGCACACATTGACAACCATTCAGTTAGATACCACCCTTTTGGTTGTAGGAGCAGATATTTCTCTGTACAGCCTATGGTCCCATTCACTCGGGAATATCCCAGCGCAGCTCCTAGATGAAACGTGTTTCTGACTCTGTGAATCTCAACATAGTTTCAACTCTCTAAGGTGATCGAACGCACAGCAGAGCAGTTTCAAGGAAACGTTTCTCCTGAGTCTTAGACGAAGTTTCCTGCTGTTTAGTACGTTTGCCGGCATTGGGCTGGAAATACCGCTTTTGGGATTCTGCACAGAAAGGTTTTGCAAACCGCTGAATCCACACGTGAGTTTAACTCTGTCAGTTGAATGCACACATTGACAACCATTCAGTTAGATAGCACCCTTTTGGTTTTAGAAGCAGATATTTCTCTGTACAGCCTATGGTCCCATTCACTCGGGAATATCCCAACGCAGCTCCTAGAAGAAACGTGTTTCTGACTCGCTGAATCTCAACATAGATTCAACTCTCTTAGGTGTTCGTACGCACAGCAGAGCAGTTTCAAGGAAACGTTTCTCCTGAGTTTTAGACGAAGTTTCCTGCTGTTTAGTACGGATGCCGGCATTGGGCTGGACATACCGGTTTTGGGATTCTGCACAGAAATGGTTTGCAAACCGCTGAATCCACACGTGAGTTTAACTCTGTCAGTTGAATGCACACATTGACAACCATCCAGTTAGATAGCTCCGTTTTGGTTTTAGAAGCAGATATTTCTCTGTACAGCCTATGGTCCCATTCACTCGGGAATATCCCAACGCAGCTCCTAGAAGAAACGAGTTTCTGACTCGCTGAATCTCAACATAGATTCAGCTCTCTTAGGTGAACGAAGGCACAGCAGAGCAGTTTCAAGGAAACGTTTCTCCTGAGTTTTAGACGAAGTTTCCTGCTGTTTAGTACGTATGCCGGCATTGGGCTGGAAATACCGGTTTTGGGATTCTGCACAGAAAGGGTTTGCAAACCGCTGAATCCACACGTGAGTTTAACTCTGTCAGTTGAATGCACACATTGACAACCATTCAGTTAGATAGCTCCGTTTTGGTTTTAGAAGCAGATATTTCTCTGTACAGCCTATGGTCCCATTCACTCGGGAATATCCCAACGCAGCTCCTAGAAGAAACGTGTTTCTGACTCGCTGAATCTCAACATAGATTCAACTCTCTTAGGTGAACGAACGCACAGCAGATCAGTTTCAAGGAAACGTTTCTCCTGAGTTTTAGACGAAGTTTCCTGCTTTTTAGTACGGATGCCGGCATTGGGCTGGACATACCGGTTTGGGGATTCTGCACAGAAATGGTTTGCAAACCGCTCAATCCACACGTGAGTTTAACTCTCTCAATTGAATACACACATTGACAACCATCCAGTTAGATAGCTCCGTTTTGGTTTTAGAAGCAGATATTTCTCTGTACAGCCTATGGTCCCATTCACTCGGGAACATCCCAACGCAGCTCCTAGAAGAAACGAGTTTCTGACTCGCTGAATCTCAACATAGATTCAACTCTCTTAGGTGAACGAACGCACAGCAGAGCAGTTTCAAGGAAACGTTTCTCCTGAGTTTTAGACGAAGTTTCCTGCTGTTTAGTACGTATGCCGGCATTGGGCTGGAAATACCGGTTTTGGGATTCTGCACAGAAAGGGTTTGCAAACCGCTCAATCCACACGTGAGTTTAACTCTGTCAGTTGAATGCACACATTGACAACCATTCAGTTAGATAGCTCCGTTTTGGTTTTAGAAGCAGATATTTCTCTGTACAGCCTATGGTCCCATTCACTCGGGAATATCCCAACGCAGCTCCTAGAAGAAACGTGTTTCTGACTCGCTGAATCTCAACATAGATTCAACTCTCTTAGGTGAACGAACGCACAGCAGAGCAGTTTCAAGGAAACGTTTCTCCTGAGTTTTAGACGAAGTTTCCTGCTGTTTAGTACGGATGCCGGCATTGGTCTGGACATACCGGTTTTGGGATTCTGCACAGAAATGGTTTGAAAACCCCTGAATCCACACGTGAGTTTAACTCTGTCAGTTGAATTCACACATTGACAACCATCCAGTTAGATAGCTCTGTTTTGGTTTTAGAAGCAGATATTTCTCTGTACAGCCTATGCTCCCATTCACTCGGGAATATCCCAACGCAGCTCCTTGAAGAAACGTGTTTCTGACTCGCTGAATCTCAACATAGATTCAACTCTCTTAGGTGAACGAACGCACAGCAGAGCAGTTTCAAGGAAACGTTTCTCCTGAGTTTTAGACGAAGTTTCCTGCTGTTTAGTACGTATGCCGGCATTGAGCTGGAATTACCGGTTTTGGGATTCTGCACAGAAAGGGCTTGTAAACCGCTGAATCCAAACGTGAGTTTAACTCTGTCAGTTGATTGCACACATTGACAACCATTCAGTTAGATACCACCCTTTTGGTTGTAGGAGCAGATATTTCTCTGTACAGCCTATGGTCCCATTCACTCGGGATTATCCCAACGCAGCTCCTAGAAGAAACGTGTTTCTGACTCGCTGAATCTCAACGTAGATTCAACTCTCTTAGGTGATCGTACGCACAGCAGAGCAGTTTCAAGGAAACGTTTCTCCTGAGTTTTAGACGAAGTTTCCTGCTGTTTAGTACGGATGCCGGCATTGGGCTGGACATACCGGTTTTGGGATTCTGCACAGAAAGGGTTTGCAAACCGCTGAATCCACACGTGAGTTTAACTCTGTCAGTTGAATGCACACATTGACAACCATCCAGTTAGATAGCTCCGTTTTGGTTTTAGAAGCAGATATTTCTCTGTACAGCCTATGGTCCCATTCACTCGGGAATATCCCAACGCAGCTCCTAGAAGAAACGAGTTTCTGACTCGCTGAATCTCAACATAGATTCAACTCTCTTAGGTGAACGAACGCACAGCAGAGCAGTTTCAAGGAAACGTTTCTCCTGAGTTTTAGACGAAGTTTCCTGCTGTTTAGTACGGATGCCGGCATTGGGCTGGGAAATACCGGTTTTGGGATTCTGCACAGAAAGGGTTTGTAAACCGCTGAATCCACACGTGTGTTTAACTCTGTCAGTTGAATGCACACATTGACAACCATTCAGCTGGATAGCTCCGTTTTGGTTTTAGAAGCAGATATTTCTCTGTACAGCCTATGGTCCCATTCACTCGAGAATATCACAACGCAGCTCCTAGCATAAACGTGTTTCTGACTCGCTAATCTCAACATAGTTTCAACTCTCTTAGGTGAACGAACGCACAGCAGAGCAGTTTCAAGGAAACGTTTCTCCTGAGTTTTAGACGAAGTTTCCTGCTGTTTAGTACGTATGCCGGCATTGGGCTGGAAATACCATTTTTGGGATTCTGCACAGAAAGGGTTTGCAAACCGCTGAATCCACACGTGAGTTTAACTCTGTCAGTTGAATGCACACATTGACAACCATTCTGTTAGATAGCTCCGTTTTGGTTTTAGAAGTAGATATTTCTGTGTACAGCCTATGGTCCCATTCACTCGGGAATATCCCAACGCGGCTCCTAGAAGAAACGTGTTTCTGACTCGCTGAATCTCAACATAGATTCAACTCTCTTAGGTGAACGAACACACAGCAGAGCAGTTTCAAGGAAACGTTTCTCCTGAGTTTTAGACGAAGTTTCCTGCTGTTTAGTACGTATGCCGGCATTGGGCTGGAAATACCGGTTTTGGGATTCTGCACAGAAAGGGTTTGCAAACCGCTGAATCCAAACGTGAGTTTAACTCTGTCAGTTGAATGCACACATTGACAACCATTCAGTTTGATAGAACCCTTTTGGTTTTAGAAGCAGATATTTCTCTGTACAGCCTATGGTCCAATTCACTCGGGAATATTCCAACGCAGCTCCTAGAAGAAACGTGTTTCTGACTCGCTGAATCTCAACATAGATTCAACTCTCTTAGGTGAACGAACGCACAGCAGAGCAGTTTCAAGGAAACGTTTCTCCTGAGTTTTACACGAAGTTTCCTGCTGTTTAGTACGTATGCCGGCATTGAGCTGGAATTACCGGTTTTGGGATTCTGCACAGAAAGGGCTTGTAAACCGCTGAATCCAAACGTGAGTTTAACTCTGTCAGTTGAATGCACACATTGACAACCATTCAGTTAGATACCACCCTTTTGGTTGTAGGAGCAGATATTTCTCTGTACAGCCTATGGTCCCATTCACTCGGGAATATCCCAACGCAGCTCCTAGATGAAACGTGTTTCTGACTCGCTGAATCTCAACATAGATTCAACTCTCTTAGGTGAACGAACGCACAGCAGAGCAGTTTCAAGGAAACGTTTCTCCTGAGTTTTAGACGAAGTTTCCTGCTGTTTAGTACGTATGCCGGCATTGAGCTGGAAATACCGGTTTTGGGATTCTGCACAGAAAGGATTTGTAAACCGCTGAATCCAAACGTGAGTTTAACTCTGTCAGTTGAATGCACACATTGACAACCATTCAGTTAAATACCACCCTTTTCGTTGTAGGAGCAGATATTTCTCTGTACAGCCTATGGTCCCATTCAATCGGGAATATCCCAACGCAGCTGCTAGCATAAACGTTTTTCTGACTCGCTGAATCTCAACATAGTTTCAACTCTCTTAGGTGAACGAACGCACAGTAGAGCAGTTTCAAGGAAACGTTTCTCCTGAGTTTTAGACGAAGTTTCCTGCTGTTTAGTACGTATGCCGGCATTGGGCTGGAAATACCGGTTTTGGGATTCTGCACAGAAAGGGTTTGCAAACCGCTGAATCCACACGTGAGTTTAACTCTGTCAGTTGAATGCACACATTGACAACCATTCAGTTAGATAGCTCCGTTTTGGTTTTAGAAGCAGATATTTCTCTGTACAGCCTATGGTCCCATTCACTCGGGAATATCCCAACGCAGCTCCTTGAAGAAACGTGTTTCTGACTCGCTGAATCTCAATATAGATTCAACTCTCTTAGGTGAACGAACGCACAGCAGAGCAGTTTCAAGGAAACGTTTCTCCTGAGTTTTAGACGAAGTTTCCTGCTGTTTAATACGTATGCCGGCATTGGGCTGAAAATACTGGTTTTGGGATTCTGCACAGAAAGGGTTTGCAAACCGCTGAATCCACACGTGAGTTTAACTCCGTCAGTTGAATGCACACATTGACAACCATTCAGTTAGATAGCTCCGTTTTGGTTTTAGAAGCAGATATTTCTCTATACAGCCTATGGTCCCATTCAATCGGGAATATCCCAACGAAGCTCCATGCATAAACGTGTTTCTGACTCGCTGAATCTCAACATAGTTTCAACTCTCTTAGGTGAACGAACGCACAGCAGAGCAGTTTCAAGGAAACGTTTCTCCTGAGTTTTAGACGAAGTTTCCTGCTGTTTAGTACGTATGCCGGCATTGGGCTGGAAATACCGGTTTTGGGATTCTGCACAGAAAAGGTTTGCAAACCGCTGAATCCACACGTGAGTTTAACTCTGTCAGTTGAATGCACACATTGACAACCATTCAGTTAGATAGCTCCGTTTTGGTTTTAGAAGCAGATATTTCTCTGTACAGTCTATGGTCCCATTCACTCGGGAATATCCCAACGCAGCTCCTAGAAGAAACGTGTTTCTGACTCGCTGAATCTCAATATAGATTCAACTCTCTTAGGTGAACGAACGCACAGCAGGGCAGTTTCAAGGAAACGTTTCTCCTCAGTTTTAGACGAAGTTTCCTGCTGTTTAGTACGTATGCCGGCATAGGGCTGGAAATACCGGTTTTGGGATTCTGCACAGAAAGGGTTTGCAAACCGCTGAATCCACACGTGAGTTTAACTCTGTCAGTTGAATGCACACATTGACAACCATTCAGTTTGATAGCACCCTTTTGGTTTTAGAAGCAGATATTTCTCTGTACAGCCTATGGTCCCATTCACTCGGGAATATCCCAACGCAGCTCCTAGAAGAAACGTGTTTCTGACTCGCTGAATCTCAACATAGATTCAACTCTCTTAGGTGATCGTACGCACAGCAGAGCAGTTTCAAGGAAACGTTTCTCCTGAGTTTTAGACGAAGTTTCCTGCTGTTTAGTACGTATGCCGGCATTGGGCTGGACATACCGGTTTTGGGATTCTGCACAGAAATGGTTTGCAAACCGCTGAATCCACACGTGAGTTTAACTCTGTCAGTTGAATGCACACGTTGACAACCATCCAGTTAGATAGCTCCGTTTTGGTTTTAGAAGCAGATATTTCTCTGTACAGCCTATGGTCCCATTCACTCGGGAATATCCCAACGCAGCTCCTAGAAGAAACGAGTTTCTGACTCGCTGAATCTCAACATAGATTCAAGTCTCTTAGGTGAACGAACGCACAGCAGAGCAGTTTCAAGGAAACGTTTCTCCTGAGTTTTAGACGAAGTTCCCTGCTGTTTAGTACGTATGCCGGCATTGGGCTGGAAATACCGGTTTTGGGATTCTGCACAGAAAGGGTTTGCAAACCGCTGAATCCACACGTGAGTTTAACTCTGTCAGTTGAATGCACACATTGACAACCATTCAGTTAGATAGCTCCGTTTTGGTTTTAGAAGCAGATATTTCTCTGTACAGCCTATGGTCCCATTCACTCGGGAATATCCCAACGCAGCTCCTAGAAGAAACGTGTTTCTGACTCGCTGAATCTCAACATAGATTCAACTCTCTTAGGTGAACGAACGCACAGCAGAGCAGTTTCAAGGAAACGTTTCTCCTGAGTTTTAGACGAAGTTTCCTGCTGTTTAGTACGGATGCCGGCATTGGGCTGGACATACCGGTTTGGGGATTCTGCACAGAAATGGTTTGCAAACCGCTCAATCCACACGTGAGTTTAACTCTCTCAATTGAATGCACACATTGACAACCATCCAGTTAGATAGCTCCGTTTTGGTTTTAGAAGCAGATATTTCTCTGTACAGCCTATGGTCCCATTCACTCGGGAACATCCCAACGCAGCTCCTAGAAGAAACGAGTTTCTGACTCGCTGAATCTCAACATAGATTCAACTCTCTTAGGTGAACGAACGCACAGCAGAGCAGTTTCAAGGAAACGTTTCTCCTGAGTTTTAGACGAAGTTTCCTGCTGTTTAGTACGTATGCCGGCATTGAGCTGGAATTACCGGTTTTGGGATTCTGCACAGAAAGGGCTTGTAAACCGCTGAATCGAAACGTGAGTTTAACTCTGTCAGTTGAATGCACACATTGACAACCATTCAGTTAGATACCACCCTTTTGGTAGTAGGAGCAGATATTTCTCTGTACAGCCTATGGTCCCATTCACTCGGGATTATCCCAACGCAGCTCCTAGAAGAAACGTGTTTCTGACTCGCTGAATCTCAACATAGTTTCAACTCTCTTAGGTGATCGAACGCACAGCAGAGCAGTTTCAAGGAAACGTTTCTCCTGAGTTTTAGACGAAGTTTCCTGCTGTTTAGTACGTATGCCGGCATTGGGATGGAAATACCGGTTTTGGGATTCTGCACAGAAAGGGTTTGCAAACCGCTGAATCCACACGTGAGTTTAACTCTGTCAGTTGAATGCACACATTGAAAACCATTCAGTTTGACAGCACATTTTGGTTTTAGAAGCAGATATTTCTCTGTACAGCCTATGGACCCATTCACTCGGGAATATCCCAACGCAGCTCCTAGAAGAAACGTGTTTCTGACTCGCTGAATCTCAACATAGATTCAACTCTCTTAGGTGAACGAACGCACAGCAGAGCAGTTTCAAGGAAACGTTTCTCCTGAGTCTTAGACGAAGTTTCCTGCTGTTTAGTACGTTTGCCGGCATTGGGCTGGAAATACCGGTTTTGGGATTCTGCACAGAAAGGGTTTGCAAACCACTGAATCCACACGTGAGTTTAACTCTGTCAGTTGAATGCACACATTGACAACCATCCAGTTAGATAGCTCCGTTTTGGTTTTAGAAGCAGATATTTCTCTGTACAGCCTATGGTCCCATTCACTCGGGAATATCCCAACGCAGCTCCTAGAAGAAACGTGTTTCTGACTCGCTGAATCTCAACATAGATTCAACTCTCTTAGGTGATCGTACGCACAGCAGAGCAGTTTCAAGGAAACGTTTCTCCTGAGTTTTAGACGAAGTTTCCTGCTGTTTAGTACGTATGCCGGCATTGGGCTGGACATACCGGTTTTGGGATTCTGCACAGAAATGGTTTGCAAACCGCTGAATCCACACGTGAGTTTAACTCTGTCAGTTGAATGCACACGTTGACAACCATCCAGTTAGATAGCTCCGTTTTGGTTTTAGAAGCAGATATTTCTCTGTACAGCCTATGGTCCCATTCACTCGGGAATATCCCAACGCAGCTCCTAGAAGAAACGAGTTTCTGACTCGCTGAATCTCAACATAGATTCAAGTCTCTTAGGTGAACGAACGCACAGCAGAGCAGTTTCAAGGAAACGTTTCTCCTGAGTTTTAGACGAAGTTCCCTGCTGTTTAGTACGTATGCCGGCATTGGGCTGGAAATACCGGTTTTGGGATTCTGCACAGAAAGGGTTTGCAAACCGCTGAATCCACACGTGAGTTTAACTCTGTCAGTTGAATGCACACATTGACAACCATTCAGTTAGATAGCTCCGTTTTGGTTTTAGAAGCAGATATTTCTCTGTACAGCCTATGGTCCCATTCACTCGGGAATATCCCAACGCAGCTCCTAGAAGAAACGTGTTTCTGACTCGCTGAATCTCAACATAGATTCAACTCTCTTAGGTGAACGAACGCACAGCAGAGCAGTTTCAAGGAAACGTTTCTCCTGAGTTTTAGACGAAGTTTCCTGCTTTTTAGTACGGATGCCGGCATTGGGCTGGACATACCGGTTTGGGGATTCTGCACAGAAATGGTTTGCAAACCGCTCAATCCACACGTGAGTTTAACTCTCTCAATTGAATGCACACATTGACAACCATCCAGTTAGATAGCTCCGTTTTGGTTTTAGAAGCAGATATTTCTCTGTACAGCCTATGGTCCCATTCACTCGGGAACATCCCAACGCAGCTCCTAGAAGAAACGAGTTTCTGACTCGCTGAATCTCAACATAGATTCAACTCTCTTAGGTGAACGAACGCACAGCAGAGCAGTTTCAAGGAAACGTTTCTCCTGAGTTTTAGACGAAGTTTCCTGCTGTTTAGTACGTATGCCGGCATTGGGCTGGAAATACCGGTTTTGGGATTCTGCACAGAAAGGGTTTGCAAACCGCTCAATCCACACGTGAGTTTAACTCTGTCAGTTGAATGCACACATTGACAACCATTCAGTTAGATAGCTCCGTTTTGGTTTTAGAAGCAGATATTTCTCTGTACAGCCTATGGTCCCATTCACTCGGGAATATCCCAACGCAGCTCCTAGAAGAAACGTGTTTCTGACTCGCTGAATCTCAACATAGATTCAACTCTCTTAGGTGAACGAACGCAAAGCAGAGCAGTTTCAAGGAAACGTTTCTCCTGAGTTTTAGACGAAGTTTCCTGCTGTTTAGTACGGATGCCGGCATTGGGCTGGACATACCGGTTTTGGGATTCTGCACAGAAATGGTTTGCAAACCTCTGAATCCACACGTGAGTTTAACTCTGTCAGTTGAATTCACACATTGACAACCATCCAGTTAGATAGCTCCGTTTTGGTTTTAGAAGCAGATATTTCTCTGTACAGCCTATGGTCCCATTCACTCGGGAATATCCCAACGCAGCTCCTAGAAGAAACGTGTTTCTGACTCGCTGAATCTCAACATAGATTCAACTCTCTTAGGTGAACGAACGCACAGCAGAGCAGTTTCAAGGAAACGTTTCTCCTGAGTTTTAGACGAAGTTTCCTGCTGTTTAGTACGTATGCCGGCATTGAGCTGGTATTACCGGTTTTGGGATTCTGCACAGAAAGGGCTTGTAAACCGCTGAATCCAAACGTGAGTTTAACTCTGTCAGTTGAATGCACACATTGACAACCATTCAGTTAGATACCACCCTTTTGGTTGTAGGAGCAGATATTTCTCTGTACAGCCTATGGTCCCATTCACTCGGGATTATCCCAACGCAGCTCCTAGAAGAAACGTGTTTCTGACTCGCTGAATCTCAACGTAGATTCAACTCTCTTAGGTGATCGTACGCACAGCAGAGCAGTTTCAAGGAAACGTTTCTCCTGAGTTTTAGACGAAGTTTCCTGCTGTTTAGTTCGGATGCCGGCATTGGGCTGGACATACCGGTTTTGGGATTCTGCACAGAAAGGGTTTGCAAACCGCTGAATCCACACGTGAGTTTAACTCTGTCAGTTGAATGCACACATTGTCAACCATCCAGTTAGATAGCTCCGTTTTGGTTTTAGAAGCAGATATTTCTCTGTACAGCCTATGGTCCCATTCACTCGGGAATATCCCAACGCAGCTCCTAGAAGAAACGAGTTTCTGACTCGCTGAATCTCAACATAGATTCAACTCTCTTAGGTGAACGAACGCACAGCAGAGCAGTTTCAAGGAAACCTTTCTCCTGAGTTTCAGACGAAGTTTCCTGCTGTTTAGTACGGATGCCGGCATTGGGCTGAAAATACTGGCTTTGGGATTCTGCACAGAAAGGGTTTGCAAACCGCTGAATCCACACGTGAGTTTAACTCCGTCAGTTGAATGCACACATTGACAACCATTCAGTTAGATAGCTCCGTTTTGGTTTTAGAAGCAGATATTTCTCTGTACAGCCTATGGTCCCATTCACTCGGGAATATCCCAACGCAGCTCCTAGAAGAAACGTGTTTCTGACTCGCTGAATCTCAATATAGATTCAACTCTCTTAGGTGAACGAACGCACAGCAGAGCAGTTTCAAGGAAACGTTTCTCCTGAGTTTTAGACGAAGTTTCCTGCTGTTTAGTACGTATGCCGGCATTGGGCTGGAAATACCGGTTTTGGGATTCTGCACAGAAAGGGTTTGCAAACCGCTGAATCCACACGTGAGTTTAACTCTGTCAGTTGAATGCACACATTGACAACCATTAAGTTTGATAGCACCCTTTTGGTTTTAGAAGCAGATATTTCTCTGTACAGCCTATGGTCCCATTCACTCGGGAATATCCCAACGCAGCTCCTAGAAGAAACGTGTTTCTGACTCGCTGAATCTCAACATAGATTCAACTCTCTTAGGTGAACGAAGGCACAGCAGAGCAGTTTCAAGGAAACGTTTCTCCTGAGTTTTAGACGAAGTTTCCTGCTGTTTAGTACGTATGCCGGCATTGGGCTGGAAATACCCGTTTTGGGATTCTGCACAGAAAGGGTTTGCAAACCGCTGAATCCACACGTGAGTTTAACTCTGTCAGTTGAATGCACACATTGACAACCATTCAGTTTGATAGCACACTTTTGTTTTAGAAGCAGATATTTCTCTGTACAGCCTATGGTCCCATTCACTTGGGAATATCCCAACGCAGCTCCTAGAAGAAACGTGTTTCTGACTCGCTGAATCTCAACATAGATTCAACTCTCTTAGGTGAACGAACGCACAGCAGAGCAGTTTCAAGGAAACTTTTCTCCTGAGTATTAGACGAAGTTTCCTGCTGTTTAGTACGTATGCCGGCATTGGGCTGGAAATACCAGTTTTGGGATTCTGCACAGAAAGGGTTTGCAAACCGCTGAATCCACACGTGAGTTTAACTCTGTCAGTTGAATGCACACATTGACAACCATTCAGTTAGATAGCTCCGTTTTGGTTTTAGAAGCAGATATTTCTCTGTACAGCGTATGGTCCCATTCACTCGGGAATATCCCAACGCAGCTCCTAGAGGAAACGTGTTTCTGACTCGCTGAATCTCAACATAGATTCAACTCTCTTAGCTGAACGAACGGACAGCAGACCAGTTTCAAGGAAACGTTTCTCCTGAGTTTTAGACGAAGTTTCCTGCTGTTTAGTACGTATGCCGGCATTGGGCTGGACATACCGGTTTTGGGATTCTGCACAGAAAGGGTTTGCAAACCGCTGAATCCACACGTGAGTTTAACTCTGTCAGTTGAATGCACACATTGACAACCATCCAGTTAGATAGCTCCGTTTTGGTTTTATAAGCAGATATTTCTCTGTACAGCCTATGGTCCCATTCACTCGGGAATATCCCAACGCAGCTCCTAGAAGAAACGTGTTTCTGACTCGCTGAATCTCAACATAGATTCAACTCTCTTAGGTGAGCGAAAGCACAGCAGAACAGTTTCAAGGAAACGTTTCTCCGGAGTTTTAGACGAAGTTTCCTGCTGTTTAGTACGGATGCCAGCATTGGGCTGGAAATACCGGTTTTGGGATTCTGCACAGAAAGGGTTTGCAAACCGCTGAATCCACACGTGAGTTTACCTCTGTCAGTTGAATGCACACATTGACAATCATTCAGTTAGATAGCTCCGTTTTGGTTTTAGAAGCAGATATTTCTCTGTACAGCCTATGGTCCCATTCACTCGGGAATATCCCAACGCAGCTCCTAGAAGAAACGTGCTTCTGACTCACTGAATCTCAACAAAGATTCAACTCTCTTAGGTGAACGAACGCACAGCAGAGCAGTTTCAAGGAAACGTTTCTCCTGAGTTTCAGACGAAGTTTCCTGCTGTTTAGTACATATGCCGGCATTGGGCTGAAAATACCGGTTTTGGGATTCTGCACAGAAAGGGTTTGCAAATCACTGAATCCACACGTGAGTTTAACTCCGTCAGTTGAATGCACACATTGACAACCATTCAGTTAGATAGCTCCGTTTTGGTTTTAGAAGCAGATATTTCTCTATACAGCCTATGGTCCCATTCAATCGGGAATATCCCAACGCAGCTGCTAGCATAAACGTGTTTCTGACTCGCTGAATCTCAACATAGTTTCAACTCTCTTAGGTGAACGAACGCACAGCAGAGCAGTTTCAAGGAAACGTTTCTCCTGAGTTTTAGACGAAGTTTCCTGCTGTTTAGTACGTATGCCGGCATTGGGCTGGAAATACCGGTTTTGGGATTCTGCACAGAAAGGGTTTGCAAACCGCTGAATCCACACGTGAGTTTAACTCTGTCAGTTGAATGCACACATTGACAACCATTCAGTTTGATAGAACCCTTTTGGTTTTAGAAGCAGATATTTCTCTGTACAGCCTATGGTCCCATTCTCTCGGGAATATCCCAACGCAGCTCCTAGAAGAAACGTGTTTCTGACTCGCTGAATCTCAACATAGATTCAGCTCTCTTAGGTGATCGAACGCACAGCAGAGCAGTTTCAAGGAAACGTTTCTCCTGAGTTTTAGACGAAGTTTCCTGCTGTTTAGTACGTATGCCGGCATTGAGCTGGAATTACCGGTTTTGGGATTCTGCACAGAAATGGCTTGTAAACCGCTGAATCCAAACGTGAGTTTAACTCTGTCAGTTGAATGCACACATTGACAACCATTCAGTTAGATACCACCCTTTTGGTTGTAGGAGCAGATATTTCTCTGTACAGCCTATGGTCCCATTCACTCGTGAATATCCCAACGCAGCTCCTAGATGAAACGTGTTTCTGACTCTGTGAATCTCAACATAGTTTCAACTCTCTTAGGTGATCGAACGCACAGCAGAGCAGTTTCAAGGAAACGTTTCTCCTGAGTTTTAGACGAAGTTTCCTGCTGTTTAGTACGTATGCCGGCATTGGGATGGAAATACCGGTTTTGGGATTCTGCACAGAAAGGGTTTGCAAACCGCTGAATCCACACGTGAGTTTAACTCTGTCAGTTGAATGCACACATTGACAACCATTCAGTTTGATAGCACATTTTGGTTTTAGAAGCAGATATTTCTCTGTACAGCCTATGGTCCCATTCACTCGGGAATATCCCAACGCAGCTCCTAGAAGAAACGTGTTTCTGACTCGCTGAATCTCAACATAGATTCAACTCTCTTAGGTGAACGAACGCACAGCAGAGCAGATTCAAAGAAACGTTTCTCCTGAGTCTTAGACGAAGTTTCCTGCTGTTTAGTACGTTTGCCAGCATTGGGCTGGAAATACCGGTTTTGGGATTCTGCACAGAAAGGGTTTGCAAACCGCTGAATCCACACGTGAGTTTAACTCTGTCAGTTGAATGCACACATTGACAACCATTCAGTTAGATAGCACCCTTTTGGTTTTAGAAGCAGATATTTCTCTGTACAGCCTATGGTCCCATTCACTCGGGAATATCCCAACGCAGCTCCTAGAAGAAACGTGTTTCTGACTCGCTGAATCTCAACATAGATTCAACTCTCTTAGGTGATCGTACGCACAGCAGAGCAGTTTCAAGGAAACGTTTCTCCTGAGTTTTAGACGAAGTTTCCTGCTGTTTATTACGGATGCCGGCATTGGGCTGGACATACCGGTTTTGGGATTCTGCACAGAAATGGTTTGCAAACCGCTGAATCCACACGTGAGTTTAACTCTGTCAGTTGAATGCACACATTGACAACCATCCAGTTAGATAGCTCCGTTTTGGTTTTAGAAGCAGATATTTCTCTGTACAGCCTATGGTCCCATTCACTCGGGAATATCCCAACGCAGCTCCTAGAAGAAACGAGTTTCTGACTCGCTGAATCTCAACATAGATTCAACTCTCTTAGGTGAACGAACGCACAGCAGAGCAGTTTCAAGGAAACGTTTCTCCTGAGTTTTAGACGAAGTTTCCTGCTGTTTAGTACGTATGCCGGCATTGGGCTGGAAATACCGGTTTTGGGATTCTGCACAGAAAGGGTTTGCAAACCGCTGAATCCACACGTGAGTTTAACTCTGTCAGTTGAATGCACACATTGACAACCATTCAGTTAGATAGCTCCGTTTTGGTTTTAGAAGCAGATATTTCTCTGTAAAGCCTATGGTCCCATTCACTCGGGAATATCCCAACGCAGCTCCTAGAAGAAACGTGTTTCTGACTCGCTGAATCTCAACATAGATTCAACTCTCTTAGGTGAACGAACGCTCAGCAGAGCAGTTTCAAGGAAACGTTTCTCCTGAGTTTTAGACGAAGTTTCCTGCTTTTTAGTACGGATGCCGGCATTGGGCTGGACATACCGGTTTTGGGATTCTGCACAGAAATGGTTTGCAAACCGCTCAATCCACACGTGAGTTTAACTCTCTCAATTGAATGCACACATTGACAACCATCCAGTTAGATAGCTCCGTTTTGGTTTTAGAAGCAGATATTTCTCTGTACAGCCTATGGTCCCATTCACTCTGGAACATCCCAACGCAGCTCCTAGAAGAAACGAGTTTCTGACTCGCTGAATCTCAACATAGATTCAACTCTCTTAGGTGAACGAACGCACAGTGAGCAGTTTCAAGGAAACGTTTCTCCTGAGTTTTAGACGAAGTTTCCTGCTGTTTAGTACGTATGCCGGCATTGGGCTGGAAATACCGGTTTTGGGATTCTGCACAGAAAGGGTTTGCAAACCGCTCAATCCACACGTGAGTTTAACTCTGTCAGTTGAATGCACACATTGACAACCATTCAGTTAGATAGCTCCGTTTTGGTATTAGAAGCAGATATTTCTCTGTACAGCCTATGGTCCCATTCACTCGGGAATATCCCAACGCAGCTCCTAGAAGAAACGTGTTTCTGACTCGCTGAATCTCAACGTAGATTCAACTCTCTTAGGTGATCGTACGCACAGCAGAGCAGTTTCAAGGAATCGTTTCTCCTGAGTTTTAGACGAAGTTTCCTCCTGTTTAGTACGGATGCCGGCATTGGGCTGGACATACCGGTTTTGGGATTCTGCACAGAAAGGGTTTGCAAACCGCTGAATCCACACGTGAGTTTAACTCTGTCAGTTGAATGCACACATTGACAACCATCCAGTTAGATAGCTCCGTTTTGGTTTTAGAAGCAGATATTTCTCTGTACAGCCTATGGTCCCATTCACTCGGGAATATCCCAACGCAGCTCCTAGAAGAAACGAGTTTCTGACTCGCTGAATCTCAACATAGATTCAACTCTCTTAGGTGAACGAACGCACAGCAGAGCAGTTTCAAGGAAACGTTTCTCCTGAGTTTTAGACGAAGTTTCCTGCTGTTTAGTACGGATGCCGGCATTGGGCTGGAAATACCTGTTTTGGGATTCTGCACAGAAAGGGTTTGCAAACCGCTGAATCCACACGTGTGTTTAACTCTGTCAGTTGAATGCACACATTGACAACCATTCAGCTGGATAGCTCCGTTTTGGTTTTAGAAGGAGATATTTCTCTGAACAGCCTATGGTCCCATTCACTCGAGAATATCACAACGCAGCTCCTAGCATAAACGTGTTTCAGACTCGCTAATCTCAACATAGTTTCAACTCTCTTAGGTGAACGAACGCACAGCAGAGCAGTTTCAAGGAAACGTTTCTCCTGAGTTTTAGACGAAGTTTCCTGCTGTTTAGTACGTATGCCGGCATTGAGCTGGAATTACCGGTTTTGGGATTCTGCACAGAAAGGACTTGTAAACCGCTGAATCCAAACGTGAGTTTAACTCTGTCAGTTGAATGCACACATTGACAACCATTCAGTTAGATACCACCCTTTTGGTTGTAGGAGCAGATATTTCTCTGTACAGCCTATGGTCCCATTCACTCGGGAATATCCCAACGAAGCTCCTAGATGAAACGTGTTTCTGACTCGCTGAATCTCAACATAGATTCAACTCTCTTAGGTGAACGAACGCACAGCAGAGCAGTTTCAAGGAAACGTTTCTCCTGAGTTTTAGACGAAGTTTCCTGCTGTTTAGTACGTATGCCGGCATTGGGCTGGAAATACCGGTTTTGGGATTCTGCACAGAAAGGGTTTGCAAACCGCTGAATCCACACGAGAGTTTAACTCTGTCAGTTGAATGCACACATTGACAACCACTCAGTTTGATAGCACCCTTTTGGTTTTAGAAGCAGATATTTCTCTGTACAGCCTATGGTCCCATTCACTCGGGAATATCCCAACGCAGCTCCTAGCATTAACGTGTTTCTGACTCGCTGAATCTCAACATAGATTCAACTCTCTTAGGTGAACGAACGCACAGCAGAGCAGTTTCAAGGAAACGTTTCTCCTGAGTTTTACACGAAGTTTCCTGCTGTTTAGTACGGATGCCGGCATTGGGCTGGAAATACCGGTTTTGGGATTCTGCACAGAAAGGGTTTGCAAACCGCTGAATCCACACGTGAGTTTAACTCTGTCAGTTGAATGCACACATTGACAACCATTCAGTTTGATAGCACCCTTTTGGTTTTAGAAGCAGATATTTCTCTGTACAGCCTATGGTCCCATTCACTCGGGAATATCCCAACGCAGCTCCTAGAAGAAACGTGTTTCTGACTCGCTGTATCTCAACATAGATTCAACTCTCTTAGGTGATCGAACGCACTGCAGAGCAGTTTCAAGGAAACGTTTCTCCTGAGTTTTAGACGAAGTTTCCTGCTGTTTAGTACGGATGCCCGCATTGGGCTGGAAATACCGGTTTTGGGATTCTGCACAGAAAGGGTTTGCAAACCGCTGAATCCACACGTGAGTTTAACTCTATCAGTTGAATGCACACATTGACAACCATTCAGTTAGATAGCTCCGTTTTGGTTTTAGAAGCAGATATTTCTCTGTACAGCCTATGGTCCCATTCACTCGGGAATATCCCAACGCAGCTCCTAGAAGAAACGTGTTTCTGACTCGCTGAATCTCAACATAGATTCAACTCTCTTAGGTGAACGAACGCACAGCAGAGCAGTTTCACGGAAACTTTTCTCCTGAGTTTTAGACGAAGTTTCCTGCTGTTTAGTACGTATGCCGGCATTGGGCTGGAAATACCGGTTTTGGGATTCTGCACAGAAAGGGTTTGCAAACCGCTGAATCCACACGTGAGTTTAACTCTGTCAGTTGAATGCACACATTGACAACCATTCAGTAAGATAGCTCCGTTTTGGTTTTAGAAGCAGATATTTCTCTGTACAGCCTATGGTCCCATTCACTCGGGAATATCCCAACGCAGCTCCTAGAAGAAACGTGTTTCTGACTCGCTGAATCTCAACATAGATTCAACTCTCTTAGGTGAACGAACGCTCAGCAGAGCAGTTTCAAGGAAACCTTTCTCCTGAGTTTCAGACGAAGTTTCCTGCTGTTTAGTACGGATGCCGGCATTGGGCTGAAAATACTGGTTTTGTGATTCTGCACAGAAAGGGTTTGCAAACCGCTGAATCCACACGTGAGTTTAACTCCGTCAGTTGAATGCACACATTGAAAACCATTCAGTTAGATAGCTCCGTTTTGGTTTTAGAAGCAGATATTTCTCTATACAGCCTATGGTCCCATTCAATCGGGAATATCCCAACGCAGCTCCAAGCATAAACGTGTTTCTGACTCGCTGAATCTCAACATAGTTTCAACTCTCTTAGGTGAACGAACGCACAGCAGAGCAGTTTCAAGGAAACGTTTCTCCTGAGTTTTAGACGAAGTTTCCTGCTGTTTAGTACGTATGCCGGCATTGGGCTGGAAATACCGGTTTTGGGATTCTGCACAGAAAGGGTTTGCAAACCGCTGAATCCACACGTGAGTTTAACTCTGTCAGTTGAATGCACACATTGACAACCATTCAGTTAGATAGCTCCGTTTTGGTTTTAGAAGCAGATATTTCTCTGTACAGCCTATGGTCCCATTCACTCGGGAATATCCCAACGCAGCTCCTAGAAGAAACGTGTTTCTGACTCGCTGAATCTCAATATAGATTCAACTCTCTTAGGTGAACGAACGCACAGCAGAGCAGTTTCAAGGAAACGTTTCTCCTGAGTTTTAGACGAAGTTTCCTGCTGTTTAGTACGTATGCCGGCATTGGGCTGGAAATACCGGTTTTGGGATTCTGCACAGAAAGGGTTTGCAAACCGCTGAATCCACACGTGAGTTTAACTCTGTCAGTTGAATGCACACATTGACAACCATTCAGTTTGATAGCACCCTTTTGGTTTTAGAAGCAGATATTTCTCTGTACAGCCTATGGTCCCATTCACTCGGGAATATCCCAACGCAGCTCCTAGAAGAAACGTGTTTCTGACTCGCTGAATCTCAACATAGATTCAACTCTCTTAGGTGAACGAAGGCACAGCAGAGCAGTTTCAAGGAAACGTTTCTCCTGAGTTTTAGACGAAGTTTCCTGCTGTTTAGTACGTATGCCGGCATTGGGCTGGAAATACCGGTTTTGGGATTCTGCACAGAAAGGGTTTGCAAACCGCTGAATCCACACGTGAGTTTAACTCTGTCAGGTGAATGCACACATTGACAACCATTCAGTTTGATAGCACACTTTTGGTTTTAGAAGCAGATATTTCTCTGTACAGCCTATGGTCCCATTCACTCGGGAATATCCCAACGCAGCTCCTAGAAGAAACGTGTTTCTGACTCGCTGAATCTCAACATAGATTCAACTCTCTTAGGTGAACGAACGCACAGCAGAGCAGTTTCAAGGAAACTTTTCTCCTGAGTATTAGACGAAGTTTCCTGCTGTTTAGTACGTATGCCGGCATTGGGCTGGAAATACCGGTTTTGGGATTCTGCACAGAAAGGGTTTGCAAACCGCTGAATCCACACGTGAGTTTAACTCTGTCAGTTGAATGCACACATTGACAACCATTCAGTTAGATAGCTCCGTTTTGGTTTTAGAAGCAGATATTTCTAGTTACAGCCTATGGTCCCATTCACTCGGGAATATCCCAACGCAGCTCCTAGAAGAAACGTGTTTCTGACTCGCTGAATCTCAACATAGATTCAACTCTCTTAGCTGAACGAACGCACAGCAGAGCAGTTTCAAGGAAACGTTTCTCCTGAGTTTTAGACGAAGTTTCCTGCTGTTTAGTACGTATGCCGGCATTGGGCTGGACATACCGGTTTTGGGATTCTGCACAGAAAGGGTTTGCAAACCGCTGAATCCACACGTGAGTTTAACTCTGTCAGTTGAATGCACACATTGACAACCATCCAGTTAGATAGCTCCGTTTTGGTTTTATAAGCAGATATTTCTCTGTACAGCCTATGGTCCCATTCACTCGGGAATATCCCAACGCAGCTCCTAGAAGAAACGTGTTTCTGACTCGCTGAATCTCAACATAGATTCAACTCTCTTAGGTGAGCGAAAGCACAGCCGAACAGTTTCAAGGAAACGTTTCTCCGGAGTTTTAGACGAAGTTTCCTGCTGTTTAGTACGGATGCCAGCACTGGGCTGGAAATACCGGTTTTGGGATTCTGCACAGAAAGGGTTTGCAAACCGCTGAATCCACACGTGAGTTTAACTCTGTCAGTTGAATGCACACATTGACAACCATTCAGTTAGATAGCTCCGTTTTGGTTTTAGAAGCAGATATTTCTCTGTACAGCCTATGGTCCCATTCACTCGGGAATATCCCAACGCAGCTCCTAGAAGAAACGTGCTTCTGACTCACTGAATCTCAACATAGATTCAACTCTCTTAGGTGAACGAACGCACAGCAGAGCAGTTTCACGGAAACGTTTCTCCTGAGTTTTAGACGAAGTTTCCTGCTGTTTAGTACGTATGCCGGCATTGGGCTGGAAATACCGGTTTTGGGATTCTGCACAGAAAGGGTTTGCAAACCGCTGAATCCACACGAGAGTTTAACTCTGTCAGTTGAATGCACACATTGACAACCACTCAGTTTGATAGCACCCTTTTGGTTTTAGAAGCAGATATTTCTCTGTACAGCCTATGGTCCCATTCACTCGGGAATATCCCAACGCAGCTCCTAGCATTAACGTGTTTCTGACTCGCTGAATCTCAACATAGATTCAACTCTCTTAGGTGAACGAACGCACAGCAGAGCAGTTTCAAGGAAACGTTTCTCCTGAGTTTTACACGAAGTTTCCTGCTGTTTAGTACGGATGCCGGCATTGGGCTGGAAATACCGGTTTTGGGATTCTGCACAGAAAGGGTTTGCAAACCGCTGAATCCACACGTGAGTTTAACTCTGTCAGTTGAATGCACACATTGACAACCATTCAGTTTGATAGCACCCTTTTGGTTTTAGAAGCAGATATTTCTCTGTACAGCCTATGGTCCCATTCACTCGGGAATATCCCAACGCAGCTCCTAGAAGAAACGTGTTTCTGACTCGCTGTATCTCAACATAGATTCAACTCTCTTAGGTGATCGAACGCACTGCAGAGCAGTTTCAAGGAAACGTTTCTCCTGAGTTTTAGACGAAGTTTCCTGCTGTTTAGTACGGATGCCCGCATTGGGCTGGAAATACCGGTTTTGGGATTCTGCACAGAAAGGGTTTGCAAACCGCTGAATCCACACGTGAGTTTAACTCTATCAGTTGAATGCACACATTGACAACCATTCAGTTAGATAGCTCCGTTTTGGTTTTAGAAGCAGATATTTCTCTGTACAGCCTATGGTCCCATTCACTCGGGAATATCCCAACGCAGCTCCTAGAAGAAACGTGTTTCTGACTCGCTGAATCTCAACATAGATTCAACTCTCTTAGGTGAACGAACGCACAGCAGAGCAGTTTCACGGAAACTTTTCTCCTGAGTTTTAGACGAAGTTTCCTGCTGTTTAGTACGTATGCCGGCATTGGGCTGGAAATACCGGTTTTGGGATTCTGCACAGAAAGGGTTTGCAAACCGCTGAATCCACACGTGAGTTTAACTCTGTCAGTTGAATGCACACATTGACAACCATTCAGTAAGATAGCTCCGTTTTGGTTTTAGAAGCAGATATTTCTCTGTACAGCCTATGGTCCCATTCACTCGGGAATATCCCAACGCAGCTCCTAGAAGAAACGTGTTTCTGACTCGCTGAATCTCAACATAGATTCAACTCTCTTAGGTGAACGAACGCTCAGCAGAGCAGTTTCAAGGAAACCTTTCTCCTGAGTTTCAGACGAAGTTTCCTGCTGTTTAGTACGGATGCCGGCATTGGGCTGAAAATACTGGTTTTGTGATTCTGCACAGAAAGGGTTTGCAAACCGCTGAATCCACACGTGAGTTTAACTCCGTCAGTTGAATGCACACATTGAAAACCATTCAGTTAGATAGCTCCGTTTTGGTTTTAGAAGCAGATATTTCTCTATACAGCCTATGGTCCCATTCAATCGGGAATATCCCAACGCAGCTCCAAGCATAAACGTGTTTCTGACTCGCTGAATCTCAACATAGTTTCAACTCTCTTAGGTGAACGAACGCACAGCAGAGCAGTTTCAAGGAAACGTTTCTCCTGAGTTTTAGACGAAGTTTCCTGCTGTTTAGTACGTATGCCGGCATTGGGCTGGAAATACCGGTTTTGGGATTCTGCACAGAAAGGGTTTGCAAACCGCTGAATCCACACGTGAGTTTAACTCTGTCAGTTGAATGCACACATTGAAAACCATTCAGTTAGATAGCTCCGTTTTGGTTTTAGAAGCAGATATTTCTCTGTACAGCCTATGGTCCCATTCACTCGGGAATATCCCAACGCAGCTCCTAGAAGAAACGTGTTTCTGACTCGCTGAATCTCAACATAGATTCAACTCTCTTAGGTGAACGAACGCAGAGCAGAGCAGTTTCAAGGAAACTTTTCTCCTGAGTATTAGACGAAGTTTCCTGCTGTTTAGTACGTATGCCGGCATTGGGCTGGAAATACCGGTTTTGGGATTCTGCACAGAAAGGGTTTGCAAACCGCTGAATCCACACGTGAATTTAACTCTGTCAGTTGAATGCACACATTGAAAACCATTCAGTTAGATAGCTCCGTTTTGGTTTTAGAAGCAGATATTTCTCTGTACAGCCTATGGTCCCATTCACTCGGGAATATCCCAACGCAGCTCATAGAAGAAACGTGTTTCTGACTCGCTGAATCTCAACATAGATTCAACTCTCTTAGGTGAGCGAACGCACAGCAGAGCAGTTTCAAGGAAACGTTTCTCCGGAGTTTCAGACGAAGTTTCCTGCTGTTTAGTACGGATGCCAGCATTGGGATGGAAATACCGGTTTTGGGATTCTGCACAGAAAGGGTTTGCAAACCGCTGAATCCACACGTGAGTTTAACTCTCTCAGTTGAATGCACACATTGACAACCATTCAGTTAGATAGCTCCGTTTTGGTTTTAGAAGCAGATATTTCTCTGTACAGCCTATGGTCCCATTCACTCGGGAATATCCCAACGCAACTCCTAGAAGAAACGTGTTTCTGACTCACTGAATCTCAACATAGATTCAACTCTCTTAGGTGAACGAACGCACAGCAGAGCAGTTTCACGGAAACGTTTCTCCTGAGTTTCAGACGAAGTTTCCTGCTGTTTAGTACGTATGTCGGCATTGGGCTGAAAATACCGGTTTTGGGATTCTGCACAGAAAGGGTTTGCAAACCACTGAATCCACACGTGAGTTTAACTCCGTCAGTTGAATGCACACATTGACAACCATTCAGTTAGATAGCTCCGTTTTGGTTTTAGAAGCAGATATTTCTCTGTACAGCCTATGGTCCCATTCACTCGGGAATATCCCAACGCAGCTCCTCGAAGAAACGTGTTTCTGACTCGCTGAATCTCAACATAGATTCAACTCTCTTAGGTGAACGAACGCACAGCAGAGCAGTTTCAAGGAAACGTTTCTCCTGAGTTTTAGACGAAGTTTCCTGCTGTTTAGTACGGATGCCGGCATTGGGCTGGAAATACCGGTTTTGGGATTCTGCACAGAAAGGATTTGCAAACCGCTGAATCCACACGTGAGTTTAACTCTGTCAGTTGAATGTACACATTGACAACCATTCAGTTAGATAGCTCCGTTTTGGTTTTAGAAGCAGATATTTCTCTGTACAGCCTATGGTCCCATTCACTCGGGAATATCCCAACGCAGCTCCTAGAAGAAACGTGTTTCTGACTCACTGAATCTCAACATAGATTCAACTCTCTTAGGTGAACGAACACACAGCAGAGCAGTTTCAAGGAAACGTTTCTCCTCAGTTTTAGACGAAGTTTCCTTCTGTTTAGTACGTATGCCGGCATTGGGCTGGAAATACCGGTTTTGGGATTATGCACAGAAAGGGTTTGCAAACCGCTGAATCCACACGTGAGTTTAACTCTGTCAGTTGAATGCACACATTGACAACCATTCAGTTTGATAGCACCCTTTTGGTTTTAGAAGCAGATATTTCTCTGTACAGCCTATGGTCCCATTCACTCGGGAATATCCCAACGCAGCTCCTAGAAGAAACGTGTTTCTGACTCGCTGAATCTCAACATAGATTCAACTCTCTTAGGTGAACGAACGCACAGCAGAGCAGTTTCAAGGAAACGTTTCTCCTGAGTTTTACACGAAGTTTCCTGCTGTTTAGTACGGATGCCGGCATTGGGCTGGAAATACCGGTTTTGGGATTCTGCACAGAAAGGGTTTGCAAACCGCTGAATCCACACGTGAGTTTAACTCTGTCAGTTGAATGCACACATTGACAACCATTCAGTTTGATAGCACCCTTTTGGTTTTAGAAGCAGATATTTCTCTGTACAGCCTATGGTCCCATTCACTCGGGAATATACCAACGCAGCTCCTAGAAGAAACGTGTTTCTGACTCGCTGAATCTCAACATAGATTCAACTCTCTTAGGTGAACGAACGCACAGCAGAGCAGTTTCAAGGAAACGTTTCTCCTGAGTTTTAGACGAAGTTTCCTGCTGTTTAGTACATATGCCGGCATTGGGCTGGAAATACCGGTTTTGGGATTCTGCACAGAAATGGTTTGCAAACCGCTGAATCCACACGTGAGTTTAACTCTGTCAGTTGAATGCACACATTGACAACCATCCAGTTAGATAGCTCCGTTTTGGTTTTATAAGCAGATACTTCTCTGTACAGCCTATGGTCCCATTCACTCGGGAATATCCCAACGCAGCTCCTAGAAGAAACGAGTTTCTGACTCGCTGAATCTCAACATAGATTCAACTCTCTTAGGTGAGCGAACGCACAGCAGAACAGTTTCAAGGAAACGTTTCTCCGGAGTTTCAGACGAAGTTTCCTGCTGTTTAGTACGGATGCCAGCATTGGGCTGGAAATACCGGTTTTGGGATTCTGCACAGAAAGGGTTTGCAAACCGCTGAATCCACACGTGAGTTTAAGTCTGTCAGCTGAATGCACACATTGACAACCATTCAGTTAGATAGCTCCGTTTTGGTTTTAGAAGCAGATATTTCTCTGTACAGCCTATGGTCCCATTCACTCGGGAATATCCCAATGCAGCTCCTAGAAGAAACGTGTTTCTGACTCACTGAATCTCAACATAGATTCAACTCTCTTAGGTGAACGAACGCAGAGCAGAGCAGTTTCAAGGAAACGTTTCTACTCAGTTTTAGACGAAGTTTCCTGCTGTTTAGTACGTATGCCGGCATTGGGCTGGAAATACCGGTTTTGGGATTCTGCACAGAAAGGGTTTGCAAACCGCTGAATCCACACGTGAGTTTAACTCTGTCAGTTGAATGCACACATTGACAACCATTCTGTTAGATAGCTCCGTTTTGGTTTTAGAAGCAGATATTTCTCTGTACAGCCTATGGTCCCATTCACTCGGGAATATCCCAACGCAGCTCCTAGAAGAAACGTGTTTCTGACTCGCTGAATCTCAACATAGATTCAACTCTCTTAGGTGAACGAACGCAGAGCAGAGCAGTTTCAAGGAAACTTTTCTCCTGAGTATTAGACGAAGTTTCCTGCTGTTTAGTACGTATGCTGGCATTGGGCTGGAAATACCGGTTTTGGGATTCTGCACAGAAAGGGTTTGCAAACCGCTGAATCCACACGTGAATTTAACTCTGTCAGTTGAATGCACACATTGAAAACCATTCAGTTAGATAGCTCCGTTTTGGTTTTAGAAGCAGATATTTCTCTGTACAGCCTATGGTCCCATTCACTCGGGAATATCCCAACGCAGCTCATAGAAGAAACGTGTTTCTGACTCGCTGAATCTCAACATAGATTCAACTCTCTTAGGTGAGCGAACGCACAGCAGAGCAGTTTCAAGGAAACGTTTCTCCGGAGTTTCAGACGAAGTTTCCTGCTGTTTAGTACGGATGCCAGCATTGGGATGGAACTACCGGTTTTGGGATTCTGCACAGAAAGGGTTTGCAAACCACTGAATCCACACGAGAGTTTAACTCCGTCAGTTGAATGCACACATTGACAACCATTCAGTTAGATAGCTCCGTTTTGGCTTTAGAAGCAGATATTTCTCTGTACAGCCTATGGTCCCATTCACTCGGGAATATCCCAACGCAGCTCCTAGAAGAAACGTGTTTCTGACTCACTGAATCTCAACATAGATTCAACTCTCTTAGGTGAACGAACACACAGCAGAGCAGTTTCAAGGAAACGTTTCTCCTCAGTTTTAGACGAAGTTTCCTTCTGTTTAGTATGTATGCCGGCATTGGGCTGGAAATACCGGTTTTGGGATTATGCACAGAAAGGGTTTGCAAACCGCTGAATCCACACGTGAGTTTAACTCTGTCAGTTGAATGCACACATTGACAACCATTCAGTTTGATAGCACCCTTTTGGTTTTAGAAGCAGATATTTCTCTGTACAGCCTCTGGTCCCATTCACTCGGGAATATCCCAACGCAGCTCCTAGAAGAAACGTGTTTCTGACTCGCTGAATCTCAACATAGATTCAACTCTCTTAGGTGAACGAACGCACAGCAGAGCAGTTTCAAGGAAACGTTTCTCCTGAGTTTTACACGAAGTTTCCTGCTGTTTAGTACGGATGCCGGCATTGGGCTGGAAATACCGGTTTTGGGATTCTGCACAGAAAGGGTTTGCAAACCGCTGAATCCACACGTGAGTTTAACTCTGTCAGTTGAATGCACACATTGACAACCATTCAGTTTGATAGCACCCTTTTGGTTTTAGAAGCAGATATTTCTCTGTACAGCCTATGGTCCCATTCACTCGGGAATATACCAACGCAGCTCCTAGAAGAAACGTGTTTCTGACTCGCTGAATCTCAACATAGATTCAACTCTCTTAGGTGAGCGAACGCACAGCAGAGCAGTTTCAAGGAAACGTTTCTCCTGAATTTTAGACGAAGTTTCCTGCTGTTTAGTACGGATGCCGGCATTGGGCTGGAAATACCGGTTTTGGGATTCTGCACAGAAAGGGTTTGCAAACCGCTGAATCCACACGTGAGTTTAACTCTGTCAGTTGAATGCACACATTGACAACCATTCAGTTTGATGGCAGCCTTTTGGTTTTAGAAGCAGATATTTCTCTGTACAGCCTATGGTCCCATTCACTCGGGATATCCCAACGCAGCTCCTAGAAGAAACGTGTTTCTGACTCGCTGAATCTCAACATAGATTCAACTCTCTTAGGTGAACGAACGCACAGCAGAGCAGTTTCAAGGAAACGTTTCTCCTGAGTTTTAGACGAAGCTTCCTGCTGTTTAGTACGTATGCCGGCATTGGGCTGGAAATACCGGTTTTGGGATTCTGCACAGAAAGGGTTTGCAAACCGCTGAATCCACACGCGAGTTTATCTCTGTCACTTGAATGCACACATTGACAACCGTTCAGTTTGATAGCACAATTTTGGTTTCAGAAGCAGATATTTCTCTGTACAGCCTATGGTCCCATTCACTTGGGAATATCCCAACGCAGCTCCTAGAAGAAAGGTGTTTCTGACTCGCTGAATCTCAACATAGATTCAACTCTCTTAGGTGAACGAACGCACAGCAGAGCAGTTTCAAGGAAACTTTTGTCCTGAGTTTTAGACGAAGTTTCCTGCTGTTTAGTACGTATGCCAGCATTGGGCTGGAAATACCGGTTTTGGGATTCTGCACAGAAAGGGTTTGCAAACCGCTGAATCCACACGTGAGTTTAACTCTGTCAGTTGAATGCACACATTGACAACCATTCAGTTAGATAGCTCCATTTTGGTTTTAGAAGCAGATATTTCTCTGTACAGCCTATGGTCCCATTCACTCGGGAATATCCCAACGCAGCTCCTGGAAGAAACGTGTTTCTGACTCGCTGAATCTCAACATAGATTCAACTCTCTTAGGTGAACGAACGCACAGCAGAGCAGTTTCAAGGAAACGTTTCTCCTGAGTTTTAGACGAAGTTTCCTGCTGTTTAGTACGAATGCCGGCATTGGGCTGGACATACCGGTTTTGGGATTCTGCACAGAAATGGTTTGCAAACCGCTGAATCCACACGTGAGTTTAACACTGTCAGTTGAATGCACACATTGACAACCATCCAGTTAGATAGCTCCGTTTTGGTTTTAGAAGCAGATATTTCTCTGTACAGCCTATGGTCCCATTCACTCGGAAATATCCCAACGCAGCTCCTAGAAGAAACGAGTTTCTGACTCGCTGAATCTCAACATAGATTCAACTCTCTTAGGTGAGCGAACGCACAGCAGAACAGTTTCAAGGAAACGTTTCTCCTGAGTTTCAGACGAAGTTTCCTGCTGTTTAGTACGGATGCTGGCATTGGGCTGGAAATACCGGTTTTGGGATTCTGCATAGAAAGGGTTTGCAAACCGCTGAATCCACACGTGAGTTTAACTCTGTCAGTTGAATGCACACATTGACAACCATTCAGTTAGATAGCTCCGTTTTGGTTTTAGAAGCAGATATTTCTCTGTACAGCCTATAGTCCCATTCACTCGGGAATATCCCAACGCAGCTCCTAGAAGAAACGTGTTTCTGACTCACTGAATCTCAACATACATTCAACTCTCTTAGGTGAACGAACGCACAGCAGAGCAGTTTCAAGGAAACGTTTCTCCTGAGTTTCAGACGAAGTTTCCTGTTGTTTAGTACGGATGCCGGCAATGGGCTGAAAATACCGGTTTTGGGATTCTGCACAGAAATGGTTTGCAAACCGCTGAATCCACACGTGAGTTTAAGTCCGTCAGTTGAATGCACACATTGACAACCATTCAGTTAGATAGCTCCGTTTTGGTATTAGAAGCAGATATTTCTCTGTACAGCCTATGGTCCCATTCACTCGGGAATATCACAACGCAGCTCCTAGAAGAAACGTGTTTCTGACTCGCTGAATCTCAACATAGATTCAACTCTCTTAGGTGAACGAACACACAGCAGAGCAGTTTCAAGGAAACGTTTCTCCTGAGTTTTAGACGAAGTTTCCTGCTGTTTAGTACGTATGCCGGCATTGGGCTGGAAATACCGGTTTTGGGATTCTGCACAGAAAGGGTTTGCAAACCGCTGAATCCACACGTGAGTTTATCTCTGTCAGTTGAATGCACACATTGACAACCATTCAGTTTGATAGCACACTTTTGGTTTTAGAAGCAGATATTTCTCTGTACAGCCTATGGTCCCATTCACTTGGGAATATCCCAACGCAGCTCCTAGAAGAAACGTGTTTCTGACTCACTGAATCTCAACATAGATTCAACTCTCTTAGGTGAACGAACGCACAGCAGAGCAGTTTCAAGGAAACTTTTGTCCTGAGTTTTAGACGAAGTTTCCTGCTGTTTAGTACGTATGCCGGCATTGGGCTGGAAATACCGGTTTTGGGATTCTGCACAGAAAGGGTTTGCAAACCGCTGAATCCACACGTGAGTTTAACTCTGTCAGTTGAATGCACACATTGACAACCACTCAGTTAGATAGCTCCGTTTTGGTTTTAGAAGCAGATATTTCTCTGTACAGCCTATGGTCCCATTCACTCGGGAATATCCCAACGCAGCTCCTGGAAGAAACGTGTTTCTGACTCGCTGAATCTCAACATAGATTCAACTCTCTTAGGTGAACGAACGCACAGCAGAGCAGTTTCAAGGAAACGTTTCTCCTGAGTTTTAGACGAAGTTTCCTGCTGTTTAGTACGGATGCCGGCATTGGGCTGGACATACCGGTTTTGGGATTCTGCACAGAAATGGTTTGCAAACCGCTGAATCCACACGTGAGTTTAACACTGTCAGTTGAATGCACACATTGACAACCATCCAGTTAGATAGCTCCGTTTTGGTTTTAGAAGCAGATATTTCTCTGTACAGCCTATGGTCCCATTCACTCGGAAATATCCCAACGCAGCTCCTAGAAGAAACGAGTTTCTGACTCGCTGAATCTCAACATAGATTCAACTCTCTTAGGTGAGCGAACGCACAGCAGAACAGTTTCAAGGAAACGTTTCTCCTGAGTTTCAGACGAAGTTTCCTGCTGTTTAGTACGGATGCTGGAATTGGGCTGGAAATACCGGTTTTGGGATTCTGCACAGAAAGGGTTTGCAAACCGCTGAATCCACACGTGAGTTTAACTCTGTCAGTTGAATG
This sequence comes from Aotus nancymaae, assembly GCF_030222135.1. Lineage (NCBI taxonomy): Eukaryota > Metazoa > Chordata > Mammalia > Primates > Aotidae > Aotus > Aotus nancymaae. The sequence goes on along the minus strand of NW_026988549.1, from coordinate 1,706,672 downwards.
CACACATTGACAACCATTCAGTTAGATAGCTCCGTTTTGGTTTTAGAAGCAGATATTTCTCTGTACAGCCTATAGTCCCATTCACTCGGGAATATCCCAACGCAGCTCCTAGAAGAAACGTGTTTCTGACTCGCTGAATCTCAACATAGATTCAACTTTCTTAGGTGAACGAACGCACAGCAGAGCAGTTTCAAGGAAACGTTTCTCCTGAGTTTCAGACGAAGTTTCCTGCTGTTTAGTACGGATGCCGGCAATGGGCTGAAAATACCGGTTTTGGGATTCTGCACAGAAAGGGTTTGCAAACCGCTGAATCCACACGTGAGTTTAACTCCGTCAGTTGAATGCACACATTGACAACCATTCAGTTAGATAGCTCCGTTTTGGTATTAGAAGCAGATATTTCTCTGTACAGCCTATGGTCCCATTCACTCGGGAATATCCCAACGCAGCTCCTAGAAGAAACGTGTTTCTGACTCACTGAATCTCAACATAGATTCAACTCTCTTAGGTGAACGAACGCACAGCAGAGCAGTTTCACGGAAACGTTTCTCCTGAGTTTCAGACGAAGTTTCCTGCTGTTTAGTACGTATGCCGGCATTGGGCTGAAAATACCGGTTTTGGGATTCTGCACAGAAAGGGTTTGCAAACCACTGAATCCACACGTGAGTTTAACTCCGTCAGTTGAATGCACACATTGACAACCATTCAGTTAGATAGCTCCGTTTTGGTTTTAGAAGCAGATATTTCTCTGTACAGCCTATGGTCCCATTCACTCGGGAATATCCCAACGCAGCTCCTCGAAGAAACGTGTTTCTGACTCGCTGAATCTCAACATAGATTCAACTCTCTTAGGTGAACGAACGCACAGCAGAGCAGTTTCAAGGAAACGTTTCTCCTGAGTTTTAGACGAAGTTTCCTGCTGTTTAGTACGGATGCCGGCATTGGGCTGGAAATACCGGTTTTGGGATTCTGCACAGAAAGGATTTGCAAACCGCTGAATCCACACGTGAGTTTAACTCTGTCAGTTGAATGTACACATTGACAACCATTCAGTTAGATAGCTCCGTTTTGGTTTTAGAAGCAGATATTTCTCTGTACAGCCTATGGTCCCATTCACTCGGGAATATCCCAACGCAGCTCCTAGAAGAAACGTGTTTCTGACTCACTGAATCTCAACATAGATTCAACTCTCTTAGGTGAACGAACACACAGCAGAGCAGTTTCAAGGAAACGTTTCTCCTCAGTTTTAGACGAAGTTTCCTTCTGTTTAGTACGTATGCCGGCATTGGGCTGGAAATACCGGTTTTGGGATTATGCACAGAAAGGGTTTGCAAACCGCTGAATCCACACGTGAGTTTAACTCTGTCAGTTGAATGCACACATTGACAACCATTCAGTTTGATAGCACCCTTTTGGTTTTAGAAGCAGATATTTCTCTGTACAGCCTATGGTCCCATTCACTCGGGAATATCCCAACGCAGCTCCTAGAAGAAACGTGTTTCTGACTCGCTGAATCTCAACATAGATTCAACTCTCTTAGGTGAACGAACGGACAGCAGAGCAGTTTCAAGGAAACGTTTCTCCTGAGTTTTACACGAAGTTTCCTGCTGTTTAGTACGGATGCCGGCATTGGGCTGGAAATACCGGTTTTGGGATTCTGCACAGAAAGGGTTTGCAAACCGCTGAATCCACACGTGAGTTTAACTCTGTCAGATGAATGCACACATTGACAACCATTCAGTTTGATAGCACCCTTTTGGTTTTAGAAGCAGATATTTCTCTGTACAGCCTATGGTCCCATTCACTCGGGAATATACCAACGCAGCTCCTAGAAGAAACGTGTTTCTGACTCGCTGAATCTCAACATAGATTCAACTCTCTTAGGTGAACGAACGCACAGCAGAGCAGTTTCAAGGAAACGTTTCTCCTGAGTTTTAGACGAAGTTTCCTGCTGTTTAGTACATATGCCGGCATTGGGCTGGAAATACCGGTTTTGGGATTCTGCACAGAAATGGTTTGCAAACCGCTGAATCCACACGTGAGTTTAACTCTGTCAGTTGAATGCACACATTGACAACCATCCAGTTAGATAGCTCCGTTTTGGTTTTATAAGCAGATACTTCTCTGTACAGCCTATGGTCCCATTCACTCGGGAATATCCCAACGCAGCTCCTAGAAGAAACGAGTTTCTGACTCGCTGAATCTCAACATAGATTCAACTCTCTTAGGTGAGCGAACGCACAGCAGAACAGTTTCAAGGAAACGTTTCTCCGGAGTTTCAGACGAAGTTTCCTGCTGTTTAGTACGGATGCCAGCATTGGGCTGGAAATACCGGTTTTGGGATTCTGCACAGAAAGGGTTTGCAAACCGCTGAATCCACACGTGAGTTTAAGTCTGTCAGCTGAATGCACACATTGACAACCATTCAGTTAGATAGCTCCGTTTTGGTTTTAGAAGCAGATATTTCTCTGTACAGCCTATGGTCCCATTCACTCGGGAATATCCCAATGCAGCTCCTAGAAGAAACGTGTTTCTGACTCACTGAATCTCAACATAGATTCAACTCTCTTAGGTGAACGAACGCAGAGCAGAGCAGTTTCAAGGAAACGTTTCTACTCAGTTTTAGACGAAGTTTCCTGCTGTTTAGTACGTATGCCGGCATTGGGCTGGAAATACCGGTTTTGGGATTCTGCACAGAAAGGGTTTGCAAACCGCTGAATCCACACGTGAGTTTAACTCTGTCAGTTGAATGCACACATTGACAACCATTCTGTTAGATAGCTCCGTTTTGGTTTTAGAAGCAGATATTTCTCTGTACAGCCTATGGTCCCATTCACTCGGGAATATCCCAACGCAGCTCCTAGAAGAAACGTGTTTCTGACTCGCTGAATCTCAACATAGATTCAACTCTCTTAGGTGAACGAACGCAGAGCAGAGCAGTTTCAAGGAAACTTTTCTCCTGAGTATTAGACGAAGTTTCCTGCTGTTTAGTACGTATGCTGGCATTGGGCTGGAAATACCGGTTTTGGGATTCTGCACAGAAAGGGTTTGCAAACCGCTGAATCCACACGTGAATTTAACTCTGTCAGTTGAATGCACACATTGAAAACCATTCAGTTAGATAGCTCCGTTTTGGTTTTAGAAGCAGATATTTCTCTGTACAGCCTATGGTCCCATTCACTCGGGAATATCCCAACGCAGCTCATAGAAGAAACGTGTTTCTGACTCGCTGAATCTCAACATAGATTCAACTCTCTTAGGTGAGCGAACGCACAGCAGAGCAGTTTCAAGGAAACGTTTCTCCGGAGTTTCAGACGAAGTTTCCTGCTGTTTAGTACGGATGCCAGCATTGGGATGGAACTACCGGTTTTGGGATTCTGCACAGAAAGGGTTTGCAAACCACTGAATCCACACGAGAGTTTAACTCCGTCAGTTGAATGCACACATTGACAACCATTCAGTTAGATAGCTCCGTTTTGGCTTTAGAAGCAGATATTTCTCTGTACAGCCTATGGTCCCATTCACTCGGGAATATCCCAACGCAGCTCCTAGAAGAAACGTGTTTCTGACTCACTGAATCTCAACATAGATTCAACTCTCTTAGGTGAACGAACACACAGCAGAGCAGTTTCAAGGAAACGTTTCTCCTCAGTTTTAGACGAAGTTTCCTTCTGTTTAGTATGTATGCCGGCATTGGGCTGGAAATACCGGTTTTGGGATTATGCACAGAAAGGGTTTGCAAACCGCTGAATCCACACGTGAGTTTAACTCTGTCAGTTGAATGCACACATTGACAACCATTCAGTTTGATAGCACCCTTTTGGTTTTAGAAGCAGATATTTCTCTGTACAGCCTCTGGTCCCATTCACTCGGGAATATCCCAACGCAGCTCCTAGAAGAAACGTGTTTCTGACTCGCTGAATCTCAACATAGATTCAACTCTCTTAGGTGAACGAACGCACAGCAGAGCAGTTTCAAGGAAACGTTTCTCCTGAGTTTTACACGAAGTTTCCTGCTGTTTAGTACGGATGCCGGCATTGGGCTGGAAATACCGGTTTTGGGATTCTGCACAGAAAGGGTTTGCAAACCGCTGAATCCACACGTGAGTTTAACTCTGTCAGTTGAATGCACACATTGACAACCATTCAGTTTGATAGCACCCTTTTGGTTTTAGAAGCAGATATTTCTCTGTACAGCCTATGGTCCCATTCACTCGGGAATATACCAACGCAGCTCCTAGAAGAAACGTGTTTCTGACTCGCTGAATCTCAACATAGATTCAACTCTCTTAGGTGAGCGAACGCACAGCAGAGCAGTTTCAAGGAAACGTTTCTCCTGAATTTTAGACGAAGTTTCCTGCTGTTTAGTACGGATGCCGGCATTGGGCTGGAAATACCGGTTTTGGGATTCTGCACAGAAAGGGTTTGCAAACCGCTGAATCCACACGTGAGTTTAACTCTGTCAGTTGAATGCACACATTGACAACCATTCAGTTTGATGGCAGCCTTTTGGTTTTAGAAGCAGATATTTCTCTGTACAGCCTATGGTCCCATTCACTCGGGATATCCCAACGCAGCTCCTAGAAGAAACGTGTTTCTGACTCGCTGAATCTCAACATAGATTCAACTCTCTTAGGTGAACGAACGCACAGCAGAGCAGTTTCAAGGAAACGTTTCTCCTGAGTTTTAGACGAAGTTTCCTGCTGTTTAGTACGTATGCCGGCATTGGGCTGGAAATACCGGTTTTGGGATTCTGCACAGAAAGGGTTTGCAAACCGCTGAATCCACACGCGAGTTTATCTCTGTCACTTGAATGCACACATTGACAACCGTTCAGTTTGATAGCACAATTTTGGTTTCAGAAGCAGATATTTCTCTGTACAGCCTATGGTCCCATTCACTTGGGAATATCCCAACGCAGCTCCTAGAAGAAAGGTGTTTCTGACTCGCTGAATCTCAACATAGATTCAACTCTCTTAGGTGAACGAACGCACAGCAGAGCAGTTTCAAGGAAACTTTTGTCCTGAGTTTTAGACGAAGTTTCCTGCTGTTTAGTACGTATGCCAGCATTGGGCTGGAAATACCGGTTTTGGGATTCTGCACAGAAAGGGTTTGCAAACCGCTGAATCCACACGTGAGTTTAACTCTGTCAGTTGAATGCACACATTGACAACCATTCAGTTAGATAGCTCCATTTTGGTTTTAGAAGCAGATATTTCTCTGTACAGCCTATGGTCCCATTCACTCGGGAATATCCCAACGCAGCTCCTGGAAGAAACGTGTTTCTGACTCGCTGAATCTCAACATAGATTCAACTCTCTTAGGTGAACGAACGCACAGCAGAGCAGTTTCAAGGAAACGTTTCTCCTGAGTTTTAGACGAAGTTTCCTGCTGTTTAGTACGAATGCCGGCATTGGGCTGGACATACCGGTTTTGGGATTCTGCACAGAAATGGTTTGCAAACCGCTGAATCCACACGTGAGTTTAACACTGTCAGTTGAATGCACACATTGACAACCATCCAGTTAGATAGCTCCGTTTTGGTTTTAGAAGCAGATATTTCTCTGTACAGCCTATGGTCCCATTCACTCGGAAATATCCCAACGCAGCTCCTAGAAGAAACGAGTTTCTGACTCGCTGAATCTCAACATAGATTCAACTCTCTTAGGTGAGCGAACGCACAGCAGAACAGTTTCAAGGAAACGTTTCTCCTGAGTTTCAGACGAAGTTTCCTGCTGTTTAGTACGGATGCTGGCATTGGGCTGGAAATACCGGTTTTGGGATTCTGCATAGAAAGGGTTTGCAAACCGCTGAATCCACACGTGAGTTTAACTCTGTCAGTTGAATGCACACATTGACAACCATTCAGTTAGATAGCTCCGTTTTGGTTTTAGAAGCAGATATTTCTCTGTACAGCCTATAGTCCCATTCACTCGGGAATATCCCAACGCAGCTCCTAGAAGAAACGTGTTTCTGACTCACTGAATCTCAACATACATTCAACTCTCTTAGGTGAACGAACGCACAGCAGAGCAGTTTCAAGGAAACGTTTCTCCTGAGTTTCAGACGAAGTTTCCTGTTGTTTAGTACGGATGCCGGCAATGGGCTGAAAATACCGGTTTTGGGATTCTGCACAGAAATGGTTTGCAAACCGCTGAATCCACACGTGAGTTTAAGTCCGTCAGTTGAATGCACACATTGACAACCATTCAGTTAGATAGCTCCGTTTTGGTATTAGAAGCAGATATTTCTCTGTACAGCCTATGGTCCCATTCACTCGGGAATATCACAACGCAGCTCCTAGAAGAAACGTGTTTCTGACTCGCTGAATCTCAACATAGATTCAACTCTCTTAGGTGAACGAACACACAGCAGAGCAGTTTCAAGGAAACGTTTCTCCTGAGTTTTAGACGAAGTTTCCTGCTGTTTAGTACGTATGCCGGCATTGGGCTGGAAATACCGGTTTTGGGATTCTGCACAGAAAGGGTTTGCAAACCGCTGAATCCACACGTGAGTTTATCTCTGTCAGTTGAATGCACACATTGACAACCATTCAGTTTGATAGCACACTTTTGGTTTTAGAAGCAGATATTTCTCTGTACAGCCTATGGTCCCATTCACTTGGGAATATCCCAACGCAGCTCCTAGAAGAAACGTGTTTCTGACTCACTGAATCTCAACATAGATTCAACTCTCTTAGGTGAACGAACGCACAGCAGAGCAGTTTCAAGGAAACTTTTGTCCTGAGTTTTAGACGAAGTTTCCTGCTGTTTAGTACGTATGCCGGCATTGGGCTGGAAATACCGGTTTTGGGATTCTGCACAGAAAGGGTTTGCAAACCGCTGAATCCACACGTGAGTTTAACTCTGTCAGTTGAATGCACACATTGACAACCATTCAGTTAGATAGCTCCGTTTTGGTTTTAGAAGCAGATATTTCTCTGTACAGCCTATGGTCCCATTCACTCGGGAATATCCCAACGCAGCTCCTGGAAGAAACGTGTTTCTGACTCGCTGAATCTCAACATAGATTCAACTCTCTTAGGTGAACGAACGCACAGCAGAGCAGTTTCAAGGAAACGTTTCTCCTGAGTTTTAGACGAAGTTTCCTGCTGTTTAGTACGGATGCCGGCATTGGGCTGGACATACCGGTTTTGGGATTCTGCACAGAAATGGTTTGCAAACCGCTGAATCCACACGTGAGTTTAACACTGTCAGTTGAATGCACACATTGACAACCATCCAGTTAGATAGCTCCGTTTTGGTTTTAGAAGCAGATATTTCTCTGTACAGCCTATGGTCCCATTCACTCGGAAATATCCCAACGCAGCTCCTAGAAGAAACGAGTTTCTGACTCGCTGAATCTCAACATAGATTCAACTCTCTTAGGTGAGCGAACGCACAGCAGAACAGTTTCAAGGAAACGTTTCTCCTGAGTTTCAGACGAAGTTTCCTGCTGTTTAGTACGGATGCTGGAATTGGGCTGGAAATACCGGTTTTGGGATTCTGCACAGAAAGGGTTTGCAAACCGCTGAATCCACACGTGAGTTTAACTCTGTCAGTTGAATGCACACATTGACAACCATTCAGTTAGATAGCTCCGTTTTGGTTTTAGAAGCAGATATTTCTCTGTACAGCCTATAGTCCCATTCACTCGGGAATATCCCAACGCAGCTCCTAGAAGAAACGTGTTTCTGACTCGCTGAATCTCAACATAGATTCAACTTTCTTAGGTGAACGAACGCACAGCAGAGCAGTTTCAAGGAAACGTTTCTCCTGAGTTTCAGACGAAGTTTCCTGCTGTTTAGTACGGATGCCGGCAATGGGCTGAAAATACCGGTTTTGGGATTCTGCACAGAAAGGGTTTGCAAACCGCTGAATCCACACGTGAGTTTAACTCCGTCAGTTGAATGCACACATTGACAACCATTCAGTTAGATAGCTCCGTTTTGGTATTAGAAGCAGATATTTCTCTGTACAGCCTATGGTCCCATTCACTCGGGAATATCCCAACGCAGCTCCTAGAAGAAACGAGTTTCTGACTCGCTGAATCTCAACATAGATTCAACTCTCTTAGGTGAGCGAACGCACAGCAGAACAGTTTCAAGGAAACGTTTCTCCGGAGTTTCAGACGAAGTTTCCTGCTGTTTAGTACTGATGCCAGCATTGGGCTGGAAATACCGGTTTTGGGATTCTGCACAGAAAGGGTTTGCAAACCGCTGAATCCACACGTGAGTTTAAGTCTGTCAGTTGAATGCACACATTGACAACCATTCAGTTAGATAGCTCCGTTTTGGTTTTAGAAGCAGATATTTCTCTGTACAGCCTATGGTCCCATTCACTCGGGAATATCCCAACGCAGCTCCTAGAAGAAACGTGTTTCTGACTCACTGAATCTCAACATAGATTCAACTCTCTTAGGTGAACGAACGCACAGCAGAGCAGTTTCAAGGAAACTTTTGTCCTGAGTTTTAGACGAAGTTTCCTGCTGTTTAGTACGTATGCCGGCATTGGGCTGGAAATACCGGTTTTGGGATTCTGCACAGAAAGGGTTTGCAAACCGCTGAATCCACACGTGAGTTTAACTCTGTCAGTTGAATGCACACATTGACAACCATTCAGTTAGATAGCTCCGTTTTGGTTTTAGAAGCAGATATTTCTCTGTACAGCCTATGGTCCCATTCACTCGGGAATATCCCAACGCAGCTCCTGGAAGAAACGTGTTTCTGACTCGCTGAATCTCAACATAGATTCAACTCTCTTAGGTGAACGAACGCACAGCAGAGCAGTTTCAAGGAAACGTTTCGCCTGAGTTTTAGACGAAGTTTCCTGCTGTTTAGTACGAATGCCGGCATTGGGCTGGACATACCGGTTTTGGGATTCTGCACAGAAATGGTTTGCAAACCGCTGAATCCACACGTGAGTTTAACACTGTCAGTTGAATGCACACATTGACAACCATCCAGTTAGATAGCTCCGTTTTGGTTTTAGAAGCAGATATTTCTCTGTACAGCCTATGGTCCCATTCACTCGGAAATATCCCAACGCAGCTCCTAGAAGAAACGAGTTTCTGACTCGCTGAATCTCAACATAGATTCAACTCTCTTAGGTGAGCGAACGCACAGCAGAACAGTTTCAAGGAAACGTTTCTCCTGAGTTTCAGACGAAGTTTCCTGCTGTTTAGTACGGATGCTGGCTTTGGGCTGGAAATACCGGTTTTGGGATTCTGCACAGAAAGGGTTTGCAAACCGCTGAATCCACACGTGAGTTTAACTCTGTCAGTTGAATGCACACATTGACAACCATTCAGTTAGATAGCTCCGTTTTGGTTTTAGAAGCAGATATTTCTCTGTACAGCCTATAGTCCCATTCACTCGGGAATATCCCAACGCAGCTCCTAGAAGAAACGTGTTTCTGACTCGCTGAATCTCAACATAGATTCAACTCTCTTAGGTGAACGAACGCACAGCAGAGCAGTTTCAAGGAAACGTTTCTCCTGAGTTTCAGACGAAGTTTCCTGCTGTTTAGTACGGATGCCGGCAATGGGCTGAAAATACCGGTTTTGGGATTCTGCACAGAAAGGGTTTGCAAACCGCTGAATCCACACGTGAGTTTAACTCCGTCAGTTGAATGCACACATTGACAACCATTCAGTTAGATAGCTCCGTTTTGGTATTAGAAGCAGATATTTCTCTGTACAGCCTATGGTCCCATTCACTCGGGAATATCCCAACGCAGCTCCTAGAAGAAACGAGTTTCTGACTCGCTGAATCTCAACATAGATTCAACTCTCTTAGGTGAGCGAACGCACAGCAGAACAGTTTCAAGGAAACGTTTCTCCGGAGTTTCAGACGAAGTTTCCTGCTGTTTAGTACGGATGCCAGCATTGGGCTGGAAATACCGGTTTTGGGATTCTGCACAGAAAGGGTTTGCAAACCGCTGAATCCACACGTGAGTTTAAGTCTGTCAGTTGAATGCACACATTGACAACCATTCAGTTAGATAGCTCCGTTTTGGTTTTAGAAGCAGATATTTCTCTGTACAGCCTATGGTCCCATTCACTCGGGAATATCCCAACGCAGCTCCTAGAAGAAACGTGTTTCTGACTCACTGAATCTCAACATAGATTCAACTCTCTTAGGTGAACGAACGCACAGCAGAGCAGTTTCAAGGAAACTTTTGTCCTGAGTTTTAGACGAAGTTTCCTGCTGTTTAGTACGTATGCCGGCATTGGGCTGGAAATACCGGTTTTGGGATTCTGCACAGAAAGGGTTTGCAAACCGCTGAATCCACACGTGAGTTTAACTCTGTCAGTTGAATGCACACATTGACAACCATTCAGTTAGATAGCTCCGTTTTGGTTTTAGAAGCAGATATTTCTCTGTACAGCCTATGGTCCCATTCACTCGGGAATATCCCAACGCAGCTCCTGGAAGAAACGTGTTTCTGACTCGCTGAATCTCAACATAGATTCAACTCTCTTAGGTGAACGAACGCACAGCAGAGCAGTTTCAAGGAAACGTTTCTCCTGAGTTTTAGACGAAGTTTCCTGCTGTTTAGTACGAATGCCGGCATTGGGCTGGACATACCGGTTTTGGGATTCTGCACAGAAATGGTTTGCAAACCGCTGAATCCACACGTGAGTTTAACACTGTCAGTTGAATGCACACATTGACAACCATCCAGTTAGATAGCTCCGTTTTGGTTTTAGAAGCAGATATTTCTCTGTACAGCCTATGGTCCCATTCACTCGGAAATATCCCAACGCAGCTCCTAGAAGAAACGAGTTTCTGACTCGCTGAATCTCAACATAGATTCAACTCTCTTAGGTGAGCGAACGCACAGCAGAACAGTTTCAAGGAAACGTTTCTCCTGAGTTTCAGACGAAGTTTCCTGCTGTTTAGTACGGATGCTGGCATTGGGCTGGAAATACCGGTTTTGGGATTCTGCACAGAAAGGGTTTGCAAACCGCTGAATCCACACGTGAGTTTAACTCTGTCAGTTGAATGCACACATTGACAACCATCCAGTTAGATAGCTCCGTTTTGGTTTTAGAAGCAGATATTTCTCTGTACAGCCTATAGTCCCATTCACTCGGGAATATCCCAACGCAGCTCCTAGAAGAAACGTGTTTCTGACTCGCTGAATCTCAACATAGATTCAACTCTCTTAGGTGAACGAACGCACAGCAGAGCAGTTTCAAGGAAACGTTTCTCCTGAGTTTCAGACGAAGTTTCCTGCTGTTTAGTACGGATGCCGGCAATGGGCTGAAAATACCGGTTTTGGGATTCTGCACAGAAAGGGTTTGCAAACCGCTGAATCCACACGTGAGTTTAACTCCGTCAGTTGAATGCACACATTGACAACCATTCAGTTAGATAGCTCCGTTTTGGTATTAGAAGCAGATATTTCTCTGTACAGCCTATGGTCCCATACACTCGGGAATATCCCAACGCAGCTCCTAGAAGAAACGAGTTTCTGACTCGCTGAATCTCAACATAGATTCAACTCTCTTAGGTGAACGAACGCACAGCAGAACAGTTTCAAGGAAACGTTTCTCCGGAGTTTCAGACGAAGTTTCCTGCTGTTTAGTACGGATGCCAGCATTGGGCTGGAAATACCGGTTTTGGGATTCTGCACAGAAAGGGTTTGCAAACCGCTGAATCCACACGTGAGTTTAAGTCTGTCAGTTGAATGCACACATTGACAACCATTCAGTTAGATAGCTCCGTTTTGGTTTTAGAAGCAGATATTTCTCTGTACAGCCTATGGTCCCATTCACTCGGGAATATCCCAACGCAGCTCCTAGAAGAAACGTGTTTCTGACTCACTGAATCTCAACATAGATTCAACTCTCTTAGGTGAACGAACGCACAGCAGAGCAGTTTCAAGGAAACTTTTGTCCTGAGTTTTAGACGAAGTTTCCTGCTGTTTAGTACGTATGCCGGCATTGGGCTGGAAATACCGGTTTTGGGATTCTGCACAGAAAGGGTTTGCAAACCGCTGAATCCACACGTGAGTTTAACTCTGTCAGTTGAATGCACACATTGACAACCATTCAGTTAGATAGCTCCGTTTTGGTTTTAGAAGCAGATATTTCTCTGTACAGCCTATGGTCCCATTCACTCGGGAATATCCCAACGCAGCTCCTGGAAGAAACGTGTTTCTGACTCGCTGAATCTCAACATAGATTCAACTCTCTTAGGTGAACGAACGCACAGCAGAGCAGTTTCAAGGAAACGTTTCTCCTGAGTTTTAGACGAAGTTTCCTGCTGTTTAGTACGAATGCCGGCATTGGGCTGGACATACCGGTTTTGGGATTCTGCACAGAAATGGTTTGCAAACCGCTGAATCCACACGTGAGTTTAACACTGTCAGTTGAATGCACACATTGACAACCATCCAGTTAGATAGCTCCGTTTTGGTTTTAGAAGCAGATATTTCTCTGTACAGCCTATGGTCCCATTCACTCGGAAATATCCCAACGCAGCTCCTAGAAGAAACGAGTTTCTGACTCGCTGAATCTCAACATAGATTCAACTCTCTTAGGTGAGCGAACGCACAGCAGAACAGTTTCAAGGAAACGTTTCTCCTGAGTTTCAGACGAAGTTTCCTGCTGTTTAGTACGGATGCTGGCATTGGGCTGGAAATACCGGTTTTGGGATTCTGCACAGAAAGGGTTTGCAAACCGCTGAATCCACACGTGAGTTTAACTCTGTCAGTTGAATGCACACATTGACAACCATTCAGTTAGATAGCTCCGTTTTGGTTTTAGAAGCAGATATTTCTCTGTACAGCCTATAGTCCCATTCACTCGGGAATATCCCAACGCAGCTCCTAGAAGAAACGTGTTTCTAACTCACTGAATCTCAACATACATTCAACTCTCTTAGGTGAACGAACGCACAGCAGAGCAGTTTCAAGGAAACGTTTCTCCTGAGTTTCAGACGAAGTTTCCTGCTGTTTAGTACGGATGCCGGCAATGGGCTGAAAATACCGGTTTTGGGATTCTGCACAGAAAGGGTTTGCAAACCGCTGAATCCACACGTGAGTTTAAGTCCGTCAGTTGAATGCACACATTGACAACCATTCAGTTAGATAGCTCCGTTTTGGTATTAGAAGCAGATATTTCTCTGTACAGCCTATGGTCCCATTCAATCGGGAATATCCCAACGCAGCTCCGAGCATAAACGTGTTTCTGACTCGCTGAATCTCAACATAGATTCAACTCTCTTAGGTGAACGAACGCACAGCAGAGCAGTTTCAAGGAAACGTTTCTCCTGAGTTTTAGACGAAGTTTCCTGCTGTTTAGTACGTATGCCGGCATTGGGCTGGAAATACCGGTTTTGGGATTCTGCACAGAAAGGGTTTGCAAACCGCTGAATCCACACGTGAGTTTATCTCTGTCAGTTGAATGCACACATTGACAACCATTCAGTTTGATAGCACACTTTTGGTTTTAGAAGCAGATATTTCTCTGTACAGCCTATGGTCCCATTCACTTGGGAATATCCCAACGCAGCTCCTAGAAGAAACGTGTTTCTGACTCGCTGAATCTCAACATAGATTCAACTCTCTTAGGTGAACGAACGCTCAGCAGAGCAGTTTCAAGGAAACTTTTCTCATGAGTTTTAGACGAAGTTTCCTGCTGTTTAGTACGTATGCCGGCATTGGGCTGGAAATACCGGTTTTGGGATTCTGCACAGAAAGGGTTTGCAAACCGCTGAATCAAAACGTGACTTTAACTCTGTCAGTTGAATGCACACATTGACAACCATTCAGTTAGATAGCTCCGTTTTGGTTTTAGAAGCAGATATTTCTCTGTACAGCCTATGGTCCCATTCACTCGGGAATATCCCAACGCAGCTCCTAGAAGAAACGTGTTTCTGACTCGCTGAATCTCAACATAGATTCAACTCTCTTAGGTGAACGAACGCACAGCAGAGCAGTTTCAAGGAAACGTTTCTCCTGAGTTTTAGACGAAGTTCCCTGCTGTTTAGTATGAATGCCGGCATTGGGCTGGACATTCCGGTTTTGGGATTCTGCACAGAAATGGTTTGCAAACCGCTGAATCCACACGTGAGTTTAACTCTGTCAGTTGAATGCACACATTGACAACCATCCAGTTAGATAGCTCCGTTTTGCTTTTAGAAGCAGATATTTCTCTGTACAGCCTATGGTCCCATTCACTCGGGAATATCCCAACGCAGCTCCTAGAAGAAACGAGTTTCTGACTCGCTGAATCTCAACATAGATTCAACTCTCTTAGGTGAGCGAACGCACAGCAGAACAGTTTCAAGGAAACGTTTCTACTGAGTTTCAGACGAAGTTTCCTGCTGTTTAGTACAGATGCCGGCATTGGGCTGGAAATACCGGTTTTGGGATTCTGCACAGAAAGGGTTTGCAAACCGCTGAATCCACACGTGAGTTTAACTCTGTCAGTTGAATGCACACATTGACAACCATTCAGTTAGATAGCTCCGTTTTGGTTTTAGAAGCAGATATTTCTCTGTACAGCCTATGGTCCCATTCACTCGGGAATATCCCAACGCAGCTCCTAGCATAAACGTGTTTCTGACTCGCTGAATCTCAACATAGATTCAACTCTCTTAGGTGAACGAACGCACAGCAGAGCAGTTTCAAGGAAACGTTTCTCCTGAGTTTCAGACGAAGTTTCCTGCTGTTTAGTACGGATGCCGGCAATGGGCTGAAAATACCGGTTTTGGGATTCTGCACAGAAAGGGTTTGCAAACCGCTGAATCCACATGTGAGTTTAACTCCGTCAGTTGAATGCACACATTGACAACCATTCAGTTAGATAGCTCCGTTTTGGTATTAGAAGCAGATATTTCTCTGTACAGCCTATGGTCCCATTCACTCGGGAATATCCCAACGCAGCTCCTAGAAGAAACGAGTTTCTGACTCGCTGAATCTCAACATAGATTCAACTCTCTTAGGTGAGCGAACGCACAGCAGAACAGTTTCAAGGAAACGTTTCTCCGGAGTTTCAGACGAAGTTTCCTGCTGTTTAGTACGGATGCCAGCATTGGGCTGGAAATACCGGTTTTGGGATTCTGCACAGAAAGGGTTTGCAAATCGCTGAATCCACACGTGAGTTTAAGTCTGTCAGCTGAATGCACACATTGACAACCATTCAGTTAGATAGCTCCGTTTTGGTTTTAGAAGCAGATATTTCTCTGTACAGCCTATGGTCCCATTCACTCGGGAATATCCCAACGCAGCTCCTAGAAGAAACGTGTTTCTGACTCACTGAATCTCAACATAGATTCAACTCTCTTAGGTGAACGAACGCACAGCAGAGCAGTTTCAAGGAAACGTTTCTCCTGAGTTTTAGACGAAGTTTCCTGCTGTTTAGTACGTATGCCGGCATTGGGCTGGACATACCGGTTTTGGGATTCTGCACAGAAATGGTTTGCAAACCGCTGAATCCACACGTGAGTTTAACTCTGTCAGTTGAATGCACACATTGACAACCATCCAGTTAGATAGCTCCGTTTTGGTTTTATAAGCAGATATTTCTCTGTACAGCCTATGGTCCCATTCACTCGGGAATATCCCAACGCAGCTCCTAGAAGAAACGAGTTTCTGACTCGCTGAATCTCAACATAGATTCAACTCTCTTAGGTGAGCGAACGCACAGCAGAACAGTTTCAAGGAAACGTTTCTCCGGAGTTTCAGACGAAGTTTCCTGCTGTTTAGTACGGATGCCAGCATTGGGCTGGAAATACCGGTTTTGGGATTCTGCACAGAAAGGGTTTGCAAACCGCTGAATCCACACGTGAGTTTAACTCTGTCAGTTGAATGCACACATTGACAACCATTCAGTTTGATAGCACCCTTTTGGTTTTAGAAGCAGATATTTCTCTGTACAGCCTATGGTCCCATTCACTCGGGAATATCCCAACGCAGCTCCTAGAAGAAACGTGTTTCTGACTCGCTGAATCTCAACATAGTTTCAACTCTCTTAGGTGAGCGATCGCACAGCAGAGCAGTTTCAAGGAAACGTTTCTCCTGAATTTTAGACGAAGTTTCCTGCTGTTTAGTACGTATGCCGGCATTGGGCTGGAAATACCGGTTTTGGGATTCTGCACAGAAAGGGTTTGCAAACCGCTGAATCCACACGTGAGTTTAACTCTGTCAGTTGAATGCACACATTGACAACCATTCAGTTTGATGGCAGCCTTTTGGTTTTAGAAGCAGATATTTCTCTGTACAGCCTATGGTCCCATTCACTCGGGATATCCCAACGCAGCTCGTAGAAGAAACGTGTTTCTGACTCGCTGAATCTCAACATAGATTCAACTCTCTTAGGTGAACGAACGCACAGCAGAGCAGTTTCAAGGAAACGTTTCTCCTGAGTTTTAGACGAAGTTTCCTGCTGTTTAGTACGTATGCCGGCATTGGGCTGGAAATACCGGTTTTGGGATTCTGCACAGAAAGGGTTTGCAAACCGCTGAATCCACACGTGAGTTTATCTCTGTCACTTGAATGCACACATTGACAACCATTCAGTTTGATAGCACAATTTTGGTTTCAGAAGCAGATATTTCTCTGTACAGCCTATGGTCCCATTCACTTGGGAATATCCCAACGGAGCTCCTAGAAGAAACGTGTTTCTGACTCGCTTAATCTCAACATAGATTCAACTCTCTTAGGTGAACGAACGCACAGCAGAGCAGTTTCAAGGAAACTTTTGTCCTGAGTTTTAGACGAAGTTTCCTGCTGTTTAGTACGTATGCCGGCATTGGGCTGGAAATACCGGTTTTGGATTTCTGCACAGAAAGGGTTTCCAAACCGCTGAATCCACACGTGAGTTTAACTCTGTCAGTTGAATGCACACATTGACAACCATTCAGTTAGATAGCTCCGTTTTGGTTTTAGAAGCAGATATTTCTCTGTACAGCCTATGGTCCCATTCACTCGGGAATATCCCAACGCAGCTCCTAGAAGAAACGTGTTTCTGACTCGCTGAATCTCAACATAGATTCAACTCTCTTAGGTGAACGAACGCACAGCAGAGCAGTTTCAAGGAAACGTTTCTCCTGAGTTTTAGACGAAGTTTCCTGCTGTTTAGTACGAATGCCGGCATTGGGATGGACATACCGGTTTTGGGATTCTGCACAGAAAGGGTTTGCAAACCGCTGAATCCACACGTGAGTTTAACTCTGTCAGTTGAATGCACACATTGACAACCATCCAGTTAGATAGCCCCGTTTTGGTTTTAGAAGCAGATATTTCTCTGTACAGCCTATGGTCCCATTCACTCGGGAATATCCCAACGCAGCTCCTAGAAGAAACGAGTTTCTGACTCGCTGAATCTCAACATAGATTCAACTCTCTTAGGTGAGCGAACGCACAGCAGAACAGTTTCAAGGAAACGTTTCTCCTGAGTTTCAGACGAAGTTTCCTGCTGTTTAGTACGGATGCCGGCATTGGGCTGGAAATACCGGTTTTGGGATTCTGCACAGAAAGGGTTTGCAAACCGCTGAATCCACACGTGAGTTTAACTCTGTCAGTTGAATGCACACATTGACAGCCATTCAGTTAGATAGCTCCGTTTTGGTTTTAGAAGCAGATATTTCTCTGTACAGCCTATAGTCCCATTCACTCGGGAATATCCCAACGCAGCTCCTAGAAGAAACGTGTTTCTGACTCACTGAATCTCAACATAGATTCAACTCTCTTAGGTGAACGAACGCACAGCAGAGCAGTTTCAAGGAAACGTTTCTCCTGAGTTTCAGACGAAGTTTCCTGCTGTTTAGTACGGATGCCGGCAATGGGCTGAAAATACCGGTTTTGGGATTCTGCACAGAAAGGGTTTGCAAACCGCTGAATCCACACGGGAGTTTAAGTCCGTCAGTTGAATGCACACATTGACAACCATTCAGTTAGATAGCTCCGTTTTGGTATTAGAAGCAGATATTTCTCTGTACAGCCTATGGTCCCATTCAATCGGGAATATCCCAACCCAGCTCCTAGCATAAACGTGTTTCTGACTCGCTGAATCTCAACATAGATTCAACTCTCTTAGGTGAACGAACGCACAGCAGAGCAGTTTCAAGGAAACGTTTCTCCTGAGTTTTAGACGAAGTTTCCTGCTGTTTAGTACGTATGCCGGCATTGGGCTGGAAATACCGGTTTTGGGATTCTGCACAGAAAGGGTTTGCAAACCGCTGAATCCACACGTGAGTTTAACTCTGTCAGTTGAATGCACACATTGACAACCATTCAGTTTGATAGCACACTTTTGGTTTTAGAAGCAGATATTTCTCTGTACAGCCTATGGTCCCATTCACTCGGGAATATCCCAACGCAGCTCCTAGAAGAAACGTGTTTCTGACTCGCTGAATCTCAACATAGATTCAACTCTCTTAGGTGAACGAACGCTCAGCAGAGCAGTTTCAAGGAAACTTTTCTCCTGAGTTTTAGACGAAGTTTCCTGCTGTTTAGTACGTATGCCGGCATTGGGCTGGAAATACCGGTTTTGGGATTCTGCACAGAAAGGGTTTGCAAACCGCTGAATCCAAACGTGACTTTAACTCTGTCAGTTGAATGCACACATTGACAACCATTCAGTTAGATAGCTCCGTTTTGGTTTTAGAAGCAGATATTTCTCTGTACAGCCTATGGTCCCATTCACTCGGGAATATCCCAACGCAGCTCCTAGAAGAAACGTGTTTCTGACTCGCTGAATCTCAACATAGATTCAGCTCTCTTAGGTCAACGAACGCACAGCAGAGCAGTTTCAAGGAAACGTTTCTCCTGAGTTTTAGACGAAGTTTCCTGCTGTTTAGTACGGATGCCGGCAATGGGCTGAAAATACCGGTTTTGGGATTCTGCACAGAAAGGGTTTGCAAACCGCTGAATCCACACGTGAGTTTAACTCCGTCAGTTGAATGCACACATTGACAACCATCCAGTTAGATAGCTCCGTTTTGGTATTAGAAGCAGATATTTCTCTGTACAGCCTATGGTCCCATTCAATCGGGAATATCCCAACGCAGCTCCTAGCATAAACGTGTTTCTGACTCGCTGAATCTCAACATAGATTCAACTCTCTTAGGTGAACGAACGCTCAGCAGAGCAGTTTCAAGGAAACTTTTCTCCTGAGTTTCAGACGAAGTTTCCTGCTGTTTAGTACAGATGCCGGCATTGGGCTGGAAATACCGGTTTTGGGATTCTGCACAGAAAGGGTTTGCAAACCGCTGAATCCACACGTGAGTTTAACTCTGTCAGTTGAATGCACACATTGACAACCATTCAGTTAGATAGCTCCGTTTTGGTTTTAGAAGCAGATATTTCTCTGTACAGCCTATGGTCCCATTCACTCGGGAATATCCCAACGCAGCTCCTAGAAGAAACGAGTTTCTGACTCGCTGAATCTCAACATAGATTCAACTCTCTTAGGTGAACGAACGCACAGCAGAGCAGTTTCAAGGAAACTTTTCTCCTGAGTTTTAGACGAAGTTTCCTGCTGTTTAGTACATATGCCGGCATTGAGCTGGAATTACCGGTTTTGGGATTCTGCACAGAATGGGTTTGTAAACCGCTGAATCCAAACGTGACTTTAACTCTGTCACTTGAATGAACACATTGACAACCATTCAGTTAGATACCACCCTTTTGGTTGTAGGAGCAGATATTTCTCTGTACAGCCTATGGTCCCATTCACTCGGGAATATCCCAACGCAGCTCCTAGAAGAAACGAGTTTCTGACTCGCTGAATCTCAACATAGATTCAACTCTCTTAGGTGAACGAACGCACAGCAGAGCAGTTTCAAGGAAACGTTTCTCCTGAGTTTCAGACGAAGTTTCCTGCTGTTTAGTACGGATGCCGGCAATGGGCTGAAAATACCGGTTTTGGGATTCTGCACAGAAAGGGTTTGCAAACCGCTGAATCCACACGTGAGTTTAACTCCGTCAGTTGAATGCACACATTGACAACCATTCAGTTAGATAGCTCCGTTTTGGTATTAGAAGCAGATATTTCTCTGTACAGCCTATGGTCCCATTCACTCGGGAATATCCCAACGCAGCTCCTAGAAGAAACGAGTTTCTGACTCGCTGAATCTCAACATAGATTCAACTCTCTTAGGTGAGCGAACGCACAGCAGAACAGTTTCAAGGAAACGTTTCTCCGGAGTTTCAGACGAAGTTTCCTGCTGTTTAGTACGGATGCCAGCATTGGGCTGGAAATACCGGTTTTGGGATTCTGCACAGAAAGGGTTTGCAAACCGCTGAATCCACACGTGAGTTTAAGTCTGTCAGTTGAATGCACACATTGACAACCATTCAGTTAGATAGCTCCGTTTTGGTTTTAGAAGCAGATATTTCTCTGTACAGCCTATGGTCCCATTCACTCGGGAATATCCCAACGCAGCTCCTAGAAGAAACGTGTTTCTGACTCACTGAATCTCAACATAGATTCAACTCTCTTAGGTGAACGAACGCACAGCAGAGCAGTTTCAAGGAAACGTTTCTCCTGAGTTTTAGACGAAGTTTCCTGCTGTTTAGTACGTATGCCGGCATTGGGCTGGACATACCGGTTTTGGGATTCTGCACAGAAATGGTTTGCAAACCGCTGAATCCACACGTGAGTTTAACTCTGTCAGTTGAATGCACACATTGACAACCATCCAGTTAGATAGCTCCGTTTTGGTTTTAGAAGCAGATATTTCTCTGTACAGCCTATGGTCCCATTCACTCGGGAATATCCCAACGCAGCTCCAAGAAGAAACGTGTTTCTGACTCGCTGAATCTCAACATAGATTCAACTCTCTTAGGTGAGCGAACGCACAGCAGAGCAGATTCAAGGAAACGTTTCTCCTGAATTTTAGACGAAGTTTCCTGCTGTTTAGTACGGATGCCGGCATTGGGCTGGAAATACCGGTTTTGGGATTCTGCACAGAAAGGGTTTGCAAACCGCTGAATCCACACGTGAGTTTAACTCTGTCAGTTGAATGCACACATTGACAACCATTCAGTTTGATGGCAGCCTTTTGGTTTTAGAAGCAGATATTTCTCTGTACAGCCTATGGTCCCATTCACTCGGGATATCCCAACGCAGCTCGTAGAAGAAACGTGTTTCTGACTCGCTGAATCTCAACATAGATTCAACTCTCTTAGGTGAACTAACGCACAGCAGAGCAGTTTCAAGGAAACGTTTCTCCTGAGTTTTAGACGACGTTTCCTGCTGTTTAGTACGTATGCCGGCATTGGGCTGGAAATACCGGTTTTGGGATTCTGCACAGAAAGGGTTTGCAAACCGCTGAATCCACACGTGAGTTTATCTCTGTCACTTGAATGCACACATTGACAACCATTCAGTTTGATAGCACAATTTTGGTTTCAGAAGCAGATATTTCTCTGTACAGCCTATGGTCCCATTCACTTAGGAATATCCCAACGCAGCTCCTAGAAGAAACGTGTTTCTGACTCGCTTGATCTCAACATAGATTCAACTCTCTTAGGTGAACGAACGCACAGCAGAGCAGTTTCAAGGAAACGTTTCTCCTGAGTTTTAGACGAAGTTTCCTGCTGTTTAGTACGAATGCCGGCATTGGGATGGACATACCGGTTTTGGGATTCTGCACAGAAAGGGTTTGCAAACCGCTGAATCCACACGTGAGTTTAACTCTGTCAGTTGAATGCACACATTGACAACCATCCAGTTAGATAGCCCCGTTTTGGTTTTAGAAGCAGATATTTCTCTGTACAGCCTATGGTCCCATTCACTCGGGAATATCCCAACGCAGCTCCTGGAAGAAACGTGTTTCTGACTCGCTGAATCTCAACATAGATTCAACTCTCTTAGGTGAACGAACGCACAGCAGAGCAGTTTCAAGGAAACGTTTCTCCTGAGTTTTAGACGAAGTTTCCTGCTGTTTAGTACGAATGCCGGCATTGGGATGGACATACCGGTTTTGGGATTCTGCACAGAAAGGGTTTGCAAACCGCTGAATCCACACGTGAGTTTAACTCTGTCAGTTGAATGCACACATTGACAACCATCCAGTTAGATAGCCCCGTTTTGGTTTTAGAAGCAGATATTTCTCTGTACAGCCTATGGTCCCATTCACTCGGGAATATCCCAACGCAGCTCCTAGAAGAAACGAGTTTCTGACTCGCTGAATCTCAACATAGATTCAACTCTCTTAGGTGAGCGAACGCACAGCAGAACAGTTTCAAGGAAACGTTTCTCCTGAGTTTCAGACGAAGTTTCCTGCTGTTTAGTACGGATGCCGGCATTGGGCTGGAAATACCGGTTTTGGGATTCTGCACAGAAAGGGTTTGCAAACCGCTGAATCCACACGTGAGTTTAACTCTGTCAGTTGAATGCACGCATTGACAACCATTCAGTTAGATAGCTCCGTATTGGTTTTAGAAGCAGATATTTCTCTGTACAGCCTATAGTCCCATTCACTCGGGAATATCCCAACGCAGCTCCTAGAAGAAACGTGTTTCTGACTCACTGAATCTCAACATAGATTCAACTCTCTTAGGTGAAGGAACGCACAGCGGAGCAGTTTCAAGGAAACGTTTCTCCTGAGTTTCAGACGAAGTTTCCTGCTGTTTAGTACGGATGCCGGCAATGGGCTGAAAATACCGGTTTTGGGATTCTGCACAGAAAGGGTTTGCAAACCGCTGAATCCACACGTGAGTTTAAGTCCGTCAGTTGAATGCACACATTGACAACCATTCAGTTAGATAGCTCCGTTTTGGTATTAGAAGCAGATATTTCTCTGTACAGCCTATGGTCCCATTCAATCGGGAATATCCCAACCCAGCTCCTAGCATAAACGTGTTTCTGACTCGCTGAATCTCAACATAGATTCAACTCTCTTAGGTGAACGAACGCACAGCAGAGCAGTTTCAAGGAAACGTTTCTCCTGAGTTTTAGACGAAGTTTCCTGCTGTTTAGTACGTATGCCGGCATTGGGCTGGAAATACCGGTTTTGGGATTCTGCACAGAAAGGGTTTGCAAACCGCTGAATCCACACGTGAGTTTATCTCTGTCAGTTGAATGCACACATTGACAACCATTCAGTTTGATGGCAGCCTTTTGGTTTTAGAAGCAGATATTTCTCTGTACAGCCTATGGTCCCATTCACTCGGGATATCCCAACGCAGCTCGTAGAAGAAACGTGTTTCTGACTCGCTGAATCTCAACATAGATTCAACTCTCTTAGGTGAACTAACGCACAGCAGAGCAGTTTCAAGGAAACGTTTCTCCTGAGTTTTAGACGAAGTTTCCTGCTGTTTAGTACGTATGCCGGCATTGGGCTGGAAATACCGGTTTTGGGATTCTGCACAGAAAGGGTTTGCAAACCGCTGAATCCACACGTGAGTTTATCTCTGTCACTTGAATGCACACATTGACAACCATTCAGTTTGATAGCACAATTTTGGTTTCAGAAGCAGATATTTCTCTGTACAGCCTATGGTCCCATTCACTTGGGAATATCCCAACGCAGCTCCTAGAAGAAACGTGTTTCTGACTCGCTTAATCTCAACATAGATTCAACTCTCTTAGGTGAACGAACGCACAGCAGAGCAGTTTCAAGGAAACGTTTCTCCTGAGTTTTAGACGAAGTTTCCTGCTGTTTAGTACGAATGCCGGCATTGGGATGGACATACCGGTTTTGGGATTCTGCACAGAAAGGGTTTGCAAACCGCTGAATCCACACGTGAGTTTAACTCTGTCAGTTGAATGCACACATTGACAACCATCCAGTTAGATAGCCCCGTTTTGGTTTTAGAAGCAGATATTTCTCTGTACAGCCTATGGTCCCATTCACTCGGGAATATCCCAACGCAGCTCCTAGAAGAAACGTGTTTCTGACTCGCTGAATCTCAACATAGATTCAACTCTCTTAGGTGAACGAACGCACAGCAGAGCAGTTTCAAGGAAACGTTTCTACCTGAGTTTTAGACGAAGTTTCCTGCTGTTTAGTACGAATGCCGGCATTGGGATGGACATACCGGTTTTGGGATTCTGCACAGAAAGGGTTTGCAAACCGCTGAATCCACACGTGAGTTTAACTCTGTCAGTTGAATGCACACATTGACAACCATCCAGTTAGATAGCCCCGTTTTGGTTTTAGAAGCAGATATTTCTCTGTACAGCCTATGGTCCCATTCACTCGGGAATATCCCAACGCAGCTCCTAGAAGAAACGAGTTTCTGACTCGCTGAATCTCAACATAGATTCAACTCTCTTAGGTGAGCGAACGCACAGCAGAACAGTTTCAAGGAAACGTTTCTCCTGAGTTTCAGACGAAGTTTCCTGCTGTTTAGTACGGATGCCGGCATTGGGCTGGAAATACCGGTTTTGGGATTCTGCACAGAAAGGGTTTGCAAACCGCTGAATCCACACGTGAGTTTAACTCTGTCAGTTGAATGCACACATTGACAACCATTCAGTTAGATAGCTCCGTATTGGTTTTAGAAGCAGATATTTCTCTGTACAGCCTATAGTCCCATTCACTCGGGAATATCCCAACGCAGCTCCTAGAAGAAACGTGTTTCTGACTCACTGAATCTCAACATAGATTCAACTCTCTTAGGTGAAGGAACGCACAGCGGAGCAGTTTCAAGGAAACGTTTCTCCTGAGTTTCAGACGAAGTTTCCTGCTGTTTAGTACGGATGCCGGCAATGGGCTGAAAATACCGGTTTTGGGATTCTGCACAGAAAGGGTTTGCAAACCGCTGAATCCACACGTGAGTTTAAGTCCGTCAGT
Source organism: Aotus nancymaae (assembly GCF_030222135.1). Taxonomy (NCBI): domain Eukaryota; kingdom Metazoa; phylum Chordata; class Mammalia; order Primates; family Aotidae; genus Aotus; species Aotus nancymaae. The sequence goes on along the minus strand of NW_026988549.1, from coordinate 1,681,913 downwards.
TGAATGCACACATTGACAACCATTCAGTTAGATAGCTCCGTTTTGGTATTAGAAGCAGATATTTCTCTGTACAGCCTATGGTCCCATTCAATCGGGAATATCCCAACCCAGCTCCTAGCATAAACGTGTTTCTGACTCGCTGAATCTCAACATAGATTCAACTCTCTTAGGTGAACGAACGCACAGCATAGCAGTTTCAAGGAAACGTTTCTCCTGAGTTTTAGACGAAGTTTCCTGCTGTTTAGTACGTATGCCGGCATTGGGCTGGAAATACCGGTTTTGGGATTCTGCGCAGAAAGGGTGTGCAAACCGCTGAATCCACACGTGAGTTTATCTCTGTCAGTTGAATGCACACATTGACAACCATTCAGTTTGATAGCACACTTTTGGTTTTAGAAGCAGATATTTCTCTGTACAGCCTATGGTCCCATTCACTTGGGAATATCCCAACGCAGCTCCTAGAAGAAACGTGTTTCTGACTCGCTGAATCTCAACATAGATTCAACTCTCTTAGGTGAACGAACGCTCAGCAGAGCAGTTTCAAGGAAACTTTTCTCCTGAGTTTTAGACGAAGTTTCCTGCTGTTTGGTACGTATGCCGGCATTGGGCTGGAAATACCGGTTTTGGGATTCTGCACAGAAAGGGTTTGCAAACCGCTGAATCCAAACGTGACTTTAACTCTGTCAGTTGAATGCACACATTGACAACCATTCAGTTAGATAGCTCCGTTTTGGTTTTAGAAGCAGATATTTCTCTGTACAGCCTATGGTCCCATTCACTCGGGAATATCCCAACGCAGCTCCTAGAAGAAACGTGTTTCTGACTCGCTGAATCTCAACATAGATTCAGCTCTCTTAGGTCAACGAACGCACAGCAGAGCAGTTTCAAGGAAACGTTTCTCCTGAGTTTTAGACGAAGTTTCCTGCTGTTTAGTACGGATGCCGGCAATGGGCTGAAAATACCGGTTTTGGGATTCTGCACAGAAAGGGTTTGCAAACCGCTGAATCCACACGTGAGTTTAAGTCCGTCAGTTGAATGCACACATTGACAACCATCCAGTTAGATAGCTCCGTTTTGGTTTTATAAGCAGATATTTCTCTGTACAGCCTATGGTCCCATTCACTCGGGAATATCCCAACGCAGCTCCTAGAAGAAACGAGTTTCTGACTCGCTGAATCTCAACATAGATTCAACTCTCTTAGGTGAGCGAACGCACAGCAGAACAGTTTCAAGGAAACGTTTCTCCGGAGTTTCAGACGAAGTTTCCTGCTGTTTAGTACGGATGCCAGCATTGGGCTGGAAATACCGGTTTTGGGATTCTGCACAGAAAGGGTTTGCAAACCGCTGAATCCACACGTGAGTTTAACTCTGTCAGTTGAATGCACACATTGACAACCATTCAGTTTGATAGCACCCTTTTGGTTTTAGAAGCAGATATCTCTCTGTACAGCCTATGGTCCCATTCACTCGGGAATATCCCAACGCAGCTCCAAGAAGAAACGTGTTTCTGACTCGCTGAATCTCAACATAGATTCAACTCTCTTAGGTGAGCGAACGCACAGCAGAGCAGATTCAAGGAAACGTTTCTCCTGAATTTTAGACGAAGTTTCCTGCTGTTTAGTACGGATGCCGGCATTGGGCTGGAAATACCGGTTTTGGGATTCTGCACAGAAAGGGTTTGCAAACCGCTGAATCCACACGTGAGTTTAACTCTGTCAGTTGAATGCACACATTGACAACAATTCAGTTTGATGGCAGCCTTTTGGTTTTAGAAGCAGATATTTCTCTGTACAGCCTATGGTCCCATTCACTCGGGATATCCCAACGCAGCTCGTAGAAGAAACGTGTTTCTGACTCGCTGAATCTCAACATACATTCAACTCTCTTAGGTGAACGAACGCACAGCAGAGCAGTTTCAAGGAAACGTTTCTCCTGAGTTTTAGACGAAGTTTCCTGCTGTTTAGTACGTATGCCGGCATTGGGCTGGAAATACCGGTTTTGGGATTCTGCACAGAAAGGGTTTGCAAACCGCTGAATCCACACGTGAGTTTATCTCTGTCACTTGAATGCACACATTGACAACCATTCAGTTTGATAGCACAATTTTGGTTTCAGAAGCAGATATTTCTCTGTACAGCCTATGGTCCCATTCACTTGGGAATATCCCAACGCAGCTCCTAGAAGAAACGTGTTTCTGACTCGCTTAATCTCAACATAGATTCAACTCTCTTAGGTGAACGAACGCACAGCAGAGCAGTTTCAAGGAAACTTTTGTCCTGAGTTTTAGACGAAGTTTCCTGCTGTTTAGTACGTATGCCGGCATTGGGCTGGAAATACCGGTTTTGGATTTCTGCACAGAAAGGGTTTGCAAACCGCTGAATCCACACGTGAGTTTACCTCTGTCAGTTGAATGCACACATTGACAACCATTCAGTTAGATAGCTCCGTTTTGGTTTTAGAAGCAGATATTTCTCTGTACAGCCTATGGTCCCATTCACTCGGGAATATCCCAACGCAGCTCCTAGAAGAAACGTGTTTCTGACTCGCTGAATCTCAACATAGATTCAACTCTCTTAGGTGAACGAACGCACAGCAGAGCAGTTTCAAGGAAACGTTTCTCCTGAGTTTTAGACGAAGTTTCCTGCTGTTTAGTACGAATGCCGGCATTGGGATGGACATACCGGTTTTGGGATTCTGCACAGAAAGGGTTTGCAAACCGCTGAATCCACACGTGAGTTTAACTCTGTCAGTTGAATGCACACATTGACAACCATCCAGTTAGATAGCCCCGTTTTGGTTTTAGAAGCAGATATTTCTCTGTACAGCCTATGGTCCCATTCACTCGGGAATATCCCAACGCAGCTCCTAGAAGAAACGAGTTTCTGACTCGCTGAATCTCAACATAGATTCAACTCTCTTAGGTGAGCGAACGCACAGCAGAACAGTTTCAAGGAAACGTTTCTCCTGAGTTTCAGACGAAGTTTCCTGCTGTTTAGTACGGATGCCGGCATTGGGCTGGAAATACCGGTTTTGGGATTCTGCACAGAAAGGGTTTGCAAACCGCTGAATCCACACGTGAGTTTAACTTTGTCAGTTGAATGCACACATTGACAACCATTCAGTTAGATAGCTCCGTTTTGGTTTTAGAAGCAGATATTTCTCTGTACAGCCTATAGTCCCATTCACTCGGGAATATCCCAACGTAGCTCCTAGAAGAAACGTGTTTCTGACTCACTGAATCTCAACATAGATTCAACTCTCTTAGGTGAACGAACGCACAGCAGAGCAGTTTCAAGGAAACGTTTCTCCTGAGTTTCAGACGAAGTTTCCTGCTGTTTAGTACGTATGCCGGCATTGGGCTGGAAATACCGGTTTTGGGATTCTGCACAGAAAGGGTTTGCAAACCGCTGAATCCACACGTGAGTTTAAGTCCGTCAGTTGAATGCACACATTGACAACCATTCAGTTAGATAGCTCCGTTTTGGTATTAGAAGCAGATATTTCTCTGTACAGCCTATGGTCCCATTCAATCGGGAATATCCCAACCCAGCTCCTAGCATAAACGTGTTTCTGACTCGGTGAATCTCAACATAGATTCAACTCTCTTAGGTGAACGAACGCACAGCAGAGCAGTTTCAAGGAAACGTTTCTCCTGAGTTTTAGACGAAGTTTCCTGCTGTTTAGTACGTATGCCGGCATTGGGCTGGAAATACCGGTTTTGGGATTCTGCACAGAAAGGGTTTGCAAACCGCTGAATCCACACGTGAGTTTATCTCTGTCAGTTGAATGCACACATTGACAACCATTCAGTTTGATAGCACACTTTTGGTTTTAGAAGCAGATATTTCTCTGTACAGCCTATGGTCCCATTCACTTGGGAATATCCCAACGCAGCTCCTAGAAGAAACGTGTTTCTGACTCGCTGAATCTCAACATAGATTCAACTCTCTTAGGTGAACGAACGCTCAGCAGAGCAGTTTCAAGGAAACTTTTCTCCTGAGTTTTAGACGAAGTTTCCTGCTGTTTAGTACGTATGCCGGCATTGGGCTGGAAATACCGGTTTTGGGATTCTGCACAGAAAGGGTTTGCAAACCGCTGAATCCAAACGTGACTTTAACTCTGTCAGTTGAATGCACACATTGACAACCATTCAGTTAGATAGCTCCGTTTTGGTTTTAGAAGCAGATATTTCTCTGTACAGCCTATGGTCCCATTCACTCGGGAATATCCCAACGCAGCTCCTAGAAGAAACGTGTTTCTGACTCGCTGAATCTCAACATAGATTCAACTCTCTTAGGTGAACGAACGCACAGCAGAGCAGTTTCAAGGAAACGTTTCTCCTGAGTTTTAGACGAAGTTTCCTGCTGTTTAGTACGAATGCCGGCATTGGGCTGGACATTCCGGTTTTGGGATTCTGCACAGAAATTGTTTGCAAACCGCTGAATCCACACGTGAGTTTAACTCTGTCAGTTGAATGCACACATTGACAACCATCCAGTTAGATAGCTCTGTTTTGGTTTTAGAAGCAGATATTTCTCTGTACAGCCTATGGTCCCATTCACTCGGGAATATCCCAACGCAGCTCCTAGAAGAAACGAGTTTCTGACTCGCTGAATCTCAACATAGATTCAACTCTCTTAGGTGAGCGAACGCACAGCAGAACAGTATCAAGGAAACGTTTCTCCTGAGTTTCAGACGGAGTTTCCTGCTGTTTAGTACAGATGCCGGCATTGGGCTGGAAATCCTGGTTTTGGGATTCTGCACAGAAAGGGTTTGCAAACCGCTGAATCCACACGTGAGTTTAACTCTGTCAGTTGAATGCACACATTGACAACCCTTCAGTTGGATAGCTCCGTTTTGGTTTTAGAAGCAGATATTTCTCTGTACAGCCTATGGACCCATTCACTCGGGAATATCCCAACGCAGCTCCTAGAAGAAACGTGTTTCTGACTCACTGAATCTCAACATAGATTCAACTCTCTTAGGTGAACGAACGCACAGCAGAGCAGTTTCAAGGAAACTTTTCTCCTGAGTTTTACACGAAGTTTCCTGCTGTTTAGTACGTATGCCGGCATTGGGCTGGAAATACCGGTTTTGGGATTCTGCACAGAAAGGGTTTGCAAACCGCTGAATCCACACGTGAGTTTATCTCTGTCAGTTGAATGCAGACATTGACAACCACTCAGTTTGATAGCACACTTTAATTTAAGAAGCAGATATTTCTCTGTACAGCCTATGGTACCATTCACTCGGGAATATCCCAACGCAGCTCCTAGAAGAAACGAGTTTCTGACTCGCTGAATCTCAACATAGATTCAACTCTCTTAGGTGAACGAACGCACAGCAGAGCAGTTTCAAGGAAACGTTTCTCCTGAATTTTAGACGAAGTTTCCTGCTGTTTAGTACGAATGCCGGCATTGGGCTGGACATACCGGTTTTGGGATTCTACACAGAAAGGGTTTGCAAACCGCTGAATCCACACGTGAGTTTAACTCTGTCAGTTGAATGCACACATGGACAACCATTCAGTTAGATAGCTCCGTTTTGGTTTTAGAAGCAGATATTTCTCTGTACAGCCTATGATCCCATTCACTCTGGAATATCCCAACGCAGCTCCTAGAAGAAACGTGTTTCTGACTCGCTGAATCTCAACATAGATTCAACTCTCTTAGGTGAACGAACGCACAGCAGAGCAGTTTCAAGGAAACGTTTCTCCTGAGTTTTAGACGAAGTTTCCTGCTGTTTAGTACGAATGCCGGCATTGGGATGGACATACCGGTTTTCGGATTCTGCACAGAAAGGGTTTGCAAACCGCTGAATCCACACGTGAGTTTAACTCTGTCAGTTGAATGCACACATGGACAACCATTCAGTTAGATAGATCCGTTTTGGTTTTAGAAGCAGATATTTCTCTGTACAGCCTATGGTCCCATTCACTCGAGAATATCCCAACGCAGCTCCTAGAAGAAACGAGTTTCTGACTCGCTGAATCTCAACATAGATTCAACTCTCTTAGGTGAACGAACGCACAGCAGAGCAGTTTCAGGGAAACGTTTCTCCTGAGTTTTAGACGAAGTTTCCTGCTGTTTAGTACGGATGCCGGCATTGGGCTGGAAATACCGGTTTTGGGATTCTGCACAGAAAGGGTTTGCAAACCGCTGAATCCACACGTGACTTTAACTCTGTCACTTGAATGCACACATTGACAACCATTCAGTTAGATACCACCCTTTTGGTTGTAGGAGCAGATATTTCTCTGTACAGCCTATGGTCCCATTCACTCGGGAATATCCCAACGCAGCTCCTAGAAGAAACGAGTTTCTGACTCGCTGAATCTCAACATAGATTCAACTCTCTTAGGTGAACGAACGCACAGCAGAGCAGTTTCAAGGAAACGTTTCTCCTGAGTTTTAGACGAAGTTTCCTGCTGTTTAGTACGAATGCCGGCATTGGGCTGGAAATACCGGTTTTGGGATTCTGCACAGAAAGGGTTTGTAAACCGCTGAATCCACACGTGAGTTTAACTCTGTCAGTTGAATGCACACATTGACAACCATACAGTTAGATAGCTCCGTTTTGGTTTTAGAAGCAGATATTTCTCTGTACAGCCTATGGTCCCATTCACTCGGGAATATCCCAACGCAGTTCCAAGAAGAAACGAGTTTCTGACTCGCTGAATCTCAACATAGATTCATCTCTCTTAGGTGAGCGAACGCACAGCAGAGCAGTTTCAAGGAAACTTTTCTCCTGAGTTTTACACGAAGTTTCCTGCTGTTTAGTACGTATGCCGTCATTGGGCTGGAAATACCGGTTTTGGGATTCTGCACAGAAAGGGTTTGCAAACCGCTGAATCCACACGTGACTTTAACTCTGTCACTTGAATGCACACATTGACAACCATTCAGTTAGATTCCACCCTTTTGGATGTAGGAGCAGATATTTCTCTGTACAGCCTATGGTCCCATTCACTCGGGAATATCCCAACGCAGCTCCTAGAAGAAACGAGTTTCTGACTCGCTGAATCTCAACATAGATTCAACTCTCTTAGGTGAACGAACGCACAGCAGAGCAGTTTCAAGGAAACGTTTCTCCTGAGTTTTAGACGAAGTTTCCTGCTGTTTAGTACCAATGCCGGCATTGGGCTGGAAATACCGGTTTTGGGATTCTGCACAGAAAGGGTTTGTAAACCGCTGAATCCACACGTGAGTTTAACTCTGTCAGTTGAATGCACACATTGACAACCATACAGTTAGATAGCTCCGTTTTGGTTTTAGAAGCAGATATTTCTCTGTACAGCCTATGGTCCCATTCACTCGGGAATATCCCAACGCAGCTCCTAGAAGAAACGAGTTTCTGACTCGCTGAATCTCAACATAGATTCAACTCTCTTAGGTGAACGAACGCACAGCAGAGCAGTTTCAAGGAAACTTTTCTCCTGAGTTTTACACGAAGTTTCCTGCTGTTTAGTACATATGCCGGCATTGAGCTGGAATTACCGGTTTTGGGATTCTGCACAGAATGGGTTTGTAAACCGCTGAATCCAATCGTGACTTTAACTCTGTCACTTGAATGAACACATTGACAACCATTCAGTTAGATACCACCCTTTTGGTTGTAGGAGCAGATATTTCTCTGTACAGCCTATGGTCCCATTCACTCGGGAATATCCCAACGCAGCTCCTAGAAGAAACGAGTTTCTGACTCGCTGAATCTCAACATAGATTCAACTCTCTTAGGTGAACGAACGCACAGCAGAGCAGTTTCAAGGAAACGTTTCTCCTGAGTTTCAGACGAAGTTTCCTGCTGTTTAGTACGGATGCCGGCAATGGGCTGAAAATACCGGTTTTGGGATTCTGCACAGAAAGGGTTTGCAAACCGCTGAATCCACACGTGAGTTTAACTCCGTCAGTTGAATGCACACATTGACAACCATTCAGTTAGATAGCTCCGTTTTGGTATTAGAAGCAGATATTTCTCTGTACAGCCTATGGTCCCATTCACTCGGGAATATCCCAACGCAGCTCCTAGAAGAAACGAGTTTCTGACTCGCTGAATCTCAACATAGATTCAACTCTCTTAGGTGAGCGAACGCACAGCAGAACAGTTTCAAGGAAACGTTTCTCCGGAGTTTCAGACGAAGTTTCCTGCTGTTTAGTACGGATGCCAGCATTGGGCTGGAAATACCGGTTTTGGGATTCTGCACAGAAAGGGTTTGCAAACCGCTGAATCCACACGTGAGTTTAAGTCTGTCAGTTGAATGCACACATTGACAACCATTCAGTTAGATAGCTCCGTTTTGGTTTTAGAAGCAGATATTTCTCTGTACAGCCTATGGTCCCATTCACTCGGGAATATCCCAACGCAGCTCCTAGAAGAAACGTGTTTCTGACTCACTGAATATCAACATAGATTCAACTCTCTTAGGTGAACGAACGCACAGCAGAGCAGTTTCAAGGAAACGTTTCTCCTGAGTTTTAGACGAAGTTTCCTGCTGTTTAGTACGTATGCCGGCATTGGGCTGGACATACCGGTTTTGGGATTCTGCACAGAAATGGTTTGCAAACCGCTGAATCCACACGTGAGTTTAACTCTGTCAGTTGAATGCACACATTGACAACCATCCAGTTAGATAGCTCCGTTTTGGTTTTAGAAGCAGATATTTCTCTGTACAGCCTATGGTCCCATTCACTCGGGAATATCCCAACGCAGCTCCTAGAAGAAACGAGTTTCTGACTCGCTGAATCTCAACATAGATTCAACTCTCTTAGGTGAGCGAACGCACAGCAGAACAGTTTCAAGGAAACGTTTCTCCGGAGTTTCAGACGAAGTTTCCTGCTGTTTAGTACGGATGCCAGCATTGGGCTGGAAATACCGGTTTTGGGATTCTGCACAGAAAGGGTTTGCAAACCGCTGAATCCACACGTGAGTTTAACTCTGTCAGTTGAATGCACACATTGACAACCATTCAGTTTGATAGCACCCTTTTGGTTTTAGAAGCAGATATTTCTCTGTACAGCCTATGGTCCCATTCACTCGGGAATATCCCAACGCAGCTCCAAGAAGAAACGTGTTTCTGACTCGCTGAATCTCAACATAGATTCAACTCTCTTAGGTGAGCCAACGCACAGCAGAGCAGATTCAAGGAAACGTTTCTCCTGAATTTTAGACGAAGTTTCCTGCTGTTTAGTACGGATGCCGGCATTGGGCTGGAAATACCGGTTTTGGGATTCTGCACAGAAAGGGTTTGCAAACCGCTGAATCCACACGTGAGTTTAACTCTGTCAGTTGAATGCACACATTGACAACCATTCAGTTTGATGGCAGCCTTTTGGTTTTAGAAGCAGATATTTCTCTGTACAGCCTATGGTCCCATTCACTCGGGATATCCCAACGCAGCTCGTAGAAGAAACGTGTTTCTGACTCGCTGAATCTCAACATAGATTCAACTCTCTTAGGTGAACTAACGCACAGCAGAGCAGTTTCAAGGAAACGTTTCTCCTGAGTTTTAGACGAAGTTTCCTGCTGTTTAGTACGTATGCCGGCATTGGGCTGGAAATACCGGTTTTGGGATTCTGCACAGAAAGGGTTTGCAAACCGCTGAATCCACACGTGAGTTTATCTCTGTCACTTGAATGCACACATTGACAACCATTCAGTTTGATAGCACAATTTTGGTTTCAGAAGCAGATATTTCTCTGTACAGCCTATGGTCCCATTCACTTGGGAATATCCCAACGCAGCTCCTAGAAGAAACGTGTTTCTGACTCGCTTAATCTCAACATAGATTCAACTCTCTTAGGTGAACGAACGCACAGCAGAGCAGTTTCAAGGAAACGTTTCTCCTGAGTTTTAGACGAAGTTTCCTGCTGTTTAGTACGAATGCCGGCATTGGGATGGACATACCGGTTTTGGGATTCTGCACAGAAAGGGTTTGCAAACCGCTGAATCCACACGTGAGTTTAACTCTGTCAGTTGAATGCACACATTGACAACCATCCAGTTAGATAGCCCCGTTTTGGTTTTAGAAGCAGATATTTCTCTGTACAGCCTATGGTCCCATTCACTCGGGAATATCCCAACGCAGCTCCTGGAAGAAACGTGTTTCTGACTCGCTGAATCTCAACATAGATTCAACTCTCTTAGGTGAACGAACGCACAGCAGAGCAGTTTCAAGGAAACGTTTCTCCTGAGTTTTAGACGAAGTTTCCTGCTGTTTAGTACGAATGCCGGCATTGGGATGGACATACCGGTTTTGGGATTCTGCACAGAAAGGGTTTGCAAACCGCTGAATCCACACGTGAGTTTAACTCTGTCAGTTGAATGCACACATTGACAACCATCCAGTTAGATAGCCCCGTTTTGGTTTTAGAAGCAGATATTTCTCTGTACAGCCTATGGTCCCATTCACTCGGGAATATCCCAACGCAGCTCCTAGAAGAAACGAGTTTCTGACTCGCTGAATCTCAACATAGATTCAACTCTCTTAGGTGAACGAACGAACAGCAGAGCAGTTTCAAGGAAACGTTTCTCCTGAGTTTTAGACGAAGTTTCCTGCTGTTTAGTACGAATGCCGGCATTGGGCTGGAAATACCGGTTTTGGGATTCTGCACAGAAAGGGTTTGTAAACCGCTGAATCCACACGTGAGTTTAACTCTGTCAGTTGAATGCACACATTGACAACCATACAGTTAGATAGCTCCGTTTTGGTTTTAGAAGCAGATATTTCTCTGTACAGCCTATGGTCCCATTCACTCGGGAATATCCCAACGCAGTTCCAAGAAGAAACGAGTTTCTGACTCGCTGAATCTCAACATAGATTCATCTCTCTTAGGTGAGCGAACGCACAGCAGAGCAGTTTCAAGGAAACTTTTCTCCTGAGTTTTACACGAAGTTTCCTGCTGTTTAGTACGTATGCCGGCATTGGGCTGGAAATACCGGTTTTGGGATTCTGCACAGAAAGGGTTTGCAAACCGCTGAATCCACACGTGACTTTAACTCTGTCACTTGAATGCACACATTGACAACCATTCAGTTAGATTCCACCCTTTTGGATGTAGGAGCAGATATTTCTCTGTACAGCCTATGGTCCCATTCACTCGGGAATATCCCAACGCAGCTCCTAGAAGAAACGAGTTTCTGACTCGCTGAATCTCAACATAGATTCAACTCTCTTAGGTGAACGAACGCACAGCAGAGCAGTTTCAAGGAAACGTTTCTCCTGAGTTTTAGACGAAGTTTCCTGCTGTTTAGTACCAATGCCGGCATTGGGCTGGAAATACCGGTTTTGGGATTCTGCACAGAAAGGGTTTGTAAACCGCTGAATCCACACGTGAGTTTAACTCTGTCAGTTGAATGCACACATTGACAACCATACAGTTAGATAGCTCCGTTTTGGTTTTAGAAGCAGATATTTCTCTGTACAGCCTATGGTCCCATTCACTCGGGAATATCCCAACGCAGCTCCTAGAAGAAACGAGTTTCTGACTCGCTGAATCTCAACATAGATTCAACTCTCTTAGGTGAACGAACGCACAGCAGAGCAGTTTCAAGGAAACTTTTCTCCTGAGTTTTACACGAAGTTTCCTGCTGTTTAGTACGTATGCCGGCATTGGGCTGGAAATACCGGTTTTGGGATTCTGCACAGAAAGGGTTTGCAAACCGCTGAATCCACACGTGAGTTTAACTCCGTCAGTTGAATGCACACATTGACAACCATTCAGTTAGATAGCTCCGTTTTGGTATTAGAAGCAGATATTTCTCTGTACAGCCTATGGTCCCATTCACTCGGGAATATCCCAACGCAGCTCCTAGAAGAAACGAGTTTCTGACTCGCTGAATCTCAACATAGATTCAACTCTCTTAGGTGAGCGAACGCACAGCAGAACAGTTTCAAGGAAACGTTTCTCCTGAGTTTCAGACGAAGTTTCCTGCTGTTTAGTACAGATGCCGGCATTGGGCTGGAAATACCGGTTTTGGGATTCTGCACAGAAAGGGTTTGCAAACCGCTGAATCCACACGTGAGTTTAACTCTGTCAGTTGAATGCACACATTGACAACCATTCAGTTAGATAGCTCCGTTTTGGTTTTAGAAGCAGATATTTCTCTGTACAGCCTATGGTCCCATTCACTCGGGAATATCCCAACGCAGCTCCTAGAAGAAACGAGTTTCTGACTCGCTGAATCTCAACATAGATTCAACTCTCTTAGGTGAACGAACGCACAGCAGAGCAGTTTCAAGGAAACTTTTCTCCTGAGTTTTAGACGAAGTTTCCTGCTGTTTAGTACATATGCCGGCATTGAGCTGGAATTACCGGTTTTGGGATTCTGCACAGAATGGGTTTGTAAACCGCTGAATCCAATCGTGACTTTAACTCTGTCACTTGAATGAACACATTGACAACCATTCAGTTAGATACCACCCTTTTGGTTGTAGGAGCAGATATTTCTCTGTACAGCCTATGGTCCCATTCACTCGGGAATATCCCAACGCAGCTCCTAGAAGAAACGAGTTTCTGACTCGCTGAATCTCAACATAGATTCAACTCTCTTAGGTGAACGAACGCACAGCAGAGCAGTTTCAAGGAAACGTTTCTCCTGAGTTTCAGACGAAGTTTCCTGCTGTTTAGTACGGATGCCGGCAATGGGCTGAAAATACCGGTTTTGGGATTCTGCACAGAAAGGGTTTGCAAACCGCTGAATCCACACGTGAGTTTAACTCCGTCAGTTGAATGCACACATTGACAACCATTCAGTTAGATAGCTCCGTTTTGGTATTAGAAGCAGATATTTCTCTGTACAGCCTATGGTCCCATTCACTCGGGAATATCCCAACGCAGCTCCTAGAAGAAACGAGTTTCTGACTCGCTGAATCTCAACATAGATTCAACTCTCTTAGGTGAGCGAACGCACAGCAGAACAGTTTCAAGGAAACGTTTCTCCGGAGTTTCAGACGAAGTTTCCTGCTGTTTAGTACGGATGCCAGCATTGGGCTGGAAATACCGGTTTTGGGATTCTGCACAGAAAGGGTTTGCAAACCGCTGAATCCACACGTGAGTTTAAGTCTGTCAGTTGAATGCACACATTGACAACCATTCAGTTAGATAGCTCCGTTTTGGTTTTAGAAGCAGATATTTCTCTGTACAGCCTATGGTCCCATTCACTCGGGAATATCCCAACGCAGCTCCTAGAAGAAACGTGTTTCTGACTCACTGAATATCAACATAGATTCAACTCTCTTAGGTGAACGAACGCACAGCAGAGCAGTTTCAAGGAAACGTTTCTCCTGAGTTTTAGACGAAGTTTCCTGCTGTTTAGTACGTATGCCGGCATTGGGCTGGACATACCGGTTTTGGGATTCTGCACAGAAATGGTTTGCAAACCGCTGAATCCACACGTGAGTTTAACTCTGTCAGTTGAATGCACACATTGACAACCATCCAGTTAGATAGCTCCGTTTTGGTTTTAGAAGCAGATATTTCTCTGTACAGCCTATGGTCCCATTCACTCGGGAATATCCCAACGCAGCTCCTAGAAGAAACGAGTTTCTGACTCGCTGAATCTCAACATAGATTCAACTCTCTTAGGTGAGCGAACGCACAGCAGAACAGTTTCAAGGAAACGTTTCTCCGGAGTTTCAGACGAAGTTTCCTGCTGTTTAGTACGGATGCCAGCATTGGGCTGGAAATACCGGTTTTGGGATTCTGCACAGAAAGGGTTTGCAAACCGCTGAATCCACACGTGAGTTTAACTCTGTCAGTTGAATGCACACATTGACAACCATTCAGTTTGATAGCACCCTTTTGGTTTTAGAAGCAGATATTTCTCTGTACAGCCTCTGGTCCCATTCACTCGGGAATATCCCAACGCAGCTCCAAGAAGAAACGTGTTTCTGACTCGCTGAATCTCAACATAGATTCAACTCTCTTAGGTGAGCCAACGCACAGCAGAGCAGATTCAAGGAAACGTTTCTCCTGAATTTTAGACGAAGTTTCCTGCTGTTTAGTACGGATGCCGGCATTGGGCTGGAAATACCGGTTTTGGGATTCTGCACAGAAAGGGTTTGCAAACCGCTGAATCCACACGTGAGTTTAACTCTGTCAGTTGAATGCACACATTGACAACCATTCAGTTTGATGGCAGCCTTTTGGTTTTAGAAGCAGATATTTCTCTGTACAGCCTATGGTCCCATTCACTCGGGATATCCCAACGCAGCTCGTAGAAGAAACGTGTTTCTGACTCGCTGAATCTCAACATAGATTCAACTCTCTTAGGTGAACTAACGCACAGCAGAGCAGTTTCAAGGAAACGTTTCTCCTGAGTTTTAGACGAAGTTTCCTGCTGTTTAGTACGTATGCCGGCATTGGGCTGGAAATACCGGTTTTGGGATTCTGCACAGAAAGGGTTTGCAAACCGCTGAATCCACACGTGAGTTTATCTCTGTCACTTGAATGCACACATTGACAACCATTCAGTTTGATAGCACAATTTTGGTTTCAGAAGCAGATATTTCTCTGTACAGCCTATGGTCCCATTCACTTGGGAATATCCCAACGCAGCTCCTAGAAGAAACGTGTTTCTGACTCGCTTAATCTCAACATAGATTCAACTCTCTTAGGTGAACGAACGCACAGCAGAGCAGTTTCAAGGAAACGTTTCTCCTGAGTTTTAGACGAAGTTTCCTGCTGTTTAGTACGAATGCCGGCATTGGGATGGACATACCGGTTTTGGGATTCTGCACAGAAAGGGTTTGCAAACCGCTGAATCCACACGTGAGTTTAACTCTGTCAGTTGAATGCACACATTGACAACCATCCAGTTAGATAGCCCCGTTTTGGTTTTAGAAGCAGATATTTCTCTGTACAGCCTATGGTCCCATTCACTCGGGAATATCCCAACGCAGCTCCTGGAAGAAACGTGTTTCTGACTCGCTGAATCTCAACATAGATTCAACTCTCTTAGGTGAACGAACGCACAGCAGAGCAGTTTCAAGGAAACGTTTCTCCTGAGTTTTAGACGAAGTTTCCTGCTGTTTAGTACGAATGCCGGCATTGGGATGGACATACCGGTTTTGGGATTCTGCACAGAAAGGGTTTGCAAACCGCTGAATCCACACGTGAGTTTAACTCTGTCAGTTGAATGCACACATTGACAACCATCCAGTTAGATAGCCCCGTTTTGGTTTTAGAAGCAGATATTTCTCTGTACAGCCTATGGTCCCATTCACTCGGGAATATCCCAACGCAGCTCCTAGAAGAAACGAGTTTCTGACTCGCTGTATCTCAACATAGTTTCAACTCTCTTAGGTGAGCGAACGCACAGCAGAACAGTTTCAAGGAAACGTTTCTCCTGAGTTTCAGACGACGTTTCCTGCTGTTTAGTACGGATGCCGGCATTGGGCTGGAAATACCGGTTTTGGGATTCTGCACAGAAAGGGTTTGCAAACCGCTGAATCCACACGTGAGTTTAACTCTGTCAGTTGAATGCACACATTGACAACCATTCAGTTAGATAGCTCCGTATTGGTTTTAGAAGCAGATATTTCTCTGTACAGCCTATAGTCCCATTCACTCGGGAATATCCCAACGCAGCTCCTAGAAGAAACGTGTTTCTGACTCACTGAATCTCAACATAGATTCAACTCTCTTAGGTGAAGGAACGCACAGCGGAGCAGTTTCAAGGAAACGTTTCTCCTGAGTTTCAGACGAAGTTTCCTGCTGTTTAGTACGGATGCCGGCAATGGGCTGAAAATACCGGTTTTGGGATTCTGCACAGAAAGGGTTTGCAAACCGCTGAATCCACACGTGAGTTTAAGTCCGTCAGTTGAATGCACACATTGACAACCATTCAGTTAGATAGCTCCGTTTTGGTATTAGAAGCAGATATTTCTCTGTACAGCCTATGGTCCCATTCACTCGGGAATATCCCAACGCAGCTCCTAGCATAAACGTGTTTCTGACTCGCTGAATCTCAACATAGATTCAACTCTCTTAGGTGAACGAACGCACAGCAGAGCAGTTTCAAGGAAACGTTTCTCCTGAGTTTTAGACGAAGTTTCCTGCTGTTTAGTACGTATGCCGGCATTGGGCTGGAAATACAGGTTTTGGGATTCTGCACAGAAAGGGTGTGCAAACCGCTGAATCCACACGTGAGTTTATCTCTGTCAGTTGAATGCACACATTGACAACCATTCAGTTTGATGGCAGCCTTTTGGTTTTAGAAGCAGATATTTCTCTGTACAGCCTATGGTCCCATTCACTCGGGATATCCGAACGCAGCTCGTAGAAGAAACGTGTTTCTGACTCGCTGAATCTCAACATAGATTCAACTCTCTTAGGTGAACTAACGCACAGCAGAGCAGTTTCAAGGAAACGTTTCTCCTGAGTTTTAGACGACGTTTCCTGCTGTTTAGTACGTATGCCGGCATTGGGCTGGAAATACCGGTTTTGGGATTCTGCACAGAAAGGGTTTGCAAACCGCTGAATCCACACGTGAGTTTATCTCTGTCACTTGAATGCACACATTGACAACCATTCAGTTTGATAGCACAATTTTGGTTTCAGAAGCAGATATTTCTCTGTACAGCCTATGGTCCCATTCACTTGGGAATATCCCAACGCAGCTCCTAGAAGAAACGTGTTTCTGACTCGCTGAATCTCAACATAGATTCAACTCTCTTAGGTGAACGAACGCACAGCAGAGCAGTTTCAAGGAAACGTTTCTCCTGAGTTTTAGACGAAGTTTCCTGCTGTTTAGTACGAATGCCGGCATTGGGATGGACATACCGGTTTTGGGATTCTGCACAGAAAGGGTTTGCAAACCGCTGAATCCACACGTGAGTTTAACTCTGTCAGTTGAATGCACACATTGACAACCATCCAGTTAGATAGCCCCGTTTTGGTTTTAGAAGCAGATATTTCTCTGTACAGCCTATGGTCCCATTCACTCGGGAATATCCCAACGCAGCTCCTGGAAGAAACGTGTTTCTGACTCGCTGAATCTCAACATAGATTCAACTCTCTTAGGTGAACGAACGCACAGCAGAGCAGTTTCAAGGAAACGTTTCTCCTGAGTTTTAGACGAAGTTTCCTGCTGTTTAGTACGAATGCCGGCATTGGGATGGACATACCGGTTTTGGGATTCTGCACAGAAAGGGTTTGCAAACCGCTGAATCCACACGTGAGTTTAACTCTGTCAGTTGAATGCACACATTGACAACCATCCAGTTAGATAGCCCCGTTTTGGTTTTAGAAGCAGATATTTCTCTGTACAGCCTATGGTCCCATTCACTCGGGAATATCCCAACGCAGCTCCTAGAAGAAACGAGTTTCTGACTCGCTGAATCTCAACATAGATTAAACTCTCTTAGGTGAGCGAACGCACAGCAGAACAGTTTCAAGGAAACGTTTCTCCTGAGTTTCAGACGAAGTTTCCTGCTGTTTAGTACGGATGCCGGCATTGGGCTGGAAATACCGGTTTTGGGATTCTGCACAGAAAGGGTTTGCAAACCGCTGAATCCACACGTGAGTTTAACTCTGTCAGTTGAATGCACACATTGACAACCATTCAGTTAGATAGCTCCGTATTGGTTTTAGAAGCAGATATTTCTCTGTACAGCCTATAGTCCCATTCACTCGGGAATATCCCAACGCAGCTCCTAGAAGAAACGTGTTTCTGACTCACTGAATCTCAACATAGATTCAACTCTCTTAGGTGAAGGAACGCACAGCGGAGCAGTTTCAAGGAAACGTTTCTCCTGAGTTTCAGACGAAGTTTCCTGCTGTTTAGTACGGATGCCGGCAATGGGCTGAAAATACCGGTTTTGGGATTCTGCACAGAAAGGGTTTGCAAACCGCTGAATCCACACGTGAGTTTAAGTCCGTCAGTTGAATGCACACATTGACAACCATTCAGTTAGAAAGCTCCGTTTTGGTATTAGAAGCAGATATTTCTCTGTACAGCCTATGGTCCCATTCAATCGGGAATATCCCAACCCAGCTCCTAGCATAAACGTGTTTCTGACTCGCTGAATCTCAACATAGATTCAACTCTCTTAGGTGAACGAACGCACAGCAGAGCAGTTTCAAGGAAACGTTTCTCCTGAGTTTTAGACGAAGTTTCCTGCTGTTTAGTACGTATGCCGGCATTGGGCTGGAAATACCGGTTTTGGGATTCTGCACAGAAAGGGTGTGCAAACCGCTGAATCCACACGTGAGTTTATCTCTGTCAGTTGAATGCACACATTGACAACCATTCAGTTTGATAGCACACTTTTGGTTTTAGAAGCAGATATTTCTCTGTACAGCCTATGGTCCCATTCACTTTGGAATATCCCAACGCAGCTCCTAGAAGAAACGTGTTTCTGACTCGCTGAATCTCAACATAGATTCAACTCTCTTAGGTGAACGAACGCTCAGCAGAGCAGTTTCAAGGAAACTTTTCTCCTGAGTTTTAGACGAAGTTTCCTGCTGTTTAGTACGTATGCCGGCATTGGGCTGGAAATACCGGTTTTGGGATTCTGCACAGAAAGGGTTTGCAAACCGCTGAATCCAAACGTGACTTTAACTCTGTCAGTTGAATGCACACATTGACAACCATTCAGTTAGATAGCTCCGTTTTGGTTTTAGAAGCAGATATTTCTCTGTACAGCCTATGGTCCCATTCACTCGGGAATATCCCAACGCAGCTCCTAGAAGAAACGTGTTTCTGACTCGCTGAATCTCAACATAGATTCAGCTCTCTTAGGTCAACGAACGCACAGCAGAGCAGTTTCAAGGAAACGTTTCTCCTGAGTTTTAGACGAAGTTTCCTGCTGTTTAGTACGGATGCCGGCAATGGGCTGAAAATACCGGTTTTGGGATTCTGCACAGAAAGGGTTTGCAAACCGCTGAATCCACACGTGAGTTTAACTCCGTCAGTTGAATGCACACATTGACAACCATCCAGTTAGATAGCTCCGTTTTGGTATTAGAAGCAGCTATTTCTCTGTACAGCCTATGGTCCCATTCAATCGGGAATATCCCAACGCAGCTCCTAGCATAAACGTGTTTCTGACTCGCTGAATCTCAACATAGATTCAACTCTCTTAGGTGAACGAATGCTCAGCAGAGCAGTTTCAAGGAAACTTTTCTCCTGAGTTTTAGACGAAGTTTCCTGCTGTTTAGTACGTATGCCGGCATTGGGCTGGAAATACCGGTTTTGGGATTCTGCACAGAAAGGGTTTGCAAACCGCTGAATCCACACGTGAGTTTAACTCTGTCAGTTGAATGCACACATTGACAACCATTCAGTTAGATAGCTCCGTTTTGGTTTTAGAAGCAGATATTTCTCTGTACAGCCTAGGGTCCCATTCACTCGGGAATATCCCAACGCAGCTCCTAGAAGAAACGTGTTTCTGACTCGCTGAATCTCAACATAGATTCAACTCTCTTAGGTGAACGAACGCACAGCAGAGCAGTTTCAAGGAAACGTTTCTCCTGAGTTTTAGACGAAGTTTCCTGCTGTTTAGTACGTATGCCTGCATTGGGATGGACATACCGGTTTTGGGATTCTGCACAGAAATGGTTTGCAAACCGCTGAATCCACACGTGAGTTTAACTCTGTCAGTTGAATGCACACATTGACAACCATCCAGTTAGATAGTTCCGTTTTGGTTTTAGAAGCAGATATTTCTCTGTAGAGCCTATGGTCCCATTCACTTGGGAATATCCCAACGCAGCTCCTAGAAGAAACGTGTTTCTGACTCGCTGAATCTCAACATAGATTCAACTCTCTTAGGTGAACGAACGCTCAGCAGAGCAGTTTCAAGGAAACTTTTCTCCTGAGTTTTAGACGAAGTTTCCTGCTGTTTAGTACGAATGCCGGCATTGGGCTGGACATACCGGTTTTGGGATTCTGCACAGAAAGGGTTTGTAAACCGCTGAATCCACACGTGAGTTTAACTCTGTCAGTTGAATGCACACATTGACAACCATCCAGTTAGATAGCCCCGTTTTGGTTTTAGAAGCAGATATTTCTCTGTACAGCCTATGGTCCCATTCACTCGGGAATATCCCAACGCAGCTCCTAGAAGAAACGAGTTTCTGACTCGCTGAATCTCAACATAGATTCAACTCTCTTAGGTGAGCGAACGCACAGCAGAACAGTTTCAAGGAAACGTTTCTCCTGAGTTTCAGACGAAGTTTCCTGCTGTTTAGTACGGATGCCGGCATTGGGCTGGAAATACCGGTTTTGGGATTCTGCACAGAAAGGGTTTGCAAACCGCTGAATCCACACGTGAGTTTAACTCTGTCAGTTGAATGCACACATTGAGAACCATTCAGTTAGATAGCTCCGTTTTGGTTTTAGAAGCAGATATTTCTCTGTACAGCCTATAGTCCCATTCACTCGGGAATATCCCAACGTAGCTCCTAGAAGAAACGTGTTTCTGACTCACTGAATCTCAACATAGATTCAACTCTCTTAGGTGAACGAACGCACAGCAGAGCAGTTTCAAGGAAACGTTTCTCCTGAGTTTCAGACGAAGTTTCCTGCTGTTTAGTACGGATGCCGGCATTGGGCTGGAAATACCGGTTTTGGGATTCTGCACAGAAAGGGTTTGCAAACCGCTGAATCCACACGTGAGTTTAAGTCCGTCAGTTGAATGCACACATTGACAACCATTCAGTTAGATAGCTCCGTTTTGGTATTAGAAGCAGATATTTCTCTGTACAGCCTATGGTCCCATTCAATCGGGAATATCCCAACCCAGCTCCTAGCATAAACGTGTTTCTGACTCGCTGAATCTCAACATAGATTCAACTCTCTTAGGTGAACGAACGCACAGCAGAGCAGTTTCAAGGAAACGTTTCTCCTGAGTTTTAGACGAAGTTTCCTGCTGTTTAGTACGTATGCCGGCATTGGGCTGGAAATACCGGTTTTGGGATTCTGCACAGAAAGGGGTTGCAAACCGCTGAATCCACACGTGAGTTTATCTCTGTCAGTTGAATGCACACATTGACAACCATTCAGCTTGATAGCACACTTTTGGTTTTAGAAGCAGATATTTCTCTGTACAGCCTATGGTCCCATTCACTTGGGAATATCCCAACGCAGCTCCTAGAAGAAACGTGTTTCTGACTCGCTGAATCTCAACATAGATTCAACTCTCTTAGGTGAACGAACGCTCAGCAGAGCAGTTTCAAGGAAACTTTTCTCCTGAGTTTTAGACGAAGTTTCCTGCTGTTTAGTACGTATGCCGGCATTGGGCTGGAAATACCGGTTTTGGGATTCTGCACAGAAAGGGTTTGCAAACCGCTGAATCCAAACGTGACTTTAACTCTGTCAGTTGAATGCACACATTGACAACCATTCAGTTAGATAGCTCCGTTTTGGTTTTAGAAGCAGATATTTCTCTGTACAGCCTATGGTCCCATTCACTCGGGAATATCCCAACGCAGCTCCTAGAAGAAACGTGTTTCTGACTCGCTGAATCTCAACATAGATTCAACTCTCTTAGGTGAACGAACGCACAGCAGAGCAGTTTCAAGGAAACGTTTCTCCTGAGTTTTAGACGAAGTTTCCTGCTGTTTAGTACGAATGCCGGCATT
This sequence comes from Aotus nancymaae, assembly GCF_030222135.1. Lineage (NCBI taxonomy): Eukaryota > Metazoa > Chordata > Mammalia > Primates > Aotidae > Aotus > Aotus nancymaae. The sequence goes on along the minus strand of NW_026988549.1, from coordinate 1,660,329 downwards.
GGGCTGGACATTCCGGTTTTGGGATTCTGCACAGAAATTGTTTGCAAAGCGCTGAATCCACACGTGAGTTTAACTCTGTCAGTTGAATGCACACATTGACAACCATCCAGTTAGATAGCTCTGTTTTGGTTTTAGAAGCAGATATTTCTCTGTACAGCCTATGGTCCCATTCACTCGGGAATATCCCAACGCAGCTCCTAGAAGAAACGAGTTTCTGACTCGCTGAATCTCAACATAGATTCAACTCTCTTAGGTGAGCGAACGCACAGCAGAACAGTATCAAGGAAACGTTTCTCCTGAGTTTCAGACGAAGTTTCCTGCTGTTTAGTACAGATGCCGGCATTGGGCTGGAAATCCTGGTTTTGGGATTCTGCACAGAAAGGGTTTGCAAACCGCTGAATCCACACGTGAGTTTAACTCTGTCAGTTGAATGCACACATTGACAACCCTTCAGTTGGCTAGCTCCGTTTTGGTTTTAGAAGCAGATATTTCTCTGTACAGCCTATGGACCCATTCACTCGGGAATATCCCAACGCAGCTCCTAGAAGAAACGTGTTTCTGACTCACTGAATCTCAACATAGATTCAACTCTCTTAGGTGAACGAACGCACAGCAGAGCAGTTTCAAGGAAACGTTTCTCCTGAGTTTTAGACGAAGTTTCCTGCTGTTTAGTACGGATGCCGGCAATGGGCTGAAAATACCGGTTTTGGGATTCTGCACAGAAAGGGTTTGCAAACCGCTGAATCCACACGTGAGTTTAACTCTGTCAGTTGAATGCACACATTCACAACCATACAGTTAGATAGCTCCGTTTTGGTTTTAGAAGCAGATATTTCTCTGTACAGCCTATGGTCCCATTCACTCGAGAATATCCCAACGCAGCTACTACAAGAAACGTCTTTCTGACTCGCTGAATCTCAACATAGATTCAACTCTCTTAGGTGAACGAACGCACAGCAGAGCAGTTTCAAGGAAACGTTTCTCCTGAGTTTTAGACGAAGTTTCCTGCTGTTTAGTACGTATGCCGGCCTTGGGCTGGAAATACCGGTTTTGGGATTCTGCACAGAAAGGGTTTGCAAACCGCTGAATCCAAACGTGACTTTAACTCTGTCACTTGAATGCACACATTGACAACCATTCAGTTAGATACCACCCTTTTGGTTGTAGGAGCAGATATTTCTCTGTACAGCCTATGGTCCCATTCACTCGGGAATATCCCAACGCAGCTCCTAGAAGAAACGAGTTTCTGACTCGCTGAATCTCAACATAGATTCAACTCTCTTAGGTGAACGGACGCACAGCAGAGCAGTTTCAAGGAAACGTTTCTCCTGAATTTTAGACGAAGTTTCCTGCTGTTTAGTACGAATGCCGGCATTGGGCTGGACATACCGGTTTTGGGATTCTGCACAGAAAGGGTTTGCAAACCGCTGAATCCACACGTGAGTTTAACTCTGTCAGTTGAATGCACACATGGACAACCATTCAGTTAGATAGATCCGTTTTGGTTTTAGAAGCAGATATTTCTCTGTACAGCCTATGGTCCCATTCACTCGAGAATATCCCAACGCAGCTCCTAGAAGAATCGAGTTTCTGACTCGCTGAATCTCAACATAGATTCAACTCTCTTAGGTGAACGAACGCACAGCAGAGCAGTTTCAGGGAAACGTTTCTCCTGAGTTTTAGACGAAGTTTCCTGCTGTTTAGTACGGATGCCGGCATTGGGCTGGAAATACCGGTTTAGTGATTCTGCACAGAAAGGGTTTGCAAACCGCTGAATCCACACGTGTGTTTAACTCTGTCAGTTGAAAGCACACATGGACAACCATTCAGTTAGATAGCTCCGTTTTGGTTTTAGAAGCAGATATTTCTCTGTACAGCCTATGGTCCCATTCAATCGGGAATATCCCAACGCAGCTCCTAGAAGAAACGAGTTTCTGACTCGCTGAATCTCAACATAGATTCAACTCTCTTAGGTGAACGAACGCACAGCAGAGCAGCTTCAAGGAAACTTTTCTCCTGAGTTTTAAACGAAGTTTCCTGCAGTTTAGTACGTATGCCGGCATTGAGCTGGAATTACCGGTTTTGGGATTCTGCACAGAAAGGGTTTGTAAACCGCTGAATCCAAACGTGACTTTAACTCTGTCACTTGAATGCACACATTGACAACCATTCAGTTAGATACCACCCTTTTGGTTGTAGGAGCAGATATTTCTCTGTACAGCCTATGGTCCCATTCACTCGGGAATATCCCAACGCAGCTCCTAGAAGAAACGAGATTCTGACTCGCTGAATCTCAACATAGATTCAACTCTCTTAGGTGAACGAACGCACAGCAGAGCAGTTTCAAGGAAACGTTTCTCCTGAGTTTTACACGAAGTTTCCTGCTGTTTAGTACGAATGCCGGCATTGGGCTGGAAATACCGGTTTTGGGATTCTGTACAGAAAGGGTTTGTAAACCGCTGAATCCACACGTGAGTTTAACTCTGTCAGTTGAATGCACACATTGACAACCATACAGTTAGATAGCTCCGTTTTGGTTTTAGAAGCAGATATTTCTCTGTACAGCCTATGGTCCCATTCACTCGGGAATATCCCAACGCAGCTCCTAGAAGAAACGAGTTTCTGACTCGCTGAATCTCAACATAGATTCAACTCTCTTAGGTGAACGAACGCACAGCAGAGCAGTTTCAAGGAAACTTTTCTCCTGAGTTTTACACGAAGTTTCCTGCTGTTTAGTACGTATGCCGGCATTGGGCTGGAAATACCGGTTTTGGGATTCTGCACAGAAAGGGTTTGCAAACCGCTGAATCCACACGTGAGTTTAACTCTGTCAGTTGAATGCACACATGGACAACCATTCAGATAGATAGCTCCGTTTTGGTTTTAGAAGCAGATATTTCTCTGTACAGCCTATGGTCCCATTCACTCGGGAATATCCCAACGCAGCTCCTAGAAGAAACGAGTTTCTGACTCGCTGAATCTCAACATAGATTCAACTCTCTTAGGTGAACGAACGCACAGCAGAGCAGTTTCAAGGAAACTTTTCTCCTGAGTTTTACACGAAGTTTCCTGCTCTTTAGTACATATGCCGGCATTGGGCTGGAAATACCGGTTTTGGGATTCTGCACAGAAAGGGTTTGTAAACCGCTGAATCCAAACGTGACTTTAACTCTGTCACTTGAATGCACACATTGACAACCATTCAGTTAGATAGCTCCGTTTTGGTTTTAGAAGCAGATATTTCTCTGTACAGCCTATGGTCCCATTCACTCGGGAATATCCCAACGCAGCTCCTAGAAGAAACGAGTTTCTGACTCGCTGAATCTCAACATAGATTCAACTCTCTTAGGTGAACGAACGCACAGCAGAGCAGTTTCAAGGAAACTTTTCTCCTGAGTTTTAGACGAAGTTTCCTGCTGTTTAGTACATATGCCGGCATTGAGCTGGAATTACCGGTTTTGGGATTCTGCACAGAAAGGGTTTGTAAACCGCTGAATCCAAAAGTGACTTTAACTCTGTCACTTGAATGCACACATTGACAACCATTCAGTTAGATACCACCCTTTTGGTTGTAGGAGCAGATATTTCTCTGTACAGCCTATGGTCCCATTCACTCGGGAATATCCCAACGCAGCTCCTAGAAGAAACGAGTTTCTGACTCGCTGAATCTCAACATAGATTCAACTCTCTTAGGTGAACGAACGCACAGCAGAGCAGTTTCAAGGAAACGTTTCTCCTGAGTTTTAGACGAAGTTTCCTGCTGTTTAGTACGGATGCCGGCATTGGGCTGGAAATACCGGTTTTGGGATTCTGCACAGAAAGGTTTTGCAAACCGCTGAATCCACACGTGAGTTTAACTCTGTCAGTTGAATGCACACATGGACAACCATTCAGTTAGATAGCTCCGTTTTGGTTTTAGAAGCAGATATTTCTCTGTACAGCCTATGGTCCCATTCACTCGGGAATATCCCAACGCAGCTCCTAGAAGAAACGAGTTTCTGACTCGCTGAATCTCAACATAGATTCAACTCTCTTAGGTGAACGAACGCACAGCAGAGCAGCTTCAAGGAAACGTTTCTCCTGAGTTTTAGACGAAGTTTCCTGCAGTTTAGTACGTATGCCGGCATTGAGCTGGAATTACCGGTTTTGGGATTCTGCACAGAAACGGTTTGTAAACCGCTGAATCCACACGTGACTTTAACTCTGTCACTTGAATGCACACATTGACAACCATTCAGTTAGATACCACCCTTTTGGTTGTAGGAGCAGATATTTCTCTGTACAGCCTATGGTCCCATTCACTCGGGAATATCCCAACGCAGCTCCTAGAAGAAACGAGATTCTGACTCGCTGAATCTCAACATAGATTCAACTCTCTTAGGTGAACGAACGCACAGCAGAGCAGTTTCAAGGAAACGTTTCTCCTGAGTTTTAGACGAAGTTTCCTGCTGTTTAGTACGAATGCCGGCATTGGGCTGGAAATACCAGTTTTGGGATTCTGCACAGAAAGGGTTTGTAAACCGCTGAATCCACACGTGAGTTTAACTCTGTCAGTTGAATGCACACATTGACAACCATCCAGTTAGATAGCCCCGTTTTGGTTTTAGAAGCAGATATTTCTCTGTACAGCCTATGGTCCCATTCACTCGGGAATATCCCAACGCAGCTCCTAGAAGAAACGAGTTTCTGACTCGCTGAATCTCAACATAGATTCAACTCTCTTAGGTGAGCGAACGCACAGCAGAACAGTTTCAAGGAAACGTTTCTCCTGAGTTTCAGACGAAGTTTCCTGCTGTTTAGTACGGATGCCGGCATTGGGCTGGAAATACCGGTTTTGGGATTCTGCACAGAAAGGGTTTGCAAACCGCTGAATCCACACGTGAGTTTAACTCTGTCAGTTGAATGCACACATTGAGAACCATTCAGTTAGATAGCTCCGTTTTGGTTTTAGAAGCAGATATTTCTCTGTACAGCCTATAGTCCCATTCACTCGGGAATATCCCAACGTAGCTCCTAGAAGAAACGTGTTTCTGACTCACTGAATCTCAACATAGATTCAACTCTCTTAGGTGAACGAACGCACAGCAGAGCAGTTTCAAGGAAACGTTTCTCCTGAGTTTCAGACGAAGTTTCCTGCTGTTTAGTACGGATGCCGGCATTGGGCTGGAAATACCGGTTTTGGGATTCTGCACAGAAAGGGTTTGCAAACCGCTGAATCCACACGTGAGTTTAAGTCCGTCAGTTGAATGCACACATTGACAACCATTCAGTTAGATAGCTCCGTTTTGGTATTAGAAGCAGATATTTCTCTGTACAGCCTATGGTCCCATTCAATCGGGAATATCCCAACCCAGCTCCTAGCATAAACGTGTTTCTGACTCGCTGAATCTCAACATAGATTCAACTCTCTTAGGTGAACGAACGCACAGCAGAGCAGTTTCAAGGAAACGTTTCTCCTGAGTTTTAGACGAAGTTTCCTGCTGTTTAGTACGTATGCCGGCATTGGGCTGGAAATACCGGTTTTGGGATTCTGCACAGAAAGGGGTTGCAAACCGCTGAATCCACACGTGAGTTTATCTCTGTCAGTTGAATGCACACATTGACAACCATTCAGTTTGATAGCACACTTTTGGTTTTAGAAGCAGATATTTCTCTGTACAGCCTATGGTCCCATTCACTTGGGAATATCCCAACGCAGCTCCTAGAAGAAACGTGTTTCTGACTCGCTGAATCTCAACATAGATTCAACTCTCTTAGGTGAACGAACGCTCAGCAGAGCAGTTTCAAGGAAACTTTTCTCCTGAGTTTTAGACGAAGTTTCCTGCTGTTTAGTACGTATGCCGGCATTGGGCTGGAAATACCGGTTTTGGGATTCTGCACAGAAAGGGTTTGCAAACCGCTGAATCCAAACGTGACTTTAACTCTGTCAGTTGAATGCACACATTGACAACCATTCAGTTAGATAGCTCCGTTTTGGTTTTAGAAGCAGATATTTCTCTGTACAGCCTATGGTCCCATTCACTCGGGAATATCCCAACGCAGCTCCTAGAAGAAACGTGTTTCTGACTCGCTGAATCTCAACATAGATTCAAATCTCTTAGGTGAACGAACGCACAGCAGAGCAGTTTCAAGGAAACGTTTCTCCTGAGTTTTAGACGAAGTTTCCTGCTGTTTAGTACGAATGCCGGCATTGGGCTGGACATTCCGGTTTTGGGATTCTGCACAGAAATTGTTTGCAAAGCGCTGAATCCACACGTGAGTTTAACTCTGTCAGTTGAATGCACACATTGACAACCATCCAGTTAGATAGCTCTGTTTTGGTTTTAGAAGCAGATATTTCTCTGTACAGCCTATGGTCCCATTCACTCGGGAATATCCCAACGCAGCTCCTAGAAGAAACGAGTTTCTGACTCGCTGAATCTCAACATAGATTCAACTCTCTTAGGTGAGCGAACGCACAGCAGAACAGTATCAAGGAAACGTTTCTCCTGAGTTTCAGACGAAGTTTCCTGCTGTTTAGTACAGATGCCGGCATTGGGCTGGAAATCCTGGTTTTGGGATTCTGCACAGAAAGGGTTTGCAAACCGCTGAATCCACACGTGAGTTTAACTCTGTCAGTTGAATGCACACATTGACAACCCTTCAGTTGGATAGCTCCGTTTTGGTTTTAGAAGCAGATATTTCTCTGTACAGCCTATGGACCCATTCACTCGGGAATATCCCAACGCAGCTCCTAGAAGAAACGTGTTTCTGACTCACTGAATCTCAACATAGATTCAACTCTCTTAGGTGAACGAACGCACAGCAGAGCAGTTTCAAGGAAACGTTTCTCCTGAGTTTTAGACGAAGTTTCCTGCTGTTTAGTACGGATGCCGGCAATGGGCTGAAAATACCGGCTTTGGGATTCTGCACAGAAAGGGTTTGCAAACCGCTGAATCCACACGTGAGTTTAACTCTGTCAGTTGAATGCACACATTGACAACCATACAGTTAGATAGCTCCGTTTTGGTTTTAGAAGCAGATATTTCTCTGTACAGCCTATGGTCCCATTCACTCGAGAATATCCCAACGCAGCTACTACAAGAAACGTCTTTCTGACTCGCTGAATCTCAACATAGATTCAACTCTCTTAGGTGAACGAACGCACAGCAGAGCAGTTTCAAGGAAACGTTTCTCCTGAGTTTTAGACGAAGTTTCCTGCTGTTTAGTACGTATGCCGGCCTTGGGCTGGAAATACCGGTTTTGGGATTCTGCACAGAAAGGGTTTGCAAACCGCTGAATCCAAACGTGACTTTAACTCTGTCACTTGAATGCACACATTGACAACCATTCAGTTAGATACCACCCTTTTGGTTGTAGGAGCAGATATTTCTCTGTACAGCCTATGGTCCCATTCACTCGGGAATATCCCAACGCAGCTCCTAGAAGAAACGAGTTTCTGACTCGCTGAATCTCAACATAGATTCAACTCTCTTAGGTGAACGGACGCACAGCAGAGCAGTTTCAAGGAAACGTTTCTCCTGAATTTTAGACGAAGTTTCCTGCTGTTTAGTACGAATGCCGGCATTGGGCTGGACATACCGGTTTTGGGATTCTGCACAGAAAGGGTTTGCAAACCGCTGAATCCACACGTGAGTTTAACTCTGTCAGTTGAATGCACACATGGACAACCATTCAGTTAGATAGATCCGTTTTGGTTTTAGAAGCAGATATTTCTCTGTACAGCCTATGGTCCCATTCACTCGAGAATATCCCAACGCAGCTCCTAGAAGAATCGAGTTTCTGACTCGCTGAATCTCAACATAGATTCAACTCTCTTAGGTGAACGAACGCACAGCAGAGCAGTTTCAGGGAAACGTTTCTCCTGAGTTTTAGACGAAGTTTCCTGCTGTTTAGTACGGATGCCGGCATTGGGCTGGAAATACCGGTTTTGTGATTCTGCACAGAAAGGGTTTGCAAACCGCTGAATCCACACGTGTGTTTAACTCTGTCAGTTGAAAGCACACATGGACAACCATTCAGTTAGATAGCTCCGTTTTGGTTTTAGAAGCAGATATTTCTCTGTACAGCCTATGGTCCCATTCAATCGGGAATATCCCAACGCAGCTCCTAGAAGAAACGAGTTTCTGACTCGCTGAATCTCAACATAGATTCAACTCTCTTAGGTGAACGAACGCACAGCAGAGCAGCTTCAAGGAAACTTTTCTCCTGAGTTTTAAACGAAGTTTCCTGCAGTTTAGTACGTATGCCGGCATTGAGCTGGAATTACCGGTTTTGGGATTCTGCACAGAAAGGGTTTGTAAACCGCTGAATCCAAACGTGACTTTAACTCTGTCACTTGAATGCACACATTGACAACCATTCAGTTAGATACCACCCTTTTGGTTGTAGGAGCAGATATTTCTCTGTACAGCCTATGGTCCCATTCACTCGGGAATATCCCAACGCAGCTCCTAGAAGAAACGAGATTCTGACTCGCTGAATCTCAACATAGATTCAACTCTCTTAGGTGAACGAACGCACAGCAGAGCAGTTTCAAGGAAACGTTTCTCCTGAGTTTTACACGAAGTTTCCTGCTGTTTAGTACGAATGCCGGCATTGGGCTGGAAATACCGGTTTTGGGATTCTGTACAGAAAGGGTTTGTAAACCGCTGAATCCACACGTGAGTTTAACTCTGTCAGTTGAATGCACACATTGACAACCATACAGTTAGATAGCTCCGTTTTGGTTTTAGAAGCAGATATTTCTCTGTACAGCCTATGGTCCCATTCACTCGGGAATATCCCAACGCAGCTCCTAGAAGAAACGAGTTTCTGACTCGCTGAATCTCAACATAGATTCAACTCTCTTAGGTGAACGAACGCACAGCAGAGCAGTTTCAAGGAAACTTTTCTCCTGAGTTTTACACGAAGTTTCCTGCTGTTTAGTACGTATGCCGGCATTGGGCTGGAAATACCGGTTTTGGGATTCTGCACAGAAAGGGTTTGCAAACCGCTGAATCCACACGTGAGTTTAACTCTGTCAGTTGAATGCACACATGGACAACCATTCAGATAGATAGCTCCGTTTTGGTTTTAGAAGCAGATATTTCTCTGTACAGCCTATGGTCCCATTCACTCGGGAATATCCCAACGCAGCTCCTAGAAGAAACGAGTTTCTGACTCGCTGAATCTCAACATAGATTCAACTCTCTTAGGTGAACGAACGCACAGCAGAGCAGTTTCAAGGAAACTTTTCTCCTGAGTTTTACACGAAGTTTCCTGCTCTTTAGTACATATGCCGGCATTGGGCTGGAAATACCGGTTTTGGGATTCTGCACAGAAAGGGTTTGTAAACCGCTGAATCCAAACGTGACTTTAACTCTGTCACTTGAATGCACACATTGACAACCATTCAGTTAGATAGCTCCGTTTTGGTTTTAGAAGCAGATATTTCTCTGTACAGCCTATGGTCCCATTCACTCGGGAATATCCCAACGCAGCTCCTAGAAGAAACGAGTTTCTGACTCGCTGAATCTCAACATAGATTCAACTCTCTTAGGTGAACGAACGCACAGCAGAGCAGTTTCAAGGAAACTTTTCTCCTGAGTTTTAGACGAAGTTTCCTGCTGTTTAGTACATATGCCGGCATTGAGCTGGAATTACCGGTTTTGGGATTCTGCACAGAAAGGGTTTGTAAACCGCTGAATCCAAAAGTGACTTTAACTCTGTCACTTGAATGCACACATTGACAACCATTCAGTTAGATACCACCCTTTTGGTTGTAGGAGCAGATATTTCTCTGTACAGCCTATGGTCCCATTCACTCGGGAATATCCCAACGCAGCTCCTAGAAGAAACGAGTTTCTGACTCGCTGAATCTCAAGATAGATTCAACTCTCTTAGGTGAACGAACGCACAGCAGAGCAGTTTCAAGGAAACGTTTCTCCTGAATTTTAGACGAAGTTTCCTGCTGTTTAGTACGAATGCCGGCATTGGGCTGGACATACCGGTTTTGGGATTCTACACAGAAAGGGTTTGCAAACCGCTGAATCCACACGTGAGTTTAACTCTGTCAGTTGAATGCACACATGGACAACCATTCAGTTAGATAGCTCCGTTTTGGTTTTAGAAGCAGATATTTCTCTGTACAGCCTATGATCCCATTCACTCTGGAATATCCCAACGCAGCTCCTAGAAGAAACGTGTTTCTGACTCGCTGAATCTCAACATAGATTCAACTCTCTTAGGTGAACGAACGCACAGCAGAGCAGTTTCAAGGAAACGTTTCTCCTGAGTTTTAGACGAAGTTTCCTGCTGTTTAGTACGAATGCCGGCATTGGGATGGACATACCGGTTTTCGGATTCTGCACAGAAAGGGTTTGCAAACCGCTGAATCCACACGTGAGTTTAACTCTGTCAGTTGAATGCACACATGGACAACCATTCAGTTAGATAGATCCGTTTTGGTTTTAGAAGCAGATATTTCTCTGTACAGCCTATGGTCCCATTCACTCGAGAATATCCCAACGCAGCTCCTAGAAGAAACGAGTTTCTGACTCGCTGAATCTCAACATAGATTCAACTCTCTTAGGTGAACGAACGCACAGCAGAGCAGTTTCAGGGAAACGTTTCTCCTGAGTTTTAGACGAAGTTTCCTGCTGTTTAGTACGGATGCCGGCATTGGGCTGGAAATACCGGTTTTGGGATTCTGCACAGAAAGGGTTTGCAAACCGCTGAATCCACACGTGACTTTAACTCTGTCACTTGAATGCACACATTGACAACCATTCAGTTAGATACCACCCTTTTGGTTGTAGGAGCAGATATTTCTCTGTACAGCCTATGGTCCCATTCACTCGGGAATATCCCAACGCAGCTCCTAGAAGAAACGAGTTTCTGACTCGCTGAATCTCAACATAGATTCAACTCTCTTAGGTGAACGAACGCACAGCAGAGCAGTTTCAAGGAAACGTTTCTCCTGAGTTTTAGACGAAGTTTCCTGCTGTTTAGTACGAATGCCGGCATTGGGCTGGAAATACCGGTTTTGGGATTCTGCACAGAAAGGGTTTGTAAACCGCTGAATCCACACGTGAGTTTAACTCTGTCAGTTGAATGCACACATTGACAACCATCCAGTTAGATAGCTCCGTTTTGGTTTTAGAAGCAGATATTTCTCTGTACAGCCTATGGTCCCATTCACTCGGGAATATCCCAACGCAGTTCCAAGAAGAAACGAGTTTCTGACTCGCTGAATCTCAACATAGATTCATCTCTCTTAGGTGAGCGAACGCACAGCAGAGCAGTTTCAAGGAAACTTTTCTCCTGAGTTTTACACGAAGTTTCCTGCTGTTTAGTACGTATGCCGGCATTGGGCTGGAAATACCGGTTTTGGGATTCTTCACAGAAAGGGTTTGCAAACCGCTGAATCCACACGTGACTTTAACTCTGTCACTTGAATGCACACATTGACAACCATTCAGTTAGATTCCACCCTTTTGGATGTAGGAGCAGATATTTCTCTGTACAGCCTATGGTCCCATTCACTCGGGAATATCCCAACGCAGCTCCTAGAAGAAACGAGTTTCTGACTCGCTGAATCTCAACATAGATTCAACTCTCTTAGGTGAACGAACGCACAGCAGAGCAGTTTCAAGGAAACGTTTCTCCTGAGTTTTAGACGAAGTTTCCTGCTGTTTAGTACGAATGCCGGCATTGGGCTGGACATTCCGGTTTTGGGATTCTGCACAGAAATTGTTTGCAAAGCGCTGAATCCACACGTGAGTTTAACTCTGTCAGTTGAATGCACACATTGACAACCATCCAGTTAGATAGCTCTGTTTTGGTTTTAGAAGCAGATATTTCTCTGTACAGCCTATGGTCCCATTCACTCGGGAATATCCCAACGCAGCTCCTAGAAGAAACGAGTTTCTGACTCGCTGAATCTCAACATAGATTCAACTCTCTTAGGTGAGCGAACGCACAGCAGAACAGTATCAAGGAAACGTTTCTCCTGAGTTTCAGACGAAGTTTCCTGCTGTTTAGTACAGATGCCGGCATTGGGCTGGAAATCCTGGTTTTGGGATTCTGCACAGAAAGGGTTTGCAAACCGCTGAATCCACACGTGAGTTTAACTCTGTCAGTTGAATGCACACATTGACAACCCTTCAGTTGGATAGCTCCGTTTTGGTTTTAGAAGCAGATATTTCTCTGTACAGCCTATGGACCCATTCACTCGGGAATATCCCAACGCAGCTCCTAGAAGAAACGTGTTTCTGACTCACTGAATCTCAACATAGATTCAACTCTCTTAGGTGAACGAACGCACAGCAGAGCAGTTTCAAGGAAACGTTTCTCCTGAGTTTTAGACGAAGTTTCCTGCTGTTTAGTACGGATGCCGGCAATGGGCTGAAAATACCGGTTTTGGGATTCTGCACAGAAAGGGTTTGCAAACCGCTGAATCCACACGTGAGTTTAACTCTGTCAGTTGAATGCACACATTGACAACCATACAGTTAGATAGCTCCGTTTTGGTTTTAGAAGCAGATATTTCTCTGTACAGCCTATGGTCCCATTCACTCGAGAATATCCCAACGCAGCTCCTAGAAGAATCGAGTTTCTGACTCGCTGAATCTCAACATAGATTCAACTCTCTTAGGTGAACGAACGCACAGCAGAGCAGTTTCAGGGAAACGTTTCTCCTGAGTTTTAGACGAAGTTTCCTGCTGTTTAGTACGGATGCCGGCATTGGGCTGGAAATACCGGTTTTGTGATTCTGCACAGAAAGGGTTTGCAAACCGCTGAATCCACACGTGTGTTTAACTCTGTCAGTTGAAAGCACACATGGACAACCATTCAGTTAGATAGCTCCGTTTTGGTTTTAGAAGCAGATATTTCTCTGTACAGCCTATGGTCCCATTCACTCGGGAATATCCCAACGCAGCTCCTAGAAGAAACGAGTTTCTGACTCGCTGAATCTCAACATAGATTCAACTCTCTTAGGTGAACGAACGCACAGCAGAGCAGCTTCAAGGAAACTTTTCTCCTGAGTTTTACACGAAGTTTCCTGCAGTTTAGTACGTATGCCGGCATTGAGCTGGAATTACCGGTTTTGGGATTCTGCACAGAAAGGGTTTGTAAACCGCTGAATCCAAACGTGACTTTAACTCTGTCACTTGAATGCACACATTGACAACCATTCAGTTAGATACCACCCTTTTGGTTGTAGGAGCAGATATTTCTCTGTACAGCCTATGGTCCCATTCACTCGGGAATATCCCAACGCAGCTCCTAGAAGAAACGAGATTCTGACTCGCTGAATCTCAACATAGATTCAACTCTCTTAGGTGAACGAACGCACAGCAGAGCAGTTTCAAGGAAACGTTTCTCCTGAGTTTTACACGAAGTTTCCTGCTCTTTAGTACATATGCCGGCATTGGGCTGGAAATACCGGTTTTGGGATTCTGCACAGAAAGGGTTTGTAAACCGCTGAATCCAAACGTGACTTTAACTCTGTCACTTGAATGCACACATTGACAACCATTCAGTTAGATAGCTCCGTTTTGGTTTTAGAAGCAGATATTTCTCTGTACAGCCTATGGTCCCATTCACTCGGGAATATCCCAACGCAGCTCCTAGAAGAAACGAGTTTCTGACTCGCTGAATCTCAACATAGATTCAACTCTCTTAGGTGAACGAACGCACAGCAGAGCAGTTTCAAGGAAACTTTTCTCCTGAGTTTTAGACGAAGTTTCCTGCTGTTTAGTACATATGCCGGCATTGAGCTGGAATTACCGGTTTTGGGATTCTGCACAGAAAGGGTTTGTAAACCGCTGAATCCAAAAGTGACTTTAACTCTGTCACTTGAATGCACACATTGACAACCATTCAGTTAGATACCACCCTTTTGGTTGTAGGAGCAGATATTTCTCTGTACAGCCTATGGTCCCATTCACTCGGGAATATCCCAACGCAGCTCCTAGAAGAAACGAGTTTCTGACTCGCTGAATCTCAACATAGATTCAACTCTCTTAGGTGAACGAACGCACAGCAGAGCAGTTTCAAGGAAACGTTTCTCCTGAGTTTTAGACGAAGTTTCCTGCTGTTTAGTACGGATGCCGGCATTGGGCTGGAAATACCGGTTTTGGGATTCTGCACAGAAAGGGTTTGCAAACCGCTGAATCCACACGTGAGTTTAACTCTGTCAGTTGAATGCACACATGGACAACCATTCAGTTAGATAGCTCCGTTTTGGTTTTAGAAGCAGATATTTCTCTGTACAGCCTATGGTCCCATTCACTCGGGAATATCCCAACGCAGCTCCTAGAAGAAACGAGTTTCTGACTCGCTGAATCTCAACATAGATTCAACTCTCTTAGGTGAACGAACGCACAGCAGAGCAGCTTCAAGGAAACGTTTCTCCTGAGTTTTAGACGAAGTTTCCTGCAGTTTAGTACGTATGCCGGCATTGAGCTGGAATTACCGGTTTTGGGATTCTCCACAGAAACGGTTTGTAAACCGCTGAATCCACACGTGACTTTAACTCTGTCACTTGAATGCACACATTGACAACCATTCAGTTAGATACCACCCTTTTGGTTGTAGGAGCAGATATTTCTCTGTACAGCCTATGGTCCCATTCACTCGGGAATATCCCAACGCAGCTCCTAGAAGAAACGAGATTCTGACTCGCTGAATCTCAACATAGATTCAACTCTCTTAGGTGAACGAACGCACAGCAGAGCAGTTTCAAGGAAACGTTTCTCCTGAGTTTTACACGAAGTTTCCTGCTGTTTAGTACGAATGCCGGCATTGGGCTGGAAATACCAGTTTTGGGATTCTGCACAGAAAGGGTTTGTAAACCGCTGAATCCACACGTGAGTTTAACTCTGTCAGTTGAATGCACACATTGACAACCATACAGTTAGATAGCTCCGTTTTGGTTTTAGAAGCAGATATTTCTCTGTACAGCCTATGGTCCCATTCACTCGGGAATATCCCAACGCAGCTCCTAGAAGAAACGAGTTTCTGACTCGCTGAATCTCAACATAGATTCAACTCTCTTAGGTGAACGAACGCACAGCAGAGCAGTTTCAAGGAAACTTTTCTCCTGAGTTTTACACGAAGTTTCCTGCTGTTTAGTACGTATGCCGGCATTGGGCTGGAAATACCGGTTTTGGGATTCTGCACAGAAAGGGTTTGCAAACCGCTGAATACACACGTGAGTTTAACTCTGTCAGTTGAATGCACACATGGACAACCATTCAGTTAGATAGCTCCGTTTTGGTTTTAGAAGCAGATATTTCTCTGTACAGCCTATGGTCCCATTCACTCGGGAATATCCCAACGCAGCTCCTAGAAGAAACGAGTTTCTGACTCGCTGAATCTCAACATAGATTCAACTCTCTTAGGTGAACGAACGCACAGCAGAGCAGTTTCAAGGAAACTTTTCTCCTGAGTTTTACACGAAGTTTCCTGCTCTTTAGTACATATGCCGGCATTGGGCTGGAAATACCGGTTTTGGGATTCTGCACAGAAAGGGTTTGTAAACCGCTGAATCCAAACGTGACTTTAACTCTGTCACTTGAATGCACACATTGACAACCATTCAGTTAGATAGCTCCGTTTTGGTTTTAGAAGCAGATATTTCTCTGTACAGCCTATGGTCCCATTCACTCGGGAATATCCCAACACAGCTCCTAGAAGAAACGAGTTTCTGACTCGCTGAATCTCAACATAGATTCAACTCTCTTAGGTGAACGAACGCACAGCAGAGCAGTTTCAAGGAAACTTTTCTCCTGAGTTTTAGACGAAGTTTCCTGCTGTTTAGTACATATGCCGGCATTGAGCTGGAATTACCGGTTTTGGGATTCTGCACAGAAAGGGTTTGTAAACCGCTGAATCCAAAAGTGACTTTAACTCTGTCACTTGAATGCACACATTGACAACCATTCAGTTAGATACCACCCTTTTGGTTGTAGGAGCAGATATTTCTCTGTACAGCCTATGGTCCCATTCACTCGGGAATATCCCAACGCAGCTACTAGAAGAAACGAGTTTCTGACTCGCTGAATCTCAAATAGATTCAACTCTCTTAGGTGAACGAACGCACAGCAGAGCAGTTTCAAGGAAACGTTTCTCCTGAATTTTAGACGAAGTTTCCTGCTGTTTAGTACATATGCCGGCATTGAGCTGGAATTACCGGTTTTGGGATTCTGCACAGAAAGGGTTTGTAAACCGCTGAATCCAAACGTGACTTTAACTCTGTCACTTGAATGCACACATTGACAACCATTCACTTAGATACCACCCTTTTGGTTTTAGAAGCAGATATTTCTCTGTACAGCCTATGGTCCCATTCACTCGAGAATATCCCAACGCAGCTCCTAGAAGAAACGAGTTTCTGACTCGCTGAATCTCAACATAGATTCAACTCTCTTAGGTGAACGAACGCACAGCAGAGCAGTTTTAAGGAAACTTTTCTCCTGAGTTTTACACGAAGTTTCCTGCTGTTTAGTACGAATGCCGGCATTGGGCTGGAAATACCGTTTTTGGGATTCTGCACAGAAAGGGTTTGCAAACCGCTGAATCCACACGTGAGTTTATCTCTGTGAGTTGAATGCAGACATTGACAACCACTCAGTTTGATAGCACACTTTAATTTAAGAAGCAGATATTTCTCTGTACAGCCTATGGTCCCATTCACTCGGGAATATCCCAACGCAGCTCCTAGAAGAAACGAGTTTCTGACTCGCTGAATCTCAAGATAGATTCAACTCTCTTAGGTGAATGAAAGCACAGCAGAGCAGTTTCAAGGAAACGTTTCTCCTGAATTTTAGACGAAGTTTCCTGCTGTTTAGTACGAATGCCGGCATTGGGCTGGACATACCGGTTTCGGGATTCTACACAGAAAGGGTTTGCAAACCGCTGAATCCACACGTGAGTTTAACTCTGTCAGTTGAATGCACACATGGACAACCATTCAGTTAGATAGCTCCGTTTTGGTTTTAGAAGCAGATATTTCTCTGTACAGCCTATGATCCCATTCACTCTGGAATATCCCAACGCAGCTCCTAGAAGAAACGTGTTTCTGACTCGCTGAATCTCAACATAGATTCAACTCTCTTAGGTGAACGAACGCACAGCAGAGCAGTTTCAAGGAAACGTTTCTCCTGAGTTTTAGACGAAGTTTCCTGCTGTTTAGTACGAATGCCGGCATTGGGATGGACATACCGGTTTTCGGATTCTGCACAGAAAGGGTTTGCAAACCGCTGAATCCACACGTGAGTTTAACTCTGTCAGTTGAATGCACACATGGACAACCATTCAGTTAGATAGATCCGTTTTGGTTTTAGAAGCAGATATTTCTCTGTACAGCCTATGGTCCCATTCACTCGAGAATATCCCAACGCAGCTCCTAGAAGAAACGAGTTTCTGACTCGCTGAATCTCAACATAGATTCAACTCTCTTAGGTGAACGAATGCACAGCAGAGCAGTTTCAGGGAAACGTTTCTCCTGAGTTTTAGACGAAGTTTCCTGCTGTTTAGTACGGATGCCGGCATTGGGCTGGAAATACCGGATTTGGGATTCTGCACAGAAAGGGTTTGCAAACCGCTGAATCCACACGTGACTTTAACTCTGTCACTTGAATGCACACATTGACAACCATTCAGTTAGATACCACCCTTTTGGTTGTAGGAGCAGATATTTCTCTGTACAGCCTATGGTCCCATTCACTCGGGAATATCCCAACGCAGCTCCTAGAAGAAACGAGTTTCTGACTCGCTGAATCTCAACATAGATTCAACTCTCTTAGGTGAACGAACGCACAGCAGAGCAGTTTCAAGGAAACGTTTCTCCTGAGTTTTAGACGAAGTTTCCTGCTGTTTAGTACCAATGCCGGCATTGGGCTGGAAATACCGGTTTTGGGATTCTGCACAGAAAGGGTTTGTAAACCGCTGAATCCACACGTGAGTTTAACTCTGTCAGTTGAATGCACACATTGACAACCATACAGTTAGATAGCTCCGTTTTGGTTTTAGAAGCAGATATTTCTCTCTACAGCCTATGGTCCCATTCACTCGGGAATATCCCAACGCAGCTCCTAGAAGAAACGAGTTTCTGACTCGCTGAATCTCAACATAGATTCAACTCTCTTAGGTGAACGAACGCACAGCAGAGCAGTTTCAAGGAAACTTTTCTCCTGAGTTTTACACGAAGTTTCCTGCTGTTTAGTACCAATGCCGGCATTGGGCTGGAAATACCGGTTTTGGGATTCTGCACAGAAAGGGTTTGTAAACCGCTGAATCCACACGTGAGTTTAACTCTGTCAGTTGAATGCACACATTGACAACCATACAGTTAGATAGCTCCGTTTTGGTTTTAGAAGCAGATATTTCTCTCTACAGCCTATGGTCCCATTCACTCGGGAATATCCCAACGCAGCTCCTAGAAGAAACGAGTTTCTGACTCGCTGAATCTCAACATAGATTCAACTCTCTTAGGTGAACGAACGCACAGCAGAGCAGTTTCAAGGAAACTTTTCTCCTGAGTTTTACACGAAGTTTCCTGCTGTTTAGTACGTATGCCGGCATTGGGCTGGAAATACCGGTTTTGGGATTCTGCACAGAAAGGGTTTGCAAACCGCTGAATACACACGTGAGTTTAACTCTGTCAGTTGAATGCACACATGGACAACCATTCAGTTAGATAGCTCCGTTTTGGTTTTAGAAGCAGATATTTCTCTGTACAGCCTATGGTCCCATTCAGTCGGGAATATCCCAACGCAGCTCCTAGAAGAAACGAGTTTCTGACTCGCTGAATCTCAACATAGATTCAACTCTCTTAGGTGAACGAACGCACAGCAGAGCAGTTTCAAGGAAACTTTTCTCCTGAGTTTTACACGAAGTTTCCTGCTCTTTAGTACATATGCCGGCATTGGGCTGGAAATACCGGTTTTGGGATTCTGCACAGAAAGGGTTTGTAAACCGCTGAATCCAAACGTGACTTTAACTCTGTCACTTGAATGCACACATTGACAACCATTCAGTTAGATAGCTCCGTTTTGGTTTTAGAAGCAGATATTTCTCTGTACAGCCTATGGTCCCATTCACTCGGGAATATCCCAACGCAGCTCCTAGAAGAAACGAGTTTCTGACTCGCTGAATCTCAACATAGATTCAACTCTCTTAGGTGAACGAACGCACAGCAGAGCAGTTTCAAGGAAACTTTTCTCCTGAGTTTTAGACGAAGTTTCCTGCTGTTTAGTACATATGCCGGCATTGAGCTGGAATTACCGGTTTTGGGATTCTGCACAGAAAGGGTTTGTAAACCGCTGAATCCAAAAGTGACTTTAACTCTGTCACTTGAATGCACACATTGACAACCATTCAGTTAGATACCACCCTTTTGGTTGTAGGAGCAGATATTTCTCTGTACAGCCTATGGTCCCATTCACTCGGGAATATCCCAACGCAGCTACTAGAAGAAACGAGTTTCTGACTCGCTGAATCTCAAATAGATTCAACTCTCTTAGGTGAACGAACGCACAGCAGAGCAGTTTCAAGGAAACGTTTCTCCTGAATTTTAGACGAAGTTTCCTGCTGTTTAGTACATATGCCGGCATTGAGCTGGAATTACCGGTTTTGGGATTCTGCACAGAAAGGGTTTGTAAACCGCTGAATCCAAACGTGACTTTAACTCTGTCACTTGAATGCACACATTGACAACCATTCAGTTAGATAGCTCCGTTTTGGTTTTAGAAGCAGATATTTCTCTGTACAGCCTATGGTCCCATTCACTCGAGAATATCCCAACGCAGCTCCTAGAAGAAACGAGTTTCTGACTCGCTGAATCTCAACATAGATTCAACTCTCTTAGGTGAACGAACGCACAGCAGAGCAGTTTCAAGGAAACTTTTCTCCTGAGTTTTACACGAAGTTTCCTGCTGTTTAGTACGTATGCCGGCATTGGGCTGGAAATACCGGTTTTGGGATTCTGCACAGAAAGGGTTTGCAAACCGCTGAATACACACGTGAGTTTAACTCTGTCAGTTGAATGCACACATGGACAACCATTCAGTTAGATAGCTCCGTTTTGGTTTTAGAAGCAGATATTTCTCTGTACAGCCTATGGTCCCATTCACTCGGGAATATCCCAACGCAGCTCCTAGAAGAAACGAGTTTCTGACTCGCTGAATCTCAACATAGATTCAACTCTCTTAGGTGAACGAACGCACAGCAGAGCAGTTTCAAGGAAACTTTTCTCCTGAGTTTTACACGAAGTTTCCTGCTCTTTAGTACATATGCCGGCATTGGGCTGGAAATACCGGTTTTGGGATTCTGCACAGAAAGGGTTTGTAAACCGCTGAATCCAAACGTGACTTTAACTCTGTCACTTGAATGCACACATTGACAACCATTCAGTTAGATAGCTCCGTTTTGGTTTTAGAAGCAGATATTTCTCTGTACAGCCTATGGTCCCATTCACTCGGGAATATCCCAACACAGCTCCTAGAAGAAACGAGTTTCTGACTCGCTGAATCTCAACATAGATTCAACTCTCTTAGGTGAACGAACGCACAGCAGAGCAGTTTCAAGGAAACTTTTCTCCTGAGTTTTAGACGAAGTTTCCTGCTGTTTAGTACATATGCCGGCATTGAGCTGGAATTACCGGTTTTGGGATTCTGCACAGAAAGGGTTTGTAAACCGCTGAATCCAAAAGTGACTTTAACTCTGTCACTTGAATGCACACATTGACAACCATTCAGTTAGATACCACCCTTTTGGTTGTAGGAGCAGATATTTCTCTGTACAGCCTATGGTCCCATTCACTCGGGAATATCCCAACGCAGCTACTAGAAGAAACGAGTTTCTGACTCGCTGAATCTCAAATAGATTCAACTCTCTTAGGTGAACGAACGCACAGCAGAGCAGTTTCAAGGAAACGTTTCTCCTGAATTTTAGACGAAGTTTCCTGCTGTTTAGTACATATGCCGGCATTGAGCTGGAATTACCGGTTTTGGGATTCTGCACAGAAAGGGTTTGTAAACCGCTGAATCCAAACGTGACTTTAACTCTGTCACTTGAATGCACACATTGACAACCATTCACTTAGATACCACCCTTTTGGTTTTAGAAGCAGATATTTCTCTGTACAGCCTATGGTCCCATTCACTCGAGAATATCCCAACGCAGCTCCTAGAAGAAACGAGTTTCTGACTCGCTGAATCTCAACATAGATTCAACTCTCTTAGGTGAACGAACGCACAGCAGAGCAGTTTTAAGGAAACTTTTCTCCTGAGTTTTACACGAAGTTTCCTGCTGTTTAGTACGAATGCCGGCATTGGGCTGGAAATACCGTTTTTGGGATTCTGCACAGAAAGGGTTTGCAAACCGCTGAATCCACACGTGAGTTTATCTCTGTGAGTTGAATGCAGACATTGACAACCACTCAGTTTGATAGCACACTTTAATTTAAGAAGCAGATATTTCTCTGTACAGCCTATGGTCCCATTCACTCGGGAATATCCCAACGCAGCTCCTAGAAGAAACGAGTTTCTGACTCGCTGAATCTCAAGATAGATTCAACTCTCTTAGGTGAATGAAAGCACAGCAGAGCAGTTTCAAGGAAACGTTTCTCCTGAATTTTAGACGAAGTTTCCTGCTGTTTAGTACGAATGCCGGCATTGGGCTGGACATACCGGTTTCGGGATTCTACACAGAAAGGGTTTGCAAACCGCTGAATCCACACGTGAGTTTAACTCTGTCAGTTGAATGCACACATGGACAACCATTCAGTTAGATAGCTCCGTTTTGGTTTTAGAAGCAGATATTTCTCTGTACAGCCTATGATCCCATTCACTCTGGAATATCCCAACGCAGCTCCTAGAAGAAACGTGTTTCTGACTCGCTGAATCTCAACATAGATTCAACTCTCTTAGGTGAACGAACGCACAGCAGAGCAGTTTCAAGGAAACGTTTCTCCTGAGTTTTAGACGAAGTTTCCTGCTGTTTAGTACGAATGCCGGCATTGGGATGGACATACCGGTTTTCGGATTCTGCACAGAAAGGGTTTGCAAACCGCTGAATCCACACGTGAGTTTAACTCTGTCAGTTGAATGCACACATGGACAACCATTCAGTTAGATAGATCCGTTTTGGTTTTAGAAGCAGATATTTCTCTGTACAGCCTATGGTCCCATTCACTCGAGAATATCCCAACGCAGCTCCTAGAAGAAACGAGTTTCTGACTCGCTGAATCTCAACATAGATTCAACTCTCTTAGGTGAACGAATGCACAGCAGAGCAGTTTCAGGGAAACGTTTCTCCTGAGTTTTAGACGAAGTTTCCTGCTGTTTAGTACGGATGCCGGCATTGGGCTGGAAATACCGGTTTTGGGATTCTGCACAGAAAGGGTTTGCAAACCGCTGAATCCACACGTGACTTTAACTCTGTCACTTGAATGCACACATTGACAACCATTCAGTTAGATACCACCCTTTTGGTTGTAGGAGCAGATATTTCTCTGTACAGCCTATGGTCCCATTCACTCGGGAATATCCCAACGCAGCTCCTAGAAGAAACGAGTTTCTGACTCGCTGAATCTCAACATAGATTCAACTCTCTTAGGTGAACGAACGCACAGCAGAGCAGTTTCAAGGAAACGTTTCTCCTGAGTTTTAGACGAAGTTTCCTGCTGTTTAGTACCAATGCCGGCATTGGGCTGGAAATACCGGTTTTGGGATTCTGCACAGAAAGGGTTTGTAAACCGCTGAATCCACACGTGAGTTTAACTCTGTCAGTTGAATGCACACATTGACAACCATACAGTTAGATAGCTCCGTTTTGGTTTTAGAAGCAGATATTTCTCTCTACAGCCTATGGTCCCATTCACTCGGGAATATCCCAACGCAGCTCCTAGAAGAAACGAGTTTCTGACTCGCTGAATCTCAACATAGATTCAACTCTCTTAGGTGAACGAACGCACAGCAGAGCAGTTTCAAGGAAACTTTTCTCCTGAGTTTTACACGAAGTTTCCTGCTGTTTAGTACCAATGCCGGCATTGGGCTGGAAATACCGGTTTTGGGATTCTGCACAGAAAGGGTTTGTAAACCGCTGAATCCACACGTGAGTTTAACTCTGTCAGTTGAATGCACACATTGACAACCATACAGTTAGATAGCTCCGTTTTGGTTTTAGAAGCAGATATTTCTCTCTACAGCCTATGGTCCCATTCACTCGGGAATATCCCAACGCAGCTCCTAGAAGAAACGAGTTTCTGACTCGCTGAATCTCAACATAGATTCAACTCTCTTAGGTGAACGAACGCACAGCAGAGCAGTTTCAAGGAAACTTTTCTCCTGAGTTTTACACGAAGTTTCCTGCTGTTTAGTACGTATGCCGGCATTGGGCTGGAAATACCGGTTTTGGGATTCTGCACAGAAAGGGTTTGCAAACCGCTGAATACACACGTGAGTTTAACTCTGTCAGTTGAATGCACACATGGACAACCATTCAGTTAGATAGCTCCGTTTTGGTTTTAGAAGCAGATATTTCTCTGTACAGCCTATGGTCCCATTCAGTCGGGAATATCCCAACGCAGCTCCTAGAAGAAACGAGTTTCTGACTCGCTGAATCTCAACATAGATTCAACTCTCTTAGGTGAACGAACGCACAGCAGAGCAGTTTCAAGGAAACTTTTCTCCTGAGTTTTACACGAAGTTTCCTGCTCTTTAGTACATATGCCGGCATTGGGCTGGAAATACCGGTTTTGGGATTCTGCACAGAAAGGGTTTGTAAACCGCTGAATCCAAACGTGACTTTAACTCTGTCACTTGAATGCACACATTGACAACCATTCAGTTAGATAGCTCCGTTTTGGTTTTAGAAGCAGATATTTCTCTGTACAGCCTATGGTCCCATTCACTCGGGAATATCCCAACGCAGCTCCTAGAAGAAACGAGTTTCTGACTCGCTGAATCTCAACATAGATTCAACTCTCTTAGGTGAACGAACGCACAGCAGAGCAGTTTCAAGGAAACTTTTCTCCTGAGTTTTAGACGAAGTTTCCTGCTGTTTAGTACATATGCCGGCATTGAGCTGGAATTACCGGTTTTGGGATTCTGCACAGAAAGGGTTTGTAAACCGCTGAATCCAAAAGTGACTTTAACTCTGTCACTTGAATGCACACATTGACAACCATTCAGTTAGATACCACCCTTTTGGTTGTAGGAGCAGATATTTCTCTGTACAGCCTATGGTCCCATTCACTCGGGAATATCCCAACGCAGCTACTAGAAGAAACGAGTTTCTGACTCGCTGAATCTCAAATAGATTCAACTCTCTTAGGTGAACGAACGCACAGCAGAGCAGTTTCAAGGAAACGTTTCTCCTGAATTTTAGACGAAGTTTCCTGCTGTTTAGTACATATGCCGGCATTGAGCTGGAATTACCGGTTTTGGGATTCTGCACAGAAAGGGTTTGTAAACCGCTGAATCCAAACGTGACTTTAACTCTGTCACTTGAATGCACACATTGACAACCATTCAGTTAGATAGCTCCGTTTTGGTTTTAGAAGCAGATATTTCTCTGTACAGCCTATGGTCCCATTCACTCGAGAATATCCCAACGCAGCTCCTAGAAGAAACGAGTTTCTGACTCGCTGAATCTCAACATAGATTCAACTCTCTTAGGTGAACGAACGCACAGCAGAGCAGTTTCAAGGAAACTTTTCTCCTGAGTTTTACACGAAGTTTCCTGCTGTTTAGTACCAATGCCGGCATTGGGCTGGAAATACCGGTTTTGGGATTCTGCACAGAAAGGGTTTGTAAACCGCTGAATCCACACGTGAGTTTAACTCTGTCAGTTGAATGCACACATTGACAACCATACAGTTAGATAGCTCCGTTTTGGTTTTAGAAGCAGATATTTCTCTCTACAGCCTATGGTCCCATTCACTCGGGAATATCCCAACGCAGCTCCTAGAAGAAACGAGTTTCTGACTCGCTGAATCTCAACATAGATTCAACTCTCTTAGGTGAACGAACGCACAGCAGAGCAGTTTCAAGGAAACTTTTCTCCTGAGTTTTACACGAAGTTTCCTGCTGTTTAGTACGTATGCCGGCATTGGGCTGGAAATACCGGTTTTGGGATTCTGCACAGAAAGGGTTTGCAAACCGCTGAATACACACGTGAGTTTAACTCTGTCAGTTGAATGCACACATGGACAACCATTCAGTTAGATAGCTCCGTTTTGGTTTTAGAAGCAGATATTTCTCTGTACAGCCTATGGTCCCATTCACTCGGGAATATCCCAACGCAGCTCCTAGAAGAAACGAGTTTCTGACTCGCTGAATCTCAACATAGATTCAACTCTCTTAGGTGAACGAACGCACAGCAGAGCAGTTTCAAGGAAACTTTTCTCCTGAGTTTTACACGAAGTTTCCTGCTCTTTAGTACATATGCCGGCATTGGGCTGGAAATACCGGTTTTGGGATTCTGCACAGAAAGGGTTTGTAAACCGCTGAATCCAAACGTGACTTTAACTCTGTCACTTGAATGCACACATTGACAACCATTCAGTTAGATAGCTCCGTTTTGGTTTTAGAAGCAGATATTTCTCTGTACAGCCTATGGTCCCATTCACTCGGGAATATCCCAACGCAGCTCCTAGAAGAAACGAGTTTCTGACTCGCTGAATCTCAACATAGATTCAACTCTCTTAGGTGAACGAACGCACAGCAGAGCAGTTTCAAGGAAACTTTTCTCCTGAGTTTTAGACGAAGTTTCCTGCTGTTTAGTACATATGCCGGCATTGAGCTGGAATTACCGGTTTTGGGATTCTGCACAGAAAGGGTTTGTAAACCGCTGAATCCAAAAGTGACTTTAACTCTGTCACTTGAATGCACACATTGACAACCATTCAGTTAGATACCACCCTTTTGGTTGTAGGAGCAGATATTTCTCTGTACAGCCTATGGTCCCATTCACTCGGGAATATCCCAACGCAGCTACTAGAAGAAACGAGTTTCTGACTCGCTGAATCTCAAATAGATTCAACTCTCTTAGGTGAACGAACGCACAGCAGAGCAGTTTCAAGGAAACGTTTCTCCTGAATTTTAGACGAAGTTTCCTGCTGTTTAGTACATATGCCGGCATTGAGCTGGAATTACCGGTTTTGGGATTCTGCACAGAAAGGGTTTGTAAACCGCTGAATCCAAACGTGACTTTAACTCTGTCACTTGAATGCACACATTGACAACCATTCAGTTAGATAGCTCCGTTTTGGTTTTAGAAGCAGATATTTCTCTGTACAGCCTATGGTCCCATTCACTCGAGAATATCCCAACGCAGCTCCTAGAAGAAACGAGTTTCTGACTCGCTGAATCTCAACATAGATTCAACTCTCTTAGGTGAACGAACGCACAGCAGAGCAGTTTTAAGGAAACTTTTCTCCTGAGTTTTACACGAAGTTTCCTGCTGTTTAGTACGAATGCCGGCATTGGGCTGGAAATACCGGTTTTGGGATTCTGCACAGAAAGGGTTTGCAAACCGCTGAATCCACACGTGAGTTTATCTCTGTGAGTTGAATGCAGACATTGACAACCACTCAGTTTGATAGCACACTTTAATTTAAGAAGCAGATATTTCTCTGTACAGCCTATGGTCCCATTCACTCGGGAATATCCCAACGCAGCTCCTAGAAGAAACGAGTTTCTGACTCGCTGAATCTCAAGATAGATTCAACTCTCTTAGGTGAATGAACGCACAGCAGAGCAGTTTCAAGGAAACGTTTCTCCTGAATTTTAGACGAAGTTTCCTGCTGTTTAGTACGAATGCCGGCATTGGGCTGGACATACCGGTTTTGGGATTCTACACAGAAAGGGTTTGCAAACCGCTGAATCCACACGTGAGTTTAACTCTGTCAGTTGAATGCACACATGGACAACCATTCAGTTAGATAGCTCCGTTTTGGTTTTAGAAGCAGATATTTCTCTGTACAGCCTATGATCCCATTCACTTTGGAATATCCCAACGCAGCTCCTAGAAGAAACGTGTTTCTGACTCGCTGAATCTCAACATAGATTCAACTCTCTTAGGTGAACGAACGCACAGCAGAGCAGTTTCAAGGAAACGTTTCTCCTGAGTTTTAGACGAAGTTTCCTGCTGTTTAGTACGAATGCCGGCATTGGGATGGACATACCGGTTTTCGGATTCTGCACAGAAAGGGTTTGCAAACCGCTGAATCCACACGTGAGTTTAACTCTGTCAGTTGAATGCACACATGGACAACCATTCAGTTAGATAGATCCGTTTTGGTTTTAGAAGCAGATATTTCTCTGTACAGCCTATGGTCCCATTCACTCGAGAATATCCCAACGCAGCTCCTAGAAGAAACGAGTTTCTGACTCGCTGAATCTCAACATAGATTCAACTCTCTTAGGTGAACGAACGCACAGCAGAGCAGTTTCAGGGAAACGTTTCTCCTGAGTTTTAGACGAAGTTTCCTGCTGTTTAGTACGGATGCCGGCATTGGGCTGGAAATACCGGTTTTGGGATTCTGCACAGAAAGGGTTTGCAAACCGCTGAATCCACACGTGACTTTAACTCTGTCACTTGAATGCACACATTGACAACCATTCAGTTAGATACCACCATTTTGGTTGTAGGAGCAGATATTTCTCTGTACAGACTATGGTCCCATTCACTCGGGAATATCCCAAAGCAGCTCCTAGAAGAAACGAGTTTCTGACTCGCTGAATCTCAACATAGATTCAACTCTCTTAGGTGAACGAACGCACAGCAGAGCAGTTTCAAGGAAACGTTTCTCCTGAGTTTTAGACGAAGTTTCCTGCTGTTTAGTACGAATGCCGGCATTGGGCTGGAAATACCGGTTTTGGGATTCTGCACAGAAAGGGTTTGTAAACCGCTGAATCCACACGTGAGTTTAACTCTGTCAGTTGAATGCACACATTGACAACCATACAGTTAGATAGCTCCGTTTTGGTTTTAGAAGCAGATATTTCTCTGTACAGCCTATGGTCCCATTCACTCGGGAATATCCCAACGCAGTTCCAAGAAGAAACGAGTTTCTGACTCGCTGAATCTCAACATAGATTCATCTCTCTTAGGTGAGCGAACGCACAGCAGAGCAGTTTCAAGGAAACTTTTCTCCTGAGTTTTACACGAAGTTTCCTGCTGTTTAGTACGTATGCCGGCATTGGGCTGGAAATACCGGTTTTGGGATTCTGCACAGAAAGGGTTTGCAAACCGCTGAATCCACACGTGAGTTTATCTCTGTCAGTTGAATGCACACATTGACAACCATTCAGTTAGATTCCACCCTTTTGGATGTAGGAGCAGATATTTCTCTGTACAGCCTATGGTCCCATTCACTCGGGAATATCCCAACGCAGCTCCTAGAAGAAACGAGTTTCTGACTCGCTGAATCTCAACATAGATTCAACTCTCTTAGGTGAACGAACGCACAGCAGAGCAGTTTCAAGGAAACGTTTCTCCTGAGTTTTAGACGAAGTTTCCTGCTGTTTAGTACCAATGCCGGCATTGGGCTGGAAATACCGGTTTTGGGATTCTGCACAGAAAGGGTTTGTAAACCGCTGAATCCACACGTGAGTTTAACTCTGTCAGTTGAATGCACACATTGACAACCATACAGTTAGATAGCTCCGTTTTGGTTTTAGAAGCAGATATTTCTCTCTACAGCCTATGGTCCCATTGACTCGGGAATATCCCAACGCAGCTCCTAGAAGAAACGAGTTTCTGACTCGCTGAATCTCAACATAGATTCAACTCTCTTAGGTGAACGAACGCACAGCAGAGCAGTTTCAAGGAAACTTTTCTCCTGAGTTTTACACGAAGTTTCCTGCTGTTTAGTACGTATGCCGGCATTGGGCTGGAAATACCGGTTTTGGGATTCTGCACAGAAAGGGTTTGCAAACCGCTGAATCCACACGTGAGTTTAACTCTGTCAGTTGAATGCACACATGGACAACCATTCAGTTAGATAGCTCCGTTTTGGTTTTAGAAGCAGATATTTCTCTGTACAGCCTATGGTCCCATTCACTCGGGAATATCCCAACGCAGCTCCTAGAAGAAACGAGTTTCTGACTCGCTGAATC
Organism: Aotus nancymaae; assembly: GCF_030222135.1. Classification (NCBI taxonomy): domain Eukaryota; kingdom Metazoa; phylum Chordata; class Mammalia; order Primates; family Aotidae; genus Aotus; species Aotus nancymaae. The sequence goes on along the minus strand of NW_026988549.1, from coordinate 1,631,212 downwards.
TCAACATAGATTCAACTCTCTTAGGTGAACGAACGCACAGCAGAGCAGTTTCAAGGAAACGTTTCTCCTGAATTTTAGACGAAGTTTCCTGCTGTTTAGTACGGATGCCGGCATTGGGCTGGACATACCGGTTTTGGGATTCTGCACAGAAATGGTTTGCAAACCGCTGAATCCAAACGTGACTTTAACTCTGTCACTTGAATGCACACATTGACAACCATTCAGTTAGATAGCACACTTTAATTTTAGAAGCAGATATTTCTCTGTACAGCCTATGGTCCCATTCACTCGAGAATATCCCAACGCAGCTCCTAGAAGAAACGAGTTTCTGACTCGCTGAATCTCAACATAGATTCAACTCTCTTAGGTGAACGAACGCACAGCAGAGCAGTTTCAAGGAAACGTTTCTCCTGAGTTTTAGACGAAGTTTCCTGCTGTTTAGTTCGAATGCCGGCATTGGGCTGGAAATACCGGTTTTGGGATTCTGCACAGAAAGGGTTTGTAAACCGCTGAATCCACACGTGAGTTTAACTCTGTCAGTTGAATGCACACATGGACAACCATTCAGTTAGATAGCTCCGTTTTGGTTTTAGAAGCAGATATTTCTCTGTACAGCCTATGGTCCCATTCACTCGGGAATATCCCAACGCAGCTCCTAGAAGAAACGTGTTTCTGACTCGCTGAATCTCAACATAGATTCAACTCTCTTAGGTGAACGAACGCACAGCAGAGCAGTTTCAAGGAAACTTTTCTCCTGAGTTTACACGAAGTTTCCTGCTGTTTAGTACGTATGCCGGCATTGGGCTGGAAATACCGGTTTTGGGATTCTGCACAGAAAGGGTTTGCAAACCGCTGAATCCAAACGTGACTTTAACTCTGTCAGTTGAATGCACACATTGACAACCATTCAGTTAGATAGCTCCGTTTTGGTTTTAGAAGCAGATATTTCTCTGTACAGCCTATGGTCCCATTCACTCGGGAATATCCCAACGCAGCTCCTAGAAGAAACGAGTTTCTGACTCGCTGAATCTCAACATAGATTCAACTCTCTTAGGTGAACGAACGCACAGCAGAGCAGTTTCAAGGAAACTTTTCTCCTGAGTTTTAGACGAAGTTTCCTGCTGTTTAGTACATATGCCGGCATTGAGCTGGAATTACCGGTTTTGGGATTCTGCACAGAAAGGGTTTGTAAACCGCTGAATCCAAACGTGACTTTAACTCTGTCACTTGAATGCACACATTGACAACCATTCAGTTAGATACCACCCTTTTGGTTGTAGGAGCAGATATTTCTCTGTACAGCCTATGGTCCCATTCACTCGGGAATATCCCAACGCAGCTCCTAGAAGAAACGAGTTTCTGACTCGCTGAATCTCAACATAGATTCAACTCTCTTAGGTGAACGAACGCACAGCAGAGCAGTTTCAAGGAAACGTTTCTCCTGAGTTTTAGACGAAGTTTCCTGCTGTTTAGTTCGAATGCCGGCATTGGGCTGGAAATACCGGTTTTGGGATTCTGCACAGAAAGGGTTTGTAAACCGCTGAATCCACACGTGAGTTTAACTCTGTCAGTTGAATGCACACATTGACAACCATACAGTTAGATAGCTCCGTTTTGGTTTTAGAAGCAGATATTTCTCTCTACAGCCTATGGTCCCATTCACTCGGGAATATCCCAACGCAGCTCCTAGAAGAAACGAGTTTCTGACTCGCTGAATCTCAACATAGATTCAACTCTCTTAGGTGAACGAACGCACAGCAGAGCAGTTTCAAGGAAACGTTTCTCCTGAGTTTTAGACGAAGTTTCCTGCTCTTTAGCACGAATGCCGGCATAGGGCTGGACATACCGGTTTTGGGATTCTGCACAGAAATGGTTTGCAAACCGCTGAATCCACACGTGAGTTTAACTGTGTCAGTTGAATGCACACATTGACAACCATCCAGTTAGATAGCTCCGTTTTGGTTTTAGAAGCAGATATTTCTCTGTACAGCCTATGGTCCCATTCACTCGGGAATATCCCAACGCAGCTCCTAGAAGAAACGAGTTTCTGACTCGCTGAATCTCAACATAGATTCAACTCTCTTAGGTGAACGAACGCACAGCAGAGCAGTTTCAAGGAAACGTTTCTCCTGAATTTTAGACGAAGTTTCCTGCTGTTTAGTACGGATGCCGGCATTGGGCTGGACATACCGGTTTTGGGATTCTGCACAGAAATGGTTTGCAAACCGCTGAATCCAAACGTGACTTTAACTCTGTCACTTGAATGCACACATTGACAACCATTCAGTTAGATAGCACACTTTAATTTTAGAAGCAGATATTTCTCTGTACAGCCTATGGTCCCATTCACTCGAGAATATCCCAACGCAGCTCCTAGAAGAAACGAGTTTCTGACTCGCTGAATCTCAACATAGATTCAACTCTCTTAGGTGAACGAACGCACAGCAGAGCAGTTTTAAGGAAACTTTTCTCCTGAGTTTTACACGAAGTTTCCTGCTGTTTAGTACGTATGCCGGCATTGGGCTGGAAATACCGGTTTTGGGATTCTGCACAGAAAGGGTTTGCAAACCGCTGAATCCACACGTGAGTTTACCTCTGTCAGTTGAATGCACACATGGACAACCATTCAGTTAGATAGCTCCGTTTTGGTTTTAGAAGCAGATATTTCTGTGTACAGCCTATGGTCCCATTCACTCGGGAATATCCCAACGCAGCTCCTAGAAGAAACGAGTTTCTGACTCGCTGAATCTCAACATAGATCCAACTCTCTTAGGTGAACGAACGCACAGCAGAGCAGTTTCAAGAAAACGTTTCTCCTGAGTTTTACACGAAGTTTCCTGCTGTTTAGTACGAATGCCGGCATTGGGCTGGAAATACCAGTTTTGGGATTCTGCACAGAAAGGGTTTGTAAACCGCTGAATCCACACGTGAGTTTAACTCTGTCAGTTGAATGCACACATTGACAACCATACAGTTAGATAGCTCCGTTTTGGTTTTAGAAGCAGATATTTCTCTGTACAGCCTATGGTCCCATTCACTCGGGAATATCCCAACGCAGCTCCTAGAAGAAACGAGTTTCTGACTCGCTGAATCTCAACATAGATTCAACTCTCTTACGTGAACGAACGCACAGCAGAGCAGTTTCAAGGAAACGTTTCTCCTGAGTTTTACACGAAGTTTCCTGCTGTTTAGTACGTATGCCGGCATTGGGCTGAAAATACCGGTTTTGGGATTCTGCACAGAAAGGGTTTGCAAACCGCTGAATCCACACGTGAGTTTAACTCTGTCAGTTGAATGCACACATTGACAACCATTCAGTTAGATAGCTCCGTTTTGGTTTTAGAAGCAGATATTTCTCTGTACAGCCTATGGTCCCATTCACTCGGGAATATCCCAACGCAGCTCCTAGAAGAAACGAGTTTCTGACTCGCTGAATCTCAACATAGATTCAACTCTCTTAGGTGAACGAACGCACAGCAGAGCAGTTTCAAGGAAACTTTTCTCCTGAGTTTTAGACGAAGTTTCCTGCTGTTTAGTACATATGCCGGCATTGAGCTGGAATTACCGGTTTTGGGATTCTGCACAGAAAGGGTTTGTAAACCGCTGAATCCAAACGTGACTTTAACTCTGTCACTTGAATGCACACATTGACAACCATTCAGTTAGATAGCTCCGTTTTGGTTTTAGAAGCAGATATTTCTCTGTACAGCCTATGGTCCCATTCACTCGGGAATATCCCAACGCAGCTCCTAGAAGAAACGAGTTTCTGACTCGCTGAATCTCAACATAGATTCAACTCTCTTAGGTGAACGAACGCACAGCAGAGCAGTTTCAAGGAAACGTTTCTCCTGAATTTTAGACGAAGTTTCCTGCTGTTTACTACATATGCCGGCATTGAGCTGGAATTTCCGGTTTTGGGATTCTGCACAGAAAGGGTTTGTAAACCGCTAAATCCAAACGTGACTTTAACTCTGTCACTTGAATGCACACATTGACAACCATTCAGTTAGATACCACCCTTTTGGTTTTAGAAGCAGATATTTCTCTGTACAGCCTATGGTCCCATTCACTCGAGAATATCCCAACGCAGCTCCTAGATGAAACGAGTTTCTGACTCGCTGAATCTCAACATAGATTCAACTCTCTTAGGTGAACGAACGCACAGCAGAGCAGTTTCAAGGAAACTTTTCTCCTGAGTTTTACACGAAGTTTTCTTCTGTTTAGTACGTATGCCGGCATTGGGCTGGAAATACCGGTTTTGGGATTCTGCACAGAAAGGGTTTGCAAACCGCTGAATCCACACGTGAGTTTATCTCTGTCAGTTGAATGCACACATTGACAACCATTCAGTTTGATAGCACACTTTTGGTTTTAGAAGCAGATATTTCTCTGTACAGCCTATGGTCCCATTCACTCGGGAATATCCCAACGCAGCTCCTAGAAGAAACGTGTTTCTGACTCGCTGAATCTCAACATAGATTCAACTCTCTTAGGTGAACGAACGCACAGCAGAGCAGTTTCAAGGAAACGTTTCTCCTGAGTTTTAGACGAAGTTTCCTGCTCTTTAGCACGAATGCCGGCATTGGGCTGGACATACCGGTTTTGGGATTCTGCACAGAAATGGTTTGCAAACCGCTGAATCCACACGTGAGTTTAACTGTGTCAGTTGAATGCACACATTGACAACCATCCAGTTAGATAGCTCCGTTTTGGTTTTAGAAGCAGATATTTCTCTGTACAGCCTATGGTCCCATTCACTCGGGAATATCCCAACGCAGCTCCTAGAAGAAACGAGTTTCTGACTCGCTGAATCTCAACATAGATTCAACTCTCTTAGGTGAACGAACGCACAGCAGAGCAGTTTCAAGGAAACGTTTCTCCTGAATTTTAGACGAAGTTTCCTGCTGTTTAGTACGGATGCCGGCATTGGGCTGGACATACCGGTTTTGGGATTCTGCACAGAAATGGTTTGCAAACCGCTGAATCCAAACGTGACTTTAACTCTGTCACTTGAATGCACACATTGACAACCATTCAGTTAGATAGCACACTTTAATTTTAGAAGCAGATATTTCTCTGTACAGCCTATGGTCCCATTCACTCGAGAATATCCCAACGCAGCTCCTAGAAGAAACGAGTTTCTGACTCGCTGAATCTCAACATAGATTCAACTCTCTTAGGTGAACGAACGCAAAGCAGAGCAGTTTCAAGGAAACTTTTCTCCTGAGTTTTACACGAAGTTTCCTGCTGTTTAGTACGTATGCCGGCATTGGGCTTGAAATACCGGTTTTGGGATTCTGCACAGAAAGGGTTTGCAAACCGCTGAATCCACACGTGAGTTTACCTCTGTCAGTTGAATGCACACATGGACAACCATTCAGTTAGATAGCTCCGTATTGGTTTTAGAAGCAGATATTTCTCTGTACAGCCTATGGTCCCATTCACTCGGGAATATCCCAACGCAGCTACTAGAAGAAACGTGTTTCTGACTCGCTGAATCTCAACATAGATTCAACTCTCTTAGGTGAACGAACGCACAGCAGAGCAGTTTCAAGAAAACGTTTCTCCTGAGTTTTACACGAAGTTTCCTGCTGTTTAGTACGAATGCCGGCATTGGGCTGGAAATACCAGTTTTGGGATTCTGCACAGAAAGGGTTTGTAAACCGCTGAATCCACACGTGAGTTTAACTCTGTCAGTTGAATGCACACATTGACAACCATACAGTTAGATAGCTCCGTTTTGGTTTTATAAGCAGATATTTCTCTGTACAGCCTATGGTCCCATTCACTCGGGAATATCCCAACGCAGCTCCTAGAAGAAACGAGTTTCTGACTCCCTGAATCTCAACATAGATTCAACTCTCTTAGGTGAACGAACGCACAGCAGAGCAGTTTCAAGGAAACTTTTCTCCTGAGTTTTACACGAAGTTTCCTGCTGTTTAGTACGTATGCCGGCATTGGGCTGGAAATACCGGTTTTGGGATTCTGCACAGAAAGGGTTTGCAAACCGCTGAATCCACACGTGAGTTTAACTCTGTCAGTTGAATGCACACATGGACAACCATTCAGTTAGATAGCTCCGTTTTGGTTTTAGAAGCAGATATTTCTCTGTACAGCCTATGGTCCCATTCACTCGGGAATATCCCAACGCAGCTCCTAGAAGAAACGAGTTTCTGACTCGCTGAATCTCAACATAGATTCAACTCTCTTAGGTGAACGAACGCACAGCAGAGCAGTTTCAAGGAAACTTTTCTCCTGAGTTTTACACGAAGTTTCTTGCTGTTTAGTACATATGCCGGCATTGGGCTGGAAATACCGGTTTTGGGAGTCTGCACAGAAAGGGTTTGTAAACCGCTGAATCCAAACGTGACTTTAACTCTGTAACTTGAATGCACACATTGACAACCATTCAGTTAGATAGCTCTGTTTTGGTTTTAGAAGCAGATATTTCTCTGTACAGCCTATGGTCCCATTCACTCGGGAATATCCCATCGCAGCTCCTAGAAGAAACGAGTTTCTGACTCGCTGAATCTCAACATAGATTCAACTCTCTTAGGTGAACGAACGCACAGCAGAGCAGTTTCAAGGAAACTTTTCTCCTGAGTTTTAGACGAAGTTTCCTGCTGTTTAGTACGTATGCCGGCATTGGGCTGGAAATACCGGTTTTGGGATTCTGCACAGAAAGGGTTTGCAAACCGCTGAATCCACACGTGAGTTTATCTCTGCCAGTTGAATGCACACATTGACAACCATTCAGTTTGATAGCACACTTTTGGTTTTAGAAGCAGATATTTCTCTGTACAGCCTATGGTCCCATTCACTCGGGAATATCCCAACGCAGCTCCTAGAAGAAACGAGTTTCTGACTCGCTGAATCTCAACATAGATTCAACTCTCTTAGGTGAACGAACGCACAGCAGAGCAGTTTCAAGGAAACGTTTCTCCTGAATTTTAGACGAAGTTTCCTGCTGTTTAGTACATATGCCGGCATTGAGCTGGAATTACCGGTTTTGGGATTCTGCACAGAAAGGGTTTGTAAACCGCTGAATCCAAACGTGACTTTAACTCTGTCACTTGAATGCACACATTGACAACCATTCACTTAGATACCACCCTTTTGGTTTTAGAAGCAGATATTTCTCTGTACAGCCTATGGTCCCATTCACTCGAGAATATCCCAACGCAGCTCCTAGAAGAAACGAGTTTCTGACTCGCTGAATCTCAACATAGATTCAACTCTCTTAGGTGAACGAACGCACAGCAGAGCAGTTTCAAGGAAACTTTTCTCCTGAGTTTTATACGAAGTTTCCTGCTGTTTAGTACGTATGCCGGCATTGGGCTGGAAATACCGGTTTTGGGATTCTGCACAGAAAGGGTTTGCAAACCGCTGAATCCACACGTGAGTTTATCTCTGCCAGTTGAATGCACACATTGACAACCATTCAGTTTGATAGCACACTTTTGGTTTTAGAAGCAGATATTTCTCTGTACAGCCTATGGTCCCATTCACTCCGGAATATCCCAACGAAGCTCCTAGAAGAAACGTGTTTCTGACTCGCTGAATCTCAACATAGATTCAACTCTCTTAGGTGAACGAACGCACAGCAGAGCAGTTTCAAGGAAACGTTTCTCCTGAGTTTTATACGAAGTTTCCTGCTGTTTAGTACGTATGCCGGCATTGGGCTGGAAATACCGGTTTTGGGATTCTGCACAGAAAGGGTTTGCAAACCGCTGAATCCACACGTGAGTTTATCTCTGTCAGTTAAATGCAGACATTGACAACCACTCAGTTTGATAGCACACTTTAATTTAAGAAGCAGATATTTCTCTGTACAGCCTATGGTCCCATTCACTCTGGAATATCCCAACGCAGCTCCTAGAAGAAACGAGTTTCTGACTCGCTCAATCTCAACATAGATTCAACTCTCTTAGGTGAACGAACGCACAGCAGAGCAGTTTCAAGGAAACGTTTCTCCTGAATTTTAGACGAAGTTTCCTGCTGTTTAGTACGAATGCCGGCATTGGGCTGGACATACCGGTTTTGGGATTCTGCACAGAAAGGGTTTGCAAACCGCTGAATCCACACGTGAGTTTAACTCTGTCAGTTGAATGCACACATGGACAACCATTCAGTTAGATAGCTCCGTTTTGGTTTTAGAAGCAGATATTTCTCTGTACAGCCTATGGTCCCATTCACTCGGGAATATCCCAACGCAGCTCCTAGAAGAAACGTGTTTCTGACTCGCTGAATCTCAACATAGATTCAACTCTCTTAGGTGAACGAACGCACAGCAGAGCAGTTTCAAGGAAACTTTTCTCCTGAGTTTACACGAAGTTTCCTGCTGTTTAGTACGTATGCCGGCATTGGGCTGGAAATACCGGTTTTGGGATTCTGCACAGAAAGGGTTTGCAAACCGCTGAATCCAAACGTGACTTTAACTCTGTCAGTTGAATGCACACATTGACAACCATTCAGTTAGATAGCTCCGTTTTGCTTTTAGAAGCAGATATTTCTCTGTACAGCCTATGGTCCCATTCACTCGGGAATATCCCAACGCAGCTCCTAGAAGAAACGAGTTTCTGACTCGCTGAATCTCAACATAGATTCAACTCTCTTAGGTGAACGAACGCACAGCAGAGCAGTTTCAAGGAAACTTTTCTCCTGAGTTTTAGACGAAGTTTCCTGCTGTTTAGTACATATGCCGGCATTGAGCTGGAATTACCGGTTTTGGGATTCTGCACAGAAAGGGTTTGTAAACCGCTGAATCCAAACGTGACTTTAACTCTGTCACTTGAATGCACACATTGACAACCATTCAGTTAGATACCACCCTTTTGGTTGTAGGAGCAGATATTTCTCTGTACAGCCTATGGTCCCATTCACTCGGGAATATCCCAACGCAGCTCCTAGAAGAAACGAGTTTCTGACTCGCTGAATCTCAACATAGATTCAACTCTCTTAGGTGAAGGAACGCACAGCAGAGCAGTTTCAAGGAAACGTTTCTCCTGAGTTTTAGACGAAGTTTCCTGCTGTTTAGTACGAATGCCGGCATTGGGCTGGAAATACCGGTTTTGGGATTCTGCACAGAAAGGGTTTGTAAACCGCTGAATCCACACGTGAGTTTAACTCTGTCAGTTGAATGCACACATTGACAACCATACAGTTAGATAGCTCCGTTTTGGTTTTAGAAGCAGATATTTCTCTCTACAGCCTATGGTCCCATTCACTCGGGAATATCCCAACGCAGCTCCTAGAAGAAACGAGTTTCTGACTCGCTGAATCTCAACATAGATTCAACTCTCTTAGGTGAACGAACGCACAGCAGAGCAGTTTCAAGGAAACGTTTCTCCTGAGTTTTAGACGAAGTTTCCTGCTCTTTAGCACGAATGCCGGCATAGGGCTGGACATACCGGTTTTGGGATTCTGCACAGAAATGGTTTGCAAACCGCTGAATCCACACGTGAGTTTAACTGTGTCAGTTGAATGCACACATTGACAACCATCCAGTTAGATAGCTCCGTTTTGGTTTTAGAAGCAGATATTTCTCTGTACAGCCTATGGTCCCATTGACTCGGGAATATCCCAACGCAGCTCCTAGAAGAAACGAGTTTCTGACTCGCTGAATCTCAACATAGATTCAACTCTCTTAGGTGAACGAACGCACAGCAGAGCAGTTTCAAGGAAACGTTTCTCCTGAATTTTAGACGAAGTTTCCTGCTGTTTAGTACGGATGCCGGCATTGGGCTGGACATACCGGTTTTGGGATTCTGCACAGAAATGGTTTGCAAACCGCTGAATCCAAACGTGACTTTAACTCTGTCACTTGAATGCACACATTGACAACCATTCAGTTAGATAGCACACTTTAATTTTAGAAGCAGATATTTCTCTGTACAGCCTATGGTCCCATTCACTCGAGAATATCCCAACGCAGCTCCTAGAAGAAACGAGTTTCTGACTCGCTGAATCTCAACATAGATTCAACTCTCTTAGGTGAACGAACGCACAGCAGAGCAGTTTTAAGGAAACTTTTCTCCTGAGTTTTACACGAAGTTTCCTGCTGTTTAGTACGTATGCCGGCATTGGGCTGGAAATACCGGTTTTGGGATTCTGCACAGAAAGGGTTTGCAAACCGCTGAATCCACACGTGAGTTTACCTCTGTCAGTTGAATGCACACATGGACAACCATTCAGTTAGATAGCTCCGTTTTGGTTTTAGAAGCAGATATTTCTGTGTACAGCCTATGGTCCCATTCACTCGGGAATATCCCAACGCAGCTCCTAGAAGAAACGAGTTTCTGACTCGCTGAATCTCAACATAGATCCAACTCTCTTAGGTGAACGAACGCACAGCAGAGCAGTTTCAAGAAAACGTTTCTCCTGAGTTTTACACGAAGTTTCCTGCTGTTTAGTACGAATGCCGGCATTGGGCTGGAAATACCAGTTTTGGGATTCTGCACAGAAAGGGTTTGTAAACCGCTGAATCCACACGTGAGTTTAACTCTGTCAGTTGAATGCACACATTGACAACCATACAGTTAGATAGCTCCGTTTTGGTTTTAGAAGCAGATATTTCTCTGTACAGCCTATGGTCCCATTCACTCGGGAATATCCCAACGCAGCTCCTAGAAGAAACGAGTTTCTGACTCGCTGAATCTCAACATAGATTCAACTCTCTTACGTGAACGAACGCACAGCAGAGCAGTTTCAAGGAAACGTTTCTCCTGAATTTTACACGAAGTTTCCTGCTGTTTAGTACGTATGCCGGCATTGGGCTGGAAATACCGGTTTTGGGATTCTGCACAGAAAGGGTTTGCAAACCGCTGAATCCACACGTGAGTATAACTCTGTCAGTTGAATGCACACATTGACAACCATTCAGTTAGATAGCTCCGTTTTGGTTTTAGAAGCAGATATTTCTCTGTACAGCCTATGGTCCCATTCACTCGGGAATATCCCAACGCAGCTCCTAGAAGAAACGAGTTTCTGACTCGCTGAATCTCAACATAGATTCAACTCTCTTAGGTGAACGAACGCACAGCAGAGCAGTTTCAAGGAAACTTTTCTCCTGAGTTTTAGACGAAGTTTCCTGCTGTTTAGTACATATGCCGGCATTGAGCTGGAATTACCGGTTTTGGGATTCTGCACAGAAAGGGTTTGTAAACCGCTGAATCCAAACGTGACTTTAACTCTGTCACTTGAATGCACACATTGACAACCATTCAGTTAGATAGCTCCGTTTTGGTTTTAGAAGCAGATATTTCTCTGTACAGCCTATGGTCCCATTCACTCGGGAATATCCCAACGCAGCTCCTAGAAGAAACGAGTTTCTGACTCGCTGAATCTCAACATAGATTCAACTCTCTTAGGTGAACGAACGCACAGCAGAGCAGTTTCAAGGAAACGTTTCTCCTGAATTTTAGACGAAGTTTCCTGCTGTTTACTACATATGCCGGCATTGAGCTGGAATTTCCGGTTTTGGGATTCTGCACAGAAAGGGTTTGTAAACCGCTAAATCCAAACGTGACTTTAACTCTGTCACTTGAATGCACACATTGACAACCATTCAGTTAGATACCACCCTTTTGGTTTTAGAAGCAGATATTTCTCTGTACAGCCTATGGTCCCATTCACTCGAGAATATCCCAACGCAGCTCCTAGAAGAAACGAGTTTCTGACTCGCTGAATCTCAACATAGATTCAACTCTCTTAGGTGAACGAACGCACAGCAGAGCAGTTTCAAGGAAACGTTTCTCCTGAATTTTAGACGAAGTTTCCTGCTGTTTAGTACATATGCCGGCATTGAGCTGGAATTACCGGTTTTGGGATTCTGCACAGAAAGGGTTTGTAAACCGCTGAATCCAAACGTGACTTTAACTCTGTCACTTGAATGCACACATTGACAACCATTCACTTAGATACCACCCTTTTGGTTTTAGAAGCAGATATTTCTCTGTACAGCCTATGGTCCCATTCACTCGAGAATATCCCAACGCAGCTCCTAGAAGAAACGAGTTTCTGACTCGCTGAATCTCAACATAGATTCAACTCTCTTAGGTGAACGAACGCACAGCAGAGCAGTTTCAAGGAAACTTTTCTCCTGAGTTTTATACGAAGTTTCCTGCTGTTTAGTACGTATGCCGGCATTGGGCTGGAAATACCGGTTTTGGGATTCTGCACAGAAAGGGTTTGCAAACCGCTGAATCCACACGTGAGTTTATCTCTGCCAGTTGAATGCACACATTGACAACCATTCAGTTTGATAGCACACTTTTGGTTTTAGAAGCAGATATTTCTCTGTACAGCCTATGGTCCCATTCACTCCGGAATATCCCAACGAAGCTCCTAGAAGAAACGTGTTTCTGACTCGCTGAATCTCAACATAGATTCAACTCTCTTAGGTGAACGAACGCACAGCAGAGCAGTTTCAAGGAAACGTTTCTCCTGAGTTTTATACGAAGTTTCCTGCTGTTTAGTACGTATGCCGGCATTGGGCTGGAAATACCGGTTTTGGGATTCTGCACAGAAAGGGTTTGCAAACCGCTGAATCCACACGTGAGTTTATCTCTGTCAGTTGAATGCAGACATTGACAACCACTCAGTTTGATAGCACACTTTAATTTAAGAAGCAGATATTTCTCTGTACAGCCTATGGTCCCATTCACTCTGGAATATCCCAACGCAGCTCCTAGAAGAAACGAGTTTCTGACTCGCTCAATCTCAACATAGATTCAACTCTCTTAGGTGAGCGAACGCACAGCAGAGCAGTTTCAAGGAAACGTTTCTCCTGAATTTTAGACGAAGTTTCCTGCTGTTTAGTACGAATGCCGGCATTGGGCTGGACATACCGGTTTTGGGATTCTGCACAGAAAGGGTTTGCAAACCGCTGAATCCACACGTGAGTTTAACTCTGTCAGTTGAATGCACACATGGACAACCATTCAGTTAGATAGCTCCGTTTTGGTTTTAGAAGCAGATATTTCTCTGTACAGCCTATGGTCCCATTCACTCGGGAATATCCCAACGCAGCTCCTAGAAGAAACGTGTTTCTGACTCGCTGAATCTCAACATAGATTCAACTCTCTTAGGTGAACGAACGCACAGCAGAGCAGTTTCAAGGAAACTTTTCTCCTGAGTTTACACGAAGTTTCCTGCTGTTTAGTACGTATGCCGGCATTGGGCTGGAAATACCGGTTTTGGGATTCTGCACAGAAAGGGTTTGCAAACCGCTGAATCCAAACGTGACTTTAACTCTGTCAGTTGAATGCACACATTGACAACCATTCAGTTAGATAGCTCCGTTTTGCTTTTAGAAGCAGATATTTCTCTGTACAGCCTATGGTCCCATTCACTCGGGAATATCCCAACGCAGCTCCTAGAAGAAACGAGTTTCTGACTCGCTGAATCTCAACATAGATTCAACTCTCTTAGGTGAACGAACGCACAGCAGAGCAGTTTCAAGGAAACTTTTCTCCTGAGTTTTAGACGAAGTTTCCTGCTGTTTAGTACATATGCCGGCATTGAGCTGGAATTACCGGTTTTGGGATTCTGCACAGAAAGGGTTTGTAAACCGCTGAATCCAAACGTGACTTTAACTCTGTCACTTGAATGCACACATTGACAACCATTCAGTTAGATACCACCCTTTTGGTTGTAGGAGCAGATATTTCTCTGTACAGCCTATGGTCCCATTCACTCGGGAATATCCCAACGCAGCTCCTAGAAGAAACGAGTTTCTGACTCGCTGAATCTCAACATAGATTCAACTCTCTTAGGTGAACGAACGCACAGCAGAGCAGTTTCAAGGAAACGTTTCTCCTGAGTTTTAGACGAAGTTTCCTGCTGTTTAGTACGAATGCCGGCATTGGGCTGGAAATACCGGTTTTGGGATTCTGCACAGAAAGGGTTTGTAAACCGCTGAATCCACACGTGAGTTTAACTCTGTCAGTTGAATGCACACATTGACAACCATACAGTTAGATAGCTCCGTTTTGGTTTTAGAAGCAGATATTTCTCTCTACAGCCTATGGTCCCATTCACTCGGGAATATCCCAACGCAGCTCCTAGAAGAAACGAGTTTCTGACTCGCTGAATCTCAACATAGATTCAACTCTCTTAGGTGAACGAACGCACAGCAGAGCAGTTTCAAGGAAACGTTTCTCCTGAGTTTTAGACGAAGTTTCCTGCTCTTTAGCACGAATGCCGGCATTGGGCTGGACATACCGGTTTTGGGATTCTGCACAGAAATGGTTTGCAAACCGCTGAATCCACACGTGAGTTTAACTGTGTCAGTTGAATGCACACATTGACAACCATCCAGTTAGATAGCTCCGTTTTGGTTTTAGAAGCAGATATTTCTCTGTACAGCCTATGGTCCCATTCACTCGGGAATATCCCAACGCAGCTCCTAGAAGAAACGAGTTTCTGACTCGCTGAATCTCAACATAGATTCAACTCTCTTAGGTGAACGAACGCACAGCAGAGCAGTTTCAAGGAAACGTTTCTCCTGAATTTTAGACGAAGTTTCCTGCTGTTTAGTACGGATGCCGGCATTGGGCTGGACATACCGGTTTTGGGATTCTGCACAGAAATGGTTTGCAAACCGCTGAATCCAAACGTGACTTTAACTCTGTCACTTGAATGCACACATTGACAACCATTCAGTTAGATAGCACACTTTAATTTTAGAAGCAGATATTTCTCTGTACAGCCTATGGTCCCATTCACTCGAGAATATCCCAACGCAGCTCCTAGAAGAAACGAGTTTCTGACTCGCTGAATCTCAACATAGATTCAACTCTCTTAGGTGAACGAACGCACAGCAGAGCAGTTTTAAGGAAACTTTTCTCCTGAGTTTTACACGAAGTTTCCTGCTGTTTAGTACGTATGCCGGCATTGGGCTGGAAATACCGGTTTTGGGATTCTGCACAGAAAGGGTTTGCAAACCGCTGAATCCACACGTGAGTTTACCTCTGTCAGTTGAATGCACACATGGACAACCATTCAGTTAGATAGCTCCGTTTTGGTTTTAGAAGCAGATATTTCTGTGTACAGCCTATGGTCCCATTCACTCGGGAATATCCCAACGCAGCTCCTAGAAGAAACGAGTTTCTGACTCGCTGAATCTCAACATAGATCCAACTCTCTTAGGTGAACGAACGCACAGCAGAGCAGTTTCAAGAAAACGTTTCTCCTGAGTTTTACACGAAGTTTCCTGCTGTTTAGTACGAATGCCGGCATTGGGCTGGAAATACCAGTTTTGGGATTCTGCACAGAAAGGGTTTGTAAACCGCTGAATCCACACGTGAGTTTAACTCTGTCAGTTGAATGCACACATTGACAACCATACAGTTAGATAGCTCCGTTTTGGTTTTAGAAGCAGATATTTCTCTGTACAGCCTATGGTCCCATTCACTCGGGAATATCCCAACGCAGCTCCTAGAAGAAACGAGTTTCTGACTCGCTGAATCTCAACATAGATTCAACTCTCTTACGTGAACGAACGCACAGCAGAGCAGTTTCAAGGAAACGTTTCTCCTGAATTTTACACGAAGTTTCCTGCTGTTTAGTACGTATGCCGGCATTGGGCTGGAAATACCGGTTTTGGGATTCTGCACAGAAAGGGTTTGCAAACCGCTGAATCCACACGTGAGTATAACTCTGTCAGTTGAATGCACACATTGACAACCATTCAGTTAGATAGCTCCGTTTTGGTTTTAGAAGCAGATATTTCTCTGTACAGCCTATGGTCCCATTCACTCGGGAATATCCCAACGCAGCTCCTAGAAGAAACGAGTTTCTGACTCGCTGAATCTCAACATAGATTCAACTCTCTTAGGTGAACGAACGCACAGCAGAGCAGTTTCAAGGAAACTTTTCTCCTGAGTTTTAGACGAAGTTTCCTGCTGTTTAGTACATATGCCGGCATTGAGCTGGAATTACCGGTTTTGGGATTCTGCACAGAAAGGGTTTGTAAACCGCTGAATCCAAACGTGACTTTAACTCTGTCACTTGAATGCACACATTGACAACCATTCAGTTAGATAGCTCCGTTTTGGTTTTAGAAGCAGATATTTCTCTGTACAGCCTATGGTCCCATTCACTCGGGAATATCCCAACGCAGCTCCTAGAAGAAACGAGTTTCTGACTCGCTGAATCTCAACATAGATTCAACTCTCTTAGGTGAACGAACGCACAGCAGAGCAGTTTCAAGGAAACGTTTCTCCTGAATTTTAGACGAAGTTTCCTGCTGTTTACTACATATGCCGGCATTGAGCTGGAATTTCCGGTTTTGGGATTCTGCACAGAAAGGGTTTGTAAACCGCTAAATCCAAACGTGACTTTAACTCTGTCACTTGAATGCACACATTGACAACCATTCAGTTAGATACCACCCTTTTGGTTTTAGAAGCAGATATTTCTCTGTACAGCCTATGGTCCCATTCACTCGAGAATATCCCAACGCAGCTCCTAGATGAAACGAGTTTCTGACTCGCTGAATCTCAACATAGATTCAACTCTCTTAGGTGAACGAACGCACAGCAGAGCAGTTTCAAGGAAACTTTTCTCCTGAGTTTTACACGAAGTTTTCTTCTGTTTAGTACGTATGCCGGCATTGGGCTGGAAATACCGGTTTTGGGATTCTGCACAGAAAGGGTTTGCAAACCGCTGAATCCACACGTGAGTTTATCTCTGTCAGTTGAATGCACACATTGACAACCATTCAGTTTGATAGCACACTTTTGGTTTTAGAAGCAGATATTTCTCTGTACAGCCTATGGTCCCATTCACTCGGGAATATCCCAACGCAGCTCCTAGAAGAAACGTGTTTCTGACTCGCTGAATCTCAACATAGATTCAACTCTCTTAGGTGAACGAACGCACAGCAGAGCAGTTTCAAGGAAACGTTTCTCCTGAGTTTTAGACGAAGTTTCCTGCTCTTTAGCACGAATGCCGGCATTGGGCTGGACATACCGGTTTTGGGATTCTGCACAGAAATGGTTTGCAAACCGCTGAATCCACACGTGAGTTTAACTGTGTCAGTTGAATGCACACATTGACAACCATCCAGTTAGATAGCTCCGTTTTGGTTTTAGAAGCAGATATTTCTCTGTACAGCCTATGGTCCCATTCACTCGGGAATATCCCAACGCAGCTCCTAGAAGAAACGAGTTTCTGACTCGCTGAATCTCAACATAGATTCAACTCTCTTAGGTGAACGAACGCACAGCAGAGCAGTTTCAAGGAAACGTTTCTCCTGAATTTTAGACGAAGTTTCCTGCTGTTTAGTACGGATGCCGGCATTGGGCTGGACATACCGGTTTTGGGATTCTGCACAGAAATGGTTTGCAAACCGCTGAATCCAAACGTGACTTTAACTCTGTCACTTGAATGCACACATTGACAACCATTCAGTTAGATAGCACACTTTAATTTTAGAAGCAGATATTTCTCTGTACAGCCTATGGTCCCATTCACTCGAGAATATCCCAACGCAGCTCCTAGAAGAAACGAGTTTCTGACTCGCTGAATCTCAACATAGATTCAACTCTCTTAGGTGAACGAACGCAAAGCAGAGCAGTTTCAAGGAAACTTTTCTCCTGAGTTTTACACGAAGTTTCCTGCTGTTTAGTACGTATGCCGGCATTGGGCTTGAAATACCGGTTTTGGGATTCTGCACAGAAAGGGTTTGCAAACCGCTGAATCCACACGTGAGTTTACCTCTGTCAGTTGAATGCACACATGGACAACCATTCAGTTAGATAGCTCCGTTTTGGTTTTAGAAGCAGATATTTCTGTGTACAGCCTATGGTCCCATTCACTCGGGAATATCCCAACGCAGCTCCTAGAAGAAACGAGTTTCTGACTCGCTGAATCTCAACATAGATCCAACTCTCTTAGGTGAACGAACGCACAGCAGAGCAGTTTCAAGAAAACGTTTCTCCTGAGTTTTACACGAAGTTTCCTGCTGTTTAGTACGAATGCCGGCATTGGGCTGGAAATACCAGTTTTGGGATTCTGCACAGAAAGGGTTTGTAAACCGCTGAATCCACACGTGAGTTTAACTCTGTCAGTTGAATGCACACATTGACAACCATACACTTAGATAGCTCCGTTTTGGTTTTAGAAGCAGATATTTCTCTGTACAGCCTATGGTCCCATTCACTCGGGAATATCCCAACGCAGCTCCTAGAAGAAACGAGTTTCTGACTCGCTGAATCTCAACATAGATTCAACTCTCTTACGTGAACGAACGCACAGCAGAGCAGTTTCAAGGAAACTTTTCTCCTGAGTTTTACACGAAGTTTCCTGCTGTTTAGTACGTATGCCGGCATTGGGCTGGAAATACCGGTTTTGGGATTCTGCACAGAAAGGGTTTGCAAACCGCTGAATCCACACGTGAGTTTAACACTGTCAGTTGAATGCACACATTGACAACCATTCAGTTAGATAGCTCCGTTTTGGTTTTAGAAGCAGATATTTCTCTGTACAGCCTATGGTCCCATTCACTCGGGAATATCCCAACGCAGCTCCTAGAAGAAACGAGTTTCTGATTCGCTGAATCTCAACATAGATTCAACTCTCTTAGGTGAACGAACGCACAGCAGAGCAGTTTCAAGGAAACTTTTCTCCTGAGTTTTACACGAAGTTTCCTGCTGTTTAGTACATATGCCGGCATTGAGCTGGAATTACCGGTTTTGGGATTCTGCACAGAAAGGGTTTGTAAACCGCTGAATCCAAACGTGACTTTAACTCTGTCACTTGAATGCACACATTGACAACCATTCAGTTAGATAGCTCCGTTTTGGTTTTAGAAGCAGATATTTCTCTGTACAGCCTATGGTCCCATTCACTCGAGAATATCCCAACGCAGCTCCTAGATGAAACGAGTTTCTGACTCGCTGAATCTCAACATAGATTCAACTCTCTTAGGTGAACGAACGCACAGCAGAGCAGTTTCAAGGAAACTTTTCTCCTGAGTTTTACACGAAGTTTACTTCTGTTTAGTACGTATGCCGGCATTGGGCTGGAAATACCGGTTTTGGGATTCTGCACAGAAAGGGTTTGCAAACCGCTGAATCCACACGTGAGTTTATCTCTGTCAGTTGAATGCACACATTGACAACCATTCAGTTTGATAGCACACTTTTGGTTTTAGAAGCAGATATTTCTCTGTACAGCCTATGGTCCCATTCACTCGGGAATATCCCAACGCAGCTCCTAGAAGAAACGTGTTTCTGACTCGCTGAATCTCAACAAAGATTCAACTCTCTTAGGTGAACGAACGCACAGCAGAGCAGTTTCAAGGAAACGTTTCTCCTGAGTTTTACACGAAGTTTCCTGCTGTTTAGTACGTATGCCGGCATTGGGCTGGAAATACCGGTTTTGGGATTCTGCACAGAAAGGGTTTGCAAACAGCTGAATCCACACGTGAGTTTATCTCTGTCAGTTGAATGCACACATTGACAACCACTCAGTTTGATAGCACACTTTAATTTTAGAAGCAGATATTTCTCTGTACAGCCTATGGTCCCATTCACTCGAGAATATCCCAACGCAGCTCCTAGAAGAAACGTCTTTCTGACTCGCTGAATCTCAACATAGATTCAACTCTCTTAGGTGAAGGAACGCACAGCAGAGCAGTTTCAAGGAAACGTTTCTCCTGAGTTTTAGACGAAGTTTCCTGCTGTTCAGTACATATGCCGGCATTGAGCTGGAATTACCGGTTTTGGGATTCTGCACAGAAAGGGTTTGTAAACCGCTGAATCCAAACGTGACTTTAACTCTGTCACTTGAATGCACATATTGACAACCATTCAGTTAGATACCACCCTTTTGGTTGTAGGAGCAGATATTTCTCTGTACAGCCTATGGTCCCATTCACTCGGGAATATCCCAACGCAGCTCCTAGAAGAAACGAGTTTCTGACTCGCTGAATCTCAACATAGATTCAACTCTCTTAGGTGAACGAACGCAGAGCCGAGCAGTTTCAAGGAAACGTTTCTCCTGAGTTTTAGACGAAGTTTCCTGCTGTTTAGTACGAATGCCGGCATTGGGCTGGAAATACCGGTTTTGGGATTCTGCACAGAAAGGGTTTGTAAACCGCTGAATCCAAACGTGACTTTAACTCTGTCACTTGAATGCACACATTGACAACCATTCAGTTAGATAGCTCCGTTTTGGTTTTAGAAGCAGATATTTCTCTGTACAGCCTATGGTCCCATTCACTCGGGAATATCCCAACGCAGCTCCTAGAAGAAACGAGTTTCTGACTCGCTGAATCTCAACATAGATTCAACTCTCTTAGGTGAACGAACGCACAGCAGAGCAGTTTCAAGGAAACTTTTCTCCTGAGTTTTAGACGAAGTTTCCTGCTGTTTAGTACGTATGCCGGCATTGGGCTGGAAATACCGGTTTTGGGATTCTGCACAGAAAGGGTTTGCAAACAGCTGAATCCACACGTGAGTTTATCTCTGTCAGTTGAATGCACACATTGACAACCACTCAGTTTGATAGCACACTTTAATTTTAGAAGCAGATATTTCTCTGTACAGCCTATGGTCCCATTCACTCGAGAATATCCCAACGCAGCTCCTAGAAGAAACGTCTTTCTGACTCGCTGAATCTCAACATAGATTCAACTCTCTTAGGTGAACGAACGCACAGCAGAGCAGTTTCAAGGAAACGTTTCTCCTGAGTTTTAGACGAAGTTTCCTGCTGTTCAGTACATATGCCGGCATTGAGCTAAAATTACCGGTTTTGGGATTCTGCACAGAAAGGGTATGTAAACCGCTGAATCCAAACGTGACTTTAACTCTGTCACTTGAATGCACACATTGACAACCATTCAGTTAGATACCACCCTTTTGGTTGTAGGAGCAGATATTTCTCTGTACAGCCTATGGTCCCATTCACTCGGGAATATCCCAACGCAGCTCCTAGAAGAAACGAGTTTCTGACTCGCTGAATCTCAACATAGATTCAACTCTCTTAGGTGAACGAACGCAGAGCAGAGCAGTTTCAAGGAAACGTTTCTCCTGAGTTTTAGACGAAGTTTCCTGCTGTTTAGTACGAATGCCGGCATTGGGCTGGAAATACCGGTTTTGGGATTCTGCACAGAAAGGGTTTGTAAACCGCTGAATCCAAACGTGACTTTAACTCTGTCACTTGAATGCACACATTGACAACCATTCAGTTAGATAGCTCCGTTTTGGTTTTAGAAGCAGATATTTCTCTGTACAGCCTATGGTCCCATTCACTCGGGAATATCCCAACGCAGCTCCTAGAAGAAACGAGTTTCTGACTCGCTGAATCTCAACATAGATTCAACTCTCTTAGGTGAACGAACGCACAGCAGAGCAGTTTCAAGGAAACTTTTCTCCTGAGTTTTACACGAAGTTTCCTGCTGTTTAGTACGTATGCCGGCATTGGGCTGGAAATACCGGTTTTGGGATTCTGCACAGAAAGGGTTTGCAAACCGCTGAATCCACACGTGAGTTTAACTCTGTCAGTTAAATGCACACATGGACAACCATTCAGTTAGATAGCTCCGTTTTGGTTTTAGAAGCAGATATGTCTCTGTACAGCCTATGGTCCCATTCACTCGGGAATATCCCAACGCAGCTCCTAGAAGAAACGAGGTTCTGACTCGCTGAATCTCAACATAGATTCAACTCTCTTAGGTGAACGAACGCACAGCAGAGCAGTTTCAAGAAAACGTTTCTCCTGAGTTTTACACGAAGTTTCCTGCTGTTTAGTACGAATGCCGGCATTGGGCTGGAAATACCAGTTTTGGGATTCTGCACAGAAAGGGTTTGTAAACCGCTGAATCCACACGTGAGTTTAACTCTGTCAGTTGAATGCACACATTGACAACCATACAGTTAGATAGCTCCGTTTTGGTTTTAGAAGCAGATATTTCTCTGTACAGCCTATGGTCCCATTCACTCGGGAATATCCCAACGCAGCTCCTAGAAGAAACGAGTTTCTGACTCGCTGAATCTCAACATAGATTCAACTCTCTTAGGTGAACGAACGCACAGCAGAGCAGTTTCAAGGAAACTTTTCTCCTGAGTTTTAGACGAAGTTTCCTGCTGTTTAGTACGTATGCCGGCATTGGGCTGGAAATACCGGATTTGGGATTCTGCACAGAAAGGGTTTGCAAACCGCTGAATCCACACGTGAGTTTAACTCTGTCAGTTGAATGCACACATGGACAACCATTCAGTTAGATAGCTCCGTTTTGGTTTTAGAAGCAGATATTTCTCTGTACAGCCTATGGTCCCATTCACTCGGGAATATCCCAACGCAGCTCCTAGAAGAAACGAGTTTCTGACTCGCTGAATCTCAACATAGATTCAACTCTCTTAGGTGAACGAACGCACAGCAGAGCAGTTTCAAGGAAACTTTTCTCCTGAGTTTTACACGAAGTTTCCTGCTGTTTAGTACATATGCCGGCATTGGGCTGAAAATACCGGTTTTGGGATTCTGCACAGAAAGGGTTTGTAAACCGCTGAATCCAAACGTGACTTTAACTCTGTAACTTGAATGCACACATTGACAACCATTCAGTTAGATAGCTCCGTTTTGGTTTTAGAAGCAGATATTTCTCTGTACAGCCTATGGTCCCATTCACTCGGGAATATCCCAACGCAGCTCCTAGAAGAAATGAGTTTCTGACTCGCTGAATCTCAACATAGATTCAACTCTCTTAGGTGAACGAACGCACAGCAGAGCAGTTTCAAGGAAACTTTTCTCCTGAGTTTTACACGAAGTTTCCTGCTGTTTAGTACGTATGCCGGCATTGGGCTGGAAATACCGGTTTTGGGATTCTGCACAGAAAGGGTTTGCAAACCGCTGAATCCAAACGTGACTTTAACTCTGTCACTTGAATGCACACATTGACAACCATTCAGTTAGATAGCTCCGTTTTGGTTTTAGAAGCAGATATTTCTCTGTACAGCCTATGGTCCCATTCACTCGGGAATATCCCAACGCAGCTCCTAGAAGAAACGAGTTTCTGACTCGCTGAATCTCAACATAGATTCAACTCTCTTAGGTGAACGAACGCACAGCAGAGCAGTTTCAAGGAAACGTTTCTCCTGAGTTTTAGAGGAAGTTTCCTGCTGTTTAGTACATATGCCGGCATTGAGCTGGAATTACCGGTTTTGGGATTCTGCACAGAAAGGGTTTGCAAACAGCTGAATCCACACGTGAGTTTATCTCTGTCAGTTGAATGCACACATTGACAACCACTCAGTTTGATAGCACACTTTAATTTTAGAAGCAGATATTTCTCTGTACAGCCTATGGTCCCATTCACTCGAGAATATCCCAACGCAGCTCCTAGAAGAAACGTCTTTCTGACTCGCTGAATCTCAACATAGATTCAACTCTCTTAGGTGAACGAACGCACAGCAGAGCAGTTTCAAGGAAACGTTTCTCCTGAGTTTTAGACGAAGTTTCCTGCTGTTCAGTACATATGCCGGCATTGAGCTGGAATTACCGGTTTTGGGATTCTGCACAGAAAGGGTTTGTAAACCGCTGAATTCAAACGTGACTTTAACTCTGTCACTTGAATGCACACATTGACAACCATTCAGTTAGATACCACCCTTTTGGTTGTAGGAGCAGATATTTCTCTGTACAGCCTATGGTCCCATTCACTCGGGAATATCCCAACGCAGCTCCTAGAAGAAACGAGTTTCTGACTCGCTGAATCTCAACATAGATTCAACTCTCTTAGGTGAACGAACGCAGAGCAGAGCAGTTTCAAGGAAACGTTTCTCCTGAGTTTTAGACGAAGTTTCCTGCTGTTTAGTATGAATGCCGGCATTGGGCTGGAAATACCGGTTTTGGGATTCTGCACAGAAAGGGTTTGTAAACCGCTGAATCCAAACGTGACTTTAACTCTGTCACTTGAATGCACACATTGACAACCATTCAGTTAGATAGCTCCGTTTTGGTTTTAGAAGCAGATATTTCTCTGTACAGCCTATGGTCCCATTCACTCGGGAATATCCCAACGCAGCTCCTAGAAGAAACGACTTTCTGACTCGCTGAATCTCAACATAGATTCAACTCTCTTAGGTGAACGAACGCACAGCAGAGCCGTTTCAAGGAAACGTTTCTCCTGAGTTTTAGACGAAGTTTCCTGCTGTTTAGTACGAATGCCGGCATTGGGCTGGAAATACCGGTTTTGGGATTCTGGACACAAAGGGTTTGTAAACCGCTGAATCCACACGTGAGTTTAACTCTGTCAGTTGAATGCACACATTGACAACCATACAGTTAGATAGCTCCGTTTTGGTTTTAGAAGCAGATATTTCTCTGTACAGCCTATGGTCCCATTCACTCGGGAATATCCCAACGCAGTTCCTAGAAGAAACGAGTTTCTGACTCGCTGAATCTCAACATAGATTCATCTCTCTTAGGTGAACGAACGCACAGCAGAGCAGTTTCAAGGAAACTTTTCTCCTGAGTTTTACACGAAGTTTCCTGCTGTTTAGTACGTATG
This sequence comes from Aotus nancymaae, assembly GCF_030222135.1. Taxonomy (NCBI): domain Eukaryota; kingdom Metazoa; phylum Chordata; class Mammalia; order Primates; family Aotidae; genus Aotus; species Aotus nancymaae. The sequence continues at coordinate 1,606,695 of NW_026988549.1, read as the reverse complement.
CCGGCATTGGGCTGGACATACCGGTTTTGGGATTCTGCACAGAAATGGTTTGCAAATCGCTGAATCCACACGTGAGTTTAACTCTGTCAGTTGAATGCACACATTGACAACCATCCAGTTAGATAGCTCCGTTTTGGTTTTAGAAGCAGATATTTCTCTGTACTGCCTATGGTCCCATTCACACGGGAATATCCCAACGCAGCTCCTAGAAGAAACGAGTTTCTGACTCGCTGAATCTCAACATAGATTCAACTCTCTTAGGTGAACGAACGCACAGCAGAGCAGTTTCAAGGAAACGTTTCTCCTGAATTTTAGACGAAGTTTCCTGCTGTTTAGTACGGATGCCGGCATTGGGCTGGACATACCGGTTTTGGGATTCTGCACAGAAATGGTTTGCAAACCGCTGAATCCAAACGTGACTTTAACTCTGTCACTTGAATGCACACATTGACAACCATTCAGTTAGATAGCTCCGTTTTGGTTTTAGAAGCAGATATTTCTCTGTACAGCCTATGGTCCCATTCACTCGGGAATATCCCAACGCAGCTCCTAGAAGAAACGAGTTTCTGACTCGCTGAATCTCAACATAGATTCAACTCTCTTAGGTGAACGAACGCACAGCAGAGCAGTTTCAAGGAAACTTTTCTCCTGAGTTTTACACGAAGTTTCCTGCTGTTTAGTACGTATGCCGGCATTGGGCTGGAAATACCGGTTTTGGGATTCTGCACAGAAAGGGTTTGCAAACCGCTGAATCCACACGTGAGTTTAACTCTGTCAGTTAAATGCACACATGGACAACCATTCAGTTAGATAGCTCCGTTTTGGTTTTAGAAGCAGATATGTCTCTGTACAGCCTATGGTCCCATTCACTCGGGAATATCCCAACGCAGCTCCTAGAAGAAACGAGGTTCTGACTCGCTGAATCTCAACATAGATTCAACTCTCTTAGGTGAACGAACGCACAGCAGAGCAGTTTCAAGAAAACGTTTCTCCTGAGTTTTACACGAAGTTTCCTGCTGTTTAGTACGAATGCCGGCATTGGGCTGGAAATACCAGTTTTGGGATTCTGCACAGAAAGGGTTTGTAAACCGCTGAATCCACACGTGAGTTTAACTCTGTCAGTTGAATGCACACATTGACAACCATACAGTTAGATAGCTCCGTTTTGGTTTTAGAAGCAGATATTTCTCTGTACAGCCTATGGTCCCATTCACTCGGGAATATCCCAACGCAGCTCCTAGAAGAAACGAGTTTCTGACTCGCTGAATCTCAACATAGATTCAACTCTCTTAGGTGAACGAACGCACAGCAGAGCAGTTTCAAGGAAACTTTTCTCCTGAGTTTTAGACGAAGTTTCCTGCTGTTTAGTACGTATGCCGGCATTGGGCTGGAAATACCGGATTTGGGATTCTGCACAGAAAGGGTTTGCAAACCGCTGAATCCACACGTGAGTTTAACTCTGTCAGTTGAATGCACACATGGACAACCATTCAGTTAGATAGCTCCGTTTTGGTTTTAGAAGCAGATATTTCTCTGTACAGCCTATGGTCCCATTCACTCGGGAATATCCCAACGCAGCTCCTAGAAGAAACGAGTTTCTGACTCGCTGAATCTCAACATAGATTCAACTCTCTTAGGTGAACGAACGCACAGCAGAGCAGTTTCAAGGAAACTTTTCTCCTGAGTTTTACACGAAGTTTCCTGCTGTTTAGTACATATGCCGGCATTGGGCTGAAAATACCGGTTTTGGGATTCTGCACAGAAAGGGTTTGTAAACCGCTGAATCCAAACGTGACTTTAACTCTGTAACTTGAATGCACACATTGACAACCATTCAGTTAGATAGCTCCGTTTTGGTTTTAGAAGCAGATATTTCTCTGTACAGCCTATGGTCCCATTCACTCGGGAATATCCCAACGCAGCTCCTAGAAGAAATGAGTTTCTGACTCGCTGAATCTCAACATAGATTCAACTCTCTTAGGTGAACGAACGCACAGCAGAGCAGTTTCAAGGAAACTTTTCTCCTGAGTTTTACACGAAGTTTCCTGCTGTTTAGTACGTATGCCGGCATTGGGCTGGAAATACCGGTTTTGGGATTCTGCACAGAAAGGGTTTGCAAACCGCTGAATCCAAACGTGACTTTAACTCTGTCACTTGAATGCACACATTGACAACCATTCAGTTAGATAGCTCCGTTTTGGTTTTAGAAGCAGATATTTCTCTGTACAGCCTATGGTCCCATTCACTCGGGAATATCCCAACGCAGCTCCTAGAAGAAACGAGTTTCTGACTCGCTGAATCTCAACATAGATTCAACTCTCTTAGGTGAACGAACGCACAGCAGAGCAGTTTCAAGGAAACGTTTCTCCTGAGTTTTAGAGGAAGTTTCCTGCTGTTTAGTACATATGCCGGCATTGAGCTGGAATTACCGGTTTTGGGATTCTGCACAGAAAGGGTTTGCAAACAGCTGAATCCACACGTGAGTTTATCTCTGTCAGTTGAATGCACACATTGACAACCACTCAGTTTGATAGCACACTTTAATTTTAGAAGCAGATATTTCTCTGTACAGCCTATGGTCCCATTCACTCGAGAATATCCCAACGCAGCTCCTAGAAGAAACGTCTTTCTGACTCGCTGAATCTCAACATAGATTCAACTCTCTTAGGTGAACGAACGCACAGCAGAGCAGTTTCAAGGAAACGTTTCTCCTGAGTTTTAGACGAAGTTTCCTGCTGTTCAGTACATATGCCGGCATTGAGCTGGAATTACCGGTTTTGGGATTCTGCACAGAAAGGGTTTGTAAACCGCTGAATTCAAACGTGACTTTAACTCTGTCACTTGAATGCACACATTGACAACCATTCAGTTAGATACCACCCTTTTGGTTGTAGGAGCAGATATTTCTCTGTACAGCCTATGGTCCCATTCACTCGGGAATATCCCAACGCAGCTCCTAGAAGAAACGAGTTTCTGACTCGCTGAATCTCAACATAGATTCAACTCTCTTAGGTGAACGAACGCAGAGCAGAGCAGTTTCAAGGAAACGTTTCTCCTGAGTTTTAGACGAAGTTTCCTGCTGTTTAGTATGAATGCCGGCATTGGGCTGGAAATACCGGTTTTGGGATTCTGCACAGAAAGGGTTTGTAAACCGCTGAATCCAAACGTGACTTTAACTCTGTCACTTGAATGCACACATTGACAACCATTCAGTTAGATAGCTCCGTTTTGGTTTTAGAAGCAGATATTTCTCTGTACAGCCTATGGTCCCATTCACTCGGGAATATCCCAACGCAGCTCCTAGAAGAAACGACTTTCTGACTCGCTGAATCTCAACATAGATTCAACTCTCTTAGGTGAACGAACGCACAGCAGAGCCGTTTCAAGGAAACGTTTCTCCTGAGTTTTAGACGAAGTTTCCTGCTGTTTAGTACGAATGCCGGCATTGGGCTGGAAATACCGGTTTTGGGATTCTGGACACAAAGGGTTTGTAAACCGCTGAATCCACACGTGAGTTTAACTCTGTCAGTTGAATGCACACATTGACAACCATACAGTTAGATAGCTCCGTTTTGGTTTTAGAAGCAGATATTTCTCTGTACAGCCTATGGTCCCATTCACTCGGGAATATCCCAACGCAGTTCCTAGAAGAAACGAGTTTCTGACTCGCTGAATCTCAACATAGATCCAACTCTCTTAGGTGAACGAACGCACAGCAGAGCAGTTTCAAGAAAACGTTTCTCCTGAGTTTTACACGAAGTTTCCTGCTGTTTAGTACGAATGCCGGCATTGGGCTGGAAATACCAGTTTTGGGATTCTGCACAGAAAGGGTTTGTAAACCGCTGAATCCACACGTGAGTTTAACTCTGTCAGTTGAATGCACACATTGACAACCATACACTTAGATAGCTCCGTTTTGGTTTTAGAAGCAGATATTTCTCTGTACAGCCTATGGTCCCATTCACTCGGGAATATCCCAACGCAGCTCCTAGAAGAAACGAGTTTCTGACTCGCTGAATCTCAACATAGATTCAACTCTCTTACGTGAACGAACGCACAGCAGAGCAGTTTCAAGGAAACTTTTCTCCTGAGTTTTACACGAAGTTTCCTGCTGTTTAGTACGTATGCCGGCATTGGGCTGGAAATACCGGTTTTGGGATTCTGCACAGAAAGGGTTTGCAAACCGCTGAATCCACACGTGAGTTTAACACTGTCAGTTGAATGCACACATTGACAACCATTCAGTTAGATAGCTCCGTTTTGGTTTTAGAAGCAGATATTTCTCTGTACAGCCTATGGTCCCATTCACTCGGGAATATCCCAACGCAGCTCCTAGAAGAAACGAGTTTCTGATTCGCTGAATCTCAACATAGATTCAACTCTCTTAGGTGAACGAACGCACAGCAGAGCAGTTTCAAGGAAACTTTTCTCCTGAGTTTTACACGAAGTTTCCTGCTGTTTAGTACATATGCCGGCATTGAGCTGGAATTACCGGTTTTGGGATTCTGCACAGAAAGGGTTTGTAAACCGCTGAATCCAAACGTGACTTTAACTCTGTCACTTGAATGCACACATTGACAACCATTCAGTTATATAGCTCCGTTTTGGTTTTAGAAGCAGATATTTCTCTGTACAGCCTATGGTCCCATTCACTCGAGAATATCCCAACGCAGCTCCTAGATGAAACGAGTTTCTGACTCGCTGAATCTCAACATAGATTCAACTCTCTTAGGTGAACGAACGCACAGCAGAGCAGTTTCAAGGAAACTTTTCTCCTGAGTTTTACACGAAGTTTACTTCTGTTTAGTACGTATGCCGGCATTGGGCTGGAAATACCGGTTTTGGGATTCTGCACAGAAAGGGTTTGCAAACCGCTGAATCCACACGTGAGTTTATCTCTGTCAGTTGAATGCACACATTGACAACCATTCAGTTTGATAGCACACTTTTGGTTTTAGAAGCAGATATTTCTCTGTACAGCCTATGGTCCCATTCACTCGGGAATATCCCAACGCAGCTCCTAGAAGAAACGTGTTTCTGACTCGCTGAATCTCAACAAAGATTCAACTCTCTTAGGTGAACGAACGCACAGCAGAGCAGTTTCAAGGAAACGTTTCTCCTGAGTTTTACACGAAGTTTCCTGCTGTTTAGTACGTATGCCGGCATTGGGCTGGAAATACCGGTTTTGGGATTCTGCACAGAAAGGGTTTGCAAACAGCTGAATCCACACGTGAGTTTATCTCTGTCAGTTGAATGCACACATTGACAACCACTCAGTTTGATAGCACACTTTAATTTTAGAAGCAGATATTTCTCTGTACAGCCTATGGTCCCATTCACTCGAGAATATCCCAACGCAGCTCCTAGAAGAAACGTCTTTCTGACTCGCTGAATCTCAACATAGATTCAACTCTCTTAGGTGAAGGAACGCACAGCAGAGCAGTTTCAAGGAAACGTTTCTCCTGAGTTTTAGACGAAGTTTCCTGCTGTTCAGTACATATGCCGGCATTGAGCTGGAATTACCGGTTTTGGGATTCTGCACAGAAAGGGTTTGTAAACCGCTGAATCCAAACGTGACTTTAACTCTGTCACTTGAATGCACATATTGACAACCATTCAGTTAGATACCACCCTTTTGGTTGTAGGAGCAGATATTTCTCTGTACAGCCTATGGTCCCATTCACTCGGGAATATCCCAACGCAGCTCCTAGAAGAAACGAGTTTCTGACTCGCTGAATCTCAACATAGATTCAACTCTCTTAGGTGAACGAACGCAGAGCCGAGCAGTTTCAAGGAAACGTTTCTCCTGAGTTTTAGACGAAGTTTCCTGCTGTTTAGTACGAATGCCGGCATTGGGCTGGAAATACCGGTTTTGGGATTCTGCACAGAAAGGGTTTGTAAACCGCTGAATCCAAACGTGACTTTAACTCTGTCACTTGAATGCACACATTGACAACCATTCAGTTAGATAGCTCCGTTTTGGTTTTAGAAGCAGATATTTCTCTGTACAGCCTATGGTCCCATTCACTCGGGAATATCCCAACGCAGCTCCTAGAAGAAACGAGTTTCTGACTCGCTGAATCTCAACATAGATTCAACTCTCTTAGGTGAACGAACGCACAGCAGAGCAGTTTCAAGGAAACTTTTCTCCTGAGTTTTAGACGAAGTTTCCTGCTGTTTAGTACGTATGCCGGCATTGGGCTGGAAATACCGGTTTTGGGATTCTGCACAGAAAGGGTTTGCAAACAGCTGAATCCACACGTGAGTTTATCTCTGTCAGTTGAATGCACACATTGACAACCACTCAGTTTGATAGCACACTTTAATTTTAGAAGCAGATATTTCTCTGTACAGCCTATGGTCCCATTCACTCGAGAATATCCCAACGCAGCTCCTAGAAGAAACGTCTTTCTGACTCGCTGAATCTCAACATAGATTCAACTCTCTTAGGTGAACGAACGCACAGCAGAGCAGTTTCAAGGAAACGTTTCTCCTGAGTTTTAGACGAAGTTTCCTGCTGTTCAGTACATATGCCGGCATTGAGCTAAAATTACCGGTTTTGGGATTCTGCACAGAAAGGGTATGTAAACCGCTGAATCCAAACGTGACTTTAACTCTGTCACTTGAATGCACACATTGACAACCATTCAGTTAGATACCACCCTTTTGGTTGTAGGAGCAGATATTTCTCTGTACAGCCTATGGTCCCATTCACTCGGGAATATCCCAACGCAGCTCCTAGAAGAAACGAGTTTCTGACTCGCTGAATCTCAACATAGATTCAACTCTCTTAGGTGAACGAACGCAGAGCAGAGCAGTTTCAAGGAAACGTTTCTCCTGAGTTTTAGACGAAGTTTCCTGCTGTTTAGTACGAATGCCGGCATTGGGCTGGAAATACCGGTTTTGGGATTCTGCACAGAAAGGGTTTGTAAACCGCTGAATCCAAACGTGACTTTAACTCTGTCACTTGAATGCACACATTGACAACCATTCAGTTAGATAGCTCCGTTTTGGTTTTAGAAGCAGATATTTCTCTGTACAGCCTATGGTCCCATTCACTCGGGAATATCCCAACGCAGCTCCTAGAAGAAACGAGTTTCTGACTCGCTGAATCTCAACATAGATTCAACTCTCTTAGGTGAACGAACGCACAGCAGAGCAGTTTCAAGGAAACTTTTCTCCTGAGTTTTACACGAAGTTTCCTGCTGTTTAGTACGTATGCCGGCATTGGGCTGGAAATACCGGTTTTGGGATTCTGCACAGAAAGGGTTTGCAAACCGCTGAATCCACACGTGAGTTTAACTCTGTCAGTTAAATGCACACATGGACAACCATTCAGTTAGATAGCTCCGTTTTGGTTTTAGAAGCAGATATGTCTCTGTACAGCCTATGGTCCCATTCACTCGGGAATATCCCAACGCAGCTCCTAGAAGAAACGAGGTTCTGACTCGCTGAATCTCAACATAGATTCAACTCTCTTAGGTGAACGAACGCACAGCAGAGCAGTTTCAAGAAAACGTTTCTCCTGAGTTTTACACGAAGTTTCCTGCTGTTTAGTACGAATGCCGGCATTGGGCTGGAAATACCAGTTTTGGGATTCTGCACAGAAAGGGTTTGTAAACCGCTGAATCCACACGTGAGTTTAACTCTGTCAGTTGAATGCACACATTGACAACCATACAGTTAGATAGCTCCGTTTTGGTTTTAGAAGCAGATATTTCTCTGTACAGCCTATGGTCCCATTCACTCGGGAATATCCCAACGCAGCTCCTAGAAGAAACGAGTTTCTGACTCGCTGAATCTCAACATAGATTCAACTCTCTTAGGTGAACGAACGCACAGCAGAGCAGTTTCAAGGAAACTTTTCTCCTGAGTTTTAGACGAAGTTTCCTGCTGTTTAGTACGTATGCCGGCATTGGGCTGGAAATACCGGATTTGGGATTCTGCACAGAAAGGGTTTGCAAACCGCTGAATCCACACGTGAGTTTAACTCTGTCAGTTGAATGCACACATGGACAACCATTCAGTTAGATAGCTCCGTTTTGGTTTTAGAAGCAGATATTTCTCTGTACAGCCTATGGTCCCATTCACTCGGGAATATCCCAACGCAGCTCCTAGAAGAAACGAGTTTCTGACTCGCTGAATCTCAACATAGATTCAACTCTCTTAGGTGAACGAACGCACAGCAGAGCAGTTTCAAGGAAGCTTTTCTCCTGAGTTTTACACGAAGTTTCCTGCTGTTTAGTACATATGCCGGCATTGGGCTGAAAATACCGGTTTTGGGATTCTGCACAGAAAGGGTTTGTAAACCGCTGAATCCAAACGTGACTTTAACTCTGTAACTTGAATGCACACATTGACAACCATTCAGTTAGATAGCTCCGTTTTGGTTTTAGAAGCAGATATTTCTCTGTACAGCCTATGGTCCCATTCACTCGGGAATATCCCAACGCAGCTCCTAGAAGAAATGAGTTTCTGACTCGCTGAATCTCAACATAGATTCAACTCTCTTAGGTGAACGAACGCACAGCAGAGCAGTTTCAAGGAAACTTTTCTCCTGAGTTTTACACGAAGTTTCCTGCTGTTTAGTACGTATGCCGGCATTGGGCTGGAAATACCGGTTTTGGGATTCTGCACAGAAAGGGTTTGCAAACCGCTGAATCCAAACGTGACTTTAACTCTGTCACTTGAATGCACACATTGACAACCATTCAGTTAGATAGCTCCGTTTTGGTTTTAGAAGCAGATATTTCTCTGTACAGCCTATGGTCCCATTCACTCGGGAATATCCCAACGCAGCTCCTAGAAGAAACGAGTTTCTGACTCGCTGAATCTCAACATAGATTCAACTCTCTTAGGTGAACGAACGCACAGCAGAGCAGTTTCAAGGAAACGTTTCTCCTGAGTTTTAGAGGAAGTTTCCTGCTGTTTAGTACATATGCCGGCATTGAGCTGGAATTACCGGTTTTGGGATTCTGCACAGAAAGGGTTTGCAAACAGCTGAATCCACACGTGAGTTTATCTCTGTCAGTTGAATGCACACATTGACAACCACTCAGTTTGATAGCACACTTTAATTTTAGAAGCAGATATTTCTCTGTACAGCCTATGGTCCCATTCACTCGAGAATATCCCAACGCAGCTCCTAGAAGAAACGTCTTTCTGACTCGCTGAATCTCAACATAGATTCAACTCTCTTAGGTGAACGAACGCACAGCAGAGCAGTTTCAAGGAAACGTTTCTCCTGAGTTTTAGACGAAGTTTCCTGCTGTTCAGTACATATGCCGGCATTGAGCTGGAATTACCGGTTTTGGGATTCTGCACAGAAAGGGTTTGTAAACCGCTGAATTCAAACGTGACTTTAACTCTGTCACTTGAATGCACACATTGACAACCATTCAGTTAGATACCACCCTTTTGGTTGTAGGAGCAGATATTTCTCTGTACAGCCTATGGTCCCATTCACTCGGGAATATCCCAACGCAGCTCCTAGAAGAAACGAGTTTCTGACTCGCTGAATCTCAACATAGATTCAACTCTCTTAGGTGAACGAACGCAGAGCAGAGCAGTTTCAAGGAAACGTTTCTCCTGAGTTTTAGACGAAGTTTCCTGCTGTTTAGTATGAATGCCGGCATTGGGCTGGAAATACCGGTTTTGGGATTCTGCACAGAAAGGGTTTGTAAACCGCTGAATCCAAACGTGACTTTAACTCTGTCACTTGAATGCACACATTGACAACCATTCAGTTAGATAGCTCCGTTTTGGTTTTAGAAGCAGATATTTCTCTGTACAGCCTATGGTCCCATTCACTCGGGAATATCCCAACGCAGCTCCTAGAAGAAACGACTTTCTGACTCGCTGAATCTCAACATAGATTCAACTCTCTTAGGTGAACGAACGCACAGCAGAGCCGTTTCAAGGAAACGTTTCTCCTGAGTTTTAGACGAAGTTTCCTGCTGTTTAGTACGAATGCCGGCATTGGGCTGGAAATACCGGTTTTGGGATTCTGGACACAAAGGGTTTGTAAACCGCTGAATCCACACGTGAGTTTAACTCTGTCAGTTGAATGCACACATTGACAACCATACAGTTAGATAGCTCCGTTTTGGTTTTAGAAGCAGATATTTCTCTGTACAGCCTATGGTCCCATTCACTCGGGAATATCCCAACGCAGTTCCTAGAAGAAACGAGTTTCTGACTCGCTGAATCTCAACATAGATTCATCTCTCTTAGGTGAACGAACGCACAGCAGAGCAGTTTCAAGGAAACTTTTCTCCTGAGTTTTACACGAAGTTTCCTGCTGTTTAGTACGTATGCCGGCATTGGGCTGGACATACCGGTTTTGGGATTCTGCACAGAAATGGTTTGCAAATCGCTGAATCCACACGTGAGTTTAACTCTGTCAGTTGAATGCACACATTGACAACCATCCAGTTAGATAGCTCCGTTTTGGTTTTAGAAGCAGATATTTCTCTGTACTGCCTATGGTCCCATTCACACGGGAATATCCCAACGCAGCTCCTAGAAGAAACGAGTTTCTGACTCGCTGAATCTCAACATAGATTCAACTCTCTTAGGTGAACGAACGCACAGCAGAGCAGTTTCAAGGAAACGTTTCTCCTGAATTTTAGACGAAGTTTCCTGCTGTTTAGTACGGATGCCGGCATTGGGCTGGACATACCGGTTTTGGGATTCTGCACAGAAATGGTTTGCAAACCGCTGAATCCAAACGTGACTTTAACTCTGTCACTTGAATGCACACATTGACAACCATTCAGTTAGATAGCTCCGTTTTGGTTTTAGAAGCAGATATTTCTCTGTACAGCCTATGGTCCCATTCACTCGGGAATATCCCAACGCAGCTCCTAGAAGAAACGAGTTTCTGACTCGCTGAATCTCAACATAGATTCAACTCTCTTAGGTGAACGAACGCACAGCAGAGCAGTTTCAAGGAAACTTTTCTCCTGAGTTTTACACGAAGTTTCCTGCTGTTTAGTACGTATGCCGGCATTGGGCTGGAAATACCGGTTTTGGGATTCTGCACAGAAAGGGTTTGCAAACCGCTGAATCCACACGTGAGTTTAACTCTGTCAGTTAAATGCACACATGGACAACCATTCAGTTAGATAGCTCCGTTTTGGTTTTAGAAGCAGATATGTCTCTGTACAGCCTATGGTCCCATTCACTCGGGAATATCCCAACGCAGCTCCTAGAAGAAACGAGGTTCTGACTCGCTGAATCTCAACATAGATTCAACTCTCTTAGGTGAACGAACGCACAGCAGAGCAGTTTCAAGAAAACGTTTCTCCTGAGTTTTACACGAAGTTTCCTGCTGTTTAGTACGAATGCCGGCATTGGGCTGGAAATACCAGTTTTGGGATTCTGCACAGAAAGGGTTTGTAAACCGCTGAATCCACACGTGAGTTTAACTCTGTCAGTTGAATGCACACATTGACAACCATACAGTTAGATAGCTCCGTTTTGGTTTTAGAAGCAGATATTTCTCTGTACAGCCTATGGTCCCATTCACTCGGGAATATCCCAACGCAGCTCCTAGAAGAAACGAGTTTCTGACTCGCTGAATCTCAACATAGATTCAACTCTCTTAGGTGAACGAACGCACAGCAGAGCAGTTTCAAGGAAACTTTTCTCCTGAGTTTTAGACGAAGTTTCCTGCTGTTTAGTACGTATGCCGGCATTGGGCTGGAAATACCGGATTTGGGATTCTGCACAGAAAGGGTTTGCAAACCGCTGAATCCACACGTGAGTTTAACTCTGTCAGTTGAATGCACACATGGACAACCATTCAGTTAGATAGCTCCGTTTTGGTTTTAGAAGCAGATATTTCTCTGTACAGCCTATGGTCCCATTCACTCGGGAATATCCCAACGCAGCTCCTAGAAGAAACGAGTTTCTGACTCGCTGAATCTCAACATAGATTCAACTCTCTTAGGTGAACGAACGCACAGCAGAGCAGTTTCAAGGAAACTTTTCTCCTGAGTTTTACACGAAGTTTCCTGCTGTTTAGTACATATGCCGGCATTGGGCTGAAAATACCGGTTTTGGGATTCTGCACAGAAAGGGTTTGTAAACCGCTGAATCCAAACGTGACTTTAACTCTGTAACTTGAATGCACACATTGACAACCATTCAGTTAGATAGCTCCGTTTTGGTTTTAGAAGCAGATATTTCTCTGTACAGCCTATGGTCCCATTCACTCGGGAATATCCCAACGCAGCTCCTAGAAGAAATGAGTTTCTGACTCGCTGAATCTCAACATAGATTCAACTCTCTTAGGTGAACGAACGCACAGCAGAGCAGTTTCAAGGAAACTTTTCTCCTGAGTTTTACACGAAGTTTCCTGCTGTTTAGTACGTATGCCGGCATTGGGCTGGAAATACCGGTTTTGGGATTCTGCACAGAAAGGGTTTGCAAACCGCTGAATCCAAACGTGACTTTAACTCTGTCACTTGAATGCACACATTGACAACCATTCAGTTAGATAGCTCCGTTTTGGTTTTAGAAGCAGATATTTCTCTGTACAGCCTATGGTCCCATTCACTCGGGAATATCCCAACGCAGCTCCTAGAAGAAACGAGTTTCTGACTCGCTGAATCTCAACATAGATTCAACTCTCTTAGGTGAACGAACGCACAGCAGAGCAGTTTCAAGGAAACGTTTCTCCTGAGTTTTAGAGGAAGTTTCCTGCTGTTTAGTACATATGCCGGCATTGAGCTGGAATTACCGGTTTTGGGATTCTGCACAGAAAGGGTTTGCAAACAGCTGAATCCACACGTGAGTTTATCTCTGTCAGTTGAATGCACACATTGACAACCACTCAGTTTGATAGCACACTTTAATTTTAGAAGCAGATATTTCTCTGTACAGCCTATGGTCCCATTCACTCGAGAATATCCCAACGCAGCTCCTAGAAGAAACGTCTTTCTGACTCGCTGAATCTCAACATAGATTCAACTCTCTTAGGTGAACGAACGCACAGCAGAGCAGTTTCAAGGAAACGTTTCTCCTGAGTTTTAGACGAAGTTTCCTGCTGTTCAGTACATATGCCGGCATTGAGCTGGAATTACCGGTTTTGGGATTCTGCACAGAAAGGGTTTGTAAACCGCTGAATTCAAACGTGACTTTAACTCTGTCACTTGAATGCACACATTGACAACCATTCAGTTAGATACCACCCTTTTGGTTGTAGGAGCAGATATTTCTCTGTACAGCCTATGGTCCCATTCACTCGGGAATATCCCAACGCAGCTCCTAGAAGAAACGAGTTTCTGACTCGCTGAATCTCAACATAGATTCAACTCTCTTAGGTGAACGAACGCAGAGCAGAGCAGTTTCAAGGAAACGTTTCTCCTGAGTTTTAGACGAAGTTTCCTGCTGTTTAGTATGAATGCCGGCATTGGGCTGGAAATACCGGTTTTGGGATTCTGCACAGAAAGGGTTTGTAAACCGCTGAATCCAAACGTGACTTTAACTCTGTCACTTGAATGCACACATTGACAACCATTCAGTTAGATAGCTCCGTTTTGGTTTTAGAAGCAGATATTTCTCTGTACAGCCTATGGTCCCATTCACTCGGGAATATCCCAACGCAGCTCCTAGAAGAAACGACTTTCTGACTCGCTGAATCTCAACATAGATTCAACTCTCTTAGGTGAACGAACGCACAGCAGAGCCGTTTCAAGGAAACGTTTCTCCTGAGTTTTAGACGAAGTTTCCTGCTGTTTAGTACGAATGCCGGCATTGGGCTGGAAATACCGGTTTTGGGATTCTGGACACAAAGGGTTTGTAAACCGCTGAATCCACACGTGAGTTTAACTCTGTCAGTTGAATGCACACATTGACAACCATACAGTTAGATAGCTCCGTTTTGGTTTTAGAAGCAGATATTTCTCTGTACAGCCTATGGTCCCATTCACTCGGGAATATCCCAACGCAGTTCCTAGAAGAAACGAGTTTCTGACTCGCTGAATCTCAACATAGATTCATCTCTCTTAGGTGAACGAACGCACAGCAGAGCAGTTTCAAGGAAACTTTTCTCCTGAGTTTTACACGAAGTTTCCTGCTGTTTAGTACGTATGCCGGCATTGGGCTGGACATACCGGTTTTGGGATTCTGCACAGAAATGGTTTGCAAATCGCTGAATCCACACGTGAGTTTAACTCTGTCAGTTGAATGCACACATTGACAACCATCCAGTTAGATAGCTCCGTTTTGGTTTTAGAAGCAGATATTTCTCTGTACTGCCTATGGTCCCATTCACACGGGAATATCCCAACGCAGCTCCTAGAAGAAACGAGTTTCTGACTCGCTGAATCTCAACATAGATTCAACTCTCTTAGGTGAACGAACGCACAGCAGAGCAGTTTCAAGGAAACGTTTCTCCTGAATTTTAGACGAAGTTTCCTGCTGTTTAGTACGGATGCCGGCATTGGGCTGGACATACCGGTTTTGGGATTCTGCACAGAAATGGTTTGCAAACCGCTGAATCCAAACGTGACTTTAACTCTGTCACTTGAATGCACACATTGACAACCATTCAGTTAGATAGCACACTTTAATTTTAGAAGCAGATATTTCTCTGTACAGCCTATGGTCCCATTCACTCGGGAATATCCCAACGCAGCTCCTAGAAGAAACGAGTTTCTGACTCGCTGAATCTCAACATAGATTCAACTCTCTTAGGTGAACGAACGCACAGCAGAGCAGTTTCAAGGAAACTTTTCTCCTGAGTTTTACACGAAGTTTCCTGCTGTTTAGTACGTATTCCGGCATTGGGCTGGAAATACCGGTTTTGGGATTCTGCACAGAAAGGGTTTGTAAACCGCTGAATCCACACGTGAGTTTAACTCTGTCAGTTGAATGCACACATTGACAACCATACAGTTAGATAGCTCCGTTTTGGTTTTAGAAGCAGATATTTCTCTGTACAGCCTATGGTCCCATTCACTCGGGAATATCCCAACGCAGCTCCTAGAAGAAACGAGTTTCTGACTCGCTGAATCTCAACATAGATTCAACTCCCTTAGGTGAACGAACGCACAGCAGAGCAGTTTCAAGCAAACTTTTCTCCTGAGTTTTAGACGAAGTTTCCTGCTGTTTAGTACATATGCCGGCATTGAGCTGGAATTACCAGTTTTGGGATTCTGCACAGAAAGGGTTTGTAAACCGCTGAATCCAAACGTGACTTTAACTCTGTCACTTGAATGCACACATGGACAACCATTCAGTTAGATACCACCCTTTTGGTTGTAGGAGCAGATATTTCTCTGTACAGCCTATGGTCCCATTCACTCGGGAATATCCCAACGCAGCTCCTAGAAGAAACGAGTTTCTGACTCGCTGAATCTCAACATAGATTCAACTCTCTTAGGTGAACGAACGCACAGCAGAGCAGTTTCAAGGAAACGTTTCTCCTGAGTTTTAGACGAAGTTTCCTGCTGTTTAGTACGAATGCCGGCATTGGGCTGGAAATACCGGTTTTGGGATTCTGCACAGAAAGGGTTTGCAAACCGCTGAATCCACACGTGAGTTTAACTCTGTCAGTTGAATGCACACATGGACAACTATTCAGTTAGATAGCTCCGTTTTGGTTTTAGAAGCAGATATTTCTCTGTACAGCCTATGGTCCCATTCACTCGGGAATATCCCAACGCAGCTCCTAGAAGAAACGAGTTTCTGACTCGCTGAATCTCAACATAGATTCAACTCTCTTAGGTGAACGAACGCACAGCAGAGCAGTTTCAAGGAAACGTTACTCCTGAGTTTTAGACGAAGTTTCCTGCTGTTTAGTACGTATGCCGCCATTGAGCTGGAATTACCGGTTTTGGGATTCTGCACAGAAAGGGTTTGTAAACCGCTGAAGCCAAACGTGACTTTAACTCTGTCACTTGAATGCACACATTGACAACCATTCAGTTAGATAGCTCCGTTTTGGTTTTAGAAGCAGATATTTCTCTGTACAGCCTATGGTCCCATTCACTCGGGAATATCCCAACGCAGCTCCTAGAAGAAACGAGTTTCTGATTCGCTGAATCTCAACATAGATTCAACTCTCTTAGGTGAACGAACGCACAGCAGAGCAGTTTCAAGGAAACTTTTCTCCTGAGTTTTACACGAAGTTTCCTGCTGTTTAGTACGTATGCCGGCATTGGGCTGGAAATACCGGTTTTGGGATTCTGCACAGAAAGGGTTTGCAAACCGCTGAATCCACACGTGAGTTTAACTCTGTCAGTTGAATGCACACATGGACAACCATTCAGTTAGATAGCTCCGTTTTGGTTTTAGAAGCAGATATTTCTCTGTACAGCCTATGGTCCCATTCACTCGGGAATATCCCAACGCAGCTCCTAGAAGAAACGAGTTTCTGACTCGCTGAATCTCAACATAGATTCAACTCTCTTAGGTGAACGAACGCACAGCAGAGCAGTTTCAAGGAAACTTTTCTCCTGAGTTTTAGACGAAGTTTCCTGCTGTTTAGTACATATGCCGTCATTGAGCTGGAATTACCGGTTTTGGGATTCTGCACAGAAAGGGTTTGTAAACCGCTGAATCCAAACGTGACTTTAACTCTGTCACTTGAATGCACACATTGACAACCATTCAGTTAGATACCACCCTTTTGGTTGTAGGAGCAGATATTTCTCTGTACAGCCTATGGTCCCATTCACTCGAGAATATCCCAACGCAGCTCCTAGAAGAAACGAGTTTCTGACTCGCTGAATCTCAACATAGATTCAACTCTCTTAGGTGAACGAACGCAGAGCAGAGCAGTTTCAAGGAAACGTTTCTCCTGAGTTTTAGACGAAGTTTCCTGCTGTTTAGTACGAATGCCGGCATTGGGCTGGAAATACCGGTTTTGGGATTCTGCACAGAAAGGGTTTGTAAACCGCTGAATCCAAACGTGACTTTAACTCTGTCACTTGAATGCACACATTGACAACCATTCAGTTAGATAGCTCCGTTTTGGTTTTAGAAGCAGATATTTCTCTGTACAGCCTATGGTCCCATTCACTCGGGAATATCCCAACGCAGCTCCTAGAAGAAACGACTTTCTGACTCGCTGAATCTCAACATAGATTCAACTCTCTTAGGTGAACGAACGCACAGCAGAGCAGTTTCAAGGAAACGTTACTCCTGAGTTTTAGACGAAGTTTCCTGCTGTTTAGTACGTATGCCGGCATTGAGCTGGAATTACCGGTTTTGGGATTCTGCACAGAAAGGTTTTGTAAACCGCTGAAGCCAAACGTGACTTTAACTCTGTCACTTGAATGCACACATTGACAACCATTCAGTTAGATACCACCCTTTTGGTTGTAGGAGCAGATATTTCTCTGTACAGCCTATGGTCCCATTCACTCGGGAATATCCCAACGCAGCTCCTAGAAGAAACGAGTTTCTGACTCGCTGAATCTCAACATAGATTCAACTCTCTTAGGTGAACGAACGCAGAGCAGAGCAGTTTCAAGGAAACGTTTCTCCTGAGTTTTAGACGAAGTTTCCTGCTGTTTAGTACGAAGGCCGGCATTGGGCTGGAAATACCGGTTTTGGGATTCTGCACAGAAAGGGTTTGTAAACCGCTGAATCCAAACGTGACTTTAACTCTGTCACTTGAATGCACACATTGACAACCATTCAGTTAGATAGCTCCGTTTTGGTTTTAGAAGCAGATATTTCTCTGTACAGCCTATGGTCCCATTCACTCGGGAATATCCCAACGCAGCTCCTAGAAGAAACGACTTTCTGACTCGCTGAATCTCAACATAGATTCAACTCTCTTAGGTGAACGAACGCACAGCAGAGCAGTTTCAAGGAAACGTTACTCCTGAGTTTTAGACGAAGTTTCCTGCTGTTTAGTACGTATGCCGGCATTGAGCTGGAATTACCGGTTTTGGGATTCTGCACAGAAAGGTTTTGTAAACCGCTGAAGCCAAACGTGACTTTATCTCTGTCACTTGAATGCACACATTGACAACCATTCAGTTAGATACCACCCTTTTGGTTGTAGGAGCAGGTATTTCTCTGTACAGCCTATGGTCCCATTCACTCGGGAATATCCCAACGCAGCTCCTAGAAGAAACGAGTTTCTGACTCGCTGAATCTCAACATAGATTCAACTCTCTTAGGTGAACGAACGCACAGCAGAGCAGTTTCAAGGAAACTTTTTTCCTGAGTTTTACACGAAGTTTCCTGCTGTTTAGTACGTATTCCGGCATTGGGCTGGAAATACCGGTTTTGGGATTCTGCACAGAAAGGGTTTGCAAACCGCTGAATCCACACGTGAGTTTAACTCTGTCAGTTGAATGCACACATGGACAACCATTCAGTTAGATAGCTCCGTTTTGGTTTTAGAAGCAGATATTTCTCTGTACAGCCTATGGTCCCATTCACTCGGGAATATCCCAACGCAGCTCCTAGAAGAAACGAGTTTCTGACTCGCTGAATCTCAACATAGATTCAACTCTCTTAGGTGAACGAACGCACAGCAGAGCAGTTTCAAGGAAACGTTTCTCCTGAGTTTTAGACGAAGTTTCCTTCTGTTTAGTACGTATGCCGGCATTGAGCTGGAATTACCGGTTTTGGGATTCTGCACAGAAAGGGTTTGTAAACCGCTGAATGCAAACGTGACTTTAACTCTGTCACTTGAATGCACACATTGACAACCATTCAGTTAGATACCACCCTATTGGTTGTAGGAGCAGATATTTCTCTGTACAGCCTATGGTCCCATTCACTCGGGAATATCCCAACGCAGCTCCTAGAAGAAACGAGTTTCTGACTCGCTGAATCTCAACATAGATTCAACTCTCTTAGGTGAACGAACGCACAGCAGAGCAGTTTCAAGGAAACGTTTCTCCTGAGTTTTAGATTAAGTTTCCTGCTGTTTAGTACGAATGCCGGCATTGGGCTGGAAATACCGGTTTTGGGATTCTGCACAGAAAGGGTTTGCAAACCGCTGAAACCACACGTGACTTTAACTCTGTCACTTGAATGCACACATTGACAGCCATTCAGTTAGATACCACCCTTTTGGTTGTAGGAGCAGATATTTCTCTGTACAGCCTATGGTCCCATTCACTCGGGAATATCCCAACGCAGCTCCTAGAAGAAACGAGTTTCTGACTCGCTGAATCTAAACATAGATTCAACTCTCTTAGGTGAACGAACGCACAGCAGAGCAGTTTCAAGGAAACGTTTCTCCTGAATTTTAGACGAAGTTTCCTGCTGTTTAGTACATATGCCGGCATTGAGCTGGAATTACCGGTTTTGGGATTCTGCACAGAAAGGGTTTGTAAACCGCTGAATCCAAACGTGACTTTAACTCTGTCACTTGAATGCACACATTGACAACCATTCAGTTAGATACCACCCTTTTGGTTTTAGAAGCAGATATTTCTCTGTACAGCCTAAGGTCCCATTCACTCGAGAATATCCCAACGCAGCTCCTAGAAGAAACGAGTTTCTGACTCGCTGAATCTCAACATAGATTCAACTCTCTTAGGTGAACGAACGCACAGCAGAGCAGTTTCAAGGAAACTTTTCTCCTGAGTTTTACACGAAGTTTCCTGCTGTTTAGTACGGATGCCGGCATTGGGCTGGAAATACCGGTTTTGGGATTCTGCACAGAAAGGGTTTGCAAACCGCTGAATCCACACATGAGTTTATCTCTGTCAGTTGAATGCACATATTGACAACCATTCAGTTTGATAGCACACTTTTGGTTTTAGAAGCAGATATTTCTCTGTACAGCCTATGGTCCCATTCACTCGGGAATATCCCAACGCAGCTCCTAGAAGAAACGTGTTTCTGACTCGCTGAATCTCAACATAGATTCAACTCTCTTAGGTGAACGAACGCACAGCAGAGCAGTTTCAAGGAAACGTTTCTCCTGAGTTTTACACGAAGTTTCCTGCTGTTTAGTACGGATGCCGGCATTGAGCTGGAATTTCCGGTTTTGGGATTCTGCACAGAAATGGTTTGCAAACCGCTGAATCCACACGTGAGTTTAACTCTGTCAGTTGAATGCACACATTGACAACCATCCAGTTAGATAGCTCCGTTTTGGTTTTAGAAGCAGATATTTCTCTGTACAGCCTATGGTCCCATTCACTCGAGAATATCCCAACGCAGCTCCTAGAAGAAACGAGTTTCTGACTCGCTGAATCTCAACATATATTCAACTCTCTTAGGTGAACGAAGGCACAGCAGAGCAGTTTCAAGGAAACGTTTCTCCTGAGTTTTAGACGAAGTTTCCTGCTGTTTAGTACGTATTCCGGCATTGGGCTGGAAATACCGGTTTTGGGATTCTGCACAGAAAGGGTTTGTAAACCGCTGAATCCACACGTGAGTTTAACTCTGTCAGTTGAATGCACACATTGACAACCATACAGTTAGATAGCTCCGTTTTGGTTTTAGAAGCAGATATTTCTCTGTACAGCCTATGGTCCCATTCACTCGGGAATATCCCAACGCAGCTCGTAGAAGAAACGTCTTTCTGACTCGCTGAATCTCAACATAGATTCAACTCTCTTAAGTGAGCGAACGCACAGCAGAGCAGTTTCAAGGAAACGTTTCTCCTGAATTTTAGACGAAGTTTCCTGCTGTTTAGTACGAATGCCGGCATTGGGCAGGAAATACCGGTTTTGGGATTCTGCACAGAAAGGGTTAGTAAACCGCTGAATCCACACGTGAGTTTAACTCTGTCAGTTGAATGCACACATTGACAACCATACAGTTAGATAGCTCCGTTTTGGTTTTAGAAGCAGATATTTCTCTGTACAGCCTATGGTCCCATTCACTCGGGAATATCCCAACGCAGCTCCTAGAAGAAACGAGTTTCTGACTCGCTGAATCTCAACATAGATTCAACTCTCTTAGGTGAACGAACGCACAGCAGAGCTGTTTCAAGGAAACGTTTCTCCTGAGTTTTAGACGAAGTTTCCTGCTGTTTAGTACGTATGCCGGCATTGAGCTCGAATTACCGGTTTTGGGATTCTGCACAGAAAGGGTTTGTAAACCGCTGAATCCAAACGTGACTTTAACTCTGTCACTTGAATGCACACATTGACAACCATTCAGTTAGATGCCACCCTTTTGGTTGTAGGAGCAGATATTTCTCTGTACAGCCTATGGTCCCATTCAGTCGGGAATATCCCAACGCAGCTCCTAGAAGAAACGAGTTTCTGACTCGCTGAATCTCAACATAGATTCAACTCTCTTAGGTGAACGAACGCACAGCAGAGCAGTTTCAAGGAAACGTTTCTCCTGAGTTTTAGACGAAGTTTCCTGCTGTTTAGTACGAATGCCGGCATTGGGCTGGAAATACCGGTTTTGGGATTCTGCACAGAAAGGGTTTGTAAACCGCTGAATCCACACGTGAGTTTAACTCTGTCAGTTGAATGCACACATTGACAACCATACAGTTAGATAGCTCCGTTTTGGTTTTAGAAACAGATATTTCTCTGTACAGCCTATGGTCCCATTCACTCGGGAATATCCCAACGCAGCTCCTAGAAGAAACGAGTTTCTGACTCGCTGAATCTCAACATAGATTCAACTCTCTTAGATGAACGACCGCACAGCAGAGCAGTTTCAAGGAAACTTTTCTCCTGAGTTTTAGACGAAGTTTCCTGCTGTTTACTACATATGCCGTCATTGAGCTGGAATTACCGGTTTTGGGATTCTGCACAGAAAGGGTTTGTAAACCGCTGAATCCAAACGTGACTTTAACTCTGTCACTTGAATGCACACATTGACAACCATTCAGTTAGATACCACCCTTTTGGTTGTAGGAGCAGATATTTCTCTGTACAGCCTATGGTCCCATTCACTCGGGAATATCCCAACGCAGCTCCTAGAAGAAACGAGTTTCTGACTCGCTGAATCTCAACATAGATTCAACTCTCTTAGGTGAACGAACGCACAGCAGAGCAGTTTCAAGGAAACGTTTCTCCTGAGTTTTAGATTAAGTTTCCTGCTGTTTAGTACGAATGCCGGCATTGGGCTGGAAATACCGGTTTTGGGATTCTGCACAGAAAGGGTTTGCAAACCGCTGAATCCACACGTGACTTTAACTCTGTCACTTGAATGCACACATTGACAGCCATTCAGTTAGATACCACCCTTTTGGTTGTAGGAGCAGATATTTCTCTGTACAGCCTATGGTCCCATTCACTCGGGAATATCCCAACGCAGCTCCTAGAAGAAACGAGTTTCTGACTCGCTGAATCTAAACATAGATTCAACTCTCTTAGGTGAACGAACGCACAGCAGAGCAGTTTCAAGGAAACGTTTCTCCTGAATTTTAGACGAAGTTTCCTGCTGTTTAGTACATATGCCGGCATTGAGCTGGAATTACCGGTTTTGGGATTCTGCACAGAAAGGGTTTGTAAACCGCTGAATCCAAACGTGACTTTAACTCTGTCACTTGAATGCACACATTGACAACCATTCAGTTAGATACCACCCTTTTGGTTTTAGAAGCAGATATTTCTCTGTACAGCCTATGGTCCCATTCACTCGAGAATATCCCAACGCAGCTCCTAGAAGAAACGAGTTTCTGACTCGCTGAATCTCAACATAGATTCAACTCTCTTAGGTGAACGAACGCACAGCAGAGCAGTTTCAAGGAAACTTTTCTCCTGAGTTTTACACGAAGTTTCCTGCTGTTTAGTACGGATGCCGGCATTGGGCTGGAAATACCGGTTTTGGGATTCTGCACAGAAAGGGTTTGCAAACCGCTGAATCCACACATGAGTTTATCTCTGTCAGTTGAATGCACATATTGACAACCATTCAGTTTGATAGCACACTTTTGGTTTTAGAAGCAGATATTTCTCTGTACAGCCTATGGTCCCATTCACTCGGGAATATCCCAACGCAGCTCCTAGAAGAAACGTGTTTCTGACTCGCTGAATCTCAACATAGATTCAACTCTCTTAGGTGAACGAACGCACAGCAGAGCAGTTTCAAGGAAACGTTTCTCCTGAGTTTTACACGAAGTTTCCTGCTGTTTAGTACGGATGCCGGCATTGAGCTGGAATTTCCGGTTTTGGGATTCTGCACAGAAATGGTTTGCAAACCGCTGAATCCACACGTGAGTTTAACTCTGTCAGTTGAATGCACACATTGACAACCATCCAGTTAGATAGCTCCGTTTTGGTTTTAGAAGCAGATATTTCTCTGTACAGCCTATGGTCCCATTCACTCGGGAATATCCCAACGCAGCTCGTAGAAGAAACGTCTTTCTGACTCGCTGAATCTCAACATAGATTCAACTCTCTTAAGTGAGCGAACGCACAGCAGAGCAGTTTCAAGGAAACGTTTCTCCTGAATTTTAGACGAAATTTCCTGCTGTTTAGTACGAATGCCGGCATTGGGCAGGAAATACCGGTTTTGGGATTCTGCACAGAAAGGGTTAGTAAACCGCTGAATCCACACGTGAGTTTAACTCTGTCAGTTGAATGCACACATTGACAACCATACAGTTAGATAGCTCCGTTTTGGTTTTAGAAGCAGATATTTCTCTGTACATCCTATGGTCCCATTCACTCGGAAATATCCCAACGCAGCTCCTAGAAGAAACGAGTTTCTGACTCGCTGAATCTCAACATAGATTCAACTCTCTTAGGTGAACGAACGCACAGCAGAGCAGTTTCAAGGAAACGTTTCTCCTGAGTTTTAGACGAAGTTTCCTGCTGTTTAGTACGTATGCCGGCATTGAGCTGGAATTACCGGTTTTGGGATTCTGCACAGAAAGGGTTTGTAAACCGCTGAATCCAAACGTGACTTTAACTCTGTCACTTGAATGCACACATTGACAACCATTCAGTTAGATGCCACCCTTTTGGTTGTAGGAGCAGATATTTCTCTGTACAGCCTATGGTCCCATTCACTCGGGAATATCCCAACGCAGCTCCTAGAAGAAACGAGTTTCTGACTCGCTGAATCTCAACATAGATTCAACTCTCTTAGGTGAACGAACGCACAGCAGAGCAGTTTCAAGGAAACGTTTCTCCTGAGTTTTACACGAAGTTTCCTGCTGTTTAGTACGGATGCCGGCATTGAGCTGGAATTTCCGGTTTTGGGATTCTGCACAGAAATGGTTTGCAAACCGCTGAATCCACACGTGAGTTTAACTCTGTCAGTTGAATGCACACATTGACAGCCATTCAGTTAGATACCACCCTTTTGGTTGTAGGAGCAGATATTTCTCTGTACAGCCTATGGTCCCATTCACTCGGGAATATCCCAACGCAGCTCCTAGAAGAAACGAGTTTCTGACTCGCTGAATCTAAACATAGATTCAACTCTCTTAGGTGAACGAACGCACAGCAGAGCAGTTTCAAGGAAACGTTTCTCCTGAATTTTAGACGAAGTTTCCTGCTGTTTAGTACATATGCCGGCATTGAGCTGGAATTACCGGTTTTGGGATTCTGCACAGAAAGGGTTTGTAAACCGCTGAATCCAAACGTGACTTTAACTCTGTCACTTGAATGCACACATTGACAACCATTCAGTTAGATACCACCCTTTTGGTTTTAGAAGCAGATATTTCTCTGTACAGCCTATGGTCCCATTCACTCGAGAATATCCCAACGCAGCTCCTAGAAGAAACGAGTTTCTGACTCGCTGAATCTCAACATAGATTCAACTCTCTTAGGTGAACGAACGCACAGCAGAGCAGTTTCAAGGAAACTTTTCTCCTGAGTTTTACACGAAGTTTCCTGCTGTTTAGTACGGATGCCGGCATTGGGCTGGAAATACCGGTTTTGGGATTCTGCACAGAAAGGGTTTGCAAACCGCTGAATCCACACATGAGTTTATCTCTGTCAGTTGAATGCACATATTGACAACCATTCAGTTTGATAGCACACTTTTGGTTTTAGAAGCAGATATTTCTCTGTACAGCCTATGGTCCCATTCACTCGGGAATATCCCAACGCAGCTCCTAGAAGAAACGTGTTTCTGACTCGCTGAATCTCAACATAGATTCAACTCTCTTAGGTGAACGAACGCACAGCAGAGCAGTTTCAAGGAAACGTTTCTCCTGAGTTTTACACGAAGTTTCCTGCTGTTTAGTACGGATGCCGGCATTGAGCTGGAATTTCCGGTTTTGGGATTCTGCACAGAAATGGTTTGCAAACCGCTGAATCCACACGTGAGTTTAACTCTGTCAGTTGAATGCACACATTGACAACCATCCAGTTAGATAGCTCCGTTTTGGTTTTAGAAGCAGATATTTCTCTGTACAGCCTATGGTCCCATTCACTCGGGAATATCCCAACGCAGCTCGTAGAAGAAACGTCTTTCTGACTCGCTGAATCTCAACATAGATTCAACTCTCTTAAGTGAGCGAACGCACAGCAGAGCAGTTTCAAGGAAACGTTTCTCCTGAATTTTAGACGAAATTTCCTGCTGTTTAGTACGAATGCCGGCATTGGGCAGGAAATACCGGTTTTGGGATTCTGCACAGAAAGGGTTAGTAAACCGCTGAATCCACACGTGAGTTTAACTCTGTCAGTTGAATGCACACATTGACAACCATACAGTTAGATAGCTCCGTTTTGGTTTTAGAAGCAGATATTTCTCTGTACATCCTATGGTCCCATTCACTCGGAAATATCCCAACGCAGCTCCTAGAAGAAACGAGTTTCTGACTCGCTGAATCTCAACATAGATTCAACTCTCTTAGGTGAACGAACGCACAGCAGAGCAGTTTCAAGGAAACGTTTCTCCTGAGTTTTAGACGAAGTTTCCTGCTGTTTAGTACGTATGCCGGCATTGAGCTGGAATTACCGGTTTTGGGATTCTGCACAGAAAGGGTTTGTAAACCGCTGAATCCAAACGTGACTTTAACTCTGTCACTTGAATGCACACATTGACAACCATTCAGTTAGATGCCACCCTTTTGGTTGTAGGAGCAGATATTTCTCTGTACAGCCTATGGTCCCATTCACTCGGGAATATCCCAACGCAGCTCCTAGAAGAAACGAGTTTCTGACTCGCTGAATCTCAACATAGATTCAACTCTCTTAGGTGAACGAACGCACAGCAGAGCAGTTTCAAGGAAACGTTTCTCCTGAGTTTTACACGAAGTTTCCTGCTGTTTAGTACGGATGCCGGCATTGAGCTGGAATTTCCGGTTTTGGGATTCTGCACAGAAATGGTTTGCAAACCGCTGAATCCACACGTGAGTTTAACTCTGTCAGTTGAATGCACACATTGACAACCATCCAGTTAGATAGCTCCGTTTTGGTTTTAGAAGCAGATATTTCTCTGTACAGCCTATGGTCCCATTCACTCGGGAATATCTCAACGCAGCTCGTAGAAGAAACGTCTTTCTGACTCGCTGAATCTCAACATAGATTCAACTCTCTTAAGTGAGCGAACGCACAGCAGAGCAGTTTCAAGGAAACGTTTCTCCTGAATTTTAGACGAAATTTCCTGCTGTTTAGTACGAATGCCGGCATTGGGCAGGAAATACCGGTTTTGGGATTCTGCACAGAAAGGGTTAGTAAACCACTGAATCCACACGTGAGTTTAACTCTGTCAGTTGAATGCACACATTGACAACCATACAGTTAGATAGCTCCGTTTTGGTTTTAGAAGCAGATATTTCTCTGTACATCCTATGGTCCCATTCACTCGGAAATATCCCAACGCAGCTCCTAGAAGAAACGAGTTTCTGACTCGCTGAATCTCAACATAGATTCAACTCTCTTAGGTGAACGAACGCACAGCAGAGCAGTTTCAAGGAAACGTTTCTCCTGAGTTTTAGACGAAGTTTCCTGCTGTTTAGTACGTATGCCGGCATTGAGCTGGAATTACCGGTTTTGGGATTCTGCACAGAAAGGGTTTGTAAACCGCTGAATCCAAACGTGACTTTAACTCTGTCACTTGAATGCACACATTGACAACCATTCAGTTAGATGCCACCCTTTTGGTTGTAGGAGCAGATATTTCTCTGTACAGCCTATGGTCCCATTCACTCGGGAATATCCCAACGCAGCTCCTAGAAGAAACGAGTTTCTGACTCGCTGAATCTCAACATAGATTCAACTCTCTTAGGTGAACGAACGCACAGCAGAGCAGTTTCAAGGAAACGTTTCTCCTGAGTTTTACACGAAGTTTCCTGCTGTTTAGTACGGATGCCGGCATTGAGCTGGAATTTCCGGTTTTGGGATTCTGCACAGAAATGGTTTGCAAACCGCTGAATCCACACGTGAGTTTAACTCTGTCAGTTGAATGCACACATTGACAACCATCCAGTTAGATAGCTCCGTTTTGGTTTTAGAAGCAGATATTTCTCTGTACAGCCTATGGTCCCATTCACTCGAGAATATCCCAACGCAGCTCCTAGAAGAAACGAGTTTCTGACTCGCTGAATCTCAACATATATTCAACTCTCTTAGGTGAACGAAGGCACAGCAGAGCAGTTTCAAGGAAACGTTTCTCCTGAGTTTTAGACGAAGTTTCCTGCTGTTTAGTACGTATTCCGGCATTGGGCTGGAAATACCGGTTTTGGGATTCTGCACAGAAAGGGTTTGTAAACCGCTGAATCCACACGTGAGTTTAACTCTGTCAGTTGAATGCACACATTGACAACCATACAGTTAGATAGCTCCGTTTTGGTTTTAGAAGCAGATATTTCTCTGTACAGCCTATGGTCCCATTCACTCGGGAATATCCCAACGCAGCTCGTAGAAGAAACGTCTTTCTGACTCGCTGAATCTCAACATAGATTCAACTCTCTTAAGTGAGCGAACGCACAGCAGAGCAGTTTCAAGGAAACGTTTCTCCTGAATTTTAGACGAAGTTTCCTGCTGTTTAGTACGAATGCCGGCATTGGGCAGGAAATACCGGTTTTGGGATTCTGCACAGAAAGGGTTAGTAAACCGCTGAATCCACACGTGAGTTTAACTCTGTCAGTTGAATGCACACATTGACAACCATACAGTTAGATAGCTCCGTTTTGGTTTTAGAAGCAGATATTTCTCTGTACAGCCTATGGTCCCATTCACTCGGGAATATCCCAACGCAGCTCCTAGAAGAAACGAGTTTCTGACTCGCTGAATCTCAACATAGATTCAACTCTCTTAGGTGAACGAACGCACAGCAGAGCTGTTTCAAGGAAACGTTTCTCCTGAGTTTTAGACGAAGTTTCCTGCTGTTTAGTACGTATGCCGGCATTGAGCTCGAATTACCGGTTTTGGGATTCTGCACAGAAAGGGTTTGTAAACCGCTGAATCCAAACGTGACTTTAACTCTGTCACTTGAATGCACACATTGACAACCATTCAGTTAGATGCCACCCTTTTGGTTGTAGGAGCAGATATTTCTCTGTACAGCCTATGGTCCCATTCACTCGGGAATATCCCAACGCAGCTCCTAGAAGAAACGAGTTTCTGACTCGCTGAATCTCAACATAGATTCAACTCTCTTAGATGAACGACCGCACAGCAGAGCAGTTTCAAGGAAACTTTTCTCCTGAGTTTTAGACGAAGTTTCCTGCTGTTTACTACATATGCCGGCATTGAGCTGGAATTACCGGTTTTGGGATTCTGCACAGAAAGGGTTTGTAAACCGCTGAATCCAAACGTGACTTTAACTCTGTCACTTGAATGCACACATTGACAACCATTCAGTTAGATACCACCCTTTTGGTTGTAGGAGCAGATATTTCTCTGTACAGCCTATGGTCCCATTCACTCGGGAATATCCCAACGCAGCTCCTAGAAGAAACGAGTTTCTGACTCGCTGAATCTCAACATAGATTCAACTCTCCTAGGTGAACGAACGCACAGCAGAGCAGTTTCAAGGAAACGTTTCTCCTGAGTTTTAGATTAAGTTTCCTGCTGTTTAGTACGAATGCCGGCATTGGGCTGGAAATACCGGTTTTGGGATTCTGCACAGAAAGGGTTTGCAAACCGCTGAATCCACACGTGACTTTAACTCTGTCACTTGAATGCACACATTGACAGCCATTCAGTTAGATACCACCCTTTTGGTTGTAGGAGCAGATATTTCTCTGTACAGCCTATGGTCCCATTCACTCGGGAATATCCCAACGCAGCTCCTAGAAGAAACGAGTTTCTGACTCGCTGAATCTCAACATAGATTCAACTCTCTTAGGTGAACGAACGCACAGCAGAGCAGTTTCAAGGAAACGTTTCTCCTGAGTTTTACACGAAGTTTCCTGCTGTTTAGTACGGATGCCGGCATTGAGCTGGAATTTCCGGTTTTGGGATTCTGCACAGAAATGGTTTGCAAACCGCTGAATCCACACGTGAGTTTAACTCTGTCAGTTGAATGCACACATTGACAACCATCCAGTTAGATAGCTCCGTTTTGGTTTTAGAAGCAGATATTTCTCTGTACAGCCTATGGTCCCATTCACTCGGGAATATCCCAACGCAGCTCGTAGAAGAAACGTCTTTCTGACTCGCTGAATCTCAACATAGATTCAACTCTCTTAAGTGAGCGAACGCACAGCAGAGCAGTTTCAAGGAAACGTTTCTCCTGAATTTTAGACGAAATTTCCTGCTGTTTAGTACGAATGCCGGCATTGGGCAGGAAATACCGGTTTTGGGATTCTGCACAGAAAGGGTTAGTAAACCGCTGAATCCACACGTGAGTTTAACTCTGTCAGTTGAATGCACACATTGACAACCATACAGTTAGATAGCTCCGTTTTGGTTTTAGAAGCAGATATTTCTCTGTACATCCTATGGTCCCATTCACTCGGAAATATCCCAACGCAGCTCCTAGAAGAAACGAGTTTCTGACTCGCTGAATCTCAACATAGATTCAACTCTCTTAGGTGAACGAACGCACAGCAGAGCAGTTTCAAGGAAACGTTTCTCCTGAGTTTTAGACGAAGTTTCCTGCTGTTTAGTACGTATGCCGGCATTGAGCTGGAATTACCGGTTTTGGGATTCTGCACAGAAAGGGTTTGTAAACCGCTGAATCCAAACGTGACTTTAACTCTGTCACTTGAATGCACACATTGACAACCATTCAGTTAGATGCCACCCATTTGGTTGTAGGAGCAGATATTTCTCTGTACAGCCTATGGTCCCATTCACTCGGGAATATCCCAACGCAGCTCCTAGAAGAAACGAGTTTCTGACTCGCTGAATCTCAACATAGATTCAACTCTCTTAGGTGAACGAACGCACAGCAGAGCAGTTTCAAGGAAACGTTTCTCCTGAGTTTTAGACGAAGTTTCCTGCTGTTTAGTACGGATGCCGGCATTGGGCTGGACATACCGGTTTTGGGATTCTGCACAGAAATGGTTTGCAAACCGATGAATCCACACGTGAGTTTAACTCTGTCAGTTGAATGCACACATTGACAACCATCCAGTTAGATAGCTCCGTTTTGGTTTTAGAAGCAGATATTTGTCTGTACAGCCTATGGTCCCATTCACTCGGGAATATCCCAACGCAGCTCCTAGAAGAAACGTGTTTCTGACTCACTTAATCTCAACATAGATTCAACTCTCTTAGGTGAACGAACGCTCAGCAGAGCAGTTTCAAGGAACCGTTTCTCCTGAGTTTTACACGAAGTTTCCTGCTGTTTAGTACGAATGCCGGCATTGGGCTGGACATACCGGTTTTGGGATTCTGCACAGAAATGGTTTGCAAACCGCTGAATCCACACGTGAGTTTAACTCTGTCAGTTGAATGCACACATTGACAACCATCCAGTTAGATACCTCCGTCTTGGTTTCAGAAGCAGATATTTCTCTGTACAGCCTATGGTCCCATTCACTCGGGAATATCCCAACGCAGCTCCTAGAAGAAACGAGTTTCTGACTCGCTGAATCTCAACATAGATTCGACTCTCTTAGGTGAACGAACGCACAGCAGAGCAGTTTCAAGGAAACGTTTCTCCTGAATTTTAGACGAAGTTTCCTGCTGTTTAGTACGGATGCCGGCATTGGGCTGGACATACCGGTTTTGGGATTCTGCACAGAAATGGTTTGCAAACCGCTGAATCCAAACGTGACTTTAACTCTGTCACTTGAATGTACACATTGACAACCATTCAGTTAGATAGCACACTTTAATTTTAGAAGCAGATATTTCTCTGTACAGCCTATGGTCCCATTCACTCGAGAATATCCCAACGCAGCTCCTAGAAGAAACGAGTTTCTGACTCGCTGAATCTCAACATAGATTCAACTCTCTTAGGTGAACGAACGCACAGCAGAGCAGTTTCAAGGAAACTTTTCTCCTGAGTTTTAGACGAAGTTTCCTGCTGTTTAGTACATATGCCGGCATTGAGCTGGAATTACCGGTTTTGGGATTCTGCACAGAAAGGGTTTGTAAACCGCTGAATCCAAACGTGACTTTAACTCTGTCACTTGAATGCACACATTGACAACCATTCAGTTAGATACCACCCTTTGGTTGTAGGAGCAGATATTTCTCTGTACAGCCTATGGTCCCATTCACTCGGGAATATCCCAACGCAGCTCCTAGAAGAAACGAGTTTCTGACTCGCTGAATCTCAACATAGATTCAACTCTCTTAGGTGAACGAACGCACAGCAGAGCAGTTTCAAGGAAACGTTTCTCCTGAGTTTTAGACGAAGTTTCCTGCTGTTTAGTACGAATGCCGGCATTGGGCTGGAAATACCGGTTTTGGGATTCTGCACAGAAAGGGTTTGTAAACCACTGAATCCAAACGTGACTTTAACGCTGTCACTTGAATGCACACATTGACAACCATTCAGTTAGATAGCTCCGTTTTGGTTTTAGAAGCAGATATTTCTCTGTACAGCCTATGGTCCCATTCACTCGGGAATATCCCAACGCAGCTCCTAGAAGAAACGAGTTTCTGACTCGCTGAATCTCAACATAGATTCAACTCTCTTAGGTGAACGAACGCACAGCAGAGCAGTTTCAAGGAAACGTTTCTCCTGAGTTTTAGACGAAGTTTCCTGCTGTTTAGTACGTATGCCGGCATTGAGCTGGAATTAACGGTTTTGGGATTCTGCACAGAAAGGGTTTGTAAACCGCTGAATCCACACGTGAGTTTAACTCTGTCAGTTGAATGCACACATGGACAACCATTCAGTTAGATAGCTCCGTTTTGGTTTTAGAAGCAGATATTTCTCTGTACAGCCTATGGTCCCATTCACTCGGGAATATCCCAACGAAGCTCCTAGAAGAAACGAGTTTCTGACTCGCTGAATCTCAACATAGATTCAACTCTCTTAGGTGAACGAACGCACTCAGAGCAGTTTCAAGGAAACTTTTCTCCTGAGTTTTACACGAAGTTTCCTGCTGTTTAGTACGTATGCCGGCATTAGGCTGGAAATACCGGTTTTGGGATTCTGCACAGAAAGGGTTTGCAAACCGCTGAATCCACACGTGAGTTTAACTCTGTCAGTTGAATGCACACATGGACAACCATTCAGTTAGATAGCTCCGTTTTGGTTTTAGAAGCAGATATTTCTCTGTACAGCCTATGGTCCCATTCACTGGGGAATATCCCAACGCAGCTCCTAGAAGAAACGAGTTTCTGACTCGCTGAATCTCAACATAGATTCAACTCTCTTAGGTGAACGAACGCACAGCAGAGCAGTTTCAAGGAAACTTTTCTCCTCAGTTTTAGACGAAGTTTCCTGCTGTTTAGTACATATGCCGGCATTGAGCTGGAATTACCGGTTTTGGGATTCTGCACAGAAAGGGTTTGTAAACCGCTGAATCCAAACGTGACTTTAACTCTGTCACTTGAATGCACACATTGACAACCATTCAGTTAGATAGCTCCGTTTTGGTTTTAGAAGCAGATATTTCTCTGTACAGCCTATGGTCCCATTCACTCGGGAATATCCCAACGCAGCTCCTAGAAGAAACGAGTTTCTGACTCGCTGAATCTCAACATAGATTCAACTCTCTTAGGTGAACGAACGCACAGCAGAGCAGTTTCAAGGAAACGTTTCTCCTGAGTTTTAGACGAAGTTTCCTGCTGTTTAGTACGTATTCCGGCATTGGGCTGGAAATACCGGTTTTGGGATTCTGCACAGAAAGGTTTTGCAAACCGCTGAATCCACACGTGAGTTTAACTCTGTCAGTTGAATGCACACATGGACAACCATTCAGTTAGATAGCTCCGTTTTGGTTTTAGAAGCAGATATTTCTCTGTACAGCCTATGGTCCCATTCACTCGGGAATATCCCAACGCAGCTCCTAGAAGAAACGAGTTTCTGACTCGCTGAATCTCAACATAGATTCAACTCTCTTAGGTGAACGAACGCACAGCAGAGCAGTTTCAAGGAAACTTTTCTCCTGAGTTTTAGACGAAGTTTCCTGCTGTTTAGTACATATGCCGGCATTGAGCTGGAATTACCGGTTTTGGGATTCTGCACAGAAAGGGTTTGTAAACCGCTGAATCCAAACGTGACTTTAACTCTGTCACTTGAATGCACACATTGACAACCATTCTGTTAGATACCACCCTTTTGGTTGTAGGAGCAGATATTTCTCTGTACAGCCTATGGTCCCATTCACTCGGGAATATCCCAACGCAGCTCCTAGAAGAAACGAGTTTCTGACTCGCTGAATCTCAACATAGATTCAACTCTCTTAGGTGAACGAACGCACAGCAGAGCAGTTTCAAGGAAACGTTTCTCCTGAGTTTTAGACGAAGTTTCCTGCTGTTTAGTACGGATGCCGGCATTGGGCTGGACATACCGGTTTTGGGATTCTGCACAGAAAGGGTTTGTAAACCGCTGAATCCAAACGTGACTTTAAATCTGTCACTTGAATGCACACATTGACAACCATTCAGTTAGATAGCTCCGTTTTGGTTTTAGAAGCAGATATTTCTCTGTACAGCCTATGGTCCCATTCACTCGGGAATATCCCAACGCAGCTCCTAAAAGAAACGAGTTTCTGACTCGCTGAATCTCAACATAGATTCAACTCTCTTAGGTGAACGAACGCACAGCAGAGCAGTTTCAAGGAAACGTTTCTCCTGAGTTTTAGACGAAGTTTCCTGCTGTTTAGTACGTATGCCGGCATTGAGCTGGAATTAACGGTTTTGGGATTCTGGACACAAAGGGTTTGTAAACCGCTGAATCCACACGTGAGTTTAACTCTGTCAGTTGAATGCACACATTGACAACCATACAGTTAGATAGCTCCGTTTTGGTTTTAGAAGCAGATATTTCTCTGTACAGCCTATGGTCCCATTCACTCGGGAATATCCCAACGCAGTTCCTAGAAGAAACGAGTTTCTGACTCGCTGAATCTCAACATAGATTCATCTCTCTTAGGTGAACGAACGCACAGCAGAGCAGTTTCAAGGAAACTTTTCTCCTGAGTTTTACACGAAGTTTCCTGCTGTTTAGTACGTATGCCGGCATTGGGCTGGACATACCGGTTTTGGGATTCTGCACAGAAATGGTTTGCAAATCGCTGAATCCACACGTGAGTTTAACTCTGTCAGTTGAATGCACACATTGACAACCATCCAGTTAGATAGCTCCGTTTTGGTTTTAGAAGCAGATATTTCTCTGTACTGCCTATGGTCCCATTCACTCGGGAATATCCCAACGCAGCTCCTAGAAGAAACGAGTTTCTGACTCGCTGAATCTCAACATAGATTCAACTCTCTTAGGTGAACGAACGCACAGCAGAGCAGTTTCAAGGAAACGTTTCTCCTGAATTTTAGACGAAGTTTCCTGCTGTTTAGTACGGATGCCGGCATTGGGCTGGACATACCGGTTTTGGGATTCTGCACAGAAATGGTTTGCAAACCGCTGAATCCAAACGTGACTTTAACTCTGTCACTTGAATGCACACATTGACAACCATTCAGTTAGATAGCTCCGTTTTGGTTTTAGAAGCAGATATTTCTCTGTACAGCCTATGGTCCCATTCACTCGGGAATATCCCAACGCAGCTCCTAGAAGAAACGAGTTTCTGACTCGCTGAATCTCAACATAGATTCAACTCTCTTAGGTGAACGAACGCACAGCAGAGCAGTTTCAAGGAAACGTTTCTCCTGAGTTTTAGACGAAGTTTCCTGCTGTTTAGTACGTATTCCGGCATTGGGCTGGAAATACCGGTTTTGGGATTCTGCACAGAAAGGTTTTGCAAACCGCTGAATCCACACGTGAGTTTAACTCTGTCAGTTGAATGCACACATGGACAACCATTCAGTTAGATAGCTCCGTTTTGGTTTTAGAAGCAGATATTTCTCTGTACAGCCTATGGTCCCATTCACTCGGGAATATCCCAACGCAGCTCCTAGAAGAAACGAGTTTCTGACTCGCTGAATCTCAACATAGATTCAACTCTCTTAGGTGAACGAACGCACAGCAGAGCAGTTTCAAGGAAACTTTTCTCCTGAGTTTTAGACGAAGTTTCCTGCTGTTTAGTACATATGCCGGCATTGAGCTGGAATTACCGGTTTTGGGATTCTGCACAGAAAGGGTTTGTAAACCGCTGAATCCAAACGTGACTTTAACTCTGTCACTTGAATGCACACATTGACAACCATTCTGTTAGATACCACCCTTTTGGTTGTAGGAGCAGATATTTCTCTGTACAGCCTATGGTCCCATTCACTCGGGAATATCCCAACGCAGCTCCTAGAAGAAACGAGTTTCTGACTCGCTGAATCTCAACATAGATTCAACTCTCTTAGGTGAACGAACGCACAGCAGAGCAGTTTCAAGGAAACGTTTCTCCTGAGTTTTAGACGAAGTTTCCTGCTGTTTAGTACTAATGCCGGCATTGGGCTGGAAATACCGGTTTTGGGATTCTGCACAGAAAGGGTTTGTAAACCGCTGAATCCAAACGTGACTTTAACACTGTCACTTGAATGCACACATTGACAACCATTCAGTTAGATAGCTCCGTTTTGGTTTTAGAAGCAGATATTTCTCTGTACAGCCTATGGTCCCATTCACTCGGGAATATCCCAACGCAGCTCCTAAAAGAAACGAGTTTCTGACTCGCTGAATCTCAACATAGATTCAACTCTCTTAGGTGAACGAACGCACAGCAGAGCAGTTTCAAGGAAACGTTTCTCCTGAGTTTTAGACGAAGTTTCCTGCTGTTTAGTACGTATGCCGGCATTGAGCTGGAATTAACGGTTTTGGGATTCTGGACACAAAGGGTTTGTAAACCGCTGAATCCACACGTGAGTTTAACTCTGTCAGTTGAATGCACACATTGACAACCATACAGTTAGATAGCTCCGTTTTGGTTTTAGAAGCAGATATTTCTCTGTACAGCCTATGGTCCCATTCACTCGGGAATATCCCAACGCAGTTCCTAGAAGAAACGAGTTTCTGACTCGCTGAATCTCAACATAGATTCATCTCTCTTAGGTGAACGAACGCACAGCAGAGCAGTTTCAAGGAAACTTTTCTCCTGAGTTTTACACGAAGTTTCCTGCTGTTTAGTACGTATGCCGGCATTGGGCTGGACATACCGGTTTTGGGATTCTGCACAGAAATGGTTTGCAAATCGCTGAATCCACACGTGAGTTTAACTCTGTCAGTTGAATGCACACATTGACAACCATCCAGTTAGATAGCTCCGTTTTGGTTTTAGAAGCAGATATTTCTCTGTACTGCCTATGGTCCCATTCACTCGGGAATATCCCAACGCAGCTCCTAGAAGAAACGAGTTTCTGACTCGCTGAATCTCAACATAGATTCAACTCTCTTAGGTGAACGAACGCACAGCAGAGCAGTTTCAAGGAAACGTTTCTCCTGAATTTTAGACGAAGTTTCCTGCTGTTTAGTACGGATGCCGGCATTGGGCTGGACATACCGGTTTTGGGATTCTGCACAGAAATGGTTTGCAAACCGCTGAATCCAAACGTGACTTTAACTCTGTCACTTGAATGCACACATTGACAACCATTCAGTTAGATAGCACACTTTAATTTTAGAAGCAGATATTTCTCTGTACAGCCTATGGTCCCATTCACTCGGGAATATCCCAACGCAGCTCCTAGAAGAAACGAGTTTCTGACTCGCTGAATCTCAACATAGATTCAACTCTCTTAGGTGAACGAACGCACAGCAGAGCAGTTTCAAGGAAACTTTTCTCCTGAGTTTTACACGAAGTTTCCTGCTGTTTAGTACGTATGCCGGCATTGGGCTGGAAATACCGGTTTTGGGATTCTGCACAGAAAGGGTTTGCAAACCGCTGAATCCACACGTGAGTTTAACTCTGTCAGTTGAATGCACACATGGACAACCATTCAGTTAGATAGCTCCGTTTTGGTTTTAGAAGCAGATATTTCTCTGTACAGCCTATGGTCCCATTCACTCGGGAATATCCCAACGCAGCTCCTAGAAGAAACGAGTTTCTGACTCGCTGAATCTCAACATAGATTCAACTCTCTTAGGTGAACGAACGCACAGCAGAGCAGTTTCAAGCAAACTTTTCTCCTGAGTTTTAGACGAAGTTTCCTGCTGTTTA
Source organism: Aotus nancymaae (assembly GCF_030222135.1). Taxonomy (NCBI): domain Eukaryota; kingdom Metazoa; phylum Chordata; class Mammalia; order Primates; family Aotidae; genus Aotus; species Aotus nancymaae. The sequence goes on along the minus strand of NW_026988549.1, from coordinate 1,569,218 downwards.
GTACATATGCCGGCATTGAGCTGGAATTACCAGTTTTGGGATTCTGCACAGAAAGGGTTTGTAAACCGCTGAATCCAAACGTGACTTTAACTCTGTCACTTGAATGCACACATGGACAACCATTCAGTTAGATACCACCCTTTTGGTTGTAGGAGCAGATATTTCTCTGTACAGCCTATGGTCCCATTCACTCGGGATTATCCCAACGCAGCTCCTAGAAGAAACGAGTTTCTGACTCGCTGAATCTCAACATAGATTCAACTCTCTTAGGTGAACGAACGCACAGCAGAGCAGTTTCAAGGAAACGTTTCTCCTGAGTTTTAGACGAAGTTTCCTGCTGTTTAGTACGAATGCCGGCATTGGGCTGGAAATACCGGTTTTGGGATTCTGCACAGAAAGGGTTTGCAAACCGCTGAATCCACACGTGAGTTTAACTCTATCAGTTGAATGCACACATGGACAACCATTCAGTTAGATAGCTCCGTTTTGGTTTTAGAAGCAGATATTTCTCTGTACAGCCTATGGTCCCATTCACTCGGGAATATCCCAACGCAGCTCCTAGAAGAAACGAGTTTCTGACTCGCTGAATCTCAACATAGATTCAACTCTCTTAGGTGAACGAACGCACAGCAGAGCAGTTTCAAGGAAACGTTACTCCTGAGTTTTAGACGAAGTTTCCTGCTGTTTAGTACGTATGCCGCCATTGAGCTGGAATTACCAGTTTTGGGATTCTGCACAGAAAGGGTTTGTAAACCGCTGAAGCCAAACGTGACTTTAACTCTGTCACTTGAATGCACACATTGACAACCATTCAGTTAGATAGCTCCGTTTTGGTTTTAGAAGCAGATATTTCTCTGTACAGCCTATGGTCCCATTCACTCGGGAATATCCCAACGCAGCTCCTAGAAGAAACGAGTTTCTGATTCGCTGAATCTCAACATAGATTCAACTCTCTTAGGTGAACGAACGCACAGCAGAGCAGTTTCAAGGAAACTTTTCTCCTGAGTTTTACACGAAGTTTCCTGCTGTTTAGTACGTATGCCGGCATTGGGCTGGAAATACCGGTTTTGGGATTCTGCACAGAAAGGGTTTGCAAACCGCTGAATCCACACGTGAGTTTAACTCTGTCAGTTGAATGCACACATGGACAACCATTCAGTTAGATAGCTCCGTTTTGGTTTTAGAAGCAGATATTTCTCTGTACAGCCTATGGTCCCATTCACTCGGGAATATCCCAACGCAGCTCCTAGAAGAAACGAGTTTCTGACTCGCTGAATCTCAACATAGATTCAACTCTCTTAGGTGAACGAACGCACAGCAGAGCAGTTTCAAGGAAACTTTTCTCCTGAGTTTTAGACGAAGTTTCCTGCTGTTTAGTACATATGCCGTCATTGAGCTGGAATTACCGGTTTTGGGATTCTGCACAGAAAGGGTTTGTAAACCGCTGAATCCAAACGTGACTTTAACTCTGTCACTTGAATGCACACATTGACAACCATTCAGTTAGATACCACCCTTTTGGTTGTAGGAGCAGATATTTCTCTGTACAGCCTATGGTCCCATTCACTCGGGAATATCCCAACGCAGCTCCTAGAAGAAACGAGTTTCTGACTCGCTGAATCTCAACATAGATTCAACTCTCTTAGGTGAACGAACGCAGAGCAGAGCAGTTTCAAGGAAACGTTTCTCCTGAGTTTTAGACGAAGTTTCCTGCTGTTTAGTACGAAGGCCGGCATTGGGCTGGAAATACCGGTTTTGGGATTCTGCACAGAAAGGGTTTGTAAACCGATGAATCCAAACGTGACTTTAACTCTGTCACTTGAATGCACACATTGACAACCATTCAGTTAGATAGCTCCGTTTTGGTTTTAGAAGCAGATATTTCTCTGTACAGCCTATGGTCCCATTCACTCGGGAATATCCCAACGCAGCTCCTAGAAGAAACGACTTTCTGACTCGCTGAATCTCAACATAGATTCAACTCTCTTAGGTGAACGAACGCACAGCAGAGCAGTTTCAAGGAAACGTTACTCCTGAGTTTTAGACGAAGTTTCCTGCTGTTTAGTACGTATGCCGGCATTGAGCTGGAATTACCGGTTTTGGGATTCTGCACAGAAAGGTTTTGTAAACCGCTGAAGCCAAACGTGACTTTATCTCTGTCACTTGAATGCACACATTGACAACCATTCAGTTAGATACCACCCTTTTGGTTGTAGGAGCAGATATTTCTCTGTACAGCCTATGGTCCCATTCACTCGGGAATATCCCAACGCAGCTCCTAGAAGAAACGAGTTTCTGACTCGCTGAATCTCAACATAGATTCAACTCTCTTAGGTGAACGAACGCACAGCAGAGCAGTTTCAAGGAAACTTTTTTCCTGAGTTTTACACGAAGTTTCCTGCTGTTTAGTACGTATTCCGGCATTGGGCTGGAAATACCGGTTTTGGGATTCTGCACAGAAAGGGTTTGCAAACCGCTGAATCCACACGTGAGTTTAACTCTGTCAGTTGAATGCACACATGGACAACCATTCAGTTAGATAGCTCCGTTTTGGTTTTAGAAGCAGATATTTCTCTGTACAGCCTATGGTCCCATTCACTCGGGAATATCCCAACGCAGCTCCTAGAAGAAACGAGTTTCTGACTCGCTGAATCTCAACATAGATTCAACTCTCTTAGGTGAACGAACGCACAGCAGAGCAGTTTCAAGGAAACGTTTCTCCTGAGTTTTAGACGAAGTTTCCTTCTGTTTAGTACGTATGCCGGCATTGAGCTGGAATTACCGGTTTTGGGATTCTGCACAGAAAGGGTTTGTAAACCGCTGAATGCAAACGTGACTTTAACTCTGTCACTTGAATGCACACATTGACAACCATTCAGTTAGATACCACCCTATTGGTTGTAGGAGCAGATATTTCTCTGTACAGCCTATGGTCCCATTCACTCGGGAATATCCCAACGCAGCTCCTAGAAGAAACGAGTTTCTGACTCGCTGAATCTCAACATAGATTCAACTCTCTTAGGTGAACGAACGCACAGCAGAGCAGTTTCAAGGAAACGTTTCTCCTGAGTTTTAGATTAAGTTTCCTGCTGTTTAGTACGAATGCCGGCATTGGGCTGGAAATACCGGTTTTGGGATTCTGCACAGAAAGGGTTTGCAAACCGCTGAATCCACACGTGACTTTAACTCTGTCACTTGAATGCACACATTGACAGCCATTCAGTTAGATACCACCCTTTTGGTTGTAGGAGCAGATATTTCTCTGTACAGCCTATGGTCCCATTCACTCGGGAATATCCCAACGCAGCTCCTAGAAGAAACGAGTTTCTGACTCGCTGAATCTAAACATAGATTCAACTCTCTTAGGTGAACGAACGCACAGCAGAGCAGTTTCAAGGAAACGTTTCTCCTGAATTTTAGACGAAGTTTCCTGCTGTTTAGTACATATGCCGGCATTGAGCTGGAATTACCGGTTTTGGGATTCTGCACAGAAAGGGTTTGTAAACCGCTGAATCCAAACGTGACTTTAACTCTGTCACTTGAATGCACACATTGACAACCATTCAGTTAGATACCACCCTTTTGGTTTTAGAAGCAGATATTTCTCTGTACAGCCTATGGTCCCATTCACTCGAGAATATCCCAACGCAGCTCCTAGAAGAAACGAGTTTCTGACTCGCTGAATCTCAACATAGATTCAACTCTCTTAGGTGAACGAACGCACAGCAGAGCAGTTTCAAGGAAACGTTTCTCCTGAATTTTAGACGAAGTTTCCTGCTGTTTAGTACATATGCCGGCATTGAGCTGGAATTACCGGTTTTGGGATTCTGCACAGAAAGGGTTTGCAAACCGCTGAATCCACACATGAGTTTATCTCTGTCAGTTGAATGCACATATTGACAACCATTCAGTTTGATAGCACACTTTTGGTTTTAGAAGCAGATATTTCTCTGTACAGCCTATGGTCCCATTCACTCGGGAATATCCCAACGCAGCTCGTAGAAGAAACGTGTTTCTGACTCGCTGAATCTCAACATAGATTCAACTCTCTTAGGTGAACGAACGCACAGCAGAGCAGTTTCAAGGAAACGTTTCTCCTGAGTTTTACACGAAGTTTCCTGCTGTTTAGTTCGGATGCCGGCATTGAGCTGGAATTTCCGGTTTTGGGATTCTGCACAGAAATGGTTTGCAAACCGCTGAATCCACACGTGAGTTTAACTCTGTCAGTTGAATGCACACATTGACAACCATCCAGTTAGATAGCTCCGTTTTGGTTTTAGAAGCAGATATTTCTCTGTACAGCCTATGGTCCCATTCACTCGAGAATATCCCAACGCAGCTCCTAGAAGAAACGAGTTTCTGACTCGCTGAATCTCAACATATATTCAACTCTCTTAGGTGAACGAAGGCACAGCAGAGCAGTTTCAAGGAAACGTTTCTCCTGAGTTTTAGACGAAGTTTCCTGCTGTTTAGTACGTATTCCGGCATTGGGCTGGAAATACCGGTTTTGGGATTCTGCACAGAAAGGGTTTGTAAACCGCTGAATCCACACGTGAGTTTAACTCTGTCAGTTGAATGCACACATTGACAACCATACAGTTAGATAGCTCCGTTTTGGTTTTAGAAGCAGATATTTCTCTGTACAGCCTATGGTCCCATTCACTCGGGAATATCCCAACGCAGCTCGTAGAAGAAACGTCTTTCTGACTCGCTGAATCTCAACATAGATTCAACTCTCTTAAGTGAGCGAACGCACAGCAGAGCAGTTTCAAGGAAACGTTTCTCCTGAATTTTAGACGAAGTTTCCTGCTGTTTAGTACGAATGCCGGCATTGGGCAGGAAATACCGGTTTTGGGATTCTGCACAGAAAGGGTTAGTAAACCGCTGAATCCACACGTGAGTTTAACTCTGTCAGTTGAATGCACACATTGACAACCATACAGTTAGATAGCTCCGTTTTGGTTTTAGAAGCAGATATTTCTCTGTACAGCCTATGGTCCCATTCACTCGGGAATATCCCAACGCAGCTCCTAGAAGAAACGAGTTTCTGACTCGCTGAATCTCAACATAGATTCAACTCTCTTAGGTGAACGAACGCACAGCAGAGCTGTTTCAAGGAAACGTTTCTCCTGAGTTTTAGACGAAGTTTCCTGCTGTTTAGTACGTATGCCGGCATTGAGCTCGAATTACCGGTTTTGGGATTCTGCACAGAAAGGGTTTGTAAACCGCTGAATCCAAACGTGACTTTAACTCTGTCACTTGAATGCACACATTGACAACCATTCAGTTAGATGCCACCCTTTTGGTTGTAGGAGCAGATATTTCTCTGTACAGCCTATGGTCCCATTCAGTCGGGAATATCCCAACGCAGCTCCTAGAAGAAACGAGTTTCTGACTCGCTGAATCTCAACATAGATTCAACTCTCTTAGGTGAACGAACGCACAGCAGAGCAGTTTCAAGGAAACGTTTCTCCTGAGTTTTAGACGAAGTTTCCTGCTGTTTAGTACGAATGCCGGCATTGGGCTGGAAATACCGGTTTTGGGATTCTGCACAGAAAGGGTTTGTAAACCGCTGAATCCACACGTGAGTTTAACTCTGTCAGTTGAATGCACACATTGACAACCATACAGTTAGATAGCTCCGTTTTGGTTTTAGAAACAGATATTTCTCTGTACAGCCTATGGTCCCATTCACTCGGGAATATCCCAACGCAGCTCCTAGAAGAAACGAGTTTCTGACTCGCTGAATCTCAACATAGATTCAACTCTCTTAGATGAACGACCGCACAGCAGAGCAGTTTCAAGGAAACTTTTCTCCTGAGTTTTAGACGAAGTTTCCTGCTGTTTACTACATATGCCGGCATTGAGCTGGAATTACCGGTTTTGGGATTCTGCACAGAAAGGGTTTGTAAACCGCTGAATCCAAACGTGACTTTAACTCTGTCACTTGAATGCACACATTGACAACCATTCAGTTAGATACCACCCTTTTGGTTGTAGGAGCAGATATTTCTCTGTACAGCCTATGGTCCCATTCACTCGGGAATATCCCAACGCAGCTCCTAGAAGAAACGAGTTTCTGACTCGCTGAATCTCAACATAGATTCAACTCTCTTAGGTGAACGAACGCACAGCAGAGCAGTTTCAAGGAAACGTTTCTCCTGAGTTTTAGATTAAGTTTCCTGCTGTTTAGTACGAATGCCGGCATTGGGCTGGAAATACCGGTTTTGGGATTCTGCACAGAAAGGGTTTGCAAACCGCTGAATCCACACGTGACTTTAACTCTGTCACTTGAATGCACACATTGACAGCCATTCAGTTAGATACCACCCTTTTGGTTGTAGGAGCAGATATTTCTCTGTACAGGCTATGGTCCCATTCACTCGGGAATATCCCAACGCAGCTCCTAGAAGAAACGAGTTTCTGACTCGCTGAATCTAAACATAGATTCAACTCTCTTAGGTGAACGAACGCACAGCAGAGCAGTTTCAAGGAAACGTTTCTCCTGAATTTTAGACGAAGTTTCCTGCTGTTTAGTACATATGCCGGCATTGAGCTGGAATTACCGGTTTTGGGATTCTGCACAGAAAGGGTTTGTAAACCGCTGAATCCAAACGTGACTTTAACTCTGTCACTTGAATGCACACATTGACAACCATTCAGTTAGATACCACCCTTTTGGTTTTAGAAGCAGATATTTCTCTGTACAGCCTATGGTCCCATTCACTCGAGAATATCCCAACGCAGCTCCTAGAAGAAACGAGTTTCTGACTCGCTGAATCTCAACATAGATTCAACTCTCTTAGGTGAACGAACGCACAGCAGAGCAGTTTCAAGGAAACTTTTCTCCTGAGTTTTACACGAAGTTTCCTGCTGTTTAGTACGGATGCCGGCATTGGGCTGGAAATACCGGTTTTGGGATTCTGCACAGAAAGGGTTTGCAAACCGCTGAATCCACACATGAGTTTATCTCTGTCAGTTGAATGCACATATTGACAACCATTCAGTTTGATAGCACACTTTTGGTTTTAGAAGCAGATATTTCTCTGTACAGCCTATGGTCCCATTCACTCGGGAATATCTCAACGCAGCTCCTAGAAGAAACGTGTTTCTGACTCGCTGAATCTCAACATAGATTCAACTCTCTTACGTGAACGAACGCACAGCAGAGCAGTTTCAAGGAAACGTTTCTCCTGAGTTTTACACGAAGTTTCCTGCTGTTTAGTACGGATGCCGGCATTGAGCTGGAATTTCCGGTTTTGGGATTCTGCACAGAAATGGTTTGCAAACCGCTGAATCCACACGTGAGTTTAACTCTGTCAGTTGAATGCACACATTGACAACCATCCAGTTAGATAGCTCCGTTTTGGTTTTAGAAGCAGATATTTCTCTGTACAGCCTATGGTCCCATTCACTCGGGAATATCCCAACGCAGCTCGTAGAAGAAACGTCTTTCTGACTCGCTGAATCTCAACATAGATTCAACTCTCTTAAGTGAGCGAACGCACAGCAGAGCAGTTTCAAGGAAACGTTTCTCCTGAATTTTAGACGAAATTTCCTGCTGTTTAGTACGAATGCCGGCATTGGGCAGGAAATACCGGTTTTGGGATTCTGCACAGAAAGGGTTAGTAAACCGCTGAATCCACACGTGAGTTTAACTCTGTCAGTTGAATGCACACATTGACAACCATACAGTTAGATAGCTCCGTTTTGGTTTTAGAAGCAGATATTTCTCTGTACATCCTATGGTCCCATTCACTCGGAAATATCCCAACGCAGCTCCTAGAAGAAACGAGTTTCTGACTCGCTGAATCTCAACATAGATTCAACTCTCTTAGGTGAACGAACGCACAGCAGAGCAGTTTCAAGGAAACGTTTCTCCTGAGTTTTAGACGAAGTTTCCTGCTGTTTAGTACGTATGCCGGCATTGAGCTGGAATTACCGGTTTTGGGATTCTGCACAGAAAGGGTTTGTAAACCGCTGAATCCAAACGTGACTTTAACTCTGTCACTTGAATGCACACATTGACAACCATTCAGTTAGATGCCACCCTTTTGGTTGTAGGAGCAGATATTTCTCTGTACAGCCTATGGTCCCATTCACTCGGGAATATCCCAACGCAGCTCCTAGAAGAAACGAGTTTCTGACTCGCTGAATCTCAACATAGATTCAACTCTCTTAGGTGAACGAACGCACAGCAGAGCAGTTTCAAGGAAACGTTTCTCCTGAGTTTTACACGAAGTTTCCTGCTGTTTAGTACGGATGCCGGCATTGAGCTGGAATTTCCGGTTTTGGGATTCTGCACAGAAATGGTTTGCAAACCGCTGAATCCACACGTGAGTTTAACTCTGTCAGTTGAATGCACACATTGACAACCATCCAGTTAGATAGCTCCGTTTTGGTTTTAGAAGCAGATATTTCTCTGTACAGCCTATGGTCCCTTTCACTCGGGAATATCCCAACGCAGCTCGTAGAAGAAACGTCTTTCTGACTCGCTGAATCTCAACATAGATTCAACTCTCTTAAGTGAGCGAACGCACAGCAGAGCAGTTTCAAGGAAACGTTTCTCCTGAATTTTAGACGAAATTTCCTGCTGTTTAGTACGAATGCCGGCATTGGGCAGGAAATACCGGTTTTGGGATTCTGCACAGAAAGGGTTAGTAAACCGCTGAATCCACACGTGAGTTTAACTCTGTCAGTTGAATGCACACATTGACAACCATACAGTTAGATAGCTCCGTTTTGGTTTTAGAAGCAGATATTTCTCTGTACATCCTATGGTCCCATTCACTCGGAAATATCCCAACGCAGCTCCTAGAAGAAACGAGTTTCTGACTCGCTGAATCTCAACATAGATTCAACTCTCTTAGGTGAACGAACGCACAGCAGAGCAGTTTCAAGGAAACGTTTCTCCTGAGTTTTAGACGAAGTTTCCTGCTGTTTAGTACGTATGCCGGCATTGAGCTGGAATTACCGGTTTTGGGATTCTGCACAGAAAGGGTTTGTAAACCGCTGAATCCAAACGTGACTTTAACTCTGTCACTTGAATGCACACATTGACAACCATTCAGTTAGATGCCACCCTTTTGGTTGTAGGAGCAGATATTTCTCTGTACAGCCTATGGTCCCATTCACTCGGGAATATCCCAACGCAGCTCCTAGAAGAAACGAGTTTCTGACTCGCTGAATCTCAACATAGATTCAACTCTCTTAGGTGAACGAACGCACAGCAGAGCAGTTTCAAGGAAACGTTTCTCCTGAGTTTTAGACGAAGTTTCCTGCTGTTTAGTACGGATGCCGGCATTGGGCTGGACATACCGGTTTTGGGATTCTGCACAGAAATGGTTTGCAAACCGATGAATCCACACGTGAGTTTAACTCTGTCAGTTGAATGCACACATTCACAACCATCCAGTTAGATAGCTCCGTTTTGGTTTTAGAAGCAGATATTTGTCTGTACAGCCTATGGTCCCATTCACTCGGGAATATCCCAACGCAGCTCCTAGAAGAAACGTGTTTCTGACTCACTGAATCTCAACATAGATTCAACTCTCTTAGGTGAACGAACGCACAGCAGAGCAGTTTCAAGGAAACGTTTCTCCTGAATTTTAGACGAAGTTTCCTGCTGTTTAGTACGGATGCCGGCATTGGGCTGGACATACCGGTTTTGGGATTCTGCACAGAAATGGTTTGCAAACCGCTGAATCCAAACGTGACTTTAACTCTGTCACTTGAATGTACACATTGACAACCATTCAGTTAGATAGCACACTTTAATTTTAGAAGCAGATATTTCTCTGTACAGCCTATGGTCCCATTCACTCGAGAATATCCCAACGCAGCTCCTAGAAGAAACGAGTTTCTGACTCGCTGAATCTCAACATAGATTCAACTCTCTTAGGTGAACGAACGCACAGCAGAGCAGTTTCAAGGAAACTTTTCTCCTGAGTTTTAGACGAAGTTTCCTGCTGTTTAGTACATATGCCGGCATTGAGCTGGAATTACCGGTTTTGGGATTCTGCACAGAAAGGGTTTGTAAACCGCTGAAGCCAAACGTGACTTTAACTCTGTCACTTGAATGCACACATTGACAACCATTCAGTTAGATACCACCCTTTTGGTTGTAGGAGCAGATATTTCTCTGTACAGCCTATGGTCCCATTCACTCGGGAATATCCCAACGCAGCTCCTAGAAGAAACGAGTTTCTGACTCGCTGAATCTCAACATAGATTCAACTCTCTTAGGTGAACGAACGCAGAGCAGAGCAGTTTCAAGGAAACGTTTCTCCTGAGTTTTAGACGAAGTTTCCTGCTGTTTAGTACGAAGGCCGGCATTGGGCTGGAAATACCGGTTTTGGGATTCTGCACAGAAAGGGTTTGTAAACCGCTGAATCCAAACGTGACTTTAACTCTGTCACTTGAATGCACACATTGACAACCATTCAGTTAGATAGCTCCGTTTTGGTTTTAGAAGCAGATATTTCTCTGTACAGCCTATGGTCCCATTCACTCGGGAATATCCCAACGCAGCTCCTAGAAGAAACGACTTTCTGACTCGCTGAATCTCAACATAGATTCAACTCTCTTAGGTGAACGAACGCACAGCAGAGCAGTTTCAAGGAAACGTTACTCCTGAGTTTTAGACGAAGTTTCCTGCTGTTTAGTACGTATGCCGGCATTGAGCTGGAATTACCGGTTTTGGGATTCTGCACAGAAAGGTTTTGTAAACCGCTGAAGCCAAACGTGACTTTATCTCTGTCACTTGAATGCACACATTGACAACCATTCAGTTAGATACCACCCTTTTGGTTGTAGGAGCAGATATTTCTCTGTACAGCCTATGGTCCCATTCACTCGGGAATATCCCAACGCAGCTCCTAGAAGAAACGAGTTTCTGACTCGCTGAATCTCAACATAGATTCAACTCTCTTAGGTGAACGAACGCACAGCAGAGCAGTTTCAAGGAAACTTTTTTCCTGAGTTTTACACGAAGTTTCCTGCTGTTTAGTACGTATTCCGGCATTGGACTGGAAATACCGGTTTTGGGATTCTGCACAGAAAGGGTTTGTAAACCGCTGAATGCAAACGTGACTTTAACTCTGTCACTTGAATGCACACATTGACAACCATTCAGTTAGATACCACCCTATTGGTTGTAGGAGCAGATATTTCTCTGTACAGCCTATGGTCCCATTCACTCGGGAATATCCCAACGCAGCTCCTAGAAGAAACGAGTTTCTGACTCGCTGAATCTCAACATAGATTCAACTCTCTTAGGTGAACGAACGCACAGCAGAGCAGTTTCAAGGAAACGTTTCTCCTGAGTTTTAGATTAAGTTTCCTGCTGTTTAGTACGAATGCCGGCATTGGGCTGGAAATACCGGTTTTGGGATTCTGCACAGAAAGGGTTTGCAAACCGCTGAATCCACACGTGACTTTAACTCTGTCACTTGAATGCACACATTGACAGCCATTCAGTTAGATACCACCCTTTTGGTTGTAGGAGCAGATATTTCTCTGTACAGCCTATGGTCCCATTCACTCGGGAATATCCCAACGCAGCTCCTAGAAGAAACGAGTTTCTGACTCGCTGAATCTAAACATAGATTCAACTCTCTTAGGTGAACGAACGCACAGCAGAGCAGTTTCAAGGAAACGTTTCTCCTGAATTTTAGACGAAGTTTCCTGCTGTTTAGTACATATGCCGGCATTGAGCTGGAATTACCGGTTTTGGGATTCTGCACAGAAAGGGTTTGTAAACCGCTGAATCCAAACGTGACTTTAACTCTGTCACTTGAATGCACACATTGACAACCATTCAGTTAGATACCACCCTTTTGGTTTTAGAAGCAGATATTTCTCTGTACAGCCTATGGTCCCATTCACTCGAGAATATCCCAACGCAGCTCCTAGAAGAAACGAGTTTCTGACTCGCTGAATCTCAACATAGATTCAACTCTCTTAGGTGAACGAACGCACAGCAGAGCAGTTTCAAGGAAACTTTTCTCCTGAGTTTTACACGAAGTTTCCTGCTGTTTAGTACGGATGCCGGCATTGGGCTGGAAATACCGGTTTTGGGATTCTGCACAGAAAGGGTTTGCAAACCGCTGAATCCACACATGAGTTTATCTCTGTCAGTTGAATGCACATATTGACAACCATTCAGTTTGATAGCACACTTTTGGTTTTAGAAGCAGATATTTCTCTGTACAGCCTATGGTCCCATTCACTCGGGAATATCCCAATGCAGCTCCTAGAAGAAACGTGTTTCTGACTCGCTGAATCTCAACATAGATTCAACTCTCTTAGGTGAACGAACGCACAGCAGAGCAGTTTCAAGGAAACGTTTCTCCTGAGTTTTACACGAAGTTTCCTGCTGTTTAGTACGGATGCCGGCATTGAGCTGGAATTTCCGGTTTTGGGATTCTGCACAGAAATGGTTTGCAAACCGCTGAATCCACACGTGAGTTTAACTCTGTCAGTTGAATGCACACATTGACAACCATCCAGTTAGATAGCTCCGTTTTGGTTTTAGAAGCAGATATTTCTCTGTACAGCCTATGGTCCCATTCACTCGAGAATATCCCAACGCAGCTCCTAGAAGAAACGAGTTTCTGACTCGCTGAATCTCAACATATATTCAACTCTCTTAGGTGAACGAAGGCACAGCAGAGCAGTTTCAAGGAAACGTTTCTCCTGAGTTTTAGACGAAGTTTCCTGCTGTTTAGTACGTATTCCGGCATTGGGCTGGAAATACCGGTTTTGGGATTCTGCACAGAAAGGGTTTGTAAACCGCTGAATCCACACGTGAGTTTAACTCTGTCAGTTGAATGCACACATTGACAACCATACAGTTAGATAGCTCCGTTTTGGTTTTAGAAGCAGATATTTCTCTGTACAGCCTATGGTCCCATTCACTCGGGAATATCCCAACGCAGCTCGTAGAAGAAACGTCTTTCTGACTCGCTGAATCTCAACATAGATTCAACTCTCTTAAGTGAGCGAACGCACAGCAGAGCAGTTTCAAGGAAACGTTTCTCCTGAATTTTAGACGAAGTTTCCTGCTGTTTAGTACGAATGCCGGCATTGGGCAGGAAATACCGGTTTTGGGATTCTGCACAGAAAGGGTTAGTAAACCGCTGAATCCACACGTGAGTTTAACTCTGTCAGTTGAATGCACACATTGACAACCATACAGTTAGATAGCTCCGTTTTGGTTTTAGAAGCAGATATTTCTCTGTACAGCCTATGGTCCCATTCACTCGGGAATATCCCAACGCAGCTCCTAGAAGAAACGAGTTTCTGACTCGCTGAATCTCAACATAGATTCAACTCTCTTAGGTGAACGAACGCACAGCAGAGCTGTTTCAAGGAAACGTTTCTCCTGAGTTTTAGACGAAGTTTCCTGCTGTTTAGTACGTATGCCGGCATTGAGCTCGATTTACCGGTTTTGGGATTCTGCACAGAAAGGGTTTGTAAACCGCTGAATCCAAACGTGACTTTAACTCTGTCACTTGAATGCACACATTGACAACCATTCAGTTAGATGCCACCCTTTTGGTTGTAGGAGCAGATATTTCTCTGTACAGCCTATGGTCCCATTCACTCGGGAATATCCCAACGCAGCTCCTAGAAGAAACGAGTTTCTGACTCGCTGAATCTCAACATAGATTCAACTCTCTTAGGTGAACGAACGCACAGCAGAGCAGTTTCAAGGAAACGTTTCTCCTGAGTTTTAGACGAAGTTTCCTGCTGTTTAGTACGAATGCCGGCATTGGGCTGGAAATACCGGTTTTGGGATTCTGCACAGAAAGGGTTTGTAAACCGCTGAATCCACACGTGAGTTTAACTCTGTCAGTTGAATGCACACATTGACAACCATACAGTTAGATAGCTCCGTTTTGGTTTTAGAAACAGATATTTCTCTGTACAGCCTATGGTCCCATTCACTCGGGAATATCCCAACGCAGCTCCTAGAAGAAACGAGTTTCTGACTCGCTGAATCTCAACATAGATTCAACTCTCTTAGATGAACGACCGCACAGCAGAGCAGTTTCAAGGAAACTTTTCTCCTGAGTTTTAGACGAAGTTTCCTGCTGTTTACTACATATGCCGGCATTGAGCTGGAATTACCGGTTTTGGGATTCTGCACAGAAAGGGTTTGTAAACCGCTGAATCCAAACGTGACTTTAACTCTGTCACTTGAATGCACACATTGACAACCATTCAGTTAGATACCACCCTTTTGGTTGTAGGAGCAGATATTTCTCTGTACAGCCTATGGTCCCATTCACTCGGGAATATCCCAACGCAGCTCCTAGAAGAAACGAGTTTCTGACTCGCTGAATCTCAACATAGATTCAACTCTCCTAGGTGAACGAACGCACAGCAGAGCAGTTTCAAGGAAACGTTTCTCCTGAGTTTTAGATTAAGTTTCCTGCTGTTTAGTACGAATGCCGGCATTGGGCTGGAAATACCGGTTTTGGGATTCTGCACAGAAAGGGTTTGCAAACCGCTGAATCCACACGTGACTTTAACTCTGTCACTTGAATGCACACATTGACAGCCATTCAGTTAGATACCACCCTTTTGGTTGTAGGAGCAGATATTTCTCTGTACAGCCTATGGTCCCATTCACTCGGGAATATCCCAACGCAGCTCCTAGAAGAAACGAGTTTCTGACTCGCTGAATCTAAACATAGATTCAACTCTCTTAGGTGAACGAACGCACAGCAGAGCAGTTTCAAGGAAACGTTTCTCCTGAATTTTAGTCGAAGTTTCCTGCTGTTTAGTACATATGCCGGCATTGAGCTGGAATTACCGGTTTTGGGATTCTGCACAGAAAGGGTTTGTAAACCGCTGAATCCAAACGTGACTTTAACTCTGTCACTTGAATGCACACATTGACAACCATTCAGTTAGATACCACCCTTTTGGTTTTAGAAGCAGATATTTCTCTGTACAGCCTATGGTCCCATTCACTCGAGAATATCCCAACGCAGCTCCTAGAAGAAACGAGTTTCTGACTCGCTGAATCTCAACATAGATTCAACTCTCTTAGCTGAACGAACGCACAGCAGAGCAGTTTCAAGGAAACTTTTCTCCTGAGTTTTACACGAAGTTTCCTGCTGTTTAGTACGGATGCCGGCATTGGGCTGGAAATACCGGTTTTGGGATTCTGCACAGAAAGGGTTTGCAAACCGCTGAATCCACACATGAGTTTATCTCTGTCAGTTGAATGCACATATTGACAACCATTCAGTTTGATAGCACACTTTTGGTTTTAGAAGCAGATATTTCTCTGTACAGCCTATGGTCCCATTCACTCGGGAATATCCCAACGCAGCTCCTAGAAGAAACGTGTTTCTGACTCGCTGAATCTCAACATAGATTCAACTCTCTTAGGTGAACGAACGCACAGCAGAGCAGTTTCAAGGAAACGTTTCTCCTGAGTTTTACACGAAGTTTCCTGCTGTTTAGTACGGATGCCGGCATTGAGCTGGAATTTCCGGTTTTGGGATTCTGCACAGAAATGGTTTGCAAACCGCTGAATCCACACGTGAGTTTAACTCTGTCAGTTGAATGCACACATTGACAACCATCCAGTTAGATAGCTCCGTTTTGGTTTTAGAAGCAGATATTTCTCTGTACAGCCTATGGTCCCATTCACTCGGGAATATCCCAACGCAGCTCGTAGAAGAAACGTCTTTCTGACTCGCTGAATCTCAACATAGATTCAACTCTCTTAAGTGAGCGAACGCACAGCAGAGCAGTTTCAAGGAAACGTTTCTCCTGAATTTTAGACGAAATTTCCTGCTGTTTAGTACGAATGCCGGCATTGGGCAGGAAATACCGGTTTTGGGATTCTGCACAGAAAGGGTTAGTAAACCGCTGAATCCACACGTGAGTTTAACTCTGTCAGTTGAATGCACACATTGACAACCATACAGTTAGATAGCTCCGTTTTGGTTTTAGAAGCAGATATTTCTCTGTACATCCTATGGTCCCATTCACTCGGAAATATCCCAACGCAGCTCCTAGAAGAAACGAGTTTCTGACTCGCTGAATCTCAACATAGATTCAACTCTCTTAGGTGAACGAACGCACAGCAGAGCAGTTTCAAGGAAACGTTTCTCCTGAGTTTTAGACGAAGTTTCCTGCTGTTTAGTACGTATGCCGGCATTGAGCTGGAATTACCGGTTTTGGGATTCTGCACAGAAAGGGTTTGTAAACCGCTGAATCCAAACGTGACTTTAACTCTGTCACTTGAATGCACACATTGACAACCATTCAGTTAGATGCCACCCTTTTGGTTGTAGGAGCAGATATTTCTCTGTACAGCCTATGGTCCCATTCACTCGGGAATATCCCAACGCAGCTCCTAGAAGAAACGAGTTTCTGACTCGCTGAATCTCAACATAGATTCAACTCTCTTAGGTGAACGAACGCACAGCAGAGCAGTTTCAAGGAAACGTTTCTCCTGAGTTTTAGACGAAGTTTCCTGCTGTTTAGTACGGATGCCGGCATTGGGCTGGACATACCGGTTTGGGATTCTGCACAGAAATGGTTTGCAAACCGATGAATCCACACGTGAGTTTAACTCTGTCAGTTGAATGCACACATTGACAACCATCCAGTTAGATAGCTCCGTTTTGGTTTTAGAAGCAGATATTTGTCTGTACAGCCTATGGTCCCATTCACTCGGGAATATCCCAACGCAGCTCCTAGAAGAAACGTGTTTCTGACTCACTGAATCTCAACATAGATTCAACTCTCTTAGGTGAACGAACGCACAGCAGAGCAGTTTCAAGGAAACGTTTCTCCTGAGTTTTACACGAAGTTTCCTGCTGTTTAGTACGAATGCCGGCATTGGGCTGGACATACCGGTTTTGGGATTCTGCACAGAAATGGTTTGCAAACCGCTTAATCCACACGTGAGTTTAACTCTGTCAGTTGAATGCACACATTGACAACCATCCAGTTAGATACCTCCGTCTTGGTTTCAGAAGCAGATATTTCTCTGTACAGCCTATGGTCCCATTCACTCGGGAATATCCCAACGCAGCTCCTAGAAGAAACGAGTTTCTGACTCGCTGAAATCTCAACATAGATTCGACTCTCTTAGGTGAACGAACGCACAGCAGAGCAGTTTCAAGGAAACGTTTCTCCTGAATTTTAGACGAAGTTTCCTGCTGTTTAGTACGGATGCCGGCATTGGGCTGGACATACCGGTTTTGGGATTCTGCACAGAAATGGTTTGCAAACCGCTGAATCCAAACGTGACTTTAACTCTGTCACTTGAATGTACACATTGACAACCATTCAGTTAGATAGCACACTTTAATTTTAGAAGCAGATATTTCTCTGTACAGCCTATGGTCCCATTCACTCGAGAATATCCCAACGCAGCTCCTAGAAGAAACGAGTTTCTGACTCGCTGAATCTCAACATAGATTCAACTCTCTTAGGTGAACGAACGCACAGCAGAGCAGTTTCAAGGAAACTTTTCTCCTGAGTTTTAGACGAAGTTTCCTGCTGTTTAGTACATATGCCGGCATTGAGCTGGAATTACCGGTTTTGGGATTCTGCACAGAAAGGGTTTGTAAACGGCTGAATCCAAACGTGACTTTAACTCTGTCACTTGAATGCACACATTGACAACCATTCAGTTAGATACCACCCTTTGGTTGTAGGAGCAGATATTTCTCTGTACAGCCTATGGTCCCATTCACTCGGGAATATCCCAACGCAGCTCCTAGAAGAAACGAGTTTCTGACTCGCTGAATCTCAACATAGATTCAACTCTCTTAGGTGAACGAACGCACAGCAGAGCAGTTTCAAGGAAACGTTTCTCCTGAGTTTTAGACGAAGTTTCCTGCTGTTTAGTACGAATGCCGGCATTGGGCTGGAAATACCGGTTTTGGGATTCTGCACAGAAAGGGTTTGTAAACCACTGAATCCAAACGTGACTTTAACGCTGTCACTTGAATGCACACATTGACAACCATTCAGTTAGATAGCTCCGTTTTGGTTTTAGAAGCAGATATTTCTCTGTACAGCCTATGGTCCCATTCACTCGGGAATATCCCAACGCAGCTCCTAGAAGAAACGAGTTTCTGACTCGCTGAATCTCAACATAGATTCAACTCTCTTAGGTGAACGAACGCACAGCAGAGCAGTTTCAAGGAAACGTTTCTCCTGAGTTTTAGACGAAGTTTCCTGCTGTTTAGTACGTATGCCGGCATTGAGCTGGAATTAACGGTTTTGGGATTCTGCACAGAAAGGGTTTGTAAACCGCTGAATCCACACGTGAGTTTAACTCTGTCAGTTGAATGCACACATGGACAACCATTCAGTTAGATAGCTCCGTTTTGGTTTTAGAAGCAGATATTTCTCTGTACAGCCTATGGTCCCATTCACTCGGGAATATCCCAACGAAGCTCCTAGAAGAAACGAGTTTCTGACTCGCTGAATCTCAACATAGATTCAACTCTCTTAGGTGAACGAACGCACTCAGAGCAGTTTCAAGGAAACTTTTCTCCTGAGTTTTACACGAAGTTTCCTGCTGTTTAGTACGTATGCCGGCATTAGGCTGGAAATACCGGTTTTGGGATTCTGCACAGAAAGGGTTTGCAAACCGCTGAATCCACACGTGAGTTTAACTCTGTCAGTTGAATGCACACATGGACAACCATTCAGTTAGATAGCTCCGTTTTGGTTTTAGAAGCAGATATTTCTCTGTACAGCCTATGGTCCCATTCACTCGGGAATATCCCAACGCAGCTCCTAGAAGAAACGAGTTTCTGACTCGCTGAATCTCAACATAGATTCAACTCTCTTAGGTGAACGAACGCACAGCAGAGCAGTTTCAAGGAAACTTTTCTCCTCAGTTTTAGACGAAGTTTCCTGCTGTTTAGTACATATGCCGGCATTGAGCTGGAATTACCGGTTTTGGGATTCTGCACAGAAAGGGTTTGTAAACCGCTGAATCCAAACGTGACTTTAACTCTGTCACTTGAATGCACACATTGACAACCATTCAGTTAGATAGCTCCGTTTTGGTTTTAGAAGCAGATATTTCTCTGTACAGCCTATGGTCCCATTCACTCGGGAATATCCCAACGCAGCTCCTAGAAGAAACGAGTTTCTGACTCGCTGAATCTAAACATAGATTCAACTCTCTTAGGTGAACGAACGCACAGCAGAGCAGTTTCAAGGAAACGTTTCTCCTGAGTTTTAGACGAAGTTTCCTGCTGTTTAGTACGTATTCCGGCATTGGGCTGGAAATACCGGTTTTGGGATTCTGCACAGAAAGGTTTTGCAAACCGCTGAATCCACACGTGAGTTTAACTCTGTCAGTTGAATGCACACATGGACAACCATTCAGTTAGATAGCTCCGTTTTGGTTTTAGAAGCAGATATTTCTCTGTACAGCCTATGGTCCCATTCACTCGGGAATATCCCAACGCAGCTCCTAGAAGAAACGAGTTTCTGACTCGCTGAATCTCAACATAGATTCAACTCTCTTAGGTGAACGAACGCACAGCAGAGCAGTTTCAAGGAAACTTTTCTCCTGAGTTTTAGACGAAGTTTCCTGCTGTTTAGTACATATGCCGGCATTGAGCTGGAATTACCGGTTTTGGGATTCTGCACAGAAAGGGTTTGTAAACCGCTGAATCCAAACGTGACTTTAACTCTGTCACTTGAATGCACACATTGACAACCATTCTGTTAGATACCACCCTTTTGGTTGTAGGAGCAGATATTTCTCTGTACAGCCTATGGTCCCATTCACTCGGGAATATCCCAACGCAGCTCCTAGAAGAAACGAGTTTCTGACTCGCTGAATCTCAACATAGATTCAACTCTCTTAGGTGAACGAACGCACAGCAGAGCAGTTTCAAGGAAACTTTTCTCCTGAGTTTTAGACGAAGTTTCCTGCTGTTTAGTACTAATGCCGGCATTGGGCTGGAAATACCGGTTTTGGGATTCTGCACAGAAAGGGTTTGTAAACCGCTGAATCCAAACGTGACTTTAACTCTGTCACTTGAATGCACACATTGACAACCATTCAGTTAGATAGCTCCGTTTTGGTTTTAGAAGCAGATATTTCTCTGTACAGCCTATGGTCCCATTCACTCGGGAATATCCCAACGCAGCTCCTAAAAGAAACGAGTTTCTGACTCGCTGAATCTCAACATAGATTCAACTCTCTTAGGTGAACGAACGCACAGCAGAGCAGTTTCAAGGAAACGTTTCTCCTGAGTTTTAGACGAAGTTTCCTGCTGTTTAGTACGTATGCCGGCATTGAGCTGGAATTAACGGTTTTGGGATTCTGCACAGAAAGGGTTTGTAAACCGCTGAATCCACACGTGAGTTTAACTCTGTCAGTTGAATGCACACATGGACAACCATTCAGTTAGATAGCTCCGTTTTGGTTTTAGAAGCAGATATTTCTCTGTACAGCCTATGGTCCCATTCACTCGGGAATATCCCAACGAAGCTCCTAGAAGAAACGAGTTTCTGACTCGCTGAATCTCAACATAGATTCAACTCTCTTAGGTGAACGAACGCACAGCAGAGCAGTTTCAAGGAAACGTTTTTCCTGAGTCTTAGACGAAGTTTCCTGCTGTTTAGTACGGATGCCGGCATTGGGCTGGAAATACCGGTTTTGGGATTCTGCACAGAAAGGGTTTGCAAACCGCTGAATCCACACGTGAGTTTAACTCTGTCAGTTGAATGCACACATGGACAACCATTCAGTTAGATAGCTCCGTTTTGGTTTTAGAAGCAGATATTTCTCTGTACAGCCTATGGTCCCATTCACTCGAGAATATCCCAACGCAGCTCCTAGAAGAAACGAGTTTCTGACTCGCTGAATCTCAACATAGATTCAACTCTCTTAGGTGAACGAACGCACAGCAGAGCAGTTTCAAGGAAACTTTTCTCCTGAGTTTTACACGAAGTTTCCTGCTGTTTAGTACGTATGCCGGCATTGGGCTGGAAATACCGGTTTTGGGATTCTGCACAGAAAGGGTTTGCAAACCGCTGAATCCACACCTGAGTTTAACTCTGTCAGTTGAATGCACACATGGACAACCATTCAGTTAGATAGCTCCGTTTTGGTTTTAGAAGCAGATATTTCTCTGTACAGCCTATGGTCCCATTCACTCGGGAATATCCCAACGCAGCTCCTAGAAGAAACGAGTTTCTGACTCGCTGAATCTCAACATAGATTCAACTCTCTTAGGTGAACGAACGCACAGCAGAGCAGTTTCAAGGAAACGTTTCTCCTGAGTTTTAGACGAAGTTTCCTGCTGTTTAGTACATATGCCGGCATTGAGCTGGAATTACCGGTTTTGGGATTCTGCACAGAAAGGGTTTGTAAACCGCTGAATCCAAACGTGACTTTAACTCTGTCACTTGAATGCACACATTGACAACCATTCAGTTAGATACCACCCTTTTGGTTGTAGGAGCAGATATTTCTCTGTACAGCCTATGGTCCCATTCACTCGGGAATATCCCAACGCAGCTCCTAGAAGAAACGAGTTTCTGACTCGCTGAATCTCAACATAGATTCAACTCTCTTAGGTGAACGAACGCACAGCAGAGCAGTTTCAAGGAAACGTTTCTCCTGAGTTTTAGACGAAGTTTCCTGCTGTTTAGTACGAATGCCGGCATTGGGCTGGAAATACCGGTTTTGGGATTCTGCACAGAAAGGGTTTGTAAACCGCTGAATCCAAACGTGACTTTAACTCTGTCACTTGAATGCACACATTGACAACCATTCAGTTAGATAGCTCCGTTTTGGTTTTAGAAGCAGATATTTCTCTGTACAGCCTATGGTCCCATTCACTCGGGAATATCCCAACGCAGCTCCTAGAAGAAACGAGTTTCTGACTCGCTGAATCTCAACATAGATTCAACTCTCTTAGGTGAACGAACGCACAGCAGAGCAGTTTCAAGGAAACGTTTCTCCTGAGTTTTAGACGAAGTTTCCTGCTGTTTAGTACGTATTCCGGCATTGGGCTGGAAATACCGGTTTTGGGATTCTGCACAGAAAGGTTTTGCAAACCGCTGAATCCACACGTGAGTTTAACTCTGTCAGTTGAATGCACACATGGACAACCATTCAGTTAGATAGCTCCGTTTTGGTTTTAGAAGCAGATATTTCTCTGTACAGCCTATGGTCCCATTCACTCGGGAATATCCCAACGCAGCTCCTAGAAGAAACGAGTTTCTGACTCGCTGAATCTCAACATAGATTCAACTCTCTTAGGTGAACGAACGCACAGCAGAGCAGTTTCAAGGAAACTTTTCTCCTGAGTTTTAGACGAAGTTTCCTGCTGTTTAGTACATATGCCGGCATTGAGCTGGAATTACCGGTTTTGGGATTCTGCACAGAAAGGGTTTGTAAACCGCTGAATCCAAACGTGACTTTAACTCTGTCACTTGAATGCACACATTGACAACCATTCTGTTAGATACCACCCTTTTGGTTGTAGGAGCAGATATTTCTCTGTACAGCCTATGGTCCCATTCACTCGGGAATATCCCAACGCAGCTCCTAGAAGAAACGAGTTTCTGACTCGCTGAATCTCAACATAGATTCAACTCTCTTAGGTGAACGAACGCACAGCAGAGCAGTTTCAAGGAAACGTTTCTCCTGAGTTTTAGACGAAGTTTCCTGCTGTTTAGTACTAATGCCGGCATTGGGCTGGAAATACCGGTTTTGGGATTCTGCACAGAAAGGGTTTGTAAACCGCTGAATCCAAACGTGACTTTAACTCTGTCACTTGAATGCACACATTGACAACCATTCAGTTAGATAGCTCCGTTTTGGTTTTAGAAGCAGATATTTCTCTGTACAGCCTATGGTCCCATTCACTCGGGAATATCCCAACGCAGCTCCTAAAAGAAACGAGTTTCTGACTCGCTGAATCTCAACATAGATTCAACTCTCTTAGGTGAACGAACGCACAGCAGAGCAGTTTCAAGGAAACGTTTCTCCTGAGTTTTAGACGAAGTTTCCTGCTGTTTAGTACGTATGCCGGCATTGAGCTGGAATTAACGGTTTTGGGATTCTGCACAGAAAGGGTTTGTAAACCGCTGAATCCACACGTGAGTTTAACTCTGTCAGTTGAATGCATACATGGACAACCATTCAGTTAGATAGCTCCGTTTTGGTTTTAGAAGCAGATATTTCTCTGTACAGCCTATGGTCCCATTCACTCGGGAATATCCCAACGAAGCTCCTAGAAGAAACGAGTTTCTGACTCGCTGAATCTCAACATAGATTCAACTCTCTTAGGTGAACGAACGCACAGCAGAGCAGTTTCAAGGAAACGTTTCTCCTGAGTCTTAGACGAAGTTTCCTGCTGTTTAGTACGGATGCCGGCATTGGGCTGGAAATACCGGTTTTGGGATTCTGCACAGAAAGGGTTTGCAAACCGCTGAATCCACACGTGAGTTTAACTCTGTCAGTTGAATGCACACATGGACAACCATTCAGTTAGATAGCTCCGTTTTGGTTTTAGAAGCAGATATTTCTCTGTACAGCCTATGGTCCCATTCACTCGAGAATATCCCAACGCAGCTCCTAGAAGAAACGAGTTTCTGACTCGCTGAATCTCAACATAGATTCAACTCTCTTAGGTGAACGAACGCACAGCAGAGCAGTTTCAAGGAAACTTTTCTCCTGAGTTTTACACGAAGTTTCCTGCTGTTTAGTACGTATGCCGGCATTGGGCTGGAAATACCGGTTTTGGGATTCTGCACAGAAAGGGTTTGCAAACCGCTGAATCCACACCTGAGTTTAACTCTGTCAGTTGAATGCACACATGGACAACCATTCAGTTAGATAGCTCCGTTTTGGTTTTAGAAGCAGATATTTCTCTGTACAGCCTATGGTCCCATTCACTCGGGAATATCCCAACGCAGCTCCTAGAAGAAACGAGTTTCTGACTCGCTGAATCTCAACATAGATTTAACTCTCTTAGGTGAACGAACGCACAGCAGAGCAGTTTCAAGGAAACTTTTCTCCTGAGTTTTAGACGAAGTTTCCTGCTGTTTAGTACATATGCCGGCATTGGGCTGGAAATACCGGTTTTGGGATTCTGCACAGAAAGGGTTTGTAAACCGCTGAATCCAAACGTGACTTTAACTCTGTCACTTGAATGCACACATTGACAACCATTCAGTTAGATAGCTCCGTTTTGGTTTTAGAAGCAGATATTTCTCTGTACAGCCTATGGTTCCATTCACTCGGGAATATCCCAACGCAGCTCCTAGAAGAAACGAGTTTCTGACTCGCTGAATCTCAACATAGATTCAACTCTCTTAGGTGAACGAACGCACAGCAGAGCAGTTTCAAGGAAACTTTTCTCCTGAGTTTTACACGAAGTTTCCTGCTGTTTAGTACGGATGCCGGCAGTGGGCTGGAAATACCGGTTTTGGGATTCTGCACAGAAAGGGTTTGCAAACCGCTGAATCCACACGTGAGTTTAACTCTGTCAGTTGAATGCACACATGGACAACCATTCAGTTAGATAGCTCCGTTTTGGTTTTAGAAGCAGATCTTTCTCTGTACAGACTATGGTCCCATTCACTCGGGAATATCCCAACGCAGCTCCTAGAAGAAACGAGTTTCTGACTCGCTGAATCTCAACATAGATTCAACTCTCTTAGGTGAACGAACGCACAGCAGAGCAGTTTCAAGGAAACGTTTCTCCTGAGTTTTAGACGAAGTTTCCTGCTGTTTAGTACGAATGCCGGCATTGGGCTGGAAATACCGGTTTTGGGATTCTGCACAGAAAGGGTTTGCAAACCGCTGAATCCACACGTGAGTTTAACTCTGTCAGTTGATTGGACACATGGACAACCATTCAGTTAGATAGCTCCGTTTTGGTTTTAGAAGCAGATATTTCTCTGTACAGCCTATGGTCCCATTCACTCGGGAATATCCCAACGCAGCTCCTAGAAGAAACGAGTTTCTGACTCGCTGAATCTCAACATAGATTCAACTCTCTTAGGTGAACGAACGCACAGCAGAGCAGTTTCAAGGAAACGTTTCTCCTGAGTTTTAGACGAAGTTTCCTGCTGTTTAGTACGAATGCCGGCATTGGGCTGGAAATACCGGTTTTGGGATTCTGCACAGAAAGGGTTTGTAAACCGCTGAATCCAAACGTGAATTTAACTCTGTCACTTGAATGCACACATTGACAACTATTCAGTTAGATAGCTCCGTTTTGGTTTTAGAAGCAGATATTTCTCTGTACAGCCTATGGTCCCATTCACTCGGGAATATCCCAACGCAGCTCCTAGAAGAAACGTCTTTCTGACTCGCTGAATCTCAACATAGATTCAACTCTCTTAGGTGAACGAACGCACAGCAGAGCAGTTTCAAGGAAACTTTTCTCCTGAGTTTTACACGAAGTTTCCTGCTGTTTAGTACGTATGCCGGCATTGGGCTGGAAATACCGGTTTTGGGATTCTGCACAGAAAGGGTTTGCAAACCGCTGAATCCACACGTGAGTTTAACTCTGTCAGTTGAATGCACACATGGACAACCATTCAGTTAGATAGCTCCGTTTTGGTTTTAGAAGCAGATATTTCTCTGTACAGCCTATGGTCCCATTCACTCGGGAATATCCCAACGCAGCTCCTAGAAGAAACGAGTTTCTGACTCGCTGAATCTCAACATAGATTCAACTCTCTTAGGTGAACGAACGCACAGCAGAGCAGTTTCAAGGAAACTTTTCTCCTGAGTTTTAGACGAAGTTTCCTGCTGTTTAGTACATATGCCGGCATTGAGCTGGAATTACCGGTTTTGGGATTCTGCACAGAAAGGGTTTGTAAACCGCTGAATCCAAACGTGACTTTAACTCTGTCACTTGAATGCACACATTGACAACCATTCAGTTAGATACCACCCTTTTGGTTGTAGGAGCAGATATTTCTCTGTACAGCCTATGGTCCCATTCACTCGGGAATATCCCAACGCAGCTCCTAGAAGAAACGAGTTTCTGACTCGCTGAATCTCAACATAGATTCAACTCTCTTAGGTGAACGAACGCACAGCAGAGGAGTTTCAAGGAAACGTTTCTCCTGAGTTTTAGACGAAGTTTCCTGCTGTTTAGTACGAATGCCGGCATTGGGCTGGAAATACCGGTTTTGGGATTCTGCACAGAAAGGGTTTGTAAACCGCTGAATCCAAACGTGACTTTAACTCTGTCACTTGAATGCACACATTGACAACCATTCAGTTAGATAGCTCCGTTTTGGTTTTAGAAGCAGATATTTCTCTGTACAGCCTATGGTCCCATTCACTCGGGAATATCCCAACGCAGCTCCTAGAAGAAACGAGTTTCTGACTCTGTGAATCTCAACATAGATTCAACTCTCTTAGGTGAACGAACGCACAGCAGAGCAGTTTCAAGGAAACGTTTCTCCTGAGTTTTAGACGAAGTTTCCTGCTGTTTAGTACGTATGCCGGCATTGAGCTGGAATTAACGGTTTCGGGATTCTGCACAGAAAGGGTTTGTAAACCGCTGAATCCACACGTGAGTTTAACTCTGTCAGTTGAATGCACACATGGACAACCATTCAGTTAGATAGCTCCGTTTTGGTTTTAGAAGCAGATATTTCTCTGTACAGCCTATGGTCCCATTCACTCGGGAATATCCCAACGCAGCTCCTAGAAGAAACGAGTTTCTGACTCGCTGAATCTCAACATAGATTCAACTCTCTTAGGTGAACGAACGCACAGCAGAGCAGTTTCAAGGAAACGTTTCTCCTGAGTTTTAGACGAAGTTTCCTGCTGTTTAGTACGTATTCCGGCATTGGGCTGGAAATACCGGTTTTGGGATTCTGCACAGAAAGGTTTTGCAAACCGCTGAATCCACACGTGAGTTTAACTCTGTCAGTTGAATGCACACATGGACAACCATTCAGTTAGATAGCTCCGTTTTGGTTTTAGAAGCAGATATTTCTCTGTACAGCCTATGGTCCCATTCACTCGGGAATATCCCAACGCAGCTCCTAGAAGAAACGAGTTTCTGACTCGCTGAATCTCAACATAGATTCAACTCTCTTAGGTGAACGAACGCACAGCAGAGCAGTTTCAAGGAAACTTTTCTCCTGAGTTTTAGACGAAGTTTCCTGCTGTTTAGTACATATGCCGGCATTGAGCTGGAATTACCGGTTTTGGGATTCTGCACAGAAAGGGTTTGTAAACCGCTGAATCCAAACGTGACTTTAACTCTGTCACTTGAATGCACACATTGACAACCATTCTGTTAGATACCACCCTTTTGGTTGTAGGAGCAGATATTTCTCTGTACAGCCTATGGTCCCATTCACTCGGGAATATCCCAACGCAGCTCCTAGAAGAAACGAGTTTCTGACTCGCTGAATCTCAACATAGATTCAACTCTCTTAGGTGAACGAACGCACAGCAGAGCAGTTTCAAGGAAACGTTTCTCCTGAGTTTTAGACGAAGTTTCCTGCTGTTTAGTACTAATGCCGGCATTGGGCTGGAAATACCGGTTTTGGGATTCTGCACAGAAAGGGTTTGTAAACCGCTGAATCCAAACGTGACTTTAACTCTGTCACTTGAATGCACACATTGACAACCATTCAGTTAGATAGCTCCGTTTTGGTTTTAGAAGCAGATATTTCTCTGTACAGCCTATGGTCCCATTCACTCGGGAATATCCCAACGCAGCTCCTAAAAGAAACGAGTTTCTGACTCGCTGAATCTCAACATAGATTCAACTCTCTTAGGTGAACGAACGCACAGCAGAGCAGTTTCAAGGAAACGTTTCTCCTGAGTTTTAGACGAAGTTTCCTGCTGTTTAGTACGTATGCCGGCATTGAGCTGGAATTAACGGTTTTGGGATTCTGCACAGAAAGGGTTTGTAAACCGCTGAATCCACACGTGAGTTTAACTCTGTCAGTTGAATGCACACATGGACAACCATTCAGTTAGATAGCTCCGTTTTGGTTTTAGAAGCAGATATTTCTCTGTACAGCCTATGGTCCCATTCACTCGGGAATATCCCAACGAAGCTCCTAGAAGAAACGAGTTTCTGACTCGCTGAATCTCAACATAGATTCAACTCTCTTAGGTGAACGAACGCACAGCAGAGCAGTTTCAAGGAAACGTTTCTCCTGAGTCTTAGACGAAGTTTCCTGCTGTTTAGTACGGATGCCGGCATTGGGCTGGAAATACCGGTTTTGGGATTCTGCACAGAAAGGGTTTGCAAACCGCTGAATCCACACGTGAGTTTAACTCTGTCAGTTGAATGCACACATGGACAACCATTCAGTTAGATAGCTCCGTTTTGGTTTTAGAAGCAGATATTTCTCTGTACAGCCTATGGTCCCATTCACTCGAGAATATCCCAACGCAGCTCCTAGAAGAAACGAGTTTCTGACTCGCTGAATCTCAACATAGATTCAACTCTCTTAGGTGAACGAACGCACAGCAGAGCAGTTTCAAGGAAACTTTTCTCCTGAGTTTTACACGAAGTTTCCTGCTGTTTAGTACGTATGCCGGCATTGGGCTGGAAATACCGGTTTTGGGATTCTGCACAGAAAGGGTTTGCAAACCGCTGAATCCACACCTGAGTTTAACTCTGTCAGTTGAATGCACACATGGACAACCATTCAGTTAGATAGCTCCGTTTTGGTTTTAGAAGCAGATATTTCTCTGTACAGCCTATGGTCCCATTCACTCGGGAATATCCCAACGCAGCTCCTAGAAGAAACGAGTTTCTGACTCGCTGAATCTCAACATAGATTCAACTCTCTTAGGTGAACGAACGCACAGCAGAGCAGTTTCAAGGAAACTTTTCTCCTGAGTTTTAGACGAAGTTTCCTGCTGTTTAGTACATATGCCGGCATTGAGCTGGAATTACCGGTTTTGGGATTCTGCACAGAAAGGGTTTGTAAACCGCTGAATCCAAACGTGACTTTAACTCTGTCACTTGAATGCACACATTGACAACCATTCAGTTAGATACCACCCTTTTGGTTGTAGGAGCAGATATTTCTCTGTACAGCCTATGGTCCCATTCACTCGGGAATATCCCAACGCAGCTCCTAGAAGAAACGAGTTTCTGACTCGCTGAATCTCAACATAGATTCAACTCTCTTAGGTGAACGAACGCACAGCAGAGCAGTTTCAAGGAAACGTTTCTCCTGAGTTTTAGACGAAGTTTCCTGCTGTTTAGTACGAATGCCGGCATTGGGCTGGAAATACCGGTTTTGGGATTCTGCACAGAAAGGGTTTGTAAACCGCTGAATCCAAACGTGACTTTAACTCTGTCACTTGAATGCACACATTGACAACCATTCAGTTAGATAGCTCCGTTTTGGTTTTAGAAGCAGATATTTCTCTGTACAGCCTATGGTTCCATTCACTCGGGAATATCCCAACGCAGCTCCTAGAAGAAACGAGTTTCTGACTCGCTGAATCTCAACATAGATTCAACTCTCTTAGGTGAACGAACGCACAGCAGAGCAGTTTCAAGGAAACTTTTCTCCTGAGTTTTACACGAAGTTTCCTGCTGTTTAGTACGGATGCCGGCAGTGGGCTGGAAATACCGGTTTTGGGATTCTGCACAGAAAGGGTTTGCAAACCGCTGAATCCACACGTGAGTTTAACTCTGTCAGTTGAATGCACACATGGACAACCATTCAGTTAGATAGCTCCGTTTTGGTTTTAGAAGCAGATCTTTCTCTGTACAGACTATGGTCCCATTCACTCGGGAATATCCCAACGCAGCTCCCAGAAGAAACGAGTTTCTGACTCGCTGAATCTCAACATAGATTCAACTCTCTTAGGTGAACGAACGCACAGCAGAGCAGTTTCAAGGAAACGTTTCTCCTGAGTTTTAGACGAAGTTTCCTGCTGTTTAGTACGAATGCCGGCATTGGGCTGGAAATACCGGTTTTGGGATTCTGCACAGAAAGGGTTTGCAAACCGCTGAATCCACACGTGAGTTTAACTCTGTCAGTTGAATGGACACATGGACAACCATTCAGTTAGATAGCTCCGTTTTGGTTTTAGAAGCAGATATTTCTCTGTACAGCCTATGGTCCCATTCACTCGAGAATATCCCAACGCAGCTCCTAGAAGAAACGAGTTTCTGACTCGCTGAATCTCAACATAGATTCAACTCTCTTAGGTGAACGAACGCACAGCAGAGCAGTTTCAAGGAAACGTTTCTCCTGAGTTTTAGACGAAGTTTCCTGCTGTTTAGTACGAATGCCGGCATTGGGCTGGAAATACCGGTTTTGGGATTCTGCACAGAAAGGGTTTGCAAACCGCTGAATCCACACGTGAGTTTAACTCTGTCAGTTGAATGGACACATGGACAACCATTCAGTTAGATAGCTCCGTTTTGGTTTTAGAAGCAGATATTTCTCTGTACAGCCTATGGTCCCATTCACTCGAGAATATCCCAACGCAGCTCCTAGAAGAAACGAGTTTCTGACTCGCTGAATCTCAACATAGATTCAACTCTCTTAGGTGAACGAACGCACAGCAGAGCAGTTTCAAGGAAACGTTTCTCCTGAGTTTTAGACGAAGTTTCCTGCTGTTTAGTACGAATGCCGGCATTGGGCTGGAAATACCGGTTTTGGGATTCTGCACAGAAAGGGTTTGCAAACCGCTGAATCCACACGTGAGTTTAACTCTGTCAGTTGAATGGACACATGGACAACCATTCAGTTAGATAGCTCCGTTTTGGTTTTAGAAGCAGATATTTCTCTGTACAGCCTATGGTCCCATTCACTCGAGAATATCCCAACGCAGCTCCTAGAAGAAACGAGTTTCTGACTCGCTGAATCTCAACATAGATTCAACTCTCTTAGGTGAACGAACGCACAGCAGAGCAGTTTCAAGGAAACTTTTCTCCTGAGTTTTACACGAAGTTTCCTGCTGTTTAGTACGTATGCCGGCATTGGGCTGGAAATACCGGTTTTGGGATTCTGCACAGAAAGGGTTTGCAAACCGCTGAATCCACACCTGAGTTTAACTCTGTCAGTTGAATGCACACATGGACAACCATTCAGTTAGATAGCTCCGTTTTGGTTTTAGAAGCAGATATTTCTCTGTACAGCCTATGGTCCCATTCACTCGGGAATATCCCAACGCAGCTCCTAGAAGAAACGAGTTTCTGACTCGCTGAATCTCAACATAGATTCAACTCTCTTAGGTGAACGAACGCACAGCAGAGCAGTTTCAAGGAAACTTTTCTCCTGAGTTTTAGACGAAGTTTCCTGCTGTTTAGTACATATGCCGGCATTGAGCTGGAATTACCGGTTTTGGGATTCTGCACAGAAAGGGTTTGTAAACCGCTGAATCCAAACGTGACTTTAACTCTGTCACTTGAATGCACACATTGACAACCATTCAGTTAGATACCACCCTTTTGGTTGTAGGAGCAGATATTTCTCTGTACAGCCTATGGTCCCATTCACTCGGGAATATCCCAACGCAGCTCCTAGAAGAAACGAGTTTCTGACTCGCTGAATCTCAACATAGATTCAACTCTCTTAGGTGAACGAACGCACAGCAGAGCAGTTTCAAGGAAACGTTTCTCCTGAGTTTTAGACGAAGTTTCCTGCTGTTTAGTACGAATGCCGGCATTGGGCTGGAAATACCGGTTTTGGGATTCTGCACAGAAAGGGTTTGTAAACCGCTGAATCCAAACGTGACTTTAACTCTGTCACTTGAATGCACACATTGACAACCATTCAGTTAGATAGCTCCGTTTTGGTTTTAGAAGCAGATATTTCTCTGTACAGCCTATGGTTCCATTCACTCGGGAATATCCCAACGCAGCTCCTAGAAGAAACGAGTTTCTGACTCGCTGAATCTCAACATAGATTCAACTCTCTTAGGTGAACGAACGCACAGCAGAGCAGTTTCAAGGAAACTTTTCTCCTGAGTTTTACACGAAGTTTCCTGCTGTTTAGTACGGATGCCGGCAGTGGGCTGGAAATACCGGTTTTGGGATTCTGCACAGAAAGGGTTTGCAAACCGCTGAATCCACACGTGAGTTTAACTCTGTCAGTTGAATGCACACATGGACAACCATTCAGTTAGATAGCTCCGTTTTGGTTTTAGAAGCAGATCTTTCTCTGTACAGACTATGGTCCCATTCACTCGGGAATATCCCAACGCAGCTCCTAGAAGAAACGAGTTTCTGACTCGCTGAATCTCAACATAGATTCAACTCTCTTAGGTGAACGAACGCACAGCAGAGCAGTTTCAAGGAAACGTTTCTCCTGAGTTTTAGACGAAGTTTCCTGCTGTTTAGTACGAATGCCGGCATTGGGCTGGAAATACCGGTTTTGGGATTCTGCACAGAAAGGGTTTGCAAACCGCTGAATCCACACGTGAGTTTAACTCTGTCAGTTGAATGGACACATGGACAACCATTCAGTTAGATAGCTCCGTTTTGGTTTTAGAAGCAGATATTTCTCTGTACAGCCTATGGTCCCATTCACTCGGGAATATCCCAACGCAGCTCCTAGAAGAAACGAGTTTCTGACTCGCTGAATCTCAACATAGATTCAACTCTCTTAGGTGAACGAACGCACAGCAGAGCAGTTTCAAGGAAACGTTTCTCCTGAGTTTTAGACGAAGTTTCCTGCTGTTTAGTACGAATGCCGGCATTGGGCTGGAAATACCGGTTTTGGGATTCTGCACAGAAAGGGTTTGTAAACCGCTGAATCCAAACGTGAATTTAACTCTGTCACTTGAATGCACACATTGACAACCATTCAGTTAGATAGCTCCGTTTTGGTTTTAGAAGCAGATATTTCTCTGTACAGCCTATGGTCCCATTCACTCGGGAATATCCCAACGCAGCTCCTAGAAGAAACGTCTTTCTGACTCGCTGAATCTCAACATAGATTCAACTCTCTTAGGTGAACGAACGCACAGCAGAGCAGTTTCAAGGAAACTTTTCTCCTGAGTTTTACACGAAGTTTCCTGCTGTTTAGTACGTATGCCGGCATTGGGCTGGAAATACCGGTTTTGGGATTCTGCACAGAAAGGGTTTGCAAACCGCTGAATCCACACGTGAGTTTAACTCTGTCAGTTGAATGCACACATGGACAACCATTCAGTTAGATAGCTCCGTTTTGGTTTTAGAAGCAGATATTTCTCTGTACAGCCTATGGTCCCATTCACTCGGGAATATCCCAACGCAGCTCCTAGAAGAAACGAGTTTCTGACTCGCTGAATCTCAACATAGATTCAACTCTCTTAGGTGAACGAACGCACAGCAGAGCAGTTTCAAGGAAACTTTTCTCCTGAGTTTTAGACGAAGTTTCCTGCTGTTTAGTACATATGCCGGCATTGAGCTGGAATTACCGGTTTTGGGATTCTGCACAGAAAGGGTTTGTAAACCGCTGAATCCAAACGTGACTTTAACTCTGTCACTTGAATGCACACATTGACAACCATTCAGTTAGATACCACCCTTTTGGTTGTAGGAGCAGATATTTCTCTGTACAGCCTATGGTCCCATTCACTCGGGAATATCCCAACGCAGCTCCTAGAAGAAACGAGTTTCTGACTCGCTGAATCTCAACATAGATTCAACTCTCTTAGGTGAACGAACGCACAGCAGAGGAGTTTCAAGGAAACGTTTCTCCTGAGTTTTAGACGAAGTTTCCTGCTGTTTAGTACGAATGCCGGCATTGGGCTGGAAATACCGGTTTTGGGATTCTGCACAGAAAGGGTTTGTAAACCGCTGAATCCAAACGTGACTTTAACTCTGTCACTTGAATGCACACATTGACAACCATTCAGTTAGATAGCTCCGTTTTGGTTTTAGAAGCAGATATTTCTCTGTACAGCCTATGGTCCCATTCACTCGGGAATATCCCAACGCAGCTCCTAGAAGAAACGAGTTTCTGACTCTGTGAATCTCAACATAGATTCAACTCTCTTAGGTGAACGAACGCACAGCAGAGCAGTTTCAAGGAAACGTTTCTCCTGAGTTTTAGACGAAGTTTCCTGCTGTTTAGTACGTATGCCGGCATTGAGCTGGAATTAACGGTTTCGGGATTCTGCACAGAAAGGGTTTGTAAACCGCTGAATCCACACGTGAGTTTAACTCTGTCAGTTGAATGCACACATTGACAACCATTCAGTTAGATAGCTCCGTTTTGGTTTTAGAAGCAGATATTTCTCTGTACAGCCTATGGTCCCATTCACTCGGGAATATCCCAACGCAGCTCCTAGAAGAAACGAGTTTCTGACTCGCTGAATCTCAACATAGATTCAACTCTCTTAGGTGAACGAACGCACAGCAGAGCAATTTCAAGGAAACTTTTCTCCTGAGTTTTACACGAAGTTTCCTGCTGTTTAGTACGTATGCCGGCATTGGGCTGGAAATACCGGTTTTGGGATTCTGCACAGAAAGGGTTTGCAAACCGCTGAATCCACACGTGAGTTTAACTCTGTCAGTTGAATGCACACATGGACAACCATTCAGTTAGATAGCTCCGTTTTGGTTTTAGAAGCAGATATTTCTCTGTACAGCCTATGGTCCCATTCACTCGGGAATATCCCAACGCAGCTCCTAGAAGAAACGAGTTTCTGACTCGCTGAATCTCAACATAGATTCAACTCTCTTAGGTGAACGAACGCACAGCAGAGCAGTTTCAAGGAAACTTTTCTCCTGAGTTTTAGACGAAGTTTCCTGCTGTTTAGTAC
Source organism: Aotus nancymaae (assembly GCF_030222135.1). Lineage (NCBI taxonomy): Eukaryota > Metazoa > Chordata > Mammalia > Primates > Aotidae > Aotus > Aotus nancymaae. The sequence goes on along the minus strand of NW_026988549.1, from coordinate 1,534,474 downwards.
ATATGCCGGCATTGAGCTGGAATTACCGGTTTTGGGATTCTGCACAGAAAGGGTTTGTAAACCGCTGAATCCAAACGTGACTTTAACTCTGTCACTTGAATGCACACATTGACAACCATTCAGTTAGATACCACCCTTTTGGTTGTAGGAGCAGATATTTCTCTGTACAGCCTATGGTCCCATTCACTCGGGAATATCCCAACGCAGCTCCTAGAAGAAACGAGTTTCTGACTCGCTGAATCTCAACATAGATTCAACTCTCTTAGGTGAACGAACGCACAGCAGAGCAGTTTCAAGGAAACGTTTCTCCTGAGTTTTAGACGAAGTTTCCTGCTGTTTAGTACGAATGCCGGCATTGGGCTGGAAATACCGGTTTTGGGATTCTGCACAGAAAGGGTTTGTAAACCGCTGAATCCAAACGTGACTTTAACTCTGTCACTTGAATGCACACATTGACAACCATTCAGTTAGATAGCTCCGTTTTGGTTTTAGAAGCAGATATTTCTCTGTACAGCCTATGGTCCCATTCACTCGGGAATATCCCAACGCAGCTCCTAGAAGAAACGAGTTTCTGACTCGCTGAATCTCAACATAGATTCAACTCTCTTAGGTGAACGAACGCACAGCAGAGCAGTTTCAAGGAAACGTTTCTCCTGAGTTTTAGACGAAGTTTCCTGCTGTTTAGTACGTATGCCGGCATTGAGCTGGAATTAACGGTTTTGGGATTCTGCACAGAAAGGGTTTGTAAACCGCTGAATACACACGTGAGTTTAACTCTGTCAGTTGAATGCACACATGGACAACCATTCAGTTAGATAGCTCCGTTTTGGTTTTAGAAGCAGATATTTCTCTGTACAGCCTATGGTCCCATTCACTCGGGAATATCCCAACGAAGCTCCTAGAAGAAACGAGTTTCTGACTCGCTGAATCTCAACATAGATTCAACTCTCTTAGGTGAACGAACGCACAGCAGAGCAGTTTCAAGGAAACGTTTCTCCTGAGTTTTAGACGAAGTTTCCTGCTGTTTAGTACGGATGCCGGCATTGGGCTGGAAATACCGGTTTTGGGATTCTGCACAGAAAGGGTTTGCAAACCGCTGAATCCACACGTGAGTTTAACTCTGTCAGTTGAATGCACACATGGACAACCATTCAGTTAGATAGCTCCGTTTTGGTTTTAGAAGCAGATATTTCTCTGTACAGCCTATGGTCCCATTCACTCGAGAATATCCCAACGAAGCTCCTAGAAGAAACGAGTTTCTGACTCGCTGAATCTCAACATAGATTCAACTCTCTTAGGTGAACGAACGCACAGCAGAGCAGTTTCAAGGAAACTTTTCTCCTGAGTTTTACACGAAGTTTCCTGCTGTTTAGTACGTATGCCGGCATTGGGCTGGAAATACCGGTTTTGGGATTCTGCACAGAAAGGGTTTGCAAACCGCTGAATCCACACGTGAGTTTAACTCTGTCAGTTGAATGGTCACATGGACAACCATTCAGTTAGATAGCTCCGTTTTGGTTTTAGAAGCAGATATTTCTCTGTACAGCCTATGGTCCCATTCACTCGGGAATATCCCAACGCAGCTCCTAGAAGAAACGAGTTTCTGACTCGCTGAATCTCAACATAGATTCAACTCTCTTAGGTGAACGAACGCACAGCAGAGCAGTTTCAAGGAAACTTTTCTCCTGAGTTTTAGACGAAGTTTCCTGCTGTTTAGTACATATGCCGGCATTGAGCTGGAATTACCGGTTTTGGGATTCTGCACAGAAAGGGTTTGTAAACCGCTGAATCCAAACGTGACTTTAACTCTGTCACTTGAATGCACACATTGACAACCATTCAGTTAGATACCACCCTTTTGGTTGTAGGAGCAGATATTTCTCTGTACAGCCTATGGTCCCATTCACTCGGGAATATCCCAACGCAGCTCCTAGAAGAAACGAGTTTCTGACTCGCTGAATCTCAACATAGATTCAACTCTCTTAGGTGAACGAACGCACAGCAGAGCAGTTTCAAGGAAACGTTTCTCCTGAGTTTTAGACGAAGTTTCCTGCTGTTTAGTACGAATGCCGGCATTGGGCTGGAAATACCGGTTTTGGGATTCTGCACAGAAAGGGTTTGTAAACCGCTGAATCCAAACGTGACTTTAACTCTGTCACTTGAATGCACACATTGACAACCATTCATTTAGATAGCTCCGTTTTGGTTTTAGAAGCAGATATTTCTCTGTACAGCCTATGGTCCCATTCACTCGGGAATATCCCAACGCAGCTCCTAGAAGAAACGAGTTTCTGACTCGCTGAATCTCAACATAGATTCAACTCTCTTAGGTGAACGAACGCACAGCAGAGCAGTTTCAAGGAAACTTTTCTCCTGAGTTTTACACGAAGTTTCCTGCTGTTTAGTACGTATGCCGGCATTGGGCTGGAAATACCGGTTTTGGGATTCTGCACAGAAAGGGTTTGCAAACCGCTGAATCCACACGTGAGTTTAACTCTGTCAGTTGAATGCACACATGGACAACCATTCAGTTAGATAGCTCCGTTTTGGTTTTAGAAGCAGATATTTCTCTGTACAGCCTATGGTCCCATTCACTCGGGAATATCCCAACGCAGCTCCTAGAAGAAACGAGTTTCTGACTCGCTGAATCTCAACATAGATTCAACTCTCTTAGGTGAACGAACGCACAGCAGAGCAGTTTCAAGGAAACTTTTCTCCTGAGTTTTAGACGAAGTTTCCTGCTGTTTAGTACATATGCCGGCATTGAGCTGGAATTACCGGTTTTGGGATTCTGCACAGAAAGGGTTTGTAAACCGCTGAATCCAAACGTGACTTTAACTCTGTCACTTGAATGCACACATTGACAACCATTCAGTTAGATACCACCCTTTTGGTTGTAGGAGCAGATATTTCTCTGTACAGCCTATGGTCCCATTCACTCGGGAATATCCCAACGCAGCTCCTAGAAGAAACGAGTTTCTGACTCGCTGAATCTCAACATAGATTCAACTCTCTTAGGTGAACGAACGCACAGCAGAGCAGTTTCAAGGAAACGTTTCTCCTGAGTTTTAGACGAAGTTTCCTGCTGTTTAGTACGAATGCCGGCATTGGGCTGGAAATACCGGTTTTGGGATTCTGCACAGAAAGGGTTTGTAAACCGCTGAAACCAAACGTGACTTTAACTCTGTCACTTGAATGCACACATTGACAACCATTCAGTTAGATAGCTCGGTTTTGGTTTTAGAAGCAGATATTTCTCTGTACAGCCTATGGTCCCATTCACTCGGGAATATCCCAACGCAGCTCCTAGAAGAAACGAGTTTCTGACTCGCTGAATCTCAACATAGATTCAACTCTCTTAGGTGAACGAACGCACAGCAGAGCAGTTTCAAGGAAACTTTTCTCCTGAGTTTTTCACGAAGTTTCCTGCTGTTTAGTACGTATGCCGGCATTGGGCTGGAAATACCGGTTTTGGGATTCTGCACAGAAAGGGTTTGCAAACCGCTGAATCCACACGTGAGTTTAACTCTGTCAGTTGAATGCACACATGGACAACCATTCAGTTAGATAGCTCCGTTTTGGTTTTAGAAGCAGATATTTCTCTGAACAGCCTATGGTCCCATTCACTCGGGAATATCCCAACGCAGCTCCTAGAAGAAACGAGTTTCTGTCTCGCTGAATCTCAACATAGATTCAACTCTCTTAGGTGAACGAACGCACAGCAGAGCAGTTTCAAGGAAACTTTTCTCCTGAGTTTTAGACGAAGTTTCCTGCTGTTTAGTACATATGCCGGCATTGAGCTGGAATTACCGGTTTTGGGATTCTGCACAGAAAGGGTTTGTAAACCGCTGAATCCAAACGTGACTTTAACTCTGTCACTTGAATGCACACATTGACAACCATTCAGTTAGATACCACCCTTTTGGTTGTAGGAGCAGATATTTCTCTGTACAGCCTATGGTCCCATTCACTCGGGAATATCCCAACGCAGCTCCTAGAAGAAACGAGTTTCTGACTCGCTGAATCTCAACATAGATTCAACTCTCTTAGGTGAACGAACGCACAGCAGAGCAGTTTCAAGGAAACGTTTCTCCTGAGTTTTAGTCGAAGTTTCCTGCTGTTTAGTACGGATGCCGGCATTGGGCTGGAAATACCGGTTTTGGGATTCTGCACAGAAAGGGTTTGTAAACCGCTGAATCCACACGTGAGTTTAACTCTGTCAGTTGAATGCACACATGGACAACCATTCAGTTAGATAGCTCCGTTTTGGTTTTAGAAGCAGATATTTCTCTGTACAGCCTATGGTCCCATTCACTCGAGAATATCCCAACGAAGCTCCTAGAAGAAACGAGTTTCTGACTCGCTGAATCTCAACATAGATTCAACTCTCTTAGGTGAACGAACGCACAGCAGAGCAGTTTCAAGGAAACTTTTCTCCTGAGTTTTACACGAAGTTTCCTGCTGTTTAGTACGTATGCCGGCTTTGGGCTGGAAATACCGGTTTTGGGATTCTGCACAGAAAGGGTTTGCAAACCGCTGAATCCACACGTGAGTTTAACTCTGTCAGTTGAATGGTCACATGGACAACCATTCAGTTAGATAGCTCCGTTTTGGTTTTAGAAGCAGATATTTCTCTGTACAGCCTATGGTCCCATTCACTCGGGAATATCCCAACGCAGCTCCTAGAAGAAACGAGTTTCTGACTCGCTGAATCTCAACATAGATTCAACTCTCTTAGGTGAACGAACGCACAGCAGAGCAGTTTCAAGGAAACTTTTCTCCTGAGTTTTAGACGAAGTTTCCTGCTGTTTAGTACATATGCCGGCATTGAGCTGGAATTACCGGTTTTGGGATTCTGCACAGAAAGGGTTTGTAAACCGCTGAATCCAAACGTGACTTTAACTCTGTCACTTGAATGCACACATTGACAACCATTCAGTTAGATACCACCCTTTTGGTTGTAGGAGCAGATATTTCTCTGTACAGCCTATGGTCCCATTCACTCGGGAATATCCCAACGCAGCTCCTAGAAGAAACGAGTTTCTGACTCGCTGAATCTCAACATAGATTCAACTCTCTTAGGTGAACGAACGCACAGCAGAGCAGTTTCAAGGAAACGTTTCTCCTGAGTTTTAGACGAAGTTTCCTGCTGTTTAGTACGAATGCCGGCATTGGGCTGGAAATACCGGTTTTGGGATTCTGCACAGAAAGGGTTTGTAAACCGCTGAATCCAAACGTGACTTTAACTCTGTCACTTGAATGCACACATTGACAACCATTCATTTAGATAGCTCCGTTTTGGTTTTAGAAGCAGATATTTCTCTGTACAGCCTATGGTCCCATTCACTCGGGAATATCCCAACGCAGCTCCTAGAAGAAACGAGTTTCTGACTCGCTGAATCTCAACATAGATTCAACTCTCTTAGGTGAACGAACGCACAGCAGAGCAGTTTCAAGGAAACTTTTCTCCTGAGTTTTACACGAAGTTTCCTGCTGTTTAGTACGTATGCCGGCATTGGGCTGGAAATACCGGTTTTGGGATTCTGCACAGAAAGGGTTTGCAAACCGCTGAATCCACACGTGAGTTTAACTCTGTCAGTTGAATGCACACATGGACAACCATTCAGTTAGATAGCTCCGTTTTGGTTTTAGAAGCAGATATTTCTCTGTACAGCCTATGGTCCCATTCACTCGGGAATATCCCAACGCAGCTCCTAGAAGAAACGAGTTTCTGACTCGCTGAATCTCAACATAGATTCAACTCTCTTAGGTGAACGAACGCACAGCAGAGCAGTTTCAAGGAAACTTTTCTCCTGAGTTTTAGACGAAGTTTCCTGCTGTTTAGTACATATGCCGGCATTGAGCTGGAATTACCGGTTTTGGGATTCTGCACAGAAAGGGTTTGTAAACCGCTGAATCCAAACGTGACTTTAACTCTGTCACTTGAATGCACACATTGACAACCATTCAGTTAGATACCACCCTTTTGGTTGTAGGAGCAGATATTTCTCTGTACAGCCTATGGTCCCATTCACTCGGGAATATCCCAACGCAGCTCCTAGAAGAAACGAGTTTCTGACTCGCTGAATCTCAACATAGATTCAACTCTCTTAGGTGAACGAACGCACAGCAGAGCAGTTTCAAGGAAACGTTTCTCCTGAGTTTTAGACGAAGTTTCCTGCTGTTTAGTACGAATGCCGGCATTGGGCTGGAAATACCGGTTTTGGGATTCTGCACAGAAAGGGTTTGTAAACCGCTGAAACCAAACGTGACTTTAACTCTGTCACTTGAATGCACACATTGACAACCATTCAGTTAGATAGCTCGGTTTTGGTTTTAGAAGCAGATATTTCTCTGTACAGCCTATGGTCCCATTCACTCGGGAATATCCCAACGCAGCTCCTAGAAGAAACGAGTTTCTGACTCGCTGAATCTCAACATAGATTCAACTCTCTTAGGTGAACGAACGCACAGCAGAGCAGTTTCAAGGAAACTTTTCTCCTGAGTTTTTCACGAAGTTTCCTGCGGTTTAGTACGTATGCCGGCATTGGGCTGGAAATACCGGTTTTGGGATTCTGCACAGAAAGGGTTTGCAAACCGCTGAATCCACACGTGAGTTTAACTCTGTCAGTTGAATGCACACATGGACAACCATTCAGTTAGATAGCTCCGTTTTGGTTTTAGAAGCAGATATTTCTCTGAACAGCCTATGGTCCCATTCACTCGGGAATATCCCAACGCAGCTCCTAGAAGAAACGAGTTTCTGTCTCGCTGAATCTCAACATAGATTCAACTCTCTTAGGTGAACGAACGCACAGCAGAGCAGTTTCAAGGAAACTTTTCTCCTGAGTTTTAGACGAAGTTTCCTGCTGTTTAGTACATATGCCGGCATTGAGCTGGAATTACCGGTTTTGGGATTCTGCACAGAAAGGGTTTGTAAACCGCTGAATCCAAACCTGACTTTAACTCTGTCACTTGAATGCACACATTGACAACCATTCAGTTAGATACCACCCTTTTGGTTGTAGGAGCAGATATTTCTCTGTACAGCCTATGGTCCCATTCACTCGGGAATATCCCAACGCAGCTCCTAGAAGAAACGAGTTTCTGACTCGCTGAATCTCAACATAGATTCAACTCTCTTAGGTGAACGAACGCACAGCAGAGCAGTTTCAAGGAAACGTTTCTCCTGAGTTTTAGACGAAGTTTCCTGCTGTTTAGTACGAATGCCGGCATTGGGCTGGAAATACCGGTTTTGGGATTCTGCACAGAAAGGGTTTGTAAACCGCTGAATCCAAACGTGACTTTAACTCTGTCACTTGAATGCACACATTGACAACCATTCAGTTAGATAGCTCCGTTTTGGTTTTAGAAGCAGATATTTCTCTGTACAGCCTATGGTCCCATTCACTCGGGAATATCCCAACGCAGCTCCTAGAAGAAACGAGTTTCTGACTCGCTGAATCTCAACATAGATTCAACTCTCTTAGGTGAACGAACGCACAGCAGAGCAGTTTCAAGGAAACGTTTCTCCTGAGTTTTAGACGAAGTTTCCTGCTGTTTAGTACGTATGCCGGCATTGAGCTGGAATTAACGGTTTTGGGATTCTGCACAGAAAGGGTTTGTAAACCGCTGAATCCACACGTGAGTTTAACTCTGTCAGTTGAATGCACACATGGACAACCATTCAGTTAGATAGCTCCGTTTTGGTTTTAGAAGCAGATATTTCTCTGTACAGCCTATGGTCCCATTCACTCGGGAATATCCCAACGCAGCTCCTAGAAGAAACGAGTTTCTGACTCGCTGAATCTCAACATAGATTCAACTCTCTTAGGTGAACGAACGCACAGCAGAGCAATTTCAAGGAAACTTTTCTCCTGAGTTTTACACGAAGTTTCCTGCTGTTTAGTACGTATGCCGGCATTGGGCTGGAAATACCGGTTTTGGGATTCTGCACAGAAAGGGTTTGCAAACCGCTGAATCCACACGTGAGTTTAACTCTGTCAGTTGAATGCACACATGGACAACCATTCAGTTAGATAGCTCCGTTTTGGTTTTAGAAGCAGATATTTCTCTGTACAGACTATGGTCCCATTCACTCGGGAATATCCCAACGCAGCTCCTAGAAGAAACGAGTTTCTGACTCGCTGAATCTCAACATAGATTCAACTCTCTTAGGTGAACGAACGCACAGCAGAGCAGTTTCAAGGAAACTTTTCTCCTGAGTTTTAGACGAAGTTTCCTGCTGTTTAGTACATATGCCGGCATTGAGCTTGAATTATCGGTTTTGGGATTCTGCACAGAAAGGGTTTGTAAACCGCTGAATCCAAACGTGACTTCAACTCTGTCACTTGAATGCACACAATGACAACCATTCAGTTAGATACCACCCTTTTGGTTGTAGGAGCAGATATTTCTCTGTACAGCCTATGGTCCCATTCACTCGGGAATATCCCAACGTAGCTCCTAGAAGAAACGAGTTTCTGACTCGCTGAATCTCAACATAGATTCAACTCTCTTAGGTGAACGAACGCACAGCAGAGCAGTTTCAAGGAAACGTTTCTCCTGAGTTTTAGACGAAGTTTCCTGCTCTTTAGTACGAATGCCGGCATTGGGCTGGAAATACCGGTTTTGGGATTCTGCACAGAAAGGGTTTGTAAACCGCTGAATCCAAACGTGACTTTAACTCTGTCACTTGAATGCACACATTGACAACCATTCAGTTAGATAGCTCCGTTTTGGTTTTAGAAGCAGATATTTCTCTGTACAGCCTATGGTCCCATTCACTCGGGAATATCCCAACGCAGCTCCTAGAAGAAACGAGTTTCTGACTCGCTGAATCTCAACATAGATTCAACTCTCTTAGGTGAACGAACGCACAGCAGAGCAGTTTCAAGGAAACGTTTCTCCTGAGTTTTAGACGAAGTTTCCTGCTGTTTAGTACGTATGCCGGCATTGAGCTGGAATTAACGGTTTTGGGATTCTGCACAGAAAGGGTTTGTAAACCGCTGAATCCACACGTGAGTTTAACTCTGTCAGTTGAATGCACACATGGACAACCATTCAGTTAGATAGCTCCGTTTTGGTTTTAGAAGCAGATATTTCTCTGTACAGCCTATGGTCCCATTCACTCGGGAATATCCCAACGCAGCTCCTAGAAGAAACGAGTTTCTGAGTCGCTGAATCTCAACATAGATTCAACTCTCTTAGGTGAACGAACGCACAGCAGAGCAGTTTCAAGGAAACGTTTCTCCTGAGTTTTAGACGAAGTTTCCTGCTGTTTAGTACGAATGCCGGCATTGGGCTGGAAATACCGGTTTTGGGATTCTGCACAGAAAGGGTTTGCAAACCACTGAATCCACACGTGAGTTTAACTCTGTCAGTTGAATGCACACATGGACAACCATTCAGTTAGATAGCTCCGTTTTGGTTTTAGAAGCAGATATTTCTCTGTACAGCCTATGGTCCCATTCACTCGGGAATATCCCAACGCAGCTCCTAGAAGAAACGAGTTTCTGACTCGCTGAATCTCAACATAGATTCAACTCTCTTAGGTGAACGAACGCACAGCACAGCAGTTTCAAGGAAACGTTTCTCCTGAATTTTAGACGAAGTTTCCTGCTGTTTAGTACGAATGCCGGCATTGGGCTGGAAATACCGGTTTTGGGATTCTGCACAGAAATGGTTTGCAAACCGCTGAATCCAAACGTGACTTTAACTCTGTCACTTGAATGCACACATTGACAACCATTCAGTTAGATAGCTCCGTTTTGGTTTTAGAAGCAGATATTTCTCTGTACAGCCTATGGTCCCATTCACTCGAGAATATCCCAACGCAGCTCCTAGAAGAAACGAGTTTCTGACTCGCTGAATCTCAACATAGATTCAACTCTCTTAGGTGAACGAACACACAGCAAAGCAGTTTCAAGGAAACTTTTCTCCTGAGTTTTACACGAAGTTTCCTGCTGTTTAGTACGTATGCCGGCATTGGGCTGGAAATACCGGTTTTGGGATTCTGCACAGAAAGGGTTTGCAAACCGCTGAATCCACACGTGAGTTTAACTCTGTCAGTTGAATGCACACATTGACAACCATACAGTTAGATAGCTCCGTTTTGGTTTTAGAAGCAGATATTTCTCTGTACAGCCTATGGTCCCATTCACTCGGGAATATCCCAACGCAGTTCCTAGAAGAAACGAGTTTCTGACTCGCTGAATCTCAACATAGATTCATCTCTCTTAGGTGAACGAACGCACAGCAGAGCAGTTTCAAGGAAACTTTTCTCCTGAGTTTTACACGAAGTTTCCTGCTGTTTAGTACGTATGCCGGCATTGGGCTGGAAATACCGGTTTTGGGATTCTGCACAGAAAGGGTTTGCAAACCGCTGAATCCACACGTGACTTTAACTCTGTCACTTGAATGCACACATTGACAACCATTCAGTTAGATACCACCCTTTTGGTTGTAGGAGCAGATATTTCTCTGTACAGCCTATGGTCCCATTCACTCGGGAATATCCCAACGCAGCTCCTAGAAGAAACGAGTTTCTGACTCGCTGAATCTCAACATAGATTCAACTCTCTTAGGTGAACGAACGCACAGCAGAGCAGTTTCAAGGAAACGTTTCTCCTGAGTTTTAGACGAAGTTTCCTGCTCTTTCGTACGAATGCCGGCATTGGGCTGGACATACCGGTTTTGGGATTCTGCACAGAAATGGTTTGCAAACCGCTGAATCCACACGTGAGTTTTACTCTCTCAGTTGAATGCACACATTGACAACCATCCAGTTAGATAGCTCCGTTTTGGTTTTAGAAGCAGATATTTCTCTGTACAGCCTATGGTCCCATTCACTCGGGAATATCCCAACGCAGCTCCTAGAAGAAACGAGTTTCTGACTCGCTGAATCTCAACATAGATTCAACTCTCGTAGGTGAACGAACGCACAGCAGAGCAGTTTCAAGGAAACGTTTCTCCTGAATTTTAGACGAAGTTTCCTGCTGTTTAGTACGGATGCCGGCATTGGGCTGGACATACCGGTTTTGGGATTCTGCACAGAAATGGTTTGCAAACCGCTGAATCCAAACGTGACTTTAACTCTGTCACTTGAATGCACACATTGACAACCATTCAGTTAGATAGCTCCGTTTTGGTTTTAGAAGCAGATATTTCTCTGTACAGCCTATGGTCCCATTCACTCGGGAATATCCCAACGCAGCTCCTAGAAGAAACGAGTTTCTGACTCGCTGAATCTCAACATAGATTCAACTCTCTTAGGTGAACGAACGCACAGCAGAGCAGTTTCAAGGAAACTTTTCTCCTGAGTTTTACACGAAGTTTCCTGCTGTTTAGTACGTATGCCGGCATTGGGCTGGAAATACCGGTTTTGGGATTCTGCACAGAAAGGGTTTGCAAACCGCTGAATCCACACGTGAGTTTAACTCTGTCAGTTGAATGCACACATGGACAACCATTCAGTTAGATAGCTCCGTTTTGGTTTTAGAAGCAGATATTTCTCTGTACAGCCTATGGTCCCATTCACTCGGGAATATCCCAACGCAGCTCCTAGAAGAAACGAGTTTCTGACTCGCTGAATCTCAACATAGATTCAACTCTCTTAGGTGAACGAACGCACAGCAGAGCAGTTTCAAGGAAACTTTTCTCCTCAGTTTTAGACGAAGTTTCCTGCTGTTTAGTACATATGCCGGCATTGAGCTGGAAATACCGGTTTTGGGATTCTGCACAGAAAGGGTTTGTAAACCGCTGAATCCAAACGTGACTTTAACTCTGTCACTTGAATGCACACATTGACAACCATTCAGTTAGATACCACCCTTTTGGTTGTAGGAGCAGATATTTCTCTGTACAGCCTATGGTCCCATTCACTCGGGAATATCCCAACGCAGCTCCTAGAAGAAACGAGTTTCTGACTCGCTGAATCTCAACATAGATTCAACTCTCTTAGGTGAACGAACGCACAGCAGAGCAGTTTCAAGGAAACGTTTCTCCTGAGTTTTAGACGAAGTTTCCTGCTGTTTAGTACGAATGCCGGCATTGGGCTGGAAATACCGGTTTTGGGATTCTGCACAGAAAGGGTTTGTAAACCGCTGAATCCAAACGTGACTTTAACTCTGTCACTTGAATGCACACATTGACAACCATACAGTTAGATAGCTCCGTTTTGGTTTTAGAAGCAGATATTTCTCTGTATAGCCTATGGTCCCATTCACTCGAGAATATCCCAACGCAGCTCCTAGAAGAAACGAGTTTCTGACTCGTTGAATCTCAACATAGATTCAACTCTCTTAGGTGAACGAACGCACAGCAGAGCAGTTTCAAGGAAACTTTTCTCCTGAGTTTTTCACGAAGTTTCCTGCTGTTTAGTACGTATGCCGGCATTGGGCTGGAAATACCGGTTTTGGGATTCTGCACAGAAAGGGTTTGCAAACCGCTGAATCCACACGTGAGTTTAACTCTGTCAGTTGAATGCACACATGGACAACCATTCAGTTAGATAGCTCCGTTTTGGTTTTAGAAGCAGATATTTCTCTGTACAGCCTATGGTCCCATTCACTCGGGAATATCCCACCGCAGCTCCTAGAAGAAACGAGTTTCTGACTCGCTGAATCTCAACATAGATTCAACTCTCTTAGGTGAACGAACGCACAGCAGAGCAGTTTCAAGGAAACTTTTCTCCTGAGTTTTAGACGAAGCTTCCTGCTGTTTAGTACATATGCCGTCATTGAGCTGGAATTACCGGTTTTGGGATTCTGCACAGAAAGGGTTTGTAAACCGCTGAATCCAAACGTGACTTTAACTCTGTCACTTGAATGCACACATTGACAACCATTCAGTTAGATACCACCCTTTTGGGTGTAGGAGCAGATATTTCTCTGTACAGCCTATGGTCCCATTCACTCGGGAATATCCCAACGCAGCTCCTAGAAGAAACGAGTTTCTGACTCGCTGAATCTCAACATAGATTCAACTCTCTTAGGTGAACGAACGCACAGCAGAGCAGTTTCAAGGAAACGTTTCTCCTGAGTTTTAGATTAAGTTTCCTGCTGTTTAGTACGAATGCCGGCATTGGGCTGGAAATACCGGTTTTGGGATTCTGCACAGAAAGGGTTTGCAAACCGCTGAATCCACACGTGACTTTAACTCTGTCACTTGAATGCACACATTGACAGCCATTCAGTTAGATACCACCCTTTTGGTTGTAGGAGCAGATATTTCTCTGTACAGCCTATGGTCCCATTCACTCGGGAATATCCCAACGCAGCTCCTAGAAGAAACGACTTTCTGACTCGCTGAATCTAAACATAGATTCAACTCTCTTAGGTGAACGAACGCACAGCAGAGCAGTTTCAAGGAAACGTTTCTCCTGAATTTTAGACGAAATTTCCTGCTGTTTAGTACATATGCCGGCATTGAGCTGGAATTACCGGTTTTGGGATTCTGCACAGAAAGGGTTTGTAAACCGCTGAATCCAAACGTGACTTTAACTCTGTCACTTGAATGCACACATTGACAACCATTCAGTTAGATACCACCCTTTTGGTTTTAGAAGCAGATATTTCTCTGTACAGCCTATGGTCCCATTCACTCGAGAATATCCCAACGCAGCTCCTAGAAGAAACGAGTTTCTGACTCGCTGAATCTCAACATAGATTCAACTCTCTTAGGTGAACGAACGCACAGCAGAGCAGTTTCAAGGAAACTTTTCTCCTGAGTTTTACACGAAGTTTCCTGCTGTTTAGTACGTATGCCGGCATTGGGCTGGAAATACCGGTTTTGGGATTCTGCACAGAAAGGGTTTGCAAACCGCTGAATCCACACGTGAGTTTAACTCTGTCAGTTGAATGCACACATGGACAACCATTCAGTTAGATAGCTCCGTTTTGGTTTTAGAAGCAGATATTTCTCTGTACAGCCTATGGTCGCATTCACTCGGGAATATCCCAACGCAGCTCCTAGAAGAAACGAGTTTCTGACTCGCTGAATCTCAACATAGATTCAACTCTCTTAGCTGAACGAACGCACAGCAGAGCAGTTTCAAGGAAACTTTTCTCCTGAGTTTTAGACGAAGTTTCCTGCTGTTTAGTACATATGCCGGCATTGAGCTGGAATTACCGGTTTTGGGATTCTGCACAGAAAGGGTTTGTAAACCGCTGAATCCAAACGTGACTTTAACTCTGTCACTTGAATGCACACATTGACAACCATTCAGTTAGATACCACCCTTTTGGTTGTAGGAGCAGATATTTCTCTGTACAGCCTATGGTCCCATTCACTCGGGAATATCCCAACGCAGCTCCTAGAAGAAACGAGTTTCTGACTCGCTGAATCTCAACATAGATTCAACTCTCTTAGGTGAACGAACGCACAGCAGAGCAGTTTCAAGGAAACGTTTCTCCTGAGTTTTAGACGAAGTTTCCTGCTGTTTAGTACGAATGCCGGCATTGGGCTGGAAATACCGATTTTGGGATTCTGCACAGAAAGGGTTTGTAAACCGCTGAATCCAAACGTGACTTTAACTCTGTCACTTGAATGCACACATTGACAACCATTCAGTTAGATAGCTCCGTTTTGGTTTTAGAAGCAGATATTTCTCTGTACAGCCTATGGTCCCATTCACTCGGGAATATCCCAACGCAGCTCCTAGAAGAAACGAGTTTCTGACTCGCTGAATCTCAACATAGATTCAACTCTCTTAGGTGAACGAACGCACAGCAGAGCAGTTTCAAGGAAACTTTTCTCCTGAGTTTTACACGAAGTTTCCTGCTGTTTAGTACGTATGCCGGCATTGGGCTGGAAATACCGGTTTTGGGATTCTGCACAGAAAGGGTTTGCAAACCGCTGAATCCACACGTGAGTTTAACTCTGTCAGTTGAATGGTCACATGGACAACCATTCAGTTAGATAGCTCCGTTTTGGTTTTAGAAGCAGATATTTCTCTGTACAGCCTATGGTCCCATTCACTCGGGAATATCCCAACGCAGCTCCTAGAAGAAACGAGTTTCTGACTCGCTGAATCTCAACATAGATTCAACTCTCTTAGGTGAACGAACGCACAGCAGAGCAGTTTCAAGGAAACTTTTCTCCTGAGTTTTAGACGAAGTTTCCTGCTGTTTAGTACATATGCCGGCATTGAGCTGGAATTACCGGTTTTGGGATTCTGCACAGAAAGGGTTTGTAAACCGCTGAATCCAAACGTGACTTTAACTCTGTCACTTGAATGCACACATTGACAACCATTCAGTTAGATACCACCCTTTTGGTTGTAGGAGCAGATATTTCTCTGTACAGCCTATGGTCCCATTCACTCGGGAATATCCCAACGCAGCTCCTAGAAGAAACGAGTTTCTGACTCGCTGAATCTCAACATAGATTCAACTCTCTTAGGTGAACGAACGCACAGCAGAGCAGTTTCAAGGAAACGTTTCTCCTGAGTTTTAGACGAAGTTTCCTGCTGTTTAGTACGAATGCCGGCATTGGGCTGGAAATACCGGTTTTGGGATTCTGCACAGAAAGGGTTTGTAAACCGCTGAATCCAAACGTGACTTTAACTCTGTCACTTGAATGCACACATTGACAACCATTCATTTAGATAGCTCCGTTTTGGTTTTAGAAGCAGATATTTCTCTGTACAGCCTATGGTCCCATTCACTCGAGAATATCCCAACGCAGCTCCTAGAAGAAACGAGTTTCTGACTCGTTGAATCTCAACATAGATTCAACTCTCTTAGGTGAACGAACGCACAGCAGAGCAGTTTCAAGGAAACTTTTCTCCTGAGTTTTTCACGAAGTTTCCTGCTGTTTAGTACGTATGCCGGCATTGGGCTGGAAATACCGGTTTTGGGATTCTGCACAGAAAGGGTTTGCAAACCGCTGAATCCACACGTGAGTTTAACTCTGTCAGTTGAATGCACACATGGACAACCATTCAGTTAGATAGCTCCGTTTTGGTTTTAGAAGCAGATATTTCTCTGTACAGCCTATGGTCCCATTCACTCGGGAATATCCCACCGCAGCTCCTAGAAGAAACGAGTTTCTGACTCGCTGAATCTCAACATAGATTCAACTCTCTTAGGTGAACGAACGCACAGCAGAGCAGTTTCAAGGAAACTTTTCTCCTGAGTTTTAGACGAAGCTTCCTGCTGTTTAGTACATATGCCGTCATTGAGCTGGAATTACCGGTTTTGGGATTCTGCACAGAAAGGGTTTGTAAACCGCTGAATCCAAACGTGACTTTAACTCTGTCACTTGAATGCACACATTGACAACCATTCAGTTAGATACCACCCTTTTGGGTGTAGGAGCAGATATTTCTCTGTACAGCCTATGGTCCCATTCACTCGGGAATATCCCAACGCAGCTCCTAGAAGAAACGAGTTTCTGACTCGCTGAATCTCAACATAGATTCAACTCTCTTAGGTGAACGAACGCACAGCAGAGCAGTTTCAAGGAAACGTTTCTCCTGAGTTTTAGATTAAGTTTCCTGCTGTTTAGTACGAATGCCGGCATTGGGCTGGAAATACCGGTTTTGGGATTCTGCACAGAAAGGGTTTGCAAACCGCTGAATCCACACGTGACTTTAACTCTGTCACTTGAATGCACACATTGACAGCCATTCAGTTAGATACCACCCTTTTGGTTGTAGGAGCAGATATTTCTCTGTACAGCCTATGGTCCCATTCACTCGGGAATATCCCAACGCAGCTCCTAGAAGAAACGACTTTCTGACTCGCTGAATCTAAACATAGATTCAACTCTCTTAGGTGAACGAACGCACAGCAGAGCAGTTTCAAGGAAACGTTTCTCCTGAATTTTAGACGAAATTTCCTGCTGTTTAGTACATATGCCGGCATTGAGCTGGAATTACCGGTTTTGGGATTCTGCACAGAAAGGGTTTGTAAACCGCTGAATCCAAACGTGACTTTAACTCTGTCACTTGAATGCACACATTGACAACCATTCAGTTAGATACCACCCTTTTGGTTTTAGAAGCAGATATTTCTCTGTACAGCCTATGGTCCCATTCACTCGAGAATATCCCAACGCAGCTCCTAGAAGAAACGAGTTTCTGACTCGCTGAATCTCAACATAGATTCAACTCTCTTAGGTGAACGAACGCACAGCAGAGCAGTTTCAAGGAAACTTTTCTCCTGAGTTTTACACGAAGTTTCCTGCTGTTTAGTACGTATGCCGGCATTGGGCTGGAAATACCGGTTTTGGGATTCTGCACAGAAAGGGTTTGCAAACCGCTGAATCCACACGTGAGTTTAACTCTGTCAGTTGAATGCACACATGGACAACCATTCAGTTAGATAGCTCCGTTTTGGTTTTAGAAGCAGATATTTCTCTGTACAGCCTATGGTCGCATTCACTCGGGAATATCCCAACGCAGCTCCTAGAAGAAACGAGTTTCTGACTCGCTGAATCTCAACATAGATTCAACTCTCTTAGCTGAACGAACGCACAGCAGAGCAGTTTCAAGGAAACTTTTCTCCTGAGTTTTAGACGAAGTTTCCTGCTGTTTAGTACATATGCCGGCATTGAGCTGGAATTACCGGTTTTGGGATTCTGCACAGAAAGGGTTTGTAAACCGCTGAATCCAAACGTGACTTTAACTCTGTCACTTGAATGCACACATTGACAACCATTCAGTTAGATACCACCCTTTTGGTTGTAGGAGCAGATATTTCTCTGTACAGCCTATGGTCCCATTCACTCGGGAATATCCCAACGCAGCTCCTAGAAGAAACGAGTTTCTGACTCGCTGAATCTCAACATAGATTCAACTCTCTTAGGTGAACGAACGCACAGCAGAGCAGTTTCAAGGAAACGTTTCTCCTGAGTTTTAGACGAAGTTTCCTGCTGTTTAGTACGAATGCCGGCATTGGGCTGGAAATACCGATTTTGGGATTCTGCACAGAAAGGGTTTGTAAACCGCTGAATCCAAACGTGACTTTAACTCTGTCACTTGAATGCACACATTGACAACCATTCAGTTAGATAGCTCCGTTTTGGTTTTAGAAGCAGATATTTCTCTGTACAGCCTATGGTCCCATTCACTCGGGAATATCCCAACGCAGCTCCTAGAAGAAACGAGTTTCTGACTCGCTGAATCTCAACATAGATTCAACTCTCTTAGGTGAACGAACGCACAGCAGAGCAGTTTCAAGGAAACTTTTCTCCTGAGTTTTACACGAAGTTTCCTGCTGTTTAGTACGTATGCCGGCATTGGGCTGGAAATACCGGTTTTGGGATTCTGCACAGAAAGGGTTTGCAAACCGCTGAATCCACACGTGAGTTTAACTCTGTCAGTTGAATGGTCACATGGACAACCATTCAGTTAGATAGCTCCGTTTTGGTTTTAGAAGCAGATATTTCTCTGTACAGCCTATGGTCCCATTCACTCGGGAATATCCCAACGCAGCTCCTAGAAGAAACGAGTTTCTGACTCGCTGAATCTCAACATAGATTCAACTCTCTTAGGTGAACGAACGCACAGCAGAGCAGTTTCAAGGAAACTTTTCTCCTCAGTTTTAGACGAAGTTTCCTGCTGTTTAGTACATATGCCGGCATTGAGCTGGAATTACCGGTTTTGGGATTCTGCACAGAAAGGGTTTGTAAACCGCTGAATCCAAACGTGACTTTAACTCTGTCACTTGAATGCACACATTGACAACCATTCAGTTAGATACCACCCTTTTGGTTGTAGGAGCAGATATTTCTCTGTACAGCCTATGGTCCCATTCACTCGGGAATATCCCAACGCAGCTCCTAGAAGAAACGAGTTTCTGACTCGCTGAATCTCAACATAGATTCAACTCTCTTAGGTGAACGAACGCACAGCAGAGCAGTTTCAAGGAAACGTTTCTCCTGAGTTTTAGACGAAGTTTCCTGCTGTTTAGTACGAATGCCGGCATTGGGCTGGAAATACCGGTTTTGGGATTCTGCACAGAAAGGGTTTGTAAACCGCTGAATCCAAACGTGACTTTAACTCTGTCACTTGAATGCACACATTGACAACCATTCATTTAGATAGCTCCGTTTTGGTTTTAGAAGCAGATATTTCTCTGTACAGCCTATGGTCCCATTCACTCGAGAATATCCCAACGCAGCTCCTAGAAGAAACGAGTTTCTGACTCGTTGAATCTCAACATAGATTCAACTCTCTTAGGTGAACGAACGCACAGCAGAGCAGTTTCAAGGAAACTTTTCTCCTGAGTTTTTCACGAAGTTTCCTGCTGTTTAGTACGTATGCCGGCATTGGGCTGGAAATACCGGTTTTGGGATTCTGCACAGAAAGGGTTTGCAAACCGCTGAATCCACACGTGAGTTTAACTCTGTCAGTTGAATGCACACATGGACAACCATTCAGTTAGATAGCTCCGTTTTGGTTTTAGAAGCAGATATTTCTCTGTACAGCCTATGGTCCCATTCACTCGGGAATATCCCACCGCAGCTCCTAGAAGAAACGAGTTTCTGACTCGCTGAATCTCAACATAGATTCAACTCTCTTAGGTGAACGAACGCACAGCAGAGCAGTTTCAAGGAAACTTTTCTCCTGAGTTTTAGACGAAGTTTCCTGCTGTTTAGTACATATGCCGTCATTGAGCTGGAATTACCGGTTTTGGGATTCTGCACAGAAAGGGTTTGTAAACCGCTGAATCCAAACGTGACTTTAACTCTGTCACTTGAATGCACACATTGACAACCATTCAGTTAGATACCACCCTTTTGGGTGTAGGAGCAGATATTTCTCTGTACAGCCTATGGTCCCATTCACTCGGGAATATCCCAACGCAGCTCCTAGAAGAAACGAGTTTCTGACTCGCTGAATCTCAACATAGATTCAACTCTCTTAGGTGAACGAACGCACAGCAGAGCAGTTTCAAGGAAACGTTTCTCCTGAGTTTTAGATTAAGTTTCCTGCTGTTTAGTACGAATGCCGGCATTGGGCTGGAAATACCGGTTTTGGGATTCTGCACAGAAAGGGTTTGCAAACCGCTGAATCCACACGTGACTTTAACTCTGTCACTTGAATGCACACATTGACAGCCATTCAGTTAGATACCACCCTTTTGGTTGTAGGAGCAGATATTTCTCTGTACAGCCTATGGTCCCATTCACTCGGGAATATCCCAACGCAGCTCCTAGAAGAAACGACTTTCTGACTCGCTGAATCTAAACATAGATTCAACTCTCTTAGGTGAACGAACGCACAGCAGAGCAGTTTCAAGGAAACGTTTCTCCTGAATTTTAGACGAAATTTCCTGCTGTTTAGTACATATGCCGGCATTGAGCTGGAATTACCGGTTTTGGGATTCTGCACAGAAAGGGTTTGTAAACCGCTGAATCCAAACGTGACTTTAACTCTGTCACTTGAATGCACACATTGACAACCATTCAGTTAGATACCACCCTTTTGGTTTTAGAAGCAGATATTTCTCTGTACAGCCTATGGTCCCATTCACTCGAGAATATCCCAACGCAGCTCCTAGAAGAAACGAGTTTCTGACTCGCTGAATCTCAACATAGATTCAACTCTCTTAGGTGAACGAACGCACAGCAGAGCAGTTTCAAGGAAACTTTTCTCCTGAGTTTTACACGAAGTTTCCTGCTGTTTAGTACGTATGCCGGCATTGGGCTGGAAATACCGGTTTTGGGATTCTGCACAGAAAGGGTTTGCAAACCGCTGAATCCACACGTGAGTTTAACTCTGTCAGTTGAATGCACACATGGACAACCATTCAGTTAGATAGCTCCGTTTTGGTTTTAGAAGCAGATATTTCTCTGTACAGCCTATGGTCGCATTCACTCGGGAATATCCCAACGCAGCTCCTAGAAGAAACGAGTTTCTGACTCGCTGAATCTCAACATAGATTCAACTCTCTTAGGTGAACGAACGCACAGCAGAGCAGTTTCAAGGAAACGTTTCTCCTGAGTTTTAGACGAAGTTTCCTGCTGTTTAGTACGAATGCCGGCATTGGGCTGGAAATACCGGTTTTGGGATTCTGCACAGAAAGGGTTTGTAAACCGCTGAATCCAAACGTGACTTTAACTCTGTCACTTGAATGCACACATTGACAACCATTCAGTTACATAGCTCCGTTTTGGTTTTAGAAGCAGATATTTCTCTGTACAGCCTATGGTCCCATTCACTCGGGAATATCCCAACGCAGCTCCTAGAAGAAACGAGTTTCTGACTCGCTGAATCTCAACATAGATTCAACTCTCTTAGGTGAACGAACGCACAGCAGAGCAGTTTCAAGGAAACGTTTCTCCTGAGTTTTAGACGAAGTTTCCTGCTGTTTAGTACGTATGCCGGCATTGAGCTGGAATTAACGGTTTTGGGATTCTGCACAGAAAGGGTTTGTAAACCGCTGAATCCACACGTGAGTTTAACTCTGTCAGTTGAATGCACACATGGACAACCATTCAGTTAGATAGCTCCGTTTTGGTTTTAGAAGCAGATATTTCTCTGTACAGCCTATGGTCCCATTCACTCGGGAATATCCCAACGCAGCTCCTAGAAGAAACGAGTTTCTGACTCGCTGAATCTCAACATAGATTCAACTCTCTTAGGTGAACGAACGCACAGCAGAGCAATTTCAAGGAAACTTTTCTCCTGAGTTTTACACGAAGTTTCCTGCTGTTTAGTACGTATGCCGGCATTGGGCTGGAAATACCGGTTTTGGGATTCTGCACAGAAAGGGTTTGCAAACCGCTGAATCCACACGTGAGTTTAACTCTGTCAGTTGAATGCACACATGGACAACCATTCAGTTAGATAGCTCCGTTTTGGTTTTAGAAGCAGATATTTCTCTGTACAGCCTATGGTCCCATTCACTCGGGAATATCCCAACGCAGCTCCTAGAAGAAACGAGTTTCTGACTCGCTGAATCTCAACATAGATTCAACTCTCTTAGGTGAACGAACGCACAGCAGAGCAGTTTCAAGGAAACTTTTCTCCTCAGTTTTAGACGAAGTTTCCTGCTGTTTAGTACATATGCCGTCATTGAGCTGGAATTACCGGTTTTGGGATTCTGCACAGAAAGGGTTTGTAAACCGCTGAATCCAAACGTGACTTTAACTCTGTCACTTGAATGCACACATTGACAACCATTCAGTTAGATACCACCCTTTTGGTTGTAGGAGCAGATATTTCTCTGTACAGTCTATGGTCCCATTCACTCGGGAATATCCCAACGCAGCTCCTAGAAGAAACGAGTTTCTGACTCGCTGAATCTCAACATAGATTCAACTCTCTTAGGTGAACGAACGCACAGCAGAGCAGTTTCAAGGAAACGTTTCTCCTGAATTTTAGACGAAATTTCCTGCTGTTTAGTACATATGCCGGCATTGAGCTGGAATTACCGGTTTTGGGATTCTGCACAGAAAGGGTTTGTAAACCGCTGAATCCAAACGTGACTTTAACTCTGTCACTTGAATGCACACATTGACAACCATTCAGTTAGATACCACCCTTTTGGTTTTAGAAGCAGATATTTCTCTGTACAGCCTATGGTCCCATTCACTCGAGAATATCCCAACGCAGCTCCTAGAAGAAACGAGTTTCTGACTCGCTGAATCTCAACATAGATTCAACTCTCTTAGGTGAACGAACGCACAGCAGAGCAGTTTCAAGGAAACTTTTCTCCTCAGTTTTAGACGAAGTTTCCTGCTGTTTAGTACATATGCCGGCATTGAGCTGGAATTACCGGTTTTGGGATTCTGCACAGAAAGGGTTTGTAAACCGCTGAATCCAAACGTGACTTTAACTCTGTCACTTGAATGCACACATTGACAACCATTCAGTTAGATACCACCCTTTTGGTTGTAGGAGCAGATATTTCTCTGTACAGCCTATGGTCCCATTCACTCGGGAATATCCCAACGCAGCTCCTAGAAGAAACGAGTTTCTGACTCGCTGAATCTCAACATAGATTCAACTCTCTTAGGTGAACGAACGCACAGCAGAGCAGTTTCAAGGAAACGTTTCTCCTGAGTTTTAGACGAAGTTTCCTGCTGTTTAGTACGAATGCCGGCATTGGGCTGGAAATACCGGTTTTGGGATTCTGCACAGAAAGGG
This sequence comes from Aotus nancymaae, assembly GCF_030222135.1. Classification (NCBI taxonomy): domain Eukaryota; kingdom Metazoa; phylum Chordata; class Mammalia; order Primates; family Aotidae; genus Aotus; species Aotus nancymaae. The sequence continues at coordinate 1,511,373 of NW_026988549.1, read as the reverse complement.
TTTGTAAACCGCTGAATCCAAACGTGACTTTAACTCTGTCACTTGAATGCACACATTGACAACCATTCAGTTAGATAGCTCCGTTTTGGTTTTAGAAGCAGATATTTCTCTGTACAGCCTATGGTCCCATTCACTCGGGAATATCCCAACGCAGCTCCTAGAAGAAACGAGTTTCTGACTCGCTGAATCTCAACATAGATTCAACTCTCTTAGGTGAACGAACGCACAGCAGAGCAGTTTCAAGGAAACGTTTCTCCTGAGTTTTAGACGAAGTTTCCTGCTGTTTAGTACGTATGCCGGCATTGAGCTGGAATTAACGGTTTTGGGATTCTGCACAGAAAGGGTTTGTAAACCGCTGAATCCACACGTGAGTTTAACTCTGTCAGTTGAATGCACACATGGACAACCATTCAGTTAGATAGCTCCGTTTTGGTTTTAGAAGCAGATATTTCTCTGTACAGCCTATGGTCCCATTCACTCGGGAATATCCCAACGCAGCTCCTAGAAGAAACGAGTTTCTGACTCGCTGAATCTCAACATAGATTCAACTCTCTTAGGTGAACGAACGCACAGCAGAGCAATTTCAAGGAAACTTTTCTCCTGAGTTTTACACGAAGTTTCCTGCTGTTTAGTACGTATGCCGGCATTGGGCTGGAAATACCGGTTTTGGGATTCTGCACAGAAAGGGTTTGCAAACCGCTGAATCCACACGTGAGTTTAACTCTGTCAGTTGAATGCACACATGGACAACCATTCAGTTAGATAGCTCCGTTTTGGTTTTAGAAGCAGATATTTCTCTGTACAGCCTATGGTCCCATTCACTCGGGAATATCCCAACGCAGCTCCTAGAAGAAACGAGTTTCTGACTCGCTGAATCTCAACATAGATTCAACTCTCTTAGGTGAACGAACGCACAGCAGAGCAGTTTCAAGGAAACTTTTCTCCTGAGTTTTAGACGAAGTTTCCTGCTGTTTAGTACATATGCCGTCATTGAGCTGGAATTACCGGTTTTGGGATTCTGCACAGAAAGGGTTTGTAAACCGCTGAATCCAAACGTGACTTTAACTCTGTCACTTGAATGCACACATTGACAACCATTCAGTTAGATACCACCCTTTTGGTTGTAGGAGCAGATATTTCTCTGTACAGCCTATGGTCCCATTCACTCGGGAATATCCCAACGCAGCTCCTAGAAGAAACGAGTTTCTGACTCGCTGAATCTCAACATAGATTCAACTCTCTTAGGTGAACGAACGCACAGCAGAGCAGTTTCAAGGAAACGTTTCTCCTGAATTTTAGACGAAATTTCCTGCTGTTTAGTACATATGCCGGCATTGAGCTGGAATTACCGGTTTTGGGATTCTGCACAGAAAGGGTTTGTAAACCGCTGAATCCAAACGTGACTTTAACTCTGTCACTTGAATGCACACATTGACAACCATTCAGTTAGATACCACCCTTTTGGTTTTAGAAGCAGATATTTCTCTGTACAGCCTATGGTCCCATTCACTCGAGAATATCCCAACGCAGCTCCTAGAAGAAACGAGTTTCTGACTCGCTGAATCTCAACATAGATTCAACTCTCTTAGGTGAACGAACGCACAGCAGAGCAGTTTCAAGGAAACTTTTCTCCTGAGTTTTACACGAAGTTTCCTGCTGTTTAGTACGTATGCCGGCATTGGGCTGGAAATACCGGTTTTGGGATTCTGCACAGAAAGGGTTTGCAAACCGCTGAATCCACACGTGAGTTTAACTCTGTCAGTTGAATGCACACATGGACAACCATTCAGTTAGATAGCTCCGTTTTGGTTTTAGAAGCAGATATTTCTCTGTACAGCCTATGGTCGCATTCACTCGGGAATATCCCTACGCAGCTCCTAGAAGAAACGAGTTTCTGACTCGCTGAATCTCAACATAGATTCAACTCTCTTAGCTGAACGAACGCACAGCAGAGCAGTTTCAAGGAAACTTTTCTCCTGAGTTTTAGACGAAGTTTCCTGCTGTTTAGTACATATGCCGGCATTGAGCTGGAATTACCGGTTTTGGGATTCTGCACAGAAAGGGTTTGTAAACCGCTGAATCCAAACGTGACTTTAACTCTGTCACTTGAATGCACACATTGACAACCATTCAGTTAGATACCACCCTTTTGGTTGTAGGAGCAGATATTTCTCTGTACAGCCTATGGTCCCATTCACTCGGGAATATCCCAACGCAGCTCCTAGAAGAAACGAGTTTCTGACTCGCTGAATCTCAACATAGATTCAACTCTCTTAGGTGAACGAACGCACAGCAGAGCAGTTTCAAGGAAACGTTTCTCCTGAGTTTTAGACGAAGTTTCCTGCTGTTTAGTACGAATGCCGGCATTGGGCTGGAAATACCGGTTTTGGGATTCTGCACAGAAAGGGTTTGTAAACCGCTGAATCCAAACGTGACTTTAACTCTGTCACTTGAATGCACACATTGACAACCATTCAGTTAGATAGCTCCGTTTTGGTTTCAGAAGCAGATATTTCTCTGTACAGCCTATGGTCCCATTCACTCGGGAATATCCCAACGCAGCTCCTAGAAGAAACGAGTTTCTGACTCGCTGAATCTCAACATAGATTCAACTCTCTTAGGTGAACGAACGCACAGCAGAGCAGTTTCAAGGAAACTTTTCTCCTGAGTTTTACACGAAGTTTCCTGCTGTTTAGTACGTATGCCGGCATTGGGCTGGAAATACCGGTTTTGGGATTCTGCACAGAAAGGGTTTGCAAACCGCTGAATCCACACGTGAGTTTAACTCTGTCAGTTGAATGCACACATGGACAACCATTCAGTTAGATAGCTCCGTTTTGGTTTTAGAAGCAGATATTTCTCTGTACAGCCTATGGTCCCATTCACTCGGGAATATCCCAACGCAGCTCCTAGAAGAAACGAGTTTCTGACTCGCTGAATCTCAACATAGATTCAACTCTCTTAGGTGAACGAACGCACAGCAGAGCAGTTTCAAGGAAACTTTTCTCCTCAGTTTTAGACGAAGTTTCCTGCTGTTTAGTACATATGCCGGCATTGAGCTGGAATTACCGGTTTTGGGATTCTGCACAGAAAGGGTTTGTAAACCGCTGAATCCAAACGTGACTTTAACTCTGTCACTTGAATGCACACATTGACAACCATTCAGTTAGATACCACCCTTTTGGTTGTAGGAGCAGATATTTCTCTGTACAGCCTATGGTCCCATTCACTCGGGAATATCCCAACGCAGCTCCTAGAAGAAACGAGTTTCTGACTCGCTGAATCTCAACATAGATTCAACTCTCTTAGGTGAACGAACGCACAGCAGAGCAGTTTCAAGGAAACGTTTCTCCTGAGTTTTAGACGAAGTTTCCTGCTGTTTAGTACGAATGCCGGCATTGGGCTGGAAATACCGGTTTTGGGATTCTGCACAGAAAGGGTTTGTAAACCGCTGAATCCAAACGTGACTTTAACTCTGTCACTTGAATGCACACATTGACAACCATTCATTTAGATAGCTCCGTTTTGGTTTTAGAAGCAGATATTTCTCTGTACAGCCTATGGTCCCATTCACTCGAGAATATCCCAACGCAGCTCCTAGAAGAAACGAGTTTCTGACTCGTTGAATCTCAACATAGATTCAACTCTCTTAGGTGAACGAACGCACAGCAGAGCAGTTTCAAGGAAACTTTTCTCCTGAGTTTTTCACGAAGTTTTCTGCTGTTTAGTACGTATGCCGGCATTGGGCTGGAAATACCGGTTTTGGGATTCTGCACAGAAAGGGTTTGCAAACCGCTGAATCCACACGTGAGTTTAACTCTGTCAGTTGAATGCACACATGGACAACCATTCAGTTAGATAGCTCCGTTTTGGTTTTAGAAGCAGATATTTCTCTGTACAGCCTATGGTCCCATTCACTCGGGAATATCCCACCGCAGCTCCTAGAAGAAACGAGTTTCTGACTCGCTGAATCTCAACATAGATTCAACTCTCTTAGGTGAACGAACGCACAGCAGAGCAGTTTCAAGGAAACTTTTCTCCTGAGTTTTAGACGAAGTTTCCTGCTGTTTAGTACATATGCCGTCATTGAGCTGGAATTACCGGTTTTGGGATTCTGCACAGAAAGGGTTTGTAAACCGCTGAATCCAAACGTGACTTTAACTCTGTCACTTGAATGCACACATTGACAACCATTCAGTTAGATACCACCCTTTTGGGTGTAGGAGCAGATATTTCTCTGTACAGCCTATGGTCCCATTCACTCGGGAATATCCCAACGCAGCTCCTAGAAGAAACGAGTTTCTGACTCGCTGAATCTCAACATAGATTCAACTCTCTTAGGTGAACGAACGCACAGCAGAGCAGTTTCAAGGAAACGTTTCTCCTGAGTTTTAGATTAAGTTTCCTGCTGTTTAGTACGAATGCCGGCATTGGGCTGGAAATACCGGTTTTGGGATTCTGCACAGAAAGGGTTTGCAAACCGCTGAATCCACACGTGACTTTAACTCTGTCACTTGAATGCACACATTGACAGCCATTCAGTTAGATACCACCCTTTTGGTTGTAGGAGCAGATATTTCTCTGTACAGCCTATGGTCCCATTCACTCGGGAATATCCCAACGCAGCTCCTAGAAGAAACGACTTTCTGACTCGCTGAATCTAAACATAGATTCAACTCTCTTAGGTGAACGAACGCACAGCAGAGCAGTTTCAAGGAAACGTTTCTCCTGAATTTTAGACGAAATTTCCTGCTGTTTAGTACATATGCCGGCATTGAGCTGGAAATACCGGTTTTTGGATTCTGCACAGAAAGGGTTTGTAAACCGCTGAATCCAAACGTGACTTTAACTCTGTCACTTGAATGCACACATTGACAACCATTCAGTTAGATACCACCCTTTTGGTTTTAGAAGCAGATATTTCTCTGTACAGCCTATGGTCCCATTCACTCGAGAATATCCCAACGCAGCTCCTAGAAGAAACGAGTTTCTGACTCGCTGAATCTCAACATAGATTCAACTCTCTTAGGTGAACGAACGCACAGCAGAGCAGTTTCAAGGAAACTTTTCTCCTGAGTTTTACACGAAGTTTCCTGCTGTTTAGTACGTATGCCGGCATTGGGCTGGAAATACCGGTTTTGGGATTCTGCACAGAAAGGGTTTGCAAACCGCTGAATCCACACGTGAGTTTAACTCTGTCAGTTGAATGCACACATGGACAACCATTCAGTTAGATAGCTCCGTTTTGGTTTTAGAAGCAGATATTTCTCTGTACAGCCTATGGTCGCATTCACTCGGGAATATCCCAACGCAGCTCCTAGAAGAAACGAGTTTCTGACTCGCTGAATCTCAACATAGATTCAACTCTCTTAGGTGAACGAACGCACAGCAGAGCAGTTTCAAGGAAACTTTTCTCCTCAGTTTTAGACGAAGTTTCCTGCTGTTTAGTACATATGCCGGCATTGAGCTGGAATTACCGGTTTTGGGATTCTGCACAGAAAGGGTTTGTAAACCGCTGAATCCAAACGTGACTTTAACTCTGTCACTTGAATGCACACATTGACAACCATTCAGTTAGATACCACCCTTTTGGTTGTAGGAGCAGATATTTCTCTGTACAGCCTATGGTCCCATTCACTCGGGAATATCCCAACGCAGCTCCTAGAAGAAACGAGTTTCTGACTCGCTGAATCTCAACATAGATTCAACTCTCTTAGGTGAACGAACGCACAGCAGAGCAGTTTCAAGGAAACGTTTCTCCTGAGTTTTAGACGAAGTTTCCTGCTGTTTAGTACGAATGCCGGCATTGGGCTGGAAATACCGGTTTTGGGATTCTGCACAGAAAGGGTTTGTAAACCGCTGAATCCAAACGTGACTTTAACTCTGTCACTTGAATGCACACATTGACAACCATTCAGTTAGATAGCTCCGTTTTGGTTTTAGAAGCAGATATTTCTCTGTACAGCCTATGGTCCCATTCACTCGGGAATATCCCAACGCAGCTCCTAGAAGAAACGAGTTTCTGACTCGCTGAATCTCAACATAGATTCAACTCTCTTAGGTGAACGAACGCACAGCAGAGCAGTTTCAAGGAAACTTTTCTCCTGAGTTTTACACGAAGTTTCCTGCTGTTTAGTACGTATGCCGGCATTGGGCTGGAAATACCGGTTTTGGGATTCTGCACAGAAAGGGTTTGCAAACCGCTGAATCCACACGTGAGTTTAACTCTGTCAGTTGAATGCACACATGGACAACCATTCAGTTAGATAGCTCCGTTTTGGTTTTAGAAGCAGATATTTCTCTGTACAGCCTATGGTCCCATTCACTCGGGAATATCCCAACGCAGCTCCTAGAAGAAACGAGTTTCTGACTCGCTGAATCTCAACATAGATTCAACTCTCTTAGGTGAACGAACGCACAGCAGAGCAGTTTCAAGGAAACTTTTCTCCTCAGTTTTAGACGAAGTTTCCTGCTGTTTAGCACATATGCCGGCATTGAGCTGGAATTACCGGATTTGGGATTCTGCACAGAAAGGGTTTGTAAACCGCTGAATCCAAACGTGACTTTAACTCTGTCACTTGAATGCACACATTGACAACCATTCAGTTAGATACCACCCTTTTGGTTGTAGGAGCAGATATTTCTCTGTACAGCCTATGGTCCCATTCACTCGGGAATATCCCAACGCAGCTCCTAGAAGAAACGAGTTTCTGACTCGCTGAATCTCAACATAGATTCAACTCTCTTAGGTGAACGAACGCACAGCAGAGCAGTTTCAAGGAAACGTTTCTCCTGAGTTTTAGACGAAGTTTCCTGCTGTTTAGTACGAATGCCGGCATTGGGCTGGACATACCGGTTTTGGGATTCTGCACAGAAAGGGTTTGTAAACCGCTGAATCCAAACGTGACTTTAACTCTGTCACTTGAATGCACACATTGACAACCATTCAGTTAGATAGCTCCGTTTTGGTTTTAGAAGCAGATATTTCTCTGTACAGCCTATGGTCCCATTCACTCGGGAATATCCCAACGCAGCTCCTAGAAGAAACGAGTTTCTGACTCGCTGAATCTCAACATAGATTCAACTCTCTTAGGTGAACGAACGCACAGCAGAGCAATTTCAAGGAAACTTTTCTCCTGAGTTTTAGACGAAGTTTCCTGCTGTTTAGTACGTATGCCGGCATTGGGCTGGAAATACCGGTTTTGGGATTCTGCACAGAAAGGGTTTGCAAACCGCTGAATCCACACGTGAGTTTAACTCTGTCAGTTGAATGCACACATGGACAACCATTCAGTTAGATAGCTCCGTTTTGGTTTTAGAAGCAGATATTTCTCTGTACAGCCTATGGTCCCATTCACTCGGGAATATCCCAACGCAGCTCCTAGAAGAAACGAGTTTCTGACTCGCTGAATCTCAACATAGATTCAACTCTCTTAGGTGAACGAACGCACAGCAGAGCAGTTTCAAGGAAACTTTTCTCCTGAGTTTTAGACGAAGTTTCCTGCTGTTTAGTACATATGCCGGCATTGAGCTGGAATTACCGGTTTTGGGATTCTGCACAGAAAGGGTTTGTAAACCGCTGAATCCAAACGTGACTTTAACTCTGTCACTTGAATGCACACATTGACAACCATTCAGTTAGATACCACCCTTTTGGTTGTAGGAGCAGATATTTCTCTGTACAGCCTATGGTCCCATTCACTCGGGAATATCCCAACGCAGCTCCTAGAAGAAACGAGTTTCTGACTCGCTGAATCTCAACATAGATTCAACTCTCTTAGGTGAACGAACGCACAGCATTGCAGTTTCAAGGAAACGTTTCTCCTGAGTTTTAGACGAAGTTTCCTGCTGTTTAGTACGAATGCCGGCATTGGGCTGGAAATACCGGTTTTGGGATTCTGCACAGAAAGGGTTTGTAAACCGCTGAATCCAAACGTGACTTTAACTCTGTCACTTGAATGCACACATTGACAACCATTCAGTTAGATAGCTCCGTTTTGGTTTTAGAAGCAGATATTTCTCTGTACAGCCTATGGTCCCATTCACTCGGGAATATCCCAATGCAGCTCCAAGAAGAAACGAGTTTCTGAGTCGCTGAATCTCAACATAGATTCAACTCTCTTAGGTGAACGAACGCACAGCAGAGCAGTTTCAAGGAAACGTTTCTCCTGAGTTTTAGACGAAGTTTCCTGCTGTTTAGTACGTATGCCGGCATTGAGCTGGAATTAACGGTTTTGGGATTCTGCACAGAAAGGTTTTGTAAACCGCTGAATCCACACGTGAGTTTAACTCTGTCAGTTGAATGCACACATGGACAACCATTCAGTTAGATAGCTCCGTTTTGGTTTTAGAAGCAGATATTTCTCTGTACAGCCTATGGTCCCATTCACTCGGGAATATCCCAATGCAGCTCCAAGAAGAAACGAGTTTCTGAGTCGCTGAATCTCAACATAGATTCAACTCTCTTAGGTGAACGAACGCACAGCACAGCAGTTTCAAGGAAACGTTTCTCCTGAGTTTTAGACGAAGTTTCCTGCTGTTTAGTACGTATGCCGGCATTGGGCTGGAAATACCGGTTTTGGGATTCTGCACAGAAAGGGTTTGCAAACCACTGAATCCACACGTGAGTTTAACTCTGTCAGTTGAATGCACACATGGACAACCATTCAGTTAGATAGCTCCGTTTTGGTTTTAGAAGCAGATATTTCTCTGTACAGCCTATGGTCCCATTCACTCGGGAATATCCCAACGCAGCTCCTAGAAGAAACGAGTTTCTGACTCGCTGAATCTCAACATAGATTCAACTCTCTTAGGTGAACGAACGCACAGCACAGCAGTTTCAAGGAAACGTTTCTCCTGAATTTTAGACGAAGTTTCCTGCTGTTTAGTACGAATGCCGGCATTGGGCTGGAAATACCGGTTTTGGGATTCTGCACAGAAATGGTTTGCAAACCGCTGAATCCAAACGTGACTTTAACTCTGTCACTTGAATGCACACATTGACAACCATTCAGTTAGATAGCACACTTTAATTTTAGAAGCAGATATTTCTCTGTACAGCCTATGGTCCCATTCACTCGAGAATATCCCAACGCAGCTCCTAGAAGAAACGAGTTTCTGACTCGCTGAATCTCAACATAGATTCAACTCTCTTAGGTGAACGAACGCACAGCAGAGCAGTTTCAAGGAAACTTTTCTCCTGAGTTTTACACGAAGTTTCCTGCTGTTTAGTACGTATGCCGGCATTGGGCTGGAAATACCGGTTTTGGGATTCTGCAGAGAAAGGGTTTGCAAACCGCTGAATCCACACGTGAGTTTAACTCTGTCAGTTGAATGCACACATTGACAACCATACAGTTAGATAGCTCCGTTTTGGTTTTAGAAGCAGATATTTCTCTGTACAGCCTATGGTCCCATTCACTCGGGAATATCCCAACGCAGTTCCTAGAAGAAACGAGTTTCTGACTCGCTGAATCTCAACATAGATTCATCTCTCTTAGGTGAACGAACGCACAGCAGAGCAGTTTCAAGGAAACTTTTCTCCTGAGTTTTACACGAAGTTTCCTGCTGTTTAGTACGTATGCCGGCATTGGGCTGGAAATACCGGTTTTGGGATTCTGCACAGAAAGGGTTTGTAAACCGCTGAATCCAAACGTGACTTTAACTCTGTCACTTGAATGCACACATTGACAACCATTCAGTTAGATAGCTCCGTTTTGGTTTTAGAAGCAGATATTTCTCTGTACAGCCTATGGTCCCATTCACTCGGGAATATCCCAACGCAGCTCCTAGAAGAAACGAGTTTCTGACTCGCTGAATCTCAACATAGATTCAACTCTCTTAGGTGAACGAACGCACAGCAGAGCAGTTTCAAGGAAACGTTTCTCCTGAGTTTTAGACGAAGTTTCCTGCTGTTTAGTACGTATGCCGGCATTGAGCTGGAATTAACGGTTTTGGGATTCTGCACAGAAAGGGTTTGTAAACCGCTGAATCCACACGTGAGTTTAACTCTGTCAGTTGAATGCACACATGGACAACCATTCAGTTAGATAGCTCCGTTTTGGTTTTAGAAGCAGATATTTCTCTGTACAGCCTATGGTCCCATTCACTCGGGAATATCCCAACGCAGCTCCTAGAAGAAACGAGTTTCTGACTCGCTGAATCTCAACATAGATTCAACTCTCTTAGGTGAACGAACGCACAGCAGAGCAGTTTCAAGGAAACTTTTCTCCTCAGTTTTAGACGAAGTTTCCTGCTGTTTAGCACATATGCCGGCATTGAGCTGGAATTACCGGTTTTGGGATTCTGCACAGAAAGGGTTTGTAAACCGCTGAATCCAAACGTGACTTTAACTCTGTCACTTGAATGCACACATTGACAACCATTCAGTTAGATACCACCCTTTTGGTTGTAGGAGCAGATATTTCTCTGTACAGCCTATGGTCCCATTCACTCGGGAATATCCCAACGCAGCTCCTAGAAGAAACGAGTTTCTGACTCGCTGAATCTCAACATAGATTCAACTCTCTTAGGTGAACGAACGCACAGCAGAGCAGTTTCAAGGAAACGTTTCTCCTGAGTTTTAGACGAAGTTTCCTGCTGTTTAGTACGAATGCCGGCATTGGGCTGGACATACCGGTTTTGGGATTCTGCACAGAAAGGGTTTGTAAACCGCTGAATCCAAACGTGACTTTAACTCTGTCACTTGAATGCACACATTGACAACCATTCAGTTAGATAGCTCCGTTTTGGTTTTAGAAGCAGATATTTCTCTGTACAGCCTATGGTCCCATTCACTCGGGAATATCCCAACGCAGCTCCTAGAAGAAACGAGTTTCTGACTCGCTGAATCTCAACATAGATTCAACTCTCTTAGGTGAACGAACGCACAGCAGAGCAGTTTCAAGGAAACGTTTCTCCTGAGTTTTAGACGAAGTTTCCTGCTGTTTAGTACGTATGCCGGCATTGAGCTGGAATTAACGGTTTTGGGATTCTGCACAGAAAGGGTTTGTAAACCGCTGAATCCACACGTGAGTTTAACTCTGTCAGTTGAATGCACACATGGACAACCATTCAGTTAGATTGCTCCGTTTTGGTTTTAGAAGCAGATATTTCTCTGTACAGCCTATGGTCCCATTCACTCGGGAATATCCCAACGCAGCTCCTAGAAGAAACGAGTTTCTGACTCGCTGAATCTCAACATAGATTCAACTCTCTTAGGTGAACGAACGCACAGCAGAGCAATTTCAAGGAAACTTTTCTCCTGAGTTTTAGACGAAGTTTCCTGCTGTTTAGTACGTATGCCGGCATTGGGCTGGAAATACCGGTTTTGGGATTCTGCACAGAAAGGGTTTGCAAACCGCTGAATCCACACGTGAGTTTAACTCTGTCAGTTGAATGCACACATGGACAACCATTCAGTTAGATAGCTCCGTTTTGGTTTTAGAAGCAGATATTTCTCTGTACAGCCTATGGTCCCATTCACTCGGGAATATCCCAACGCAGCTCCTAGAAGAAACGAGTTTCTGACTCGCTGAATCTCAACATAGATTCAACTCTCTTAGGTGAACGAACGCACAGCAGAGCAGTTTCAAGGAAACTTTTCTCCTGAGTTTTAGACGAAGTTTCCTGCTGTTTAGTACATATGCCGGCATTGAGCTGGAATTACCGGTTTTGGGATTCTGCACAGAAAGGGTTTGTAAACCGCTGAATCCAAACGTGACTTTAACTCTGTCACTTGAATGCACACATTGACAACCATTCAGTTAGATACCACCCTTTTGGTTGTAGGAGCAGATATTTCTCTGTACAGCCTATGGTCCCATTCACTCGGGAATATCCCAACGCAGCTCCTAGAAGAAACGAGTTTCTGACTCGCTGAATCTCAACATAGATTCAACTCTCTTAGGTGAACGAACGCACAGCATTGCAGTTTCAAGGAAACGTTTCTCCTGAGTTTTAGACGAAGTTTCCTGCTGTTTAGTACGAATGCCGGCATTGGGCTGGAAATACCGGTTTTGGGATTCTGCACAGAAAGGGTTTGTAAACCGCTGAATCCAAACGTGACTTTAACTCTGTCACTTGAATGCACACATTGACAACCATTCAGTTAGATAGCTCCGTTTTGGTTTTAGAAGCAGATATTTCTCTGTACAGCCTATGGTCCCATTCACTCGGGAATATCCCAATGCAGCTCCAAGAAGAAACGAGTTTCTGAGTCGCTGAATCTCAACATAGATTCAACTCTCTTAGGTGAACGAACGCACAGCAGAGCAGTTTCAAGGAAACGTTTCTCCTGAGTTTTAGACGAAGTTTCCTGCTGTTTAGTACGTATGCCGGCATTGAGCTGGAATTAACGGTTTTGGGATTCTGCACAGAAAGGTTTTGTAAACCGCTGAATCCACACGTGAGTTTAACTCTGTCAGTTGAATGCACACATGGACAACCATTCAGTTAGATAGCTCCGTTTTGGTTTTAGAAGCAGATATTTCTCTGTACAGCCTATGGTCCCATTCACTCGGGAATATCCCAATGCAGCTCCAAGAAGAAACGAGTTTCTGAGTCGCTGAATCTCAACATAGATTCAACTCTCTTAGGTGAACGAACGCACAGCAGAGCAGTTTCAAGGAAACGTTTCTCCTGAGTTTTAGACGAAGTTTCCTGCTGTTTAGTACGTATGCCGGCATTGGGCTGGAAATACCGGTTTTGGGATTCTGCACAGAAAGGGTTTGCAAACCACTGAATCCACACGTGAGTTTAACTCTGTCAGTTGAATGCACACATGGACAACCATTCAGTTAGATAGCTCCGTTTTGGTTTTAGAAGCAGATATTTCTCTGTACAGCCTATGGTCCCATTCACTCGGGAATATCCCAACGCAGCTCCTAGAAGAAACGAGTTTCTGACTCGCTGAATCTCAACATAGATTCAACTCTCTTAGGTGAACGAACGCACAGCACAGCAGTTTCAAGGAAACGTTTCTCCTGAATTTTAGACGAAGTTTCCTGCTGTTTAGTACGAATGCCGGCATTGGGCTGGAAATACCGGTTTTGGGATTCTGCACAGAAATGGTTTGCAAACCGCTGAATCCAAACGTGACTTTAACTCTGTCACTTGAATGCACACATTGACAACCATTCAGTTAGATAGCACACTTTAATTTTAGAAGCAGATATTTCTCTGTACAGCCTATGGTCCCATTCACTCGAGAATATCCCAACGCAGCTCCTAGAAGAAACGAGTTTCTGACTCGCTGAATCTCAACATAGATTCAACTCTCTTAGGTGAACGAACGCACAGCAGAGCAGTTTCAAGGAAACTTTTCTCCTGAGTTTTACACGAAGTTTCCTGCTGTTTAGTACGTATGCCGGCATTGGGCTGGAAATACCGGTTTTGGGATTCTGCAGAGAAAGGGTTTGCAAACCGCTGAATCCACACGTGAGTTTAACTCTGTCAGTTGAATGCACACATTGACAACCATACAGTTAGATAGCTCCGTTTTGGTTTTAGAAGCAGATATTTCTCTGTACAGCCTATGGTCCCATTCACTCGGGAATATCCCAACGCAGTTCCTAGAAGAAACGAGTTTCTGACTCGCTGAATCTCAACATAGATTCATCTCTCTTAGGTGAACGAACGCACAGCAGAGCAGTTTCAAGGAAACTTTTCTCCTGAGTTTTACACGAAGTTTCCTGCTGTTTAGTACGTATGCCGGCATTGGGCTGGAAATACCGGTTTTGGGATTCTGCACAGAAAGGGTTTGTAAACCGCTGAATCCAAACGTGACTTTAACTCTGTCACTTGAATGCACACATTGACAACCATTCAGTTAGATAGCTCCGTTTTGGTTTTAGAAGCAGATATTTCTCTGTACACCCTATGGTCCCATTCACTCGGGAATATCCCAACGCAGCTCCTAGAAGAAACGAGTTTCTGACTCGCTGAATCTCAACATAGATTCAACTCTCTTAGGTGAACGAACGCACAGCAGAGCAGTTTCAAGGAAACGTTTCTCCTGAGTTTTAGACGAAGTTTCCTGCTGTTTAGTACGTATGCCGGCATTGAGCTGGAATTAACGGTTTTGGGATTCTGCACAGAAAGGGTTTGTAAACCGCTGAATCCACACGTGAGTTTAACTCTGTCAGTTGAATGCACACATGGACAACCATTCAGTTAGATAGCTCCGTTTTGGTTTTAGAAGCAGATATTTCTCTGTACAGCCTATGGTCCCATTCACTCGGGAATATCCCAACGCAGCTCCTAGAAGAAACGAGTTTCTGACTCGCTGAATCTCAACATAGATTCAACTCTCTTAGGTGAACGAACGCACAGCAGAGGAATTTCAAGGAAACTTTTCTCCTGAGTTTTACACGAAGTTTCCTGCTGTTTAGTACGTATGCCGGCATTGGGCTGGAAATACCGGTTTTGGGATTCTGCACAGAAAGGGTTTGCAAACCGCTGAATCCACACGTGAGTTTAACTCTGTCAGTTGAATGCACACATGGACAACCATTCAGTTAGATAGCTCCGTTTTGGTTTTAGAAGCAGATATTTCTCTGTACAGCCTATGGTCCCATTCACTCGGGAATATCCCAACGCAGCTCCTAGAAGAAACGAGTTTCTGACTCGCTGAATCTCAACATAGATTCAACTCTCTTAGGTGAACGAACGCACAGCAGAGCAGTTTCAAGGAAACTTTTCTCCTGAGTTTTAGACGAAGTTTCCTGCTGTTTAGTACATATGCCGGCATTGAGCTGGAATTACCGGTTTTGGGATTCTGCACAGAAAGGGTTTGTAAACCGCTGAATCCAAACGTGACTTTAACTCTGTCACTTGAATGCACACATTGACAACCATTCAGTTAGATACCACCCTTTTGGTTGTAGGAGCAGATATTTCTCTGTACAGCCTATGGTCCCATTCACTCGGGAATATCCCAACGCAGCTCCTAGAAGAAACGAGTTTCTGACTCGCTGAATCTCAACATAGATTCAACTCTCTTAGGTGAACGAACGCACAGCATTGCAGTTTCAAGGAAACGTTTCTCCTGAGTTTTAGACGAAGTTTCCTGCTGTTTAGTACGAATGCCGGCATTGGGCTGGAAATACCGGTTTTGGGATTCTGCACAGAAAGGGTTTGTAAACCGCTGAATCCAAACGTGACTTTAACTCTGTCACTTGAATGCACACATTGACAACCATTCAGTTAGATAGCTCCGTTTTGGTTTTAGAAGCAGATATTTCTCTGTACAGCCTATGGTCCCATTCACTCGAGAATATCCCAACGCAGCTCCTAGAAGAAACGAGTTTCTGACTCGCTGAATCTCAACATAGATTCAACTCTCTTAGGTGAACGAACGCACAGCAGAGCAGTTTCAAGGAAACTTTTCTCCTGAGTTTTACACGAAGTTTCCTGCTGTTTAGTACGTATGCCGGCATTGGGCTGGAAATACCGGTTTTGGGATTCTGCAGAGAAAGGGTTTGCAAACCGCTGAATCCACACGTGAGTTTAACTCTGTCAGTTGAATGCACACATTGACAACCATACAGTTAGATAGCTCCGTTTTGGTTTTAGAAGCAGATATTTCTCTGTACAGCCTATGGTCCCATTCACTCGGGAATATCCCAACGCAGCTCCTAGAAGAAACGAGTTTCTGACTCGCTGAATCTCAACATAGATTCATCTCTCTTAGGTGAACGAACGCACAGCAGAGCAGTTTCAAGGAAACTTTTCTCCTGAGTTTTACACGAAGTTTCCTGCTGTTTAGTACGTATGCCGGCATTGGGCTGGAAATACCGGTTTTGGGATTCTGCACAGAAAGGGTTTGCAAACCGCTGAATCCAAACGTGACTTTAACTCTGTCACTTGAATGCACACATTGACAACCATTCAGTTAGATACCACCCTTTTGGTTGTAGGAGCAGATATTTCTCTGTACAGCCTATGATCCCATTCACTCGGGAATATCCCAACGCAGCTCCTAGAAGAAATGAGTTTCTGACTCGCTGAATCTCAACATAGATTCAACTCTCTTAGGTGAACGAACGCACAGCAGAGCAGTTTCAAGGAAACGTTTCTCCTGAGTTTTAGACGAAGTTTCCTGCTCTTTAGTACGAATGCCGGCATTGGGCTGGAAATACCGGTTTTGGGATTCTGCACAGAAAGGTTTTGCAAACCGCTGAATCCACACGTGAGTTTAACTCTGTCAGTTGAATGCACACATTGACAACCATTCAGTTAGATAGATCCGTTTTGGTTTTAGAAGCAGATATTTCTCTGTACAGCCTATGGTCCCATTCACTCGGGAATATCCCAACGCAGCTCCTAGAAGAAACGAGTTTCTGACTCGCTGAATCTCAACATAGATTCAACTCTCTTAGGTGAACGAACGCACAGCAGAGCAGTTTCAAGGAAACTTTTCTCCTGAGTTTTAGACGAAGTTTCCTGCTGTTTAGTACATATGCCGGCATTGAGCTGGAATTACCAGTTTTGGGATTCTGCACAGAAAGGGTTTGTAAACCGCTGAATCCAAACGTGACTTTAACTCTGTCACTTGAATGCACACATGGACAACCATTCAGTTAGATACCACCCTTTTGGTTGTAGGAGCAGATATTTCTCTGTACAGCCTATGGTCCCATTCACTCGGGAATATCCCAACGCAGCTCCTAGAAGAAACGAGTTTCTGACTCGCTGAATCTCAACATAGATTCAACTCTCTTAGGTGAACGAACGCACAGCACAGCAGTTTCAAGGAAACGTTTCTCCTGAGTTTTAGACGAAGTTTCCTGCTGTTTAGTACGAATGCCGGCATTGGGCTGGAAATACCGGTTTTGGGATTCTGCACAGAAAGGGTTTGTAAACCGCTGAATCCAAACGTGACTTTAACTCTGTCACTTGAATGCACACATTGACAACCATACAGTTAGATAGCTCCGTTTTGGTTTTAGAAGCAGATATTTCTCTGTACAGCCTATGGTCCCATTCACTCGGGAATATCCCAACGCAGCTCCTAGAAGAAACGAGTTTCTGACTCGCTGAATCTCAACATAGATTCAACTCTCTTAGGTGAACGAACGCACAGCAGAGCAGTTTCAAGGAAACTTTTCTCCTGAGTTTTACACGAAGTTTCCTGCTGTTTAGTACGTATGCTGGCATTGGGCTGGAAATACCGGTTTTGGGATTGTGCACAGAAAGGGTTTGCAAACCGCTGAATCCACACGTGAGTTTAACTCTGTCAGTTGAATGCACACATGGACAACCATTCAGTTAGATAGCTCCGTTTTGGTTTTAGAAGCAGATATTTCTCTGTACAGCCTATGGTCCCATTCACTCGGGAATATCCCAACGCAGCTCCTAGAAGAAACGAGTTTCTGACTCGCTGAATCTCAACATAGATTCAACTCTCTTAGGTGAACGAACGCACAGCAGAGCAGTTTCAAGGAAACTTTTCTCCTGAGTTTTAGACGAAGTTTCCTGCTGTTTAGTACATATGCCGTCATTGAGCTGGAATTACCGGTTTTGGGATTCTGCAAAGAAAGGGTTTGTAAACCGCTGAATCCAAACGTGACTTTAACTCTGTCACTTGAATGCACACATTGACAACCATTCAGTTAGATAGCTCCGTTTTGGTTTTAGAAGCAGATATTTCTCTGTACAGCCTATGGTCCCATTCACTCGGGAATATCCCAACGCAGCTCCTAGAAGAAACGAGTTTCTGACTCGCTGAATCTCAACATAGATTCAACTCTCTTAGGTGAACGAACGCACAGCAGAGCAGTTTCAAGGAAACGTTACTCCTGAGTTTTAGACGAAGTTTCCTGCTGTTTAGTACGTATGCCGGCATTGAGCTGGAATTACCGGTTTTGGGATTCTGCACAGAAAGGGTTTGTAAACCGCTGAAGCCAAACGTGACTTTAACTCTGTCACTTGAATGCACACATTGACAACCATTCAGTTAGATAGCTCCGTTTTGGTTTTAGAAGCAGATATTTCTCTGTACAGCCTATGGTCCCATTCACTCGGGAATATCCCAACGCAGCTCCTAGAAGAAACGAGTTTCTGACTCGCTGAATCTCAACATAGATTCAACTCTCTTAGGTGAACGAACGCACAGCAGAGAAGTTTCAAGGAAACTTTTCTCCTGAGTTTTTCACGAAGTTTCCTGCTGTTTAGTACGTATTCCGGCATTGGGCTGGAAATACCGGTTTTGGGATTCTGCACAGAAAGGGTTTGCAAACCGCTGAATCCACACGTGAGTTTAACTCTGTCAGTTGAATGCACACATGGACAACCATTCAGTTAGATAGCTCCGTTTTGGTTTTAGAAGCAGATATTTCTCTGTACAGCCTATGGTCCCATTCACTCGGGAATATCCCAACGCAGCTCCTAGAAGAAACGAGTTTCTGACTCGCTGAATCTCAACATAGATTCAACTCTCTTAGGTGAACGAACGCACAGCAGAGCAGTTTCAAGGAAACGTTTCTCCTGAGTTTTAGACGAAGTTTCCTTCTGTTTAGTACGTATGCCGGCATTGAGCTGGAATTACCGGTTTTGGGATTCTGCACAGAAAGGGTTTGTAAACCGCTGAATGCAAACGTGACTTTAACTCTGTCACTTGAATGCACACATTGACAACCATTCTGTTAGATACCACCCTTTTGGTTGTAGGAGCAGATATTTCTCTGTACAGCCTATGGTCCCATTCACTCGGGAATATCCCAACGCAGCTCCTAGAAGAAACGAGTTTCTGACTCGCTGAATCTCAACATAGATTCAACTCTCTTAGGTGAACGAACGCACAGCAGAGCAGTTTCAAGGAAACGTTTCTCCTGAGTTTTAGACGAAGTTTCCTGCTGTTTAGTACGTATGCCGGCATTGAGCTGGAATTAACGGTTTTGGGATTCTGCACAGAAAGGGTTTGTAAACCGCTGAATCCACACGTGAGTTTAACTCTGTCAGTTGAATGCACACATGGACAACCATTCAGTTAGATAGCTCCGTTTTGGTTTTAGAAGCAGATATTTCTCTGTACAGCCTATGGTCCCATTCACTCGGGAATATCCCAACGCAGCTCCTAGAAGAAACGAGTTTCTGACTCGCTGAATCTCAACATAGATTCAACTCTCTTAGGTGAACGAACGCACAGCAGAGCAGTTTCAAGGAAACTTTTCTCCTGAGTTTTAGACGAAGTTTCCTGCTGTTTAGTACATATGCCGTCATTGAGCTGGAATTACCGGTTTTGGGATTCTGCACAGAAAGGGTTTGTAAACCGCTGAATCCAAACGTGACTTTAACTCTGTCACTTGAATGCACACATTGACAACCATTCAGTTAGATAGCTCCGTTTTGGTTTTAGAAGCAGATATTTCTCTGTACAGCCTATGGTCCCATTCACTCGGGAATATCCCAACGCAGCTCCTAGAAGAAACGAGTTTCTGACTCGCTGAATCTCAACATAGATTCAACTCTCTTAGGTGAACGAACGCACAGCAGAGCAGTTTCAAGTAAACTTTTCTCCTGAGTTTTAGACGAAGTTTCCTGCTGTTTAGTACGTATGCCGGCATTGAGCTGGAATTACCGGTTTTGGGATTCTGCACAGAAAGGGTTTGTAAACCGCTGAATCCAAACGTGACTTTAACTCTGTCACTTGAATGCACACATTGACAACCATTCTGTTAGATACCACCCTTTTGGTTGTAGGAGCAGATATTTCTCTGTACAGCCTATGGTCCCATTCACTCGGGAATATCCCAACGCAGCTCCTAGAAGAAACGAGTTTCTGACTCGCTGAATCTCAACATAGATTCAACTCTCTTAGGTGAACGAACGCACAGCAGAACAGTTTCAAGGAAACGTTTCTCCTGAGTTTTAGACGAAGTTTCCTGCTGTTTAGTACGAATGCCGGCATTTGGCTGGACATACCGGTTTTGGGATTCTGCACAGAAAGGGTTTGTAAACCGCTGAATCCAAACGTGACTTTAACTCTGTCACTTGAATGCACACATTGACAACCATTCAGTTAGATAGCTCCGTTTTGGTTTTAGAAGCAGATATTTCTCTGTACAGCCTATGGTCCCATTCACTCGGGAATATCCCAACGCAGCTCCTAGAAGAAACGAGTTTCTGACTCGCTGAATCTCAACATAGATTCAACTCTCTTAGGTGAACGAACGCACAGCAGAGCAGTTTCAAGGAAACTTTTCTCCTGAGTTTTAGACGAAGTTTCCTGCTGTTTAGTACATATGCCGGCATTGAGCTGGAATTACCGGTTTTGGGATTCTGCACAGAAAGGGTTTGTAAACCGCTGAATCCAAACGTGACTTTAACTCTGTCACTTGAATGCACACATTGACAACCATTCAGTTAGATACCACCCTTTTGGTTGTAGGAGCAGATATTTCTCTGTACAGCCTATGGTCCCATTCACTCGGGAATATCCCAACGCAGCTCCTAGAAGAAACGAGTTTCTGACTCGCTGAATCTCAACATAGATTCAACTCTCTTAGGTGAACGAACGCACAGCAGAGCAGTTTCAAGGAAACGTTTCTCCTGAGTTTTAGATTAAGTTTCCTGCTGTTTAGTACGAATGCCGGCATTGGGCTGGAAATTCCGGTTTTGGGATTCTGCACAGAAAGGGTTTGCAAACCGCTGAATCCACACGTGAGTTTAACTCTGTCACTTGAATGCACACATTGACAGCCATTCAGTTAGATACCACCCTTTTGGTTGTAGGAGCAGATATTTCTCTGTACAGCCTATGGTCCCATTCACTCGGGAATATCCCAACGCAGCTCCTAGAAGAAACGATTTTCTGACTCGCTGAATCTAAACATAGATTCAACTCTCTTAGGTGAACGAACGCACAGCAGAGCAGTTTCAAGGAAACGTTTCTCCTGAATTTTAGACGAAATTTCCTGCTGTTTAGTACATATGCCGGCATTGAGCTGGAATTACCGGTTTTGGGATTCTGCACAGAAAGGGTTTGTAAACCGCTGAATCCAAACGTGACTTTAACTCTGTCACTTGAATGCACACATTGACAACCATTCAGTTAGATACCACCCTTTTGGTTTTAGAAGCAGATATTTCTCTGTACAGCCTATGGTCCCATTCACTCGAGAATATCCCAACGCAGCTCCTAGAAGAAACGAGTTTCTGACTCGCTGAATCTCAATATAGATTCAACTCTCTTAGGTGAACGAACGCACAGCAGAGCAGTTTCAAGGAAACTTTTCTCCTGAGTTTTACACGAAGTTTCCTGCTCTTTAGTACGGATGCCGGCATTGGGCTGGAAATACCGGTTTTGGGATTGTGCACAGAAAGGGTTTGCAAACCGCTGAATCCACACGTGAGTTTAACTCTGTCAGTTGAATGCACACATGGACAACCATTCAGTTAGATAGCTCCGTTTTGGTTTTAGAAGCAGATATTTCTCTGTACAGCCTATGGTCCCATTCACTCGGGAATATCCCAACGCAGCTCCTAGAAGAAACGAGTTTCTGACTCGCTGAATCTCAACATAGATTCAACTCTCTTAGGTGAACGAACGCACAGCAGAGCAGTTTCAAGGAAACTTTTCTCCTGAGTTTTAGACGAAGTTTCCTGCTGTTTAGTACATATGCCGTCATTGAGCTGGAATTACCGGTTTTGGGATTCTGCAAAGAAAGGGTTTGTAAACCGCTGAATCCAAACGTGACTTTAACTCTGTCACTTGAATGCACACATTGACAACCATTCAGTTAGATAGCTCCGTTTTGGTTTTAGAAGCAGATATTTCTCTGTACAGCCTATGGTCCCATTCACTCGGGAATATCCCAACGCAGCTCCTAGAAGAAACGAGTTTCTGACTCGCTGAATCTCAACATAGATTCAACTCTCTTAGGTGAACGAACGCACAGCAGAGCAGTTTCAAGGAAACGTTACTCCTGAGTTTTAGACGAAGTTTCCTGCTGTTTAGTACGTATGCCGGCATTGAGCTGGAATTACCGGTTTTGGGATTCTGCACAGAAAGGGTTTGTAAACCGCTGAAGCCAAACGTGACTTTAACTCTGTCACTTGAATGCACACATTGACAACCATTCAGTTAGATAGCTCCGTTTTGGTTTTAGAAGCAGATATTTCTCTGTACAGCCTATGGTCCCATTCACTCGGGAATATCCCAACGCAGCTCCTAGAAGAAACGAGTTTCTGACTCGCTGAATCTCAACATAGATTCAACTCTCTTAGGTGAACGAACGCACAGCAGAGAAGTTTCAAGGAAACTTTTCTCCTGAGTTTTTCACGAAGTTTCCTGCTGTTTAGTACGTATTCCGGCATTGGGCTGGAAATACCGGTTTTGGGATTCTGCACAGAAAGGGTTTGCAAACCGCTGAATCCACACGTGAGTTTAACTCTGTCAGTTGAATGCACACATGGACAACCATTCAGTTAGATAGCTCCGTTTTGGTTTTAGAAGCAGATATTTCTCTGTACAGCCTATGGTCCCATTCACTCGGGAATATCCCAACGCAGCTCCTAGAAGAAACGAGTTTCTGACTCGCTGAATCTCAACATAGATTCAACTCTCTTAGGTGAACGAACGCACAGCAGAGCAGTTTCAAGGAAACGTTTCTCCTGAGTTTTAGACGAAGTTTCCTTCTGTTTAGTACGTATGCCGGCATTGAGCTGGAATTACCGGTTTTGGGATTCTGCACAGAAAGGGTTTGTAAACCGCTGAATGCAAACGTGACTTTAACTCTGTCACTTGAATGCACACATTGACAACCATTCTGTTAGATACCACCCTTTTGGTTGTAGGAGCAGATATTTCTCTGTACAGCCTATGGTCCCATTCACTCGGGAATATCCCAACGCAGCTCCTAGAAGAAACGAGTTTCTGACTCGCTGAATCTCAACATAGATTCAACTCTCTTAGGTGAACGAACGCACAGCAGAGCAGTTTCAAGGAAACGTTTCTCCTGAGTTTTAGACGAAGTTTCCTGCTGTTTAGTACGTATGCCGGCATTGAGCTGGAATTAACGGTTTTGGGATTCTGCACAGAAAGGGTTTGTAAACCGCTGAATCCACACGTGAGTTTAACTCTGTCAGTTGAATGCACACATGGACAACCATTCAGTTAGATAGCTCCGTTTTGGTTTTAGAAGCAGATATTTCTCTGTACAGCCTATGGTCCCATTCACTCGGGAATATCCCAACGCAGCTCCTAGAAGAAACGAGTTTCTGACTCGCTGAATCTCAACATAGATTCAACTCTCTTAGGTGAACGAACGCACAGCAGAGCAGTTTCAAGGAAACTTTTCTCCTGAGTTTTAGACGAAGTTTCCTGCTGTTTAGTACATATGCCGTCATTGAGCTGGAATTACCGGTTTTGGGATTCTGCACAGAAAGGGTTTGTAAACCGCTGAATCCAAACGTGACTTTAACTCTGTCACTTGAATGCACACATTGACAACCATTCAGTTAGATAGCTCCGTTTTGGTTTTAGAAGCAGATATTTCTCTGTACAGCCTATGGTCCCATTCACTCGGGAATATCCCAACGCAGCTCCTAGAAGAAACGAGTTTCTGACTCGCTGAATCTCAACATAGATTCAACTCTCTTAGGTGAACGAACGCACAGCAGAGCAGTTTCAAGTAAACTTTTCTCCTGAGTTTTAGACGAAGTTTCCTGCTGTTTAGTACGTATGCCGGCATTGAGCTGGAATTACCGGTTTTGGGATTCTGCACAGAAAGGGTTTGTAAACCGCTGAATCCAAACGTGACTTTAACTCTGTCACTTGAATGCACACATTGACAACCATTCTGTTAGATACCACCCTTTTGGTTGTAGGAGCAGATATTTCTCTGTACAGCCTATGGTCCCATTCACTCGGGAATATCCCAACGCAGCTCCTAGAAGAAACGAGTTTCTGACTCGCTGAATCTCAACATAGATTCAACTCTCTTAGGTGAACGAACGCACAGCAGAGCAGTTTCAAGGAAACGTTTCTCCTGAGTTTTAGACGAAGTTTCCTGCTGTTTAGTACGAATGCCGGCATTTGGCTGGACATACCGGTTTTGGGATTCTGCACAGAAAGGGTTTGTAAACCGCTGAATCCAAACGTGACTTTAACTCTGTCACTTGAATGCACACATTGACAACCATTCAGTTAGATAGCTCCGTTTTGGTTTTAGAAGCAGATATTTCTCTGTACAGCCTATGGTCCCATTCACTCGGGAATATCCCAACGCAGCTCCTAGAAGAAACGACTTTCTGACTCGCTGAATCTCAACATAGATTCAACTCTCTTAGGTGAACGAACGCACAGCAGAGCAGTTTCAAGGAAACTTTTCTCCTGAGTTTTAGACGAAGTTTCCTGCTGTTTAGTACATATGCCGGCATTGAGCTGGAATTACCGGTTTTGGGATTCTGCACAGAAAGGGTTTGTAAACCGCTGAATCCAAACGTGACTTTAACTCTGTCACTTGAATGCACACATTGACAACCATTCAGTTAGATACCACCCTTTTGGTTGTAGGAGCAGATATTTCTCTGTACAGCCTATGGTCCCATTCACTCGGGAATATCCCAACGCAGCTCCTAGAAGAAACGAGTTTCTGACTCGCTGAATCTCAACATAGATTCAACTCTCTTAGGTGAACGAACGCACAGCAGAGCAGTTTCAAGGAAACGTTTCTCCTGAGTTTTAGATTAAGTTTCCTGCTGTTTAGTACGAATGCCGGCATTGGGCTGGAAATTCCGGTTTTGGGATTCTGCACAGAAAGGGTTTGCAAACCGCTGAATCCACACGTGAGTTTAACTCTGTCACTTGAATGCACACATTGACAGCCATTCAGTTAGATACCACCCTTTTGGTTGTAGGAGCAGATATTTCTCTGTACAGCCTATGGTCCCATTCACTCGGGAATATCCCAACGCAGCTCCTAGAAGAAACGATTTTCTGACTCGCTGAATCTAAACATAGATTCAACTCTCTTAGGTGAACGAACGCACAGCAGAGCAGTTTCAAGGAAACGTTTCTCCTGAATTTTAGACGAAATTTCCTGCTGTTTAGTACATATGCCGGCATTGAGCTGGAATTACCGGTTTTGGGATTCTGCACAGAAAGGGTTTGTAAACCGCTGAATCCAAACGTGACTTTAACTCTGTCACTTGAATGCACACATTGACAACCATTCAGTTAGATACCACCCTTTTGGTTTTAGAAGCAGATATTTCTCTGTACAGCCTATGGTCCCATTCACTCGAGAATATCCCAACGCAGCTCCTAGAAGAAACGAGTTTCTGACTCGCTGAATCTCAATATAGATTCAACTCTCTTAGGTGAACGAACGCACAGCAGAGCAGTTTCAAGGAAACTTTTCTCCTGAGTTTTACACGAAGTTTCCTGCTCTTTAGTACGGATGCCGGCATTGGGCTGGAAATACCGGTTTTGGGATTCTGCACAGAAAGGGTTTGCAAACCGCTGAATCCACACGTGAGTTTAACTCTGTCAGTTGAATGCACACATGGACAACCATTCAGTTAGATAGCTCCGTTTTGGTTTTAGAAGCAGATATTTCTCTGTACAGCCTATGGTCCCATTCACTCGGGAATATCCCAACGCAGCTCCTAGAAGAAACGTGTTTCTGACTCGCTGAATCTCAACATAGATTCAACTCTCTTAGGTGAACGAACGCACAGCAGAGCAGTTTAAAGGAAACGTTTCTCCTGAGTTTTACACGAAGTTTCCTGCTGTTTAGTACGGATGCCGGCATTGAGCTGGAATTTCCGGTTTTGGGATTCTGCACAGAAATGGTTTGCAAACCGCTGAATCCACACGTGAGTTTAACTCTGTCAGTTGAATGCACACATTGACAACCATCCAGTTAGATTGCTCCGTTTTGGTTTTAGAAGCAGATATTTCTCTGTACAGCCTATGGTCCCATTCACTCGAGAATATCCCAACGCAGCTCCTAGAAGAAACGAGTTTCTGACTCGCTGAATCTCAACATAGATTCAACTCTCTTAGGTGAACGAGCGCACAGCAGAGCAGTTTCAAGGAAACGTTTCTCCTGAGTTTTAGACGAAGTTTCCTGCTGTTTAGTACGCATTCCGGCATTGGGCTGGAAATACCGGTTTTGGGATTCTGCACAGAAAGGGGTTGCAAACCGCTGAATCCACACGTGAGTTTAACTCTGTCAGTTGAATGCACACATGGACAACCATTCAGTTAGATAGCTCCGTTTTGCTTTTAGAAGCAGATATTTCTCTGTACACCCTATGGTCCCATTCACTCGGGAATATCCCAACGCAGCTCCTAGAAGAAACGAGTTTCTGACTCGCTGAATCTCAACATAGATTCAACTCTCTTAGGTGAACGAACGCACAGTAGAGCAGTTTCAAGGAAACTTTTATCCTGAGTTTTAGACGAAGTTTCCTGCTGTTTAGTACATATGCCGGCATTGAGCTGGAATTACCGGTTTTGGGATTCTGCACAGAAAGGGTTTGTAAACCGCTGAATCCAAACGTGACTTTAACTCTGTCACTTGAATGCACACATTGACCACCATTCAGTTAGATACCACCCTTTTGGTTGTAGGAGCAGATATTTCTCTGTACAGCCTATGATCCCATTCACTCGGGAATATCCCAACGCAGCTCCTAGAAGAAACGAGTTTCTGACTCGCTGAATCTCAACATAGATTCAACTCTCTTAGGTGAACGAACGCACAGCAGAGCAGTTTCAAGGAAACGTTTCTCCTGAGTTTTAGACGAAGTTTCCTGCTGTTTAGTACGAATGCCGGCATTGGGCTGGAAATACCGGTTTTGGGATTCTGCACAGAAAGGGTTTGCAAACCGCTGAATCCACACGTGACTTTAACTCTGTCACTTGAATGCACACATTGACAGCCATTCAGTTAGATACCACCCTTTTGGTTGTAGGAGCAGATATTTCTCTGTACAGCCTATGGTCCCATTCACTCGGGAATATCCCAACGCAGCTCTTAGAAGAAACGAGTTTCTGACTCGCTGAATCTAAACATAGATTCAACTCTCTTAGGTGAACGAACGCACAGCAGAGCAGTTTCAAGGAAACGTTTCTCCTGAATTTTAGACGAAGTTTCCTGCTGTTTAGTACATATGCCGGCATTGAGCTGGAATTACCGGTTTTGGGATTCTGCACAGAAAGGGTTTGTAAACCGCTGAATCCAAACGTGACTTTAACTCTGTCACTTGAATGCACACATTGACAACCATTCAGTTAGATACCACCCTTTTGGTTTTAGAAGCAGATATTTCTCTGTACAGCCTATGGTCCCATTCACTCGAGAATATCCCAACGCAGCTCCTAGAAGAAACGAGTTTCTGACTCGCTGAATCTCAACATAGATTCAACTCTCTTAGGTGAACGAACGCACAGCAGAGCAGTTTCAAGGAAACTTTTCTCCTGCGTTTTACACGAAGTTTCCTGCTGTTTAGTACGGATGCCGGCATTGGGCTGGAAATATCGGTTTTGGGATTCTGCACAGAAAGGGTTTGCAAACCGCTGAATCCACACATGAGTTTATCTCTGTCAGTTGAATGCACATATTGACAACCATTCAGTTTGATAGCACACTTTTGGTTTTAGAAGCAGATATTTCTCTGTACAGCCTATGGTCCCATTCACTCGGGAATATCCCAACGCAGCTCCTAGAAGAAACGTGTTTCTGACTCGCTGAATCTCAACATAGATTCAACTCTCTTAGGTGAACGAACGCACAGCAGAGCAGTTTCAAGGAAACGTTTCTCCTGAGTTTTACACGAAGTTTCCTGCTGTTTAGTACGGATGCCGGCATTGAGCTGGAATTTCCGGTTTTGGGATTCTGCACAGAAATGGTTTGCAAACCGCTGAATCCACACGTGAGTTTAACTCTGTCAGTTGAATGCACACATTGACAACCATTCAGTTAGATACCACCCTTTTGGTTTTAGGAGCAGATATTTCTCTGTACAGCCTATGGTCCCATTCACTCGGGAATATCCCTACGCAGCTCCTAGAAGAAACGAGTTTCTGACTCGCTGAATCTCAACATAGATTCAACTCTCTTAGGTGAACGAACGCACAGCAGAGCAGTTTCAAGGAAACGTTTCTCCTGAGTTTTAGACGAAGTTTCCTGCTGTTTAGTACGAATGCCGGCATTGGGCTGGAAATACCGGTTTTGGGATTCTGCACAGAAAGGGGTTGCAAACCGCTGAATCCACACGTGAGTTTAACTCTGTCAGTTGAATGCACACATTGACAACCATCCAGTTAGATAGCTCCGTTTTGGTGTTAGAAGCAGATATTTCTCTGTACAGCCTATGGTCCCATTCACTCGGGAATATCCCAACGCAGCTCCTAGAAGAAACGAGTTTCTGACTCGCTGAATCTCAACATAGATTCAACTCTCTTAGGTGAACGAACGCACAGCAGAGCAGTTTCAAGTAAACTTTTCTCCTGAGTTTTAGACGAAGTTTCCTGCTGTTTAGTACATATGCCGTCATTGAGCTGGAATTACCGGTTTTGGGATTCTGCACAGAAAGGGTTTGTAAACCGCTGAATCCAAACGTGACTTTAACTCTGTCACTTGAATGCACACATTGACAACCATTCTGTTAGATACCACCCTTTTGGTTGTAGGAGCAGATATTTCTCTGTACAGCCTATGGTCCCATTCACTCGGGAATATCCCAACGCAGCTCCTAGAAGAAACGAGTTTCTGACTCGCTGAATCTCAACATAGATTCAACTCTCTTAGGTGAACGAACGCACAGCAGAGCAGTTTCAAGGAAACGTTTCTCCTGAGTTTTAGACGAAGTTTCCTGCTGTTTAGTACGAATGCCGGCATTTGGCTGGACATACCGGTTTTGGGATTCTGCACAGAAAGGGTTTGTAAACCGCTGAATCCAAACGTGACTTTAACTCTGTCACTTGAATGCACACATTGACAACCATTCAGTTAGATAGCTCCGTTTTGGTTTTAGAAGCAGATATTTCTCTGTACAGCCTATGGTCCCATTCACTCGGGAATATCCCAACGCAGCTCCTAGAAGAAACGACTTTCTGACTCGCTGAATCTCAACATAGATTCAACTCTCTTAGGTGAACGAACGCACAGCAGAGCAGTTTCAAGGAAACTTTTCTCCTGAGTTTTAGACGAAGTTTCCTGCTGTTTAGTACATATGCCGGCATTGAGCTGGAATTACCGGTTTTGGGATTCTGCACAGAAAGGGTTTGTAAACCGCTGAATCCAAACGTGACTTTAACTCTGTCACTTGAATGCACACATTGACAACCATTCAGTTAGATACCACCCTTTTGGTTGTAGGAGCAGATATTTCTCTGTACAGCCTATGGTCCCATTCACTCGGGAATATCCCAACGCAGCTCCTAGAAGAAACGAGTTTCTGACTCGCTGAATCTCAACATAGATTCAACTCTCTTAGGTGAACGAACGCACAGCAGAGCAGTTTCAAGGAAACGTTTCTCCTGAGTTTTAGATTAAGTTTCCTGCTGTTTAGTACGAATGCCGGCATTGGGCTGGAAATACCGGTTTTGGGATTCTGCACAGAAAGGGTTTGCAAACCGCTGAATCCACACGTGACTTTAACTCTGTCACTTGAATGCACACATTGACAGCCATTCAGTTAGATACCACCCTTTTGGTTGTAGGAGCAGATATTTCTCTGTACAGCCTATGGTCCCATTCACTCGGGAATATCCCAACGCAGCTCCTAGAAGAAACGATTTTCTGACTCGCTGAATCTAAACATAGATTCAACTCTCTTAGGTGAACGAACGCACAGCAGAGCAGTTTCAAGGAAACGTTTCTCCTGAATTTTAGACGAAATTTCCTGCTGTTTAGTACATATGCCGGCATTGAGCTGGAATTACCGGTTTTGGGATTCTGCACAGAAAGGGTTTGTAAACCGCTGAATCCAAACGTGACTTTAACTCTGTCACTTGAATGCACACATTGACAACCATTCAGTTAGATACCACCCTTTTGGTTTTAGAAGCAGATATTTCTCTGTACAGCCTATGGTCCCATTCACTCGAGAATATCCCAACGCAGCTCCTAGAAGAAACGAGTTTCTGACTCGCTGAATCTCAATATAGATTCAACTCTCTTAGGTGAACGGACGCACAGCAGAGCAGTTTCAAGGAAACTTTTCGCCTGAGTTTTACACGAAGTTTCCTGCTCTTTAGTACGGATGCCGGCATTGGGCTGGAAATACCGGTTTTGGGATTCTGCACAGAAAGGGTTTGCAAACCGCTGAATCCACACGTGAGTTTAACTCTGTCAGTTGAATGCACACATGGACAACCATTCAGTTAGATAGCTCCGTTTTGGTTTTAGAAGCAGATATTTCTCTGTACAGCCTATGGTCCCATTCACTCGGGAATATCCCAACGCAGCTCCTAGAAGAAACGTGTTTCTGACTCGCTGAATCTCAACATAGATTCAACTCTCTTAGGTGAACGAACGCACAGCAGAGCAGTTTAAAGGAAACGTTTCTCCTGAGTTTTACACGAAGTTTCCTGCTGTTTAGTACGGATGCCGGCATTGAGCTGGAATTTCCGGTTTTGGGATTCTGCACAGAAATGGTTTGGAAACCGCTGAATCCACACGTGAGTTTAACTCTGTCAGTTGAATGCACACATTGACAACCATCCAGTTAGATTGCTCCGTTTTGGTTTTAGAAGCAGATATTTCTCTGTACAGCCTATGGTCCCATTCACTCGAGAATATCCCAACGCAGCTCCTAGAAGAAACGAGTTTCTGACTCGCTGAATCTCAACATAGATTCAACTCTCTTAGGTGAACGAGCGCACAGCAGAGCAGTTTCAAGGAAACGTTTCTAATGAGTTTTAGACGAAGTTTCCTGCTGTTTAGTACGCATTCCGGCATTGGGCTGGAAATACCGGTTTTGGGATTCTGCACAGAAAGGGGTTGCAAACCGCTGAATCCACACGTGAGTTTAACTCTGTCAGTTGAATGCACACATGGACAACCATTCAGTTAGATAGCTCCGTTTTGCTTTTAGAAGCAGATATTTCTCTGTACACCCTATGGTCCCATTCACTCGGGAATATCCCAACGCAGCTCCTAGAAGAAACGAGTTTCTGACTCGCTGAATCTCAACATAGATTCAACTCTCTTAGGTGAACGAACGCACAGTAGAGCAGTTTCAAGGAAACTTTTATCCTGAGTTTTAGACGAAGTTTCCTGCTGTTTAGTACATATGCCGGCATTGAGCTGGAATTACCGGTTTTGGGATTCTGCACAGAAAGGGTTTATAAACCGCTGAATCCAAACGTGACTTTAACTCTGTCACTTGAATGCACACATTGACCACCATTCAGTTAGATACCACCCTTTTGGTTGTAGGAGCAGATATTTCTCTGTACAGCCTATGATCCCATTCACTCGGGAATATCCCAACGCAGCTCCTAGAAGAAACGAGTTTCTGACTCGCTGAATCTCAACATAGATTCAACTCTCTTAGGTGAACGAACGCACAGCAGAGCAGTTTCAAGGAAACGTTTCTCCTGAGTTTTAGACGAAGTTTCCTGCTGTTTAGTACGAATGCCGGCATTGGGCTGGAAATACCGGCTTTGGGATTCTGCACAGAAAGGGTTTGCAAACCGCTGAATCCACACGTGACTTTAACTCTGTCACTTGAATGCACACATTGACAGCCATTCAGTTAGATACCACCCTTTTGGTTGTAGGAGCAGATATTTCTCTGTACAGCCTATGGTCCCATTCACTCGGGAATATCCCAACGCAGCTCCTAGAAGAAACGAGTTTCTGACTCGCTGAATCTAAACATAGATTCAACTCTCTTAGGTGAACGAACGCACAGCAGAGCAGTTTCAAGGAAACGTTTCTCCTGAATTTTAGACGAAGTTTCCTGCTGTTTAGTACATATGCCGGCATTGAGCTGGAATTACCGGTTTTGGGATTCTGCACAGAAAGGGTTTGTAAACCGCGGAATCCAAACGTGACTTTAACTCTGTCACTTGAATGCACACATTGACAACCATTCAGTTAGATACCACCCTTTTGGTTTTAGAAGCAGATATTTCTCTGTACAGCCTATGGTCCCATTCACTCGGGAATATCCCAACGCAGCTCCTAGAAGAAACGAGTTTCTGACTCGCTGAATCTCAACATAGATTCAACTCTCTTAGGTGAACGAACGCACAGCAGAGCAGTTTCAAGGAAACTTTTCTCCTGAGTTTTAGACGAAGTTTCCTGCTGTTTAGTACATATGCCGGCATTGAGCTGGAATTACCGGTTTTGGGATTCTGCACAGAAAGGGTTTGCAAACCGCTGAATCCACACATGAGTTTATCTCTGTCAGTTGAATGCACATATTGACAACCATTCAGTTTGATAGCACACTTTTGGTTTTAGAAGCAGATATTTCTCTGTACAGCCTATGGTCCCATTCACTCGGGAATATCCCAACGCAGCTCCTAGAAGAAACGTGTTTCTGACTCGCTGAATCTCAACATAGATTCAACTCTCTTAGGTGAACGAACGCACAGCAGAGCAGTTTCAAGGAAACGTTTCTCCTGAGTTTTACACGAAGTTTCCTGCTGTTTAGTACGGATGCCGGCATTGAGCTGGAATTTCCGGTTTTGGGATTCTGCACAGAAATGGTTTGCAAACCGCTGAATCCACACGTGAGTTTAACTCTGTCAGTTGAATGCACACATTGACAACCATCCAGTTAGATAGCTCCGTTTTGGTTTTAGAAGCAGATATTTCTCTGTACAGCCTATGGTCCCATTCACTCGAGAATATCCCAACGCAGCTCCTAGAAGAAACGAGTTTCTGACTCGCTGAATCTCAACATAGATTCAACTCTCTTAGGTGAACGAACGCACAGCAGAGCAGTTTCAAGGAAACGTTTCTCCTGAGTTTTAGACGAAGTTTCCTGCTGTTTAGTACGTATTCCGGCATTGGGCTGGAAATACCGGTTTTGGGATTCTGCACAGAAAGGGGTTGCAAACCGCTGAATCCACACGTGAGTTTAACTCTGTCAGTTGAATGCACACATGGACAACCATTCAGTTAGATAGCTCCGTTTTGGTTTTAGAAGCAGATATTTCTCTGTACAGCCTATGGTCCCATTCACTCGGGAATATCCCAACGCAGCTCCTAGAAGAAACGAGTTTCTGACTCGCTGAATCTCAACATAGATTCAACTCTCTTAGGTGAACGAACGCACAGTAGAGCAGTTTCAAGGAAACTTTTATCCTGAGTTTTAGACGAAGTTTCCTGCTGTTTAGTACATATGCCGGCATTGAGCTGGAATTACCGGTTTTGGGATTCTGCACAGAAAGGGTTTGTAAACCGCTGAATCCAAACGTGACTTTAACTCTGTCACTTGAATGCACACATTGACAACCATTCAGTTAGATACCACCCTTTTGGTTTTAGGAGCAGATATTTCTCTGTACAGCCTATGGTCCCATTCACTCGGGAATATCCCTACGCAGCTCCTAGAAGAAACGAGTTTCTGACTCGCTGAATCTCAACATAGATTCAACTCTCTTAGGTGAACGAACGCACAGCAGAGCAGTTTCAAGGAAACGTTTCTCCTGAGTTTTAGACGAAGTTTCCTGCTGTTTAGTACGAATGCCGGCATTGGGCTGGAAATACCGGTTTTGGGATTCTGCACAGAAAGGGTTTGTAAACCGATGAATGCACACGTGAGTTTAACTCTGTCAGTTGAATGCACACATTGACAACCATTCAGTTAGATAGCTCCGTTTTGGTTTTAGAAGCAGATATTTCTCTGTACAGCCTATGGTCCCATTCACTCGGGAATATCCCAACGCAGCTCCTAGAAGAAACGAGTTTCTGACTCGCTGAATCGCAACATAGATTCAACTCTCTTAGGTGAACGAACGCACAGCAGAGCAGTTTCAAGGAAACGTTTCTCCTGAGTTTTAGACGAAGTTTCCTGCTGTTTAGTACGGATGCCGGCATTGGGCTGGACATACCGGTTTTGGGATTCTGCACAGAAATGGTTTGCAAACCGCTGAATCCACACGTGAGTTTAACTCTGTCAGTTGAATGCACACATTGACAACCATTCAGTTAGATAGCACACTTTAATTTTAGAAGCAGATATTTCTCTGTACAGCCTATGGTCCCATTCACTCGAGAATATCCCAACGCAGCTCCTAGAAGAAACGTCTTTCTGACTCGCTGAATCTCAACATAGATTCAACTCTCTTAGGTGAACGAACGCACAGCAGAGCAGTTTCAAGGAAACGTTTCTCCTGAGTTTTAGACGAAGTTTCCTGCTGTTTAGTACGTATGCCGGCATTGAGCTGGAATTACCGGTTTTGGGATTCTGCACAGAAAGGGTTTGTAAACCGCTGAATCCAAACGTGACTTTAACTCTGTCACTTGAATGCACACATTGACAACCATTCAGTTAGATACCACCCTTTTGGTTGTAGGAGCAGATATTTCTCTGTACAGCCTATGGTCCCATTCACTCGGGAATATCCCAACGCAGCTCCTAGAAGAAACGAGTTTCTGACTCGCTGAATCTCAACATAGATTCAACTCTCTTAGGTGAGCGAACGCACAGCAGAACAGTTTCAAGGAAACGTTTCTCCTGAGTTTTACACGAAGTTTCCTGCTGTTTAGTACGTATGCCGGCATTGGGCTGGAAATACCGGTTTTGGGATTCTGCACAGAAAGGGTTTGCAAACCGCTGAATCCACACGTGAGTTTAACTCTGTCAGTTGAATGCACACATTGACAACCATTCAGTTAGATAGCTCCGTTTTGGTTTTAGAAGCAGATATTTCTCTGTACAGCCTATGATCCCATTCACTCGGGAATATCCCAACGCAGCTCCTAGAAGAAACGTGTTTCTGACTCGCTGAATCTCAACATAGATTCAACTCTCTTAGGTGAACGAACGCACAGCAGAGCAGTTTCAAGGAAACGTTTCTCCTGAGTTTTACACGAAGTTTCCTGCTGTTTAGTACGAATGCCGGCATTGGGCTGGAAATACCGGTTTTGGGATTCTGCACAGAAAGGGTTTGCAAACCGCTGAATCCAAACGTGACTTTAACTCTGTCAGTTGAATGCACACATTGACCACCATTCAGTTAGATACCACCCTTTTGGTTGTAGGAGCAGATATTTCTCTGTACAGCCTATGGTCCCATTCACTCGGGAATATCCCAACGCAGCTCCTAGAAGAAACGAGTTTCTGACTCGCTGAATCTCAACATAGATTCAACTCTCTTAGGTGAACGAACGCACAGCAGAGCAGTTTCAAGGAAACGTTTCTCCTGAGTTTTAGACGAAGTTTCCTGCTGTTTAGTACGGATGCCGGCATTGGGCTGGACATACCGGTTTTGGGATTCTGCACAGAAATGGTTTGCAAACCGCTGAATCCACACGTGAGTTTAACTCTGTCAGTTGAATGCACACATTGACAACCATTCAGTTTGATAGCTCCGTTTTGGTTTTAGAAGCAGATATTTCTCTGTACAGCCTATGGTCCCATTCACTCGAGAATATCCCAACGCAGCTCCTAGAAGAAACGAGTTTCTGACTCGCTGAATCTCAACATAGATTCAACTCTCTTAGGTGAACGAACGCACAGCAGAGCAGTTTCAAGGAAACTTTTCTCCTGAGTTTTAGACGAAGTTTCCTGCTGTTTAGTACATATGCCGACATTGAGCTGGAATTACCGGTTTTGGGATTCTGCACAGAAAGGGTTTGTAAACCGCTGAATCCAAACGTGAGTTTAACTCTGTCAGTTGAATGCACACATTGACAACCATCCAGTTAGATAGCTCCGTTTTGGTTTTAGAAGCAGATATTTCTCTGTACAGCCTATGGTCCCATTCACTCGGGAATATCCCAACGCAGCTCCTAGAAGAAACGTCTTTCTGACTCGCTGAATCTCAACATAGTTTCAACTCTCTTAGGTGAACGAACGCACACAGAGCAGTTTCAAGGAAACGTTTCTCCTGAGTTTTAGACGAAGTTTCCTGCTGTTTAGTACGAATGCCGGCATTGGGCTGGACATACCGGTTTTGGGATTCTGCACAGAAATGGTTTGCAAACCGCTGAATCCACACGTGAGTTTAACTCTGTCAGTTGAATGCACACATTGACAACCATCCAGTTAGATACCTCCGTCTTGGTTTCAGAAGCAGATATTTCTCTGTACAGCCTATGGTCCCATTCACTCGGGAATATCCCAACGCAGCTCCTAGAAGAAACGAGTTTCTGACTCGCTGAATCTCAACATAGATTCAAGTCTCTTAGGTGAACGAACGCACAGCAGAGCAGTTTCAAGGAAACGTTTCTCCTGAATTTTAGACGAAGTTTCCTGCTGTTTAGTACGGATGCCGGCATTGGGCTGGACATACCGGTTTTGGGATTCTGCACAGAAATGGTTTGCAAAGCGCTGAATCCAAACGTGACTTTAACTCTGTCACTTGAATGCACACATTGACAACCATTCAGTTAGATAGCACACTTTAATTTTAGAAGCAGATATTTCTCTGTACAGCCTATGGTCCCATTCACTCGAGAATATCCCAACGCAGCTCCTAGAAGAAACGAGTTTCTGACTCGCTGAATCTCAACATAGATTCAACTCTCTTAGGTGAACGAACGCACAGCAGAGCAGTTTCAAGGAAACTTTTCTCCTGAGTTTTAGACGAAGTTTCCTGCTGTTTAGTACATATGCCGGCATTGAGCTGGAATTACCGGTTTTGGGATTCTGCACAGAAAGGGTTTGTAAACCGCTGAATCCAAACGTGACTTTAACTCTGTCACTTGAATGCACACATTGACAACCATTCAGTTAGATACCATCCTTTGGTTGTAGGAGCAGATATTTCTCTGTACAGCCTATGGTCCCATTCACTCGGGAATATCCCAACGCAGCTCCTAGAAGAAACGAGTTTCAGACTCGCTGAATCTCAACATAGATTCAACTCTCTTAGGTGAACGAACGCACAGCAGAGCAGTTTCAAGGAAACGTTTCTCCTGAGTTTTAGACGAAGTTTCCTGCTGTTTAGTACGAATGCCGGCATTGGGCTGGAAATACCGGTTTTGGGATTCTGCACAGAAAGGGTTTGTAAACCACTGAATCGAAACGTGACTTTAACTCTGTCACTTGAATGCACACATTGACAACCATTCAGTTAGATAGCTCCGTTTTGGTTTTAGAAGCAGATATTTCTCTGTACAGCCTATGGTCCCATTCACTTGGGAATATCCCAACGCAGCTCCTAGAAGAAACGAGTTTCTGACTCGCTGAATCTCAACATAGATTCAACTCTCTTAGGTGAACGAACGCACGGCAGAGCAGTTTCAAGGAAACGTTTCTCCTGAGTTTTAGACGAAGTTTCCTGCTGTTTAGTACGTATGCCGGCATTGAGCTGGAATTAACGGTTTTGGGATTCTGCACAGAAAGGGTTTGTAAACCGCTGAATCCACACGTGAGTTTAACTCTGTCAGTTGAATGCACACATGGACAACCATTCAGTTAGATAGCTCCGTTTTGGTTTTAGAAGCAGATATTTCTCTGTACAGCCTATGGTCCCATTCACTCGGGAATATCCCAACGAAGCTCCTAGAAGAAACGAGTTTCTGACTCGCTGAATCTCAACATAGATTCAACTCTCTTAGGTGAACGAACGCACTCAGAGCAGTTTCAAGGAAACTTTTCTCCTGAGTTTTACACGAAGTTTCCTGCTGTTTAGTACGAATGCCGGCATTGGGCTGGAAATACCGGTTTTGGGATTCTGCACAGAAAGGGTTTGCAAACCGCTGAATCCACACGTGAGTTTAACTCTGTCAGTTGAATGCACACATTGACAACCATTCAGTTAGATAGCTCCGTTTTGGTTTTAGAAGCAGATATTTCTCTGTACAGCCTATGGTCCCATTCACTCGGGAATATCCCAACGCAGCTCCTAGAAGAAACGTGTTTCTGACTCGCTGAATCTCAACATAGATTCAACTCTCTTAGGTGAGCGAACGCACAGCAGAGCAGTTTCAAGGAAACGTTTCTCCTGAGTCTTAGACGAAGTTTCCTGCTGTTTAGTACGGATGCCGGCATTGGGCTGGACATACCTGTTTTGGGATTCTGCACAGAAATGGTTTGCAAACCGCTGAATCCAAACGTGACTTTAACTCTGTCACTTGAATGCACACATTGACCACCATTCAGTTAGATACCACCCTTTTGGTTGTAGGAGCAGATATTTCTCTGTACAGCCTATGGTCCCATTCACTCGGGAATATCCCAACGCAGCTCCTAGAAGAAACGAGTTTCTGACTCGCTGAATCTCAACATAGATTCAACTCTCTTAGGTGAACGAACGCACAGCAGAGCAGTTTCAAGGAAACGTTTCTCCTGAGTTTTAGACGAAGTTTCCTGCTGTTTAGTACGGATGCCGGCATTGGGCTGGACATACCGGTTTTGGGATTCTGCACAGAAATGGTTTGCAAACCGCTGAATCCACACGTGAGTTTAACTCTGTCAGTTGAATGCACACATTGACAACCATTCAGTTTGATAGCTCCGTTTCGGTTTTAGAAGCAGATATTTCTCTGTACAGCCTATGGTCCCATTCACTCGAGAATATCCCAACGCAGCTCCTAGAAGAAACGAGTTTCTGACTCGCTGAATCTCAACATAGATTCAACTCTCTTAGGTGAACGAACGCACAGCAGAGCAGTTTCAAGGAAACTTTTCTCCTGAGTTTTAGACGAAGTTTCCTGCTGTTTAGTACATATGCCGGCATTGAGCTGGAATTACCGGTTTTGGGATTCTGCACAGAAAGGGTTTGTAAACCGCTGAATCCAAACGTGAGTTTAACTCTGTCAGTTGAATGCACACATTGACAACCATCCAGTTAGATAGCTCCGTTTTGGTTTTAGAAGCAGATATTTGTCTGTACAGCCTATGGTCCCATTCACTCGGGAATATCCCAACGCAGCTCCTAGAAGAAACGTGTTTCTGACTCACTGAATCTCAACATAGATTCAACTCTCTTAGGTGAACGAACGCACAGCAGAGCAGTTTCAAGGAAACGTTTCTCCTGAATTTTACACGAAGTTTCCTGCTGTTTAGTACGGATGCCGGCATTGGCTGGACATACCGGTTTTGGGATTCTGCACAGAAATGGTTTGCAAACCGCTGAATCCACACGTGAGTTTAACTCTGTCAGTTGTATGCACACATTGACAACCATACAGTTAGATAGCTCCGTTTTGGTTTTAGAAGCAGATATTTCTCTGTACAGCCTATGGTCCCATTCACTCGGGAATATCCCAACGCAGCTCCTAGAAGAAACGTCTTTCTGACTCGCTGAATCTCAACATAGATTCAACTCTCTTAGGTGAACGAACGCACACAGAGCAGTTTCAAGGAAACGTTTCTCCTGAGTTTTAGACGAAGTTTCCTGCTGTTTAGTACGAATGCCGGCATTGGGCTGGACATACCGGTTTTGGGATTCTGCACAGAAATGGTTTGCAAACCGCTGAATCCACACGTGAGTTTAACTCTGTCAGTTGAATGCACACATTGACAACCATCCAGTTAGATACCTCCGTCTTGGTTTCAGAAGCAGATATTTCTCTGTACAGCCTATGGTCCCATTCACTCGGGAATATCCCAACGCAGCTCCTAGAAGAAACGAGTTTCTGACTCGCTGAATCTCAACATAGATTCAACTCTCTTAGGTGAACGAACGCACGGCAGAGCAGTTTCAAGGAAACGTTTCTCCTGAATTTTAGACGAAGTTTCCTGCTGTTTAGTACGGATGCCGGCATTGGGCTGGACATACCGGTTTTGGGATTCTGCACAGAAATGGTTTGCAAACCGCTGAATCCAAACGTGACTTTAACTCTGTCACTTGAATGCACACATTGACAACCATTCAGTTAGATAGCACACTTTAATTTTAGAAGCAGATATTTCTCTGTACAGCCTATGGTCCGATTCACTCGAGAATATCCCAACGCAGCTCCTAGAAGAAACGAGTTTCTGACTCGCTGAATCTCAACATAGATTCAACTCTCTTAGGTGAACGAACGCACAGCAGAGCAGTTTCAAGGAAACGTTTCTCCTGAGTTTTAGACGAAGTTTCCTGCTGTTTAGTACGTATGCCGGCATTGAGCTGGAATTACCGGTTTTGGGATTCTGCACAGAAAGGGTTTGTAAACCGCTGAATCCAAACGTGACTTTAACTCTGTCACTTGAATGCACACATTGACAGCCATTCAGTTAGATACCACCCTTTTGGTTGTAGGAGCAGATATTTCTCTGTACAGCCTATGGTCCCATTCACTCGGGAATATCCCAACGCAGCTCCTAGAAGAAACGAGTTTCTGACTCGCTGAATCTCAACATAGATTCAACTCTCTTAGGTGAGCGAACGCACAGCAGAACAGTTTCAAGGAAACGTTTCTCCTGAGTTTTACACGAAGTTTCCTGCTGTTTAGTACGTATGCCGGCATTGGGCTGGAAATACCGGTTTTGGGATTCTGCACAGAAAGGGTTTGCAAACCGCTGAATCCACACGTGAGTTTAACTCTGTCAGTTGAATGCACACATTGACAACCATTCAGTTAGATAGCTCCGTTTTGCTTTTAGAAGCAGATATTTCTCTGTACAGCCTATGATCCCATTCACTCGGGAATATCCCAACGCAGCTCCTAGAAGAAACGTGTTTCTGACTCGCTGAATCTCAACATAGATTCAACTCTCTTAGGTGAACGAACGCACAGCAGAGCAGTTTCAAGGAAACGTTTCTCCTGAGTTTTACACGAAGTTTCCTGCTGTTTAGTACGAATGCCGGCATTGGGCTGGAAATACCGGTTTTGGGATTCTGCACAGAAAGGGTTTGCAAACCGCTGAATCCACACGTGAGTTTAACTCTGTCAGTTGAATGCACACATTGACAACCATTCAGTTAGATAGCTCCGTTTTGGTTTTAGAAGCAGATATTTCTCTGTACAGCCTATGGTCCCATTCACTCGGGAATATCCCAACGCAGCTCCTAGAAGAAACGTGTTTCTGACTCGCTGAATCTCAACATAGATTCAACTCTCTTAGGTGAGCGAACGCACAGCAGAGCAGTTTCAAGGAAACGTTTCTCCTGAATTTTAGACGAAGTTTCCTGCTGTTTAGTACGGATGCCGGCATTGGGCTGGACATACCTGTTTTGGGATTCTGCACAGAAATGGTTTGCAAACCGCTGAATCCAAACGTGACTTTAACTCTGTCACTTGAATGCACACATTGACCACCATTCAGTTAGATACCACCCTTTTGGTTGTAGGAGCAGATATTTCTCTGTACAGCCTATGGTCCCATTCACTCGGGAATATCCCAACGCAGCTCCTAGAAGAAACGAGTTTCTGACTCGCTGAATCTCAACATAGATTCAACTCTCTTAGGTGAACGAACGCACAGCAGAGCAGTTTCAAGGAAACGTTTCTCCTGAGTTTTAGACGAAGTTTCCTGCTGTTTAGTACGGATGCCGGCATTGGGCTGGAAATACCGGTTTTGGGATTCTGCACAGAAATGGTTTGCAAACCGCTGAATCCACACGTGAGTTTAACTCTGTCAGTTGAATGCACACATTGACAACCATTCAGTTTGATAGCTCCGTTTTGGTTTTAGAAGCAGATATTTCTCTGTACAGCCTATGGTCCCATTCACTCGAGAATATCCCAACGCAGCTCCTAGAAGAAACGAGTTTCTGACTCGCTGAATCTCAACATAGATTCAACTCTCTTAGGTGAACGAACGCACAGCAGAGCAGTTTCAAGGAAACGTTTCTCCTGAGTTTTACACGAAGTTTCCTGCTGTTTAGTACGGATGCCGGCATTGGGCTGGACATACCGGTTTTGGGATTCTGCACAGAAATGGTTTGCAAACCGCTGAATCCACACGTGAGTTTAACTCTGTCAGTTGTATGCACACATTGACAACCATACAGTTAGATAGCTCCGTTTTGGTTTTAGAAGCAGATATTTCTCTGTACAGCCTATGGTCCCATTCACTCGGGAATATCCCAACGCAGCTCCTAGAAGAAACGTCTTTCTGACTCGCTGAATCTCAACATAGATTCAACTCTCTTAGGTGAACGAACGCACGGCAGAGCAGTTTCAAGGAAACGTTTCTCCTGAATTTTAGACGAAGTTTCCTGCTGTTTAGTACGGATGCCGGCATTGGGCTGGACATACCGGTTTTGGGATTCTGCACAGAAATGGTTTGCAAACCGCTGAATCCAAACGTGACTTTAACTCTGTCACTTGAATGCACACATTGACAACCATTCAGTTAGATAGCACACTTTAATTTTAGAAGCAGATATTTCTCTGTACAGCCTATGGTCCCATTCACTCGAGAATATCCCAACGCAGCTCCTAGAAGAAACGAGTTTCTGACTCGCTGAATCTCAACATAGATTCAACTCTCTTAGGTGAACGAACGCACAGCAGAGCAGTTTCAAGGAAACTTTTCTCCTGAGTTTTAGACGAAGTTTCCTGCTGTTTAGTACATATGCCGGCATTGAGCTGGAATTACCGGTTTTGGGATTCTGCACAGAAAGGGTTTGTAAACCGCTGAATCCAAACGTGACTTTAACTCTGTCACTTGAATGCACACATTGACAACCATTCAGTTAGATACCATCCTTTGGTTGTAGGAGCAGATATTTCTCTGTACAGCCTATGGTCCCATTCACTCGAGAATATCCCAACGCAGCTCCTAGAAGAAACGTCTTTCTGACTCGCTGAATCTCAACATAGATTCAACTCTCTTAGGTGAACGAACGCACAGCAGAGCAGTTTCAAGGAAACGTTTCTCCTGAGTTTTAGACGAAGTTTCCTGCTGTTTAGTACGTATGCCGGCATTGAGCTGGAATTACCGGTTTTGGGATTCTGCACAGAAAGGGTTTGTAAACCGCTGAATCCAAACGTGACTTTAACTCTGTCACTTGAATGCACACATTGACAACCATTCAGTTAGATACCACCCTTTTGGTTGTAGGAGCAGATATTTCTCTGTACAGCCTATGGTCCCATTCACTCGGGAATATCCCAACGCAGCTCCTAGAAGAAACGAGTTTCTGACTCGCTGAATCTCAACATAGATTCAACTCTCTTAGGTGAGCGAACGCACAGCAGAACAGTTTCAAGGAAACGTTTCTCCTGAGTTTTACACGAAGTTTCCTGCTGTTTAGTACGTATGCCGGCATTGGGCTGGAAATACCGGTTTTGGGATTCTGCACAGAAAGGGTTTGCAAACCGCTGAATCCACACGTGAGTTTAACTCTGTCAGTTGAATGCACACATTGACAACCATCCAGTTAGATACCTCCGTCTTGGTTTCAGAAGCAGATATTTCTCTGTACAGCCTATGGTCCCATTCACTCGGGAATATCCCAACGCAGCTCCTAGAAGAAACGAGTTTCTGACTCGCTGAATCTCAACAGAGATTCAACTCTCTTAGGTGAACGAACGCACGGCAGAGCAGTTTCAAGGAAACGTTTCTCCTGAATTTTAGACGAAGTTTCCTGCTGTTTAGTACGGATGC
This sequence comes from Aotus nancymaae, assembly GCF_030222135.1. NCBI lineage: Eukaryota > Metazoa > Chordata > Mammalia > Primates > Aotidae > Aotus > Aotus nancymaae. The sequence continues at coordinate 1,467,744 of NW_026988549.1, read as the reverse complement.
CGGCATTGGGCTGGACATACCGGTTTTGGGATTCTGCACAGAAATGGTTTGCAAACCGCTGAATCCAAACGTGACTTTAACTCTGTCACTTGAATGCACACATTGACAACCATTCAGTTAGATAGCACACTTTAATTTTAGAAGCAGATATTTCTCTGTACAGCCTATGGTCCCATTCACTCGAGAATATCCCAACGCAGCTCCTAGAAGAAACGAGTTTCTGACTCGCTGAATCTCAACATAGATTCAACTCTCTTAGGTGAACGAACGCACAGCAGAGCAGTTTCAAGGAAACTTTTCTCCTGAGTTTTAGACGAAGTTTCCTGCTGTTTAGTACATATGCCGGCATTGAGCTGGAATTACCGGTTTTGGGATTCTGCACAGAAAGGGTTTGTAAACCGCTGAATCCAAACGTGACTTTAACTCTGTCACTTGAATGCACACATTGACAACCATTCAGTTAGATACCATCCTTTGGTTGTAGGAGCAGATATTTCTCTGTACAGCCTATGGTCCCATTCACTCGAGAATATCCCAACGCAGCTCCTAGAAGAAACGTCTTTCTGACTCGCTGAATCTCAACATAGATTCAACTCTCTTAGGTGAACGAACGCACAGCAGAGCAGTTTCAAGGAAACGTTTCTCCTGAGTTTTAGACGAAGTTTCCTGCTGTTTAGTACGTATGCCGGCATTGAGCTGGAATTACCGGTTTTGGGATTCTGCACAGAAAGGGTTTGTAAACCGCTGAATCCAAACGTGACTTTAACTCTGTCACTTGAATGCACACATTGACAACCATTCAGTTAGATACCACCCTTTTGGTTGTAGGAGCAGATATTTCTCTGTACAGCCTATGGTCCCATTCACTCGGGAATATCCCAACGCAGCTCCTAGAAGAAACGAGTTTCTGACTCGCTGAATCTCAACATAGATTCAACTCTCTTAGGTGAGCGAACGCACAGCAGAACAGTTTCAAGGAAACGTTTCTCCTGAGTTTTACACGAAGTTTCCTGCTGTTTAGTACGTATGCCGGCATTGGGCTGGAAATACCGGTTTTGGGATTCTGCACAGAAAGGGTTTGCAAACCGCTGAATCCACACGTGAGTTTAACTCTGTCAGTTGAATGCACACATTGACAACCATCCAGTTAGATACCTCCGTCTTGGTTTCAGAAGCAGATATTTCTCTGTACAGCCTATGGTCCCATTCACTCGGGAATATCCCAACGCAGCTCCTAGAAGAAACGAGTTTCTGACTCGCTGAATCTCAACATAGATTCAACTCTCTTAGGTGAACGAACGCACGGCAGAGCAGTTTCAAGGAAACGTTTCTCCTGAATTTTAGACGAAGTTTCCTGCTGTTTAGTACGGATGCCGGCATTGGGCTGGACATACCGGTTTTGGGATTCTGCACAGAAATGGTTTGAAAACCGCTGAATCCAAACGTGACTTTAACTCTGTCACTTGAATGCACACATTGACAACCATTCAGTTAGATAGCACACTTTAATTTTAGAAGCAGATATTTCTCTGTACAGCCTATGGTCCCATTCACTCGAGAATATCCCAACGCAGCTCCTAGAAGAAACGAGTTTCTGACTCGCTGAATCTCAACATAGATTCAACTCTCTTAGGTGAACGAACGCACAGCAGAGCAGTTTCAAGGAAACGTTTCTCCTGAGTTTTAGACGAAGTTTCCTGCTGTTTAGTACGTATGCCGGCATTGAGCTGGAATTACCGGTTTTGGGATTCTGCACAGAAAGGGTTTGTAAACCGCTGAATCCAAACGTGACTTTAACTCTGTCACTTGAATGCACACATTGACAACCATTCAGTTAGATACCACCCTTTTGGTTGTAGGAGCAGATATTTCTCTGTACAGCCTATGGTCCCATTCACTCGGGAATATCCCAACGCAGCTCCTAGAAGAAACGAGTTTCTGACTCGCTGAATCTCAACATAGATTCAACTCTCTTAGGTGAGCGAACGCACAGCAGAACAGTTTCAAGGAAACGTTTCTCCTGAGTTTTACACGAAGTTTCCTGCTGTTTAGTACGTATGCCGGCATTGGGCTGGAAATACCGGTTTTGGGATTCTGCACAGAAAGGGTTTGCAAACCGCTGAATCCACACGTGAGTTTAACTCTGTCAGTTGAATGCACACATTGACAACCATTCAGTTAGATAGCTCCGTTTTGCTTTTAGAAGCAGATATTTCTCTGTACAGCCTATGATCCCATTCACTCGGGAATATCCCAACGCAGCTCCTAGAAGAAACGTGTTTCTCACTCGCTGAATCTCAACATAGATTCAACTCTCTTAGGTGAACGAACGCACAGCAGAGCAGTTTCAAGGAAACGTTTCTCCTGAGTTTTACACGAAGTTTCCTGCTGTTTAGTACGAATGCCGGCATTGGGCTGGAAATACCGGTTTTGGGATTCTGCACAGAAAGGGTTTGCAAACCGCTGAATCCACACGTGAGTTTAACTCTGTCAGTTGAATGCACACATTGACAACCATTCAGTTAGATAGCTCCGTTTTGGTTTTAGAAGCAGATATTTCTCTGTACAGCCTATGGTCCCATTCAGTCGGGAATATCCCAACGCAGCTCCTAGAAGAAACGTGTTTCTGACTCGCTGAATCTCAACATAGATTCAACTCTCTTAGGTGAGCGAACGCACAGCAGAGCAGTTTCAAGGAAACGTTTCTCCTGAATTTTAGACGAAGTTTCCTGCTGTTTAGTACGGATGCCGGCATTGGGCTGGACATACCTGTTTTGGGATTCTGCACAGAAATGGTTTGCAAACCGCTGAATCCAAACGTGACTTTAACTCTGTCACTTGAATGCACACATTGACCACCATTCAGTTAGATACCACCCTTTTGGTTGTAGGAGCAGATATTTCTCTGTACAGCCTATGGTCCCATTCACTCGGGAATATCCCAACGCAGCTCCTAGAAGAAACGAGTTTCTGACTCGCTGAATCTCAACATAGATTCAACTCTCTTAGGTGAACGAAAGCACAGCAGAGCAGTTTCAAGGAAACGTTTCTCCTGAGTTTTAGACGAAGTTTCCTGCTGTTTAGTACGGATGCCGGCATTGGGCTGGAAATACCGGTTTTGGGATTCTGCACAGAAATGGTTTGCAAACCGCTGAATCCACACGTGAGTTTAACTCTGTCAGTTGAATGCACACATTGACAACCATTCAGTTTGATAGCTCCGTTTTGGTTTTAGAAGCAGATATTTCTCTGTACAGCCTATGGTCCCATTCACTCGAGAATATCCCAACGCAGCTCCTAGAAGAAACGAGTTTCTGACTCGCTGAATCTCAACATAGATTCAACTCTCTTAGGTGAACGAACGCACAGCAGAGCAGTTTCAAGGAAACGTTTCTCCTGAGTTTTACACGAAGTTTCCTGCTGTTTAGTACGGATGCCGGCATTGGGCTGGACATACCGGTTTTGGGATTCTGCACAGAAATGGTTTGCAAACCGCTGAATCCACACGTGAGTTTAACTCTGTCAGTTGTATGCACACATTGACAACCATACAGTTAGATAGCTCCGTTATGGTTTTAGAAGCAGATATTTCTCTGTACAGCCTATGGTCCCATTCACTCGGGAATATCCCAACGCAGCTCCTAGAAGAAACGTCTTTCTGACTCGCTGAATCTCAACATAGATTCAACTCTCTTAGGTGAACGAACGCACACAGAGCAGTTTCAAGGAAACGTTTCTCCTGAGTTTTAGACGAAGTTTCCTGCTGTTTAGTACGAATGCCGGCATTGGGCTGGACATACCGGTTTTGGGATTCTGCACAGAAATGGTTTGCAAACCGCTGAATCCACACGTGAGTTTAACTCTGTCAGTTGAATGCACACATTGACAACCATCCAGTTAGATACCTCCGTCTTGGTTTCAGAAGCAGATATTTCTCTGTACAGCCTATGGTCCCATTCACTCGGGAATATCCCAACGCAGCTCCTAGAAGAAACGAGTTTCTGACTCGCTGAATCTCAACATAGATTCAACTCTCTTAGGTGAACGAACGCACGGCAGAGCAGTTTCAAGGAAACGTTTCTCCTGAATTTTAGACGAAGTTTCCTGCTGTTTAGTACGGATGCCGGCATTGGGCTGGACATACCGGTTTTGGGATTCTGCACAGAAATGGTTTGCAAACCGCTGAATCCAAACGTGACTTTAACTCTGTCACTTGAATGCACACATTGACAACCATTCAGTTAGATAGCACACTTTAATTTTAGAAGCAGATATTTCTCTGTACAGCCTATGGTCCCATTCACTCGAGAATATCCCAACGCAGCTCCTAGAAGAAACGAGTTTCTGACTCGCTGAATCTCAACATAGATTCAACTCTCTTAGGTGAACGAACGCACAGCAGAGCAGTTTCAAGGAAACTTTTCTCCTGAGTTTTAGACGAAGTTTCCTGCTGTTTAGTACATATGCCGGCATTGAGCTGGAATTACCGGTTTTGGGATTCTGCACAGAAAGGGTTTGTAAACCGCTGAATCCAAACGTGACTTTAACTCTGTCACTTGAATGCACACATTGACAACCATTCAGTTAGATACCATCCTTTGGTTGTAGGAGCAGATATTTCTCTGTACAGCCTATGGTCCCATTCACTCGAGAATATCCCAACGCAGCTCCTAGAAGAAACGTCTTTCTGACTCGCTGAATCTCAACATAGATTCAACTCTCTTAGGTGAACGAACGCACAGCAGAGCAGTTTCAAGGAAACGTTTCTCCTGAGTTTTAGACGAAGTTTCCTGCTGTTTAGTACGTATGCCGGCATTGAGCTGGAATTACCGGTTTTGGGATTCTGCATAGAAAGGGTTTGTAAACCGCTGAATCCAAACGTGACTTTAACTCTGTCACTTGAATGCACACATTGACAACCATTCAGTTAGATACCACCCTTTTGGTTGTAGGAGCAGATATTTCTCTGTACAGCCTATGGTCCCATTCACTCGGGAATATCCCAACGCAGCTCCTAGAAGAAACGAGTTTCTGACTCGCTGAATCTCAACATAGATTCAACTCTCTTAGGTGAGCGAACGCACAGCAGAACAGTTTCAAGGAAACGTTTCTCCTGAGTTTTACACGAAGTTTCCTGCTGTTTAGTACGTATGCCGGCATTGGGCTGGAAATACCGGTTTTGGGATTCTGCACAGAAAGGGTTTGCAAACCGCTGAATCCACACGTGAGTTTAACTCTGTCAGTTGAATGCACACATTGACAACCATTCAGTTAGATAGCTCCGTTTTGCTTTTAGAAGCAGATATTTCTCTGTACAGCCTATGATCCCATTCACTCGGGAATATCCCAACGCAGCTCCTAGAAGAAACGTGTTTCTGACTCGCTGAATCTCAACATAGATTCAACTCTCTTAGGTGAACGAACGCACAGCAGAGCAGTTTCAAGGAAACGTTTCTCCTGAGTTTTACACGAAGTTTCCTGCTGTTTAGTACGAATGCCGGCATTGGGCTGGAAATACCGGTTTTGGGATTCTGCACAGAAAGGGTTTGCAAACCGCTGAATCCACACGTGAGTTTAACTCTGTCAGTTGAATGCACACATTGACAACCATTCAGTTAGATAGCTCCGTTTTGGTTTTAGAAGCAGATATTTCTCTGTACAGCCTATGGTCCCATTCACTCGGGAATATCCCAACGCAGCTCCTAGAAGAAACGTGTTTCTGACTCGCTGAATCTCAACATAGATTCAACTCTCTTAGGTGAGCGAACGCACAGCAGAGCAGTTTCAAGGAAACGTTTCTCCTGAATTTTAGACGAAGTTTCCTGCTGTTTAGTACGGATGCCGGCATTGGGCTGGACATACCTGTTTTGGGATTCTGCACAGAAATGGTTTGCAAACCGCTGAATCCAAACGTGACTTTAACTCTGTCACTTGAATGCACACATTGACCACCATTCAGTTAGATACCACCCTTTTGGTTGTAGGAGCAGATATTTCTCTGTACAGCCTATGGTCCCATTCACTCGGGAATATCCCAACGCAGCTCCTAGAAGAAACGAGTTTCTGACTCGCTGAATCTCAACATAGATTCAACTCTCTTAGGTGAACGAACGCACAGCAGAGCAGTTTCAAGGAAACGTTTCTCCTGAGTTTTAGACGAAGTTTCCTGCTGTTTAGTACGGATGCCGGCATTGGGCTGGAAATACCGGTTTTGGGATTCTGCACAGAAATGGTTTGCAAACCGCTGAATCCACACGTGAGTTTAACTCTGTCAGTTGAATGCACACATTGACAACCATTCAGTTTGATAGCTCCGTTTTGGTTTTAGAAGCAGATATTTCTCTGTACAGCCTATGGTCCCATTCACTCGAGAATATCCCAACGCAGCTCCTAGAAGAAACGAGTTTCTGACTCGCTGAATCTCAACATAGATTCAACTCTCTTAGGTGAACGAACGCACTCAGAGCAGTTTCAAGGAAACTTTTCTCCTGAGTTTTACACGAAGTTTCCTGCTGTTTAGTACGAATGCCGGCATTGGGCTGGAAATACCGGTTTTGGGATTCTGCACAGAAAGGGTTTGCAAACCGCTGAAACCACACGTGAGTTTAACTCTGTCAGTTGAATGCACACATTGACAACCATTCAGTTAGATAGCTCCGTTTTGGTTTTAGAAGCAGATATTTCTCTGTACAGCCTATGGTCCCATTCAGTCGGGAATATCCCAACGCAGCTCCTAGAAGAAACGTGTTTCTGACTCGCTGAATCTCAACATAGATTCAACTCTCTTAGGTGAGCGAACGCACAGCAGAGCAGTTTCAAGGAAACGTTTCTCCTGAATTTTAGACGAAGTTTCCTGCTGTTTAGTACGGATGCCGGCATTGGGCTGGACATACCTGTTTTGGGATTCTGCACAGAAATGGTTTGCAAACCGCTGAATCCAAACGTGACTTTAACTCTGTCACTTGAATGCACACATTGACCACCATTCAGTTAGATACCACCCTTTTGGTTGTAGGAGCAGATATTTCTCTGTACAGCCTATGGTCCCATTCACTCGGGAATATCCCAACGCAGCTCCTAGAAGAAACGAGTTTCTGACTCGCTGAATCTCAACATAGATTCAACTCTCTTAGGTGAACGAACGCACAGCAGAGCAGTTTCAAGGAAACGTTTCTCCTGAGTTTTAGACGAAGTTTCCTGCTGTTTAGTACGGATGCCGGCATTGGGCTGGAAATACCGGTTTTGGGATTCTGCACAGAAATGGTTTGCAAACCGCTGAATCCACACGTGAGTTTAACTCTGTCAGTTGAATGCACACATTGACAACCATTCAGTTTGATAGATCCGTTTTGGTTTTAGAAGCAGATATTTCTCTGTACAGCCTATGGTCCCATTCACTCGAGAATATCCCAACGCAGCTCCTAGAAGAAACGAGTTTCTGACTCGCTGAATCTCAACATAGATTCAACTCTCTTAGGTGAACGAACGCACAGCAGAGCAGTTTCAAGGAAACGTTTCTCCTGAGTTTTACACGAAGTTTCCTGCTGTTTAGTACGGATGCCGGCATTGGGCTGGACATACCGGTTTTGGGATTCTGCACAGAAATGGTTTGCAAACCGCTGAATCCAAACGTGACTTTAACTCTGTCACTTGAATGCACACATTGACAACCATTCAGTTAGATAGCACACTTTAATTTTAGAAGCAGATATTTCTCTGTACAGCCTATGGTCCCATTCACTCGAGAATATCCCAACGCAGCTCCTAGAAGAAACGAGTTTCTGACTCGCTGAATCTCAACATAGATTCAACTCTCTTAGGTGAACGAACGCACAGCAGAGCAGTTTCAAGGAAACTTTTCTCCTGAGTTTTAGACGAAGTTTCCTGCTGTTTAGTACATATGCCGGCATTGAGCTGGAATTACCGGTTTTGGGATTCTGCACAGAAAGGGTTTGTAAACCGCTGAATCCAAACGTGACTTTAACTCTGTCACTTGAATGCACACATTGACAACCATTCAGTTAGATACCATCCTTTGGTTGTAGGAGCAGATATTTCTCTGTACAGCCTATGGTCCCATTCACTCGAGAATATCCCAACGCAGCTCCTAGAAGAAACGTCTTTCTGACTCGCTGAATCTCAACATAGATTCAACTCTCTTAGGTGAACGAACGCACAGCAGAGCAGTTTCAAGGAAACGTTTCTCCTGAGTTTTAGACGAAGTTTCCTGCTGTTTAGTACGTATGCCGGCATTGAGCTGGAATTACCGGTTTTGGGATTCTGCACAGAAAGGGTTTGTAAACCGCTGAATCCAAACGTGACTTTAACTCTGTCACTTGAATGCACACATTGACAACCATTCAGTTAGATACCACCCTTTTGGTTGTAGGAGCAGATATTTCTCTGTACAGCCTATGGTCCCATTCACTCGGGAATATCCCAACGCAGCTCCTAGAAGAAACGAGTTTCTGACTCGCTGAATCTCAACATAGATTCAACTCTCTTAGGTGAGCGAACGCACAGCAGAACAGTTTCAAGGAAACGTTTCTCCTGAGTTTTACACGAAGTTTCCTGCTGTTTAGTACGTATGCCGGCATTGGGCTGGAAATACCGGTTTTGGGATTCTGCACAGAAAGGGTTTGCAAACCGCTGAATCCACACGTGAGTTTAACTCTGTCAGTTGAATGCACACATTGACAACCATCCAGTTAGATACCTCCGTCTTGGTTTCAGAAGCAGATATTTCTCTGTACAGCCTATGGTCCCATTCACTCGGGAATATCCCAACGCAGCTCCTAGAAGAAACGAGTTTCTGACTCGCTGAATCTCAACATAGATTCAACTCTCTTAGGTGAACGAACGCACGGCAGAGCAGTTTCAAGGAAACGTTTCTCCTGAATTTTAGACGAAGTTTCCTGCTGTTTAGTACGGATGCCGGCATTGGGCTGGACATACCGGTTTTGGGATTCTGCACAGAAATGGTTTGCAAACCGCTGAATCCAAACGTGACTTTAACTCTGTCACTTGAATGCACACATTGACAACCATTCAGTTAGATAGCACACTTTAATTTTAGAAGCAGATATTTCTCTGTACAGCCTATGGTCCCATTCACTCGAGAATATCCCAACGCAGCTCCTAGAAGAAACGAGTTTCTGACTCGCTGAATCTCAACATAGATTCAACTCTCTTAGGTGAACGAACGCACAGCAGAGCAGTTTCAAGGAAACTTTTCTCCTGAGTTTTAGACGAAGTTTCCTGCTGTTTAGTACATATGCCGGCATTGAGCTGGAATTACCGGTTTTGGGATTCTGCACAGAAAGGGTTTGTAAACCGCTGAATCCAAACGTGACTTTAACTCTGTCACTTGAATGCACACATTGACAACCATTCAGTTAGATACCATCCTTTGGTTGTAGGAGCAGATATTTCTCTGTACAGCCTATGGTCCCATTCACTCGAGAATATCCCAACGCAGCTCCTAGAAGAAACGTCTTTCTGACTCGCTGAATCTCAACATAGATTCAACTCTCTTAGGTGAACGAACGCACAGCAGAGCAGTTTCAAGGAAACGTTTCTCCTGAGTTTTAGACGAAGTTTCCTGCTGTTTAGTACGTATGCCGGCATTGAGCTGGAATTACCGGTTTTGGGATTCTGCACAGAAAGGGTTTGTAAACCGCTGAATCCAAACGTGACTTTAACTCTGTCACTTGAATGCACACATTGACAACCATTCAGTTAGATACCACCCTTTTGGTTGTAGGAGCAGATATTTCTCTGTACAGCCTATGGTCCCATTCACTCGGGAATATCCCAACGCAGCTCCTAGAAGAAACGAGTTTCTGACTCGCTGAATCTCAACATAGATTCAACTCTCTTAGGTGAGCGAACGCACAGCAGAACAGTTTCAAGGAAACGTTTCTCCTGAGTTTTACACGAAGTTTCCTGCTGTTTAGTACGTATGCCGGCATTGGGCTGGAAATACCGGTTTTGGGATTCTGCACAGAAAGGGTTTGCAAACCGCTGAATCCACACGTGAGTTTAACTCTGTCAGTTGAATGCACACATTGACAACCATCCAGTTAGATACCTCCGTCTTGGTTTCAGAAGCAGATATTTCTCTGTACAGCCTATGGTCCCATTCACTCGGGAATATCCCAACGCAGCTCCTAGAAGAAACGAGTTTCTGACTCGCTGAATCTCAACATAGATTCAACTCTCTTAGGTGAACGAACGCACGGCAGAGCAGTTTCAAGGAAACGTTTCTCCTGAATTTTAGACGAAGTTTCCTGCTGTTTAGTACGGATGCCGGCATTGGGCTGGACATACCGGTTTTGGGATTCTGCACAGAAATGGTTTGAAAACCGCTGAATCCAAACGTGACTTTAACTCTGTCACTTGAATGCACACATTGACAACCATTCAGTTAGATAGCACACTTTAATTTTAGAAGCAGATATTTCTCTGTACAGCCTATGGTCCCATTCACTCGAGAATATCCCAACGCAGCTCCTAGAAGAAACGAGTTTCTGACTCGCTGAATCTCAACATAGATTCAACTCTCTTAGGTGAACGAACGCACAGCAGAGCAGTTTCAAGGAAACGTTTCTCCTGAGTTTTAGACGAAGTTTCCTGCTGTTTAGTACGTATGCCGGCATTGAGCTGGAATTACCGGTTTTGGGATTCTGCACAGAAAGGGTTTGTAAACCGCTGAATCCAAACGTGACTTTAACTCTGTCACTTGAATGCACACATTGACAACCATTCAGTTAGATACCACCCTTTTGGTTGTAGGAGCAGATATTTCTCTGTACAGCCTATGGTCCCATTCACTCGGGAATATCCCAACGCAGCTCCTAGAAGAAACGAGTTTCTGACTCGCTGAATCTCAACATAGATTCAACTCTCTTAGGTGAGCGAACGCACAGCAGAACAGTTTCAAGGAAACGTTTCTCCTGAGTTTTACACGAAGTTTCCTGCTGTTTAGTACGTATGCCGGCATTGGGCTGGAAATACCGGTTTTGGGATTCTGCACAGAAAGGGTTTGCAAACCGCTGAATCCACACGTGAGTTTAACTCTGTCAGTTGAATGCACACATTGACAACCATTCAGTTAGATAGCTCCGTTTTGCTTTTAGAAGCAGATATTTCTCTGTACAGCCTATGATCCCATTCACTCGGGAATATCCCAACGCAGCTCCTAGAAGAAACGTGTTTCTCACTCGCTGAATCTCAACATAGATTCAACTCTCTTAGGTGAACGAACGCACAGCAGAGCAGTTTCAAGGAAACGTTTCTCCTGAGTTTTACACGAAGTTTCCTGCTGTTTAGTACGAATGCCGGCATTGGGCTGGAAATACCGGTTTTGGGATTCTGCACAGAAAGGGTTTGCAAACCGCTGAATCCACACGTGAGTTTAACTCTGTCAGTTGAATGCACACATTGACAACCATTCAGTTAGATAGCTCCGTTTTGGTTTTAGAAGCAGATATTTCTCTGTACAGCCTATGGTCCCATTCAGTCGGGAATATCCCAACGCAGCTCCTAGAAGAAACGAGTTTCTGACTCGCTGAATCTCAACATAGATTCAACTCTCTTAGGTGAACGAAAGCACAGCAGAGCAGTTTCAAGGAAACGTTTCTCCTGAGTTTTAGACGAAGTTTCCTGCTGTTTAGTACGGATGCCGGCATTGGGCTGGAAATACCGGTTTTGGGATTCTGCACAGAAATGGTTTGCAAACCGCTGAATCCACACGTGAGTTTAACTCTGTCAGTTGAATGCACACATTGACAACCATTCAGTTTGATAGCTCCGTTTTGGTTTTAGAAGCAGATATTTCTCTGTACAGCCTATGGTCCCATTCACTCGAGAATATCCCAACGCAGCTCCTAGAAGAAACGAGTTTCTGACTCGCTGAATCTCAACATAGATTCAACTCTCTTAGGTGAACGAACGCACAGCAGAGCAGTTTCAAGGAAACGTTTCTCCTGAGTTTTACACGAAGTTTCCTGCTGTTTAGTACGGATGCCGGCATTGGGCTGGACATACCGGTTTTGGGATTCTGCACAGAAATGGTTTGCAAACCGCTGAATCCACACGTGAGTTTAACTCTATCAGTTGTATGCACACATTGACAACCATACAGTTAGATAGCTCCGTTTTGGTTTTAGAAGCAGATATTTCTCTGTACAGCCTATGGTCCCATTCACTCGGGAATATCCCAACGCAGCTCCTAGAAGAAACGTCTTTCTGACTCGCTGAATCTCAACATAGATTCAACTCTCTTAGGTGAACGAACGCACACAGAGCAGTTTCAAGGAAACGTTTCTCCTGAGTTTTAGACGAAGTTTCCTGCTGTTTAGTACGAATGCCGGCATTGGGCTGGACATACCGGTTTTGGGATTCTGCACAGAAATGGTTTGCAAACCGCTGAATCCACACGTGAGTTTAACTCTGCCAGTTGAATGCACACATTGACAACCATCCAGTTAGATACCTCCGTCTTGGTTTCAGAAGCAGATATTTCTCTGTACAGCCTATGGTCCCATTCACTCGGGAATATCCCAACGCAGCTCCTAGAAGAAACGAGTTTCTGACTCGCTGAATCTCAACATAGATTCAACTCTCTTAGGTGAACGAACGCACGGCAGAGCAGTTTCAAGGAAACGTTTCTCCTGAATTTTAGACGAAGTTTCCTGCTGTTTAGTACGGATGCCGGCATTGGGCTGGACATACCGGTTTTGGGATTCTGCACAGAAATGGTTTGCAAACCGCTGAATCCAAACGTGACTTTAACTCTGTCACTTGAATGCACACATTGACAACCATTCAGTTAGATAGCACACTTTAATTTTAGAAGCAGATATTTCTCTGTACAGCCTATGGTCCCATTCACTCGAGAATATCCCAACGCAGCTCCTAGAAGAAACGAGTTTCTGACTCGCTGAATCTCAACATAGATTCAACTCTCTTAGGTGAACGAACGCACAGCAGAGCAGTTTCAAGGAAACTTTTCTCCTGAGTTTTAGACGAAGTTTCCTGCTGTTTAGTACATATGCCGGCATTGAGCTGGAATTACCGGTTTTGGGATTCTGCACAGAAAGGGTTTGTAAACCGCTGAATCCAAACGTGACTTTAACTCTGTCACTTGAATGCACACATTGACAACCATTCAGTTAGATACCATCCTTTGGTTGTAGGAGCAGATATTTCTCTGTACAGCCTATGGTCCCATTCACTCGAGAATATCCCAACGCAGCTCCTAGAAGAAACGTCTTTCTGACTCGCTGAATCTCAACATAGATTCAACTCTCTTAGGTGAACGAACGCACAGCAGAGCAGTTTCAAGGAAACGTTTCTCCTGAGTTTTAGACGAAGTTTCCTGCTGTTTAGTACGTATGCCGGCATTGAGCTGGAATTACCGGTTTTGGGATTCTGCACAGAAAGGGTTTGTAAACCGCTGAATCCAAACGTGACTTTAACTCTGTCACTTGAATGCACACATTGACAACCATTCAGTTAGATACCACCCTTTTGGTTGTAGGAGCAGATATTTCTCTGTACAGCCTATGGTCCCATTCACTCGGGAATATCCCAACGCAGCTCCTAGAAGAAACGAGTTTCTGACTCGCTGAATCTCAACATAGATTCAACTCTCTTAGGTGAGCGAACGAACAGCAGAACAGTTTCAAGGAAACGTTTCTCCTGAGTTTTACACGAAGTTTCCTGCTGTTTAGTACGTATGCCGGCATTGGGCTGGAAATACCGGTTTTGGGATTCTGCACAGAAAGGGTTTGCAAACCGCTGAATCCACACGTGAGTTTAACTCTGTCAGTTGAATGCACACATTGACAACCATTCAGTTAGATAGCTCCGTTTTGCTTTTAGAAGCAGATATTTCTCTGTACAGCCTATGATCCCATTCACTCGGGAATATCCCAACGCAGCTCCTAGAAGAAACGTGTTTCTGACTCGCTGAATCTCAACATAGATTCAACTCTCTTAGGTGAACGAACGCACAGCAGAGCAGTTTCAAGGAAACGTTTCTCCTGAGTTTTACACGAAGTTTCCTGCTGTTTAGTACGAATGCCGGCATTGGGCTGGAAATACCGGTTTTGGGATTCTGCACAGAAAGGGTTTGCAAACCGCTGAATCCACACGTGAGTTTAACTCTGTCAGTTGAATGCACACATTGACAACCATTCAGTTAGATAGCTCCGTTTTGGTTTTAGAAGCAGATATTTCTCTGTACAGCCTATGGTCCCATTCACTCGGGAATATCCCAACGCAGCTCCTAGAAGAAACGTGTTTCTGACTCGCTGAATCTCAACATAGATTCAACTCTCTTAGGTGAGCGAACGCACAGCAGAGCAGTTTCAAGGAAACGTTTCTCCTGAATTTTAGACGAAGTTTCCTGCTGTTTAGTACGGATGCCGGCATTGGGCTGGACATACCTGTTTTGGGATTCTGCACAGAAATGGTTTGCAAACCGCTGAATCCAAACGTGACTTTAACTCTGTCACTTGAATGCACACATTGACCACCATTCAGTTAGATACCACCCTTTTGGTTGTAGGAGCAGATATTTCTCTGTACAGCCTATGGTCCCATTCACTCGGGAATATCCCAACGCAGCTCCTAGAAGAAACGAGTTTCTGACTCGCTGAATCTCAACATAGATTCAACTCTCTTAGGTGAACGAACGCACAGCAGAGCAGTTTCAAGGAAACGTTTCTCCTGAGTTTTAGACGAAGTTTCCTGCTGTTTAGTACGGATGCCGGCATTGGGCTGGAAATACCGGTTTTGGGATTCTGCACAGAAATGGTTTGCAAACCGCTGAATCCACACGTGAGTTTAACTCTGTCAGTTGAATGCACACATTGACAACCATTCAGTTTGATAGCTCCGTTTTGGTTTTAGAAGCAGATATTTCTCTGTACAGCCTATGGTCCCATTCACTCGAGAATATCCCAACGCAGCTCCTAGAAGAAACGAGTTTCTGACTCGCTGAATCTCAACATAGATTCAACTCTCTTAGGTGAACGAACGCACTCAGAGCAGTTTCAAGGAAACTTTTCTCCTGAGTTTTACACGAAGTTTCCTGCTGTTTAGTACGAATGCCGGCATTGGGCTGGAAATACCGGTTTTGGGATTCTGCACAGAAAGGGTTTGCAAACCGCTGAAACCACACGTGAGTTTAACTCTGTCAGTTGAATGCACACATTGACAACCATTCAGTTAGATAGCTCCGTTTTGGTTTTAGAAGCAGATATTTCTCTGTACAGCCTATGGTCCCATTCAGTCGGGAATATCCCAACGCAGCTCCTAGAAGAAACGTGTTTCTGACTCGCTGAATCTCAACATAGATTCAACTCTCTTAGGTGAGCGAACGCACAGCAGAGCAGTTTCAAGGAAACGTTTCTCCTGAATTTTAGACGAAGTTTCCTGCTGTTTAGTACGGATGCCGGCATTGGGCTGGACATACCTGTTTTGGGATTCTGCACAGAAATGGTTTGCAAACCGCTGAATCCAAACGTGACTTTAACTCTGTCACTTGAATGCACACATTGACCACCATTCAGTTAGATACCACCCTTTTGGTTGTAGGAGCAGATATTTCTCTGTACAGCCTATGGTCCCATTCACTCGGGAATATCCCAACGCAGCTCCTAGAAGAAACGAGTTTCTGACTCGCTGAATCTCAACATAGATTCAACTCTCTTAGGTGAACGAACGCACAGCAGAGCAGTTTCAAGGAAACGTTTCTCCTGAGTTTTAGACGAAGTTTCCTGCTGTTTAGTACGGATGCCGGCATTGGGCTGGAAATACCGGTTTTGGGATTCTGCACAGAAATGGTTTGCAAACCGCTGAATCCACACGTGAGTTTAACTCTGTCAGTTGAATGCACACATTGACAACCATTCAGTTTGATAGCTCCGTTTTGGTTTTAGAAGCAGATATTTCTCTGTACAGCCTATGGTCCCATTCACTCGAGAATATCCCAACGCAGCTCCTAGAAGAAACGAGTTTCTGACTCGCTGAATCTCAACATAGATTCAACTCTCTTAGGTGAACGAACGCACAGCAGAGCAGTTTCAAGGAAACGTTTCTCCTGAGTTTTACACGAAGTTTCCTGCTGTTTAGTACGGATGCCGGCATTGGGCTGGACATACCGGTTTTGGGATTCTGCACAGAAATGGTTTGCAAACCGCTGAATCCACACGTGAGTTTAACTCTGTCAGTTGTATGCACACATTGACAACCATACAGTTAGATAGCTCCGTTTTGGTTTTAGAAGCAGATATTTCTCTGTACAGCCTATGGTCCCATTCACTCGGGAATATCCCAACGCAGCTCCTAGAAGAAACGTCTTTCTGACTCGCTGAATCTCAACATAGATTCAACTCTCTTAGGTGAACGAACGCACACAGAGCAGTTTCAAGGAAACGTTTCTCCTGAGTTTTAGACGAAGTTTCCTGCTGTTTAGTACGAATGCCGGCATTGGGCTGGACATACCGGTTTTGGGATTCTGCACAGAAATGGTTTGCAAACCGCTGAATCCACACGTGAGTTTAACTCTGTCAGTTGAATGCACACATTGACAACCATCCAGTTAGATACCTCCGTCTTGGTTTCAGAAGCAGATATTTCTCTGTACAGCCTATGGTCCCATTCACTCGGGAATATCCCAACGCAGCTCCTAGAAGAAACGAGTTTCTGACTCGCTGAATCTCAACATAGATTCAACTCTCTTAGGTGAACGAACGCACGGCAGAGCAGTTTCAAGGAAACGTTTCTCCTGAATTTTAGACGAAGTTTCCTGCTGTTTAGTACGGATGCCGGCATTGGGCTGGACATACCGGTTTTGGGATTCTGCACAGAAATGGTTTGCAAACCGCTGAATCCAAACGTGACTTTAACTCTGTCACTTGAATGCACACATTGACAACCATTCAGTTAGATAGCACACTTTAATTTTAGAAGCAGATATTTCTCTGTACAGCCTATGGTCCGATTCACTCGAGAATATCCCAACGCAGCTCCTAGAAGAAACGAGTTTCTGACTCGCTGAATCTCAACATAGATTCAACTCTCTTAGGTGAACGAACGCACAGCAGAGCAGTTTCAAGGAAACTTTTCTCCTGAGTTTTAGACGAAGTTTCCTGCTGTTTAGTACATATGCCGGCATTGAGCTGGAATTACCGGTTTTGGGATTCTGCACAGAAAGGGTTTGTAAACCGCTGAATCCAAACGTGACTTTAACTCTGTCACTTGAATGCACACATTGACAACCATTCAGTTAGATACCATCCTTTGGTTGTAGGAGCAGATATTTCTCTGTACAGCCTATGGTCCCATTCACTCGAGAATATCCCAACGCAGCTCCTAGAAGAAACGTCTTTCTGACTCGCTGAATCTCAACATAGATTCAACTCTCTTAGGTGAACGAACGCACAGCAGAGCAGTTTCAAGGAAACGTTTCTCCTGAGTTTTAGACGAAGTTTCCTGCTGTTTAGTACGTATGCCGGCATTGAGCTGGAATTACCGGTTTTGGGATTCTGCACAGAAAGGGTTTGTAAACCGCTGAATCCAAAAGTGACTTTAACTCTGTCACTTGAATGCACACATTGACAACCATTCAGTTAGATACCACCCTTTTGGTTGTAGGAGCAGATATTTCTCTGTACAGCCTATGGTCCCATTCACTCGGGAATATCCCAACGCAGCTCCTAGAAGAAACGAGTTTCTGACTCGCTGAATCTCAACATAGATTCAACTCTCTTAGGTGAGCGAACGCACAGCAGAACAGTTTCAAGGAAACGTTTCTCCTGAGTTTTACACGAAGTTTCCTGCTGTTTAGTACGTATGCCGGCATTGGGCTGGAAATACCGGTTTTGGGATTCTGCACAGAAAGGGTTTGCAAACCGCTGAATCCACACGTGAGTTTAACTCTGTCAGTTGAATGCACACATTGACAACCATTCAGTTAGATAGCTCCGTTTTGCTTTTATAAGCAGATATTTCTCTGTACAGCCTATGATCCCATTCACTCGGGAATATCCCAACGCAGCTCCTAGAAGAAACGTGTTTCTGACTCGCTGAATCTCAACATAGATTCAACTCTCTTAGGTGAACGAACGCACAGCAGAGCAGTTTCAAGGAAACGTTTCTCCTGAGTTTTACACGAAGTTTCCTGCTGTTTAGTACGAATGCCGGCATTGGGCTGGAAATACCGGTTTTGGGATTCTGCACAGAAAGGGTTTGCAAACCGCTGAATCCACACGTGAGTTTAACTCTGTCAGTTGAATGCACACATTGACAACCATTCAGTTAGATAGCTCCGTTTTGGTTTTAGAAGCAGATATTTCTCTGTACAGCCTATGGTCCCATTCACTCGGGAATATCCCAACGCAGCTCCTAGAAGAAACGTGTTTCTGACTCGCTGAATCTCAACATAGATTCAACTCTCTTAGGTGAGCGAACGCACAGCAGAGCAGTTTCAAGGAAACGTTTCTCCTGAATTTTAGACGAAGTTTCCTGCTGTTTAGTACGGATGCCGGCATTGGGCTGGACATACCTGTTTTGGGATTCTGCACAGAAATGGTTTGCAAACCGCTGAATCCAAACGTGACTTTAACTCTGTCACTTGAATGCACACATTGACCACCATTCAGTTAGATACCACCCTTTTGGTTGTAGGAGCAGATATTTCTCTGTACAGCCTATGGTCCCATTCACTCGGGAATATCCCAACGCAGCTCCTAGAAGAAACGAGTTTCTGACTCGCTGAATCTCAACATAGATTCAACTCTCTTAGGTGAACGAACGCACAGCAGAGCAGTTTCAAGGAAACGTTTCTCCTGAGTTTTAGACGAAGTTTCCTGCTGTTTAGTACGGATGCCGGCATTGGGCTGGAAATACCGGTTTTGGGATTCTGCACAGAAATGGTTTGCAAACCGCTGAATCCACACGTGAGTTTAACTCTGTCAGTTGAATGCACACATTGACAACCATTCAGTTTGATAGCTCCGTTTTGGTTTTAGAAGCAGATATTTCTCTGTACAGCCTATGGTCCCATTCACTCGAGAATATCCCAACGCAGCTCCTAGAAGAAACGAGTTTCTGACTCGCTGAATCTCAACATAGATTCAACTCTCTTAGGTGAACGAACGCACTCAGAGCAGTTTCAAGGAAACTTTTCTCCTGAGTTTTACACGAAGTTTCCTGCTGTTTAGTACGAATGCCGGCATTGGGCTGGAAATACCGGTTTTGGGATTCTGCACAGAAAGGGTTTGCAAACCGCTGAATCCACACGTGAGTTTAACTCTGTCAGTTGAATGCACACATTGACAACCATTCAGTTAGATAGCTCCGTTTTGGTTTTAGAAGCAGATATTTCTCTGTACAGCCTATGGTCCCATTCACTCGGGAATATCCCAACGCAGCTCCTAGAAGAAACGTGTTTCTGACTCGCTGAATCTCAACATAGATTCAACTCTCTTAGGTGAGCGAACGCACAGCAGAGCAGTTTCAAGGAAACGTTTCTCCTGAGTCTTAGACGAAGTTTCCTGCTGTTTAGTACGGATGCCGGCATTGGGCTGGACATACCTGTTTTGGGATTCTGCACAGAAATGGTTTGCAAACCGCTGAATCCAAACGTGACTTTAACTCTGTCACTTGAATGCACACATTGACCACCATTCAGTTAGATACCACCCTTTTGGTTGTAGGAGCAGATATTTCTCTGTACAGCCTATGGTCCCATTCACTCGGGAATATCCCAACGCAGCTCCTAGAAGAAACGAGTTTCTGACTCGCTGAATCTCAACATAGATTCAACTCTCTTAGGTGAACGAACGCACAGCAGAGCAGTTTCAAGGAAACGTTTCTCCTGAGTCTTAGACGAAGTTTCCTGCTGTTTAGTACGGATGCCGGCATTGGGCTGGACATACCGGTTTTGGGATTCTGCACAGAAATGGTTTGCAAACCGCTGAATCCACACGTGAGTTTAACTCTGTCAGTTGAATGCACACATTGACAACCATTCAGTTTGATAGCTCCGTTTTGGTTTTAGAAGCAGATATTTCTCTGTACAGCCTATGGTCCCATTCACTCGGGAATATCCCAACGCAGCTCCTAGAAGAAACGAGTTTCTGACTCGCTGAATCTCAACATAGATTCAACTCTCTTAGGTGAACGAACGCACAGCAGAGCAGTTTCAAGGAAACTTTTCTCCTGAGTTTTAGACGAAGTTTCCTGCTGTTTAGTACATATGCCGGCATTGAGCTGGAATTACCGGTTTTGGGATTCTGCACAGAAAGGGTTTGTAAACCGCTGAATCCAAACGTGAGTTTAACTCTGTCAGTTGAATGCACACATTGACAACCATCCAGTTAGATAGCTCCGTTTTGGTTTTAGAAGCAGATATTTGTCTGTACAGCCTATGGTCCCATTCACTCGGGAATATCCCAACGCAGCTCCTAGAAGAAACGTGTTTCTGACTCACTGAATCTCAACATAGATTCAACTCTCTTAGGTGAACGAACGCACAGCAGAGCAGTTTCAAGGAAACGTTTCTCCTGAGTTTTACACGAAGTTTCCTGCTGTTTAGTACGGATGCCGGCATTGGGCTGGACATACCGGTTTTGGGATTCTGCACAGAAATGGTTTGCAAACCGCTGAATCCACACGTGAGTTTAACTCTGTCAGTTGTATGCACACATTGACAACCATACAGTTAGATAGCTCCGTTTTGGTTTTAGAAGCAGATATTTCTCTGTACAGCCTATGGTCCCATTCACTCGGGAATATCCCAACGCAGCTCCTAGAAGAAACGTCTTTCTGACTCGCTGAATCTCAACATAGATTCAACTCTCTTAGGTGAACGAACGCACACAGAGCAGTTTCAAGGAAACGTTTCTCCTGAGTTTTAGACGAAGTTTCCTGCTGTTTAGTACGAAAGCCGGCATTGGGCTGGACATAACGGTTTTGGGATTCTGCACAGAAATGGTTTGCAAACCGCTGAATCCACACGTGAGTTTAACTCTGTCAGTTGAATGCACACATTGACAACCATCCAGTTAGATACCTCCGTCTTGGTTTCAGAAGCAGATATTTCTCTGTACAGCCTATGGTCCCATTCACTCGGGAATATCCCAACGCAGCTCCTAGAAGAAACGAGTTTCTGACTCGCTGAATCTCAACATAGATTCAACTCTCTTAGGTGAACGAACGCACGGCAGAGCAGTTTCAAGGAAACGTTTCTCCTGAATTTTAGACGAAGTTTCCTGCTGTTTAGTACGGATGCCGGCATTGGGCTGGACATACCGGTTTTGGGATTCTGCACAGAAATGGTTTGCAAACCGCTGAATCCAAACGTGACTTTAACTCTGTCACTTGAATGCACACATTGACAACCATTCAGTTAGATAGCACACTTTAATTTTAGAAGCAGATATTTCTCTGTACAGCCTATGGTCCCATTCACTCGAGAATATCCCAACGCAGCTCCTAGAAGAAACGAGTTTCTGACTCGCTGAATCTCAACATAGATTCAACTCTCTTAGGTGAACGAACGCACAGCAGAGCAGTTTCAAGGAAACTTTTCTCCTGAGTTTTAGACGAAGTTTCCTGCTGTTTAGTACATATGCCGGCATTGAGCTGGAATTACCGGTTTTGGGATTCTGCACAGAAAGGGTTTGTAAACCGCTGAATCCAAACGTGACTTTAACTCTGTCACTTGAATGCACACATTGACAACCATTCAGTTAGATACCATCCTTTGGTTGTAGGAGCAGATATTTCTCTGTACAGCCTATGGTCCCATTCACTCGGGAATATCCCAACGCAGCTCCTAGAAGAAACGTCTTTCTGACTCGCTGAATCTCAACATAGATTCAACTCTCTTAGGTGAACGAACGCACAGCAGAGCAGTTTCAAGGAAACGTTTCTCCTGAGTTTTAGACGAAGTTTCCTGCTGTTTAGTACGTATGCCGGCATTGAGCTGGAATTACCGGTTTTGGGATTCTGCACAGAAAGGGTTTGTAAACCGCTGAATCCAAACGTGACTTTAACTCTGTCACTTGAATGCACACATTGACAACCATTCAGTTAGATACCACCCTTTTGGTTGTAGGAGCAGATATTTCTCTGTACAGCCTATGGTCCCATTCACTCGGGAATATCCCAACGCAGCTCCTAGAAGAAACGAGTTTCTGACTCGCTGAATCTCAACATATATTCAACTCTCTTAGGTGAGCGAACGCACAGCAGAACAATTTCAAGGAAACGTTTCTCCTGAGTTTTACACGAAGTTTCCTGCTGTTTAGTACGTATGCCGGCATTGGGCTGGAAATACCGGTTTTGGGATTCTGCACAGAAAGGGTTTGCAAACCGCTGAATCCACACGTGAGTTTAACTCTGTCAGTTGAATGCACACATTGACAACCATTCAGTTAGATAGCTCCGTTTTGCTTTTAGAAGCAGATCTTTCTCTGTACAGCCTATGATCCCATTCACTCGGGAATATCCCAACGCAGCTCCTAGAAGAAACGTGTTTCTGACTCGCTGAATCTCAACATAGATTCAACTCTCTTAGGTGAACGAACGCACAGCAGAGCAGTTTCAAGGAAACGTTTCTCCTGAGTTTTACACGAAGTTTCCTGCTGTTTAGTACGAATGCCGGCATTGGGCTGGAAATACCGGTTTTGGGATTCTGCACAGAAAGGGTTTGCAAACCGCTGAATCCACACGTGAGTTTAACTCTGTCAGTTGAATGCACACATTGACAACCATTCAGTTAGATAGCTCCGTTTTGGTTTTAGAAGCAGATATTTCTCTGTACAGCCTATGGTCCCATTCACTCGGGAATATCCCAACGCAGCTCCTAGAAGAAACGTGTTTCTGACTCGCTGAATCTCAACATAGATTCAACTCTCTTAGGTGAGCGAACGCACAGCAGAGCAGTTTCAAGGAAACGTTTCTCCTGAATTTTAGACGAAGTTTCCTGCTGTTTAGTACGGATGCCGGCATTGGGCTGGACATACCTGTTTTGGGATTCTGCACAGAAATGGTTTGCAAACCGCTGAATCCAAACGTGACTTTAACTCTGTCACTTGAACGCACACATTGACCACCATTCATTTAGATACCACCCTTTAGGTTGTAGGAGCAGATATTTCTCTGTACAGCCTATGGTCCCATTCACTCGGGAATATCCCAACGCAGCTCCTAGAAGAAACGAGTTTCTGACTCGCTGAATCTCAACATAGATTCAACTCTCTTAGGTGAACGAACGCACAGCAGAGCAGTTTCAAGGAAACGTTTCTCCTGAGTTTTAGACGAAGTTTCCTGCTGTTTAGTACGGATGCCGGCATTGGGCTGGACATACCGGTTTTGGGATTCTGCACAGAAATGGTTTGCAAACCGCTGAATCCACACGTGAGTTTAACTCTGTCAGTTGAATGCACACATTGACAACCATTCAGTTTGATAGCTCCGTTTTGGTTTTAGAAGCAGATATTTCTCTGTACAGCCTATGGTCCCATTCACTCGAGAATATCCCAACGCAGCTCCTAGAAGAAACGAGTTTCTGACTCGCTGAATCTCAACATAGATTCAACTCTCTTAGGTGAACGAACGCACAGCAGAGCAGTTTCAAGGAAGCGTTTCTCCTGAGTTTTAGACGAAGTTTCCTGCTGTTTAGTACATATGCCGGCATTGAGCTGGAATTACCGGTTTTGGGATTCTGCACAGAAAGGGTTTGTAAACCGCTGAATCCAAACGTGACTTTAACTCTGTCACTTGAATGCACACATTGACAACCATTCAGTTAGATACCATCCTTTGGTTGTAGGAGCAGATATTTCTCTGTACAGCCTATGGTCCCATTCACTCGGGAATATCCCAACGCAGCTCCTAGAAGAAACGAGTTTCTGACTCGCTGAATCTCAACATAGATTCAACTCTCTTAGGTGAACGAACGCACAGCAGAGCAGTTTCAAGGAAACGTTTCTCCTGAGTTTTAGACGAAGTTTCCTGCTGTATAGTACGAATGCCGGCATTGGGCTGGAAATACCGGTTTTGGGATTCTGCACAGAAAGGGTTTGTAAACCACTGAATCGAAACGTGACTTTAACTCTGTCACTTGAATGCACAAATTGACAACCATTCAGTTAGATAGCTCCGTTTTGGTTTTAGAAGCAGATATTTCTCTGTACAGCCTATGGTCCCATTCACTTGGGAATATCCCAACGCAGCTCCTAGAAGAAACGAGTTTCTGACTCGCTGAATCTCAACATAGATTCAACTCTCTTAGGTGAACGAACGCACAGCAGAGCAGTTTCAAGGAAACGTTTCTCCTGAGTTTTAGACGAAGTTTCCTGCTGTTTAGTACGTATGACGGCATTGAGCTGGAATTAACGGTTTTGGGATTCTGCACAGAAAGGGTTTGTAAACCGCTGAATCCACACGTGAGTTTAACTCTGTCAGTTGAATGCACACATGGACAACCATTCAGTTAGATAGCTCCGTTTTGGTTTTAGAAGCAGATATTTCTCTGTACAGCCTATGGTCCCATTCACTCGGGAATATCCCAACGAAGCTCCTAGAAGAAACGAGTTTCTGACTCGCTGAATCTCAACATAGATTCAACTCTCTTAGGTGAACGAACGCACTCAGAGCAGTTTCAAGGAAACTTTTCTCCTGAGTTTTACACGAAGTTTCCTGCTGTTTAGTACGAATGCCGGCATTGGGCTGGAAATACCGGTTTTGGGATTCTGCACAGAAAGGGTTTGCAAACCGCTGAATCCACACGTAAGTTTAACTCTGTCAGTTGAATGCACACATTGACAACCATTCAGTTAGATAGCTCCGTTTTGATTTTAGAAGCAGATATTTCTCTGTACAGCCTATGGTCCCATTCACTCGGGAATATCCCAACGCAGCTCCTAGAAGAAACGTGTTTCTGACTCGCTGAATCTCAACATAGATTCAACTCTCTTAGGTGAGCGAACGCACAGCCGAGCAGTTTCAAGGAAACGTTTCTCCTGAATTTTAGACGAAGTTTCCTGCTGTTTAGTACGGATGCCGGCATTGGGCTGGACATACCTGTTTTGGGATTCTGCACAGAAATGGTTTGCAAACCGCTGAATCCAAACGTGACTTTGACTCTGTCACTTGAATGCACACATTGACCACCATTCAGTTAGATACCACCCTTTTGGTTGTAGGAGCAGATATTTCTCTGTACAGCCTATGGTCCCATTCACTCGGGAATATCCCAACGCAGCTCCTAGAAGAAACGAGTTTCTGACTCGCTGAATCTCAACATAGATTCAACTCTCTTAGGTGAACGAACGCACAGCAGAGCAGTTTCAAGGAAACGTTTCTCCTGAGTCTTAGACGAAGTTTCCTGCTGTTTAGTACGGATGCCGGCATTGGGCTGGACATACCGGTTTTGGGATTCTGCACAGAAATGGTTTGCAAACCGCTGAATCCACACGTGAGTTTAACTCTGTCAGTTGAATGCACACATTGACAACCATTCAGTTTGATAGCTCCGTTTTGGTTTTAGAAGCAGATATTTCTCTGTACAGCCTATGGTCCCATTCACTCGAGAATATCCCAACGCAGCTCCTAGAAGAAACGAGTTTCTGACTCGCTGAATCTCAACATAGATTCAACTCTCTTAGGTGAACGAACGCACAGCAGAGCAGTTTCAAGGAAACTTTTCTCCTGAGTTTTAGACGAAGTTTCCTGCTGTTTAGTACATATGCCGGCATTGAGCTGGAATTACCGGTTTTGGGATTCTGCACAGAAAGGGTTTGTAAACCGCTGAATCCAAACGTGAGTTTAACTCTGTCAGTTGAATGCACACATTGACAACCATCCAGTTAGATAGCTCCGTTTTGGTTTTAGAAGCAGATATTTGTCTGTACAGCCTATGGTCCCATTCACTCGGGAATATCCCAACGCAGCTCCTAGAAGAAACGTGTTTCTGACTCACTGAATCTCAACATAGATTCAACTCTCTTAGGTGAACGAACGCACAGCAGAGCATTTTCAAGGAAACGTTTCTCCTGAGTTTTACACGAAGTTTCCTGCTGTTTAGTACGGATGCCGGCATTGGGCTGGACATACCGGTTTTGGGATTCTGCACAGAAATGGTTTGCAAACCGCTGAATCCACACGTGAGTTTAACTCTGTCAGTTGTATGCACACATTGACAACCATACAGTTAGATAGCTCCGTTTTGGTTTTAGAAGCAGATATTTCTCTGTACAGCCTATGGTCCCATTCACTCGGGAATATCCCAACGCAGCTCCTAGAAGAAACGTCTTTCTGACTCGCTGAATCTCAACATAGATTCAACTCTCTTTGGTGAACGAACGCACACAGTGCAGTTTCAAGGAAACGTTTCTCCTGAGTTTTAGACGAAGTTTCCTGCTGTTTAGTACGAATGCCGGCATTGGGCTGGACATACCGGTTTTGGGATTCTGCACAGAAAGGGTTTGCAAACCGCTGAATCCACACGTGAGTTTAACTCTGTCAGTTGAATGCACACATTGACAGCCATCCAGTTAGATACCTCCGTCTTGGTTTCAGAAGCAGATATTTCTCTGTACAGCCTATGGTCCCATTCACTCGGGAATATCCCAACGCAGCTCCTAGAAGAAACGAGTTTCTGACTCGCTGAATCTCAACATAGATTCAACTCTCTTAGGTGAACGAACGCACAGCAGAGCAGTTTCAAGGAAACGTTTCTCCTGAATTTTAGACGAAGTTTCCTGCTGTTTAGTACGGATGCCGGCATTGGGCTGGACATACCGGTTTTGGGATTCTGCACAGAAATGGTTTGCAAACCACTGAATCCAAACGTGACTTTAACTCTGTCACTTGAATGCACACATTGACAACCATTCAGTTAGATAGCACACTTTAATTTTAGAAGCAGATATTTCTCTGTACAGCCTATGGTCCCATTCACTCGAGAATATCCCAACGCAGCTCCTAGAAGAAACGAGTTTCTGACTCGCTGAATCTCAACATAGATTCAACTCTCTTAGGTGAACGAACGCACAGCAGAGCAGTTTCAAGGAAACTTTTCTCCTGAGTTTTAGACGAAGTTTCCTGCTGTTTAGTACATATGCCGGCATTGAGCTGGAATTACCGGTTTTGGGATTCTGCACAGAAAGGGTTTGTAAACCGCTGAATCCAAACGTGACTTTAACTCTGTCACTTGAATGCACACATTGACAACCATTCAGTTAGATACCACCCTTTGGTTGTAGGAGCAGATATTTCTCTGTACAGCCTATGGTCCCATTCACTCGGGAATATCCCAACGCAGCTCCTAGAAGAAACGAGTTTCTGACTCGCTGAATCTCAACATAGATTCAACTCTCTTAGGTGAACGAACGCACAGCAGAGCAGTTTCAAGGAAACGTTTCTCCTGAGTTTTAGACGAAGTTTCCTGCTGTTTAGTACGAATGCCGGCATTGGGCTGGAAATACCGGTTTTGGGATTCTGCACAGAAAGGGTTTGTAAACCACTGAATCGAAACGTGACTTTAACTCTGTCACTTGAATGCACACATTGACAACCATTCAGTTAGATAGCTCCGTTTTGGTTTTAGAAGCAGATATTTCTCTGTACAGCCTATGGTCCCATTCACTCGGGAATATCCCAACGCAGCTCCTAGAAGAAACGAGCTTTTGACTCGCTGAATCTCAACATAGATTCAACTCTCTTAGGTGAACGAACGCACTGCAGAGCAGTTTCAAGGAAACGTTTCTCCTGAGTTTTAGACGAAGTTTCCTGCTGTTTAGTACGTATGCCGGCATTGAGCTGGAATTAACGGTTTTGGGATTCTGCACAGAAAGGGTTTGTAAACCGCTGAATCCACACGTGAGTTTAACTCTGTCAGTTGAATGCACACATGGACAACCATTCAGTTAGATAGCTCCGTTTTGGTTTTAGAAGCAGATATTTCTCTGTACAGCCTATGGTCCCATTCACTCGGGAATATCCCAACGCAGCTCCTAGAAGAAACGTGTTTCTGACTCGCTGAATCTCAACATAGATTCAACTCTCTTAGGTGAACGAACGCACTCAGAGCAGTTTCAAGGGAACTTTTCTCCTGAGTTTTACACGAAGTTTCCTGCTGTTTAGTACGAATGCCGGCATTGGGCTGGAAATACCGGTTTTGGGATTCTGCACAGAAAGGGTTTGCAAACCGCTGAATCCACACGTGAGTTTAACTCTGTCAGTTGAATGCACACATTGACAACCATTCAGTTAGATAGCTCCGTTTTGGTTTTAGAAGCAGATATTTCTCTGTACAGCCTATGGTCCCATTCACTCGGGAATATCCCAACGCAGCTCCTAGAAGAAACGTGTTTCTGACTCGCTGAATCTCAACATAGATTCAACTCTCTTAGGTGAGCGAACGCACAGCAGAGCAGATTCAAGGAAACGTTTCTCCTGAATTTTAGACGAAGTTTCCTGCTGTTTAGTACGGATGCCAGCATTGGGCTGGACATACCTGTTTTGGGATTCTGCACAGAAATGGTTTGCAAACCGCTGAATCCAAACGTGACTTTAACTCTGTCACTTGAATGCACACATTGACCACCATTCAGTTAGATACCACCCTTTTGGTTGTAGGAGCAGATATTTCTCTGTACAGCCTATGGTCCCATTCACTCGGGAATATCCCAACGCAGCTCCTAGAAGAAACGAGTTTCTGACTCGCTGAATCTCAACATAGATTCAACTCTCTTAGGTGAACGAACGCACAGCAGAGCAGTTTCAAGGAAACGTTTCTCCTGAGTTTTAGACGAAGTTTCCTGCTGTTTAGTACGGATGCCGGCATTGGGCTGGACATACCGGTTTTGGGATTCTGCACAGAAATGGTTTGCAAACCGCTGAATCCACACGTGAGTTTAACTCTGTCAGTTGAATGCACACATTGACAACCATTCAGTTTGATAGCTCCGTTTTGGTTTTAGAAGCAGATATTTCTCTGTACAGCCTATGGTCCCATTCACTCGAGAATATCCCAACGCAGCTCCTAGAAGAAACGAGTTTCTGACTCGCTGAATCTCAACATAGATTCAACTCTCTTAGGTGAACGAACGCACAGCAGAGCAGTTTCAAGGAAACTTTTCTCCTGAGTTTTAGACGAAGTTTCCTGCTGTTTAGTACATATGCCGGCATTGAGCTGGAATTACCGGTTTTGGGATTCTGCACAGAAAGGGTTTGTAAACCGCTGAATCCAAACGTGAGTTTAACTCTGTCAGTTGAATGCACACATTGACAACCATCCAGTTAGATAGCTCCGTTTTGGTTTTAGAAGCAGATATTTGTCTGTACAGCCTATGGTCCCATTCACTCGGGAATATCCCAACGCAGCTCCTAGAAGAAACGTGTTTCTGACTCACTGAATCTCAACATAGATTCAACTCTCTTAGGTGAACGAACGCACAGCAGAGCAGTTTCAAGGAAACGTTTCTCCTGAGTTTTACACGAAGTTTCCTGCTCTTTAGTACGGATGCCGGCATTGGGCTGGACATACCGGTTTTGGGATTCTGCACAGAAATGGTTTGCAAACCGCTGAATCCACACGTGAGTTTAACTCTGTCAGTTGTATGCACACATTGACAACCATACAGTTAGATAGCGCCGTTTTGGTTTTAGAAGCAGATATTTCTCTGTACAGCCTATGGTCCCATTCACTCGGGAATATCCCAACGCAGCTCCTAGAAGAAACGTCTTTCTGACTCGCTGAATCTCAACATAGATTCAACTCTCTTAGGTGAACGAACGCACACAGAGCAGTTTCAAGGAAACGTTTCTCCTGAGTTTTAGACGAAGTTTCCTGCTGTTTAGTACGAATGCCGGCATTGGGCTGGACATACCGGTTTTGGGATTCTGCACAGAAATGGTTTGCAAACCGCTGAATCCACACGTGAGTTTAACTCTGTCAGTTGAATGCACACATTGACAACCATCCAGTTGGATACCTCCGTCTTGGTTTCAGAAGCAGATATTTCTCTGTACAGCCTATGGTCCCATTCACTCGGGAATATCCCAACGCAGCTCCTAGAAGAAACGAGTTTCTGACTCGCTGAATCTCAACATAGATTCAACTCTCTTAGGTGAACGAACGCACAGCAGAGCAGTTTCAAGGAAACGTTTCTCCTGAATTTTAGACGAAGTTTCCTGCTGTTTAGTACGGATGCCGGCATTGGGCTGGACATACCGGTTTTGGGATTCTGCACAGAAATGGTTTGCAAACCGCTGAATCCAAACGTGACTTTAACTCTGTCACTTGAATGCACACATTGACAACCATTCAGTTAGATAGCACACTTTAATTTTAGAAGCAGATATTTCTCTGTACAGCCTATGGTCCCATTCACTCGAGAATATCCCAACGCAGCTCCTAGAAGAAACGAGTTTCTGACTCGCTGAATCTCAACATAGATTCAACTCTCTTAGGTGAACGAAAGCACAGCAGAGCAGTTTCAAGGAAACTTTTCTCCTGAGTTTTAGACGAAGTTTCCTGCTGTTTAGTACATATGCCGGCATTGAGCTGGAATTACCGGTTTTGGGATTCTGCACAGAAAGGGTTTGTAAACCGCTGAATCCAAACGTGACTTTAACTCTGTCACTTGAATGCACACATTGACAACCATTCAGTTAGATACCACCCTTTGGTTGTAGGAGCAGATATTTCTCTGTACAGCCTATGGTTCCATTCACTCGGGAATATCCCAACGCAGCTCCTAGAAGAAACGAGTTTCTGACTCGCTGAATCTCAACATAGATTCAACTCTCTTAGGTGAACGAACGCACAGCAGAGCAGTTTCAAGGAAACGTTTCTCCTGAGTTTTAGACGAAGTTTCCTGCTGTTTAGTACGAATGCCGGCATTGGGCTGGAAATACCGGTTTTGGGATTCTGCACAGAAAGGGTTTGTAAACCACTGAATCCAAACGTGACTTTAACTCTGTCACTTGAATGCACACATTGACAACCATTCAGTTAGGTAGCTCCGTTTTGGTTTTAGAAGCAGATATTTCTCTGTACAGCCTATGGTCCCATTCACTCGGGAATATCCCAACGCAGCTCCTAGAAGAAACGAGTTTCTGACTCGCTGAATCTCAACATAGATTCAACTCTCTTAGGTGAACGAACGCACAGCAGAGCAGTTTCAAGGAAACGTTTCTCCTGAGTTTTAGACGAAGTTTCCTGCTGTTTAGTACGTATGCCGGCATTGAGCTGGAATTAACGGTTTTGGGATTCTGCACAGAAAGGGTTTGTAAACCGCTGAATCCACACGTGAGTTTAACTCTGTCAGTTGAATGCACACATGGACAACCATTCAGTTAGATAGCTCCGTTTTGGTTTTAGAAGCAGATATTTCTCTGTACAGCCTATGGTCCCATTCACTCGGGAATATCCCAACGAAGCTCCTAGAAGAAACGAGTTTCTGACTCGCTGAATCTCAACAAACATTCAACTCTCTTAGGTGAACGAACGCACTCAGAGCAGTTTCAAGGAAACTTTTCTCCTGAGTTTTACACGAAGTTTCCTGCTGTTTAGTACGTATGCCGGCATTGGGCTGGAAATACCGGTTTTGGGATTCTGCACAGAAAGGGTTTGCAAACCGCTGAATCCACACGTGAGTTTAACTCTGTCAGTTGAATGCACACATGGACAACCATTCAGTTAGATAGCTCCGTTTTGGTTTTAGAAGCAGATATTTCTCTGTACAGCCTATGGTCCCATTCACTCGGGAATATCCCAACGCAGCTCCTAGAAGAAACGAGTTTCTGACTCGCTGAATCTCAACATAGATTCAACTCTCTTAGGTGAACGAACGCACAGCAGAGCAGTTTCAAGGAAACTTTTCTCCTGAGTATTAGACGAAGTTTCCTGCTGTTTAGTACATATGCCGGCATTGAGCTGGAATTACCGGTTTTGGGATTCTGCACAGAAAGGGTTTGTAAACCGCTGAATCCAAACGTGACTTTAACTCTGTCACTTGAATGCACACATTGACAACCATTCAGTTAGATACCACCCTTTTGGTTGTAGGAGCAGATATTTCTCTGTACAGCCTATGGTCCCATTCACTCGGGAATATCCCAACGCAGCTCCTAGAAGAAACGAGTTTCTGACTCGCTGAATCTCAACATAGATTCAACTCTCTTAGGTGAACGAACGCACAGCAGAGCAGTTTCAAGGAAACGTTTCTCCTGAGTTTTAGACGAAGTTTCCTGCTGTTTAGTACGAATGCCGGCATTGGGCTGGAAATACCGGTTTTGGGATTCTGCACAGAAACGGTTTGTAAACCGCTGAATCCAAACGTGACTTTAACTCTGTCACTTGAATGCACACATTGACAACCATTCAGTTAGATAGCTCCGTTTTGGTTTTAGAAGCAGATATTTCTCTGTACAGCCTATGGTCCCATTCACTCGGGAATATCCCAACGCAGCTCCTAGAAGAAACGAGTTTCTGACTCGCTGAATCTCAACATAGATTCAACTCTCTTAGGTGAACGAACGCACAGCAGAGCAGTTTCAAGGAAACTTTTCTCCTGAGTTTTACACGAAGTTTCCTGCTGTTTAGTACATATGCCGGCATTGAGCTGGAATTACCGGTTTTGGGATTCTGCACAGAATGGGTTTGTAAACCGCTGAATCCAAACGTGACTTTAACTCTGTCACTTGAATGAACACATTGACAACCATTCAGTTAGATACCACCCTTTTGGTTGTAGGAGCAGATATTTCTCTGTACAGCCTATGGTCCCATTCACTCGGGAATATCCCAACGCAGCTCCTAGAAGAAACGAGTTTCTGACTCGCTGAATCTCAACATAGATTCAACTCTCTTAGGTGAACGAACGCACAGCAGAGCAGTTTCAAGGAAACGTTTCTCCTGAGTTTTAGACGAAGTTTCCTGCTGTTTAGTACGAATGCCGGCATTGGGCTGGAAATACCGGTTTTGGGATTCTGCACAGAAAGGGTTTGTAAACCGCTGAATCCAAACGTGACTTTAACTCTGTCACTTGAATGCACACATTGACAACCATTCAGTTAGATAGCTCCGTTTTGGTTTTAGAAGCAGATATTTCTCTGTACAGCCTATGGTCCCATTCACTCGGGAATATCCCAACGCAGCTCCTAGAAGAAACGAGTTTCTGACTCGCTGAATCTCAACATAGATTCAACTCTCTTAGGTGAACGAACGCACAGCAGAGCAGTTTCAAGGAAACGTTTCTCCTGAGTTTTAGACGAAGTTTCCTGCTGTTTAGTACGTATGCCGGCATTGAGCTGGAATTAACGGTTTTGGGATTCTGCACAGAAAGGGTTTGTAAACCGCTGAATCCACACGAGTTTAACTCTGTCAGTTGAATGCACACATGGACAACCATTCAGTTAGATAGCTCCGTTTTGGTTTTAGAAGCAGATATTTCTCTGTACAGCCTATGGTCCCATTCACTCGGGAATATCCCAACGAAGCTCCTAGAAGAAACGAGTTTCTGACTCGCTGAATCTCAACATAGATTCAACTCTCTTAGGTGAACGAACGCACAGCAGAGCAGTTTCAAGGAAACTTTTCTCCTGAGTTTTACACGAAGTTTCCTGCTGTTTAGTACGTATGCCGGCATTGGGCTGGAAATACCGGTTTTGGGATTCTGCACAGAAAGGGTTTGCAAACCGCTGAATCCACACGTGAGTTTAACTCTGTCAGTTGAATGCACACATGGACAACCATTCAGTTAGATAGCTCCGTTTTGGTTTTAGAAGCAGATATTTCTCTGTACAGCCTATGGTCCCATTCACTCGGGAATATCCCAACGCAGCTCCTAGAAGAAACGAGTTTCTGACTCGCTGAATCTCAACATAGATTCAACTCTCTTAGGTGAACGAACGCACAGCAGAGCAGTTTCAAGGAAACTTTTCTCCTGAGTTTTAGACGAAGTTTCCTGCTGTTTAGTACATATGCCGGCATTGAGCTGGAATTACCGGTTTTGGGATTCTGCACAGAAAGGGTTTGTAAACCGCTGAATCCAAACGTGACTTTAACTCTGTCACTTGAATGCACACATTGACAACCATTCAGTTAGATACCACCCTTTTGGTTGTAGGAGCAGATATTTCTCTGTACAGCCTATGGTCCCATTCACTCGGGAATATCCCAACGCAGCTCCTAGAAGAAACGAGTTTCTGACTCGCTGAATCTCAACATAGATTCAACTCTCTTAGGTGAACGAACGCACAGCAGAGCAGTTTCAAGGAAACGTTTCTCCTGAGTTTTAGACGAAGTTTCCTGCTGTTTAGTACGAATGCCGGCATTGGGCTGGAAATACTGGTTTTGGGATTCTGCACAGAAAGGGTTTGTAAACCGCTGAATCCAAACGTGACTTTAACTCTGTCACTTGAATGCACACATTGACAACCATTCAGTTAGATAGCTCCGTTTTGGTTTTAGAAGCAGATATTTCTCTGTACAGCCTATGGTCCCATTCACTCGGGAATATCCCAACGCAGCTCCTAGAAGAAACGAGTTTCTGACTCGCTGAATCTCAACATAGATTCAACTCTCTTAGGTGAACGAACGCACAGCAGAGCAGTTTCAAGGAAACTTTTCTCCTGAGTTTTAGACGAAGTTTCCTGCTGTTTAGTACGTATGCCGGCATTGGGCTGGAAATACCGGTTTTGGGATTCTGCACAGAAAGGGTTTGCAAACCGCTGAATCCACACGTGAGTTTAACTCTGTCAGTTGAATGCACACATGGACAACCATTCAGTTAGATAGCTCCGTTTTGGTTTTAGAAGCAGATATTTCTCTGTACAGCCTATGGTCCCATTCACTCGGGAATATCCCAACGCAGCTCCTAGAAGAAACGAGTTTCTGACTCGCTGAATCTCAACATAGATTCAACTCTCTTAGGTGAACGAACGCACAGCAGAGCAGTTTCAAGGAAACTTTTCTCCTGAGTTTTATACGAAGTTTCCTGCTGTTTAGTACATATGCCGGCATTGAGCTGGAATTACCGGTTTTGGGATTCTGCACAGAAAGGGTTTGTAAACCGCTGAATCCAAACGTGACTTTAACTCTGTCACTTGAATGCACACATTGACAACCATTCAGTTAGATACCACCCTTTTGGTTGTAGGAGCAGATATTTCTCTGTACAGCCTATGGTCCCATTCACTCGGGAATATCCCAACGCAGCTCCTAGAAGAAACGAGTTTCTGACTCGCTGAATCTCAACATAGATTCAACTCTCTTAGGTGAACGAACGCACAGCAGAGCAGTTTCAAGGAAACGTTTCTCCTGAGTTTTAGACGAAGTTTCCTGCTGTTTAGTACGAATGCCGGCATTGGGCTGGAAATACCGGTTTTGGGATTCTGCACAGAAAGTGTTTGTAAACCGCTGAATCCAAACGTGACTTTAACTCTGTCACTTGAATGCACACATTGACAACCATTCAGTTAGATAGCTCCGTTTTGGTTTTAGAAGCAGATATTTCTCTGTACAGCCTATGGTCCCATTCACTCGGGAATATCCCAACGCAGCTCCTAGAAGAAACGAGTTTCTGACTCGCTGAATCTCAACATAGATTCAACTCTCTTAGGTGAACGAACGCACAGCAGAGCAGTTTCAAGGAAACTTTTCTCCTGAGTTTTACACGAAGTTTCCTGCTGTTTAGTACGTATGCCGGCATTGGGCTGGAAATACCGGTTTTGGGATTCTGCACAGAAAGGGTTTGCAAACCGCTGAATCCACACGTGAGTTTAACTCTGTCAGTTGAATGCACACATGGACAACCATTCAGTTAGATAGCTCCGTTTTGGTTTTAGAAGCAGATATTTCTCTGTACAGCCTATGGTCCCATTCACTCGGGAATATCCCAACGCAGCTCCTAGAAGAAACGAGTTTCTGACTCGCTGAATCTCAACATAGATTCAACTCTCTTAGGTGAACGAACGCACAGCAGAGCAGTTTCAAGGAAACTTTTCTCCTGAGTTTTAGACGAAGTTTCCTGCTGTTTAGTACATATGCCGGCATTGAGCTGGAATTACCGGTTTTGGGATTCTGCACAGAAAGGGGTTGTAAACCGCTGAATCCAAACGTGACTTTAACTCTGTCACTTGAATGCACACATTGACAACCATTCAGTTAGATACCACCCTTTTGGTTGTAGGAGCAGATATTTCTCTGTACAGCCTATGGTCCAATTCACTCGGGAATATCCCAACGCAGCTCCTAGAAGAAACGAGTTTCTGACTCGCTGAATCTCAACATAGATTCAACTCTCTTAGGTGAACGAACGCACAGCAGAGCAGTTTCAAGGAAACGTTTCTCCTGAGTTTTAGACGAAGTTTCCTGCTGTTTAGTACGAATGCCGGCATTGGGCTGGAAATACCGGTTTTGGGATTCTGCACAGAAAGGGTTTGTAAACCGCTGAATCCAAACGTGACTTTAACTCTGTCACTTGAATGCACACATTGACAACCATTCAGTTAGATAGCTCCGTTTTGGTTTTAGAAGCAGATATTTCTCTGTACAGCCTATGGTCCCATTCACTCGGGAATATCCCAACGCAGCTCCTAGAAGAAACGAGTTTCTGACTCGCTGAATCTCAACATAGATTCAACTCTCTTAGGTGAACGAACGCACAGCAGAGCAGTTTCAAGGAAACTTTTCTCCTGAGTTTTACACGAAGTTTCCTGCTGTTTAGTACGTATGCCGGCATTGGGCTGGAAATACCGGTTTTGGGATTCTGCACAGAAAGGGTTTGCAAACCGCTGAATCCACACGTGAGTTTAACTCTGTCAGTTGAATGCACACATGGACAACCATTCAGTTAGATAGCTCCGTTTTGGTTTTAGAAGCAGATATTTCTCTGTACAGCCTATGGTCCCATTCACTCGGGAATATCCCAACGCAGCTCCTAGAAGAAACGAGTTTCTGACTCGCTGAATCTCAACATAGATTCAACTCTCTTAGGTGAACGAACGCACAGCAGAGCAGTTTCAAGGAAACGTTTCTCCTGAGTTTTAGACGAAGTTTCCTGCTGTTTAGTACGGATGCCGGCATTGGGCTGGAAATACCGGTTTTGGGATTCTGCACAGAAATGGTTTGCAAACCGCTGAATCCACACGTGAGTTTAACTCTGTCAGTTGAATGCACACATTGACAACCATTCAGTTTGATAGCTCCGTTTTGGTTTTAGAAGCAGATATTTCTCTGTACAGCCTATGGTCCCATTCACTCGAGAATATCCCAACGCAGCTCCTAGAAGAAACGAGTTTCTGACTCGCTGAATCTCAACATAGATTCAACTCTCTTAGGTGAACGAACGCACTCAGAGCAGTTTCAAGGAAACTTTTCTCCTGAGTTTTACACGAAGTTTCCTGCTGTTTAGTACGAATGCCGGCATTGGGCTGGAAATACCGGTTTTGGGATTCTGCACAGAAAGGGTTTGCAAACCGCTGAATCCACACGTGAGTTTAACTCTGTCAGTTGAATGCACACATTGACAACCATTCAGTTAGATAGCTCCGTTTTGGTTTTAGAAGCAGATATTTCTCTGTACAGCCTATGGTCCCATTCACTCGGGAATATCCCAACGCAGCTCCTAGAAGAAACGTGTTTCTGACTCGCTGAATCTCAACATAGATTCAACTCTCTTAGGTGAGCGAACGCACAGCAGAGCAGTTTCAAGGAAACGTTTCTCCTGAGTCTTAGACGAAGTTTCCTGCTGTTTAGTACGGATGCCGGCATTGGGCTGGACATACCTGTTTTGGGATTCTGCACAGAAATGGTTTGCAAACCGCTGAATCCAAACGTGACTTTAACTCTGTCACTTGAATGCACACATTGACCACCATTCAGTTAGATACCACCCTTTTGGTTGTAGGAGCAGATATTTCTCTGTACAGCCTATGGTCCCATTCACTCGGGAATATCCCAACGCAGCTCCTAGAAGAAACGAGTTTCTGACTCGCTGAATCTCAACATAGATTCAACTCTCTTAGGTGAACGAACGCACAGCAGAGCAGTTTCAAGGAAACGTTTCTCCTGAGTCTTAGACGAAGTTTCCTGCTGTTTAGTACGGATGCCGACATTGGGCTGGACATACCGGTTTTGGGATTCTGCACAGAAATGGTTTGCAAACCGCTGAATCCACACGTGAGTTTAACTCTGTCAGTTGAATGCACACATTGACAACCATTCAGTTTGATAGCTCCGTTTTGGTTTTAGAAGCAGATATTTCTCTGTACAGCCTATGGTCCCATTCACTCGGGAATATCCCAACGCAGCTCCTAGAAGAAACGAGTTTCTGACTCGCTGAATCTCAACATAGATTCAACTCTCTTAGGTGAACGAACGCACAGCAGAGCAGTTTCAAGGAAACTTTTCTCCTGAGTTTTAGACGAAGTTTCCTGCTGTTTAGTACATATGCCGGCATTGAGCTGGAATTACCGGTTTTGGGATTCTGCACAGAAAGGGTTTGTAAACCGCTGAATCCAAACGTGAGTTTAACTCTGTCAGTTGAATGCACACATTGACAACCATCCAGTTAGATAGCTCCGTTTTGGTTTTAGAAGCAGATATTTGTCTGTACAGCCTATGGTCCCATTCACTCGGGAATATCCCAACGCAGCTCCTAGAAGAAACGTGTTTCTGACTCACTGAATCTCAACATAGATTCAACTCTCTTAGGTGAACGAACGCACAGCAGAGCAGTTTCAAGGAAACGTTTCTCCTGAGTTTTACACGAAGTTTCCTGCTGTTTAGTACGGATGCCGGCATTGGGCTGGACATACCGGTTTTGGGATTCTGCACAGAAATGGTTTGCAAACCGCTGAATCCACACGTGAGTTTAACTCTGTCAGTTGTATGCACACATTGACAACCATACAGTTAGATAGCTCCGTTTTGGTTTTAGAAGCAGATATTTCTCTGTACAGCCTATGGTCCCATTCACTCGGGAATATCCCAACGCAGCTCCTAGAAGAAACGTCTTTCTGACTCGCTGAATCTCAACATAGATTCAACTCTCTTAGGTGAACGAACGCACACAGAGCAGTTTCAAGGAAACGTTTCTCCTGAGTTTTAGACGAAGTTTCCTGCTGTTTAGTACGAAAGCCGGCATTGGGCTGGACATAACGGTTTTGGGATTCTGCACAGAAATGGTTTGCAAACCGCTGAATCCACACGTGAGTTTAACTCTGTCAGTTGAATGCACACATTGACAACCATCCAGTTAGATACCTCCGTCTTGGTTTCAGAAGCAGATATTTCTCTGTACAGCCTATGGTCCCATTCACTCGGGAATATCCCAACGCAGCTCCTAGAAGAAACGAGTTTCTGACTCGCTGAATCTCAACATAGATTCAACTCTCTTAGGTGAACGAACGCACGGCAGAGCAGTTTCAAGGAAACGTTTCTCCTGAATTTTAGACGAAGTTTCCTGCTGTTTAGTACGGATGCCGGCATTGGGCTGGACATACCGGTTTTGGGATTCTGCACAGAAATGGTTTGCAAACCGCTGAATCCAAACGTGACTTTAACTCTGTCACTTGAATGCACACATTGACAACCATTCAGTTAGATAGCACACTTTAATTTTAGAAGCAGATATTTCTCTGTACAGCCTATGGTCCCATTCACTCGAGAATATCCCAACGCAGCTCCTAGAAGAAACGAGTTTCTGACTCGCTGAATCTCAACATAGATTCAACTCTCTTAGGTGAACGAACGCACAGCAGAGCAGTTTCAAGGAAACTTTTCTCCTGAGTTTTAGACGAAGTTTCCTGCTGTTTAGTACATATGCCGGCATTGAGCTGGAATTACCGGTTTTGGGATTCTGCACAGAAAGGGTTTGTAAACCGCTGAATCCAAACGTGACTTTAACTCTGTCACTTGAATGCACACATTGACAACCATTCAGTTAGATACCATCCTTTGGTTGTAGGAGCAGATATTTCTCTGTACAGCCTATGGTCCCATTCACTCGGGAATATCCCAACGCAGCTCCTAGAAGAAACGTCTTTCTGACTCGCTGAATCTCAACATAGATTCAACTCTCTTAGGTGAACGAACGCACAGCAGAGCAGTTTCAAGGAAACGTTTCTCCTGAGTTTTAGACGAAGTTTCCTGCTGTTTAGTACGTATGCCGGCATTGAGCTGGAATTACCGGTTTTGGGATTCTGCACAGAAAGGGTTTGTAAACCGCTGAATCCAAACGTGACTTTAACTCTGTCACTTGAATGCACACATTGACAACCATTCAGTTAGATACCACCCTTTTGGTTGTAGGAGCAGATATTTCTCTGTACAGCCTATGGTCCCATTCACTCGGGAATATCCCAACGCAGCTCCTAGAAGAAACGAGTTTCTGACTCGCTGAATCTCAACATATATTCAACTCTCTTAGGTGAGCGAACGCACAGCAGAACAATTTCAAGGAAACGTTTCTCCTGAGTTTTACACGAAGTTTCCTGCTGTTTAGTACGTATGCCGGCATTGGGCTGGAAATACCGGTTTTGGGATTCTGCACAGAAAGGGTTTGCAAACCGCTGAATCCACACGTGAGTTTAACTCTGTCAGTTGAATGCACACATTGACAACCATTCAGTTAGATAGCTCCGTTTTGCTTTTAGAAGCAGATATTTCTCTGTACAGCCTATGATCCCATTCACTCGGGAATATCCCAACGCAGCTCCTAGAAGAAACGTGTTTCTGACTCGCTGAATCTCAACATAGATTCAACTCTCTTAGGTGAACGAACGCACAGCAGAGCAGTTTCAAGGAAACGTTTCTCCTGAGTTTTACACGAAGTTTCCTGCTGTTTAGTACGAATGCCGGCATTGGGCTGGAAATACCGGTTTTGGGATTCTGCACAGAAAGGGTTTGCAAACCGCTGAATCCACACGTGAGTTTAACTCTGTCAGTTGAATGCACACATTGACAACCATTCAGTTAGATAGCTCCGTTTTGGTTTTAGAAGCAGATATTTCTCTGTACAGCCTATGGTCCCATTCACTCGGGAATATCCCAACGCAGCTCCTAGAAGAAACGTGTTTCTGACTCGCTGAATCTCAACATAGATTCAACTCTCTTAGGTGAGCGAACGCACAGCAGAGCAGTTTCAAGGAAACGTTTCTCCTGAATTTTAGACGAAGTTTCCTGCTGTTTAGTACGGATGCCGGCATTGGGCTGGACATACCTGTTTTGGGATTCTGCACAGAAATGGTTTGCAAACCGCTGAATCCAAACGTGACTTTAACTCTGTCACTTGAACGCACACATTGACCACCATTCATTTAGATACCACCCTTTAGGTTGTAGGAGCAGATATTTCTCTGTACAGCCTATGGTCCCATTCACTCGGGAATATCCCAACGCAGCTCCTAGAAGAAACGAGTTTCTGACTCGCTGAATCTCAACATAGATTCAACTCTCTTAGGTGAACGAACGCACAGCAGAGCAGTTTCAAGGAAACGTTTCTCCTGAGTTTTAGACGAAGTTTCCTGCTGTTTAGTACGGATGCCGGCATTGGGCTGGACATACCGGTTTTGGGATTCTGCACAGAAATGGTTTGCAAACCGCTGAATCCACACGTGAGTTTAACTCTGTCAGTTGAATGCACACATTGACAACCATTCAGTTTGATAGCTCCGTTTTGGTTTTAGAAGCAGATATTTCTCTGTACAGCCTATGGTCCCATTCACTCGAGAATATCCCAACGCAGCTCCTAGAAGAAACGAGTTTCTGACTCGCTGAATCTCAACATAGATTCAACTCTCTTAGGTGAACGAACGCACAGCAGAGCAGTTTCAAGGAAGCGTTTCTCCTGAGTTTTAGACGAAGTTTCCTGCTGTTTAGTACATATGCCGGCATTGAGCTGGAATTACCGGTTTTGGGATTCTGCACAGAAAGGGTTTGTAAACCGCTGAATCCAAACGTGACTTTAACTCTGTCACTTGAATGCACACATTGACAACCATTCAGTTAGATACCATCCTTTGGTTGTAGGAGCAGATATTTCTCTGTACAGCCTATGGTCCCATTCACTCGGGAATATCCCAACGCAGCTCCTAGAAGAAACGAGTTTCTGACTCGCTGAATCTCAACATAGATTCAACTCTCTTAGGTGAACGAACGCACAGCAGAGCAGTTTCAAGGAAACGTTTCTCCTGAGTTTTAGACGAAGTTTCCTGCTGTATAGTACGAATGCCGGCATTGGGCTGGAAATACCGGTTTTGGGATTCTGCACAGAAAGGGTTTGTAAACCACTGAATCGAAACGTGACTTTAACTCTGTCACTTGAATGCACAAATTGACAACCATTCAGTTAGATAGCTCCGTTTTGGTTTTAGAAGCAGATATTTCTCTGTACAGCCTATGGTCCCATTCACTTGGGAATATCCCAACGCAGCTCCTAGAAGAAACGAGTTTCTGACTCGCTGAATCTCAACATAGATTCAACTCTCTTAGGTGAACGAACGCACAGCAGAGCAGTTTCAAGGAAACGTTTCTCCTGAGTTTTAGACGAAGTTTCCTGCTGTTTAGTACGTATGACGGCATTGAGCTGGAATTAACGGTTTTGGGATTCTGCACAGAAAGGGTTTGTAAACCGCTGAATCCACACGTGAGTTTAACTCTGTCAGTTGAATGCACACATGGACAACCATTCAGTTAGATAGCTCCGTTTTGGTTTTAGAAGCAGATATTTCTCTGTACAGCCTATGGTCCCATTCACTCGGGAATATCCCAACGAAGCTCCTAGAAGAAACGAGTTTCTGACTCGCTGAATCTCAACATAGATTCAACTCTCTTAGGTGAACGAACGCACTCAGAGCAGTTTCAAGGAAACTTTTCTCCTGAGTTTTACACGAAGTTTCCTGCTGTTTAGTACGAATGCCGGCATTGGGCTGGAAATACCGGTTTTGGGATTCTGCACAGAAAGGGTTTGCAAACCGCTGAATCCACACGTAAGTTTAACTCTGTCAGTTGAATGCACACATTGACAACCATTCAGTTAGATAGCTCCGTTTTGATTTTAGAAGCAGATATTTCTCTGTACAGCCTATGGTCCCATTCACTCGGGAATATCCCAACGCAGCTCCTAGAAGAAACGTGTTTCTGACTCGCTGAATCTCAACATAGATTCAACTCTCTTAGGTGAGCGAACGCACAGCCGAGCAGTTTCAAGGAAACGTTT
Source organism: Aotus nancymaae (assembly GCF_030222135.1). NCBI lineage: Eukaryota > Metazoa > Chordata > Mammalia > Primates > Aotidae > Aotus > Aotus nancymaae. Next base: position 1,424,485 of record NW_026988549.1, on the reverse strand, counting down.
CTCCTGAATTTTAGACGAAGTTTCCTGCTGTTTAGTACGGATGCCGGCATTGGGCTGGACATACCTGTTTTGGGATTCTGCACAGAAATGGTTTGCAAACCGCTGAATCCAAACGTGACTTTGACTCTGTCACTTGAATGCACACATTGACCACCATTCAGTTAGATACCACCCTTTTGGTTGTAGGAGCAGATATTTCTCTGTACAGCCTATGGTCCCATTCACTCGGGAATATCCCAACGCAGCTCCTAGAAGAAACGAGTTTCTGACTCGCTGAATCTCAACATAGATTCAACTCTCTTAGGTGAACGAACGCACAGCAGAGCAGTTTCAAGGAAACGTTTCTCCTGAGTCTTAGACGAAGTTTCCTGCTGTTTAGTACGGATGCCGGCATTGGGCTGGACATACCGGTTTTGGGATTCTGCACAGAAATGGTTTGCAAACCGCTGAATCCACACGTGAGTTTAACTCTGTCAGTTGAATGCACACATTGACAACCATTCAGTTTGATAGCTCCGTTTTGGTTTTAGAAGCAGATATTTCTCTGTACAGCCTATGGTCCCATTCACTCGAGAATATCCCAACGCAGCTCCTAGAAGAAACGAGTTTCTGACTCGCTGAATCTCAACATAGATTCAACTCTCTTAGGTGAACGAACGCACAGCAGAGCAGTTTCAAGGAAACTTTTCTCCTGAGTTTTAGACGAAGTTTCCTGCTGTTTAGTACATATGCCGGCATTGAGCTGGAATTACCGGTTTTGGGATTCTGCACAGAAAGGGTTTGTAAACCGCTGAATCCAAACGTGAGTTTAACTCTGTCAGTTGAATGCACACATTGACAACCATCCAGTTAGATAGCTCCGTTTTGGTTTTAGAAGCAGATATTTGTCTGTACAGCCTATGGTCCCATTCACTCGGGAATATCCCAACGCAGCTCCTAGAAGAAACGTCTTTCTGACTCACTGAATCTCAACATAGATTCAACTCTCTTAGGTGAACGAACGCACAGCAGAGCATTTTCAAGGAAACGTTTCTCCTGAGTTTTACACGAAGTTTCCTGCTGTTTAGTACGGATGCCGGCATTGGGCTGGACATACCGGTTTTGGGATTCTGCACAGAAATGGTTTGCAAACCGCTGAATCCACACGTGAGTTTAACTCTGTCAGTTGTATGCACACATTGACAACCATACAGTTAGATAGCTCCGTTTTGGTTTTAGAAGCAGATATTTCTCTGTACAGCCTATGGTCCCATTCACTCGGGAATATCCCAACGCAGCTCCTAGAAGAAACGTCTTTCTGACTCGCTGAATCTCAACATAGATTCAACTCTCTTAGGTGAACGAACGCACACAGTGCAGTTTCAAGGAAACGTTTCTCCTGAGTTTTAGACGAAGTTTCCTGCTGTTTAGTACGAATGCCGGCATTGGGCTGGACATACCGGTTTTGGGATTCTGCACAGAAAGGGTTTGCAAACCGCTGAATCCACACGTGAGTTTAACTCTGTCAGTTGAATGCACACATTGACAGCCATCCAGTTAGATACCTCCGTCTTGGTTTCAGAAGCAGATATTTCTCTGTACAGCCTATGGTCCCATTCACTCGGGAATATCCCAACGCAGCTCCTAGAAGAAACGAGTTTCTGACTCGCTGAATCTCAACATAGATTCAACTCTCTTAGGTGAACGAACGCACAGCAGAGCAGTTTCAAGGAAACGTTTCTCCTGAATTTTAGACGAAGTTTCCTGCTGTTTAGTACGGATGCCGGCATTGGGCTGGACATACCGGTTTTGGGATTCTGCACAGAAATGGTTTGCAAACCACTGAATCCAAACGTGACTTTAACTCTGTCACTTGAATGCACACATTGACAACCATTCAGTTAGATAGCACACTTTAATTTTAGAAGCAGATATTTCTCTGTACAGCCTATGGTCCCATTCACTCGAGAATATCCCAACGCAGCTCCTAGAAGAAACGAGTTTCTGACTCGCTGAATCTCAACATAGATTCAACTCTCTTAGGTGAACGAACGCACAGCAGAGCAGTTTCAAGGAAACTTTTCTCCTGAGTTTTAGACGAAGTTTCCTGCTGTTTAGTACATATGCCGGCATTGAGCTGGAATTACCGGTTTTGGGATTCTGCACAGAAAGGGTTTGTAAACCGCTGAATCCAAACGTGACTTTAACTCTGTCACTTGAATGCACACATTGACAACCATTCAGTTAGATACCACCCTTTGGTTGTAGGAGCAGATATTTCTCTGTACAGCCTATGGTCCCATTCACTCGGGAATATCCCAACGCAGCTCCTAGAAGAAACGAGTTTCTGACTCGCTGAATCTCAACATAGATTCAACTCTCTTAGGTGAACGAACGCACAGCAGAGCAGTTTCAAGGAAACGTTTCTCCTGAGTTTTAGACGAAGTTTCCTGCTGTTTAGTACGAATGCCGGCATTGGGCTGGAAATACCGGTTTTGGGATTCTGCACAGAAAGGGTTTGTAAACCACTGAATCGAAACGTGACTTTAACTCTGTCACTTGAATGCACACATTGACAACCATTCAGTTAGATAGCTCCGTTTTGGTTTTAGAAGCAGATATTTCTCTGTACAGCCTATGGTCCCATTCACTCGGGAATATCCCAACGCAGCTCCTAGAAGAAACGAGTTTTTGACTCGCTGAATCTCAACATAGATTCAACTCTCTTAGGTGAACGAACGCACTGCAGAGCAGTTTCAAGGAAACGTTTCTCCTGAGTTTTAGACGAAGTTTCCTGCTGTTTAGTACGTATGCCGGCATTGAGCTGGAATTAACGGTTTTGGGATTCTGCACAGAAAGGGTTTGTAAACCGCTGAATCCACACGTGAGTTTAACTCTGTCAGTTGAATGCACACATGGACAACCATTCAGTTAGATAGCTCCGTTTTGGTTTTAGAAGCAGATATTTCTCTGTACAGCCTATGGTCCCATTCACTCGGGAATATCCCAACGCAGCTCCTAGAAGAAACGTGTTTCTGACTCGCTGAATCTCAACATAGATTCAACTCTCTTAGGTGAACGAACGCACTCAGAGCAGTTTCAAGGGAACTTTTCTCCTGAGTTTTACACGAAGTTTCCTGCTGTTTAGTACGAATGCCGGCATTGGGCTGGAAATACCGGTTTTGGGATTCTGCACAGAAAGGGTTTGCAAACCGCTGAATCCACACGTGAGTTTAACTCTGTCAGTTGAATGCACACATTGACAACCATTCAGTTAGATAGCTCCGTTTTGGTTTTAGAAGCAGATATTTCTCTGTACAGCCTATGGTCCCATTCACTCGGGAATATCCCAACGCAGCTCCTAGAAGAAACGTGTTTCTGACTCGCTGAATCTCAACATAGATTCAACTCTCTTAGGTGAGCGAACGCACAGCAGAGCAGATTCAAGGAAACGTTTCTCCTGAATTTTAGACGAAGTTTCCTGCTGTTTAGTACGGATGCCAGCATTGGGCTGGACATACCTGTTTTGGGATTCTGCACAGAAATGGTTTGCAAACCGCTGAATCCAAACGTGACTTTAACTCTGTCACTTGAATGCACATATTGACCACCATTCAGTTAGATACCACCCTTTTGGTTGTAGGAGCAGATATTTCTCTGTACAGCCTATGGTCCCATTCACTCGGGAATATCCCAACGCAGCTCCTAGAAGAAACGAGTTTCTGACTCGCTGAATCTCAACATAGATTCAACTCTCTTAGGTGAACGAACGCACAGCAGAGCAGTTTCAAGGAAACGTTTCTCCTGAGTTTTAGACGAAGTTTCCTGCTGTTTAGTACGGATGCCGGCATTGGGCTGGACATACCGGTTTTGGGATTCTGCACAGAAATGGTTTGCAAACCGCTGAATCCACACGTGAGTTTAACTCTGTCAGTTGAATGCACACATTGACAACCATTCAGTTTGATAGCTCCGTTTTGGTTTTAGAAGCAGATATTTCTCTGTACAGCCTATGGTCCCATTCACTCGAGAATATCCCAACGCAGCTCCTAGAAGAAACGAGTTTCTGACTCGCTGAATCTCAACATAGATTCAACTCTCTTAGGTGAACGAACGCACAGCAGAGCAGTTTCAAGGAAACTTTTCTCCTGAGTTTTAGACGAAGTTTCCTGCTGTTTAGTACATATGCCGGCATTGAGCTGGAATTACCGGTTTTGGGATTCTGCACAGAAAGGGTTTGTAAACCGCTGAATCCAAACGTGAGTTTAACTCTGTCAGTTGAATGCACACATTGACAACCATCCAGTTAGATAGCTCCGTTTTGGTTTTAGAAGCAGATATTTGTCTGTACAGCCTATGGTCCCATTCACTCGGGAATATCCCAACGCAGCTCCTAGAAGAAACGTGTTTCTGACTCACTGAATCTCAACATAGATTCAACTCTCTTAGGTGAACGAACGCACAGCAGAGCAGTTTCAAGGAAACGTTTCTCCTGAGTTTTACACGAAGTTTCCTGCTCTTTAGTACGGATGCCGGCATTGGGCTGGACATACCGGTTTTGGGATTCTGCACAGAAATGGTTTGCAAACCGCTGAATCCACACGTGAGTTTAACTCTGTCAGTTGTATGCACACATTGACAACCATACAGTTAGATAGCGCCGTTTTGGTTTTAGAAGCAGATATTTCTCTGTACAGCCTATGGTCCCATTCACTCGGGAATATCCCAACGCAGCTCCTAGAAGAAACGTCTTTCTGACTCGCTGAATCTCAACATAGATTCAACTCTCTTAGGTGAACGAACGCACACAGAGCAGTTTCAAGGAAACGTTTCTCCTGAGTTTTAGACGAAGTTTCCTGCTGTTTAGTACGAATGCCGGCATTGGGCTGGACATACCGGTTTTGGGATTCTGCACAGAAATGGTTTGCAAACCGCTGAATCCACACGTGAGTTTAACTCTGTCAGTTGAATGCACACATTGACAACCATCCAGTTGGATACCTCCGTCTTGGTTTCAGAAGCAGATATTTCTCTGTACAGCCTATGGTCCCATTCACTCGGGAATATCCCAACGCAGCTCCTAGAAGAAACGAGTTTCTGACTCGCTGAATCTCAACATAGATTCAACTCTCTTAGGTGAACGAACGCACAGCAGAGCAGTTTCAAGGAAACGTTTCTCCTGAATTTTAGACGAAGTTTCCTGCTGTTTAGTACGGATGCCGGCATTGGGCTGGACATACCGGTTTTGGGATTCTGCACAGAAATGGTTTGCAAACCGCTGAATCCAAACGTGACTTTAACTCTGTCACTTGAATGCACACATTGACAACCATTCAGTTAGATAGCACACTTTAATTTTAGAAGCAGATATTTCTCTGTACAGCCTATGGTCCCATTCACTCGAGAATATCCCAACGCAGCTCCTAGAAGAAACGAGTTTCTGACTCGCTGAATCTCAACATAGATTCAACTCTCTTAGGTGAACGAAAGCACAGCAGAGCAGTTTCAAGGAAACTTTTCTCCTGAGTTTTAGACGAAGTTTCCTGCTGTTTAGTACATATGCCGGCATTGAGCTGGAATTACCGGTTTTGGGATTCTGCACAGAAAGGGTTTGTAAACCGCTGAATCCAAACGTGACTTTAACTCTGTCACTTGAATGCACACATTGACAACCATTCAGTTAGATACCACCCTTTGGTTGTAGGAGCAGATATTTCTCTGTACAGCCTATGGTTCCATTCACTCGGGAATATCCCAACGCAGCTCCTAGAAGAAACGAGTTTCTGACTCGCTGAATCTCAACATAGATTCAACTCTCTTAGGTGAACGAACGCACAGCAGAGCAGTTTCAAGGAAACGTTTCTCCTGAGTTTTAGACGAAGTTTCCTGCTGTTTAGTACGAATGCCGGCATTGGGCTGGAAATACCGGTTTTGGGATTCTGCACAGAAAGGGTTTGTAAACCACTGAATCCAAACGTGACTTTAACTCTGTCACTTGAATGCACACATTGACAACCATTCAGTTAGGTAGCTCCGTTTTGGTTTTAGAAGCAGATATTTCTCTGTACAGCCTATGGTCCCATTCACTCGGGAATATCCCAACGCAGCTCCTAGAAGAAACGAGTTTCTGACTCGCTGAATCTCAACATAGATTCAACTCTCTTAGGTGAACGAACGCACAGCAGAGCAGTTTCAAGGAAACGTTTCTCCTGAGTTTTAGACGAAGTTTCCTGCTGTTTAGTACGTATGCCGGCATTGAGCTGGAATTAACGGTTTTGGGATTCTGCACAGAAAGGGTTTGTAAACCGCTGAATCCACACGTGAGTTTAACTCTGTCAGTTGAATGCACACATGGACAACCATTCAGTTAGATAGCTCCGTTTTGGTTTTAGAAGCAGATATTTCTCTGTACAGCCTATGGTCCCATTCACTCGGGAATATCCCAACGAAGCTCCTAGAAGAAACGAGTTTCTGACTCGCTGAATCTCAACAAACATTCAACTCTCTTAGGTGAACGAACGCACTCAGAGCAGTTTCAAGGAAACTTTTCTCCTGAGTTTTACACGAAGTTTCCTGCTGTTTAGTACGTATGCCGGCATTGGGCTGGAAATACCGGTTTTGGGATTCTGCACAGAAAGGGTTTGCAAACCGCTGAATCCACACGTGAGTTTAACTCTGTCAGTTGAATGCACACATGGACAACCATTCAGTTAGATAGCTCCGTTTTGGTTTTAGAAGCAGATATTTCTCTGTACAGCCTATGGTCCCATTCACTCGGGAATATCCCAACGCAGCTCCTAGAAGAAACGAGTTTCTGACTCGCTGAATCTCAACATAGATTCAACTCTCTTAGGTGAACGAACGCACAGCAGAGCAGTTTCAAGGAAACTTTTCTCCTGAGTATTAGACGAAGTTTCCTGCTGTTTAGTACATATGCCGGCATTGAGCTGGAATTACCGGTTTTGGGATTCTGCACAGAAAGGGTTTGTAAACCGCTGAATCCAAACGTGACTTTAACTCTGTCACTTGAATGCACACATTGACAACCATTCAGTTAGATACCACCCTTTTGGTTGTAGGAGCAGATATTTCTCTGTACAGCCTATGGTCCCATTCACTCGGGAATATCCCAACGCAGCTCCTAGAAGAAACGAGTTTCTGACTCGCTGAATCTCAACATAGATTCAACTCTCTTAGGTGAACGAACGCACAGCAGAGCAGTTTCAAGGAAACGTTTCTCCTGAGTTTTAGACGAAGTTTCCTGCTGTTTAGTACGAATGCCGGCATTGGGCTGGAAATACCGGTTTTGGGATTCTGCACAGAAACGGTTTGTAAACCGCTGAATCCAAACGTGACTTTAACTCTGTCACTTGAATGCACACATTGACAACCATTCAGTTAGATAGCTCCGTTTTGGTTTTAGAAGCAGATATTTCTCTGTACAGCCTATGGTCCCATTCACTCGGGAATATCCCAACGCAGCTCCTAGAAGAAACGAGTTTCTGACTCGCTGAATCTCAACATAGATTCAACTCTCTTAGGTGAACGAACGCACAGCAGAGCAGTTTCAAGGAAACTTTTCTCCTGAGTTTTACACGAAGTTTCCTGCTGTTTAGTACATATGCCGGCATTGAGCTGGAATTACCGGTTTTGGGATTCTGCACAGAATGGGTTTGTAAACCGCTGAATCCAAACGTGACTTTAACTCTGTCACTTGAATGAACACATTGACAACCATTCAGTTAGATACCACCCTTTTGGTTGTAGGAGCAGATATTTCTCTGTACAGCCTATGGTCCCATTCACTTGGGAATATCCCAACGCAGCTCCTAGAAGAAACGAGTTTCTGACTCGCTGAATCTCAACATAGATTCAACTCTCTTAGGTGAACGAACGCACAGCAGAGCAGTTTCAAGGAAACGTTTCTCCTGAGTTTTAGACGAAGTTTCCTGCTGTTTAGTACGAATGCCGGCATTGGGCTGGAAATACCGGTTTTGGGATTCTGCACAGAAAGGGTTTGTAAACCGCTGAATCCAAACGTGACTTTAACTCTGTCACTTGAATGCACACATTGACAACCATTCAGTTAGATAGCTCCGTTTTGGTTTTAGAAGCAGATATTTCTCTGTACAGCCTATGGTCCCATTCACTCGGGAATATCCCAACGCAGCTCCTAGAAGAAACGAGTTTCTGACTCGCTGAATCTCAACATAGATTCAACTCTCTTAGGTGAACGAACGCACAGCAGAGCAGTTTCAAGGAAACGTTTCTCCTGAGTTTTAGACGAAGTTTCCTGCTGTTTAGTACGTATGCCGGCATTGAGCTGGAATTAACGGTTTTGGGATTCTGCACAGAAAGGGTTTGTAAACCGCTGAATCCACACGAGTTTAACTCTGTCAGTTGAATGCACACATGGACAACCATTCAGTTAGATAGCTCCGTTTTGGTTTTAGAAGCAGATATTTCTCTGTACAGCCTATGGTCCCATTCACTCGGGAATATCCCAACGAAGCTCCTAGAAGAAACGAGTTTCTGACTCGCTGAATCTCAACATAGATTCAACTCTCTTAGGTGAACGAACGCACAGCAGAGCAGTTTCAAGGAAACTTTTCTCCTGAGTTTTACACGAAGTTTCCTGCTGTTTAGTACGTATGCCGGCATTGGGCTGGAAATACCGGTTTTGGGATTCTGCACAGAAAGGGTTTGCAAACCGCTGAATCCACACGTGAGTTTAACTCTGTCAGTTGAATGCACACATGGACAACCATTCAGTTAGATAGCTCCGTTTTGGTTTTAGAAGCAGATATTTCTCTGTACAGCCTATGGTCCCATTCACTCGGGAATATCCCAACGCAGCTCCTAGAAGAAACGAGTTTCTGACTCGCTGAATCTCAACATAGATTCAACTCTCTTAGGTGAACGAACGCACAGCAGAGCAGTTTCAAGGAAACTTTTCTCCTGAGTTTTAGACGAAGTTTCCTGCTGTTTAGTACATATGCCGGCATTGAGCTGGAATTACCGGTTTTGGGATTCTGCACAGAAAGGGTTTGTAAACCGCTGAATCCAAACGTGACTTTAACTCTGTCACTTGAATGCACACATTGACAACCATTCAGTTAGATACCACCCTTTTGGTTGTAGGAGCAGATATTTCTCTGTACAGCCTATGGTCCCATTCACTCGGGAATATCCCAACGCAGCTCCTAGAAGAAACGAGTTTCTGACTCGCTGAATCTCAACATAGATTCAACTCTCTTAGGTGAACGAACGCACAGCAGAGCAGTTTCAAGGAAACGTTTCTCCTGAGTTTTAGACGAAGTTTCCTGCTGTTTAGTACGAATGCCGGCATTGGGCTGGAAATACCGGTTTTGGGATTCTGCACAGAAAGGGTTTGTAAACCGCTGAATCCAAACGTGACTTTAACTCTGTCACTTGAATGCACACATTGACAACCATTCAGTTAGATAGCTCCGTTTTGGTTTTAGAAGCAGATATTTCTCTGTACAGCCTATGGTCCCATTCACTCGGGAATATCCCAACGCAGCTCCTAGAAGAAACGAGTTTCTGACTCGCTGAATCTCAACATAGATTCAACTCTCTTAGGTGAACGAACGCACAGCAGAGCAGTTTCAAGGAAACTTTTCTCCTGAGTTTTAGACGAAGTTTCCTGCTGTTTAGTACGTATGCCGGCATTGGGCTGGAAATACCGGTTTTGGGATTCTGCACAGAAAGGGTTTGCAAACCGCTGAATCCACACGTGAGTTTAACTCTGTCAGTTGAATGCACACATGGACAACCATTCAGTTAGATAGCTCCGTTTTGGTTTTAGAAGCAGATATTTCTCTGTACAGCCTATGGTCCCATTCACTCGGGAATATCCCAACGCAGCTCCTAGAAGAAACGAGTTTCTGACTCGCTGAATCTCAACATAGATTCAACTCTCTTAGGTGAACGAACGCACAGCAGAGCAGTTTCAAGGAAACTTTTCTCCTGAGTTTTAGACGAAGTTTCCTGCTGTTTAGTACATATGCCGGCATTGAGCTGGAATTACCGGTTTTGGGATTCTGCACAGAAAGGGTTTGTAAACCGCTGAATCCAAACGTGACTTTAACTCTGTCACTTGAATGCACACATTGACAACCATTCAGTTAGATACCACCCTTTTGGTTGTAGGAGCAGATATTTCTCTGTTCAGCCTATGGTCCCATTCACTCGGGAATATCCCAACGCAGCTCCTAGAAGAAACGAGTTTCTGACTCGCTGAATCTCAACATAGATTCAACTCTCTTAGGTGAACGAACGCACAGCAGAGCAGTTTCAAGGAAACGTTTCTCCTGAGTTTTAGACGAAGTTTCCTGCTGTTTAGTACGAATGCCGGCATTGGGCTGGAAATACCGGTTTTGGGATTCTGCACAGAAAGTGTTTGTAAACCGCTGAATCCAAACGTGACTTTAACTCTGTCACTTGAATGCACACATTGACAACCATTCAGTTAGATAGCTCCGTTTTGGTTTTAGAAGCAGATATTTCTCTGTACAGCCTATGGTCCCATTCACTCGGGAATATCCCAACGCAGCTCCTAGAAGAAACGAGTTTCTGACTCGCTGAATCTCAACATAGATTCAACTCTCTTAGGTGAACGAACGCACAGCAGAGCAGTTTCAAGGAAACTTTTCTCCTGAGTTTTACACGAAGTTTCCTGCTGTTTAGTACGTATGCCGGCATTGGGCTGGAAATACCGGTTTTGGGATTCTGCACAGAAAGGGTTTGCAAACCGCTGAATCCACACGTGAGTTTAACTCTGTCAGTTGAATGCACACATGGACAACCATTCAGTTAGATAGCTCCGTTTTGGTTTTAGAAGCAGATATTTCTCTGTACAGCCTATGGTCCCATTCACTCGGGAATATCCCAACGCAGCTCCTAGAAGAAACGAGTTTCTGACTCGCTGAATCTCAACATAGATTCAACTCTCTTAGGTGAACGAACGCACAGCAGAGCAGTTTCAAGGAAACGTTTCTCCTGAGTTTTAGACGAAGTTTCCTGCTGTTTAGTACGGATGCCGGCATTGAGCTGGAATTACCGGTTTTGGGATTCTGCACAGAAAGGGGTTGTAAACCGCTGAATCCAAACGTGACTTTAACTCTGTCACTTGAATGCACACATTGACAACCATTCAGTTAGATACCACCCTTTTGGTTGTAGGAGCAGATATTTCTCTGTACAGCCTATGGTCCAATTCACTCGGGAATATCCCAACGCAGCTCCTAGAAGAAACGAGTTTCTGACTCGCTGAATCTCAACATAGATTCAACTCTCTTAGGTGAACGAACGCACAGCAGAGCAGTTTCAAGGAAACGTTTCTCCTGAGTTTTAGACGAAGTTTCCTGCTGTTTAGTACGAATGCCGGCATTGGGCTGGAAATACCGGTTTTGGGATTCTGCACAGAAAGGGTTTGTAAACCGCTGAATCCAAACGTGACTTTAACTCTGTCACTTGAATGCACACATTGACAACCATTCAGTTAGATAGCTCCGTTTTGGTTTTAGAAGCAGATATTTCTCTGTACAGCCTATGGTCCCATTCACTCGGGAATATCCCAACGCAGCTCCTAGAAGAAACGAGTTTCTGACTCGCTGAATCTCAACATAGATTCAACTCTCTTAGGTGAACGAACGCACAGCAGAGCAGTTTCAAGGAAACTTTTCTCCTGAGTTTTACACGAAGTTTCCTGCTGTTTAGTACGTATGCCGGCATTGGGCTGGAAATACCGGTTTTGGGATTCTGCACAGAAAGGGTTTGCAAACCGCTGAATCCACACGTGAGTTTAACTCTGTCAGTTGAATGCACACATGGACAACCATTCAGTTAGATAGCTCCGTTTTGGTTTTAGAAGCAGATATTTCTCTGTACAGCCTATGGTCCCATTCACTCGGGAATATCCCAACGCAGCTCCTAGAAGAAACGAGTTTCTGACTCGCTGAATCTCAACATAGATTCAACTCTCTTAGGTGAACGAACGCACAGCAGAGCAGTTTCAAGGAAACTTTTCTCCTGAGTTTTAGACGAAGTTTCCTGCTGTTTAGTACATATGCCGGCATTGAGCTGGAATTACCGGTTTTGGGATTCTGCACAGAAAGGGTTTGTAAACCGCTGAATCCAAACGTGACTTTAACTCTGTCACTTGAATGCACACATTGACAACCATTCAGTTAGATACCACCCTTTTGGTTGTAGGAGCAGATATTTCTCTGTACAGCCTATGGTCCCATTCACTCGGGAATATCCCAACGCAGCTACTAGAAGAAACGAGTTTCTGACTCGCTGAATCTCAACATAGATTCAACTCTCTTAGGTGAACGAACGCACAGCAGAGCAGTTTCAAGGAAACGTTTCTCCTGAGTTTTAGACGAAGTTTCCTGCTGTTTAGTACGAATGCCGGCATTGGGCTCGAAATACCGGTTTTGGGATTCTGCACAGAAAGGGTTTGTAAACCGCTGAATCCAAACGTGACTTTAACTCTGTCACTTGAATGCACACATTGACAACCATTCAGTTAGATAGCTCCGTTTTGGTTTTAGAAGCAGATATTTCTCTGTACAGCCTATGGTCCCATTCACTCGGGAATATCCCAACGCAGCTCCTAGAAGAAACGAGTTTCTGACTCGCTGAATCTCAACATAGATTCAACTCTCTTAGGTGAACGAACGCACAGCAGAGCAGTTTCAAGGAAACGTTTCTCCTGAGTTTTAGACGAAGTTTCCTGCTGTTTAGTACGTATGCCGGCATTGAGCTGGAATTAACGGTTTTGGGATTCTGCACAGAAAGGGTTTGTAAACCGCTGAATCCACACGTGAGTTTAACTCTGTCAGTTGAATGCACACATGGACAACCATTCAGTTAGATAGCTCCGTTTTGGTTTTAGAAGCAGAGATTTCTCTGTACAGCCTATGGTCCCATTCACTCGGGAATATCCCAACGCAGCTCCTAGAAGAAACGAGTTTCTGACTCGCTGAATCTCAACATAGATTCAACTCTCTTAGCTGAACGAACGCACAGCAGAGCAATTTCAAGGAAACTTTTCTCCTGAGTTTTACACGAAGTTTCCTGCTGTTTAGTACGTATGCCGGCATTGGGCTGGAAATACCGGTTTTGGGATTCTGCACAGAAAGGGTTTGTAAACCGCTGAATCCAAACGTGACTTTAACTCTGTCACTTGAATGCACACATTGACAACCATTCAGTTAGATAGCTCCGTTTTGGTTTTAGAAGCAGATATTTCTCTGTACAGCCTATGGTCCCATTCACTCGGGAATATCCCAACGCAGCTCCTAGAAGAAACGAGTTTCTGACTCGCTGAATCTCAACATAGATTCAACTCTCTTAGGTGAACGAACGCACAGCAGAGCAGTTTCAAGGAAACTTTTCTCCTGAGTTTTAGACGAAGTTTCCTGCTGTTTAGTACGTATGCCGGCATTGGGCTGGAAATACCGGTTTTGGGATTCTGCACAGAAATGGTTTGCAAACCGCTGAATCCACACGTGAGTTTAACTCTGTCAGTTGAATGCACACATGGACAACCATTCAGTTAGATAGCTCCGTTTTGGTTTTAGGAGCAGATATTTCTCTGTACAGCCTATGGTCCCATTCACTCGGGAATATCCCAACGCAGCTCCTAGAAGAAACGAGTTTCTGACTCGCTGAATCTCAACATAGATTCAACTCTCTTAGGTGAACGAACGCACAGCAGAGCAGTTTCAAGGAAACTTTTCTCCTGAGTTTTAGACGAAGTTTCCTGCTGTTTAGTACATATGCCGGCATTGAGCTGGAATTACCGGTTTTGGGATTCTGCACAGAAAGGGTTTGTAAACCGCTGAATCCAAACGTGACTTTAACTCTGTCACTTGAATGCACACATTGACAACCATTCAGTTAGATACCACCCTTTTGGTTGTAGGAGCAGATATTTCTCTGTACAGCCTTTGGTCCCATTCACTCGGGAATATCCCAACGCAGCTCCTAGAAGAAACGAGTTTCTGACTCGCTGAATCTCAACATAGATTCAACTCTCTTAGGTGAACGAACGCACAGCAGAGCAGTTTCAAGGAAACGTTTCTCCTGAGTTTTAGACGAAGTTTCCTGCTGTTTAGTACGAATGCCGGCATTGGGCTGGAAATACCGGTTTTGGGATTCTGCACAGAAAGTGTTTGTAAACCGCTGAATCCAAACGTGACTTTAACTCTGTCACTTGAATGCACACATTGACAACCATTCAGTTAGATAGCTCCGTTTTGGTTTTAGAAGCAGATATTTCTCTGTACAGCCTATGGTCCCATTCACTCGGGAATATCCCAACGCAGCTCCTAGAAGAAACGAGTTTCTGACTCGCTGAATCTCAACATAGATTCAACTCTCTTAGGTGAACGAACGCACAGCAGAGCAGTTTCAAGGAAACTTTTCTCCTGAGTTTTACACGAAGTTTCCTGCTGTTTAGTACGTATGCCGGCATTGGGCTGGAAATACCGGTTTTGGGATTCTGCACAGAAAGGGTTTGCAAACCGCTGAATCCACACGTGAGTTTAACTCTGTCAGTTGAATGCACACATGGACAACCATTCAGTTAGATAGCTCCGTTTTGGTTTTAGAAGCAGATATTTCTCTGTACAGCCTATGGTCCCATTCACTCGGGAATATCCCAACGCAGCTCCTAGAAGAAACGAGTTTCTGACTCGCTGAATCTCAACATAGATTCAACTCTCTTAGGTGAACGAACGCACAGCAGAGCAGTTTCAAGGAAACTTTTCTCCTGAGTTTTAGACGAAGTTTCCTGCTGTTTAGTACATATGCCGGCATTGAGCTGGAATTACCGGTTTTGGGATTCTGCACAGAAAGGGGTTGTAAACCGCTGAATCCAAACGTGACTTTAACTCTGTCACTTGAATGCACACATTGACAACCATTCAGTTAGATACCACCCTTTTGGTTGTAGGAGCAGATATTTCTCTGTACAGCCTATGGTCCAATTCACTCGGGAATATCCCAACGCAGCTCCTAGAAGAAACGAGTTTCTGACTCGCTGAATCTCAACATAGATTCAACTCTCTTAGGTGAACGAACGCACAGCAGAGCAGTTTCAAGGAAACGTTTCTCCTGAGTTTTAGACGAAGTTTCCTGCTGTTTAGTACGAATGCCGGCATTGGGCTGGAAATACCGGTTTTGGGATTCTGCACAGAAAGGGTTTGTAAACCGCTGAATCCAAACGTGACTTTAACTCTGTCACTTGAATGCACACATTGACAACCATTCAGTTAGATAGCTCCGTTTTGGTTTTAGAAGCAGATATTTCTCTGTACAGCCTATGGTCCCATTCACTCGGGAATATCCCAACGCAGCTCCTAGAAGAAACGAGTTTCTGACTCGCTGAATCTCAACATAGATTCAACTCTCTTAGGTGAACGAACGCACAGCAGAGCAGTTTCAAGGAAACTTTTCTCCTGAGTTTTACACGAAGTTTCCTGCTGTTTAGTACGTATGCCGGCATTGGGCTGGAAATACCGGTTTTGGGATTCTGCACAGAAAGGGTTTGCAAACCGCTGAATCCACACGTGAGTTTAACTCTGTCAGTTGAATGCACACATGGACAACCATTCAGTTAGATAGCTCCGTTTTGGTTTTAGAAGCAGATATTTCTCTGTACAGCCTATGGTCCCATTCACTCGGGAATATCCCAACGCAGCTCCTAGAAGAAACGAGTTTCTGACTCGCTGAATCTCAACATAGATTCAACTCTCTTAGGTGAACGAACGCACAGCAGAGCAGTTTCAAGGAAACTTTTCTCCTGAGTTTTAGACGAAGTTTCCTGCTGTTTAGTACATATGCCGGCATTGAGCTGGAATTACCGGTTTTGGGATTCTGCACAGAAAGGGTTTGTAAACCGCTGAATCCAAACGTGACTTTAACTCTGTCACTTGAATGCACACATTGACAACCATTCAGTTAGATACCACCCTTTTGGTTGTAGGAGCAGATATTTCTCTGTACAGCCTATGGTCCCATTCACTCGGGAATATCCCAACGCAGCTACTAGAAGAAACGAGTTTCTGACTCGCTGAATCTCAACATAGATTCAACTCTCTTAGGTGAACGAACGCACAGCAGAGCAGTTTCAAGGAAACGTTTCTCCTGAGTTTTAGACGAAGTTTCCTGCTGTTTAGTACGAATGCCGGCATTGGGCTCGAAATACCGGTTTTGGGATTCTGCACAGAAAGGGTTTGTAAACCGCTGAATCCAAACGTGACTTTAACTCTGTCACTTGAATGCACACATTGACAACCATTCAGTTAGATAGCTCCGTTTTGGTTTTAGAAGCAGATATTTCTCTGTACAGCCTATGGTCCCATTCACTCGGGAATATCCCAACGCAGCTCCTAGAAGAAACGAGTTTCTGACTCGCTGAATCTCAACATAGATTCAACTCTCTTAGGTGAACGAACGCACAGCAGAGCAGTTTCAAGGAAACGTTTCTCCTGAGTTTTAGACGAAGTTTCCTGCTGTTTAGTACGTATGCCGGCATTGAGCTGGAATTAACGGTTTTGGGATTCTGCACAGAAAGGGTTTGTAAACCGCTGAATCCACACGTGAGTTTAACTCTGTCAGTTGAATGCACACATGGACAACCATTCAGTTAGATAGCTCCGTTTTGGTTTTAGAAGCAGAGATTTCTCTGTACAGCCTATGGTCCCATTCACTCGGGAATATCCCAACGCAGCTCCTAGAAGAAACGAGTTTCTGACTCGCTGAATCTCAACATAGATTCAACTCTCTTAGCTGAACGAACGCACAGCAGAGCAATTTCAAGGAAACTTTTCTCCTGAGTTTTACACGAAGTTTCCTGCTGTTTAGTACGTATGCCGGCATTGGGCTGGAAATACCGGTTTTGGGATTCTGCACAGAAAGGGTTTGTAAACCGCTGAATCCAAACGTGACTTTAACTCTGTCACTTGAATGCACACATGGACAACCATTCAGTTAGATAGCTCCGTTTTGGTTTTAGAAGCAGATATTTCTCTGTACAGCCTATGGTCCCATTCACTCGGGAATATCCCAACGCAGCTCCTAGAAGAAACGAGTTTCTGACTCGCTGAATCTCAACATAGATTCAACTCTCTTAGGTGAACGAACGCACAGCAGAGCAGTTTCAAGGAAACTTTTCTCCTGAGTTTTAGACGAAGTTTCCTGCTGTTTAGTACATATGCCGGCATTGAGCTGGAATTACCGGTTTTGGGATTCTGCACAGAAAGGGTTTGTAAACCGCTGAATCCAAACGTGACTTTAACTCTGTCACTTGAATGCACACATTGACAACCATTCAGTTAGATACCACCCTTTTGGTTGTAGGAGCAGATATTTCTCTGTACAGCCTATGGTCCCATTCACTCGGGAATATCCCAACGCAGCTCCTAGAAGAAACGAGTTTCTGACTCGCTGAATCTCAACATAGATTCAACTCTCTTAGGTGAACGAACGCACAGCAGAGCAGTTTCAAGGAAACGTTTCTCCTGAGTTTTAGACGAAGTTTCCTGCTGTTTAGTACGAATGCCGGCATTGGGCTGGAAATACCGGTTTTGGGATTCTGCACAGAAAGGGTTTGTAAACCGCTGAATCCAAACGTGACTTTAACTCTGTCACTTGAATGCACACATTGACAACCATTCAGTTAGATAGCTCCGTTTTGGTTTTAGAAGCAGATATTTCTCTGTACAGCCTATGGTCCCATTCACTCGGGAATATCCCAACGAAGCTCCTAGAAGAAACGAGTTTCTGACTCGCTGAATCTCAACATAGATTC
The DNA here is from genome assembly GCF_030222135.1 of Aotus nancymaae. NCBI lineage: Eukaryota > Metazoa > Chordata > Mammalia > Primates > Aotidae > Aotus > Aotus nancymaae. The sequence goes on along the minus strand of NW_026988549.1, from coordinate 1,406,658 downwards.
AACTCTCTTAGGTGAACGAACGCACAGCAGAGCAGTTTCAAGGAAACGTTTCTCCTGAGTTTTAGACGATGTTTCCTGCTGTTTAGTACGTATGCCGGCATTGAGCTGGAATTACCGGTTTTGGGATTCTGCACAGAAAGGGTTTGTAAACCGCTGAATCCACACGTGAGTTTAACTCTGTCAGTTGAATGCACACATGGACAACCATTCAGTTAGATAGCTCCGTTTTGGTTTTAGAAGCAGATATTTCTCTGTACAGCCTATGGTCCCATTCACTCGGGAATATCCCAACGCAGCTCCTAGAAGAAACGAGTTTCTGAGTCGCTGAATCTCAACATAGATTCAACTCTCTTAGGTGAACGAACGCACAGCAGAGCAGTTTAAAGGAAACGTTTCTCCTGAATTTTAGACGAAGTTTCCTGCTGTTTAGTACGTATGCCGGCATTGGGCTGGAAATACCGGTTTTGGGATTCTGCACAGAAAGGGTTTGCAAACCACTGAATCCACACGTGAGTTTAACTCTGTCAGTTGAATGCACACATGGACAACCATTCAGTTAGATAGCTCCGTTTTGGTTTTAGAAGCAGATATTTCTCTGTACAGCCTATGGTCCCATTCACTCGGGAATATCCCAACGCAGCTCCTAGAAGAAACGAGTTTCTGACTCGCTGAATCTCAACATAGATTCAACTCTCTTAGGTGAACGAACGCACAGCAGAGCAGTTTCAAGGAAACGGTTCTCCTGAATTTTAGACGAAGTTTCCTGCTGTTTAGTATGAATGCCGGCATTGGGCTGGAAATACCGGTTTTGGGATTCTGCACAGAAAGGGTTTGTAAACCGCTGAATCCAAACGTGACTTTAACTCTGTCACTTGAATGCACACATTGACAACCATTCAGTTAGATACCACCCTTTTGGTTGTAGGAGCAGATATTTCTCTGTACAGCCTATGGTCCCATTCACTCGGGAATATCCCAACGCAGCTCCTAGAAGAAACGAGTTTCTGACTCGCTGAATCTCAACATAGATTCAACTCTCTTAGGTGAACGAACGCACAGCAGAGCAGTTTCAAGGAAACGTTTCTCCTGAGTTTTAGACGAAGTTTCCTGCTGTTTAGTACGAATGCCGGCATTGGGCTGGAAATACCGGTTTTGGGATTCTGCACAGAAAGGGTTTGTAAACCGCTGAATCCAAACGTGACTTTAACTCTGTCACTTGAATGCACACATTGACAACCATTCAGTTAGATAGCTCCGTTTTGGTTTTAGAAGCAGATATTTCTCTGTACAGCCTATGGTCCCATTCACTCGGGAATATCCCAACGCAGCTCCTAGAAGAAACGAGTTTCTGACTCGCTGAATCTCAACATAGATTCAACTCTCTTAGGTGAACGAACGCACAGCAGAGCAGTTTCAAGGAAACGTTTCTCCTGAGTTTTAGACGAAGTTTCCTGCTGTTTAGTACGTATGCCGGCATTGAGCTGTAATTAACGGTTTTGGGATTCTGCACAGAAAGGGTTTGTAAACCGCTGAATCCACACGTGAGTTTAACTCTGTCAGTTGAATGCACACATGGACAACCATTCAGTTAGATAGCTCCGTTTTGGTTTTAGAAGCAGAGATTTCTCTGTACAGCCTATGGTCCCATTCACTCGGGAATATCCCAACGCAGCTCCTAGAAGAAACGAGTTTCTGACTCGCTGAATCTCAACATAGATTCAACTCTCTTAGGTGAACGAACGCACAGCAGAGCAATTTCAAGGAAACTTTTCTCCTGAGTTTTACACGAAGTTTCCTGCTGTTTAGTACGTATGCCGGCATTGGGCTGGAAATACCAGTTTTGGGATTCTGCACAGAAAGGGTTTGCAAACCGCTGAATCCACACGTGAGTTTAACTCTGTCAGTTGAATGCACACATGGACAACCATTCAGTTAGATAGCTCCGTTTTGGTTTTAGAAGCAGATATTTCTCTGTACAGCCTATGGTCCCATTCACTCGGGAATATCCCAACGCAGCTCCTAGAAGAAACGAGTTTCTGAATCGCTGAATCTCAACATAGATTCAACTCTCTTAGGTGAACGAACGCACAGCAGAGCAGTTTCAAGGAAACGTTTCTCCTGAGTTTTAGACGAAGTTTCCTGCTGTTTAGTACGTATGCCGGCATTGGGCTGGAAATACCGGTTTTGGGATTCTGCACAGAAAGGGTTTGCAAACCACTGAATCCACACGTGAGTTTAACTCTGTCAGTTGAATGCACACATGGACAACCATTCAGTTAGATAGCTCCGTTTTGGTTTTAGAAGCAGATAATTCTCTGTACAGCCTATGGTCCCATTCACTCGGGAATATCCCAACGCAGCTCCTAGAAGAAACGAGTTTCTGACTCGCTGAATCTCAACATAGATTCAACTCTCTTAGGTGAACGAACGCACAGCAGAGCAGTTTCAAGGAAACGGTTCTCCTGAATTTTAGACGAAGTTTCCTGCTGTTTAGTATGAATGCCGGCATTGGGCTGGAAATACCGGTTTTGGGATTCTGCACAGAAAGGGTTTGTAAACCGCTGAATCCAAACGTGACTTTAACTCTGTCACTTGAATGCACACATTGACAACCATTCAGTTAGATACCACCCTTTTGGTTGTAGGAGCAGATATTTCTCTGTACAGCCTATGGTCCCATTCACTCGGGAATATCCCAACGCAGCTCCTAGAAGAAACGAGTTTCTGACTCGCTGAATCTCAACATAGATTCAACTCTCTTAGGTGAACGAACGCACTGCAGAGCAGTTTCAAGGAAACTTTTCTCCTGAGTTTTAGACGAAGTTTCCTGCTGTTTAGTACATATGCCGGCATTGAGCTGGAATTACCGGTTTTGGGATTCTGCACAGAAAGGGTTTGTAAACCGCTGAATCCAAACGTGACTTTAACTCTGTCACTTGAATGCACACATTGACAACCATTCAGTTAGATATCACCCTTTTGGTTGTAGGAGCAGATATTTCTCTGTACAGCCTATGGTCCCATTCACTCGGAAATATCCCAACGCAGCTCCTAGAAGAAACGAGTTTCTGACTCGCTGAATCTCAACATAGATTCAACTCTCTTAGGTGAACGAACGCACAGCAGAGCAGTTTCAAGGAAACGTTTCTCCTGAGTTTTAGACGAAGTTTCCTGCTGTTTAGTACGAATGCCGGCATTGGGCTGGAAATACCGGTTTTGGGATTCTGCACAGAAAGGGTTTGCAAACCGCTGAATCCACACGTGAGTTTAACTCTGTCAGTTGAATGCACACATTGACAACCATTCAGTTAGATATCTCCGTTTTGGTTTTAGAAGCAGATATTTCTCTGTACAGCCTATGGTCCCATTCACTCGGGAATATCCCAACGCAGCTCCTAGAAGAAACGTGTTTCTGACTCGCTGAATCTCAACATAGATTCAACTCTCTTAGGTGAGCGAACGCACAGCAGAGCAGATTCAAGGAAACGTTTCTCCTGAATTTTAGACGAAGTTTCCTGCTGTTTAGGACGGATGCCAGCATTGGGCTGGACATACCTGTTTTGGGATTCTGCACAGAAATGGTTTGCAAACCGCTGAATCCAAACGTGACTTTAACTCTGTCACTTGAATGCACACATTGACCACCATTCAGTTAGATACCACCCTTTTGGTTGTAGGAGCAGATATTTCTCTGTACAGCCTATGGTCCCATTCACTCGGGAATATCCCAACGCAGCTCCTAGAAGAAACGAGTTTCTGACTCGCTGAATCTCAACATAGATTCAACTCTCTTAGGTGAACGAACGCACAGCAGAGCAGTTTCAAGGAAACGTTTCTCCTGAGTTTTAGACGAAGTTTCCTGCTGTTTAGTACGGATGCCGGCATTGGGCTGGACATACCGGTTTTGGGATTCTGCACAGAAATGGTTTGCAAACCGCTGAATCCACACGTGAGTTTAACTCTGTCAGTTGAATGCACACATTGACAACCATTCAGTTTGATAGCTCCGTTTTGGTTTTAGAAGCAGATATTTCTCTGTACAGCCTATGGTCCCATTCACTCGAGAATATCCCAACGCAGCTCCTAGAAGAAACGAGTTTCTGACTCGCTGAATCTCAACATAGATTCAACTCTCTTAGGTGAACGAACGCACAGCAGAGCAGTTTCAAGGAAACGTTTCTCCTGAGTTTTAGACGAAGTTTCCTGCTGTTTAGTACGAATGCCGGCATTGGGCTGGAAATACCGGTTTTGGGATTCTGCACAGAAAGGGTTTGTAAACCACTGAATCCAAACGTGACTTTAACTCTGTCACTTGAATGCACACATTGACAACCATTCAGTTAGGTAGCTCCGTTTTGGTTTTAGAAGCAGATATTTCTCTGTACAGCCTATGGTCCCATTCACTCGGGAATATCCCAACGCAGCTCCTAGAAGAAACGAGTTTCTGACTCGCTGAATCTCAACATAGATTCAACTCTCTTAGGTGAACGAACGCACAGCAGAGCAGTTTCAAGGAAACGTTTCTCCTGAGTTTTAGACGAAGTTTCCTGCTGTTTAGTACGTATGCCGGCATTGAGCTGGAATTAACGGTTTTGGGATTCTGCACAGAAAGGGTTTGTAAACCGCTGAATCCACACGTGAGTTTAACTCTGTCAGTTGAATGCACACATGGACAACCATTCAGTTAGATAGCTCCGTTTTGGTTTTAGAAGCAGATATTTCTCTGTACAGCCTATGGTCCCATTCACTCGGGAATATCCCAACGAAGCTCCTAGAAGAAACGAGTTTCTGACTCGCTGAATCTCAACATAGATTCAACTCTCTTAGGTGAACGAACGCACTCAGAGCAGTTTCAAGGAAACTTTTCTCCTGAGTTTTACACGAAGTTTCCTGCTGTTTAGTACGTATGCCGGCATTGGGCTGGAAATACCGGTTTTGGGATTCTGCACAGAAAGGGTTTGCAAACCGCTGAATCCACACGTGAGTTTAACTCTGTCAGTTGAATGCACACATGGACAACCATTCAGTTAGATAGCTCCGTTTTGGTTTTAGAAGCAGATATTTCTCTGTACAGCCTATGGTCCCATTCACTCGGGAATATCCCAACGCAGCTCCTAGAAGAAACGAGTTTCTGACTCGCTGAATCTCAACATAGATTCAACTCTCTTAGGTGAACGAACGCACAGCAGAGCAGTTTCAAGGAAACTTTTCTCCTGAGTATTAGACGAAGTTTCCTGCTGTTTAGTACATATGCCGGCATTGAGCTGGAATTACCGGTTTTGGGATTCTGCACAGAAAGGGTTTGTAAACCGCTGAATCCAAACGTGACTTTAACTCTGTCACTTGAATGCACACATTGACAACCATTCAGTTAGATACCACCCTTTTGGTTGTAGGAGCAGATATTTCTCTGTACAGCCTATGGTCCCATTCACTCGGGAATATCCCAACGCAGCTCCTAGAAGAAACGAGTTTCTGACTCGCTGAATCTCAACATAGATTCAACTCTGTTAGGTGAACGAACGCACAGCAGAGCAGTTTCAAGGAAACGTTTCTCCTGAGTTTTAGACGAAGTTTCCTGCTGTTTAGTACGAATGCCGGCATTGGGCTGGAAATACCGGTTTTGGGATTCTGCACAGAAACGGTTTGTAAACCGCTGAATCCAAACGTGACTTTAACTCTGTCACTTGAATGCACACATTGACAACCATTCAGTTAGATAGCTCCGTTTTGGTTTTAGAAGCAGATATTTCTCTGTACAGCCTATGGTCCCATTCACTCGGGAATATCCCAACGCAGCTCCTAGAAGAAACGAGTTTCTGACTCGCTGAATCTCAACATAGATTCAACTCTCTTAGGTGAACGAACGCACAGCAGAGCAGTTTCAAGGAAACATTTCTCCTGAGTTTTACACGAAGTTTCCTGCTGTTTAGTACATATGCCGGAATTGAGCTGGAATTACCGGTTTTGGGATTCTGCACAGAATGGGTTTGTAAACCGCTGAATCCAAACGTGACTTTAACTCTGTCACTTGAATGAACACATTGACAACCATTCAGTTAGATACCACCCTTTTGGTTGTAGGAGCAGATATTTCTCTGTACAGCCTATGGTCCCATTCACTCGGGAATATCCCAACGCAGCTCCTAGAAGAAACGAGTTTCTGACTCGCTGAATCTCAACATAGATTCAACTCTCTTAGGTGAACGAACGCACAGCAGAGCAGTTTCAAGGAAACGTTTCTCCTGAGTTTTAGACGAAGTTTCCTGCTGTTTAGTACGAATGCCGGCATTGGGCTGGAAATACCGGTTTTGGGATTCTGCACAGAAAGGGTTTGTAAACCGCTGAATCCAAACGTGACTTTAACTCTGTCACTTGAATGCACACATTGACAACCATTCAGTTAGATAGCTCCGTTTTGGTTTTAGAAGCAGATATTTCTCTGTACAGCCTATGGTCCCATTCACTCGGGAATATCCCAACGCAGCTCCTAGAAGAAACGAGTTTCTGACTCGCTGAATCTCAACATAGATTCAACTCTCTTAGGTGAACGAACGCACAGCAGAGCAGTTTCAAGGAAACGTTTCTCCTGAGTTTTAGACGAAGTTTCCTGCTGTTTAGTACGTATGCCGGCATTGAGCTGGAATTAACGGTTTTGGGATTCTGCACAGAAAGGGTTTGTAAACCGCTGAATCCACACGAGTTTAACTCTGTCAGTTGAATGCACACATGGACAACCATTCAGTTAGATAGCTCCGTTTTGGTTTTAGAAGCAGATATTTCTCTGTACAGCCTATGGTCCCATTCACTCGGGAATATCCCAACGAAGCTCCTAGAAGAAACGAGTTTCTGACTCGCTGAATCTCAACATAGATTCAACTCTCTTAGGTGAACGAACGCACAGCAGAGCAGTTTCAAGGAAACTTTTCTCCTGAGTTTTACACGAAGTTTCCTGCTGTTTAGTACGTATGCCGGCATTGGGCTGGAAATACCGGTTTTGGGATTCTGCACAGAAAGGGTTTGCAAACCGCTGAATCCACACGTGAGTTTAACTCTGTCAGTTGAATGCACACATGGACAACCATTCAGTTAGATAGCTCCGTTTTGGTTTTAGAAGCAGATATTTCTCTGTACAGCCTATGGTCCCATTCACTCGGGAATATCCCAACGCAGCTCCTAGAAGAAACGAGTTTCTGACTCGCTGAATCTCAACATAGATTCAACTCTCTTAGGTGAACGAACGCACAGCAGAGCAGTTTCAAGGAAACTTTTCTCCTGAGTTTTAGACGAAGTTTCCTGCTGTTTAGTACATATGCCGGCATTGAGCTGGAATTACCGGTTTTGGGATTCTGCACAGAAAGGGTTTGTAAACCGCTGAATCCAAACGTGACTTTAACTCTGTCACTTGAATGCACACATTGACAACCATTCAGTTAGATACCACCCTTTTGGTTGTAGGAGCAGATATTTCTCTGTACAGCCTATGGTCCCATTCACTCGGGAATATCCCAACGCAGCTCCTAGAAGAAACGAGTTTCTGACTCGCTGAATCTCAACATAGATTCAACTCTCTTAGGTGAACGAACGCACAGCAGAGCAGTTTCAAGGAAACGTTTCTCCTGAGTTTTAGACGAAGTTTCCTGCTGTTTAGTACGAATGCCGGCATTGGGCTGGAAATACCGGTTTTGGGATTCTGCACAGAAAGGGTTTGTAAACCGCTGAATCCAAACGTGACTTTAACTCTGTCACTTGAATGCACACATTGACAACCATTCAGTTAGATAGCTCCGTTTTGGTTTTAGAAGCAGATATTTCTCTGTACAGCCTATGGTCCCATTCACTCGGGAATATCCCAACGCAGCTCCTAGAAGAAACGAGTTTCTGACTCGCTGAATCTCAACATAGATTCAACTCTCTTAGGTGAACGAACGCACAGCAGAGCAGTTTCAAGGAAACTTTTCTCCTGAGTTTTAGACGAAGTTTCCTGCTGTTTAGTACGTATGCCGGCATTGGGCTGGAAATACCGGTTTTGGGATTCTGCACAGAAAGGGTTTGCAAACCGCTGAATCCACACGTGAGTTTAACTCTGTCAGTTGAATGCACACATGGACAACCATTCAGTTAGATAGCTCCGTTTTGGTTTTAGAAGCAGATATTTCTCTGTACAGCCTATGGTCCCATTCACTCGGGAATATCCCAACGCAGCTCCTAGAAGAAACGAGTTTCTGACTCGCTGAATCTCAACATAGATTCAACTCTCTTAGGTGAACGAACGCACAGCAGAGCAGTTTCAAGGAAACTTTTCTCCTGAGTTTTAGACGAAGTTTCCTGCTGTTTAGTACATATGCCGGCATTGAGCTGGAATTACCGGTTTTGGGATTCTGCACAGAAAGGGTTTGTAAACCGCTGAATCCAAACGTGACTTTAACTCTGTCACTTGAATGCACACATTGACAACCATTCAGTTAGATACCACCCTTTTGGTTGTAGGAGCAGATATTTCTCTGTACAGCCTATGGTCCCATTCTCTCGGGAATATCCCAACGCAGCTCCTAGAAGAAACGAGTTTCTGACTCGCTGAATCTCAACATAGATTCAACTCTCTTAGGTGAACGAACGCACAGCAGAGCAGTTTCAAGGAAACGTTTCTCCTGAGTTTTAGACGAAGTTTCCTGCTGTTTAGTACGAATGCCGGCATTGGGCTGGAAATACCGGTTTTGGGATTCTGCACAGAAACGGTTTGTAAACCGCTGAATCCAAACGTGACTTTAACTCTGTCACTTGAATGCACACATTGACAACCATTCAGTTAGATAGCTCCGTTTTGGTTTTAGAAGCAGATATTTCTCTGTACAGCCTATGGTCCCATTCACTCGGGAATATCCCAACGCAGCTCCTAGAAGAAACGAGTTTCTGACTCGCTGAATCTCAACATAGATTCAACTCTCTTAGGTGAACGAACGCACAGCAGAGCAGTTTCAAGGAAACTTTTCTCCTGAGTTTTACACGAAGTTTCCTGCTGTTTAGTACGTATGCCGGCATTGGGCTGGAAATACCGGTTTTGGGATTCTGCACAGAAAGGGTTTGCAAACCGCTGAATCCACACGTGAGTTTAACTCTGTCAGTTGAATGCACACATGGACAACCATTCAGTTAGATAGCTCCGTTTTGGTTTTAGAAGCAGATATTTCTCTGTACAGCCTATGGTCCCATTCACTCGGGAATATCCCAACGCAGCTCCTAGAAGAAACGAGTTTCTGACTCGCTGAATCTCAACATAGATTCAACTCTCTTAGGTGAACGAACGCACAGCAGAGCAGTTTCAAGGAAACTTTTCTCCTGAGTTTTAGACGAAGTTTCCTGCTGTTTAGTACATATGCCGGCATTGAGCTGGAATTACCGGTTTTGGGATTCTGCACAGAAAGGGGTTGTAAACCGCTGAATCCAAACGTGACTTTAACTCTGTCACTTGAATGCACACATTGACAACCATTCAGTTAGATACCACCCTTTTGGTTGTAGGAGCAGATATTTCTCTGTACAGCCTATGGTCCAATTCACTCGGGAATATCCCAACGCAGCTCCTAGAAGAAACGAGTTTCTGACTCGCTGAATCTCAACATAGATTCAACTCTCTTAGGTGAACGAACGCACAGCAGAGCAGTTTCAAGGAAACGTTTCTCCTGAGTTTTAGACGAAGTTTCCTGCTGTTTAGTACGAATGCCGGCATTGGGCTGGAAATACCGGTTTTGGGATTCTGCACAGAAAGGGTTTGTAAACCGCTGAATCCAAACGTGACTTTAACTCTGTCACTTGAATGCACACATTGACAACCATTCAGTTAGATAGCTCCGTTTTGGTTTTAGAAGCAGATATTTCTCTGTACAGCCTATGGTCCCATTCACTCGGGAATATCCCAACGCAGCTCCTAGAAGAAACGAGTTTCTGACTCGCTGAATCTCAACATAGATTCAACTCTCTTAGGTGAACGAACGCACAGCAGAGCAGTTTCAAGGAAACTTTTCTCCTGAGTTTTACACGAAGTTTCCTGCTGTTTAGTACGTATGCCGGCATTGGGCTGGAAATACCGGTTTTGGGATTCTGCACAGAAAGGGTTTGCAAACCGCTGAATCCACACGTGAGTTTAACTCTGTCAGTTGAATGCACACATGGACAACCATTCAGTTAGATAGCTCCGTTTTGGTTTTAGAAGCAGATATTTCTCTGTACAGCCTATGGTCCCATTCACTCGGGAATATCCCAACGCAGCTCCTAGAAGAAACGAGTTTCTGACTCGCTGAATCTCAACATAGATTCAACTCTCTTAGGTGAACGAACGCACAGCAGAGCAGTTTCAAGGAAACTTTTCTCCTGAGTTTTAGACGAAGTTTCCTGCTGTTTAGTACATATGCCGGCATTGAGCTGGAATTACCGGTTTTGGGATTCTGCACAGAAAGGGTTTGTAAACCGCTGAATCCAAACGTGACTTTAAATCTCTCACTTGAATGCACACATTGACAACCATTCAGTTAGATACCACCCTTTTGGTTGTAGGAGCAGATATTTCTCTGTACAGCCTATGGTCCCATTCACTCGGGAATATCCCAACGCAGCTACTAGAAGAAACGAGTTTCTGACTCGCTGAATCTCAACATAGATTCAACTCTCTTAGGTGAACGAACGCACAGCAGAGCAGTTTCAAGGAAACGTTTCTCCTGAGTTTTAGACGAAGTTTCCTGCTGTTTAGTACGAATGTCGGCATTGGGCTCGAAATACCGGTTTTGGGATTCTGCACAGAAAGGGTTTGTAAACCGCTGAATCCAAACGTGACTTTAACTCTGTCACTTGAATGCACACATTGACAACCATTCAGTTAGATAGCTCCGTTTTGGTTTTAGAAGCAGATATTTCTCTGTACAGCCTATGGTCCCATTCACTCGGGAATATCCCAACGCAGCTCCTAGAAGAAACGAGTTTCTGACTCGCTGAATCTCAACATAGATTCAACTCTCTTAGGTGAACGAACGCACAGCAGAGCAGTTTCAAGGAAACGTTTCTCCTGAGTTTTAGACGAAGTTTCCTGCTGTTTAGTACGTATGCCGGCATTGAGCTGGAATTAACGGTTTTGGGATTCTGCACAGAAAGGGTTTGTAAACCGCTGAATCCACACGTGAGTTTAACTCTGTCAGTTGAATGCACACATGGACAACCATTCAGTTAGATAGCTCCGTTTTGGTTTTAGAAGCAGAGATTTCTCTGTACAGCCTATGGTCCCATTCACTCGGGAATATCCCAACGCAGCTCCTAGAAGAAACGAGTTTCTGACTCGCTGAATCTCAACATAGATTCAACTCTCTTAGCTGAACGAACGCACAGCAGAGCAATTTCAAGGAAACTTTTCTCCTGAGTTTTACACGAAGTTTCCTGCTGTTTAGTACGTATGCCGGCATTGGGCTGGAAATACCGGTTTTGGGATTCTGCACAGAAAGGGTTTGCAAACCGCTGAATCCACACGTGAGTTTAACTCTGTCAGTTGAATGCACACATGGACAACCATTCAGTTAGATAGCTCCGTTTTGGTTTTAGAAGCAGATATTTCTCTGTACAGCCTATGGTCCCATTCACTCGGGAATATCCCAACGCAGCTCCTAGAAGAAACGAGTTTCTGACTCGCTGAATCTCAACATAGATTCAACTCTCTTAGGTGAACGAACGCACAGCAGAGCAGTTTCAAGGAAACTTTTCTCCTGAGTTTTAGACGAAGTTTCCTGCTGTTTAGTACATATGCCGGCATTGAGCTGGAATTACCGGTTTTGGGATTCTGCACAGAAAGGGTTTGTAAACCGCTGAATCCAAACGTGACTTTAACTCTGTCACTTGAATGCACACATTGACAACCATTCAGTTAGATACCACCCTTTTGGTTGTAGGAGCAGATATTTCTCTGTACAGCCTATGGTCCCATTCACTCGGGAATATCCCAACGCAGCTCCTAGAAGAAACGAGTTTCTGACTCGCTGAATCTCAACATAGATTCAACTCTCTTAGGTGAACGAACGCACAGCAGAGCAGTTTCAAGGAAACGTTTCTCCTGAGTTTTAGACGAAGTTTCCTGCTGTTTAGTACGAATGCCGGCATTGGGCTGGAAATACCGGTTTTGGGATTCTGCACAGAAAGGGTTTGTAAACCGCTGAATCCAAACGTGACTTTAACTCTGTCACTTGAATGCACACACTGACAACCATTCAGTTAGATAGCTCCGTTTTGGTTTTAGAAGCAGATATTTCTCTGTACAGCCTATGGTCCCATTCACTCGGGAATATCCCAACGAAGCTCCTAGAAGAAACGAGTTTCTGACTCGCTGAATCTCAACATAGATTCAACTCTCTTAGGTGAACGAACGCACAGCAGAGCAGTTTCAAGGAAACGTTTCTCCTGAGTTTTAGACGAAGTTTCCTGCTGTTTAGTACGTATGCCGGCATTGAGCTGGAATTAACGGTTTTGGGATTCTGCACAGAAAGGGTTTGTAAACCGCTGAATCCACACGTGAGTTTAACTCTGTCAGTTGAATGCACACATGGACAATCATTCAGTTAGATAGCTCCGTTTTGGTTTTAGAAGCAGATATTTCTCTGTACAGCCTATGGTCCCATTCACTCGGGAATATCCCAACGCAGCTCCTAGAAGAAACGAGTTTCTGAGTCGCTGAATCTCAACATAGATTCAACTCTCTTAGGTGAACGAACGCACAGCAGAGCAGTTTCAAGGAAACGTTTCTCCTGAATTTTAGACGAAGTTTCCTGCTGTTTAGTACGTATGCCGGCATTGGGCTGGAAATACCGGTTTTGGGATTCTGCACAGAAAGGGTTTGCAAACCACTGAATCCACACGTGAGTTTAACTCTGTCAGTTGAATGCACACATGGACAACCATTCAGTTAGATAGCTCCGTTTTGGTTTTAGAAGCAGATATTTCTCTGTACAGCCTATGGTCCCATTCACTCGGGAATATCCCAACGCAGCTCCTAGAAGAAACGAGTTTCTGACTCGCTGAATCTCAACATAGATTCAACTCTCTTAGGTGAACGAACGCACAGCAGAGCAGTTTCAAGGAAACGGTTCTCCTGAATTTTAGACGAAGTTTCCTGCTGTTTAGTATGAATGCCGGCATTGGGCTGGAAATACCGGTTTTGGGATTCTGCACAGAAAGGGTTTGTAAACCGCTGAATCCAAACGTGACTTTAACTCTGTCACTTGAATGCACACATTGACAACCATTCAGTTAGATACCACCCTTTTGGTTGTAGGAGCAGATATTTCTCTGTACAGCCTATGGTCCCATTCACTCGGGAATATCCCAACGCAGCTCCTAGAAGAAACGAGTTTCTGACTCGCTGAATCTCAACATAGATTCAACTCTCTTAGGTGAACGAACGCACAGCAGAGCAGTTTCAAGGAAACGTTTCTCCTGAGTTTTAGACGAAGTTTCCTGCTGTTTAGTACGAATGCCGGCATTGGGCTGGAAATACCGGTTTTGGGATTCTGCACAGAAAGGGTTTGTAAACCGCTGAATCCAAACGTGACTTTAACTCTGTCACTTGAATGCACACATTGACAACCATTCAGTTAGATAGCTCCGTTTTGGTTTTAGAAGCAGATATTTCTCTGTACAGCCTATGGTCCCATTCACTCGGGAATATCCCAACGCAGCTCCTAGAAGAAACGAGTTTCTGACTCGCTGAATCTCAACATAGATTCAACTCTCTTAGGTGAACGAACGCACAGCAGAGCAGTTTCAAGGAAACGTTTCTCCTGAGTTTTAGACGAAGTTTCCTGCTGTTTAGTACGTATGCCGGCATTGAGCTGTAATTAACGGTTTTGGGATTCTGCACAGAAAGGGTTTGTAAACCGCTGAATCCACACGTGAGTTTAACTCTGTCAGTTGAATGCACACATGGACAACCATTCAGTTAGATAGCTCCGTTTTGGTTTTAGAAGCAGAGATTTCTCTGTACAGCCTATGGTCCCATTCACTCGGGAATATCCCAACGCAGCTCCTAGAAGAAACGAGTTTCTGACTCGCTGAATCTCAACATAGATTCAACTCTCTTAGGTGAACGAACGCACAGCAGAGCAATTTCAAGGAAACTTTTCTCCTGAGTTTTACACGAAGTTTCCTGCTGTTTAGTACGTATGCCGGCATTGGGCTGGAAATACCAGTTTTGGGATTCTGCACAGAAAGGGTTTGCAAACCGCTGAATCCACACGTGAGTTTAACTCTGTCAGTTGAATGCACACATGGACAACCATTCAGTTAGATAGCTCCGTTTTGGTTTTAGAAGCAGATATTTCTCTGTACAGCCTATGGTCCCATTCACTCGGGAATATCCCAACGCAGCTCCTAGAAGAAACGAGTTTCTGAGTCGCTGAATCTCAACATAGATTCAACTCTCTTAGGTGAACGAACGCACAGCAGAGCAGTTTCAAGGAAACGTTTCTCCTGAGTTTTAGACGAAGTTTCCTGCTGTTTAGTACGTATGCCGGCATTGGGCTGGAAATACCGGTTTTGGGATTCTGCACAGAAAGGGTTTGCAAACCACTGAATCCACACGTGAGTTTAACTCTGTCAGTTGAATGCACACATGGACAACCATTCAGTTAGATAGCTCCGTTTTGGTTTTAGAAGCAGATAATTCTCTGTACAGCCTATGGTCCCATTCACTCGGGAATATCCCAACGCAGCTCCTAGAAGAAACGAGTTTCTGACTCGCTGAATCTCAACATAGATTCAACTCTCTTAGGTGAACGAACGCACAGCAGAGCAGTTTCAAGGAAACGGTTCTCCTGAATTTTAGACGAAGTTTCCTGCTGTTTAGTATGAATGCCGGCATTGGGCTGGAAATACCGGTTTTGGGATTCTGCACAGAAAGGGTTTGTAAACCGCTGAATCCAAACGTGACTTTAACTCTGTCACTTGAATGCACACATTGACAACCATTCAGTTAGATACCACCCTTTTGGTTGTAGGAGCAGATAATTCTCTGTACAGCCTATGGTCCCATTCACTCGGGAATATCCCAATGCAGCTCCTAGAAGAAACGAGTTTCTGACTCGCTGAATCTCAACATAGATTCAACTCTCTTAGGTGAACGAACGCACTGCAGAGCAGTTTCAAGGAAACTTTTCTCCTGAGTTTTAGACGAAGTTTCCTGCTGTTTAGTACATATGCCGGCATTGAGCTGGAATTACCGGTTTTGGGATTCTGCACAGAAAGGGTTTGTAAACCGCTGAATCCAAACGTGACTTTAACTCTGTCACTTGAATGCACACATTGACAACCATTCAGTTAGATATCACCCTTTTGGTTGTAGGAGCAGATATTTCTCTGTACAGCCTATGGTCCCATTCACTCGGAAATATCCCAACGCAGCTCCTAGAAGAAACGAGTTTCTGACTCGCTGAATCTCAACATAGATTCAACTCTCTTAGGTGAACGAACGCACAGCAGAGCAGTTTCAAGGAAACGTTTCTCCTGAGTTTTAGACGAAGTTTCCTGCTGTTTAGTACGAATGCCGGCATTGGGCTGGAAATACCGGTTTTGGGATTCTGCACAGAAAGGGTTTGCAAACCGCTGAATCCACACGTGAGTTTAACTCTGTCAGTTGAATGCACACATTGACAACCATTCAGTTAGATAGCTCCGTTTTGGTTTTAGAAGCAGATATTTCTCTGTACAGCCTATGGTCCCATTCACTCGGGAATATCCCAACGCAGCTCCTAGAAGAAACGTGTTTCTGACTCGCTGAATCTCAACATAGATTCAACTCTCTTAGGTGAGCGAACGCACAGCAGAGCAGATTCAAGGAAACGTTTCTCCTGAATTTTAGACGAAGTTTCCTGCTGTTTAGGACGGATGCCAGCATTGGGCTGGACATACCTGTTTTGGGATTCTGCACAGAAATGGTTTGCAAACCGCTGAATCCAAACGTGACTTTAACTCTGTCACTTGAATGCACACATTGACCACCATTCAGTTAGATACCACCCTTTTGGTTGTAGGAGCAGATATTTCTCTGTACAGCCTATGGTCCCATTCACTCGGGAATATCCCAACGCAGCTCCTAGAAGAAACGAGTTTCTGACTCGCTGAATCTCAACATAGATTCAACTCTCTTAGGTGAACGAACGCACAGCAGAGCAGTTTCAAGGAAACGTTTCTCCTGAGTTTTAGACGAAGTTTCCTGCTGTTTAGTACGGATGCCGGCATTGGGCTGGACATACCGGTTTTGGGATTCTGCACAGAAATGGTTTGCAAACCGCTGAATCCACACGTGAGTTTAACTCTGTCAGTTGAATGCACACATTGACAACCATTCAGTTTGATAGCTCCGTTTTGGTTTTAGAAGCAGATATTTCTCTGTACAGCCTATGGTCCCATTCACTCGAGAATATCCCAACGCAGCTCCTAGAAGAAACGAGTTTCTGACTCGCTGAATCTCAACATAGATTCAACTCTCTTAGGTGAACGAACGCACAGCAGAGCAGTTTCAAGGAAACTTTTCTCCTGAGTTTTAGACGAAGTTTCCTGCTGTTTAGTACATATGCCGGCATTGAGCTGGAATTACCGGTTTTGGGATTCTGCACAGAAAGGGTTTGTAAACCGCTGAATCCAAACGTGAGTTTAACTCTGTCAGTTGAATGCACACATTGACAACCATCCAGTTAGATAGCTCCGTTTTGGTTTTAGAAGCAGATATTTGTCTGTACAGCCTATGGTCCCATTCACTCGGGAATATCCCAACGCAGCTCCTAGAAGAAACGTGTTTCTGACTCACTGAATCTCAACATAGATTCAACTCTCTTAGGTGAACGAACGCACAGCAGAGCAGTTTCAAGGAAACTTTTCTCCTGAGTTTTACACGAAGTTTCCTGCTGTTTAGTACGAATGCCGGCATTGGGCTGGAAATACCGGTGTTGGGATTCTGCACAGAAAGGGTTTGTAAACCGCTGAATCCAAACGTGACTTTAACTCTGTCACTTGAATGCACACATTGACAACCATTCAGTTAGATAGCTCCGTTTTGGTTTTAGAAGCAGATATTTCTCTGTACAGCCTATGGTCCCATTCACTCGGGAATATCCCAACGAAGCTCCTAGAAGAAACGAGTTTCTGACTCGCTGAATCTCAACATAGATTCAACTCTCTTAGGTGAACGAACGCACAGCAGAGCAGTTTCAAGGAAACGTTTCTCCTGAGATTTAGACGAAGTTTCCTGCTGTTTAGTACGTATGCCGGCATTGAGCTGGAATTAACGGTTTTGGGATTCTGCACAGAAAGGGTTTGTAAACCGCTGAATCCACACGTGAGTTTAACTCTGTCAGTTGAATGCACACATGGACAACCATTCAGTTAGATAGCTCCGTTTTGGTTTTAGAAGCAGATATTTCTCTGTACAGCCTATGGTCCCATTCACTCGGGAATATCCCAACGCAGCTCCTAGAAGAAACGAGTTTCTGAGTCGCTGAATCTCAACATAGATTCAACTCTCTTAGGTGAACGAACGCACAGCAGAGCAGTTTCAAGGAAACGTTTCTCCTGAATTTTAGACGAAGTTTCCTGCTGTTTAGTACGTATGCCGGCATTGGGCTGGAAATACCGGTTTTGGGATTCTGCACAGAAAGGGTTTGCAAACCACTGAATCCACACGTGAGTTTAACTCTGTCAGTTGAATGCACACATGGACAACCATTCAGTTAGATAGCTCCGTTTTGGTTTTAGAAGCAGATATTTCTCTGTACAGCCTATGGTCCCATTCACTCGGGAATATCCCAACGCAGCTCCTAGAAGAAACGAGTTTCTGACTCGCTGAATCTCAACATAGATTCAACTCTCTTAGGTGAACGAACGCACAGCAGAGCAGTTTCAAGGAAACGGTTCTCCTGAATTTTAGACGAAGTTTCCTGCTGTTTAGTATGAATGCCGGCATTGGGCTGGAAATACCGGTTTTGGGATTCTGCACAGAAAGGGTTTGTAAACCGCTGAATCCAAACGTGACTTTAACTCTGTCACTTGAATGCACACATTGACAACCATTCAGTTAGATACCACCCTTTTGGTTGTAGGAGCAGATATTTCTCTGTACAGCCTATGGTCCCATTCACTCGGGAATATCCCAACGCAGCTCCTAGAAGAAACGAGTTTCTGACTCGCTGAATCTCAACATAGATTCAACTCTCTTAGGTGAACGAACGCACAGCAGAGCAGTTTCAAGGAAACGTTTCTCCTGAGTTTTAGACGAAGTTTCCTGCTGTTTAGTACGAATGCCGGCATTGGGCTGGAAATACCGGTTTTGGGATTCTGCACAGAAAGGGTTTGTAAACCGCTGAATCCAAACGTGACTTTAACTCTGTCACTTGAATGCACACATTGACAACCATTCAGTTAGATAGCTCCGTTTTGGTTTTAGAAGCAGATATTTCTCTGTACAGCCTATGGTCCCATTCACTCGGGAATATCCCAACGCAGCTCCTAGAAGAAACGAGTTTCTGACTCGCTGAATCTCAACATAGATTCAACTCTCTTAGGTGAACGAACGCATAGCAGAGCAGTTTCAAGGAAACGTTTCTCCTGAGTTTTAGACGAAGTTTCCTGCTGTTTAGTACGTATGCCGGCATTGAGCTGTAATTAACGGTTTTGGGATTCTGCACAGAAAGGGTTTGTAAACCGCTGAATCCACACGTGAGTTTAACTCTGTCAGTTGAATGCACACATGGACAACCATTCAGTTAGATAGCTCCGTTTTGGTTTTAGAAGCAGAGATTTCTCTGTACAGCCTATGGTCCCATTCACTCGGGAATATCCCAACGCAGCTCCTAGAAGAAACGAGTTTCTGACTCGCTGAATCTCAACATAGATTCAACTCTCTTAGGTGAACGAACGCACAGCAGAGCAATTTCAAGGAAACTTTTCTCCTGAGTTTTACACGAAGTTTCCTGCTGTTTAGTACGTATGCCGGCATTGGGCTGGAAATACCAGTTTTGGGATTCTGCACAGAAAGGGTTTGCAAACCGCTGAATCCACACGTGAGTTTAACTCTGTCAGTTGAATGCACACATGGACAACCATTCAGTTAGATAGCTCCGTTTTGGTTTTAGAAGCAGATATTTCTCTGTACAGCCTATGGTCCCATTCACTCGGGAATATCCCAACGCAGCTCCTAGAAGAAACGAGTTTCTGAGTCGCTGAATCTCAACATAGATTCAACTCTCTTAGGTGAACGAACGCACAGCAGAGCAGTTTCAAGGAAACGTTTCTCCTGAGTTTTAGACGAAGTTTCCTGCTGTTTAGTACGTATGCCGGCATTGGGCTGGAAATACCGGTTTTGGGATTCTGCACAGAAAGGGTTTGCAAACCACTGAATCCACACGTGAGTTTAACTCTGTCAGTTGAATGCACACATGGACAACCATTCAGTTAGATCGCTCCGTTTTGGTTTTAGAAGCAGATAATTCTCTGTACAGCCTATGGTCCCATTCACTCGGGAATATCCCAACGCAGCTCCTAGAAGAAACGAGTTTCTGACTCGCTGAATCTCAACATAGATTCAACTCTCTTAGGTGAACGAACGCACAGCAGAGCAGTTTCAAGGAAACGGTTCTCCTGAATTTTAGACGAAGTTTCCTGCTGTTTAGTATGAATGCCGGCATTGGGCTGGAAATACCGGTTTTGGGATTCTGCACAGAAAGGGTTTGTAAACCGCTGAATCCAAACGTGACTTTAACTCTGTCACTTGAATGCACACATTGACAACCATTCAGTTAGATACCACCCTTTTGGTTGTAGGAGCAGATAATTCTCTGTACAGCCTATGGTCCCATTCACTCGGGAATATCCCAACGCAGCTCCTAGAAGAAACGAGTTTCTGACTCGCTGAATCTCAACATAGATTCAACTCTCTTAGGTGAACGAACGCACTGCAGAGCAGTTTCAAGGAAACTTTTCTCCTGAGTTTTAGACGAAGTTTCCTGCTGTTTAGTACATATGCCGGCATTGAGCTGGAATTACCGGTTTTGGGATTCTGCACAGAAAGGGTTTGTAAACCGCTGAATCCAAACGTGACTTTAACTCTGTCACTTGAATGCACACATTGACAACCATTCAGTTAGATATCACCCTTTTGGTTGTAGGAGCAGATATTTCTCTGTACAGCCTATGGTCCCATTCACTCGGGAATATCCCAACGCAGCTCCTAGAAGAAACGAGTTTCTGACTCGCTGAATCTCAACATAGATTCAACTCTCTTAGGTGAACGAACGCACAGCAGAGCAGTTTCAAGGAAACGTTTCTCCTGAGTTTTAGACGAAGTTTCCTGCTGTTTAGTACGAATGCCGGCATTGGGCTCGAAATACCGGTTTTGGGATTCTGCACAGAAAGGGTTTGTAAACCGCTGAATCCAAACGTGACTTTAACTCTGTCACTTGAATGCACACATTGACAACCATTCAGTTAGATAGCTCCGTTTTGGTTTTAGAAGCAGATATTTCTCTGTACAGCCTATGGTCCCATTCACTCGGGAATATCCCAACGCAGCTCCTAGAAGAAACGAGTTTCTGACTCGCTGAATCTCAACATAGATTCAACTCTCTTAGGTGAACGAACGCACTCAGAGCAGTTTCAAGGGAACTTTTCTCCTGAGTTTTACACGAAGTTTCCTGCTGTTTAGTACGAATGCCGGCATTGGGCTGGAAATACCGGTTTTGGGATTCTGCACAGAAAGGGTTTGCAAACCGCTGAATCCACACGTGAGTTTAACTCTGTCAGTTGAATGCACACATTGACAACCATTCAGTTAGATAGCTCCGTTTTGGTTTTAGAAGCAGATATTTCTCTGTACAGCCTATGGTCCCATTCACTCGGGAATATCCCAACGCAGCTCCTAGAAGAAACGTGTTTCTGACTCGCTGAATCTCAACATAGATTCAACTCTCTTAGGTGAGCGAACGCACAGCAGAGCAGATTCAAGGAAACGTTTCTCCTGAATTTTAGACGAAGTTTCCTGCTGTTTAGGACGGATGCCAGCATTGGGCTGGACATACCTGTTTTGGGATTCTGCACAGAAATGGTTTGCAAACCGCTGAATCCAAACGTGACTTTAACTCTGTCACTTGAATGCACACATTGACCACCATTCAGTTAGATACCACCCTTTTGGTTGTAGGAGCAGATATTTCTCTGTACAGCCTATGGTCCCATTCACTCGGGAATATCCCAACGCAGCTCCTAGAAGAAACGAGTTTCTGACTCGCTGAATCTCAACATAGATTCAACTCTCTTAGTTGAACGAACGCACAGCAGAGCAGTTTCAAGGAAACGTTTCTCCTGAGTTTTAGACGAAGTTTCCTGCTGTTTAGTACGGATGCCGGCATTGGGCTGGACATACCGGTTTTGGGATTCTGCACAGAAATGGTTTGCAAACCGCTGAATCCACACGTGAGTTTAACTCTGTCAGTTGAATGCACACATTGACAACCATTCAGTTTGATAGCTCCGTTTTGGTTTTAGAAGCAGATATTTCTCTGTACAGCCTATGGTCCCATTCACTCGAGAATATCCCAACGCAGCTCCTAGAAGAAACGAGTTTCTGACTCGCTGAATCTCAACATAGATTCAACTCTCTTAGGTGAACGAACGCACAGCAGAGCAGTTTCAAGGAAACTTTTCTCCTGAGTTTTAGACGAAGTTTCCTGCTGTTTAGTACATATGCCGGCATTGAGCTGGAATTACCGGTTTTGGGATTCTGCACAGAAAGGGTTTGTAAACCGCTGAATCCAAACGTGAGTTTAACTCTGTCAGTTGAATGCACACATTGACAACCATCCAGTTAGATAGCTCCGTTTTGGTTTTAGAAGCAGATATTTGTCTGTACAGCCTATGGTCCCATTCACTCGGGAATATCCCAACGCAGCTCCTAGAAGAAACGTGTTTCTGATTCACTGAATCTCAACATAGATTCAACTCTCTTAGGTGAACGAACGCACAGCAGAGCAGTTTCAAGGAAAAGTTTCTCCTGAGTTTTACACGAAGTTTCCTGCTGTTTAGTACGAATGCCGGCATTGGGCTGGAAATACCGGTTTTGGGATTCTGCACAGAAAGGGTTTGTAAACCACTGAATCCAAACGTGACTTTAACTCTGTCACTTGAATGCACACATTGACAACCATTCAGTTAGGTAGCTCCGTTTTGGTTTTAGAAGCAGATATTTCTCTGTACAGCCTATGGTCCCATTCACTCGGGAATATCCCAACGCAGCTCCTAGAAGAAACGAGTTTCTGACTCGCTGAATCTCAACATAGATTCAACTCTCTTAGGTGAACGAACGCACAGCAGAGCAGTTTCAAGGAAACGTTTCTCCTGAGTTTTAGACGAAGTTTCCTGCTGTTTAGTACGTATGCCGGCATTGAGCTGGAATTAACGGTTTTGGGATTCTGCACAGAAAGGGTTTGTAAACCGCTGAATCCACACGTGAGTTTAACTCTGTCAGTTGAATGCACACATGGACAACCATTCAGTTAGATAGCTCCGTTTTGGTTTTAGAAGCAGATATTTCTCTGTACAGCCTATGGTCCCATTCACTCGGGAATATCCCAACGAAGCTCCTAGAAGAAACGAGTTTCTGACTCGCTGAATCTCAACATAGATTCAACTCTCTTAGGTGAACGAACGCACTCAGAGCAGTTTCAAGGAAACTTTTCTCCTGAGTTTTACACGAAGTTTCCTGCTGTTTAGTACGTATGCCGGCATTGGGCTGGAAATACCGGTTTTGGGATTCTGCACAGAAAGGGTTTGCAAACCGCTGAATCCACACGTGAGTTTAACTCTGTCAGTTGAATGCACACATGGACAACCATTCAGTTAGATAGCTCCGTTTTGGTTTTAGAAGCAGATATTTCTCTGTACAGCCTATGGTCCCATTCACTCGGGAATATCCCAACGCAGCTCCTAGAAGAAACGAGTTTCTGACTCGCTGAATCTCAACATAGATTCAACTCTCTTAGGTGAACGAACGCACAGCAGAGCAGTTTCAAGGAAACTTTTCTCCTGAGTTTTAGACGAAGTTTCCTGCTGTTTAGTACATATGCCGGCATTGAGCTGGAATTACCGGTTTTGGGATTCTGCACAGAATGGGTTTGTAAACCGCTGAATCCAAACGTGACTTTAACTCTGTCACTTGAATGAACACATTGACAACCATTCAGTTAGATACCACCCTTTTGGTTGTAGGAGCAGATATTTCTCTGTACAGCCCTTGGTCCCATTCACTCGGGAATATCCCAACGCAGCTCCTAGAAGAAACGAGTTTCTGACTCGCTGAATCTCAACATAGATTCAACTCTCTTAGGTGAACGAACGCACAGCAGAGCAGTTTCAAGGAAACGTTTCTCCTGAGTTTTAGACGAAGTTTCCTGCTGTTTAGTACGAATGCCGGCATTGGGCTGGAAATACCGGTTTTGGGATTCTGCACAGAAAGGGTTTGTAAACCGCTGAATCCAAACGTGACTTTAACTCTGTCACTTGAATTCACACATTGACAACCATTCAGTTAGATAGCTCCGTTTTGGTTTTAGAAGCAGATATTTCTCTGTACAGCCTATGGTCCCATTCACTCGGGAATATCCCAACGCAGCTCCTAGAAGAAACGAGTTTCTGACTCGCTGAATCTCAACATAGATTCAACTCTCTTAGGTGAACGAACGCACAGCAGAGCAGTTTCAAGGAAACGTTTCTCCTGAGTTTTAGACGAAGTTTCCTGCTGTTTAGTACGTATGCCGGCATTGAGCTGGAATTAACGGTTTTGGGATTCTGCACAGAAAGGGTTTGTAAACCGCTGAATCCACACGAGTTTAACTCTGTCAGTTGAATGCACACATGGACAACCATTCGGTTAGATAGCTCCGTTTTGGTTTTAGAAGCAGATATTTCTCTGTACAGCCTATGGTCCCATTCACTCGGGAATATCCCAACGAAGCTCCTAGAAGAAACGAGTTTCTGACTCGCTGAATCTCAACATAGATTCAACTCTCTTAGGTGAACGAACGCACAGCAGAGCAGTTTCAAGGAAACTTTTCTCCTGAGTTTTAGACGAAGTTTCCTGCTGTTTAGTACATATGCCGGCATTGAGCTGGAATTACCGGTTTTGGGATTCTGCACAGAAAGGGTTTGTAAACCGCTGAATCCAAACGTGACTTTAACTCTGTCACTTGAATGCACACATTGACAACCATTCAGTTAGATACCACCCTTTTGGTTGTAGGAGCAGATATTTCTCTGTACAGCCTATGGTCCCATTCACTCGGGAATATCCCAACGCAGCTCCTAGAAGAAACGAGTTTCTGACTCGCTGAATCTCAACATAGATTCAACTCTCTTAGGTGAACGAACGCACAGCAGAGCAGTTTCAAGGAAACGTTTCTCCTGAGTTTTAGACGAAGTTTCCTGCTGTTTAGTACGGATGCCGGCATTGGGCTGGACATACCGGTTTTGGGATTCTGCACAGAAATGGTTTGCAAACCGCTGAATCCACACGTGAGTTTAACTCTGTCAGTTGAATGCACACATTGACAACCATTCAGTTTGATAGCTCCGTTTTGGTTTTAGAAGCAGATATTTCTCTGTACAGCCTATGGTCCCATTCACTCGAGAATATCCCAACGCAGCTCCTAGAAGAAACGAGTTTCTGACTCGCTGAATCTCAACATAGATTCAACTCTCTTAGGTGAACGAACGCACAGCAGAGCAGTTTCAAGGAAACTTTTCTCCTGAGTTTTAGACGAAGTTTCCTGCTGTTTAGTACATATGCCGGCATTGAGCTGGAATTACCGGTTTTGGGATTCTGCACAGAAAGGGTTTGTAAACCGCTGAATCCAAACGTGAGTTTAACTCTGTCAGTTGAATGCACACATTGACAACCATCCAGTTAGATAGCTCCGTTTTGGTTTTAGAAGCAGATATTTGTCTGTACAGCCTATGGTCCCATTCACTCGGGAATATCCCAACGCAGCTCCTAGAAGAAACGTGTTTCTGACTCACTGAATCTCAACATAGATTCAACTCTCTTAGGTGAACGAACGCACAGCAGAGCAGTTTCAAGGAAAAGTTTCTCCTGAGTTTTACACGAAGTTTCCTGCTGTTTAGTACGGATGCCGGCATTGGGCTGGACATACCGGTTTTGGGATTCTGCACAGAAATGGTTTGCAAACCGCTGAATCCACACGTGAGTTTAACTCTGTCAGTTGTATGCACACATTGACAACCATACAGTTAGATAGCTCCGTTTTGGTTTTAGAAGCAGATATTTCTCTGTACAGCCTATGGTCCCATTCACTCGGGAATATCCCAACGCAGCTCCTAGAAGAAACGTCTTTCTGACTCGCTGAATCTCAACATAGATTCAACTCTCTTAGATGAACGAACGCACACAGAGCAGTTTCAAGGAAACGTTTCTCCTGAGTTTTAGACGAAGTTTCCTGCTGTTTAGTACGAATGCCGGCATTGGGCTGGACATACCGGTTTTGGGATTCTGCACAGAAATGGTTTGCAAACCGCTGAATCCACACGTGAGTTTAACTCTGTCAGTTGAATGCACACATTGACAACCATCCAGTTAGATACCTCCGTCTTGGTTTCAGAAGCAGATATTTCTCTGTACAGCCTATGGTCCCATTCACTCGGGAATATCCCAACGCAGCTCCTAGAAGAAACGAGTTTCTGACTCGCTGAATCTCAACATAGATTCAACTCTCTTAGGTGAACGAACGCACAGCAGAGCAGTTTCAAGGAAACGTTTCTCCTGAATTTTAGACGAAGTTTCCTGCTGTTTAGTACGGATGCCGGCATTGGGCTGGACATACCGGTTTTGGGATTCTGCACAGAAATGGTTTGCAAACCGCTGAATCCAAACGTGACTTTAACTCTGTCACTTGAATGCACACATTGACAACCATTCAGTTAGATAGCACACTTTAATTTTAGAAGCAGATATTTCTCTGTACAGCCTATGGTCCCATTCACTCGAGAATATCCCAACGCAGCTCCTAGAAGAAACGAGTTTCTGACTCGCTGAATCTCAACATAGATTCAACTCTCTTAGGTGAACGAACGCACAGCAGAGCAGTTTCAAGGAAACTTTTCTCCTGAGTTTTAGACGAAGTTTCCTGCTGTTTAGTACATATGCCGGCATTGAGCTGGAATTACCGGTTTTGGGATTCTGCACAGAAAGGGTTTGTAAACCGCTGAATCCAAACGTGACTTTAACTCTGTCACTTGAATGCACACATTGACAACCATTCAGTTAGATACCACCCTTTGGTTGTAGGAGCAGATATTTCTCTGTACAGCCTATGGTTCCATTCACTCGGGAATATCCCAACGCAGCTCCTAGAAGAAACGAGTTTCTGACTCGCTGAATCTCAACATAGATTCAACTCTCTTAGGTGAACGAACGCACAGCAGAGCAGTTTCAAGGAAACGTTTCTCCTGAGTTTTAGACGAAGTTTCCTGCTGTTTAGTACGAATGCCGGCATTGGGCTGGAAATACCGGTTTTGGGATTCTGCACAGAAAGGGTTTGTAAACCACTGAATCCAAACGTGACTTTAACTCTGTCACTTGAATGCACACATTGACAACCATTCAGTTAGGTAGCTCCGTATTGGTTTTAGAAGCAGATATTTCTCTGTACAGCCTATGGTCCCATTCACTCGGGAATATCCCAACGCAGCTCCTAGAAGAAACGAGTTTCTGACTCGCTGAATCTCAACATAGATTCAACTCTCTTAGGTGAACGAACGCACAGCAGAGCAGTTTCAAGGAAACGTTTCTCCTGAGTTTTAGACGAAGTTTCCTGCTGTTTAGTACGTATGCCGGCATTGAGCTGGAATTAACGGTTTTGGGATTCTGCACAGAAAGGGTTTGTAAACCGCTGAATCCACACGTGAGTTTAACTCTGTCAGTTGAATGCACACATGGACAACCATTCAGTTAGATAGCTCCGTTTTGGTTTTAGAAGCAGATATTTCTCTGTACAGCCTATGGTCCCATTCACTCGGGAATATCCCAACGAAGCTCCTAGAAGAAACGAGTTTCTGACTCGCTGAATCTCAACATAGATTCAACTCTCTTAGGTGAACGAACGCACTCAGAGCAGTTTCAAGGAAACTTTTCTCCTGAGTTTTACACGAAGTTTCCTGCTGTTTAGTACGTATGCCGGCATTGGGCTGGAAATACCGGTTTTGGGATTCTGCACAGAAAGGGTTTGTAAACCGCTGAATCCACACGTGAGTTTAACTCTGTCAGTTGAATGCACACATGGACAACCATTCAGTTAGATAGCTCCGTTTTGGTTTTAGAAGCAGATATTTCTCTGTACAGCCTATGGTCCCATTCACTCGGGAATATCCCAACGCAGCTCCTAGAAGAAACGAGTTTCTGACTCGCTGAATCTCAACATAGATTCAACTCTCTTAGGTGAACGAACGCACAGCAGAGCAGTTTCAAGGAAACTTTTCTCCTGAGTATTAGACGAAGTTTCCTGCTGTTTAGTACATATGCCGGCATTGAGCTGGAATTACCGGTTTTGGGATTCTGCACAGAAAGGGTTTGTAAACCGCTGAATCCAAACGTGACTTTAACTCTGTCACTTGAATGCACACATTGACAACCATTCAGTTAGATACCACCCTTTTGGTTGTAGGAGCAGATATTTCTCTGTACAGCCTATGGTCCCATTCACTCGGGAATATCCCAACGCAGCTCCTAGAAGAAACGAGTTTCTGACTCGCTGAATCTCAACATAGATTCAACTCTCTTAGGTGAACGAACGCACAGCAGAGCAGTTTCAAGGAAACGTTTCTCCTGAGTTTTAGACGAAGTTTCCTGCTGTTTAGTACGAATACCGGCATTGGGCTGGAAATACCGGTTTTGGGATTCTGCACAGAAAGGGTTTGTAAACCGCTGAATCCAAACGTGACTTTAACTCTGTCACTTGAATGCACACATTGACAACCATTCAGTTAGATAGCTCCGTTTTGGTTTTAGAAGCAGATATTTCTCTGTACAGCCTATGGTCCCATTCACTTGGGAATATCCCAACGCAGCTCCTAGAAGAAACGAGTTTCTGACTCGCTGAATCTCAACATAGATTCAACTCTCTTAGGTGAACGAACGCACAGCAGAGCAGTTTCAAGGAAACTTTTCTCCTGAGTTTTACACGAAGTTTCCTGCTGTTTAGTACGTATGCCGGCATTGGGCTGGAAATACCGGTTTTGGGATTCTGCACAGAAAGGGTTTGCAAACCGCTGAATCCACACGTGAGTTTAACTCTGTCAGTTGAATGCACACATGGACAACCATTCAGTTAGATAGCTCCGTTTTGGTTTTAGAAGCAGATATTTGTCTGTACAGCCTATGGTCCCAATCACTCGGGAATATCCCAACGCAGCTCCTAGAAGAAACGAGTTTCTGACTCGCTGAATCTCAACATAGATTCAACTCTCTTAGGTGAACGAACGCACAGCAGAGCAGTTTCAAGGAAACTTTTCTCCTGAGTTTTAGACGAAGTTTCCTGCTGTTTAGTACATATGCCGGCATTGAGCTGGAATTACCGGTTTTGGGATTCTGCACAGAATGGGTTTGTAAACCGCTGAATCCAAACGTGACTTTAACTCTGTCACTTGAATGAACACATTGACAACCATTCAGTTAGATACCACCCTTTTGGTTGTAGGAGCAGATATTTCTCTGTACAGCCTATGGTCCCATTCACTCGGGAATATCCCAACGCAGCTCCTAGAAGAAACGAGTTTCTGACTCGCTGAATCTCAACATAGATTCAACTCTCTTAGGTGAACGAACGCACAGCAGAGCAGTTTCAAGGAAACGTTTCTCCTGAGTTTTAGACGAAGTTTCCTGCTGTTTAGTACGAATGCCGGCATTGGGCTGGAAATACCGGTTTTGGGATTCTGCACAGAAAGGGTTTGTAAACCGCTGAATCCAAACGTGACTTTAACTCTGTCACTTGAATTCACACATTGACAACCATTCAGTTAGATAGTTCCGTTTTGGTTTTAGAAGCAGATATTTCTCTGTACAGCCTATGGTCCCATTCACTCGGGAATATCCCAACGCAGCTCCTAGAAGAAACGAGTTTCTGACTCGCTGAATCTCAACATAGATTCAACTCTCTTAGGTGAACGAACGCACAGCAGAGCAGTTTCAAGGAAACGTTTCTCCTGAGTTTTAGACGAAGTTTCCTGCTGTTTAGTACGTATGCCGGCATTGAGCTGGAATTAACGGTTTTGGGATTCTGCACAGAAAGGGTTTGTAAACCGCTGAATCCACACGTGAGTTTAACTCTGTCAGTTGAATGCACACATGGACAACCATTCAGTTAGATAGCTCCGTTTTGGTTTTAGAAGCAGATATTTCTCTGTACAGCCTATGGTCCCATTCACTCGGGAATATCCCAACGAAGCTCCTAGAAGAAACGAGTTTCTGACTCGCTGAATCTCAACATAGATTCAACTCTCTTAGGTGAACGAACGCACAGCAGAGCAGTTTCAAGGAAACTTTTCTCCTGAGTTTTACACGAAGTTTCCTGCTGTTTAGTACGTATGCCGGCATTGGGCTGGAAATACCGGTTTTGGGATTCTGCACAGAAAGGGTTTGCAAACCGCTGAATCCACACGTGAGTTTAACTCTGTCAGTTGAATGCACACATGGACAACCATTCAGTTAGATAGCTCCGTTTTGGTTTTAGAAGCAGATATTTCTCTGTACAGCCTATGGTCCCATTCACTCGGGAATATCCCAACGCAGCTCCTAGAAGAAACGAGTTTCTGACTCGCTGAATCTCAACATAGATTCAACTCTCTTAGGTGAACGAACGCACAGCAGAGCAGTTTCAAGGAAACTTTTCTCCTGAGTTTTAGACGAAGTTTCCTGCTGTTTAGTACATATGCCGGCATTGAGCTGGAATTACCGGTTTTGGGATTCTGCACAGAAAGGGTTTGTAAACCGCTGAATCCAAACGTGACTTTAACTCTGTCACTTGAATGCACACATTGACAACCATTCAGTTAGATACCACCCTTTTGGTTGTAGGAGCAGATATTTCTCTGTACAGCCTATGGTCCCATTCACTCGGGAATATCCCAACGCAGCTCCTAGAAGAAACGAGTTTCTGACTCGCTGAATCTCAACATAGATTCAACTCTCTTAGGTGAACGAACGCACAGCAGAGCAGTTTCAAGGAAACGTTTCTCCTGAGTTTTAGACGAAGTTTCCTGCTGTTTAGTACGAATGCCGGCATTGGGCTGGAAATACCGGTTTTGGGATTCTGCACAGAAAGGGTTTGTAAACCGCTGAATCCAAACGTGACTTTAACTCTGTCACTTGAATGCACACATTGACAACCATTCAGTTAGATAGCTCCGTTTTGGTTTTAGAAGCAGATATTTCTCTGTACAGCCTATGGTCCCATTCACTTGGGAATATCCCAACGCAGCTCCTAGAAGAAACGAGTTTCTGACTCGCTGAATCTCAACATAGATTCAACTCTCTTAGGTGAACGAACGCACAGCAGAGCAGTTTCAAGGAAACTTTTCTCCTGAGTTTTACACGAAGTTTCCTGCTGTTTAGTACGTATGCCGGCATTGGGCTGGAAATACCGGTTTTGGGATTCTGCACAGAAAGGGTTTGCAAACCGCTGAATCCACACGTGAGTTTAACTCTGTCAGTTGAATGCACACATGGACAACCATTCAGTTAGATAGCTCCGTTTTGGTTTTAGAAGCAGATATTTGTCTGTACAGCCTATGGTCCCAATCACTCGGGAATATCCCAACGCAGCTCCTAGAAGAAACGAGTTTCTGACTCGCTGAATCTCAACATAGATTCAACTCTCTTAGGTGAACGAACGCACAGCAGAGCAGTTTCAAGGAAACTTTTCTCCTGAGTTTTAGACGAAGTTTCCTGCTGTTTAGTACATATGCCGGCATTGAGCTGGAATTACCGGTTTTGGGATTCTGCACAGAATGGGTTTGTAAACCGCTGAATCCAAACGTGACTTTAACTCTGTCACTTGAATGAACACATTGACAACCATTCAGTTAGATACCACCCTTTTGGTTGTAGGAGCAGATATTTCTCTGTACAGCCTATGGTCCCATTCACTCGGGAATATCCCAACGCAGCTCCTAGAAGAAACGAGTTTCTGACTCGCTGAATCTCAACATAGATTCAACTCTCTTAGGTGAACGAACGCACAGCAGAGCAGTTTCAAGGAAACGTTTCTCCTGAGTTTTAGACGAAGTTTCCTGCTGTTTAGTACGAATGCCGGCATTGGGCTGGAAATACCGGTTTTGGGATTCTGCACAGAAAGGGTTTGTAAACCGCTGAATCCAAACGTGACTTTAACTCTGTCACTTGAATTCACACATTGACAACCATTCAGTTAGATAGTTCCGTTTTGGTTTTAGAAGCAGATATTTCTCTGTACAGCCTATGGTCCCATTCACTCGGGAATATCCCAACGCAGCTCCTAGAAGAAACGAGTTTCTGACTCGCTGAATCTCAACATAGATTCAACTCTCTTAGGTGAACGAACGCACAGCAGAGCAGTTTCAAGGAAACGTTTCTCCTGAGTTTTAGACGAAGTTTCCTGCTGTTTAGTACGTATGCCGGCATTGAGCTGGAATTAACGGTTTTGGGATTCTGCACAGAAAGGGTTTGTAAACCGCTGAATCCACACGAGTTTAACTCTGTCAGTTGAATGCACACATGGACAACCATTCAGTTAGATAGCTCCGTTTTGGTTTTAGAAGCAGATATTTCTCTGTACAGCCTATGGTCCCATTCACTCGGGAATATCCCAACGAAGCTCCTAGAAGAAACGAGTTTCTGACTCGCTGAATCTCAACATAGATTCAACTCTCTTAGGTGAACGAACGCACAGCAGAGCAGTTTCAAGGAAACTTTTCTCCTGAGTTTTACACGAAGTTTCCTGCTGTTTAGTACGTATGCCGGCATTGGGCTGGAAATACCGGTTTTGGGATTCTGCACAGAAAGGG
Organism: Aotus nancymaae; assembly: GCF_030222135.1. Classification (NCBI taxonomy): domain Eukaryota; kingdom Metazoa; phylum Chordata; class Mammalia; order Primates; family Aotidae; genus Aotus; species Aotus nancymaae. The sequence continues at coordinate 1,374,537 of NW_026988549.1, read as the reverse complement.
TTTGCAAACCGCTGAATCCACACGTGAGTTTAACTCTGTCAGTTGAATGCACACATGGACAACCATTCAGTTAGATAGCTCCGTTTTGGTTTTAGAAGCAGATATTTCTCTGTACAGCCTATGGTCCCATTCACTCGGGAATATCCCAACGCAGCTCCTAGAAGAAACGAGTTTCTGACTCGCTGAATCTCAACATAGATTCAACTCTCTTAGGTGAACGAACGCACAGCAGAGCAGTTTCAAGGAAACTTTTCTCCTGAGTTTTAGACGAAGTTTCCTGCTGTTTAGTACATATGCCGGCATTGAGCTGGAATTACCGGTTTTGGGATTCTGCACAGAAAGGGTTTGTAAACCGCTGAATCCAAACGTGACTTTAACTCTGTCACTTGAATGCACACATTGACAACCATTCAGTTAGATACCACCCTTTTGGTTGTAGGAGCAGATATTTCTCTGTACAGCCTATGGTCCCATTCACTCGGGAATATCCCAACGCAGCTCCTAGAAGAAACGAGTTTCTGACTCGCTGAATCTCAACATAGATTCAACTCTCTTAGGTGAACGAACGCACAGCAGAGCAGTTTCAAGGAAACGTTTCTCCTGAGTTTTAGACGAAGTTTCCTGCTGTTTAGTACGAATGCCGGCATTGGGCTGGAAATACCGGTTTTGGGATTCTGCACAGAAAGGGTTTGTAAACCGCTGAATCCAAACGTGACTTTAACTCTGTCACTTGAATGCACACATGGACAACCATTCAGTTAGATAGCTCCGTTTTGGTTTTAGAAGCAGATATTTCTCTGTACAGCCTATGGTCCCATTCACTCGGGAATATCCCAACGCAGCTCCTAGAAGAAACGAGTTTCTGACTCGCTGAATCTCAACATAGATTCAACTCTCTTAGGTGAACGAACGCACAGCAGAGCAGTTTCAAGGAAACTTTTCTCCTGAGTTTTAGACGAAGTTTCCTGCTGTTTAGTACGTATGCCGGCATTGGGCTGGAAATACCGGTTTTGGGATTCTGCACAGAAAGGGTTTGCAAACCGCTGAATCCACACGTGAGTTTAACTCTGTCAGTTGAATGCACACATGGACAACCATTCAGTTAGATAGCTCCGTTTTGGTTTTAGAAGCAGATATTTCTCTGTACAGCCTATGGTCCCATTCACTCGGGAATATCCCAACGCAGCTCCTAGAAGAAACGAGTTTCTGACTCGCTGAATCTCAACATAGATTCAACTCTCTTAGGTGAACGAACGCACAGCAGAGCAGTTTCAAGGAAACTTTTCTCCTGAGTTTTAGACGAAGTTTCCTGCTGTTTAGTACATATGCCGGCATTGAGCTGGAATTACCGGTTTTGGGATTCTGCACAGAAAGGGTTTGTAAACCGCTGAATCCAAACGTGACTTTAACTCTGTCACTTGAATGCACACATTGACAACCATTCAGTTAGATACCACCCTTTTGGTTGTAGGAGCAGATATTTCTCTGTACAGCCTATGGTCCCATTCACTCGGGAATATCCCAACGCAGCTCCTAGAAGAAACGAGTTTCTGACTCGCTGAATCTCAACATAGATTCAACTCTCTTAGGTGAACGAACGCACAGCAGAGCAGTTTCAAGGAAACGTTTCTCCTGAGTTTTAGACGAAGTTTCCTGCTGTTTAGTACGAATGCCGGCATTGGGCTCGAAATACCGGTTTTGGGATTCTGCACAGAAAGGGTTTGTAAACCGCTGAATCCAAACGTGACTTTAACTCTGTCACTTGAATGCACACATTGACAACCATTCAGTTAGATAGCTCCGTTTTGGTTTTAGAAGCAGATATTTCTCTGTACAGCCTATGGTCCCATTCACTCGGGAATATCCCAACGCAGCTCCTAGAAGAAACGAGTTTCTGACTCGCTGAATCTCAACATAGATTCAACTCTCTTAGGTGAACGAACGCACAGCAGAGCAGTTTCAAGGAAACGTTTCTCCTGAGTTTTAGACGAAGTTTCCTGCTGTTTAGTACGTATGCCGGCATTGAGCTGGAATTAACGGTTTTGGGATTCTGCACAGAAAGGGTTTGTAAACCGCTGAATCCACACGTGAGTTTAACTCTGTCAGTTGAATGCACACATGGACAACCATTCAGTTAGATAGCTCCGTTTTGGTTTTAGAAGCAGAGATTTCTCTGTACAGCCTATGGTCCCATTCACTCGGGAATATCCCAACGCAGCTCCTAGAAGAAACGAGTTTCTGACTCGCTGAATCTCAACATAGATTCAACTCTCTTAGGTGAACGAACGCACAGCAGAGCAATTTCAAGGAAACTTTTCTCCTGAGTTTTACACGAAGTTTCCTGCTGTTTAGTACGTATGCCGGCATTGGGCTGGAAATACCGGTTTTGGGATTCTGCACAGAAAGGGTTTGCAAACCGCTGAATCCACACGTGAGTTTAACTCTGTCAGTTGAATGCACACATGGACAACCATTCAGTTAGATAGCTCCGTTTTGGTTTTAGAAGCAGATATTTCTCTGTACAGCCTATGGTCCCATTCACTCGGGAATATCCCAACGCAGCTCCTAGAAGAAACGAGTTTCTGACTCGCTGAATCACAACATAGATTCAACTCTCTTAGGTGAACGAACGCACAGCAGAGCAGTTTCAAGGAAACTTTTCCCCTGAGTTTTAGACGAAGTTTCCTGCTGTTTAGTACATATGCCGGCATTGAGCTGGAATTACCGGTTTTGGGATTCTGCACAGAAAGGGTTTGTAAACCGCTGAATCCAAACGTGACTTTAACTCTGTCACTTGAATGCACACATTGACAACCATTCAGTTAGATACCACCCTTTTGGTTGTAGGAGCAGATATTTCTCTGTACAGCCTATGGTCCCATTCACTCGGGAATATCCCAACGCAGCTCCTAGAAGAAACGAGTTTCTGACTCGCTGAATCTCAACATAGATTCAACTCTCTTAGGTGAACGAACGCACAGCAGAGCAGTTTCAAGGAAACGTTTCTCCTGAGTTTTAGACGAAGTTTCCTGCTGTTTAGTACGAATGCCGGCATTGGGCTGGAAATACCGGTTTTGGGATTCTGCACAGAAAGGGTTTGTAAACCGCTGAATCCAAACGTGACTTTAACTCTGTCACTTGAATGCACACATTGACAACCATTCAGTTAGATAGCTCCGTTTTGGTTTTAGAAGCAGATATTTCTCTGTACAGCCTATGGTCACATTCACTCGGGAATATCCCAACGCAGCTCCTAGAAGAAACGAGTTTCTGACTCGCTGAATCTCAACATAGATTCAACTCTCTTAGTTGAACGAACGCACAGCAGAGCAGTTTCAAGGAAACGTTTCTCCTGAGTTTTAGACGAAGTTTCCTGCTGTTTAGTACGTATGCCGGCATTGAGCTGTAATTAACGGTTTTGGGATTCTGCACAGAAAGGGTTTGTAAACCGCTGAATCCACACGTGAGTTTAACTCTGTCAGTTGAATGCACACATGGACAACCATTCAGTTAGATAGCTCCGTTTTGGTTTTAGAAGCAGAGATTTCTCTGTACAGCCTATGGTCCCATTCACTCGGGAATATCCCAACGCAGCTCCTAGAAGAAACGAGTTTCTGACTCGCTGAATCTCAACATAGATTCAACTCTCTTAGGTGAACGAACGCACAGCAGAGCAATTTCAAGGAAACTTTTCTCCTGAGTTTTACACGAAGTTTCCTGCTGTTTAGTACGTATGCCGGCATTGGGCTGGAAATACCAGTTTTGGGATTCTGCACAGAAAGGGTTTGCAAACCGCTGAATCCACACGTGAGTTTAACTCTGTCAGTTGAATGCACACATGGACAACCATTCAGTTAGATAGCTCCGTTTTGGTTTTAGAAGCAGATATTTCTCTGTACAGCCTATGGTCCCATTCACTCGGGAATATCCCAACGCAGCTCCTAGAAGAAACGAGTTTCTGAGTCGCTGAATCTCAACATAGATTCAACTCTCTTAGGTGAACGAACGCACAGCAGAGCAGTTTCAAGGAAACGTTTCTCCTGAGTTTTAGACGAAGTTTCCTGCTGTTTAGTACGTATGCCGGCATTGGGCTGGAAATACCGGTTTTGGGATTCTGCACAGAAAGGGTTTGCAAACCACTGAATCCACACGTGAGTTTAACTCTGTCAGTTGAATGCACACATGGACAACCATTCAGTTAGATAGCTCCGTTTTGGTTTTAGAAGCAGATAATTCTCTGTACAGCCTATGGTCCCATTCACTCGGGAATATCCCAACGCAGCTCCTAGAAGAAACGAGTTTCTGACTCGCTGAATCTCAACATAGATTCAACTCTCTTAGGTGAACGAACGCACAGCAGAGCAGTTTCATGGAAACGGTTCTCCTGAATTTTAGACGAAGTTTCCTGCTGTTTAGTATGAATGCCGGCATTGGGCTGGAAATACCGGTTTTGGGATTCTGCACAGAAAGGGTTTGTAAACCGCTGAATCCAAACGTGACTTTAACTCTGTCACTTGAATGCACACATTGACAACCATTCAGTTAGATACCACCCTTTTGGTTGTAGGAGCAGATAATTCTCTGTACAGCCTATGGTCCCATTCACTCGGGAATATCCCAACGCAGCTCCTAGAAGAAACGAGTTTCTGACTCGCTGAATCTCAACATAGATTCAACTCTCTTAGGTGAACGAACGCACTGCAGAGCAGTTTCAAGGAAACTTTTCTCCTGAGTTTTAGACGAAGTTTCCTGCTGTTTAGTACATATGCCGGCATTGAGCTGGAATTACCGGTTTTGGGATTCTGCACAGAAAGGGTTTGTAAACCGCTGAATCCAAACGTGACTTTAACTCTGTCACTTGAATGCACACATTGACAACCATTCAGTTAGATATCACCCTTTTGGTTGTAGGAGCAGATATTTCTCTGTACAGCCTATGGTCCCATTCACTCGGGAATATCCCAACGCAGCTCCTAGAAGAAACGAGTTTCTGACTCGCTGAATCTCAACATAGATTCAACTCTCTTAGGTGAACGAACGCACAGCAGAGCAGTTTCAAGGAAACTTTTCTCCTGAGTTTTAGACGAAGTTTCCTGCTGTTTAGTACGAATGCCGGCATTGGGCTGGAAATACCGGTTTTGGGATTCTGCACAGAAAGGGTTTGTAAACCGCTGAATCCAAACGTGACTTTAACTCTGTCACTTGAATGCACACATTGACAACCATTCAGTTAGATAGCTCCGTTTTGGTTTTAGAAGCAGATATTTCTCTGTACAGCCTATGGTCCCATTCACTCGGGAATATCCCAACGCAGCTCCTAGAAGAAACGAGTTTCTGACTCGCTGAATCTCAACATAGATTCAACTCTCTTAGGTGAACGAACGCACAGCAGAGCAGTTTCAAGGAAACTTTTCTCCTGAGTTTTACACGAAGTTTCCTGCTGTTTAGTACGTATGCCGGCATTGGGCTGGAAATACCGGTTTTGGGATTCTGCACAGAAAGGGTTTGCAAACCGCTGAATCCACACGTGAGTTTAACTCTGTCAGTTGAATGCACACATGGACAACCATTCAGTTAGATAGCTCCGTTTTGGTTTTAGAAGCAGATATTTCTCTGTACAGCCTATGGTCCCATTCACTCGGGAATATCCCAACGCAGCTCCTAGAAGAAACGAGTTTCTGACTCGCTGAATCTCAACATAGATTCAACTCTCTTAGGTGAACGAACGCACAGCAGAGCAGTTTCAAGGAAACGTTTCTCCTGAGTTTTAGACGAAGTTTCCTGCTGTTTAGTACGTATGCCGGCATTGAGCTGGAATTAACGGTTTTGGGATTCTGCACAGAAAGGGTTTGTAAACCGCTGAATCCACACGTGAGTTTAACTCTGTCAGTTGAATGCACACATGGACAACCATTCAGTTAGATAGCTCCGTTTTGGTTTTAGAAGCAGAGATTTCTCTGTACAGCCTATGGTCCCATTCACTCGGGAATATCCCAACGCAGCTCCTAGAAGAAACGAGTTTCTGACTCGCTGAATCTCAACATAGATTCAACTCTCTTAGGTGAACGAACGCACAGCAGAGCAGTTTCAAGGAAACTTTTCTCGTGAGTTTTAGACGAAGTTTCCTGCTGTTTAGTACGTATGCCGGCATTGGGCTGGAAATACCGGTTTTGGGATTCTGCACAGAAAGGCTTTGCAAACCACTGAATCCACACGTGAGATTAACTCTGTCAGTTGAATGCACACATGGACAACCATTCAGTTAGATAGCTCCGTTTTGGTTTTAGAAGCAGATATTTCTCTGTACAGCCTATGGTCCCATTCACTCGGGAATATCCCAACGCAGCTCCTAGAAGAAACGAGTTTCTGACTCGCTGAATCTCAACATAGATTCAACTCTCTTAGGTGAACGAACGCACAGCAGAGCAGTTTCAAGGAAACGTTTCTCCTGAATTTTAGACGAAGTTTCCTGCTGTTTAGTATGAATGCCGGCATTGGGCTGGAAATACCGGTTTTGGGATTCTGCACAGAAAGGGTTTGTAAACCGCTGAATCCAAACGTGACTTTAACTCTGTCACTTGAATGCACACATTGACAACCATTCAGTTAGATACCACCCTTTTGGTTGTAGGAGCAGATATTTCTCTGTACAGCCTATGGTCCCATTCACTCGGGAATATCCCAACGCAGCTCCTAGAAGAAACGAGTTTCTGACTCGCTGAATCTCAACATAGATTCAACTCTCGCAGGTGAACGAACGCACAGCAGAGCAGTTTCAAGGAAACGTTTCTCCTGAATTTTAGACGAAGTTTCCTGCTGTTTAGTACGGAGGCCGGCATTGGGCTGGACATACCGGTTTTGGGATTCTGCACAGAAATGGTTTGCAAACCGCTGAATCCAAACGTGACTTTAACTCTGTCACTTGAATGCACACATTGACAACCATTCAGTTAGATATCACCCTTTTGGTTGTAGGAGCAGATATTTCTCTGTACAGCCTATGGTCCCATTCACTCGGGAATATCCCAACGCAGCTCCTAGAAGAAACGAGTTTCTGACTCGCTGAATCTCAACATAGATTCAACTCTCTTAGGTGAACGAACGCACAGCAGAGCAGTTTCAAGGAAACTTTTCTCCTGAGTTTTAGACGAAGTTTCCTGCTGTTTAGTACGAATGCCGGCATTGGGCTGGAAATACCGGTTTTGGGATTCTGCACAGAAAGGGTTTGTAAACCGCTGAATCCAAACGTGACTTTAACTCTGTCACTTGAATGCACACATTGACAACCATTCAGTTAGATAGCTCCGTTTTGGTTTTAGAAGCAGATATTTCTCTGTACAGCCTATGGTCCCATTCACTCGGGAATATCCCAACGCAGCTCCTAGAAGAAACGAGTTTCTGACTCGCTGAATCTCAACATAGATTCAACTCTCTTAGGTGAACGAACGCACAGCAGAGCAGTTTCAAGGAAACTTTTCTCCTGAGTTTTACACGAAGTTTCCTGCTGTTTAGTACGTATGCCGGCATTGGGCTGGAAATACCGGTTTTGGGATTCTGCACAGAAAGGGTTTGCAAACCGCTGAATCCACACGTGAGTTTAACTCTGTCAGTTGAATGCACACATGGACAACCATTCAGTTAGATAGCTCCGTTTTGGTTTTAGAAGCAGATATTTCTCTGTACAGCCTATGGTCCCATTCACTCGGGAATATCCCAACGCAGCTCCTAGAAGAAACGAGTTTCTGACTCGCTGAATCTCAACATAGATTCAACTCTCTTAGGTGAACGAACGCACAGCAGAGCAGTTTCAAGGAAACGTTTCTCCTGAGTTTTAGACGAAGTTTCCTGCTGTTTAGTACGTATGCCGGCATTGAGCTGGAATTAACGGTTTTGGGATTCTGCACAGAAAGGGTTTGTAAACCGCTGAATCCACACGTGAGTTTAACTCTGTCAGTTGAATGCACACATGGACAACCATTCAGTTAGATAGCTCCGTTTTGGTTTTAGAAGCAGAGATTTCTCTGTACAGCCTATGGTCCCATTCACTCGGGAATATCCCAACGCAGCTCCTAGAAGAAACGAGTTTCTGACTCGCTGAATCTCAACATAGATTCAACTCTCTTAGGTGAACGAACGCACAGCAGAGCAGTTTCAAGGAAACTTTTCTCGTGAGTTTTAGACGAAGTTTCCTGCTGTTTAGTACGTATGCCGGCATTGGGCTGGAAATACCGGTTTTGGGATTCTGCACAGAAAGGCTTTGCAAACCACTGAATCCACACGTGAGATTAACTCTGTCAGTTGAATGCACACATGGACAACCATTCAGTTAGATAGCTCCGTTTTGGTTTTAGAAGCAGATATTTCTCTGTACAGCCTATGGTCCCATTCACTCGGGAATATCCCAACGCAGCTCCTAGAAGAAACGAGTTTCTGACTCGCTGAATCTCAACATAGATTCAACTCTCTTAGGTGAACGAACGCACAGCAGAGCAGTTTCAAGGAAACGTTTCTCCTGAATTTTAGACGAAGTTTCCTGCTGTTTAGTATGAATGCCGGCATTGGGCTGGAAATACCGGTTTTGGGATTCTGCACAGAAAGGGTTTGTAAACCGCTGAATCCAAACGTGACTTTAACTCTGTCACTTGAATGCACACATTGACAACCATTCAGTTAGATACCACCCTTTTGGTTGTAGGAGCAGATATTTCTCTGTACAGCCTATGGTCCCATTCACTCGGGAATATCCCAACGCAGCTCCTAGAAGAAACGAGTTTCTGACTCGCTGAATCTCAACATAGATTCAACTCTCGCAGGTGAACGAACGCACAGCAGAGCAGTTTCAAGGAAACGTTTCTCCTGAATTTTAGACGAAGTTTCCTGCTGTTTAGTACGGAGGCCGGCATTGGGCTGGACATACCGGTTTTGGGATTCTGCACAGAAATGGTTTGCAAACCGCTGAATCCAAACGTGACTTTAACTCTGTCACTTGAATGCACACATTGACAACCATTCAGTTAGATAGCACACTTTAATTTTAGAAGCAGATATTTCTCTGTACAGCTTATGGTCCCATTCACTCGAGAATATCCCAACGCAGCTCCTAGAAGAAACGAGTTTCTGACTCGCTGAATCTCAACATAGATTCAACTCTCTTAGGTGAACGAACGCACAGCAGAGCAGTTTCAAGGAAACTTTTCTCCTGAGTTTTACACGAAGTTTCCTGCTGTTTAGTACGAATGCCGGCATTGGGCTGGAAATACCGGTTTTGGGATTCTGCACAGAAAGGGTTTGTAAACCGCTGAATCCAAACGTGACTTTAACTCTGTCACTTGAATGCACACATTGACAACCATTCAGTTAGATAGCTCCGTTTTGGTTTTAGAAGCAGATATTTCTCTGTACAGCCTATGGTCCCATTCACTCGGGAATATCCCAACGCAGCTCCTAGAAGAAACGAGTTTCTGACTCGCTGAATCTCAACATAGATTCAACTCTCTTAGGTGAACGAACGCACAGCAGAGCAGTTTCAAGGAAACTATTCTCCTGAGTTTTAGACGAAGTTTCCTGCTGTTTAGTACGTATGCCGGCATTGGGCTGGAAATACCGGTTTTGGGATTCTGCACAGAAAGGGTTTGCAAACCGCTGAATCCACACGTGAGTTTAACTCTGTCAGTTGAATGCACACATGGACAACCATTCAGTTAGATAGCTCCGTTTTGGTTTTAGAAGCAGATATTTCTCTGTACAGCCTATGGTCCCATTCACTCGGGAATATCCCAACGCAGCTCCTAGAAGAAACGAGTTTCTGACTCGCTGAATCTCAACATAGATTCAACTCTCTTAGGTGAACGAACGCACAGCAGAGCAGTTTCAAGGAAACTTTTCTCCTGAGTTTTAGACGAAGTTTCCTGCTGTTTAGTACATATGCCGGCATTGAGCTGGAATTACCGGTTTTGGGATTCTGCACAGAAAGGGTTTGTAAACCGCTGAATCCAAACGTGACTTTAACTCTGTCACTTGAATGCACACATTGACAACCATTCAGTTAGATACCACCCTTTTGGTTGTAGGAGCAGATATTTCTCTGTACAGCCTATGGTCCCATTCACTCGGGAATATCCCAACGCAGCTCCTAGAAGAAACGAGTTTCTGACTCGCTGAATCTCAACATAGATTCAACTCTCTTAGGTGAACGAACGCACAGCAGAGCAGTTTCAAGGAAACGTTTCTCCTGAGTTTTAGACGAAGTTTCCTGCTGTTTAGTACGAATGCCGGCATTGGGCTGGAAATACCGGTTTTGGGATTCTGCACAGAAAGTGTTTGTAAACCGCTGAATCCAAACGTGACTTTAACTCTGTCACTTGAATGCACACATTGACAACCATTCAGTTAGATAGCTCCGTTTTGGTTTTAGAAGCAGATATTTCTCTGTACAGCCTATGGTCCCATTCACTCGGGAATATCCCAACGCAGCTCCTAGAAGAAACGAGTTTCTGACTCGCTGAATCTCAACATAGATTCAACTCTCTTAGGTGAACGAACGCACAGCAGAGCAGTTTCAAGGAAACTTTTCTCCTGAGTTTTACACGAAGTTTCCTGCTGTTTAGTACGTATGCCGGCATTGGGCTGGAAATACCGGTTTTGGGATTCTGCACAGAAAGGGTTTGCAAACCGCTGAATCCACACGTGAGTTTAACTCTGTCAGTTGAATGCACACATGGACAACCATTCAGTTAGATAGCTCCGTTTTGGTTTTAGAAGCAGATATTTCTCTGTACAGCCTATGGTCCCATTCACTCGGGAATATCCCAACGCAGCTCCTAGAAGAAACGAGTTTCTGACTCGCTGAATCTCAACATAGATTCAACTCTCTTAGGTGAACGAACGCACAGCAGAGCAGTTTCAAGGAAACTTTTCTCCTGAGTTTTAGACGAAGTTTCCTGCTGTTTAGTACATATGCCGGCATTGAGCTGGAATTACCGGTTTTGGGATTCTGCACAGAAAGGGTTTGTAAACCGCTGAATCCAAACGTGACTTTAACTCTGTCACTTGAATGCACACATTGACAACCATTCAGTTAGATACCACCCTTTTGGTTGTAGGAGCAGATATTTCTCTGTACAGCCTATGGTCCAATTCACTCGGGAATATCCCAACGCAGCTCCTAGAAGAAACGAGTTTCTGACTCGCTGAATCTCAACATAGATTCAACTCTCTTAGGTGAACGAACGCACAGCAGAGCAGTTTCAAGGAAACGTTTCTCCTGAGTTTTAGACGAAGTTTCCTGCTGTTTAGTACGAATGCCGGCATTGGGCTGGAAATACCGGTTTTGGGATTCTGCACAGAAAGGGTTTGTAAACCGCTGAATCCAAACGTGACTTTAACTCTGTCACTTGAATGCACACATTGACAACCATTCAGTTAGATAGCTCCGTTTTGGTTTTAGAAGCAGATATTTCTCTGTACAGCCTATGGTCCCATTCACTCGGGAATATCCCAACGCAGCTCCTAGAAGAAACGAGTTTCTGACTCGCTGAATCTCAACATAGATTCAACTCTCTTAGGTGAACGAACGCACAGCAGAGCAGTTTCAAGGAAACTTTTCTCCTGAGTTTTACACGAAGTTTCCTGCTGTTTAGTACGTATGCCGGCATTGGGCTGGAAATACCGGTTTTGGGATTCTGCACAGAAAGGGTTTGCAAACCGCTGAATCCACACGTGAGTTTAACTCTGTCAGTTGAATGCACACATGGACAACCATTCAGTTAGATAGCTCCGTTTTGGTTTTAGAAGCAGATATTTCTCTGTACAGCCTATGGTCCCATTCACTCGGGAATATCCCAACGCAGCTCCTAGAAGAAACGAGTTTCTGACTCGCTGAATCTCAACATAGATTCAACTCTCTTAGGTGAACGAACGCACAGCAGAGCAGTTTCAAGGAAACTTTTCTCCTGAGTTTTAGACGAAGTTTCCTGCTGTTTAGTACATATGCCGGCATTGAGCTGGAATTACCGGTTTTGGGATTCTGCACAGAAAGGGTTTGTAAACCGCTGAATCCAAACGTGACTTTAACTCTGTCACTTGTATGCACACATTGACAACCATTCAGTTAGATACCACCCTTTTGGTTGTAGGAGCAGATATTTCTCTGTACAGCCTATGGTCCAATTCACTCGGGAATATCCCAACGCAGCTCCTAGAAGAAACGAGTTTCTGACTCGCTGAATCTCAACATAGATTCAACTCTCTTAGGTGAACGAACGCACAGCAGAGCAGTTTCAAGGAAACGTTTCTCCTGAGTTTTACACGAAGTTTCCTGCTGTTTAGTACGAATGCCGGCATTGGGCTGGAAATACCGGTTTTGGGATTCTGCACAGAAAGGGTTTGTAAACCGCTGAATCCAAACGTGACTTTAACTCTGTCACTTGAATGCACACATTGACAACCATTCAGTTAGATAGCTCCGTTTTGGTTTTAGAAGCAGATATTTCTCTGTACAGCCTATGGTCCCATTCACTCGGGAATATCCCAACGCAGCTCCTAGAAGAAACGAGTTTCTGACTCGCTGAATCTCAACATAGATTCAACTCTCTTAGGTGAACGAACGCACAGCAGAGCAGTTTCAAGGAAACTTTTCTCCTGAGTTTTACACGAAGTTTCCTGCTGTTTAGTACGTATGCCGGCATTGGGCTGGAAATACCGGTTTTGGGATTCTGCACAGAAAGGGTTTGCAAACCGCTGAATCCACACGTGAGTTTAACTCTGTCAGTTGAATGCACACATGGACAACCATTCAGTTAGATAGCTCCGTTTTGGTTTTAGAAGCAGATATTTCTCTGTACAGCCTATGGTCCCATTCACTCGGGAATATCCCAACGCAGCTCCTAGAAGAAACGAGTTTCTGACTCGCTGAATCTCAACATAGATTCAACTCTCTTAGGTGAACGAACGCACAGCAGAGCAGTTTCAAGGAAACTTTTCTCCTGAGTTTTAGACGAAGTTTCCTGCTGTTTAGTACATATGCCGGCATTGAGCTGGAATTACCGGTTTTGGGATTCTGCACAGAAAGGGTTTGTAAACCGCTGAATCCAAACGTGACTTTAACTCTGTCACTTGAATGCACACATTGACAACCATTCAGTTAGATACCACCCTTTTGGTTGTAGGAGCAGATATTTCTCTGTACAGCCTATGGTCCCATTCACTCGGGAATATCCCAACGCAGCTCCTAGAAGAAACGAGTTTCTGACTCGCTGAATCTCAACATAGATTCAACTCTCTTAGGTGTACGAACGCACAGCAGAGCAGTTTCAAGGAAACGTTTCTCCTGAGTTTTAGACGAAGTTTCCTGCTGTTTAGTACGAATGCCGGCATTGGGCTCGAAATACCGGTTTTGGGATTCTGCACAGAAAGGGTTTGTAAACCGCTGAATCCAAACGTGACTTTAACTCTGTCACTTGAATGCACACATTGACAACCATTCAGTTAGATAGCTCCGTTTTGGTTTTAGAAGCAGATATTTCTCTGTACAGCCTATGGTCCCATTCACTCGGGAATATCCCAACGCAGCTCCTAGAAGAAACGAGTTTCTGACTCGCTGAATCTCAACATAGATTCAACTCTCTTAGGTGAACGAACGCACAGCAGAGCAGTTTCAAGGAAACGTTTCTCCTGAGTTTTAGACGAAGTTTCCTGCTGTTTAGTACGTATGCCGGCATTGAGCTGGAATTAACGGTTTTGGGATTCTGCACAGAAAGGGTTTGTAAACCGCTGAATCCACACGTGAGTTTAACTCTGTCAGTTGAATGCACACATGGACAACCATTCAGTTAGATAGCTCCGTTTTGGTTTTAGAAGCAGAGATTTCTCTGTACAGCCTATGGTCCCATTCACTCGGGAATATCCCAACGCTGCTCCTAGAAGAAACGAGTTTCTGACTCGCTGAATCTCAACATAGATTCAACTCTCTTAGGTGAACGAACGCACAGCAGAGCAATTTCAAGGAAACTTTTCTCCTGAGTTTTACACGAAGTTTCCTGCTGTTTAGTACGTATGCCGGCATTGGGCTGGAAATACCGGTTTTGGGATTCTGCACAGAAAGGGTTTGCAAACCGCTGAATCCACACGTGAGTTTAACTCTGTCAGTTGAATGCACACATGGACAACCATTCAGTTAGATAGCTCCGTTTTGGTTTTAGAAGCAGATATTTCTCTGTACAGCCTATGGTCCCATTCACTCGGGAATATCCCAACGCAGCTCCTAGAAGAAACGAGTTTCTGACTCGCTGAATCTCAACATAGATTCAACTCTCTTAGGTGAACGAACGCACAGCAGAGCAGTTTCAAGGAAACTTTTCCCCTGAGTTTTAGACGAAGTTTCCTGCTGTTTAGTACATATGCCGGCATTGAGCTGGAATTACCGGTTTTGGGATTCTGCACAGAAAGGGTTTGTAAACCGCTGAATCCAAACGTGACTTTAACTCTGTCACTTGAATGCACACATTGACAACCATTCAGTTAGATACCACCCTTTTGGTTGTAGGAGCAGATATTTCTCTGTACAGCCTATGGTCCCATTCACTCGGGAATATCCCAACGCAGCTCCTAGAAGAAACGAGTTTCTGACTCGCTGAATCTCAACATAGATTCAACTCTCTTAGGTGAACGAACGCACAGCAGAGCAGTTTCAAGGAAACGTTTCTCCTGAGTTTTAGACGAAGTTTCCTGCTGTTTAGTACGAATGCCGGCATTGGGCTGGAAATACCGGTTTTGGGATTCTGCACAGAAAGGGTTTGTAAACCGCTGAATCCAAACGTGACTTTAACTCTGTCACTTGAATGCACACATTGACAACCATTCAGTTAGATAGCTCCGTTTTGGTTTTAGAAGCAGATATTTCTCTGTACAGCCTATGGTCCCATTCACTCGGGAATATCCCAACGCAGCTCCTAGAAGAAACGAGTTTCTGACTCGCTGAATCTCAACATAGATTCAACTCTCTTAGTTGAACGAACGCACAGCAGAGCAGTTTCAAGGAAACGTTTCTCCTGAGTTTTAGACGAAGTTTCCTGCTGTTTAGTACGTATGCCGGCATTGAGCTGTAATTAACGGTTTTGGGATTCTGCACAGAAAGGGTTTGTAAACCGCTGAATCCACACGTGAGTTTAACTCTGTCAGTTGAATGCACACATGGACAACCATTCAGTTAGATAGCTCCGTTTTGGTTTTAGAAGCAGAGATTTCTCTGTACAGCCTATGGTCCCATTCACTCGGGAATATCCCAACGCAGCTCCTAGAAGAAACGAGTTTCTGACTCGCTGAATCTCAACATAGATTCAACTCTCTTAGGTGAACGAACGCACAGCAGAGCAATTTCAAGGAAACTTTTCTCCTGAGTTTTACACGAAGTTTCCTGCTGTTTAGTACGTATGCCGGCATTGGGCTGGAAATACCAGTTTTGGGATTCTGCACAGAAAGGGTTTGCAAACCGCTGAATCCACACGTGAGTTTAACTCTGTCAGTTGAATGCACACATGGACAACCATTCAGTTAGATAGCTCCGTTTTGGTTTTAGAAGCAGATATTTCTCTGTACAGCCTATGGTCCCATTCACTCGGGAATATCCCAACGCAGCTCCTAGAAGAAACGAGTTTCTGAGTCGCTGAATCTCAACATAGATTCAACTCTCTTAGGTGAACGAACGCACAGCAGAGCAGTTTCAAGGAAACGTTTCTCCTGAGTTTTAGACGAAGTTTCCTGCTGTTTAGTACGTATGCCGGCATTGGGCTGGAAATACCGGTTTTGGGATTCTGCACAGAAAGGGTTTGCAAACCACTGAATCCACACGTGAGTTTAACTCTGTCAGTTGAATGCACACATGGACAACCATTCAGTTAGATAGCTCCGTTTTGGTTTTAGAAGCAGATAATTCTCTGTACAGCCTATGGTCCCATTCACTCGGGAATATCCCAACGCAGCTCCTAGAAGAAACGAGTTTCTGACTCGCTGAATCTCAACATAGATTCAACTCTCTTAGGTGAACGAACGCACAGCAGAGCAGTTTCAAGGAAACGGTTCTCCTGAATTTTAGACGAAGTTTCCTGCTGTTTAGTATGAATGCCGGCATTGGGCTGGAAATACCGGTTTTGGGATTCTGCACAGAAAGGGTTTGTAAACCGCTGAATCCAAACGTGACTTTAACTCTGTCACTTGAATGCACACATTGACAACCATTCAGTTAGATACCACCCTTTTGGTTGTAGGAGCAGATAATTCTCTGTACAGCCTATGGTCCCATTCACTCGGGAATATCCCAACGCAGCTCCTAGAAGAAACGAGTTTCTGACTCGCTGAATCTCAACATAGATTCAACTCTCTTAGGTGAACGAACGCACTGCAGAGCAGTTTCAAGGAAACTTTTCTCCTGAGTTTTAGACGAAGTTTCCTGCTGTTTAGTACATATGCCGTCATTGAGCTGGAATTACCGGTTTTGGGATTCTGCACAGAAAGGGTTTGTAAACCGCTGAATCCAAACGTGACTTTAACACTGTCACTTGAATGCACACATTGACAACCATTCAGTTAGATATCACCCTTTTGGTTGTAGGAGCAGATATTTCTCTGTACAGCCTATGGTCCAATTCACTCGGGAATATCCCAACGCAGCTCCTAGAAGAAACGAGTTTCTGACTCGCTGAATCTCAACATAGATTCAACTCTCTTAGGTGAACGAACGCACAGCAGAGCAGTTTCAAGGAAACGTTTCTCCTGAGTTTTAGACGAAGTTTCCTGCTGTTTAGTACGAATGCCGGCATTGGGCTGGAAATACCGGTTTTGGGATTCTGCACAGAAAGGGTTTGTAAACCGCTGAATCCAAACGTGACTTTAACTCTGTCACTTGAATGCACACATTGACAAACATTCAGTTAGATAGCTCCGTTTTGGTTTTAGAAGCAGATATTTCTCTGTACAGCCTATGGTCCCATTCACTCGGGAATATCCCAACGCAGCTCCTAGAAGAAACGAGTTTCTGACTCGCTGAATCTCAACATAGATTCAACTCTCTTAGGTGAACGAACGCACAGCAGAGCAGTTTCAAGGAAACTTTTCTCCTGAGTTTTACACGAAGTTTCCTGCTGTTTAGTACGTATGCCGGCATTGGGCTGGAAATACCGGTTTTGGGATTCTGCACAGAAAGGGTTTGCAAACCGCTGAATCCACACGTGAGTTTAACTCTGTCAGTTGAATGCACACATGGACAACCATTCAGTTAGATAGCTCCGTTTTGGTTTTAGAAGCAGATATTTCTCTGTACAGCCTATGGTCCCATTCACTCGGGAATATCCCAACGCAGCTCCTAGAAGAAACGAGTTTCTGACTCGCTGAATCTCAACATAGATTCAACTCTCTTAGGTGAACGAACGCACAGCAGAGCAGTTTCAAGGAAACGTTTCTCCTGAGTTTTAGACGAAGTTACCTGCTGTTTAGTACGTATGCCGGCATTGAGCTGGAATTAACGGTTTTGGGATTCTGCACAGAAAGGGTTTGTAAACCGCTGAATCCACACGTGAGTTTAACTCTG
Organism: Aotus nancymaae; assembly: GCF_030222135.1. Lineage (NCBI taxonomy): Eukaryota > Metazoa > Chordata > Mammalia > Primates > Aotidae > Aotus > Aotus nancymaae. The sequence continues at coordinate 1,356,956 of NW_026988549.1, read as the reverse complement.
TCAGTTGAATGCACACATGGACAACCATTCAGTTAGATAGCTCCGTTTTGGTTTTAGAAGCAGAGATTTCTCTGTACAGCCTATGGTCCCATTCACTCGGGAATATCCCAACGCAGCTCCTAGAAGAAACGAGTTTCTGACTCGCTGAATCTCAACATAGATTCAACTCTCTTAGGTGAACGAACGCACAGCAGAGCAGTTTCAAGGAAACTTTTCTCGTGAGTTTTAGACGAAGTTTCCTGCTGTTTAGTACGTATGCCGGCATTGGGCTGGAAATACCGGTTTTGGGATTCTGCACAGAAAGGCTTTGCAAACCACTGAATCCACACGTGAGATTAACTCTGTCAGTTGAATGCACACATGGACAACCATTCAGTTAGATAGCTCCGTTTTGGTTTTAGAAGCAGATATTTCTCTGTACAGCCTATGGTCCCATTCACTCGGGAATATCCCAACGCAGCTCCTAGAAGAAACGAGTTTCTGACTCGCTGAATCTCAACATAGATTCAACTCTCTTAGGTGAACGAACGCACAGCAGAGCAGTTTCAAGGAAACGTTTCTCCTGAATTTTAGACGAAGTTTCCTGCTGTTTAGTATGAATGCCGGCATTGGGCTGGAAATACCGGTTTTGGGATTCTGCACAGAAAGGGTTTGTAAACCGCTGAATCCAAACGTGACTTTAACTCTGTCACTTGAATGCACACATTGACAACCATTCAGTTAGATACCACCCTTTTGGTTGTAGGAGCAGATATTTCTCTGTACAGCCTATGGTCCCATTCACTCGGGAATATCCCAACGCAGCTCCTAGAAGAAACGAGTTTCTGACTCGCTGAATCTCAACATAGATTCAACTCTCGCAGGTGAACGAACGCACAGCAGAGCAGTTTCAAGGAAACGTTTCTCCTGAATTTTAGACGAAGTTTCCTGCTGTTTAGTACGGATGCCGGCATTGGGCTGGACATACCGGTTTTGGGATTCTGCACAGAAATGGTTTGCAAACCGCTGAATCCAAACGTGACTTTAACTCTGTCACTTGAATGCACACATTGACAACCATTCAGTTAGATAGCACACTTTAATTTTAGAAGCAGATATTTCTCTGTACAGCTTATGGTCCCATTCACTCGAGAATATCCCAACGCAGCTCCTAGAAGAAACGAGTTTCTGACTCGCTGAATCTCAACATAGATTCAACTCTCTTAGGTGAACGAACGCACAGCAGAGCAGTTTCAAGGAAACTTTTCTCCTGAGTTTTACACGAAGTTTCCTGCTGTTTAGTACGTATGCCGGCATTGGGCTGGAAATACCGGTTTTGGGATTCTGCACAGAAAGGGTTTGCAAACCGCTGAATCCACACGTGAGTTTAACTCTGTCAGTTGAATGCACACATGGACAACCATTCAGTTAGATAGCTCCGTTTTGGTTTTAGAAGCAGATATTTCTCTGTACAGCCTATGGTCCCATTCACTCGGGAATATCCCAACGCAGCTCCTAGAAGAAACGAGTTTCTGACTCGCTGAATCTCAACATAGATTCAACTCTCTTAGGTGAACGAACGCACAGCAGAGCAGTTTCAAGGAAACTTTTCTCCTGAGTTTTAGACGAAGTTTCCTGCTGTTTAGTACATATGCCGTCATTGAGCTGGAATTACCGGTTTTGGGATTCTGCACAGAAAGGGTTTGTAAACCGCTGAATCCAAACGTGACTTTAACTCTGTCACTTGAATGCACACATTGACAACCATTCAGTTAGATACCACCCTTTTGGTTGTAGGAGCAGATATTTCTCTGTACAGCCTATGGTCCCATTCACTCGGGAATATCCCAACGCAGCTCCTAGAAGAAACGAGTTTCTGACTCGCTGAATCTCAACATAGATTCAACTCTCTTAGGTGAACGAACGCACAGCAGAGCAGTTTCAAGGAAACGTTTCTCCTGAGTTTTAGACGAAGTTTCCTGCTGTTTAGTACGAATGCCGGCATTGGGCTGGAAATACCGGTTTTGGGATTCTGCACAGAAAGGGTTTGTAAACCGCTGAATCCAAACGTGACTTTAACTCTGTCACTTGAATGCACACATTGACAACCATTCAGTTAGATACCACCCTTTTGGTTGTAGGAGCAGATATTTCTCTGTACAGCCTATGGTCCCATTCACTCGGGAATATCCCAACGCAGCTCCTAGAAGAAACGAGTTTCTGACTCGCTGAATCTCAACATAGATTCAACTCTCTTAGGTGAACGAACGCACAGCAGAGCAGTTTCAAGGAAACGTTTCTCCTGAGTTTTAGACGAAGTTTCCTGCTGTTTAGTACGAATGCCGGCATTGGGCTGGAAATGCCGGTTTTGGGATTCTGCACAGAAAGGGTTTGTAAACCGCTGAATCCAAACGTGACTTTAACTCTGTCACTTGAATGCACACATTGACAACCATTCAGTTAGATAGCTCCGTTTTGGTTTTAGAAGCAGATATTTCTCTGTACAGCCTATGGTCCCATTCACTCGAGAATATCCCAACGCAGGTCCTAGAAGAAACGAGTTTCTGACTCGCTGAATCTCAACATAGATTCAACTCTCTTAGGTGAACGAACGCACAGCAGAGCAGTTTCAAGGAAACGTTTCTCCTGAGTTTTAGACGAAGTTTCCTGCTGTTTAGTACGAATGCCGGCATTGGGCTGGAAATACCGGTTTTGGGATTCTGCACAGAAAGGGTTTGCAAACCGCTGAATCCACACGTGAGTTTATCTCTGTCAGTTGAATGCACACATTGACAACCATTCAGTTTGATAGCACACTTTTGGTTTTAGAAGCAGATATTTCTCTGTACAGCCTATGGTCCCATTCACTCGGGAATATCCCAACGCAGCTCCTAGAAGAAACGTGTTTCTGACTCGCTGAATCTCAACATAGATTCAACTCTCTTAGGTGAACGAACGCACAGCAGAGCAGTTTCAAGGAAACGTTTCTCCTGAGTTTTACACGAAGTTTCCTGCTGTTTAGTTCGGATGCCGGCATTGACCTGGAATTACCGGTTTTGGGATTCTGCACAGAAATGGTTTGCAAACCGCTGAATCCACACGTGAGTTTAACTCTGTCAGTTGAATGCACACATTGACAACCATCCAGTTAGATAGCTCCGTTTTGGTTTTAGAAGCAGATATTTCTCTGTACAGCCTATGGTCCCATTCACTCGAGAATATCCCAACGCAGCTCCTAGAAGAAACGAGTTTCTGACTCGCTGAATCTCAACATAGATTCAACTCTCTTAGGTGAACGAACGCACAGCAGAGCAGTTTCAAGGAAACGTTTCTCCTGAGTTTTAGACGAAGTTTCCTGCTGTTTAGTACGGATGCCGGCATTGGGCTGGACATACCGGTTTTGGGATTCTGCACAGAAATGGTTTGCAAACCGCTGAATCCACACGTGAGTTTAACTCTGTCAGTTGATTGCACACATGGACAACCATTCAGTTAGATATCTCCGTTTTGGTTTTAGAAGCAGATATTTCTCTGTACAGCCTATGGTCCCATTCACTCGGGAATATCCCAACGCAGCTCCTAGAAGAAACGAGTTTCTGACTCGCTGAATCTCAACATAGATTCAACTCTCTTAGGTGAACGAACGCACAGCAGAGCAGTTTCAAGGAAACTTTTCTCCTGAGTTTTAGACGAAGTTTCCTGCTGTTTAGTACATATGCCGGCATTGAGCTGGAATTACCGGTTTTGGGATTCTGCACAGAAAGGGTTTGTAAACCGCTGAATCCAAACGTGACTTTAACTCTGTCACTTGAATGCACACATTGACAACCATTCAGTTAGATACCACCCTTTTGGTTGTAGGAGCAGATATTTCTCTGTACAGCCTATGGTCCCATTCACTCGGGAATATCCCAACGCAGCTCCTAGAAGAAACGAGTTTCTGACTCGCTGAATCTCAACATAGATTCAACTCTCTTAGGTGAACGAACGCACAGCAGAGCAGTTTCAAGGAAACGTTTCTCCTGAGTTTTAGACGAAGTTTCCTGCTGTTTAGTACGAATGCCGGCATTGGGCTGGAAATACCGGTTTTGGGATTCTGCACAGAAAGGGTTTGTAAACCGCTGAATCCACACGTGAGTTTAACTCTGTCAGTTGAATGCACACATTGACAACCATACAGTTAGATAGCTCCGTTTTGGTTTTAGAAGCAGATATTTCTCTGTACAGCCTATGGTCCCATTCACTCGGGAATATCCCAACGCAGCTCCTAGAAGAAACGAGTTTCTGACTCGTTGAATCTCAACATAGATTCAACTCTCTTAGGTGAACGAACGCACAGCAGAGCAGTTTCAAGGAAACGTTTCTCCTGAGTTTTATACGAAGTTTCCTGCTGTTTAGTACGAATGCCGGCATTGGGCTGGAAATACCGGTTTTGGGATTCTGCACAGAAATGGTTTGCAAACCGCTGAATCCACACGTGAGTTTAACTCTGTCAGTTGAATGCACACATTGACAACCATCCAGTTAGATAGCTCCGTTTTGGTTTTAGAAGCAGATATTTCTCTGTACAGCCTATGGTCCCATTCACTCGAGAATATCCCAACGCAGCTCCTAGAAGAAACGAGTTTCTGACTCGCTGAATCTCAACATAGATTCAACTCTCTTAGGTGAACGAACGCACAGCAGAGCAGTTTCAAGGAAACGTTTCTCCTGAGTTTTAGACGAAGTTTCCTGCTGTTTAGTACGGATGCCGGCATTGGGCTGGAAATACCGGTTTTGGGATTCTGCACAGAAAGGGTTTGCAAACCGCTGAATCCACACGTGAGTTTAACTCTGTCAGATGAATGCACACATGGACAACCATTCAGTTAGATAGCTCCGTTTTGGTTTTAGAAGCAGATATTTCTCTGTACACCCTATGGTCCCATTCACTCGGGAATATCCCAACGCAGCTCCTAGAAGAAACGAGTTTCTGACTCGCTGAATCTCAACATAGATTCAACTCTCTTAGGTGAACGAACGCACAGCAGAGCAGTTTCAAGGAAACTTTTCTCCTGAGTTTTAGACGAAGTTTCCTGCTGTTTAGTACATATGCCGGCATTGAGCTGAAATTACCGGTTTTGGGATTCTGCACAGAAAGGGTTTGTAAACCGCTGAATCCAAACGTGACTTTAACTCTGTCACTTGAATGCACACATTGACAACCATTCAGTTAGATACCACCCTTTTGGTTGTAGGAGCAGATATTTCTCTATACAGCCTATGGTCCCATTCCCTCGGGAATATCCCAACGCAGCTCCTAGAAGAAACGAGTTTCTGACTCGCTGAATCTCAACATAGATTCAACTCTCTTAGGTGAACGAACGCACAGCAGAGCAGTTTCAAGGAAACGTTTCTCCTGAGTTTTAGACGAAGTTTCCTGCTGTTTAGTACGAATGCCGGCATTGGGCTGGAAATACCGGTTTTGGGATTCTGCACAGAAAGGGTTTGTAAACCGCTGAATCCACACGTGAGTTTAACTCTGTCAGTTGAATGCACACATTGACAACCATTCAGTTAGATATCACCCTTTTGGTTGTAGGAGCAGATATTTCTCTGTACAGCCTATGGTCCAATTCACTCGGGAATATCCCAACGCAGCTCCTAGAAGAAACGAGTTTCTGACTCGCTGAATCTCAACATAGATTCAACTCTCTTAGGTGAACGAACGCACAGCAGAGCAGTTTCAAGGAAACGTTTCTCCTGAGTTTTAGACGAAGTTTCCTGCTGTTTAGTACGAATGCCGGCATTGGGCTGGAAATACCGGTTTTGGGATTCTGCACAGAAAGGGTTTGTAAACCGCTGAATCCAAACGTGACTTTAACTCTGTCACTTGAATGCACACATTGACAAACATTCAGTTAGATAGCTCCGTTTTGGTTTTAGAAGCAGATATTTCTCTGTACAGCCTATGGTCCCATTCACTCGGGAATATCCCAACGCAGCTCCTAGAAGAAACGAGTTTCTGACTCGCTGAATCTCAACATAGATTCAACTCTCTTAGGTGAACGAACGCACAGCAGAGCAGTTTCAAGGAAACTTTTCTCCTGAGTTTTACACGAAGTTTCCTGCTGTTTAGTACGTATGCCGGCATTGGGCTGGAAATACCGGTTTTGGGATTCTGCACAGAAAGGGTTTGCAAACCGCTGAATCCACACGTGAGTTTAACTCTGTCAGTTGAATGCACACATGGACAACCATTCAGTTAGATAGCTCCGTTTTGGTTTTAGAAGCAGATATTTCTCTGTACAGCCTATGGTCCCATTCACTCGGGAATATCCCAACGCAGCTCCTAGAAGAAACGAGTTTCTGACTCGCTGAATCTCAACATAGATTCAACTCTCTTAGGTGAACGAACGCACAGCAGAGCAATTTCAAGGAAACTTTTCTCCTGAGTTTTACACGAAGTTTCCTGCTGTTTAGTACGTATGCCGGCATTGGGCTGGAAATACCAGTTTTGGGATTCTGCACAGAAAGGGTTTGCAAACCGCTGAATCCACACGTGAGTTTAACTCTGTCAGTTGAATGCACACATGGACAACCATTCAGTTAGATAGCTCCGTTTTGGTTTTAGAAGCAGATATTTCTCTGTACAGCCTATGGTCCCATTCACTCGGGAATATCCCAACGCAGCTCCTAGAAGAAACGAGTTTCTGAGTCGCTGAATCTCAACATAGATTCAACTCTCTTAGGTGAACGAACGCACAGCAGAGCAGTTTCAAGGAAACGTTTCTCCTGAGTTTTAGACGAAGTTTCCTGCTGTTTAGTACGTATGCCGGCATTGGGCTGGAAATACCGGTTTTGGGATTCTGCACAGAAAGGGTTTGCAAACCACTGAATCCACACGTGAGTTTAACTCTGTCAGTTGAATGCACACATGGACAACCATTCAGTTAGATAGCTCCGTTTTGGTTTTAGAAGCAGATAATTCTCTGTACAGCCTATGGTCCCATTCACTCGGGAATATCCCAACGCAGCTCCTAGAAGAAACGAGTTTCTGACTCGCTGAATCTCAACATAGATTCAACTCTCTTAGGTGAACGAACGCACAGCAGAGCAGTTTCAAGGAAACGGTTCTCCTGAATTTTAGACGAAGTTTCCTGCTGTTTAGTATGAATGCCGGCATTGGGCTGGAAATACCGGTTTTGGGATTCTGCACAGAAAGGGTTTGTAAACCGCTGAATCCAAACGTGACTTTAACTCTGTCACTTGAATGCACACATTGACAACCATTCAGTTAGATACCACCCTTTTGGTTGTAGGAGCAGATAATTCTCTGTACAGCCTATGGTCCCATTCACTCGGGAATATCCCAACGCAGCTCCTAGAAGAAACGAGTTTCTGACTCGCTGAATCTCAACATAGATTCAACTCTCTTAGGTGAACGAACGCACTGCAGAGCAGTTTCAAGGAAACTTTTCTCCTGAGTTTTAGACGAAGTTTCCTGCTGTTTAGTACATATGCCGTCATTGAGCTGGAATTACCGGTTTTGGGATTCTGCACAGAAAGGGTTTGTAAACCGCTGAATCCAAACGTGACTTTAACACTGTCACTTGAATGCACACATTGACAACCATTCAGTTAGATATCACCCTTTTGGTTGTAGGAGCAGATATTTCTCTGTACAGCCTATGGTCCAATTCACTCGGGAATATCCCAACGCAGCTCCTAGAAGAAACGAGTTTCTGACTCGCTGAATCTCAACATAGATTCAACTCTCTTAGGTGAACGAACGCACAGCAGAGCAGTTTCAAGGAAACGTTTCTCCTGAGTTTTAGACGAAGTTTCCTGCTGTTTAGTACGAATGCCGGCATTGGGCTGGAAATACCGGTTTTGGGATTCTGCACAGAAAGGGTTTGTAAACCGCTGAATCCAAACGTGACTTTAACTCTGTCACTTGAATGCACACATTGACAAACATTCAGTTAGATAGCTCCGTTTTGGTTTTAGAAGCAGATATTTCTCTGTACAGCCTATGGTCCCATTCACTCGGGAATATCCCAACGCAGCTCCTAGAAGAAACGAGTTTCTGACTCGCTGAATCTCAACATAGATTCAACTCTCTTAGGTGAACGAACGCACAGCAGAGCAGTTTCAAGGAAACTTTTCTCCTGAGTTTTACACGAAGTTTCCTGCTGTTTAGTACGTATGCCGGCATTGGGCTGGAAATACCGGTTTTGGGATTCTGCACAGAAAGGGTTTGCAAACCGCTGAATCCACACGTGAGTTTAACTCTGTCAGTTGAATGCACACATGGACAACCATTCAGTTAGATAGCTCCGTTTTGGTTTTAGAAGCAGATATTTCTCTGTACAGCCTATGGTCCCATTCACTCGGGAATATCCCAACGCAGCTCCTAGAAGAAACGAGTTTCTGACTCGCTGAATCTCAACATAGATTCAACTCTCTTAGGTGAACGAACGCACAGCAGAGCAGTTTCAAGGAAACGTTTCTCCTGAGTTTTAGACGAAGTTACCTGCTGTTTAGTACGTATGCCGGCATTGAGCTGGAATTAACGGTTTTGGGATTCTGCACAGAAAGGGTTTGTAAACCGCTGAATCCACACGTGAGTTTAACTCTGTCAGTTGAATGCACACATGGACAACCATTCAGTTAGATAGCTCCGTTTTGGTTTTAGAAGCAGAGATTTCTCTGTACAGCCTATGGTCCCATTCACTCGGGAATATCCCAACGCAGCTCCTAGAAGAAACGAGTTTCTGACTCGCTGAATCTCAACATAGATTCAACTCTCTTAGGTGAACGAACGCACAGCAGAGCAGTTTCAAGGAAACTTTTCTCGTGAGTTTTAGACGAAGTTTCCTGCTGTTTAGTACGTATGCCGGCATTGGGCTGGAAATACCGGTTTTGGGATTCTGCACAGAAAGGCTTTGCAAACCACTGAATCCACACGTGAGATTAACTCTGTCAGTTGAATGCACACATGGACAACCATTCAGTTAGATAGCTCCGTTTTGGTTTTAGAAGCAGATATTTCTCTGTACAGCCTATGGTCCCATTCACTCGGGAATATCCCAACGCAGCTCCTAGAAGAAACGAGTTTCTGACTCGCTGAATCTCAACATAGATTCAACTCTCTTAGGTGAACGAACGCACAGCAGAGCAGTTTCAAGGAAACGTTTCTCCTGAATTTTAGACGAAGTTTCCTGCTGTTTAGTATGAATGCCGGCATTGGGCTGGAAATACCGGTTTTGGGATTCTGCACAGAAAGGGTTTGTAAACCGCTGAATCCAAACGTGACTTTAACTCTGTCACTTGAATGCACACATTGACAACCATTCAGTTAGATACCACCCTTTTGGTTGTAGGAGCAGATATTTCTCTGTACAGCCTATGGTCCCATTCACTCGGGAATATCCCAACGCAGCTCCTAGAAGAAACGAGTTTCTGACTCGCTGAATCTCAACATAGATTCAACTCTCGCAGGTGAACGAACGCACAGCAGAGCAGTTTCAAGGAAACGTTTCTCCTGAATTTTAGACGAAGTTTCCTGCTGTTTAGTACGGATGCCGGCATTGGGCTGGACATACCGGTTTTGGGATTCTGCACAGAAATGGTTTGCAAACCGCTGAATCCAAACGTGACTTTAACTCTGTCACTTGAATGCACACATTGACAACCATTCAGTTAGATAGCACACTTTAATTTTAGAAGCAGATATTTCTCTGTACAGCTTATGGTCCCATTCACTCGAGAATATCCCAACGCAGCTCCTAGAAGAAACGAGTTTCTGACTCGCTGAATCTCAACATAGATTCAACTCTCTTAGGTGAACGAACGCACAGCAGAGCAGTTTCAAGGAAACTTTTCTCCTGAGTTTTACACGAAGTTTCCTGCTGTTTAGTACGTATGCCGGCATTGGGCTGGAAATACCGGTTTTGGGATTCTGCACAGAAAGGGTTTGCAAACCGCTGAATCCACACGTGAGTTTAACTCTGTCAGTTGAATGCACACATGGACAACCATTCAGTTAGATAGCTCCGTTTTGGTTTTAGAAGCAGATATTTCTCTGTACAGCCTATGGTCCCATTCACTCGGGAATATCCCAACGCAGCTCCTAGAAGAAACGAGTTTCTGACTCGCTGAATCTCAACATAGATTCAACTCTCTTAGGTGAACGAACGCACAGCAGAGCAGTTTCAAGGAAACTTTTCTCCTGAGTTTTAGACGAAGTTTCCTGCTGTTTAGTACATATGCCGTCATTGAGCTGGAATTACCGGTTTTGGGATTCTGCACAGAAAGGGTTTGTAAACCGCTGAATCCAAACGTGACTTTAACTCTGTCACTTGAATGCACACATTGACAACCATTCAGTTAGATACCACAATTTTGGTTGTAGGAGCAGATATTTCTCTGTACAGCCTATGGTCCCATTCACTCGGGAATATCCCAACGCAGCTCCTAGAAGAAACGAGTTTCTGACTCGCTGAATCTCAACATAGATTCAACTCTCTTAGGTGAACGAACGCACAGCAGAGCAGTTTCAAGGAAACGTTTCTCCTGAGTTTTAGACGAAGTTTCCTGCTGTTTAGTACGAATGCCGGCATTGGGCTGGAAATACCGGTTTTGGGATTCTGCACAGAAAGGGTTTGTAAACCGCTGAATCCAAACGTGACTTTAACTCTGTCACTTGAATGCACACATTGACAACCATTCAGTTAGATACCACCCTTTTGGTTGTAGGAGCAGATATTTCTCTGTACAGCCTATGGTCCCATTCACTCGGGAATATCCCAACGCAGCTCCTAGAAGAAACGAGTTTCTGACTCGCTGAATCTCAACATAGATTCAACTCTCTTAGGTGAACGAACGCACAGCAGAGCAGTTTCAAGGAAACGTTTCTCCTGAGTTTTAGACGAAGTTTCCTGCTGTTTAGTACGAATGCCGGCATTGGGCTGGAAATGCCGGTTTTGGGATTCTGCACAGAAAGGGTTTGTAAACCGCTGAATCCAAACGTGACTTTAACTCTGTCACTTGAATGCACACATTGACAACCATTCAGTTAGATAGCTCCGTTTTGGTTTTAGAAGCAGATATTTCTCTGTACAGCCTATGGTCCCATTCACTCGAGAATATCCCAACGCAGGTCCTAGAAGAAACGAGTTTCTGACTCGCTGAATCTCAACATAGATTCAACTCTCTTAGGTGAACGAACGCACAGCAGAGCAGTTTCAAGGAAACGTTTCTCCTGAGTTTTAGACGAAGTTTCCTGCTGTTTAGTACGAATGCCGGCATTGGGCTGGAAATACCGGTTTTGGGATTCTGCACAGAAAGGGTTTGCAAACCGCTGAATCCACACGTGAGTTTATCTCTGTCAGTTGAATGCACACATTGACAACCATTCAGTTTGATAGCACACTTTTGGTTTTAGAAGCAGATATTTCTCTGTACAGCCTATGGTCCCATTCACTCGGGAATATCCCAACGCAGCTCCTAGAAGAAACGTGTTTCTGACTCGCTGAATCTCAACATAGATTCAACTCTCTTAGGTGAACGAACGCACAGCAGAGCAGTTTCAAGGAAACGTTTCTCCTGAGTTTTACACGAAGTTTCCTGCTGTTTAGTTCGGATGCCGGCATTGACCTGGAATTACCGGTTTTGGGATTCTGCACAGAAATGGTTTGCAAACCGCTGAATCCACACGTGAGTTTAACTCTGTCAGTTGAATGCACACATTGACAACCATCCAGTTAGATAGCTCCGTTTTGGTTTTAGAAGCAGATATTTCTCTGTACAGCCTATGGTCCCATTCACTCGAGAATATCCCAACGCAGCTCCTAGAAGAAACGAGTTTCTGACTCGCTGAATCTCAACATAGATTCAACTCTCTTAGGTGAACGAACGCACAGCAGAGCAGTTTCAAGGAAACGTTTCTCCTGAGTTTTAGACGAAGTTTCCTGCTGTTTAGTACGGATGCCGGCATTGGGCTGGACATACCGGTTTTGGGATTCTGCACAGAAATGGTTTGCAAACCGCTGAATCCACACGTGAGTTTAACTCTGTCAGTTGATTGCACACATGGACAACCATTCAGTTAGATATCTCCGTTTTGGTTTTAGAAGCAGATATTTCTCTGTACAGCCTATGGTCCCATTCACTCGGGAATATCCCAACGCAGCTCCTAGAAGAAACGAGTTTCTGACTCGCTGAATCTCAACATAGATTCAACTCTCTTAGGTGAACGAACGCACAGCAGAGCAGTTTCAAGGAAACTTTTCTCCTGAGTTTTAGACGAAGTTTCCTGCTGTTTAGTACATATGCCGGCATTGAGCTGGAATTACCGGTTTTGGGATTCTGCACAGAAAGGGTTTGTAAACCGCTGAATCCAAACGTGACTTTAACTCTGTCACTTGAATGCACACATTGACAACCATTCAGTTAGATACCACCCTTTTGGTTGTAGGAGCAGATATTTCTCTGTACAGCCTATGGTCCCATTCACTCGGGAATATCCCAACGCAGCTCCTAGAAGAAACGAGTTTCTGACTCGCTGAATCTCAACATAGATTCAACTCTCTTAGGTGAACGAACGCACAGCAGAGCAGTTTCAAGGAAACGTTTCTCCTGAGTTTTAGACGAAGTTTCCTGCTGTTTAGTACGAATGCCGGCATTGGGCTGGAAATACCGGTTTTGGGATTCTGCACAGAAAGGGTTTGTAAACCGCTGAATCCACACGTGAGTTTAACTCTGTCAGTTGAATGCACACATTGACAACCATACAGTTAGATAGCTCCGTTTTGGTTTTAGAAGCAGATATTTCTCTGTACAGCCTATGGTCCCATTCACTCGGGAATATCCCAACGCAGCTCCTAGAAGAAACGAGTTTCTGACTCGTTGAATCTCAACATAGATTCAACTCTCTTAGGTGAACGAACGCACAGCAGAGCAGTTTCAAGGAAACGTTTCTCCTGAGTTTTATACGAAGTTTCCTGCTGTTTAGTACGAATGCCGGCATTGGGCTGGAAATACCGGTTTTGGGATTCTGCACAGAAATGGTTTGCAAACCGCTGAATCCACACGTGAGTTTAACTCTGTCAGTTGAATGCACACATTGACAACCATCCAGTTAGATAGCTCCGTTTTGGTTTTAGAAGCAGATATTTCTCTGTACAGCCTATGGTCCCATTCACTCGAGAATATCCCAACGCAGCTCCTAGAAGAAACGAGTTTCTGACTCGCTGAATCTCAACATAGATTCAACTCTCTTAGGTGAACGAACGCACAGCAGAGCAGTTTCAAGGAAACGTTTCTCCTGAGTTTTAGACGAAGTTTCCTGCTGTTTAGTACGGATGCCGGCATTGGGCTGGAAATACCGGTTTTGGGATTCTGCACAGAAAGGGTTTGCAAACCGCTGAATCCACACGTGAGTTTAACTCTGTCAGATGAATGCACACATGGACAACCATTCAGTTAGATAGCTCCGTTTTGGTTTTAGAAGCAGATATTTCTCTGTACACCCTATGGTCCCATTCACTCGGGAATATCCCAACGCAGCTCCTAGAAGAAACGAGTTTCTGACTCGCTGAATCTCAACATAGATTCAACTCTCTTAGGTGAACGAACGCACAGCAGAGCAGTTTCAAGGAAACTTTTCTCCTGAGTTTTAGACGAAGTTTCCTGCTGTTTAGTACATATGCCGGCATTGAGCTGAAATTACCGGTTTTGGGATTCTGCACAGAAAGGGTTTGTAAACCGCTGAATCCAAACGTGACTTTAACTCTGTCACTTGAATGCACACATTGACAACCATTCAGTTAGATACCACCCTTTTGGTTGTAGGAGCAGATATTTCTCTATACAGCCTATGGTCCCATTCCCTCGGGAATATCCCAACGCAGCTCCTAGAAGAAACGAGTTTCTGACTCGCTGAATCTCAACATAGATTCAACTCTCTTAGGTGAACGAACGCACAGCAGAGCAGTTTCAAGGAAACGTTTCTCCTGAGTTTTAGACGAAGTTTCCTGCTGTTTAGTACGAATGCCGGCATTGGGCTGGAAATACCGGTTTTGGGATTCTGCACAGAAAGGGTTTGTAAACCGCTGAATCCACACGTGAGTTTAACTCTGTCAGTTGAATGCACACATTGACAACCATTCAGTTAGATAGCTCCGTTTTGGTTTTAGAAGCAGATATTTCTCTGTACAGCCTATGGTCCCATTCACTCGGGAATATCCCAACGCAGCTCCTAGAAGAAACGGGTTTCTGACTCGTTGAATCTCAACATAGATTCAACTCTCTTAGGTGAACGAACGCACAGCAGAGCAGTTTCAAGGAAACGTTTCTCCTGAGTTTTAGACGAAGTTTCCTGCTGTTTAGTACGGATGCCGGCATTGGGCTGGACATACCGGTTTTGGGATTCTGCACAGAAATGGTTTGCAAACCGCTGAATCCACACGTGAGTTTAACTCTGTCAGTTGAATGCACACATTGACAACCATTCAGTTAGATAGCACACTTTAATTTTAGAAGCAGATATTTCTCTGTACAGCCTATGGTCCCATTCACTCGAGAATATCCCAACGCAGCTCCTAGAAGAAACGTCTTTCTGACTCGCTGAATCTCAACATAGATTCAACTCTCTTAGGTGAACGAACGCACAGCAGAGCAGTTTCAAGCAAACGTTTCTCCTGAGTTTTAGACGAAGTTTCCTGCTGTTTAGTACGTATGCCGGCATTGAGCTGGAATTACCGGTTTTGGGATTCTGCACAGAAAGGGTTTGTAAACCGCTGAATCCAAACGTGACTTTAACTCTGTCACTTGAATGCACACATTGACAACCATTCAGTTAGATACCACCCTTTTGGTTGTAGGAGCAGATATTTCTCTGTACAGCCTATGGTCCCATTCACTCGAGAATATCCCAACGCAGGTCCTCGAAGAAACGAGTTTCTGACTCGCTGAATCTCAACATAGATTCAACTCTCTTAGGTGAACGAATGCACAGCAGAGCAGTTTCAAGGAAACGTTTCTCCTGAGTTTTAGACGAAGTTTCCTGCTGTTTAGTACGAATGCCGGCATTGGGCTGGAAATACCGGTTTTGGCATTCTGCACAGAAAGGGTTTGTAAACCGCTGAATCCACACGTGAGTTTAACTCTGTCAGTTGAATGCACACATTGACAACCATACAGTTAGATAGCTCCGTTTTGGTTTTAGAAGCAGATATTTCTCTGTACAGCCTATGGTCCCATTCACTCGGGAATATCCCAACGCAGCTCCTAGAAGAAACGAGTTTCTGACTCGCTGAATCTCAACATAGATTCAACTCTCTTAGGTGAACGAACGCACAGCAGAGCAGTTTCAAGGAAACGTTTCTCCTGAGTTTTAGACGAAGTTTCCTGCTGTTTAGTACGTATGCCGGCATTGGGCTGGAAATACCGGTTTTGGGATTCTGCACAGAAAGGGTTTGTAAACCGCTGAATCCACACGTGACTTTAACTCTGTCACTTGAATGCACACATTGACAACCATTCAGTTAGATACCACCCTTTTGGTTGTAGGAGCAGATATTTCTATGTACAGCCTATGGTCCCATTCACTCGGGAATATCCCAACGCAGCTCCTAGAAGAAACGAGTTTCTGACTCGCTGAATCTAAACATAGATTCAACTCTCTTAGGTGAACGAACGCACAGCAGAGCAGTTTCAAGGAAACGTTTCTCCTGAATTTTAGACGATGTTTCCTGCTGTTTAGTACATATGCCGGCATTGAGCTGGAATTACCGGTTTTGGCATTCTGCACAGAAAGGGTTTGTAAACCGCTGAATCCAAACGTGACTTTAACTCTGTAACTTGAATGCACACATTGACAACCATTCAGTTAGATACCACCCTTTCGGTTTTAGAAGCAGATATTTCTCTGTACAGCCTATGGTCCCATTCACTCGAGAATATCCCAACGCAGCTCCTAGAAGAAACGAGTTTCTGACTCGCTGAATCTCAACATAGATTCAACTCTCTTAGGTGAACGAACGCACAGCAGAGCAGTTTCAAGGAAACGTTTCTCCTGAGTTTTAGACGAAGTTTCCTGCTGTTTAGTACGGATGCCGGCATTGGGCTGGAAATACCGGCTTTGGGATTCTGCACAGAAAGGGTTTGCAAACCGCTGAATCCACACGTGAGTTTAACTGTGTCAGTTGAATGCACACATGGACAACCATTCAGTTAGATAGCTCCGTTATGGTTTTAGAAGCAGATATTTCTCTGTACACCCTATGGTCCCATTCACTCGGGAATATCCCAACGCAGCTCCTAGAAGAAACGAGTTTCTGACTCGCTGAATCTCAACATAGTTTCAACTCTCTTAGGTGAACGAACGCACAGCAGAGCAGTTTCAAGGATACTTTTCTCCTGAGTTTTAGACGAAGTTTCCTGCTGTTTAGTACATATGCCGTCATTGAGCTGGAATTACCGGTTTTGGGATTCTGCACAGAAAGGGTTTGTAAACCGCTGAATCCAAACGTGACTTTAACTCTGTCACTTGAATGCACACATTGACAACCATTCAGTTAGATACCACCCTTTTGGTTGTAGGAGCAGATATTTCTCTGTACAGCCTATGGTCCCATTCACTCGGGAATATCCCAACGCAGCTCCTAGAAGAAACGAGTTTCTGACTCGCTGAATCTCAACATAGATTCAACTCTCTTAGGTGAACGAACGCACAGCAGAGCAGTTTCAAGGAAACGTTTCTCCTGAGTTTTAGACGAAGTTTCCTGCTGTTTAGTACGAATGCCGGCACTGGGCTGGAAATACCGGTTTTGGGATTCTGCACAGAAAGGGTTTGTAAACCGCTGAATCCAAACGTGACTTTAACTCTGTCACTTGAATGCACACATTGACAACCATTCAGTTAGATACCACCCTTTTGGTTGTAGGAGCAGATATTTCTCTGTACAGCCTATGGTCCCATTCACTCGGGAATATCCCAACGCAGCTCCTAGAAGAAACGAGTTTCTGACTCGCTGAATCTCAACATAGATTCAACTCTCTTAGGTGAACGAACGCACAGCAGAGCAGTTTCAAGGAAACGTTTCTCCTGAGTTTTAGACGAAGTTTCCTGCTGTTTAGTACGAATGCCGGCATTGGGCTGGAAATACCGGTTTTGGGATTCTGCACAGAAAGGGTTTGTAAACCGCTGAATCCAAACGTGGCTTTAACTCTGTCACTTGAATGCACACATTGACAACCATTCAGTTAGATAGCTCCGTTTTGGTTTTAGAAGCAGATATTTCTCTGTACAGCCTATGGTCCCATTCACTCGAGAATATCCCAACGCAGGTCCTAGAAGAAACGAGTTTCTGACTCGCTGAATCTCAACATAGATTCAACTCTCTTAGGTGAACGAACGCACAGCAGAGCAGTTTCAAGGAAACGTTTCTCCTGAGTTTTAGACGAAGTTTCCTGCTGTTTAGTACGAATGCCGGCATTGGGCTGGAAATACCGGTTTTGGGATTCTGCACAGAAAGGGTTTGTAAACCGCTGAATCCACACGTAACTTTAACTCTGTCACTTGAATGCACACATTGACAACCATTCAGTTAGATACCACCCTTTTGGTTGTAGGAGCAGATATTTCTATGTACAGCCTATGGTCCCATTCACTCGGGAATATCCCAACGCAGCTCATAGAAGAAACGAGTTTCTGACTCGCTGAATCTAAACATAGATTCAACTCTCTTAGGTGAACGAACGCACAGCAGAGCAGTTTCAAGGAAACGTTTCTCCTGAATTTTAGACGATGTTTCCTGCTGTTTAGTACATATGCCGGCATTGAGCTGGAATTACCGGTTTTGGCATTCTGCACAGAAAGGGTTTGTAAACCGCTGAATCCAAACGTGACTTTAACTCTGTAACTTGAATGCACACATTGACAACCATTCAGTTAGATACCACCCTTTCGGTTTTAGAAGCAGATATTTCTCTGTACAGCCTATGGTCCCATTCACTCGAGAATATCCCAACGCAGCTCCTAGAAGAAACGAGTTTCTGACTCGCTGAATCTCAACATAGATTCAACTCTCTTAGGTGAACGAACGCACAGCAGAGCAGTTTCAAGGAAACGTTTCTCCTGAGTTTTAGACGAAGTTTCCTGCTGTTTAGTACGGATGCCGGCATTGGGCTGGAAATACCGGCTTTGGGATTCTGCACAGAAAGGGTTTGCAAACCGCTGAATCCACACGTGAGTTTAACTGTGTCAGTTGAATGCACACATGGACAACCATTCAGTTAGATAGCTCCGTTTTGGTTTTAGAAGCAGATATTTCTCTGTACACCCTATGGTCCCATTCACTCGGGAATATCCCAACGCAGCTCCTAGAAGAAACGAGTTTCTGACTCGCTGAATCTCAACATAGATTCAACTCTCTTAGGTGAACGAACGCACAGCAGAGCAGTTTCAAGGATACTTTTCTCCTGAGTTTTAGACGAAGTTTCCTGCTGTTTAGTACATATGCCGTCATTGAGCTGGAATTACCGGTTTTGGGATTCTGCACAGAAAGGGTTTGTAAACCGCTGAATCCAAACGTGACTTTAACTCTGTCACTTGAATGCACACATTGACAACCATTCAGTTAGATACCACCCTTTTGGTTGTAGGAGCAGATATTTCTCTGTACAGCCTATGGTCCCATTCACTCGGGAATATCCCAACGCAGCTCCTAGAAGAAACGAGTTTCTGACTCGCTGAATCTCAACATAGATTCAACTCTCTTAGGTGAACGAACGCACAGCAGAGCAGTTTCAAGGAAACGTTTCTCCTGAGTTTTAGACGAAGTTTCCTGCTGTTTAGTACGAATGCCGGCACTGGGCTGGAAATACCGGTTTTGGGATTCTGCACAGAAAGGGTTTGTAAACCGCTGAATCCAAACGTGACTTTAACTCTGTCACTTGAATGCACACATTGACAACCATTCAGTTAGATACCACCCTTTTGGTTGTAGGAGCAGATATTTCTCTGTACAGCCTATGGTCCCATTCACTCGGGAATATCCCAACGCAGCTCCTAGAAGAAACGAGTTTCTGACTCGCTGAATCTCAACATAGATTCAACTCTCTTAGGTGAACGAACGCACAGCAGAGCAGTTTCAAGGAAACGTTTCTCCTGAGTTTTAGACGAAGTTTCCTGCTGTTTAGTACGAATGCCGGCATTGGGCTGGAAATACCGGTTTTGGGATTCTGCACAGAAAGGGTTTGTAAACCGCTGAATCCAAACGTGACTTTAACTCTGTCACTTGAATGCACACATTGACAACCATTCAGTTAGATAGCTCCGTTTTGGTTTTAGAAGCAGATATTTCTCTGTACAGCCTATGGTCCCATTCACTCGAGAATATCCCAACGCAGGTCCTAGAAGAAACGAGTTTCTGACTCGCTGAATCTCAACATAGATTCAACTCTCTTAGGTGAACGAACGCACAGCAGAGCAGTTTCAAGGAAACGTTTCTCCTGAGTTTTAGACGAAGTTTCCTGCTGTTTAGTACGAATGCCGGCATTGGGCTGGAAATACCGGTTTTGGGATTCTGCACAGAAAGGGTTTGTAAACCGCTGAATCCACACGTGAGTTTAACTCTGTCAGTTGAATGCACACATTGACAACCATACAGTTAGATAGCTCCGTTTTGGTTTTAGAAGCAGATATTTCTCTGTACAGCCTATGGTCCCATTCACTCGGGAATATCCCAACGCAGCTCCTAGAAGAAACGAGTTTCTGACTCGCTGAATCTCAACATAGATTCAACTCTCTTAGGTGAACGAACGCACAGCAGAGCAGTTTCAAGGAAACTTTTCTCCTGAGTTTTAGACGAAGTTTACTGCTGTTTAGTACATATGCCGGCATTGAGCTGGAATTACCGGTTTTGGGATTCTGCACAGAAAGGGTTTGTAAACCGCTGAATCCAAACGTGACTTTAACTCTGTCACTTGAATGCACACATTGACAACCATTCAGTTAGATACCACCCTTTTGGTTGTAGGAGCAGATATTTCTCTGTACAGCCTATGGTCCCATTCACTCGGGAATATCCCAACGCAGCTCCTAGAAGAAACGAGTTTCTGACTCGCTGAATCTCAATATAGATTCAACTCTCTTAGGTGAACGAACGCACAGCAGAGCAGTTTCAAGGAAACGTTTCTCCTGAGTTTTAGACGAAGTTTCCTGCTGTTTAGTACGAATGCCGGCATTGGGCTGGAAATACCGGTTTTGGGATTCTGCACAGAAAGGGTTTGTAAACCGCTGAATCCAAACGTGACTTTAACTCTGTCACTTGAATGCACACATTGACAACCATTCAGTTAGATACCACCCTTTTGGTTGTAGGAGCAGATATTTCTCTGTACAGCCTATGGTCCCATTCACTCGGGAATATCCCAACGCAGCTCCTAGAAGAAACGAGTTTCTGACTCGCTGAATCTCAACATAGATTCAACTCTCTTAGGTGAACGAACGCACAGCAGAGCAGTTTCAAGGAAACGTTTCTCCTGAGTTTTAGACGAAGTTTCCTGCTGTTTAGTACGAATGCCGGCATTGGGCTGGAAATACCGGTTTTGGGATTCTGCACAGAAAGGGTTTGTAAACCGCTGAATCCACACGTGAGTTTAACTCTGTCACTTGAATGCACACATTGACAACCATTCAGTTAGATAGCTCCGTTTTGGTTTTAGAAGCAGATATTTCTCTGTACAGCCTATGGTCCCATTCACTCGAGAATATCCCAACGCAGGTCCTAGAAGAAACGAGTTTCTGACTCGCTGAATCTCAACATAGATTCAACTCTCTTAGGTGAACGAACGCACAGCAGAGCAGTTTCAAGGAAACGTTTCTCCTGAGTTTTAGACGAAGTTTCCTGCTGTTTAGTACGAATGCCGGCATTGGGCTGGAAATACCGGTTTTGGGATTCTGCACAGAAAGGGTTTGTAAACCGCTGAATCCACACGTGAGTTTAACTCTGTCAGTTGAATGCACATTGACAACCATACAGTTAGATAGCTCCGTTTTGGTTTTAGAAGCAGATATTTCTCTGTACAGCCTATGGTCCCATTCACTCGGGAATATCCCAACGCAGCTCCTAGAAGAAACGAGTTTCTGACTCGCTGAATCTCAACATAGATTCAACTCTCTTAGGTGAACGAACGCACAGCAGAGCAGTTTCAAGGAAACGTTTCTCCTGAGTTTTAGACGAAGTTTCCTGCTGTTTAGTACGAATGCCGGCATTGGGCTGGAAATACCGGTTTTGGGATTCTGCACAGAAAGGGTTTGTAAACCGCTGAATCCAAACGTGACTTTAATTCTGTCACTTGAATGCACACATTGACAACCATTCAGTTAGATACCACCCTTTTGGTTGTAGGAGCAGATATTTCTCTGTACAGCCTATGGTCCCATTCACTCGGGAATATCCCAACGCAGCTCCTAGAAGAAACGAGTTTCTGACTCGCTGAATCTCAATATAGATTCAACTCTCTTAGGTGAACGAACGCACAGCAGAGCAGTTTCAAGGAAACGTTTCTCCTGAGTTTTAGACGAAGTTTCCTGCTGTTTAGTACGAATGCCGGCATTGGGCTGGAAATACCGGTTTTGGGATTCTGCACAGAAAGGGTTTGTAAACCGCTGAATCCAAACGTGACTTTAACTCTGTCACTTGAATGCACACATTGACAACCATTCAGTTAGATACCACCCTTTTGGTTGTAGGAGCAGATATTTCTCTGTACAGCCTATGGTCCCATTCACTCGGGAATATCCCAACGCAGCTCCTAGAAGAAACGAGTTTCTGACTCGCTGAATCTCAACATAGATTCAACTCTCTTAGGTGAACGATCGCACAGCAGAGCAGTTTCAAGGAAACGTTTCTCCTGAGTTTTAGACGAAGTTTCCTGCTGTTTAGTACGAATGCCGGCATTGGGCTGGAAATACCGGTTTTGGGATTCTGCACAGAAAGAGTTTGTAAACCGCTGAATCCAAACGTGACTTTAACTCTGTCACTTGAATGCACACATTGACAACCATTCAGTTAGATAGCTCCGTTTTGGTTTTAGAAGCAGATATTTCTCTGTACAGCCTATGGTCCCATTCACTCGAGAATATCCCAACGCAGGTCCTAGAAGAAACGAGTTTCTGACTCGCTGAATCTCAACATAGATTCAACTCTCTTAGGTGAACGAACGCACAGCAGAGCAGTTTCAAGGAAACGTTTCTCCTGAGTTTTAGACGAAGTTTCCTGCTGTTTAGTACGAATGCCGGCATTGGACTGGAAATACCGGTTTTGGGATTCTGCACAGAAAGGGTTTGTAAACCGCTGAATCCACACGTGAGTTTAACTCTGTCAGTTGAATGCACACATTGGCAACCATACAGTTAGATAGCTCCGTTTTGGTTTTAGAAGCAGATATTTCTCTGTACAGCCTATGGTCCCATTCACTCGGGAATATCCCAACGCAGCTCCTAGAAGAAACGAGTTTCTGACTCGCTGAATCTCAACATAGATTCAACTCTCTTAGGTGAACGAACGCACAGCAGAGCAGTTTCAAGGAAACTTTTCTCCTGAGTTTTAGACGAAGTTTCCTGCTGTTTAGTACATATGCCGGCATTGAGCTGGAATTACCGGTTTTTGGATTCTGCACAGAAAGGTTTTGTAAACCGCTGAATCCAAACGTAACTTTAACTCTGTCACTTGAATGCACACATTGACAACCATTCAGTTAGATAACACCCTTTTGGTTGTAGGAGCAGATATTTCTCTGTACAGCCTATGGTCCCATTCACTCGGAAATATACCAACGCAGCTCCTAGAAGAAACGAGTTTCTGACTCGCTGAATCTCAACATAGATTCAACTCTCTTAGGTGAACGAACGCACAGCAGAGCAGTTTCAAGGAAACGTTTCTCCTGAGTTTTAGACGAAGTTTCCTGCTGTTTAGTACATATGCCTGCATTGGGCTGGAAATACCGGTTTTGGGATTCTGCACAGAAAGGGTTTGTAAACCGCTGAATCCACACGTGACTTTAACTCTGTCACTTGAATGCACACATTGACAACCATTAAGTTAGATACCACCCTTTTGGTTGTAGGAGCAGATATTTCTCTGTACATCCTATGGTCCCATTCACTCGGGAATATCCCAACGCAGCTCCTAGAAGAAACGAGTTTCTGACTCGCTGAATCTAAACATAGATTCAACTCTCTTAGGTGAACGAACGCACAGCAGAGCAGTTTCAAGGAAACGTTTCTCCTGAATTTTAGACGAAGTTTCCTGCTGTTTAGTACATATGCCGGCATTGAGCTGGAATTACCGGTTTTGGGATTCTGCACAGAAAGGGTTTGTAAACCGCTGAATCCAAACGTGACTTTAAGTCTGTCACTTGAATGCACACATTGACAACCATTCAGTTAGATACCACCCTTTTGGTTTTAGAAGCAGATATTTCTCTGTACAGCCTATGGTCCCATTCACTCGAGAATATCCCAACGCAGCTCCTAGAAGAAACGAGTTTCTGACTCGCTGAATCTCAACATAGATTCAACTCTCTTAGGTGAACGAACGCACAGCAGAGCAGTTTCAAGGAAACTTTTCTCCTGAGTTTTAGACGAAGTTTCCTGCTGTTTAGTACGTATGCCGGCATTGGGCTGGAAATACCGGCTTTGGGATTCTGCACAGAAAGGGTTTGCAAACCGCTGAATCCACACGTGAGTTTAACTGTGTCAGTTGAATGCACACATGGACAACCATTCAGTTAGATAGCTCCGTTTTGGTTTTAGAAGCAGATATTTCTCTGTACACCCTATGGTCCCATTCACTCGGGAATATCCCAACGCAGCTCCTAGAAGAAACGAGTTTCTGACTCGCTGAATCTCAACATAGATTCAACTCTCTTAGGTGAACGAACGCACAGCAGAGCAGTTTCAAGGATACTTTTCTCCTGAGTTTTAGACGAAGTTTCCTGCTGTTTAGTACATATGCCGTCATTGAGCTGGAATTACCGGTTTTGGGATTCTGCACAGAAAGGGTTTGTAAACCGCTGAATCCAAACGTGACTTTAACTCTGTCACTTGAATGCACACATTGACAACCATTCAGTTAGATACCACCCTTTTGGTTGTAGGAGCAGATATTTCTCTGTACAGCCTATGGTCCCATTCACTCGGGAATATCCCAACGCAGCTCCTAGAAGAAACGAGTTTCTGACTCGCTGAATCTCAACATAGATTCAACTCTCTTAGGTGAACGAACGCACAGCAGAGCAGTTTCAAGGAAACGTTTCTCCTGAGTTTTAGACGAAGTTTCCTGCTGTTTAGTACGAATGCCGGCACTGGGCTGGAAATACCGGTTTTGGGATTCTGCACAGAAAGGGTTTGTAAACCGCTGAATCCAAACGTGACTTTAACTCTGTCACTTGAATGCACACATTGACAACCATTCAGTTAGATACCACCCTTTTGGTTGTAGGAGCAGATATTTCTCTGTACAGCCTATGGTCCCATTCACTCGGGAATATCCCAACGCAGCTCCTAGAAGAAACGAGTTTCTGACTCGCTGAATCTCAACATAGATTCAACTCTCTTAGGTGAACGAACGCACAGCAGAGCAGTTTCAAGGAAACGTTTCTCCTGAGTTTTAGACGAAGTTTCCTGCTGTTTAGTACGAATGCCGGCATTGGGCTGGAAATACCGGTTTTGGGATTCTGCACAGAAAGGGTTTGTAAACCGCTGAATCCAAACGTGACTTTAACTCTGTCACTTGAATGCACACATTGACAACCATTCAGTTAGATAGCTCCGTTTTGGTTTTAGAAGCAGATATTTCTCTGTACAGCCTATGGTCCCATTCACTCGAGAATATCCCAACGCAGGTCCTAGAAGAAACGAGTTTCTGACTCGCTGAATCTCAACATAGATTCAACTCTCTTAGGTGAACGAACGCACAGCAGAGCAGTTTCAAGGAAACGTTTCTCCTGAGTTTTAGACGAAGTTTCCTGCTGTTTAGTACGAATGCCGGCATTGGGCTGGAAATACCGGTTTTGGGATTCTGCACAGAAAGGGTTTGTAAACCGCTGAATCCACACGTGAGTTTAACTCTGTCAGTTGAATGCACACATTGACAACCATACAGTTAGATAGCTCCGTTTTGGTTTTAGAAGCAGATATTTCTCTGTACAGCCTATGGTCCCATTCACTCGGGAATATCCCAACGCAGCTCCTAGAAGAAACGAGTTTCTGACTCGCTGAATCTCAACATAGATTCAACTCTCTTAGGTGAACGAACGCACAGCAGAGCAGTTTCAAGGAAACTTTTCTCCTGAGTTTTAGACGAAGTTTACTGCTGTTTAGTACATATGCCGGCATTGAGCTGGAATTACCGGTTTTGGGATTCTGCACAGAAAGGGTTTGTAAACCGCTGAATCCAAACGTGACTTTAACTCTGTCACTTGAATGCACACATTGACAACCATTCAGTTAGATACCACCCTTTTGGTTGTAGGAGCAGATATTTCTCTGTACAGCCTATGGTCCCATTCACTCGGGAATATCCCAACGCAGCTCCTAGAAGAAACGAGTTTCTGACTCGCTGAATCTCAATATAGATTCAACTCTCTTAGGTGAACGAACGCACAGCAGAGCAGTTTCAAGGAAACGTTTCTCCTGAGTTTTAGACGAAGTTTCCTGCTGTTTAGTACGAATGCCGGCATTGGGCTGGAAATACCGGTTTTGGGATTCTGCACAGAAAGGGTTTGTAAACCGCTGAATCCAAACGTGACTTTAACTCTGTCACTTGAATGCACACATTGACAACCATTCAGTTAGATACCACCCTTTTGGTTGTAGGAGCAGATATTTCTCTGTACAGCCTATGGTCCCATTCACTCGGGAATATCCCAACGCAGCTCCTAGAAGAAACGAGTTTCTGACTCGCTGAATCTCAACATAGATTCAACTCTCTTAGGTGAACGAACGCACAGCAGAGCAGTTTCAAGGAAACGTTTCTCCTGAGTTTTAGACGAAGTTTCCTGCTGTTTAGTACGAATGCCGGCATTGGGCTGGAAATACCGGTTTTGGGATTCTGCACAGAAAGGGTTTGTAAACCGCTGAATCCACACGTGAGTTTAACTCTGTCACTTGAATGCACACATTGACAACCATTCAGTTAGATAGCTCCGTTTTGGTTTTAGAAGCAGATATTTCTCTGTACAGCCTATGGTCCCATTCACTCGAGAATATCCCAACGCAGGTCCTAGAAGAAACGAGTTTCTGACTCGCTGAATCTCAACATAGATTCAACTCTCTTAGGTGAACGAACGCACAGCAGAGCAGTTTCAAGGAAACGTTTCTCCTGAGTTTTAGACGAAGTTTCCTGCTGTTTAGTACGAATGCCGGCATTGGGCTGGAAATACCGGTTTTGGGATTCTGCACAGAAAGGGTTTGTAAACCGCTGAATCCACACGTGAGTTTAACTCTGTCAGTTGAATGCACATTGACAACCATACAGTTAGATAGCTCCGTTTTGGTTTTAGAAGCAGATATTTCTCTGTACAGCCTATGGTCCCATTCACTCGGGAATATCCCAACGCAGCTCCTAGAAGAAACGAGTTTCTGACTCGCTGAATCTCAACATAGATTCAACTCTCTTAGGTGAACGAACGCACAGCAGAGCAGTTTCAAGGAAACGTTTCTCCTGAGTTTTAGACGAAGTTTCCTGCTGTTTAGTACGAATGCCGGCATTGGGCTGGAAATACCGGTTTTGGGATTCTGCACAGAAAGGGTTTGTAAACCGCTGAATCCAAACGTGACTTTAATTCTGTCACTTGAATGCACACATTGACAACCATTCAGTTAGATACCACCCTTTTGGTTGTAGGAGCAGATATTTCTCTGTACAGCCTATGGTCCCATTCACTCGGGAATATCCCAACGCAGCTCCTAGAAGAAACGAGTTTCTGACTCGCTGAATCTCAATATAGATTCAACTCTCTTAGGTGAACGAACGCACAGCAGAGCAGTTTCAAGGAAACGTTTCTCCTGAGTTTTAGACGAAGTTTCCTGCTGTTTAGTACGAATGCCGGCATTGGGCTGGAAATACCGGTTTTGGGATTCTGCACAGAAAGGGTTTGTAAACCGCTGAATCCAAACGTGACTTTAACTCTGTCACTTGAATGCACACATTGACAACCATTCAGTTAGATACCACCCTTTTGGTTGTAGGAGCAGATATTTCTCTGTACAGCCTATGGTCCCATTCACTCGGGAATATCCCAACGCAGCTCCTAGAAGAAACGAGTTTCTGACTCGCTGAATCTCAACATAGATTCAACTCTCTTAGGTGAACGATCGCACAGCAGAGCAGTTTCAAGGAAACGTTTCTCCTGAGTTTTAGACGAAGTTTCCTGCTGTTTAGTACGAATGCCGGCATTGGGCTGGAAATACCGGTTTTGGGATTCTGCACAGAAAGAGTTTGTAAACCGCTGAATCCAAACGTGACTTTAACTCTGTCACTTGAATGCACACATTGACAACCATTCAGTTAGATAGCTCCGTTTTGGTTTTAGAAGCAGATATTTCTCTGTACAGCCTATGGTCCCATTCACTCGAGAATATCCCAACGCAGGTCCTAGAAGAAACGAGTTTCTGACTCGCTGAATCTCAACATAGATTCAACTCTCTTAGGTGAACGAACGCACAGCAGAGCAGTTTCAAGGAAACGTTTCTCCTGAGTTTTAGACGAAGTTTCCTGCTGTTTAGTACGAATGCCGGCATTGGACTGGAAATACCGGTTTTGGGATTCTGCACAGAAAGGGTTTGTAAACCGCTGAATCCACACGTGAGTTTAACTCTGTCAGTTGAATGCACACATTGGCAACCATACAGTTAGATAGCTCCGTTTTGGTTTTAGAAGCAGATATTTCTCTGTACAGCCTATGGTCCCATTCACTCGGGAATATCCCAACGCAGCTCCTAGAAGAAACGAGTTTCTGACTCGCTGAATCTCAACATAGATTCAACTCTCTTAGGTGAACGAACGCACAGCAGAGCAGTTTCAAGGAAACTTTTCTCCTGAGTTTTAGACGAAGTTTCCTGCTGTTTAGTACATATGCCGGCATTGAGCTGGAATTACCGGTTTTTGGATTCTGCACAGAAAGGTTTTGTAAACCGCTGAATC
Organism: Aotus nancymaae; assembly: GCF_030222135.1. Taxonomy (NCBI): domain Eukaryota; kingdom Metazoa; phylum Chordata; class Mammalia; order Primates; family Aotidae; genus Aotus; species Aotus nancymaae. Next base: position 1,328,775 of record NW_026988549.1, on the reverse strand, counting down.
CAAACGTAACTTTAACTCTGTCACTTGAATGCACACATTGACAACCATTCAGTTAGATAACACCCTTTTGGTTGTAGGAGCAGATATTTCTCTGTACAGCCTATGGTCCCATTCACTCGGAAATATACCAACGCAGCTCCTAGAAGAAACGAGTTTCTGACTCGCTGAATCTCAACATAGATTCAACTCTCTTAGGTGAACGAACGCACAGCAGAGCAGTTTCAAGGAAACGTTTCTCCTGAGTTTTAGACGAAGTTTCCTGCTGTTTAGTACATATGCCTGCATTGGGCTGGAAATACCGGTTTTGGGATTCTGCACAGAAAGGGTTTGTAAACCGCTGAATCCACACGTGACTTTAACTCTGTCACTTGAATGCACACATTGACAACCATTAAGTTAGATACCACCCTTTTGGTTGTAGGAGCAGATATTTCTCTGTACATCCTATGGTCCCATTCACTCGGGAATATCCCAACGCAGCTCCTAGAAGAAACGAGTTTCTGACTCGCTGAATCTAAACATAGATTCAACTCTCTTAGGTGAACGAACGCACAGCAGAGCAGTTTCAAGGAAACGTTTCTCCTGAATTTTAGACGAAGTTTCCTGCTGTTTAGTACATATGCCGGCATTGAGCTGGAATTACCGGTTTTGGGATTCTGCACAGAAAGGGTTTGTAAACCGCTGAATCCAAACGTGACTTTAAGTCTGTCACTTGAATGCACACATTGACAACCATTCAGTTAGATACCACCCTTTTGGTTTTAGAAGCAGATATTTCTCTGTACAGCCTATGGTCCCATTCACTCGAGAATATCCCAACGCAGCTCCTAGAAGAAACGAGTTTCTGACTCGCTGAATCTCAACATAGATTCAACTCTCTTAGGTGAACGAACGCACAGCAGAGCAGTTTCAAGGAAACTTTTCTCCTGAGTTTTAGACGAAGTTTCCTGCTGTTTAGTACGTATGCCGGCATTGGGCTGGAAATACCGGTTTTGGGATTCTGCACAGAAAGGGTTTGCAAACCGCTGAATCCACACGTGAGTTTATCTCTGTCAGTTGAATGCACACATTGACAACCATTCAGTTTGATAGCACACTTTTGGTTTTAGAAGCAGATATTTCTCTGTACAGCCTATGGTCCCATTCACTCGGGAATATCCCAACGCAGCTCCTAGAAGAAACGGGTTTCTGACTCGCTGAATCTCAACATAGATTCAACTCTCTTAGGTGAACGAACGCACAGCAGAGCAGTTTCAAGGAAACGTTTCTCCTGAGTTTTACACGAAGTTTCCTGCTGTTTAGTACGGATGCCGGCATTGACCTGGAATTACCGGTTTTGGGATTCTGCACAGAAATGGTTTGCAAACCGCTGAATCCACACGTGAGTTTAACTCTGTCAGTTGAATGCACACATTGACAACCATCCAGTTAGATAGCTCCGTTTTGGTTTTAGAAGCAGATATTTCTCTGTACAGCCTATGGTCCCATTCACTCGAGAATATCCCAACGCAGCTCCTAGAAGAAACGAGTTTCTGACTCGCTGAATCTCAACATAGATTCAACTCTCTTAGGTTAACGAACGCACAGCAGAGCAGTTTCAAGGAAACGTTTCTCCTGAGTTTTAGACGAAGTTTCCTGCTGTTTAGTACGGATGCCGGCATTGGGCTGGAAATACCGGTTTTGGGATTCTGCACAGAAAGGGTTTGCAAACCGCTGAATCCACACGTGACTTTAACTCTGTCACTTGAATGCACACATGGACAACCATTCAGTTAGAGAGCTCTGTTTTGGTTTTAGAAGCAGATATTTCTCTGTACACCCTATGGTCCCATTCACTCGGGAATATCCCAACGCAGCTCCTAGAAGAAACGAGTTTCTGACTCGCTGAATCTCAACATAGATTCAACTCTCTTAGGTGAACGAACGCACAGCAGAGCAGTTTCAAGGAAACTTTTCTCCTGAGTTTTAGACGAAGTTTCCTGCTGTTTAGTACATATGCCGGCATTGAGCTGGAATTACCGGTTTTGGGATTCTGCACAGAAAGGGTTTGTAAACCGCTGAATCCAAACGTGACTTTAACTCTGTCACTTGAATGCACACATTGACAACCATTCAGTTAGATACCACCCTTTTGGTTGTAGGAGCAGATATTTCTCTGTACAGCCTATGGTCCCATTCACTCGGGAATATCCCAACGCAGCTCCTAGAAGAAACGAGTTTCTGACTCGCTGAATCTCAACATAGATTCAACTCTCTTAGGTGAACGAACGCACAGCAGAGCAGTTTCAAGGAAACGTTTCTCCTGAGTTTTAGACGAAGTTTCCTGCTGTTTAGTACGGATGCCGGCATTGGGCTGGAAATACCGGTTTTGGGATTCTGCACAGAAAGGGTTTGCAAACCGCTGAATCCACACGTGAGTTTAACTCTGTCAGTTGAATGCACACATGGACAACCATTCAGTTAGATAGCTCCGTTTTGGTTTTAGAAGCAGATATTTCTCTGTACACCCTATGGTCCCATTCACTCGGGAATATCCCAACGCAGCTCCTAGAAGAAACGAGTTTCTGACTCGCTGAATCTCAACATAGATTCAACTCTCTTAGGTGAACGAACGCACAGCAGAGCAGTTTCAAGGAAACTTTTCTCCTGAGTTTTAGACGAAGTTTCCTGCTGTTTAGTACATATGCCGGCATTGAGCTGGAATTACCGGTTTTGGTATTCTGCACAGAAAGGGTTTGTAAACCGCTGAATCCAAACGTGACTTTAACTCTGTCACTTGAATGCACACATTGACAACCATTCAGTTAGATACCACCCTTTTGGTTGTAGGAGCAGATATTTCTCTGTACAGACTATGGTCCCATTCACTCGGGAATATCCCAACGAAGCTCCTAGAAGAAACGTGTTTCTGACTCGCTGAATCTCAACAAAGATTCAACTCTCTTAGGTGAACGAACGCACAGCAGAGCAGTTTCAAGGAAACGTTTCTCCTGAGTTTTAGACGAAGTTTCCTGCTGTTTAGTACGAATGCCGGCATTGGGCTGGAAATACCGGTTTTGGGATTCTGCACAGAAAGGATTTGTAAACCGCTGAATCCACACGTGAGTTTAACTCTGTCAGTTGAATGCACACATTGACAACCATTCAGTTAGATACCACCCTTTTGGTTGTAGGAGCAGATATTTCTCTGTACAGCCTATGGTCCCATTCACTCGGGAATATCCCAACGCAGCTCCTAGAAGAAACGAGTTTCTGACTCGTTGAATCTCAACATAGATTCAACTCTCTTAGGTGAACGAACGCACAGCAGAGCAGTTTCAAGGAAACGTTTCTCCTGAGTTTTAGACGAAGTTTCCTGCTGTTTAGTACGGATGCCGGCATTGGGCTGGACATACCGGTTTTGGGATTCTGCACAGAAATGGTTTGCAAACCGCTGAATCCACACGTGAGTTTAACTCTGTCAGTTGAATGCACACATTGACAACCATTCAGTTAGATAGCACAATTTAATTTTAGAAGCAGATATTTCTCTGTACAGCCTATGGTCCCATTCACTCGAGAATATCCCAACGCAGCTCCTAGAAGAAACGTCTTTCTGACTCGCTGAATCTCAACATAGATTCAACCCTCTTAGGTGAACGAACGCACAGCAGAGCAGTTTCAAGGAAACGTTTCTCCTGAGTTTTAGACGAAGTTTCCTGCTGTTTAGTACGTATGCCGGCATTGATCTGGAATTACCGGTTTTGGGATTCTGCACAGAAAGGGTTTGTAAACCGCTGAATCCAAACGTGACTTTAACTCTGTCACTTGAATGCACACATTGACAACCATTCAGTTAGATACCACCCTTTTGGTTGTAGGAGCAGATATTTCTCTGTACAGCCTATGGTCCCATTCACTCGAGAATATCCCAACGCAGGTCCTCGAAGAAACGAGTTTCTGACTCGCTGAATCTCAACATAGATTCAACTCTCTTAGGTGAACGAATGCACAGCAGAGCAGTTTCAAGGAAACGTTTCTCCTGAGTTTTAGACGAAGTTTCCTGCTGTTTAGTACGAATGCCGGCATTGGGCTGGAAATACCGGTTTTGGGATTCTGCACAGAAAGGGTTTGTAAACCGCTGAATCCACACGTGAGTTTAACTCTGTCAGTTGAATGCACACATTGACAACCATACAGTTAGATAGCTCCGTTTTGGTTTTAGAAGCAGATATTTCTCTGTACAGCCTATGGTCCCATTCACTCGGGAATATCCCAACGCAGCTCCTAGAAGAAACGAGTTTCTGACTCGCTGAATCTCAACATAGATTCAACTCTCTTAGGTGAACGAACGCACAGCAGAGCAGTTTCAAGGAAACTTTTCTCCTGAGTTTTAGACGAAGTTTCCTGCTGTTTAGTACATATGCCGGCATTGAGCTGGAATTACCGGTTTTGGGATTCTGCACAGAAAGGGTTTGTAAACCGCTGAATCCAAACGTGACATTAACTCTGTCACTTGAATGCACACATTGACAACCATTCAGTTAGATACCACCCTTTTGGTTGTAGGAGCAGATATTTCTCTGTACAGCTAATGGTCCCATTCACTCGGAAATATACCAACGCAGCTCCTAGAAGAAACGAGTTTCTGACTCGCTGAATCTCAACATAGATTCAACTCTCTTAGGTGAACGAACGCACAGCAGAGCAGTTTCAAGGAAACGTTTCTCCTGAGTTTTAGACGAAGTTTCCTGCTGTTTAGTACGTATGCCGGCATTGGGCTGGAAATACCGGTTTTGGGATTCTGCACAGAAAGGGTTTGTAAACCGCTGAATCCACACGTGACTTTAACTCTGTCACTTGAATGCACACATTGACAACCATTCAGTTAGATACCACCCTTTTGGTTGTAGGAGCAGATATTTCTCTGTACAGCCTATGGTCCCATTCACTCGGGAATATCCCAACGCAGCTCCTAGAAGAAACGAGTTTCTGACTCGCTGAATCTAAACATAGATTCAACTCTCTTAGGTGAACGAACGCACAGCAGAGCAGTTTCAAGGAAACGTTTCTCCTGAATTTTAGACGAAGTTTCCTGCTGTTTAGTACATATGCCGGCATTGAGCTGGAATTACCGGATTTGGCATTCTGCACAGAAAGGGTTTGTAAACCGCTGAATCCAAACGTGACTTTAACTCTGTCACTTGAATGCACACATTGACAACCATTCAGTTAGATACCACCCTTTTGGTTTTAGAAGCAGATATTTCTCTGTACAGACTATGGTCCCATTCACTCGAGAATATCCCAACGCAGCTCCTAGAAGAAACGAGTTTCTGACTCGCTGAATCTCAACATAGATTCAACTCTCTTAGGTGAACGAACGCACAGCAGAGCAGTTTCAAGGAAACTTTTCTCCTGAGTTTTAGACGAAGTTTCCTGCTGTTTAGTACGTATGCCGGCATTGGGCTGGAAATACCGGTTTTGGGATTCTGCACAGAAAGGGTTTGCAAACCGCTGAATCCACACGTGAGTTTATCTCTGTCAGTTGAATGCACACATTGACAACCATTCAGTTTGATAGCACACTTTTGGTTTTAGAAGCAGATATTTCTCTGTACAGCCTATGGTCCCATTCACTCGGGAATATCCCAACGCAGCTCCTAGAAGAAACGTGTTTCTGACTCGCTGAATCTCAACATAGATTCAACTCTCTTAGGTGAACGAACGCACAGGAGAGCAGTTTCAAGGAAACGTTTCTCCTGAGTTTTACACGAAGTTTCCTGCTGTTTAGTACGGATGCCGGCATTGACCTGGAATTACCGGTTTTGGGATTCTGCACAGAAATGGTTTGCAAACCGCTGAATCCACACGTGAGTTTAACTCTGTCAGTTGAATGCACACATTGACAACCATCCAGTTAGATAGCTCCGTTTTGGTTTTAGAAGCAGATATTTCTCTGTACAGCCTATGGTCCCATTCACTCGAGAATATCCCAACGCAGCTCCTAGAAGAAACGAGTTTCTGACTCGCTGAATCTCAACATAGATTCAACTCTCTTAGGTGAACGAACGCACAGCAGAGCAGTTTCAAGGAAACGTTTCTCCTGAGTTTTAGACGAAGTTTCCTGCTGTTTAGTACGTATGCCGGCATTGGGCTGGAAATACCGGTTTTGGGATTCTGCACAGAAAGGGTTTGTAAACCGCTGAATCCACACGTGACTTTAACTCTGTCACTTGAATGCACACATTGACAACCATTCAGTTAGATACCACCCTTTTGGTTGTAGGAGCAGATATTTCTCTGTACAGCCTATGGTCCCATTCACTCGGGAATATCCCAACGCAGCTCCTAGAAGAAACGAGTTTCTGACTCGCTGAATCTCAACATAGATTCAACTCTCTTAGGTGAACGAACGCACAGCAGAGCAGTTTCAAGGAAACGTTTCTCCTGAGTTTTAGACGAAGTTTCCTGCTGTTTAGTACGAATGCCGGCATTGGGCTGGAAATACCGGTTTTGGGATTCTGCACAGAAAGGGTTTGTAAACCGCTGAATCCAAACGTGACTTTAACTCTGTCACTTGAATGCACACATTGACAACCATTCAGTTAGATAGCTCCGTTTTGGTTTTAGAAGCAGATATTTCTCTGTACAGCCTATGGTCCCATTCACTCGAGAATATCCCAACGCAGGTCCTAGAAGAAACGAGTTTCTGACTCGCTGAATCTCAACATAGATTCAACTCTCTTAGGTGAACGAACGCACAGCAGAGCAGTTTCAAGGAAACGTTTCTCCTGAGTTTTAGACGAAGTTTCCTGCTGTTTAGTACGAATGCCGGCATTGGGCTGGAAATACCGGTTTTGGGATTCTGCACAGAAAGGGTTTGTAAACCGCTGAATCCACACGTGAGTTTAACTCTGTCAGTTGAATGCACACATTGACAACCATACAGTTAGATAGCTCCGTTTTGGTTTTAGAAGCAGATATTTCTCTGTACAGCCTATGGTCCCATTCACTCGGGAATATCCCAACGCAGCTCCTAGAAGAAACGAGTTTCTGACTCGCTGAATCTCAACATAGATTCAACTCTCTTAGGTGAACGAACGCACAGCAGAGCAGTTTCAAGGAAACTTTTCTCCTGAGTTTTAGACGAAGTTTACTGCTGTTTAGTACATATGCCGGCATTGAGCTGGAATTACCGGTTTTGGGATTCTGCACAGAAAGGGTTTGTAAACCGCTGAATCCAAACGTGACTTTAACTCTGTCACTTGAATGCACACATTGACAACCATTCAGTTAGATACCACCCTTTTGGTTGTAGGAGCAGATATTTCTCTGCACAGCCTATGGTCCCATTCACTCGGGAATATCCCAACGCAGCTCCTAGAAGAAACGAGTTTCTGACTCGCTGAATCTCAATATAGATTCAACTCTCTTAGGTGAACGAACGCACAGCAGAGCAGTTTCAAGGAAACGTTTCTCCTGAGTTTTAGACGAAGTTTCCTGCTGTTTAGTACGAATGCCGGCATTGGGCTGGAAATACCGGTTTTGGGATTCTGCACAGAAAGGGTTTGTAAACCGCTGAATCCAAACGTGACTTTAACTCTGTCACTTGAATGCACACATTGACAACCATTCAGTTAGATACCACCCTTTTGGTTGTAGGAGCAGATATTTCTCTGTACAGCCTATGGTCCCATTCACTCGGGAATATCCCAACGCAGCTCCTAGAAGAAACGAGTTTCTGACTCGCTGAATCTCAACATAGATTCAACTCTCTTAGGTGAACGAACGCACAGCAGAGCAGTTTCAAGGAAACGTTTCTCCTGAGTTTTAGACGAAGTTTCCTGCTGTTTAGTACGAATGCCGGCATTGGGCTGGAAATACCGGTTTTGGGATTCTGCACAAAAAGGGTTTGTAAACCGCTGAATCCACACGTGAGTTTAACTCTGTCACTTGAATGCACACATTGACAACCATTCAGTTAGATAGCTCCGTTTTGGTTTTAGAAGCAGATATTTCTCTGTACAGCCTATGGTCCCATTCACTCGAGAATATCCCAACGCAGGTCCTAGAAGAAACGAGTTTCTGACTCGCTGAATCTCAACATAGATTCAACTCTCTTAGGTGAACGAACGCACAGCAGAGCAGTTTCAAGGAAACGTTTCTCCTGAGTTTTAGACGAAGTTTCCTGCTGTTTAGTACGAATGCCGGCATTGGGCTGGAAATACCGGTTTTGGGATTCTGCACAGAAAGGGTTTGTAAACCGCTGAATCCACACGTGAGTTTAACTCTGTCAGTTGAATGCACATTGACAACCATACAGTTAGATAGCTCCGTTTTGGTTTTAGAAGCAGATATTTCTCTGTACAGCCTATGGTCCCATTCACTCGGGAATATCCCAACGCAGCTCCTAGAAGAAACGAGTTTCTGACTCGCTGAATCTCAACATAGATTCAACTCTCTTAGGTGAACGAACGCACAGCAGAGCAGTTTCAAGGAAACGTTTCTCCTGAGTTTTAGACGAAGTTTCCTGCTGTTTAGTACGAATGCCGGCATTGGGCTGGAAATACCGGTTTTGGGATTCTGCACAGAAAGGGTTTGTAAACCGCTGAATCCAAACGTGACTTTAATTCTGTCACTTGAATGCACACATTGACAACCATTCAGTTAGATACCACCCTTTTGGTTGTAGGAGCAGATATTTCTCTGTACAGCCTATGGTCCCATTCACTCGGGAATATCCCAACGCAGCTCCTAGAAGAAACGAGTTTCTGACTCGCTGAATCTCAATATAGATTCAACTCTCTTAGGTGAACGAACCCACAGCAGAGCAGTTTCAAGGAAACGTTTCTCCTGAGTTTTAGACGAAGTTTCCTGCTGTTTAGTACGAATGCCGGCATTGGGCTGGAAATACCGGTTTTGGGATTCTGCACAGAAAGGGTTTGTAAACCGCTGAATCCAAACGTGACTTTAACTCTGTCACTTGAATGCACACATTGACAACCATTCAGTTAGATACCACCCTTTTGGTTGTAGGAGCAGATATTTCTCTGTACAGCCTATGGTCCCATTCACTCGGGAATATCCCAACGCAGCTCCTAGAAGAAACGAGTTTCTGACTCGCTGAATCTCAACATAGATTCAACTCTCTTAGGTGAACGAACGCACAGCAGAGCAGTTTCAAGGAAACGTTTCTCCTGAGTTTTAGACGAAGTTTCCTGCTGTTTAGTACGAATGCCGGCATTGGGCTGGAAATACCGGTTTTGGGATTCTGCACAGAAAGAGTTTGTAAACCGCTGAATCCAAACGTGACTTTAACTCTGTCACTTGAATGCACACATTGACAACCATTCAGTTAGATAGCTCCGTTTTGGTTTTAGAAGCAGATATTTCTCTGTACAGCCTATGGTCCCATTCACTCGAGAATATCCCAACGCAGGTCCTAGAAGAAACGAGTTTCTGACTCGCTGAATCTCAACATAGATTCAACTCTCTTAGGTGAACGAACGCACAGCAGAGCAGTTTCAAGGAAACGTTTCTCCTGAGTTTTAGACGAAGTTTCCTGCTGTTTAGTACGAATGCCGGCATTGGACTGGAAATACCGGTTTTGGGATTCTGCACAGAAAGGGTTTGTAAACCGCTGAATCCACACGTGAGTTTAACTCTGTCAGTTGAATGCACACATTGGCAACCATACAGTTAGATAGCTCCGTTTTGGTTTTAGAAGCAGATATTTCTCTGTACAGCCTATGGTCCCATTCACTCGGGAATATCCCAACGCAGCTCCTAGAAGAAACGAGTTTCTGACTCGCTGAATCTCAACATAGATTCAACTCTCTTAGGTGAACGAACGCACAGCAGAGCAGTTTCAAGGAAACTTTTCTCCTGAGTTTTAGACGAAGTTTCCTGCTGTTTAGTACATATGCCGGCATTGAGCTGGAATTACCGGTTTTTGGATTCTGCACAGAAAGGTTTTGTAAACCGCTGAATCCAAACGTAACTTTAACTCTGTCACTTGAATGCACACATTGACAACCATTCAGTTAGATAACACCCTTTTGGTTGTAGGAGCAGATATTTCTCTGTACAGCCTATGGTCCCATTCACTCGGAAATATACCAACGCAGCTCCTAGAAGAAACGAGTTTCTGACTCGCTGAATCTCAACATAGATTCAACTCTCTTAGGTGAACGAACGCACAGCAGAGCAGTTTCAAGGAAACGTTTCTCCTGAGTTTTAGACGAAGTTTCCTGCTGTTTAGTACATATGCCTGCATTGGGCTGGAAATACCGGTTTTGGGATTCTGCACAGAAAGGGTTTGTAAACCGCTGAATCCACACGTGACTTTAACTCTGTCACTTGAATGCACACATTGACAACCATTAAGTTAGATACCACCCTTTTGGTTGTAGGAGCAGATATTTCTCTGTACATCCTATGGTCCCATTCACTCGGGAATATCCCAACGCAGCTCCTAGAAGAAACGAGTTTCTGACTCGCTGAATCTAAACATAGATTCAACTCTCTTAGGTGAACGAACGCACAGCAGAGCAGTTTCAAGGAAACGTTTCTCCTGAATTTTAGACGAAGTTTCCTGCTGTTTAGTACATATGCCGGCATTGAGCTGGAATTACCGGTTTTGGGATTCTGCACAGAAAGGGTTTGTAAACCGCTGAATCCAAACGTGACTTTAAGTCTGTCACTTGAATGCACACATTGACAACCATTCAGTTAGATACCACCCTTTTGGTTTTAGAAGCAGATATTTCTCTGTACAGCCTATGGTCCCATTCACTCGAGAATATCCCAACGCAGCTCCTAGAAGAAACGAGTTTCTGACTCGCTGAATCTCAACATAGATTCAACTCTCTTAGGTGAACGAACGCACAGCAGAGCAGTTTCAAGGAAACTTTTCTCCTGAGTTTTAGACGAAGTTTCCTGCTGTTTAGTACGTATGCCGGCATTGGGCTGGAAATACCGGTTTTGGGATTCTGCACAGAAAGGGTTTGCAAACCGCTGAATCCACACGTGAGTTTATCTCTGTCAGTTGAATGCACACATTGACAACCATTCAGTTTGATAGCACACTTTTGGTTTTAGAAGCAGATATTTCTCTGTACAGCCTATGGTCCCATTCACTCGGGAATATCCCAACGCAGCTCCTAGAAGAAACGGGTTTCTGACTCGCTGAATCTCAACATAGATTCAACTCTCTTAGGTGAACGAACGCACAGCAGAGCAGTTTCAAGGAAACGTTTCTCCTGAGTTTTACACGAAGTTTCCTGCTGTTTAGTACGGATGCCGGCATTGACCTGGAATTACCGGTTTTGGGATTCTGCACAGAAATGGTTTGCAAACCGCTGAATCCACACGTGAGTTTAACTCTGTCAGTTGAATGCACACATTGACAACCATCCAGTTAGATAGCTCCGTTTTGGTTTTAGAAGCAGATATTTCTCTGTACAGCCTATGGTCCCATTCACTCGAGAATATCCCAACGCAGCTCCTAGAAGAAACGAGTTTCTGACTCGCTGAATCTCAACATAGATTCAACTCTCTTAGGTTAACGAACGCACAGCAGAGCAGTTTCAAGGAAACGTTTCTCCTGAGTTTTAGACGAAGTTTCCTGCTGTTTAGTACGGATGCCGGCATTGGGCTGGAAATACCGGTTTTGGGATTCTGCACAGAAAGGGTTTGCAAACCGCTGAATCCACACGTGACTTTAACTCTGTCACTTGAATGCACACATGGACAACCATTCAGTTAGAGAGCTCTGTTTTGGTTTTAGAAGCAGATATTTCTCTGTACACCCTATGGTCCCATTCACTCGGGAATATCCCAACGCAGCTCCTAGAAGAAACGAGTTTCTGACTCGCTGAATCTCAACATAGATTCAACTCTCTTAGGTGAACGAACGCACAGCAGAGCAGTTTCAAGGAAACTTTTCTCCTGAGTTTTAGACGAAGTTTCCTGCTGTTTAGTACATATGCCGGCATTGAGCTGGAATTACCGGTTTTGGGATTCTGCACAGAAAGGGTTTGTAAACCGCTGAATCCAAACGTGACTTTAACTCTGTCACTTGAATGCACACATTGACAACCATTCAGTTAGATACCACCCTTTTGGTTGTAGGAGCAGATATTTCTCTGTACAGCCTATGGTCCCATTCACTCGGGAATATCCCAACGCAGCTCCTAGAAGAAACGAGTTTCTGACTCGCTGAATCTCAACATAGATTCAACTCTCTTAGGTGAACGAACGCACAGCAGAGCAGTTTCAAGGAAACGTTTCTCCTGAGTTTTAGACGAAGTTTCCTGCTGTTTAGTACGGATGCCGGCATTGGGCTGGAAATACCGGTTTTGGGATTCTGCACAGAAAGGGTTTGCAAACCGCTGAATCCACACGTGAGTTTAACTCTGTCAGTTGAATGCACACATGGACAACCATTCAGTTAGATAGCTCCGTTTTGGTTTTAGAAGCAGATATTTCTCTGTACACCCTATGGTCCCATTCACTCGGGAATATCCCAACGCAGCTCCTAGAAGAAACGAGTTTCTGACTCGCTGAATCTCAACATAGATTCAACTCTCTTAGGTGAACGAACGCACAGCAGAGCAGTTTCAAGGAAACTTTTCTCCTGAGTTTTAGACGAAGTTTCCTGCTGTTTAGTACATATGCCGGCATTGAGCTGGAATTACCGGTTTTGGTATTCTGCACAGAAAGGGTTTGTAAACCGCTGAATCCAAACGTGACTTTAACTCTGTCACTTGAATGCACACATTGACAACCATTCAGTTAGATACCACCCTTTTGGTTGTAGGAGCAGATATTTCTCTGTACAGACTATGGTCCCATTCACTCGGGAATATCCCAACGAAGCTCCTAGAAGAAACGTGTTTCTGACTCGCTGAATCTCAACAAAGATTCAACTCTCTTAGGTGAACGAACGCACAGCAGAGCAGTTTCAAGGAAACGTTTCTCCTGAGTTTTAGACGAAGTTTCCTGCTGTTTAGTACGAATGCCGGCATTGGGCTGGAAATACCGGTTTTGGGATTCTGCACAGAAAGGATTTGTAAACCGCTGAATCCACACGTGAGTTTAACTCTGTCAGTTGAATGCACACATTGACAACCATTCAGTTAGATACCACCCTTTTGGTTGTAGGAGCAGATATTTCTCTGTACAGCCTATGGTCCCATTCACTCGGGAATATCCCAACGCAGCTCCTAGAAGAAACGAGTTTCTGACTCGTTGAATCTCAACATAGATTCAACTCTCTTAGGTGAACGAACGCACAGCAGAGCAGTTTCAAGGAAACGTTTCTCCTGAGTTTTAGACGAAGTTTCCTGCTGTTTAGTACGGATGCCGGCATTGGGCTGGACATACCGGTTTTGGGATTCTGCACAGAAATGGTTTGCAAACCGCTGAATCCACACGTGAGTTTAACTCTGTCAGTTGAATGCACACATTGACAACCATTCAGTTAGATAGCACAATTTAATTTTAGAAGCAGATATTTCTCTGTACAGCCTATGGTCCCATTCACTCGAGAATATCCCAACGCAGCTCCTAGAAGAAACGTCTTTCTGACTCGCTGAATCTCAACATAGATTCAACCCTCTTAGGTGAACGAACGCACAGCAGAGCAGTTTCAAGGAAACGTTTCTCCTGAGTTTTAGACGAAGTTTCCTGCTGTTTAGTACGTATGCCGGCATTGATCTGGAATTACCGGTTTTGGGATTCTGCACAGAAAGGGTTTGTAAACCGCTGAATCCAAACGTGACTTTAACTCTGTCACTTGAATGCACACATTGACAACCATTCAGTTAGATACCACCCTTTTGGTTGTAGGAGCAGATATTTCTCTGTACAGCCTATGTCCCATTCACTCGAGAATATCCCAACGCAGCTCCTAGAAGAAACGAGTTTCTGACTCGCTGAATCTCAACATAGATTCAACTCTCTTAGGTGAACGAACGCACAGCAGAGCAGTTTCAAGGAAACGTTTCTCCTGAGTTTTAGACGAAGTTTCCTGCTGTTTAGTACGAATGCCGGCATTGAGCTGGAAATACCGGTTTTGGGATTCTGCACAGAAAGGGTTTGTAAACCGCTGAATCCACACGTGAGTTTAACTCTGTCAGTTGAATGCACACATTGACAACCATACAGTTAGATAGCTCCGTTTTGGTTTTAGAAGCAGATATTTCTCTGTACAGCCTATGGTCCCATTCACTCGGGAATATCCCAACGCAGCTCCTAGAAGAAACGAGTTTCTGACTCGCTGAATCTCAACATAGATTCAACTCTCTTAGGTGAACGAACGCACAGCAGAGCAGTTTCAAGGAAACTTTTCTCCTGAGTTTTAGACGAAGTTTCCTGCTGTTTAGTACATATGCCGGCATTGAGCTGGAATTACCGGTTTTGGGATTCTGCACAGAAAGGGTTTGTAAACCGCTGAATCCAAACGTGACATTAACTCTGTCACTTGAATGCACACATTGACAACCATTCAGTTAGATACCACCCTTTTGGTTGTAGGAGCAGATATTTCTCTGTACAGCTAATGGTCCCATTCACTCGGAAATATACCAACGCAGCTCCTAGAAGAAACGAGTTTCTGACTCGCTGAATCTCAACATAGATTCAACTCTCTTAGGTGAACGAACGCACAGCAGAGCAGTTTCAAGGAAACGTTTCTCCTGAGTTTTAGACGAAGTTTCCTGCTGTTTAGTACGTATGCCGGCATTGGGCTGGAAATACCGGTTTTGGGATTCTGCACAGAAAGGGTTTGTAAACCGCTGAATCCACACGTGACTTTAACTCTGTCACTTGAATGCACACATTGACAACCATTCAGTTAGATACCACCCTTTTGGTTGTAGGAGCAGATATTTCTCTGTACAGCCTATGGTCCCATTCACTCGGGAATATCCCAACGCAGCTCCTAGAAGAAACGAGTTTCTGACTCGCTGAATCTAAACATAGATTCAACTCTCTTAGGTGAACGAACGCACAGCAGAGCAGTTTCAAGGAAACGTTTCTCCTGAATTTTAGACGAAGTTTCCTGCTGTTTAGTACATATGCCGGCATTGAGCTGGAATTACCGGATTTGGCATTCTGCACAGAAAGGGTTTGTAAACCGCTGAATCCAAACGTGACTTTAACTCTGTCACTTGAATGCACACATTGACAACCATTCAGTTAGATACCACCCTTTTGGTTTTAGAAGCAGATATTTCTCTGTACAGACTATGGTCCCATTCACTCGAGAATATCCCAACGCAGCTCCTAGAAGAAACGAGTTTCTGACTCGCTGAATCTCAACATAGATTCAACTCTCTTAGGTGAACGAACGCACAGCAGAGCAGTTTCAAGGAAACTTTTCTCCTGAGTTTTAGACGAAGTTTCCTGCTGTTTAGTACGTATGCCGGCATTGGGCTGGAAATACCGGTTTTGGGATTCTGCACAGAAAGGGTTTGCAAACCGCTGAATCCACACGTGAGTTTATCTCTGTCAGTTGAATGCACACATTGACAACCATTCAGTTTGATAGCACACTTTTGGTTTTAGAAGCAGATATTTCTCTGTACAGCCTATGGTCCCATTCACTCGGGAATATCCCAACGCAGCTCCTAGAAGAAACGTGTTTCTGACTCGCTGAATCTCAACATAGATTCAACTCTCTTAGGTGAACGAACGCACAGGAGAGCAGTTTCAAGGAAACGTTTCTCCTGAGTTTTACACGAAGTTTCCTGCTGTTTAGTACGGATGCCGGCATTGACCTGGAATTACCGGTTTTGGGATTCTGCACAGAAATGGTTTGCAAACCGCTGAATCCACACGTGAGTTTAACTCTGTCAGTTGAATGCACACATTGACAACCATCCAGTTAGATAGCTCCGTTTTGGTTTTAGAAGCAGATATTTCTCTGTACAGCCTATGGTCCCATTCACTCGAGAATATCCCAACGCAGCTCCTAGAAGAAACGAGTTTCTGACTCGCTGAATCTCAACATAGATTCAACTCTCTTAGGTGAACGAACGCACAGCAGAGCAGTTTCAAGGAAACGTTTCTCCTGAGTTTTAGACGAAGTTTCCTGCTGTTTAGTACGTATGCCGGCATTGGGCTGGAAATACCGGTTTTGGGATTCTGCACAGAAAGGGTTTGTAAACCGCTGAATCCACACGTGACTTTAACTCTGTCACTTGAATGCACACATTGACAACCATTCAGTTAGATACCACCCTTTTGGTTGTAGGAGCAGATATTTCTCTGTACAGCCTATGGTCCCATTCACTCGGGAATATCCCAACGCAGCTCCTAGAAGAAACGAGTTTCTGACTCGCTGAATCTAAACATAGATTCAACTCTCTTAGGTGAACGAACGCACAGCAGAGCAGTTTCAAGGAAACGTTTCTCCTGAATTTTAGACGAAGTTTCCTGCTGTTTAGTACATATGCCGGCATTGAGCTGGAATTACCGGATTTGGCATTCTGCACAGAAAGGGTTTGTAAACCGCTGAATCCAAACGTGACTTTAACTCTGTCACTTGAATGCACACATTGACAACCATTCAGTTAGATACCACCCTTTTGGTTTTAGAAGCAGATATTTCTCTGTACAGCCTATGGTCCCATTCACTCGAGAATATCCCAACGCAGCTCCTAGAAGAAACGAGTTTCTGACTCGCTGAATCTCAACATAGATTCAACTCTCTTAGGTGAACGAACGCACAGCAGAGCAGTTTCAAGGAAACTTTTCTCCTGAGTTTTAGACGAAGTTTCCTGCTGTTTAGTACGTATGCCGGCATTGGGCTGGAAATACCGGTTTTGGGATTCTGCACAGAAAGGGTTTGCAAACCGCTGAATCCACACGTGAGTTTATCTCTCTCAGTTGAATGCACACATTGACAACCATTCAGTTTGATAGCACACTTTTGGTTTTAGAAGCAGATATTTCTCTGTACAGCCTATGGTCCCATTCACTCGGGAATATCCCAACGCAGCTCCTAGAAGAAACGTGTTTCTGACTCGCTGAATCTCAACATAGATTCAACTCTCTTAGGTGAACGAACGCACAGGAGAGCAGTTTCAAGGAAACGTTTCTCCTGAGTTTTACACGAAGTTTCCTGCTGTTTAGTACGGATGCCGGCATTGACCTGGAATTACCGGTTTTGGGATTCTGCACAGAAATGGTTTGCAAACCGCTGAATCCACACGTGAGTTTAACTCTGTCAGTTGAATGCACACATTGACAACCATCCAGTTAGATAGCTCCGTTTTGGTTTTAGAAGCAGATATTTCTCTGTACAGCCTATGGTCCCATTCACTCGAGAATATCCCAACGCAGCTCCTAGAAGAAACGAGTTTCTGACTCGCTGAATCTCAACATAGATTCAACTCTCTTAGGTGAACGAACGCACAGCAGAGCAGTTTCAAGGAAACGTTTCTCCTGAGTTTTAGACGAAGTTTCCTGCTGTTTAGTACGAATGCCGGCATTGGGCTGGAAATACCGGTTTTGGGATTCTGCACAGAAAGGATTTGTAAACCGCTGAATCCACACGTGAGTTTAACTCTGTCAGTTGAATGCACACATTGACAACCATTCAGTTAGATACCACCCTTTTGGTTGTAGGAGCAGATATTTCTCTGTACAGCCTATGGTCCCATTCACTCGGGAATATCCCAACGCAGCTCCTAGAAGAAACGAGTTTCTGACTCGTTGAATCTCAACATAGATTCAACTCTCTTAGGTGAACGAACGCACAGCAGAGCAGTTTCAAGGAAACGTTTCTCCTGAGTTTTAGACGAAGTTTCCTGCTGTTTAGTACGGATGCCGGCATTGGGCTGGACATACCGGTTTTGGGATTCTGCACAGAAATGGTTTGCAAACCGCTGAATCCACACGTGAGTTTAACTCTGTCAGTTGAATGCACACATTGACAACCATTCAGTTAGATAGCACAATTTAATTTTAGAAGCAGATATTTCTCTGTACAGCCTATGGTCCCATTCACTCGAGAATATCCCAACGCAGCTCCTAGAAGAAACGTCTTTCTGACTCGCTGAATCTCAACATAGATTCAACCCTCTTAGGTGAACGAACGCACAGCAGAGCAGTTTCAAGGAAACGTTTCTCCTGAGTTTTAGACGAAGTTTCCTGCTGTTTAGTACGTATGCCGGCATTGATCTGGAATTACCGGTTTTGGGATTCTGCACAGAAAGGGTTTGTAAACCGCTGAATCCAAACGTGACTTTAACTCTGTCACTTGAATGCACACATTGACAACCATTCAGTTAGATACCACCCTTTTGGTTGTAGGAGCAGATATTTCTCTGTACAGCCTATGTCCCATTCACTCGAGAATATCCCAACGCAGCTCCTAGAAGAAACGAGTTTCTGACTCGCTGAATCTCAACATAGATTCAACTCTCTTAGGTGAACGAACGCACAGCAGAGCAGTTTCAAGGAAACGTTTCTCCTGAGTTTTAGACGAAGTTTCCTGCTGTTTAGTACGAATGCCGGCATTGAGCTGGAAATACCGGTTTTGGGATTCTGCACAGAAAGGGTTTGTAAACCGCTGAATCCACACGTGAGTTTAACTCTGTCAGTTGAATGCACACATTGACAACCATACAGTTAGATAGCTCCGTTTTGGTTTTAGAAGCAGATATTTCTCTGTACAGCCTATGGTCCCATTCACTCGGGAATATCCCAACGCAGCTCCTAGAAGAAACGAGTTTCTGACTCGCTGAATCTCAACATAGATTCAACTCTCTTAGGTGAACGAACGCACAGCAGAGCAGTTTCAAGGAAACTTTTCTCCTGAGTTTTAGACGAAGTTTCCTGCTGTTTAGTACATATGCCGGCATTGAGCTGGAATTACCGGTTTTGGGATTCTGCACAGAAAGGGTTTGTAAACCGCTGAATCCAAACGTGACATTAACTCTGTCACTTGAATGCACACATTGACAACCATTCAGTTAGATACCACCCTTTTGGTTGTAGGAGCAGATATTTCTCTGTACAGCTAATGGTCCCATTCACTCGGAAATATACCAACGCAGCTCCTAGAAGAAACGAGTTTCTGACTCGCTGAATCTCAACATAGATTCAACTCTCTTAGGTGAACGAACGCACAGCAGAGCAGTTTCAAGGAAACGTTTCTCCTGAGTTTTAGACGAAGTTTCCTGCTGTTTAGTACGTATGCCGGCATTGGGCTGGAAATACCGGTTTTGGGATTCTGCACAGAAAGGGTTTGTAAACCGCTGAATCCACACGTGACTTTAACTCTGTCACTTGAATGCACACATTGACAACCATTCAGTTAGATACCACCCTTTTGGTTGTAGGAGCAGATATTTCTCTGTACAGCCTATGGTCCCATTCACTCGGGAATATCCCAACGCAGCTCCTAGAAGAAACGAGTTTCTGACTCGCTGAATCTAAACATAGATTCAACTCTCTTAGGTGAACGAACGCACAGCAGAGCAGTTTCAAGGAAACGTTTCTCCTGAATTTTAGACGAAGTTTCCTGCTGTTTAGTACATATGCCGGCATTGAGCTGGAATTACCGGATTTGGCATTCTGCACAGAAAGGGTTTGTAAACCGCTGAATCCAAACGTGACTTTAACTCTGTCACTTGAATGCACACATTGACAACCATTCAGTTAGATACCACCCTTTTGGTTTTAGAAGCAGATATTTCTCTGTACAGACTATGGTCCCATTCACTCGAGAATATCCCAACGCAGCTCCTAGAAGAAACGAGTTTCTGACTCGCTGAATCTCAACATAGATTCAACTCTCTTAGGTGAACGAACGCACAGCAGAGCAGTTTCAAGGAAACTTTTCTCCTGAGTTTTAGACGAAGTTTCCTGCTGTTTAGTACGTATGCCGGCATTGGGCTGGAAATACCGGTTTTGGGATTCTGCACAGAAAGGGTTTGCAAACCGCTGAATCCACACGTGAGTTTATCTCTGTCAGTTGAATGCACACATTGACAACCATTCAGTTTGATAGCACACTTTTGGTTTTAGAAGCAGATATTTCTCTGTACAGCCTATGGTCCCATTCACTCGGGAATATCCCAACGCAGCTCCTAGAAGAAACGTGTTTCTGACTCGCTGAATCTCAACATAGATTCAACTCTCTTAGGTGAACGAACGCACAGGAGAGCAGTTTCAAGGAAACGTTTCTCCTGAGTTTTACACGAAGTTTCCTGCTGTTTAGTACGGATGCCGGCATTGACCTGGAATTACCGGTTTTGGGATTCTGCACAGAAATGGTTTGCAAACCGCTGAATCCACACGTGAGTTTAACTCTGTCAGTTGAATGCACACATTGACAACCATCCAGTTAGATAGCTCCGTTTTGGTTTTAGAAGCAGATATTTCTCTGTACAGCCTATGGTCCCATTCACTCGAGAATATCCCAACGCAGCTCCTAGAAGAAACGAGTTTCTGACTCGCTGAATCTCAACATAGATTCAACTCTCTTAGGTGAACGAACGCACAGCAGAGCAGTTTCAAGGAAACGTTTCTCCTGAGTTTTAGACGAAGTTTCCTGCTGTTTAGTACGTATGCCGGCATTGGGCTGGAAATACCGGTTTTGGGATTCTGCACAGAAAGGGTTTGTAAACCGCTGAATCCACACGTGACTTTAACTCTGTCACTTGAATGCACACATTGACAACCATTCAGTTAGATACCACCCTTTTGGTTGTAGGAGCAGATATTTCTCTGTACAGCCTATGGTCCCATTCACTCGGGAATATCCCAACGCAGCTCCTAGAAGAAACGAGTTTCTGACTCGCTGAATCTAAACATAGATTCAACTCTCTTAGGTGAACGAACGCACAGCAGAGCAGTTTCAAGGAAACGTTTCTCCTGAATTTTAGACGAAGTTTCCTGCTGTTTAGTACATATGCCGGCATTGAGCTGGAATTACCGGATTTGGCATTCTGCACAGAAAGGGTTTGTAAACCGCTGAATCCAAACGTGACTTTAACTCTGTCACTTGAATGCACACATTGACAACCATTCAGTTAGATACCACCCTTTTGGTTTTAGAAGCAGATATTTCTCTGTACAGCCTATGGTCCCATTCACTCGAGAATATCCCAACGCAGCTCCTAGAAGAAACGAGTTTCTGACTCGCTGAATCTCAACATAGATTCAACTCTCTTAGGTGAACGAACGCACAGCAGAGCAGTTTCAAGGAAACTTTTCTCCTGAGTTTTAGACGAAGTTTCCTGCTGTTTAGTACGTATGCCGGCATTGGGCTGGAAATACCGGTTTTGGGATTCTGCACAGAAAGGGTTTGCAAACCGCTGAATCCACACGTGAGTTTATCTCTCTCAGTTGAATGCACACATTGACAACCATTCAGTTTGATAGCACACTTTTGGTTTTAGAAGCAGATATTTCTCTGTACAGCCTATGGTCCCATTCACTCGGGAATATCCCAACGCAGCTCCTAGAAGAAACGTGTTTCTGACTCGCTGAATCTCAACATAGATTCAACTCTCTTAGGTGAACGAACGCACAGGAGAGCAGTTTCAAGGAAACGTTTCTCCTGAGTTTTACACGAAGTTTCCTGCTGTTTAGTACGGATGCCGGCATTGACCTGGAATTACCGGTTTTGGGATTCTGCACAGAAATGGTTTGCAAACCGCTGAATCCACACGTGAGTTTAACTCTGTCAGTTGAATGCACACATTGACAACCATCCAGTTAGATAGCTCCGTTTTGGTTTTAGAAGCAGATATTTCTCTGTACAGCCTATGGTCCCATTCACTCGAGAATATCCCAACGCAGCTCCTAGAAGAAACGAGTTTCTGACTCGCTGAATCTCAACATAGATTCAACTCTCTTAGGTGAACGAACGCACAGCAGAGCAGTTTCAAGGAAACGTTTCTCCTGAGTTTTAGACGAAGTTTCCTGCTGTTTAGTACGGATGCCGGCATTGGACTGGAAATACCGGTTTTGGGATTCTGCACAGAAAGGGTTTGCAAACCGCTGAATCCACACGTGAGTTTAACTGTGTCAGTTGAATGCACACATGGACAACCATTCAGTTAGATAGCTCCGTTTTGGTTTTAGAAGCAGATATTTCTCTGTACAGCCTATGGTCCCATTCACTCGGGAATATCCCAACGCAGCTCCTAGAAGAAACGTGTTTCTGACTCGCTGAATCTCAACATAGATTCAACTCTCTTAGGTGAACGAACGCACAGCAGAGCAGTTTCAAGGAATCTTTTCTCCTGAGTTTTAGACGAAGTTTCCTGCTGTTTAGTACATATGCCGGCATTGAGCTGGAATTACCGGTTTTGGGATTCTGCACAGAAAGGGTTTGTAAACCGCTGAATCCAAACGTGACATTAACTCTGTCACTTGAATGCACACATTGACAACCATTCAGTTAGATACCACCCTTTTGGTTGTAGGAGCAGATATTTCTCTGTACAGCCTATGGTCCCATTCACTCGGAAATATACCAACGCAGCTCATAGAAGAAACGAGTCTCTGACTCGCTGAATCTCAACATAGATTCAACTCTCTTAGGTGAACGAACGCACAGCAGAGCAGTTTCAAGGAAACGTTTCTCCTGAGTTTTAGACGAAGTTTCCTGCTGTTTAGTACGTATGCCGGCATTGGGCTGGAAATACCGGTTTTGGGATTCTGCACAGAAAGGGTTTGTAAACCGCTGAATCCACACGTGACTTTAACTCTGTCACTTGAATGCACACATTGACAACCATTCAGTTAGATACCACCCTTTTGGTTGTAGGAGCAGATATTTCTCTGTACAGCCTATGGTCCCATTCACTCGGGAATATCCCAACGCAGCTCCTAGAAGAAACGAGTTTCTGACTCGCTGAATCTAAACATAGATTCAACTCTCTTAGGTGAACGAACGCACAGCAGAGCAGTTTCAAGGAAACGTTTCTCCTGAATTTTAGACGAAGTTTCCTGCTGTTTAGTACATATGCCGGCATTGAGCTGGAATTACCGGATTTGGCATTCTGCACAGAAAGGGTTTGTAAACCGCTGAATCCAAACGTGACTTTAACTCTGTCACTTGAATGCACACATTGACAACCATTCAGTTAGATACCACCCTTTTGGTTTTAGAAGCAGATATTTCTCTGTACAGCCTATGGTCCCATTCACTCGAGAATATCCCAACGCAGCTCCTAGAAGAAACGAGTTTCTGACTCGCTGAATCTCAACATAGATTCAACTCTCTTAGGTGAACGAACGCACAGCAGAGCAGTTTCAAGGAAACTTTTCTCCTGAGTTTTAGACGAAGTTTCCTGCTGTTTAGTACGTATGCCGGCATTGGGCTGGAAATACCGGTTTTGGGATTCTGCACAGAAAGGGTTTGCAAACCGCTGAATCCACACGTGAGTTTATCTCTTTCAGTTGAATGCACACATTGACAACCATTCAGTTTCATAGCACACTTTTGGTTTTAGAAGCAGATATTTCTCTGTACAGCCTATGGTCCCATTCACTCGGGAATATCCCAACGCAGCTCCTAGAAGAAACGTGTTTCTGACTCGCTGAATCTCAACATAGATTCAACTCTCTTAGGTGAACGAACGCACAGGAGAGCAGTTTCAAGGAAACGTTTCTCCTGAGTTTTACACGAAGTTTCCTGCTGTTTAGTACGGATGCCGGCATTGACCTGGAATTACCGGTTTTGGGATTCTGCACAGAAATGGTTTGCAAACCGCTGAATCCACACGTGAGTTTAACTCTGTCAGTTGAATGCACACATTGACAACCATCCAGTTAGATAGCTCCGTTTTGGTTTTAGAAGCAGATATTTCTCTGTACAGCCTATGGTCCCATTCACTCGAGAATATCCCAACGCAGCTCCTAGAAGAAACGAGTTTCTGACTCGCTGAATCTCAACATAGATTCAACTCTCTTAGGTGAACGAACGCACAGCAGAGCAGTTTCAAGGAAACGTTTCTCCTGAGTTTTAGACGAAGTTTCCTGCTGTTTAGTACGTATGCCGGCATTGAGCTGGAATTACCGGTTTTGGGATTCTGCACAGAAAGGATTTGTAAACCGCTGAATCCAAACGTGACTTTAACTCTGTCACTTGAATGCACACATTGACAACCATTCAGTTAGATACCACCCTTTTGTTTGTAGGAGCAGATATTTCTCTGTACAGCCTATGGTCCCATTCACTCGGGAATATCCCAACGCAGCTCCTAGAAGAAACGAGTTTCTGACTCGCTGAATCTCAACATAGATTCAACTCTCTTAGGTGAACGAACGCACAGCAGAGCAGTTTCAAGGAAACGTTTCTCCTGAGTTTTAGACGAAGTTTCCTGCTGTTTAGTACGGATGCCGGCATTGGACTGGAAATACCGGTTTTGGGATTCTGCACAGAAAGGGTTTGCAAACCGCTGAATCCACACGTGAGTTTAACTGTGTCAGTTGAATGCACACATGGACAACCATTCAGTTAGATAGCTCCGTTTTGGTTTTAGAAGCAGATATTTCTCTGTACACCCTATGGTCCCATTCACTCGGGAATATCCCAACGCAGCTCCTAGAAGAAACGAGTTTCTGACTCGCTGAATCTCAACATAGATTCAACTCTCTTAGGTGAACGAACGCACAGCAGAGCAGTTTCAAGGAAACTTTTCTCCTGAGTTTTAGACGAAGTTTCCTGCTGTTTAGTACATATGCCGGCATTGAGCTGGAATTACCGGTTTTGGGATTCTGCACAGAAAGGGTTTGTAAACCGCTGAATCCAAACGTGACTTTAACTCTGTCACTTGAATGCACACATTGACAACCATTCAGTTAGATACCACCCTTTTGGTTGTAGGAGCAGATATTTCTCTGTACAGCCTATGGTCCCATTCACTCGGGAATATCCCAACGCAGCTCCTAGAAGAAACGAGTTTCTGACTCGCTGAATCTCAACATAGATTCAACTCTCTTAGGTGAACGAACGCACAGCAGAGCAGTTTCAAGGAAACGTTTCTCCTGAGTTTTAGACGAAGTTTCCTGCTGTTTAGTACGAATGCCGGCATTGGGCTGGAAATACCGGTTTTGGGATTCTGCACAGAAAGGGTTTGTAAACCGCTGAATCCACACGTGAGTTTAACTCTGTCAGTTGAATGCACACATTGACAACCATTCAGTTAGATAGCTCCGTTTTGGTTTTAGAAGCAGATATTTCTCTGTACAGCCTATGGTCCCATTCACTCGGGAATATCCCAACGCAGCTCCTAGAAGAAACGAGTTTCTGACTCGCTGAATCTCAACATAGATTCAACTCTCTTAGGTGAACGAACGCACAGCAGAGCAGTTTCATGGAAACTTTTCTCCTGAGTTTTACACGAAGTTTCCTGCTGTTTAGTACGTATGCCGGCATTGGGCTGGAAATACCGGTTTTGGGATTCTGCACAGAAAGGGTTTGCAAACCGCTGAATCCACCCGTGAGTTTAACTCTGTCAGTTGAATGCACACATGGACAACCATTCAGTTAGATAGCTCCGTTTTGGTTTTAGAAGCAGATATTTCTCTGTACAGCCTATGGTCCCATTCACTCGGGAATATCCCAACGCAGCTCCTAGAAGAAACGAGTTTCTGACTCGCTGAATCTCAACATAGATTCAACTCTCTTAGGTGAACGAACGCACAGCAGAGCAGTTTCAAGGAAACGTTTCTCCTGAGTTTTAGACGAAGTTTCCTGCTGTTTAGTACGTATGCCGGCATTGAGCTGGAATTACCGGTTTTGGGATTCTGCACAGAAAGGGTTTGTAAACCGCTGAATCCAAACGTGACTTTAACTCTGTCACTTGAATGCACACATTGACAACCATTCAGTTAGATACCACCCTTTTGGTTGTAGGAGCAGATATTTCTCTGTACAGCCTATGGTCCCATTCACTCGGGAATATCCCAACGCAGCTCCTAGAAGAAACGAGTTTCTGACTCGCTGAATCTCAACATAGATTCAACTCTCTTAGGTGAACGAACGCACAGCAGAGCAGTTTCAAGGAAACGTTTCTCCTGAGTTTTAGACGAAGTTTCCTGCTGTTTAGTACGAATGCCGGCATTGGGCTGGAAATACCGGTTTTGGGATTCTGCACAGAAAGGGTTTGCACACCGCTGAATCCACACGTGACTTTAACTCTGTCACTTGAATGCACACATTGACAACCATTCAGTTAGATAGCTCCGTTTTGGTTTTAGAAGCAGATATTTCTCTGTACAGCCTATGGTCCCATTCACTCGGGAATATCCAAACGCAGCTCCTAGATGAAACGAGTTTCTGACTCGCTGAATCTCAACATAGATTCAACTCTCTTAGGTGAACGAACGCACAGCAGAGCAGTTTCAAGGAAACTTTTCTCCTGAGTTTTACACGAAGTTTCCTGCTGTTTAGTGCGTATGCCGGCATTGGGCTGGAAATACCGGTTTTGGGATTCTGCACAGAAAGGGTTTGCAAACCGCTGAATCCACACGTGAGTTTAACTCTGTCAGTTGAATGCACACATGGACAACCATTCAGTTAGATAGCTCCGTTTTGGTTTTAGAAGCAGATATTTCTCTGTACAGCCTATGGTCCCATTCACTCGGGAATATCCCAACGCAGCTCCTAGAAGAAACGAGTTTCTGACTCGTTGAATGTCAACATAGATTCAACTCTCTGAGGTGAACGAACGCACAGCAGAGCAGTTTCAAGGAAACGTTTCTCCTGAGTTTTAGACGAAGTTTCCTGCTGTTTAGTACGGATGCCGGCATTGGGCTGGACATACCGGTTTTGGGATTCTGCACAGAAATGGTTTGCAAACCGCTGAATCCACACGTGAGTTTAACTCTGTCAGTTGAATGCACCCATTGACAACCATTCAGTTAGATAGCAGACTTTAATTTTAGAAGCAGATATTTCTCTGTACAGCCTATGGTCCCATTCACTCGAGAATATCCCAACGCAGCTCCTAGAAGAAACGTCTTTCTGACTCGCTGAATCTCAACATAGATTCAACTCTCTTAGGTGAACGAACGCACAGCAGAGCAGTTTCAAGGAAACGTTTCTCCTGAGTTTTAGACGAAGTTTCCTGCTGTTTAGTACGTATGCCGGCATTGAGCTGGAATTACCGGTTTTGGGATTCTGCACAGAAAGGGTTTGTAAACCGCTGAATCCAGACGTGACTTTAACTCTGTCACTTGAATGCACACATTGACAACCATTCAGTTAGATACCACCCTTTTGGTTGTAGGAGCAGATATTTCTCTGTACAGCCTATGGTCCCATTCACTCGGGAATATCCCAACGCAGCTCCTAGAAGAAACGAGTTTCTGACTCGCTGAATCTCAACATAGATTCAACTCTCTTAGGTGAGCGAACGCACAGCAGAACAGTTTCAAGGAAACGTCTCTCCTGAGTTTTACACGAAGTTTCCTGCTGTTTAGTACGTATGCCGGCATTGGGCTGGAAATACCGGTTTTGGGATTCTGCACAGAAAGGGTTTGCAAACCGCTGAATCCACACGTGAGTTTAACTCTGTCAGTTGAATGCACACATTGACAACCATTCAGTTAGATAGCTCCGTTTTGGTTTTAGAAGCAGATATTTCTCTGTACAGCCTATGATCCCATTCACTCGGGAATATCCCAACGCAGCTCCTAGAAGAAACGTGTTTCTGACTCGCTGAATCTCAACATAGATTCAACTCTCTTAGGTGAACGAACGCACAGCAGAGCAGTTTCAAGGAAACGTTTCTCCTGAGTTTTACACGAAGTTTCCTGCTGTTTAGTACGAATGCCGGCATTGGGCTGGAAATACCGGTTTTGGGATTCTGCACAGAAATGGTTTGCAAACCGCTGAATCCACGCGTGAGTTTAACTCTGTCAGTTGAATGCACACATTGACAACCATTCAGTTAGATAGCTCCGTTTTGGTTTTAGAAGCAGATATTTCTCTGTACAGCGTATGGTCCCATTTACTCGGGAATATCCCAACGCAGCTCCTGGAAGAAACGTGTTTCTGACTCGCTGAATCTCAACATAGATTCAACTCTCTTAGGTGAGCGAACGCACAGCAGAGCAGTTTCAAAGAAACGTTTCTCCTGAATTTTAGACGAAGTTTCCTGCTGTTTAGTACGGATGCCGGCATTGGGCTGGACATACCGGTTTTGGGATTCTGCACAGAAATGGTTTGCAAACCGCTGAATCCAAACGTGACTTTAACTCTGTCACTTGAATGCACACATTGACAACCATTCAGTTAGATAGCACACTTTAATTTTAGAAGCAGATATTTCTCTGTACAGCCTATGGTCCCATTCACTCGAGAATATCCCAACGCAGCTCCTAGAAGAAACGAGTTTCTGACTCGCTGAATCTCAACATAGATTCAACTCTCTTAGGTGAGCGAACGCACAGCAGAGCAGTTTCAAGGAAACGTTTCTCCTGAGTTTTAGACGAAGTTTCCTGCTGTTTAGTACGTATGCCGGCATTGGGCTGGAAATACCGGTTTTGGGATTCTGCACAGAAATGGTTTGCAAACCGCTGAATCCACACGTGAGTTTAACTCTGTCAGTTGAATGCACACATTGACAACCATACAGTTAGATAGCTCCGTTTTGGTTTTAGAAGCAGATATTTCTCTGTACAGCCTATGGTCCCATTCACTCGGGAATATCCCAACGCAGCTCCTAGAAGAAACGTCTTTCTGACTCGCTGAATCTCAACATAGATTCAACTCTCTTAGGTGAGCGAACGCACAGCAGAGCAGTTTCAAGGAAACGTTTCTCCTGAGTTTTAGACAAAGTTTCCTGCTGTTTAGTACGGATGCCGGCATTGGGCTGGACATACCGGTTTTGGGATTCTGCACAGAAATGGTTTGCAAACCGCTGAATCCACACGTGAGTTTAACTCTGTCAGTTGAATGCACACATTGACAACCATTCAGTTAGATAGCACACTATAATTTTAGAAGCAGATATTTCTCTGTACAGCCTATGGTCCCATTCACTCGAGAATATCCCAGCGCAGCTCCTAGAAGAAACGTCTTTCTGACTCGCTGAATCTCAACATAGATTCAACTCTCTTAGGTGAACGAACGCACAGCAGAGCAGTTTCAAGGAAACGTTTCTCCTGAGTTTTAGACGAAGTTTCCTGCTGTTTAGTACGTATGCCGGCATTGAGCTGGAATTACCGGTTTTGGGATTCTGCACAGAAAGGGTTTGTAAACCGCTGAATCCAAACGTGACTTTAACTCTGTCACTTGAATGCACACATTGACAACCATTCAGTTAGATACCACCCTTTTGGTTGTAGGAGCAGATATTTCTCTGTACAGCCTATGGTCCCATTCACTCGGGAATATCCCAACGCAGCTCCTAGAAGAAACGAGTTTCTGACTCGCTGAATCTCAACATAGATTCAACTCTCTTAGGTGAGCGAACGCACAGCAGAGCCGTTTCAAGGAAACGTTTCTCCTGAGTTTTAGACGAAGTTTCCTGCTGTTTAGTACGTATGCCGGCATTCGGCTGGAAATACCGGTTTTGGGATTCTGCACAGAAAGGGTTTGCAAACCGCTGAATCCTCACGTGAGTTTAACTCTGTCAGTTGAATGCACACATTGACAACCATTTAGTTAGATAGCTCCGTTTTGGTTTTAGAAGCAGATATTTCTCTGTACAGTCTATGATCCCATTCACTCGGGAATATCCCAACGCAGCTCCTAGAAGAAACGTGTTTCTGACTCGCTGAATCTCAACATAGATTCAACTCTCTTAGGTGAACGAACGCACAGCAGAGCAGTTTCAAGGAAACGTTTCTCCTGAGTTTTACACGAAGTTTCCTGCTGTTTAGTACGTATGCCGGCATTGGGCTGGAAATACCGGTTTTGGGATTCTGCACAGAAAGGGTTTGCAAACCGCTGAATCCACACGTGAGTTTAACTCTGTCAGTTGAATGCACACATTGACAACCATTCAGTTAGATAGCTCCGTTTTGGTTTTAGAAGCAGATATTTCTCTGTACAGCCTATGATCCCATTCACTCGGGAATATCCCAACGCAGCTCCTAGAAGAAACGTGTTTCTGACTCGCTGAATCTCAACATAGATTCAACTCTCTTAGGTGAACGAACGCACAGCAGAGCAGTTTCAAGGAAACTTTTCTCCTGAGTTTTACACGAAGTTTCCTGCTGTTTAGTGCGTATGCCGGCATTGGGCTGGAAATACCGGTTTTGGGATTCTGCACAGAAAGGGTTTGCAAACCGCTGAATCCACACGTGAGTTTAACTCTGTCAGTTGAATGCACACATGGACAACCATTCAGTTAGATAGCTCCGTTTTGGTTTTAGAAGCAGATATTTCTCTGTACAGCCTATGGTCCCATTCACTCGGGAATATCCCAACGCAGCTCCTAGAAGAAACGAGTTTCTGACTCGTTGAATGTCAACATAGATTCAACTCTCTGAGGTGAACGAACGCACAGCAGAGCAGTTTCAAGGAAACGTTTCTACTGAGTTTTAGACGAAGTTTCCTGCTGTTTAGTACGGATGCCGGCATTGGGCTGGACATACCGGTTTTGGGATTCTGCACAGAAATGGTTTGCAAACCGCTGAATCCACACGTGAGTTTAACTCTGTCAGTTGAATGCACCCATTGACAACCATTCAGTTAGATAGCACACTTTAATTTTAGAAGCAGATATTTCTCTGTACAGCCTATGGTCCCATTCACTCGAGAATATCCCAACGCAGCTCCTAGAAGAAACGTCTTTCTGACTCGCTGAATCTCAACATAGATTCAACTCTCTTAGGTGAACGAACGCACAGCAGAGCAGTTTCAAGGAAACGTTTCTCCTGAGTTTTAGACGAAGTTTCCTGCTGTTTAGTACGTATGCCGGCATTGAGCTGGAATTACCGGTTTTGGGATTCTGCACAGAAAGGGTTTGTAAACCGCTGAATCCAAACGTGACTTTAACTCTGTCACTTGAATGCACACATTGACAACCATTCAGTTAGATACCACCCTTTTGGTTGTAGGAGCAGATATTTCTCTGTACAGCCTATGGTCCCATTCACTCGGGAATATCCCAACGCAGCTCCTAGAAGAAACGACTTTCTGACTCGCTGAATCTCAACATAGATTCAACTCTCTTAGGTGAACGAACGCACAGCAGAGCAGTTTCAAGGAAACGTTTCTCCTGAGTTTTAGACGAAGTTTCCTGCTGTTTAGTACGTATGCCGGCATTGAGCTGGAATTACCGGTTTTGGGATTCTGCACAGAAAGGGTTTGTAAACCGCTGAATCCAAACGTGACTTTAACTCTGTCACTTGAATGCACACATTGACAACCATTCAGTTAGATACCACCCTTTTGGTTGTAGGAGCAGATATTTCTCTGTACAGCCTATGGTCCCATTCACTCGGGAATATCCCAACGCAGCTCCTAGAAGAAACGAGTTTCTGACTCGCTGAATCTCAACATAGATTCAACTCTCTTAGGTGAGCGAACGCACAGCAGAACAGTTTCAAGGAAACGTTTCTCCTGAGTTTTACACGAAGTTTCCTGCTGTTTAGTACGTATGCCGGCATTGGGCTGGAAATACCGGTTTTGGGATTCTGCACAGAAAGGGTTTGCAAACCGCTGAATCCACACGTGAGTTTAACTCTGTCAGTTGAATGCACACATTGACAACCATTCAGTTAGATAGCTCCGTTTTGGTTTTAGAAGCAGATATTTCTCTGTACAGCCTATGATCCCATTCACTCGGGAATATCCCAACGCAGCTCCTAGAAGAAACGTCTTTCTGACTCGCTGAATCTCAACATAGATTCAACTCTCTTAGGTGAACGAACGCACAGCAGAGCAGTTTCAAGGAAACGTTTCTCCTGAGTTTTACACGAAGTTTCCTGCTGTTTAGTACGAATGCCGGCATTGGGCTGGAAATACCGGTTTTGGGATTCTGCACAGAAATGGTTTGCAAACCGCTGAATCCACGCGTGAGTTTAACTCTGTCAGTTGAATGCACACATTGACAACCATTCAGTTAGATAGCTCCGTTTTGGTTTTAGAAGCAGATATTTCTCTGTACAGCGTATGGTCCCATTTACTCGGGAATATCCCAACGCAGCTCCTGGAAGAAACGTGTTTCTGACTCGCTGAATCTCAACATAGATTCAACTCTCTTAGGTGAGCGAACGCACAGCAGAGCAGTTTCAAGGAATCGTTTCTCCTGAATTTTAGACGAAGTTTCCTGCTGTTTAGTACGGATGCCGGCATTGGGCTGGACATACCGGTTTTGGGATTCTGCACAGAAATGGTTTGCAAACCGCTGAATCCAAACGTGACTTTAACTCTGTCACTTGAATGCACACATTGACAACCATTCAGTTAGATAGCACACTTTAATTTTAGAAGCAGATATTTCTCTGTACAGCCTATGGTCCCATTCACTCGAGAATATCCCAACGCAGCTCCTAGAAGAAACGAGTTTCTGACTCGCTGAATCTCAACATAGATTCAACTCTCTTAGGTGAGCGAACGCACAGCAGAGCAGTTTCAAGGAAACGTTTCTCCTGAGTTTTAGACGAAGTTTCCTGCTGTTTAGTACGTATGCCGGCATTGGGCTGGAAATACCGGTTTTGGGATTCTGCACAGAAATGGTTTGCAAACCGCTGAATCCACACGTGAGTTTAACTCTGTCAGTTGAATGCACACATTGACAACCATACAGTTAGATAGCTCCGTTTTGGTTTTAGAAGCAGATATTTCTCTGTACAGCCTATGGTCCCATTCACTCGGGAATATCCCAACGCAGCTCCTAGAAGAAACGTCTTTCTGACTCGCTGAATCTCAACATAGATTCAACTCTCTTAGGTGAGCGAACGCACAGCAGAGCAGTTTCAAGGAAACGTTTCTCCTGAGTTTTAGACAAAGTTTCCTGCTGTTTAGTACGGATGCCGGCATTGGGCTGGACATACCGGTTTTGGGATTCTGCACAGAAATGGTTTGCAAACCGCTGAATCCACACGTGAGTTTAACTCTGTCAGTTGAATGCACACATTGACAACCATTCAGTTAGATAGCACACTTTAATTTTAGAAGCAGATATTTCTCTGTACAGCCTATGGTCCCATTCACTCGAGAATATCCCAGCGCAGCTCCTAGAAGAAACGTCTTTCTGACTCGCTGAATCTCAACATAGATTCAACTCTCTTAGGTGAACGAACGCACAGCAGAGCAGTTTCAAGGAAACGTTTCTCCTGAGTTTTAGACGAAGTTTCCTGCTGTTTAGTACGTATGCCGGCATTGAGCTGGAATTACCGGTTTTGGGATTCTGCACAGAAAGGGTTTGTAAACCGCTGAATCCAAACGTGACTTTAACTCTGTCACTTGAATGCACACATTGACAACCATTCAGTTAGATACCACCCTTTTGGTTGTAGGAGCAGATATTTCTCTGTACAGCCTATGGTCCCATTCACTCGGGAATATCCCAACGCAGCTCCTAGAAGAAACGAGTTTCTGACTCGCTGAATCTCAACATAGATTCAACTCTCTTAGGTGAGCGAACGCACAGCAGAGCCGTTTCAAGGAAACGTTTCTCCTGAGTTTTAGACGAAGTTTCCTGCTGTTTAGTACGTATGCCGGCATTGGGCTGGAAATACCGGTTTTGGGATTCTGCACAGAAAGGGTTTGCAAACCGCTGAATCCTCACGTGAGTTTAACTCTGTCAGTTGAATGCACACATTGACAACCATTTAGTTAGATAGCTCCGTTTTGGTTTTAGAAGCAGATATTTCTCTGTACAGTCTATGATCCCATTCACTCGGGAATATCCCAACGCAGCTCCTAGAAGAAACGTGTTTCTGACTCGCTGAATCTCAACATAGATTCAACTCTCTTAGGTGAACGAACGCACAGCAGAGCAGTTTCAAGGAAACGTTTCTCCTGAGTTTTACACGAAGTTTCCTGCTGTTTAGTACGTATGCCGGCATTGGGCTGGAAATACCGGTTTTGGGATTCTGCACAGAAAGGGTTTGCAAACCGCTGAATCCACACGTGAGTTTAACTCTGTCAGTTGAATGCACACATTGACAACCATTCAGTTAGATAGCTCCGTTTTGGTTTTAGAAGCAGATATTTCTCTGTACAGCCTATGATCACATTCACTCGGGAATATCCCAACGCAGCTCCTAGAAGAAACGTGTTTCTGACTCGCTGAATCTCAACATAGATTCAACTCTCTTAGGTGAACGAACGCACAGCAGAGCAGTTTCAAGGAAACGTTTCTCCTGAGTTTTAGACGAGGTTTCCTGCTGTTTAGTACGAATGCCGGCATTGGGCTGGACATACCGGTTTTGGGATTCTGCACAGAAATGGTTTGCAAACCGCTGAATCCACACGTGAGTTTAACTCTGTCAGTTGAATGCACACATTGACAACCATTCAGTTAGATACCACCCTTTTGGTTGTAGGAGCAGATATTTCTCTGTACAGCCTATGGTCCCATTCAATCGGGAATATCCCAACGCAGCTCCTAGAAGAAACGAGTTTCTGACTCGCTGAATCTCAACATAGATTCAACTCTCTTAGGTGAACGAACGCAGAGCAGAGCAGTTTCAAGGAAACGTTTCTCCTGAGTTTTAGACGAAGTTTCCTGCTGTTTAGTACGAATGCCGGCATTGGGCTGGAAATACCGGTTTTGGGATTCTGCACAGAAAGGATTTGTAAACCGCTGAATCCACACGTGAGTTTAACTCTGTCAGTTGAATGCACACATTGACAACCATACAGTTAGATAGCTCCGTTTTGGTTTTAGAAGCAGATATTTCTCTGTACAGCCTATGGTCCCATTCACTCGGGAATATCCCAACGCAGCTCCTAGAAGAAACGAGTTTCTGACTCGCTGAATCTCAACATAGATTCAACTCTCTTAGGTGAACGAACGCACAGCAGAGCAGTTTCAAGGAAACGTTTCTCCTGAGTTTTAGACGAAGTTTCCTGCTGTTTAGTACGGATGCCGGCATTGGGCTGGACATACCGGTTTTGGGATTCTGCACAGAAATGGTTTGCAAACCGCTGAATCCACACGTGAGTTTAACTCTGTCAGTTGAATGCACACATTGACAACCATTCAGTTAGATAGCACACTTTAATTTTAGAAGCAGATATTTCTCTGTACAGCCTATGGTCCCATTCACTCGAGAATATCCCAACGCAGCTCCTAGAAGAAACGTCTTTCTGACTCGCTGAATCTCAACATAGATTCAACTCTCTTAGGTGAACGAACGCACAGCAGAGCAGATTCAAGGAAACGTTTCTCCTGAGTTTTAGACGAAGTTTCCTGCTGTTTAGTACGTATGCCGGCATTGAGCTGGAATTACCGGTTTTGGGATTTTGCACAGAAAGGGTTTGTAAACCGCTGAATCCAAACGTGACTTTAACTCTGTCACTTGAATGCACACATTGACAACCATTCAGTTAGATACCACCCTTTTGGTTGTAGGAGCAGATATTTCTCTGTACAGCCTATGGTCCCATTCACTCGGGAATATCCCAACGCAGCTCCTAGAAGAAACGAGTTTCTGACTCGCTGAATCTCAACATAGATTCAACTCTCTTAGGTGAGCGAACGCACAGCAGAGCAGTTTCAAGGAAACGTTTCTCCTGAGTTTTAGACGAAGTTTCCTGCTGTTTAGTACGTATGCCGGCATTGGGCTGGAAATACCGGTTTTGGGATTCTGCACAGAAATGGTTTGCAAACCGCTGAATCCACACGTGAGTTTAACTCTGTCAGTTGAATGCACACATTGACAACCATACAGTTAGATAGCTCCGTTTTGGTTTTAGAAGCAGATATTTCTCTGTACAGCCTATGGTCCCATTCACTCGGGAATATCCCAACGCAGCTCCTAGAAGAAACGTCTTTCTGACTCGCTGAATCTCAACATAGATTCAACTCTCTTAGGTAAGCGAACGCACAGCAGAGCAGTTTCAAGGAAACGTTTCTCCTGAATTTTAGACGAAGTTTCCTGCTGTTTAGTACGAATGCCGGCATTGGGCTGGAAATACCGGTTTTGGGATTCTGCACAGAAAGGGTTTGTAAACCGCTGAATCCACACGTGAGTTTAACTCTGTCAGTTGAATGCACACATTGACAACCATACAGTTAGATAGCTCCGTTTTGGTTTTAGAAGCAGATATTTCTCTGTACAGCCTATGGTCCCATTCACTAGGGAATATCCCAACGCAGCTCCTAGAAGAAACGAGTTTCTGACTCGCTGAATCTCAACATAGATTCAACTCTCTTAGGTGAACGAACGCACAGCAGAGCAGTTTCAAGGAAACGTTTCTCCTGAGTTTTAGACGAAGTTTCCTGCTGTTTAGTACGTATGCCGGCATTGAGCTGGAATTACCGGTTTTGGGATTCTGCACAGAAAGGGTTTGTAAACCGCTGAATCCAAACGTGACTTTAACTCTGTCACTTGAATGCACACATTGACAACCATTCAGTTAGATACCACCCTTTTGGTTGTAGGAGCAGATATTTCTCTGTACAGCCTATGGTCCCATTCACTCGGGAATATCCCAACGCAGCTCCTAGAAGAAACGAGTTTCTGACTCGCTGAATCTCAACATAGATTCAACTCTCTTAGGTGAGCGAACGCACAGCAGAACAGTTTCAAGGAAACGTTTCTCCTGAGTTTTAGACGAAGTTTCCTGCTGTTTATTACGGATGCCGGCATTGGGCTGGAAATACCGGTTTTGGGATTCTGCACAGAAAGGGTTTGCAAACCGCTGAATCCACACGTGAGTTTAACTCTGTCAGTTGAATGCACACATTGACAACCATTCAGTTAGATAGCTCCGTTTTGGTTTTAGAAGCAGATATTTCTCTGTACAGCCTATGGTCCCATTCACTCGGGAATATCCCAACGCAGCTCCTAGAAGAAACGTGTCTCTGACTCGCTCAATCTCAGCATAGATTCAACTCTCTTAGGTGAACGAACGCACAGCAGAGCAGTTTCAAGGAAACGTTTCTCCTGAGTTTTACACGAAGTTTCCTGCTGTTTAGTACATATGCCGGCATTGAGCTGGAATTACCGGTTTTGGGATTCTGCACAGAAAGGGTTTGCAAACCACTGAATCCACACGTGAGTTTAACTCTGTCAGTTGAATGCACACATGGACAACCATTCAGTTAGATAGCTCCGTTTTGGTTTTAGAAGCAGATATTTCTCTGTACAGCCTATGGTCCCATTCACTCGGGAATATCCCAACGCAGCTCCTAGCATAAACGTGTTTCCGACTCGCTGAATCTCAACATAGATTCAACTCTCTTAGGTGAACGAACGCACAGCAGAGCAGTTTCAAGGAAACGTTTCTCCTGAGATTTAGACGAAGTTTCCTGCTGTTTAGTAGGGATGCCGGCATTGGGCTGGAAATACCGGTTTTGGGATTCTGCACAGAAAGGGTTTGCAAACCGCTGAATCCACACGTGAGTTTAACTCTGTCAGTTGAATGCACACATTGACAACCATTCAGTTAGATAGCTCCGTTTTGGTTTTAGAAGCAGATATTTCTCTGTACAGCCTATGGTCCCATTCACTCGGGAATATCCCAACGCAGCTCCTAGAAGAAACGTGTTTCTGACTCGCTCAATCTCAGCATAGATTCAACTCTCTTAGGTGAACGAACGCACAGCAGAGCAGTTTCAAGGAAACGTTTCTCCTGAGTTTTACACGAAGTTTCCTGCTGTTTAGTACATATGCCGGCATTGAGCTGGAATTACCGGTTTTGGGATTCTGCACAGAAAGGGTTTGCAAACCACTGAATCCACACGTGAGTTTAACTCTGTCAGTTGAATGCACACATGGACAACCATTCAGTTAGATAGCTCCGTTTTGGTTTTAGAAGCAGATATTTCTCTGTACAGCCTATGGTCCCATTCACTCGGGAATATCCCAACGCAGCTCCTAGCATAAACGTGTTTCCGACTCGCTGAATCTCAACATAGATTCAACTCTCTTAGGTGAACGAACGCACAGCAGAGCAGTTTCAAGGAAACGTTTCTCCTGAGATTTAGACGAAGTTTCCTGCTGTTTAGTAGGGATGCCGGCATTGGGCTGGAAATACCGGTTTTGGGATTCTGCACAGAAAGGGTTTGCAAACCGCTGAATCCACACGTGAGTTTAACTCTGTCAGTTGAATGCACACATGGACAACCATTCAGTTAGATAGCTCCGTTTTGGTTTTAGAAGCAGATATTTCTCTGTACAGCCTATGGTCCCATTCACTCGGGAATATCCCAACGCAGCTCCTAGAAGAAACGTGTTTCTGACTCGCTGAATCTCAGTATAGATTCAACTCTCTTAGGTGAACGAACGCACAGCAGAGCAGTTTCAAGGAAACGTTTCTCCTGAGTTTTAGACGAAGTTTCCTGCTGTTTAGTACGGATGCCGGCATTGGGCTGGAAATACCGGTTTTGGGATTCTGCACAGAAAGGGTTTGTAAACCGCTGAATCGAAACGTGACTTTAACTCTGTCACTTGAATGCACACATTGACAACCATTCAGTTAGATACCACCCTTTTGGTTGTAGGAGCAGATATTTCTCTGTACAGCCTATGGTCCCATTCACTCGGGAATATCCCAACGCAGCTCCTAGAAGAAACGAGTTTCTGACTCGCTGAATCTCAACATAGATTCAACTCTCTTAGCTGAACGAACGCACAGCAGAGCAGTTTCAAGGAAACGTTTCTCCGGAGTTTCAGACGAAGTTTCCTGCTGTTTAGTACGGATGCCGGCATTGGGCTGGACATACCGGTTTTGGGATTCTGCACAGAAATGGTTTGCAAACCGCTGAATCCACACGTGAGTTTAACTCGGTCAGTTGAATGCACACATTGACAACCATCCAGTTAGATAGCTCCGTTTTGGTTTTAGAAGCAGATATTTCTCTGTACAGTCTATGGTCCCATTCACTCGGGAATATCCCAACGCAGCTCCTAGAAGAAACGTGTTTCTGACTCGCTGAATCTCAACATAGATTCAACTCTCTTAGGTGAACGAAAGTACAGCAGAGCAGTTTCAAGGAAACGTTTCTCCTAAGTTTTACACGAAGTTTCCTGCTGTTTAGTACGAATGCCGGCATTGGGCTGGAAATACCGGTTTTGGGATTCTGCACAGAAAGGGTTTGCAAACCGCTGAATCCACACGTGAGTTTATCTCTGTCAGTTGAATGCACACATTGACAACCATTCAGTTTGATAGCACACTTTAATTTTAGAAGCAGATATTTCTCTGTACAGCCTATGGTCCCATTCACTCGAGAATATCCCAACGCAGCTCCTAGAAGAAACGTCTTTCTGACTCGCTGAATCTCAACATAGATTCAACTCTCTTAGGTGAACGAACGCACAGCAGAGCAGTTTCAAGGAAACGTTTCTCCTGAGTTTTAGACGAAGTTTCCTGCTGTTTAGTACGTATGCCGGCATTGAGCTGGAATTACCGGTTTTGGGATTCTGCACAGAAAGGGTTTGTAAACCACTGAATCCAAACGTGACTTTAACTCTGTCACTTGAATGCACACATTGACAACCATTCAGTTAGATACCACCCTTTTGGTTGTAGGAGCAGATATTTCTCTGTACAGCCTATGGTCCCATTCACTCGGGAATATCCCAACGAAGCTCCTAGAAGAAACGAGTTTCTGCCTCGCTGAATCTCAACATAGATTCAACTCTCTTAGGTGAACGAACGCACAGCAGAGCAGTTTCAAGGAAACGTTTCTCCTGAATTTTAGACGAAGTTTCCTGCTGTTTAGTACGAATGCCGGCATTGGGCTGGACATACCGGTTTTGGGATTCTGCACAGAAAGGGTTTGCAAACCGCTGAATCCACACGTGAGTTTAACTCTGTCAGTTGAATGCACACATGGACAACCATTCAGTTAGATAGCTCCGTTTTGGTTTTAGAAGCAGATATTTCTCTGTACAGCCTATGGTCCCATTCACTCGGGAATATCCCAACGCAGCTCCTAGAAGAAACGTGTTTCTGACTCGCTGAATCTCAACATAGATTCAACTCTCTTAGGTGAACGAACGCAGAGCAGAGCAGTTTCAAGGAAACGTTTCTCCTGAGTTTTAGACGAAGTTTCCTGCTGTTTAGTACGAATGCCGGCATTGGGCTGGACATACCGGTTTTGGGATTCTGCACAGAAAGGGTTTGCAAACCGCTGAATCCACACGTGAGTTTAACTCTGTCAGCTGAATGCACACATGGACAACCATTCAGTTAGATAGCTCCGTTTTGGTTTTAGAAGCAGATATTTCTCTGTACAGCCTATGGTCCCATTCACTCGGGAATATCCCAACGCAGCTCCTAGAAGAAACGAGTTTCTGACTCGCTGAATCTCAACATAGATCCAACTCTCTTAGGTGAACGAACGCACAGCAGAGCAGTTTCAAGGAAACGTTTCTCCTGAGTTTTAGACGACGTTTCCTGCTGTTTAGTACGTATGCCGGCATTGGGCTGGAAATACCGGTTTTGGGTTTCTGCACAGAAAGGGTTTGCAAACCGCTGAATCCACACGTGAGTTTAACTCTGTCAGTTGAATTCACACATTGACAACCATCCAGTTAGATAGCTCCGTTTTGGTTTTAGAAGCAGATATTTCTCTGTACAGCCTATGGTCCCATTCACTCGGGAATATCCCAACGCAGCTCCTAGAAGAAACGTGTTTCTGACTCGCTGAATCTCAACATAGATTCAACTCTCTTAGGTGAACGAACGCACAGCAGAGCAGTTTCAAGGAAACGTTTCTCCTGAGTTTTAGACGAAGTTTCCTGCTGTTTAGTACGAATGCCGGCATTGGGCTGGAAATACCGGTTTTGGGATTCTGCACAGAAAGGGTTTGCAAACCGCTGAATCCACACGTGAGTTTAACTCTGTCAGTTGAATGCACACATTGACAACCATCCAGTTAGATAGCTCCGTTTTGGTTTTAGAAGCAGATATTTCTCTGTACAGCCTATGGTCCCATTCACTCGGGAATATCCCAACGCAGCTCCTAGAAGAAACGTGTTTCTGACTCGCTGAATCTCAACATAGATTCAACTCTCTTAGGTGAACGAACGCACAGCAGAGCAGTTTCAAGGAAACTTTTCTCCTGTGTTTTAGACGAAGTTTCCTGCTGTTTAGTACGAATGCCGGCATTGGGCTGGACATACCGGTTTTGGGATTCTGCACAGAAATGGTTTGCAAACCGCTGAATCCACACGTGAGTTTAACTCTGTCAGTTGAATGCACACATTGACAACCATACAGTTAGATAGCTCCGTTTTGGTTTTAGAAGCAGATATTTCTCTGTACAGCCTATGATCCCATTCACTTGGGAATATCCCAACGCAGCTCCTAGAAGAAACGTGTTTCTGACTCGCTGAATCTCAACATAGATTCAACTCTCTTAGGTGAACGAACGCACAGCAGAGCAGTTTCAAGGAAACGTTTCTCCTGAGTTTTAGACGAAGTTTCCTGCTGTTTAGTACGAATGCCGGCATTGGGCTGGACATACCGGTTTTGGGATTCTGCACAGAAATGGTTTGCAAACCGCTGAATCCACACGTGAGTTTAACTCTGTCAGTTGAATGCACACATTGACAACCATACAGTTAGGTAGCTCCGTTTTGGTTTTAGAAGCAGATATTTCTCTGTACAGCCTATGATCCCATTCACTTGGGAATATCCCAACGAAGCTCCTAGAAGAAACGTGTTTCTGACTCGCTGAATCTCAACATAGATTTAACTCTCTTAGGTGAAGGAACGCACAGCAGAGCAGTTTCAAGGAAACGTTTCTCCGGAGTTTCAGACGAAGTTTCCTGCTGCTTAGTACGAATGCCGGCATTGGGCTGGAAATACCGGTTTTGGGATTCTGCACAGAAATGGTTTGTAAACCGCTGAATCCACACGTGAGTTTAACTCTGTCAGTTGAATGCACACATTGACAACCATTCAGTTAGATAGCTCCGTTTTGGTTTTAGAAGCAGATATTTCTCTGTACAGCCTATGGTCCCATTCACTCGGGAATATCCCAACGCAGCTCCTAGAAGAAACGTGTTTCTGACTCGCTGAATCTCAACATAGATTCATCTCTCTTAGGTGAACGAACGCACAGCAGAGCAGTTTCAAGGAAACGTTTCTCCTGAATTTTAGACGAAGTTTCCTGCTCTTTAGTACGTATGCCGGCATTGAGCTGGAATTACCGGTTTTGGGATTCTGCACAGAAAGGGTTTGTAAACCGCTGAATCCAAACGTGACTTTAACTCTGTCACTTGAATGCACACATTGACAACCATTCAGTTAGATACCACCCTTTTGGTTGTAGGAGCAGATATTTCTCTGTACAGCCTATGGTCCCATTCACTCGGGAATATCCCAACGCAGCTCCTAGAAGAAACGAGTTTCTGACTCGCTGAATCTCAACATAGATTCAACTCTCTTAGGTGAGCGAACGCACAGCAGAGCCGTTTCAAGGAAACGTTTCTCCTGAGTTTTAGACGAAGTTTCCTGCTGTTTAGTACGTATGCCGGCATTGGGCTGGAAATACCGGTTTTGGGATTCTGCACAGAAAGGGTTTGCAAACCGCTGAATCCTCACGTGAGTTTAACTCTGTCAGTTGAATGCACACATTGACAACCATTTAGTTAGATAGCTCCGTTTTGGTTTTAGAAGCAGATATTTCTCTGTACAGTCTATGATCCCATTCACTCGGGAATATCCCAACGCAGCTCCTAGAAGAAACGTGTTTCTGACTCGCTGAATCTCAACATAGATTCAACTCTCTTAGGTGAACGAACGCACAGCAGAGCAGTTTCAAGGAAACGTTTCTCCTGAGTTTTACACGAAGTTTCCTGCTGTTTAGTACGTATGCCGGCATTGGGCTGGAAATACCGGTTTTGGGATTCTGCACAGAAAGGGTTTGCAAACCGCTGAATCCACACGTGAGTTTAACTCTGTCAGTTGAATGCACACTTTGACAACCATTCAGTTAGATAGCTCCGTTTTGGTTTTAGAAGCAGATATTTCTCTGTACAGCCTATGATCCCATTCACTCGGGAATATCCCAACGCAGCTCCTAGAAGAAACGTGTTTCTGACTCGCTGAATCTCAACATAGATTCAACTCTCTTAGGTGAACGAACGCACAGCAGAGCAGTTTCAAGGAAACGTTTCTCCTGAGTTTTAGACGAGGTTTCCTGCTGTTTAGTACGAATGCCGGCATTGGGCTGGACATACCGGTTTTGGGATTCTGCACAGAAATGCTTTGCAAACCGCTGAATCCACACGTGAGGTTAACTCTGTCAGTTGAATGCACACATTGACAACCATTCAGTTAGATACCACCCTTTTGGTTGTAGGAGCAGATATTTCTCTGTACAGCCTATGGTCCCATTCAATCGGGAATATCCCAACGCAGCTCCTAGAAGAAACGAGTTTCTGACTCGCTGAATCTCAACATAGATTCAACTCTCTTAGGTGAACGAACGCACAGCAGAGCAGTTTCAAGGAAACGTTTCTCCTGAGTTTTAGACGAAGTTTCCTGCTGTTTAGTACGAATGCCGGCATTGGGCTGGAAATACCGGTTTTGGGATTCTGCACAGAAAGGATTTGTAAACCGCTGAATCCACACGTGAGTTTAACTCTGTCAGTTGAATGCACACATTGACAACCATACAGTTAGATAGCTCCGTTTTGGTTTTAGAAGCAGATATTTCTCTGTACAGCCTATGGTCCCATTCACTCGGGAATATCCCAACGCAGCTCCTAGAAGAAACGAGTTTCTGACTCGCTGAATCTCAACATAGATTCAACTCTCTTAGGTGAACGAACGCACAGCAGAGCAGTTTCAAGGAAACGCTTCTCCTGAGTTTTAGACGAAGTTTCCTGCTGTTTAGTACGGATGCCGGCATTGGGCTGGACATACCGGTTTTGGGATTCTGCACAGAAATGGTTTGCAAACCGCTGAATCCACACGTGAGTTTAAC
Source organism: Aotus nancymaae (assembly GCF_030222135.1). Taxonomy (NCBI): domain Eukaryota; kingdom Metazoa; phylum Chordata; class Mammalia; order Primates; family Aotidae; genus Aotus; species Aotus nancymaae. Next base: position 1,284,742 of record NW_026988549.1, on the reverse strand, counting down.
TCTGTCAGTTGAATGCACACATTGACAACCATTCAGTTAGATAGCACACTTTAATTTTAGAAGCAGATATTTCTCTGTACAGCCTATGGTCCCATTCACTCGAGAATATCCCAACGCAGCTCCTAGAAGAAACGTCTTTCTGACTCGCTGAATCTCAACATAGATTCAACTCTCTTAGGTGAACGAACGCACAGCAGAGCAGATTCAAGGAAACGTTTCTCCTGAGTTTTAGACGAAGTTTCCTGCTGTTTAGTACGTATGCCGGCATTGAGCTGGAATTACCGGTTTTGGGATTTTGCACAGAAAGGGTTTGTAAACCGCTGAATCCAAACGTGACTTTAACTCTGTCACTTGAATGCACACATTGACAACCATTCAGTTAGATACCACCCTTTTGGTTGTAGGAGCAGATATTTCTCTGTACAGCCTATGGTCCCATTCACTCGGGAATATCCCAACGCAGCTCCTAGAAGAAACGAGTTTCTGACTCGCTGAATCTCAACATAGATTCAACTCTCTTAGGTGAGCGAACGCACAGCAGAGCAGTTTCAAGGAAACGTTTCTCCTGAGTTTTAGACGAAGTTTCCTGCTGTTTAGTACGTATGCCGGCATTGGGCTGGAAATACCGGTTTTGGGATTCTGCACAGAAATGGTTTGCAAACCGCTGAATCCACACGTGAGTTTAACTCTGTCAGTTGAATGCACACATTGACAACCATACAGTTAGATAGCTCCGTTTTGGTTTTAGAAGCAGATATTTCTCTGTACAGCCTATGGTCCCATTCACTCGGGAATATCCCAACGCAGCTCCTAGAAGAAACGTCTTTCTGACTCGCTGAATCTCAACATAGATTCAACTCTCTTAGGTGAGCGAACGCACAGCAGAGCAGTTTCAAGGAAACGTTTCTCCTGAATTTTAGACGAAGTTTCCTGCTGTTTAGTACGAATGCCGGCATTGGGCTGGAAATACCGGTTTTGGGATTCTGCACAGAAAGGGTTTGTAAACCGCTGAATCCACACGTGAGTTTAACTCTGTCAGTTGAATGCACACATTGACAACCATACAGTTAGATAGCTCCGTTTTGGTTTTAGAAGCAGATATTTCTCTGTACAGCCTATGGTCCCATTCACTCGGGAATATCCCAACGCAGCTCCTAGAAGAAACGAGTTTCTGACTCGCTGAATCTCAACATAGATTCAACTCTCTTAGGTGAACGAACGCACAGCAGAGCAGTTTCAAGGAAACGTTTCTCCTGAGTTTTAGACGAAGTTTCCTGCTGTTTAGTACGTATGCCGGCATTGAGCTGGAATTACCGGTTTTGGGATTCTGCACAGAAAGGGTTTGTAAACCGCTGAATCCAAACGTGACTTTAACTCTGTCACTTGAATGCACACATTGACAACCATTCAGTTAGATACCACCCTTTTGGTTGTAGGAGCAGATATTTCTCTGTACAGCCTATGGTCCCATTCACTCGGGAATATCCCAACGCAGCTCCTAGAAGAAACGTGTTTCTGACTCGCTGAATCTCAACATAGATTCAACTCTCTTAGGTGAGCGAACGCACAGCAGAACAGTTTCAAGGAAACGTTTCTCCTGAGTTTTAGACGAAGTTTCCTGCTGTTTAGTACGGATGCCGGCATTGGGCTGGAAATACCGGTTTTGGGATTCTGCACAGAAAGGGTTTGCAAACCGCTGAATCCACACGTGAGTTTAACTCTGTCAGTTGAATGCACACATTGACAACCATTCAGTTAGATAGCTCCGTTTTGGTTTTAGAAGCAGATATTTCTCTGTACAGCCTATGGTCCCATTCACTCGGGAATATCCCAACGCAGCTCCTAGAAGAAACGTGTTTCTGACTCGCTGAATCTCAGCATAGATTCAACTCTCTTAGGTGAACGAACGCACAGCAGAGCAGTTTCAAGGAAACGTTTCTCCTGAGTTTTACACGTAGTTTCCTGCTGTTTAGTACATATGCCGGCATTGAGCTGGAATTACCGGTTTTGGGATTCTGCACAGAAAGGGTTTGCAAACCACTGAAACCACACGTGAGTTTAACTCTGTCAGTTGAATGCACAGATGGACAACCATTCAGTTAGATAGCTCCGTTTTGGTTTTAGAAGCAGATATTTCTCTGTACAGCCTATGGTCCCATTCACTCGGGAATATCCCAACGCAGCTCCTAGCATAAACGTGTTTCCGACTCGCTGAATCTCAACATAGATTCAACTCTCTTAGGTGAACGAACGCACAGCAGAGCAGTTTCAAGGAAACGTTTCTCCTGAGATTTAGACGAAGTTTCCTGCTGTTTAGTAGGGATGCCGGCATTGGGCTGGAAATACCGGTTTTGGGATTCTGCACAGAAAGGGTTTGCAAACCGCTGAATCCACACGTGAGTTTAACTCTGTCAGTTGAATGCACACATGGACAACCATTCAGTTAGATAGCTCCGTTTTGGTTTTAGAAGCAGATATTTCTCTGTACAGCCTATGGTCCCATTCACTCGGGAATATCCCAACGCAGCTCCTAGAAGAAACGTGTTTCTGACTCGCTGAATCTCAGCATAGATTCAACTCTCTTAGGTGAACGAACGCACAGCAGAGCAGTTTCAAGGAAACGTTTCTCCTGAGTTTTACACGAAGTTTCCTGCTGTTTAGTACATATGCCGGCATTGAGCTGGAATTACCGGTTTTGGGATTCTGCACAGAAAGGTTTTGCAAACCGCTGAATCCACACGTGAGTTTAACTCTGTCAGTTGAATGCACACATGGACAACCATTCAGTTAGATAGCTCCGTTTTGGTTTTAGAAGCAGATATTTCTCTGTACAGCCTATGGTCCCATTCACTCGGGAATATCCCAACGCAGCTCCTAGAAGAAACGTGTTTCTGACTCGCTGAATCTCAACATAGATTCAACTCTCTTAGGTGAACGAACGCACAGCAGAGCAGTTTCAAGGAAACGTTTCTCCTGAGTTTTAGACGAAGTTTCCTGCTGTTTAGTACGGATGCCGGCATTGGGCTGGAAATACCGGTTTTGGGATTCTGCACAGAAAGGGTTTGTAAACCGCTGAATCGAAACGTGACTTTAACTCTGTCACTTGAATGCACACATTGACAACCATTCAGTTAGATACCACCCTTTTGGTTGTAGGAGCAGATATTTCTCTGTACAGCCTATGGTCCCATTCACTCGGGAATATCCCAACGCAGCTCCTAGAAGAAACGAGTTTCTGACTCGCTGAATCTCAACATAGATTCAACTCTCTTAGCTGAACGAACGCACAGCAGAGCAGTTTCAAGGAAACGTTTCTCCGGAGTTTCAGACGAAGTTTCCTGCTGTTTAGTACGGATGCCGGCATTGGGCTGGACATACCGGTTTTGGGATTCTGCACAGAAATGGTTTGCAAACCGCTGAATCCACACGTGAGTTTAACTCGGTCAGTTGAATGCACACATTGACAACCATCCAGTTAGATAGCTCCGTTTTGGTTTTAGAAGCAGATATTTCTCTGTACAGTCTATGGTCCCATTCACTCGGGAATATCCCAACGCAGCTCCTAGAAGAAACGTGTTTCTGACTCGCTGAATCTCAACATAGATTCAACTCTCTTAGGTGAACGAAAGTACAGCAGAGCAGTTTCAAGGAAACGTTTCTCCTAAGTTTTACACGAAGTTTCCTGCTGTTTAGTACGAATGCCGGCATTGGGCTGGAAATACCGGTTTTGGGATTCTGCACAGAAAGGGTTTGCAAACCGCTGAATCCACACGTGAGTTTATCTCTGTCAGTTGAATGCACACATTGACAACCATTCAGTTTGATAGCACACTTTAATTTTAGAAGCAGATATTTCTCTGTACAGCCTATGGTCCCATTCACTCGAGAATATCCCAACGCAGCTCCTAGAAGAAACGTCTTTCTGACTCGCTGAATCTCAACATAGATTCAACTCTCTTAGGTGAACGAACGCACAGCAGAGCAGTTTCAAGGAAACGTTTCTCCTGAGTTTTAGACGAAGTTTCCTGCTGTTTAGTACGTATGCCGGCATTGAGCTGGAATTACCGGTTTTGGGATTCTGCACAGAAAGGGTTTGTAAACCGCTGAATCCAAACGTGACTTAAACTCTGTCACTTGAATGCACACATTGACAACCATTCAGTTAGATACCACCCTTTTGGTTGTAGGAGCAGATATTTCTCTGTACAGTCTATGGTCCCATTCACTCGGGAATATCCCAACGCAGCTCCTAGAAGAAACGAGTTTCTGCCTCGCTGAATCTCAACATAGATTCAACTCTCTTAGGTGAACGAACGCACAGCAGAGCAGTTTCAAGGAAACGTTTCTCCTGAATTTTAGACGAAGTTTCCTGCTGTTTAGTACGAATGCCGGCATTGGGCTGGACATACCGGTTTTGGGATTCTGCACAGAAAGGGTTTGCAAACCGCTGAATCCACACGTGAGTTTAACTCTGTCAGTTGAATGCACACATGGACAACCATTCAGTTAGATAGCTCCGTTTTGGTTTTAGAAGCAGATATTTCTCTGTACAGCCTATGGTCCCATTCACTCGGGAATATCCCAACGCAGCTCCTAGAAGAAACGTGTTTCTGACTCGCTGAATCTCAACATAGATTCAACTCTCTTAGGTGAACGAACGCAGAGCAGAGCAGTTTCAAGGAAACGTTTCTCCTGAGTTTTAGACGAAGTTTCCTGCTGTTTAGTACGAATGCCGGCATTGGGCTGGACATACCGGTTTTGGGATTCTGCACAGAAAGGGTTTGCAAACCGCTGAATCCACACGTGAGTTTAACTCTGTCAGTTGAATGCACACATGGACAACCATTCAGTTAGATAGCTCCGTTTTGGTTTTAGAAGCAGATATTTCTCTGTACAGCCTATGGTCCCATTCACTCGGGAATATCCCAACGCAGCTCCTAGAAGAAACGAGTTTCTGACTCGCTGAATCTCAACATAGATCCAACTCTCTTAGGTGAACGAACGCACAGCAGAGCAGTTTCAAGGAAACGTTTCTCCTGAGTTTTAGACGACGTTTCCTGCTGTTTAGTACGTATGCCGGCATTGGGCTGGAAATACCGGTTTTGGGTTTCTGCACAGAAAGGGTTTGCAAACCGCTGAATCCACACGTGAGTTTAACTCTGTCAGTTGAATGCACACATTGACAACCATCCAGTTAGATAGCTCCGTTTTGGTTTTAGAAGCAGATATTTCTCTGTACAGCCTATGGTCCCATTCACTCGGGAATATCCCAACGCAGCTCCTAGAAGAAACGTGTTTCTGACTCGCTGAATCTCAACATAGATTCAACTCTCTTAGGTGAACGAACGCACAGCAGAGCAGTTTCAAGGAAACGTTTCTCCTGAATTTTAGACGAAGTTTCCTGCTGTTTAGTACGAATGCCGGCATTGGGCTGGAAATACCGGTTTTGGGATTCTGCACAGAAAGGGTTTGCAAACCGCTGAATCCACACGTGAGTTTAACTCTGTCAGTTGAATGCACACATTGACAACCATCCAGTTAGATAGCTCCGTTTTGGTTTTAGAAGCAGATATTTCTCTGTACAGCCTATGGTCCCATTCACTCGGGAATATCCCAACGCAGCTCCTAGAAGAAACGTGTTTCTGACTCGCTGAATCTCAACATAGATTCAACTCTCTTAGGTGAACGAACGCACAGCAGAGCAGTTTCAAGGAAACTTTTCTCCTGTGTTTTAGACGAAGTTTCCTGCTGTTTAGTACGAATGCCGGCATTGGGCTGGACATACCGGTTTTGGGATTCTGCACAGAAATGGTTTGCAAACCGCTGAATCCACACGTGAGTTTAACTCTGTCAGTTGAATGCACACATTGACAACCATACAGTTAGATAGCTCCGTTTTGGTTTTAGAAGCAGATATTTCTCTGTACAGCCTATGATCCCATTCACTTGGGAATATCCCAACGCAGCTCCTAGAAGAAACGTGTTTCTGACTCGCTGAATCTCAACATAGATTCAACTCTCTTAGGTGAACGAACGCACAGCAGAGCAGTTTCAAGGAAACGTTTCTCCTGAGTTTTAGACGAAGTTTCCTGCTGTTTAGTACGAATGCCGGCATTGGGCTGGACATACCGGTTTTGGGATTCTGCACAGAAATGGTTTGCAAACCGCTGAATCCACACGTGAGTTTAACTCTGTCAGTTGAATGCACACATTGACAACCATACAGTTAGGTAGCTCCGTTTTGGTTTTAGAAGCAGATATTTCTCTGTACAGCCTATGATCCCATTCACTTGGGAATATCCCAACGAAGCTCCTAGAAGAAACGTGTTTCTGACTCGCTGAATCTCAACATAGATTTAACTCTCTTAGGTGAAGGAACGCACAGCAGAGCAGTTTCAAGGAAACGTTTCTCCGGAGTTTCAGACGAAGTTTCCTGCTGCTTAGTACGAATGCCGGCATTGGGCTGGAAATACCGGTTTTGGGATTCTGCACAGAAATGGTTTGCAAACCGCTGAATCCACACGTGAGTTTAACTCTGTCAGTTGAATGCACACATTGACAACCATCCAGTTAGATAGCTCCGTTTTGGTATTAGAAGCAGATATTTCTCTGTACAGCCTATGGTCCCATTCACTCGGGAATATCCCAACGCAGCTCCTAGAAGAAACGTGTTTCTGACTCGCTGAATCTCAACATAGATTCAACTCTCTTAGGTGAACGAACGCACAGCAGAGCAGTTTCAAGGAAACGTTTCTCCTGAGTTTTACACGAAGTTTCCTGCTGTTTAGTACGGATGCCGGCATTGGGCTGGACATACCGGTTTTGGGATTCTGCACAGAAAGGGTTTGCAAACCGCTGAATCCACACGTGAGTTTAACTCTGTCAGTTGAATGCACACATTGACAACCATACAGTTAGATAGCTCCGTTTTGGTTTTAGAAGCAGATATTTCTCTGTACAGCCTATGGTCCCATTCTCTCGGGAATATCCCAACGCAGCTCCTAGAAGAAACGAGTTTCTGACTCGCTGAATCTCAACATAGATTCAACTCTCTTAGGTGAACGAACGCACAGCAGAGCAGTTTCAAGGAAACGTTTCTCCTGAGTTTTAGACGAAGTTTCCTGCTGTTTAGTACGGATGCCGGCATTGGGCTGGACATACCGGTTTTGGGATTCTGCACAGAAATGGTTTGCAAACCGCTGAATCCACACGTGAGTTTAACTCTGTCAGTTGAATGCACACATTGACAACCATTCAGTTAGATAGCACACTTTAATTTTAGAAGCAGATAATTCTCTGTACAGCCTATGGTCCCATTCACTCGGGAATATCCCAACGCAGCTCCTAGAATAAACGAGTTTCTGACTCGCTGAATCTCAACATAGATCCAACTCTCTTAGGTGAACGAACGCACAGCAGAGCAGTTTCAAGGAAACGTTTCTCCTGAGTTTTAGACGAAGTTTCCTGCTGTTTAGTACGGATGCCGGCATTGGGCTGGACATACCGGTTTTGGGATTCTGCACAGAAATGGTTTGCAAACCGCTGAATCCACACGTGAGTTTAACTCTGTCAGTTGAATGCACACATTGACAACCATCCAGTTAGATAGCACCGTTTTGGTTTTAGAAGCAGATATTTCTCTGTACAGCCTATGGTCCCATTCACTCGGGAATATCCCAACGCAGCTCCTAGAAGAAACGAGTTTCTGACTCGCTGAATCTCAACATAGATTCAACTCTCTTAGGTGAACGAACGCACAGCAGAGCAGTTTCAAGGAAACGTTTCTCCTGAGTTTTAGACGAAGTTTCCTGCTGTTTAGTACGAATGCCGGCATTGAGCTGGAAATACCGGTTTTGCGATTCTGCACAGAAAGGGTTTGCAAAAAGCTGAATCCACACGTGATTTTAACTCTGTCAGTTGAATGCAGACATTGACAACCATCCAGTTAGATAGCTCCGTTTTGGTTTTAGAAGCAGATATTTCTCTGTACAGCCTATGGTCCCATTCACTCGGGAATATCCCAACGCAGCTCCTAGAAGAAACGAGTTTCTGACTCGCTGAATCTCAACATAGATTCAACTCTCTTAGGTGAACGAACGCACAGCAGAGCAGTTTCAAGGAAACGTTTCTCCTGAGTTTTACACGAAGTTTCCTGCTGTTTAGTACGTATGCCGGCATTGGGCTGGAAATACCGGTTTTGGGATTCTGCACAGAAAGGGTTTGCAAACCGCTGAATCCACACGTGAGTTTAACTCTGTCAGTTGAATGCACACATTGACAACCATCCAGTTAGATAGCTCCGTTTTGGTTTTAGAAGCAGATATTTCTCTGTACAGCCTATGGTCCCATTCACTCGGGAATATCCCAACGCAGCTCCTAGAAGAAACGTGTTTCTGACTCGCTGAATCTCAACATAGATTCATCTCTCTTAGGTGAACGAACGCACAGCAGAGCAGTTTCAAGGAAACGTTTCTCCTGAGTTTTACACGAAGTTTCCTGCTGTTTAGTACGAATGCCGGCATTGGGCTGGAAATACCGGTTTTGGGATTCTGCACAGAAATGGTTTGCAAACCGCTGAATCCACACGTGAGTTTAACTCTGTCAGTTGAATGCACACATTGACAACCATCCAGTTAGATAGCTCCGTTTTGGTTTTAGAAGCAGATATTTCTTTGTACAGCCTATGGTCCCATTCACTCGGGAATATCCCAACGCAGCTCCTAGAAGAAACGTGTTTCTGACTCGCTGAATCTCAACATAGATTCAACTCTCTTAGGTGAACGAACGCACAGCAGAGCAGTTTCAAGGAAACGTTTCTCCTGAGTTTTACACGAAGTTTCCTGCTGTTTAGTACGGATGCCGGCATTGGGCTGGAAATACCGGTTTTGGAATTCTGCACAGAAAGGGTTTGCAAACCGCTGAATCCACACGTGAGTTTATCTCTGTCAGTTGAATGCACACATTGACAACCATTCAGTTTGATAGCACACTTTTGGTTTTAGAAGCAGATATTTCTCTGTACATTCTATGGTCCCATTCACTCGAGAATATCCCAACGCAGCTCCTAGAAGAAACGAGTTTCTGACTCGCTGAATCTCAACATAGATTCAACTCTCTTAGGTGAACGAACGCACAGCAGAGCAGTTTCAAGGAAACTTTTCTCCTGAGTTTTAGACGAAGTTTCCTGCTGTTTAGTACATATGCCGGCACTGAGCTGGAATTACCGGTTTTGGGATTCTGCACAGAAATGGTTTGTAAACCGCTGAATCGAAACGTGACTTTAACTCTGTCACTTGAATGCACACATTGACAACCATTCAGTTAGATACCACCCTTTTGGTTGTAGGAGCAGATATTTCTCTGTACAGCCTATGGTCCCATTCACTCGGGAATATCCCAACGCAGCTCCTAGAAGAAACGAGTTTCTGACTCGCTGAATCTCAACATAGATTCAACTCTCTTAGGTGAACGAACGCACAGCAGAGCAGTTTCAAGGAAACGTTTCTCCTGAATTTTAGACGAAGTTTCCTGCTGTTTAGTACGTATGCCGGCATTGAGCTGGAATTACCGGTTTTGGGATTCTGCACAGAAATGGTTTGCAAACCGCTGAATCCACACGTGAGTTTAACTCTGTCAGTTGAATGCACACATTGACAACCATCCAGTTAGATAGCTCCGTTTTGGTTTTAGAAGCAGATATTTCTCTGTACAGCCTATGGTCCCATTCACTCGGGAATATCCCAACGCAGCTCCTAGAAGAAACGTGTTTCTGACTCGCTGAATCTCAACATAGATTCAACTCTCTTAGGTGAACGAACGCACAGCAGAGCAGTTTCAAGGAAACGTTTCTCCTGAGTTTTACACGAAGTTTCCTGCTGTTTAGTACGGATGCCGGCATTGGGCTGGACATACCGGTTTTGGGATTCTGCACAGAAAGGGTTTGCAAACCGCTGAATCCACACGTGAGTTTAACTCTGTCAGTTGAATGCACACATTGACAACCATACAGTTAGATAGCTCCGTTTTGGTTTTAGAAGCAGATATTTCTCTGTACAGTCTATGGCCCCATTCTCTCGGGAATATCCCAACGCAGCTCCTAGAAGAAACGAGTTTCTGACTCGCTGAATCTCAACATAGATTCAACTCTCTTAGGTGAACGAACGCACAGCAGAGCAGTTTCAAGGAAACGTTTCTCCTGAGTTTTAGACGAAGTTTCCTGCTGTTTAGTACGTATGCCGGCATTGGGTTAGACATACCGGTTTTGGGATTCTGCACAGAAAGGGTTTGTAAACCGCTGAATCCAAACGTGACTTAAACTCTGTCACTTGAATGCACACATTGAAAACCATTCAGTTAGATTCCACCCTTTTGGTTTTAGAAGCAGATATTTCTCTGTACAGCCTATGGTCCCATTCACTCGGGAATATCCCAACGCAGCTCCTAGAAGAAACGTGTTTCTGACTCGCTGAATCTCAACATAGATTCAACTCTCTTAGGTGAGCGAACGCACAGCAGAGCAGTTTCAAGGAAACGTTTCTCCTGAATTTTAGACGAAGTTTCCTGCTGTTTAGTACGGATGCCGGCATTGGGCTGGACATACCGGTTTTGGGATTCTGCACAGAAATGGTTTGCAAACCGCTGAATCCACACGTGAGTTTAACTCTGTCAGTTGAATGCACACATTGACAACCATAAAGTTAGATAGCTCCGTTTTGGTTTTAGAAGCAGATATTTCTCTGTACAGCCTATGGTCCCATTCACTCGGGAATATCCCAACGCAGCTCCTAGAAGAAACGAGTTTCTGACTTGCTGAATCTCAACATAGATTCAACTCTCTTAGGTGAACGAACGCACAGCAGAGCAGTTTCAAGGAAACGTTTCTCCTGAGTTTTAGACGAAGTTTCCTGCTGCTTAGTACGAATGCCGGCATTGGGCTGGACATACCGGTTTTGGGATTCTGCACAGAAATGGTTTGCAAACCGCTGAATCCACACGTGAGTTTAACTCTGTCAGTTGAATGCACACATTGACAACCATCCAGTTAGATAGCTCCGTTTTGGTTTTAGAAGCAGATATTTCTCTGTACAGCCTATGGTCCCATTCACTCGGGAATATCCCAACGCAGCTCCTAGAAGAAACGTGTTTCTGACTCGCTGAATCTCAACATAGATTCAACTCTCTTAGGTGAACGAACGCACAGCAGAGCAGTTTCAAGGAAACGTTTCTCCTGAGTTTTACACGAAGTTTCCTGCTGTTTAGTACGGATGCCGGCATTGGGCTGGACATACCGGTTTTGGGATTCTGCACAGAAAGGGTTTGCAAACCGCTGAATCCACACGTGAGTTTAACTCTGTCAGTTGAATGCACACATTGACAACCATACAGTTAGATAGCTCCGTTTTGGTTTTAGAAGCAGATATTTCTCTGTACAGCCTATGGTCCCATTCTCTCGGGAGTATCCCAACGCAGCTCCTAGAAGAAACGAGTTTCTGACTCGCTGAATCTCAACATAGATTCAACTCTCTTAGGTGAACGAACGCACAGCAGAGCAGTTTCAAGGAAACGTTTCTCCTGAGTTTTAGACGAAGTTTCCTGCTGTTTAGTACGGATGCCGGCATTGGGCTGGACATACCGGTTTTGGGATTCTGCACAGAAATGGTTTGCAAACCGCTGAATCCACACGTGAGTTTAACTCTGTCAGTTGAATGCACACATTGACAACCATTCAGTTAGATAGCACACTTTAATTTTAGAAGCAGATAATTCTCTGTACAGCCTATGGTCCCATTCACTCGGGAATATCCCAACGCAGCTCCTAGAAGAAACGAGTTTCTGACTCGCTGAATCTCAACATAGATCCAACTCTCTTAGGTGAACGAACGCACAGCAGAGCAGTTTCAAGGAAACGTTTCTCCTGAGTTTTAGACGAAGTTTCCTGCTGTTTAGTACGGATGCCGGCATTGGGCTGGACATACCGGTTTTGGGATTCTGCACAGAAATGGTTTGCAAACCGCTGAATCCACACGTGAGTTTAACTCTGTCAGTTGAATGCACACATTGACAACCATCCAGTTAGATAGCACCGTTTTGGTTTTAGAAGCAGATATTTCTCTGTACAGCCTATGGTCCCATTCACTCGGGAATATCCCAACGCAGCTCCTAGAAGAAACGAGTTTCTGACTCGCTGAATCTCAACATAGATTCAACTCTCTTAGGTGAACGAACGCACAGCAGAGCAGTTTCAAGGAAACGTTTCTCCTGAGTTTTAGACGAAGTTTCCTGCTGTTTAGTACGAATGCCGGCATTGAGCTGGAAATAACGGTTTTGCGATTCTGCACAGAAAGGGTTTGCAAAAAGCTGATTCCACACGTGATTTTAACTCTGTCAGTTGAATGCAGACATTGACAACCATCCAGTTAGATAGCTCCGTTTTGGTTTTAGAAGCAGATATTTCTCTGTACAGCCTATGGTCCCATTCACTCGGGAATATCCCAACGCAGCTCCTAGAAGAAACGAGTTTCTGACTCGCTGAATCTCAACATAGATTCAACTCTCTTAGGTGAACGAACGCACAGCAGAGCAGTTTCAAGGAAACGTTTCTCCTGAGTTTTACACGAAGTTTCCTGCTGTTTAGTACGTATGCCGGCATTGGGCTGGAAATACCGGTTTTGGGATTCTGCACAGAAAGGGTTTGCAAACCGCTGAATCCACACGTGAGTTTAACTCTGTCAGTTGAATGCACACATTGACAACCATCCAGTTAGATAGCTCCGTTTTGGTTTTAGAAGCAGATATTTCTCTGTACAGCCTATGGTCCCATTCACTCGGGAATATCCCAACGCAGCTCCTAGAAGAAACGTGTTTCTGACTCGCTGAATCTCAACATAGATTCATCTCTCTTAGGTGAACGAACGCACAGCAGAGCAGTTTCAAGGAAACGTTTCTCCTGAGTTTTACACGAAGTTTCCTGCTGTTTAGTACGAATGCCGGCATTGGGCTGGAAATACCGGTTTTGGGATTCTGCACAGAAATGGTTTGCAAACCGCTGAATCCACACGTGAGTTTAACTCTGTCAGTTGAATGCACACATTGACAACCATCCAGTTAGATAGCTCCGTTTTGGTTTTAGAAGCAGATATTTCTTTGTACAGCCTATGGTCCCATTCACTCGGGAATATCCCAACGCAGCTCCTAGAAGAAACGTGTTTCTGACTCGCTGAATCTCAACATAGATTCAACTCTCTTAGGTGAACGAACGCACAGCAGAGCAGTTTCAAGGAAACGTTTCTCCTGAGTTTTACACGAAGTTTCCTGCTGTTTAGTACGGATGCCGGCATTGGGCTGGAAATACCGGTTTTGGAATTCTGCACAGAAAGGGTTTGCAAACCGCTGAATCCACACGTGAGTTTATCTCTGCCAGTTGAATGCACACATTGACAACCATTCAGTTTGATAGCACACTTTTGGTTTTAGAAGCAGATATTTCTCTGTACAGCCTATGGTCCCATTCACTCGAGAATATCCCAACGCAGCTCCTAGAAGAAACGAGTTTCTGACTCGCTGAATCTCAACATAGATTCAACTCTCTTAGGTGAACGAACGCACAGCAGAGCAGTTTCAAGGAAACTTTTCTCCTGAGTTTTAGACGAAGTTTCCTGCTGTTTAGTACATATGCCGGCATTGAGCTGGAATTACCGGTTTTGGGATTCTGCACAGAAATGGTTTGTAAACCGCTGAATCGAAACGTGACTTTAACTCTGTCACTTGAATGCACACATTGACAACCATTCAGTTAGATACCACCCTTTTGGTTGTAGGAGCAGATATTTCTCTGTACAGCCTATGGTCCCATTCACTCGGGAATATCCCAACGCAGCTCCTAGAAGAAACGAGTTTCTGACTCGCTGAATCTCAACATAGATTCAACTCTCTTAGGTGAACGAACGCACAGCAGAGCAGTTTCAAGGAAACGTTTCTCCTGAATTTTAGACGAAGTTTCCTGCTGTTTAGTACGTATGCCGGCATTGAGCTGGAATTACCGGTTTTGGGATTCTGCACAGAAATGGTTTGCAAACCGCTGAATCCACACGTGAGTTTAACTCTGTCAGTTGAATGCACACATTCACAACCATCCAGTTAGATAGCTCCGTTTTGGTTTTAGAAGCAGATATTTCTCTGTACAGCCTATGGTCCCATTCACTCGGGAATATCCCAACGCAGCTCCTAGAAGAAACGTGTTTCTGACTCGCTGAATCTCAACATAGATTCAACTCTCTTAGGTGAACGAACGCACAGCAGAGCAGTTTCAAGGAAACGTTTCTCCTGAGTTTTACACGAAGTTTCCTGCTGTTTAGTACGGATGCCGGCATTGGGCTGGACATACCGGTTTTGGGATTCTGCACAGAAAGGGTTTGCAAACCGCTGAATCCACACGTGAGTTTAACTCTGTCAGTTGAATGCACACATTGACAACCATACAGTTAGATAGCTCCGTTTTGGTTTTAGAAGCAGATATTTCTCTGTACAGTCTATGGCCCCATTCTCTCGGGAATATCCCAACGCAGCTCCTAGAAGAAACGAGTTTCTGACTCGCTGAATCTCAACATAGATTCAACTCTCTTAGGTGAACGAACGCACAGCAGAGCAGTTTCAAGGAAACGTTTCTCCTGAGTTTTAGACGAAGTTTCCTGCTGTTTAGTACGTATGCCGGCATTGGGTTAGACATACCGGTTTTGGGATTCTGCACAGAAAGGGTTTGTAAACCGCTGAATCCAAACGTGACTTAAACTCTGTCACTTGAATGCACACATTGAAAACCATTCAGTTAGATTCCACCCTTTTGGTTTTAGAAGCAGATATTTCTCTGTACAGCCTATGGTCCCATTCACTCGGGAATATCCCAACGCAGCTCCTAGAAGAAACGTGTTTCTGACTCGCTGAATCTCAACATAGATTCAACTCTCTTAGGTGAGCGAACGCACAGCAGAGCAGTTTCAAGGAAACGTTTCTCCTGAATTTTAGACGAAGTTTCCTGCTGTTTAGTACGGATGCCGGCATTGGGCTGGACATACCGGTTTTGGGATTCTGCACAGAAATGGTTTGCAAACCGCTGAATCCACACGTGAGTTTAACTCTGTCAGTTGAATGCACACATTGACAACCATAAAGTTAGATAGCTCCGTTTTGGTTTTAGAAGCAGATATTTCTCTGTACAGCCTATGGTCCCATTCACTCGGGAATATCCCAACGCAGCTCCTAGAAGAAACGAGTTTCTGACTCGCTGAATCTCAACATAGATTCAACTCTCTTAGGTGAACGAACGCACAGCAGAGCAGTTTCAAGGAAACGTTTCTCCTGAGTTTTAGACGAAGTTTCCTGCTGTTTAGTACGGATGCCGGCATTGGGCTGGACATACCGGTTTTGGGATTCTGCACAGAAATGGTTTGCAAACCGCTGAATCCACACGTGAGTTTAACTCTGTCACTTGAATGCACACATTGACAACCATTCAGTTAGATAGCACACTTTAATTTTAGAAGCAGATATTTCTCTGTACAGCCTATGGTCCCATTCACTCGGGAATATCCCAACGCAGCTCCTAGAAGAAACGCGTTTCTGACTCGCTGAATCTCAACATAGATTCAACTCTCTTAGGTGAACGAACCGCACAGCAGAGCAGTTTCAAGGAAACTTTTCTCCTGAGTTTTAGACGAAGTTTCCTGCTGTTTAGTACGTATGCCGGCATTGAGCTGGAATTACCGGTTTTGGGATTCTGCACAGAATGGGTTTGTAAACCGCTGAATCCAAACGTGACTTTAACTCTGTCACTTGAATGCACACATTGACAACCATTCATTTAGATACCACCCTTTTGGTTGTAGGAGCAGATATTTCTCTGTACAGCCTATGGTCCCATTCACTCGGGAATATCCCAACGCAGCTCCTAGAAGAAACGAGTTTCTGCCTCGCTGAATCTCAACATAGATTCAACTCTCTTAGGTGAACGAACGCAAAGCAGAGCAGTTTCAAGGAAACGTTTCTCCTGAATTTTAGACGAGGTTTCCTGCTGTTTAGTACGAATGCCGGCATTGGGCTGGACATACCGGTTTAGGGATTCTGCACAGAAAGGGTTTGCAAACCGCTGAATCCACACGTGAGTTTAACTCTGTCACTTGAATGCACACATGGACAACCATTCAGTTAGATAGCTCCGTTTTGGTTTTAGAAGCAGATGTTTCTCTGTACAGCCTATGGTCCCATTCACTCGGGAATATCCCAACGCAGCTCCTAGAAGAAACGTGTTTCTGACTCGCTGAATCTCAACATAGATTCAACTCTCTTAGGTGAACGAACGCAGAGCAGAGCAGTTTCAAGGAAACGTTTCTCCTGAGTTTTAGACGAAGTTTCCTGCTGTTTAGTACGAATGCCGGCATTGGGCTGGACATACCGGTTTTGGGATTCTGCACAGAAAGGGTTTGCAAACCGCGGAATCCACACGTGAGTTTAACTCTGTCAGTTGAATGCACACATGGACAACCATTCAGTTAGATAGCTCCGTTTTGGTTTTAGAAGCAGATATTTCTTTGTACAGCCTTTGGTCCCATTCACTCGGGAATATCCCAACGCAGCTCCTAGCATAAACGTGTTTCTGACTCGCTGAATCTCAACATAGATTCAACTCTCTTAGCTGAACGAACGCACAGCAGAGCAGTTTCAAGGAAACGTTTCTCCTGAATTTTAGACGAAGTTTCCTGCTGTTTAGTACGGATGCCGGCATTGGGCTGGACATACCGGTTTTGGGATTCTGCACAGAAATCGTTTGCAAACCGCTGAATCCACACGTGAGTTTAACTCTGTCAGTTGAATGCACACATTGACAACCATCAAGTTAGATAGCTCCGTTATGGTTTTAGAAGCAGATATTTCTCTGTACAGCCTATGGTCCCATTCACTCGGGAATATCCCAACGCAGCTCCTAGAAGAAACGTGTTTCTGACTCGCTGAATCCCAACATAGATTCAACTCTCTTAGGTGAACGAACGCACAGCAGAGCAGTTTTAAGGAAACGTTTCTCCTGAGTTTTAGACGAAGTTTCCTGCTGTTTAGTACGGATGCCGGCATTGGGCTGGACATACCGGTTTTGGGATTCTGCACAGAAATGGTTTGCAAACCGCTGAATCCACACGTGAGTTTAACTCTGTCAGTTGAATGCACACATTGACAACCATCCAGTTAGATAGCTCCGTTTTGGTTTTAGAAGCAGATATTTCTCTGTACAGCCTATGGTCCCATTCACTCGGGAATATCCCAACGCAGCTCCTAGAAGAAACGAGTTTCTGACTCGCTGAATCTCAACATAGATCCAACTCTCTTAGGTGAACGAACGCACAGCAGAGCAGTTTCAAGGAAACGTTTTTCCTGAGTTTTAGACGAAGTTTCCTGCTGTTTAGTACGAATGCCGGCATTGGGCTGGAAATACCGGTTTTGGGATTCTGCACAGAAAGGGTTTGCAAACCGCTGAATCCACAAGTGAGTTTAACTCTGTCAGTTGAATGTACACATTGACAACCATCCAGTTAGATAGCTCCGTTTTGGTTTTATAAGCAGATATTTCTCTGTACAGCCTATGGTCCCATTCACTCGGGAATATCCCAACGCAGCTCCTAGAAGAAACGTGTTTCTGACTCGCTGAATCTCAACATAGATTCAACTCTCTTAGGTGAACGAACGCACAGCAGAGTAGTTTCAAGGAAACTTTTCTCCTGTGTTTTAGACGAAGTTTCCTGCTGTTTAGAACGAATGCCGGCATTGGGCTGGACATACCGGTTTTGGGATTCTGCACAGAAATGGTTTGCAAACCGCTGAATCCACACGTGAGTTTAACTCTGTCAGTTGAATGCACACATTGACAACCATACAGTTAGATAGCTCCGTTTTGGTTTTAGAAGCAGATATTTCTCTGTACAGCCTATCATCCCATTCACTTGGGAATATCCCAACGCAGCTCCTAGAAGAAACGTGTTTCTGACTCGCTGAATCTCAACATAGATTCAACTCTCTTAGGTGAACGAACGCACAGCAGAGCAGTTTCAAGGAAACGTTTCTCCTGAGTTTTAGACGAAGTTTCCTGCTGTTTAGTACGAATGCCGGCATTGGGCTGGACATACCGGTTTTGGGATTCTGCACAGAAATGGTTTGCAAACCGCTGAATCCACACGTGAGTTTAACTCTGTCAGTTGAATGCACACATTGACAACCATACAGTTAGGTAGCTCCGTTTTGGTTTTAGAAGCAGATATTTCTCTGTACAGCCTATGATCCCATTCACTTGGGAATATCCCAACGAAGCTCCTAGAAGGAACGTGTTTCTGACTCGCTGAATCTCAACATAGATTCAACTCTCTTAGGTGAAGGAACGCACAGCAGAGCAGTTTCAAGGAAACGTTTCTCCGGAGTTTCAGACGAAGTTTCCTGCTGCTTAGTACGAATGCCGGCATTGGGCTGGAAGTACCGGTTTTGGGATTCTGCACAGAAATGTTTTGTAAACCGCTGAATCCACACGTGAGTTTAACTCTGTCAGTTGAATGCACACATTGACAACCATTCAGTTAGATAGCTCCGTTTTGGTTTTAGAAGCAGATAATTCTCTGTACAGCCTATGATCCCATTCACTTGGGAATATCCCAACGCAGCTCCTAGAAGAAACGTGTTTCTGACTCGCTGAATCTCAACATAGATTCAACTCTCTTAGGTGAACGAACGCACAGCAGAGCAGTTTCAAGGAAACGTTTCTCCTGAGTTTTAGACGAAGTTTCCTGCTGTTTAGTACGAATGCCGGCATTGGGCTGGACATACCGGTTTTGGGATTCTGCACAGAAATGGTTTGCAAACCGCTGAATCCACACGTGAGTTTAACTCTGTCAGTTGAATGCACACATTGACAACCATACAGTTAGATAGCTCCGTTTTGGTTTTAGAAGCAGATATTTCTTTGTACAGTCTATGATCCCATTCACTTGGGAATATCCCAACGCAGCTCCTAGAAGAAACGAGTTTCTGACTCGCTAAATCTCAACATAGATTCAACTCTCTTAGGTGAACGAACGCACAGCAGAGCAGTTTCAAGGAAACGTTTCTCCTGAGTTTTAGACGAAGTTTCCTGCTGTTTAGTACGAATGCCGGCATTGAGCTGGAAATACCGGTTTTGGGATTCTGCACAGAAAGGGTTTGCAAACCGCTGAATCCACACGTGAGTTTAACTCTGTCAGTTGAATGCACACATGGACAACCATTCAGTTAGATAGCTCCGTTTTGGTTTTAGAAGCAGATATTTCTCTGTACAGCCTTTGGTCCCATTCACTCGGGAATATCCCAACGCAGCTCCTAGCATAAACGTGTTTCTGACTCGCTGAATCTCAACATAGATTCAACTCTCTTAGCTGAACGAACGCACAGCAGAGCAGTTTCAAGGAAACGTTTCTCCTGAATTTTAGACGAAGTTTCCTGCTGTTTAGTACGGATGCCGGCATTGGGCTGGACATACCGGTTTTGGGATTCTGCACAGAAATCGTTTGCAAACCGCTGAATCCACACGTGAGTTTAACACTGTCAGTTGAATGCACACATTGACAACCATCAAGTTAGATAGCTCCGTTATGGTTTTAGAAGCAGATATTTCTCTGTACAGCCTATGGTCCCATTCACTCGGGAATATCCCAACGCAGCTCCTAGAAGAAACGTGTTTCTGACTCGCTGAATCCCAACATAGATTCAACTCTCTTAGGTGAACGAACGCACAGCAGAGCAGTTTTAAGGAAACGTTTCTCCTGAGTTTTAGACGAAGTTTCCTGCTGTTTAGTACGGATGCCGGCATTGGGCTGGACATACCGGTTTTGGGATTCTGCACAGAAATGGTTTGCAAACCGCTGAATCCACACGTGAGTTTAACTCTGTCAGTTGAATGCACACATTGACAACCATCCAGTTAGATAGCTCCGTTTTGGTTTTAGAAGCAGATATTTCTCTGTACAGCCTATGGTCCCATTCACTCGGGAATATCCCAACGCAGCTCCTAGAAGAAACGAGTTTCTGACTCGCTGAATCTCAACATAGATCCAACTCTCTTAGGTGAACGAACGCACAGCAGAGCAGTTTCAAGGAAACGTTTTTCCTGAGTTTTAGACGAAGTTTCCTGCTGTTTAGTACGAATGCCGGCATTGGGCTGGAAATACCGGTTTTGGGATTCTGCACAGAAAGGGTTTGCAAACCGCTGAATCCACAAGTGAGTTTAACTCTGTCAGTTGAATGTACACATTGACAACCATCCAGTTAGATAGCTCCGTTTTGGTTTTATAAGCAGATATTTCTCTGTACAGCCTATGGTCCCATTCACTCGGGAATATCCCAACGCAGCTCCTAGAAGAAACGTGTTTCTGACTCGCTGAATCTCAACATAGATTCAACTCTCTTAGGTGAACGAACGCACAGCAGAGTAGTTTCAAGGAAACTTTTCTCCTGTGTTTTAGACGAAGTTTCCTGCTGTTTAGAACGAATGCCGGCATTGGGCTGGACATACCGGTTTTGGGACTCTGCACAGAAATGGTTTGCAAACCGCTGAATCCACACGTGAGTTTAACTCTGTCAGTTGAATGCACACATTGACAACCATACAGTTAGATAGCTCCGTTTTGGTTTTAGAAGCAGATATTTCTCTGTACAGCCTATCATCCCATTCACTTGGGAATATCCCAACGCAGCTCCTAGAAGAAACGTGTTTCTGACTCGCTGAATCTCAACATAGATTCAACTCTCTTAGGTGAACGAACGCACAGCAGAGCAGTTTCAAGGAAACGTTTCTCCTGAGTTTTAGACGAAGTTTCCTGCTGTTTAGTACGAATGCCGGCATTGGGCTGGACATACCGGTTTTGGGATTCTGCACAGAAATGGTTTGCAAACCGCTGAATCCACACGTGAGTTTAACTCTGTCAGTTGAATGCACACATTGACAACCATACAGTTAGGTAGCTCCGTTTTGGTTTTAGAAGCAGATATTTCTCTGTACAGCCTATGATCCCATTCACTTGGGAATATCCCAACGAAGCTCCTAGAAGAAACGTGTTTCTGACTCGCTGAATCTCAACATAGATTCAACTCTCTTAGGTGAAGGAACGCACAGCAGAGCAGTTTCAAGGAAACGTTTCTCCGGAGTTTCAGACGAAGTTTCCTGCTGCTTAGTACGAATGCCGGCATTGGGCTGGAAGTACCGGTTTTGGGATTCTGCACAGAAATGTTTTGCAAAACCGCTGAATCCACACGTGAGTTTAACTCTGTCAGTTGAATGCACACATTGACAACCATTCAGTTAGATAGCTCCGTTTTGGTTTTAGAAGCAGATAATTCTCTGTACAGCCTATGATCCCATTCACTTGGGAATATCCCAACGCAGCTCCTAGAAGAAACGTGTTTCTGACTCGCTGAATCTCAACATAGATTCAACTCTCTTAGGTGAACGAACGCACAGCAGAGCAGTTTCAAGGAAACGTTTCTCCTGAGTTTTAGACGAAGTTTCCTGCTGTTTAGTACGAATGCCGGCATTGGGCTGGACATACCGGTTTTGGGATTCTGCACAGAAATGGTTTGCAAACCGCTGAATCCACACGTGAGTTTAACTCTGTCAGTTGAATGCACACATTGACAACCATACAGTTAGATAGCTCCGTTTTGGTTTTAGAAGCAGATATTTCTTTGTACAGTCTATGATCCCATTCACTTGGGAATATCCCAACGCAGCTCCTAGAAGAAACGAGTTTCTGACTCGCTAAATCTCAACATAGATTCAACTCTCTTAGGTGAACGAACGCACAGCAGAGCAGTTTCAAGGAAACGTTTCTCCTGAGTTTTAGACGAAGTTTCCTGCTGTTTAGTACGAATGCCGGCATTGAGCTGGAAATACCGGTTTTGGGATTCTGCACAGAAAGGGTTTGCAAACCGCTGAATCCACACGTGAGTTTAACTCTGTCAGTTGAATGCACACATTGACAACCATCCAGTTAGATAGCTCCGTTTTGGTTTTAGAAGCAGATATTTCTCTGTACAGCCTATGGTCCCATTCACTCGGGAATATCCCAACGCAGCTCCTAGAAGAAACGGGTTTCTGACTCGCTGAATCTCAACATAGATTCATCTCTCTTAGGTGAACGAACGCACAGCAGAGCAGTTTCAAGGAAACGTTTCTCCTGAGTTTTACACGAAGTTTCCTGCTGTTTAGTACGAATGCCGGCATTGGGATGGAAATACCGGTTTTGGGATTCTGCACAGAAATGGTTTGCAAACCGCTGAATCCACACGTGAGTTTAACTCTGTCAGTTGAATGCACACATTGACAACCATCCAGTTAGATAGCTCCGTTTTGGTTTTAGAAGCAGATATTTCTCTGTACAGCCTATGGTCCCATTCACTCGGGAATATCCCAACGCAGCTCCTAGAAGAAACGTGTTTCTGACTCGCTGAATCTCAACATAGATTCAACTCTCTTAGGTGAACGAACGCACAGCAGAGCAGTTTCAAGGAAACGTTTCTCCTGAGTTTTACACGAAGTTTCCTGCTGTTTAGTACGGATGCCGGCATTGGGCTGGAAATACCGGTTTTGGGATTCTGCACAGAAAGGGTTTGCAAACCGCTGAATCCACACGTGAGTTTATCTCTGTCAGTTGAATGCACACATGGACAACCATTCAGTTTGATAGCACACTTTTGGTTTTAGAAGCAGATATTTCTCTGTACAGCCTATGGTCCCATTCACTCGAGAATATCCCAACGCAGCTCCAGAAGAAACGTCTTTCTGACTCGCTGAATCTCAACATAGATTCAACTCTCTTAGGTGAACGAACGCACAGCAGAGCAGTTTCAAGGAAACGTTTCTCCTGAGTTTTAGACGAAGTTTCCTGCTGTTTATTACGGATGCCGGCACTGAGCTGGAATTACCGGTTTTGGGATTCTGCACAGAAAGGGTTTGTAAACCGCTGAATCCAAACATGACTTTAACTCTGTCACTTGAATGCACACATTGACAACCATTCAGTTAGATACCACCCTTTTGGTTGTAGGAGCAGATATTTCTCTGTACAGCCTATGGTCCCATTCACTCGGGAATATCCCAACGCAGCTCCTAGAAGAAACGAGTTTCTGACTCGCTGAATCTCAACATAGATTCAACTCTCTTAGGTGAACGAACGCACAGCAGAGCAGTTTCAAGGAAACGTTTCTCCTGAATTTTAGAGGAAGTTTCCTGCTGTTTAGTACGTATGCCGGCATTGAGCTGGAATTACCGGTTTTGGGATTCTGCACAGAAAGGGTTTGTAAACCGCTGAATCCAAACGTGACTTTAACTCTGTCACTTGAATGCACACATTGACAACCGTTCAGTTAGATACCACCCTTTTGGTTGTAGGAGCAGATATTTCTCTGTACAGCCTATGGTCCCATTCACTCGGGAATATCCCAACGCAGCTCCTAGAAGAAACGAGTTTCTGACTCGCTGAATCTCAACATAGATTCAACTCTCTTAGGTGAGCGAACGCACAGCAGAACAGTTTCAAGGAAACGTTTCTCCTGAGTTTCAGACGAAGTTTCCTGCTGTTTAGTACGGATGCCGACATTGGGCTGGAAATACCGGTTTTGGGATTCTGCACAGAAATGGTTTGCAAACCGCTGAATCCACACGTGAGTTTAACTCTGTCAGTTGAATGCACACATTGACAACCATCCAGTTAGATAGCTCCGTTTTGGTTTTAGAAGCAGATTTTTCTCTGTACAGCCTGTGGTCCCATTCACTCGGGAATATCCCAACGCAGCTCCTAGAAGAAACGTGTTTCTGACTCGCTGAATCTCAACATAGATTCAACTCTCTTAGGTGAACGAACGCACAGCAGAGCAGTTTCAAGGAAACGTTTCTCCTGAGTTTTACACGAAGTTTCCTGCTGTTTAGTACGAATGCCGGCATTGGGCTGGAAATACCGGTTTTGGGATTCTGCACAGAAAGGGTTTGCAAACCGCTGAATCCACAAGTGAGTTTAACTCTGTCAGTTGAATGCACACATTGACAACCATCCAGTTAGATAGCTCCGTTTTGGTTTTATAAGCAGATATTTCTCTGTACAGCCTATGGTCCCATTCACTCGGGAATATCCCAACGCAGCTCCTAGAAGAAACGTGTTTCTGACTCGCTGAATCTCAACATAGATTCAACTCTCTTAGGTGAACGAACGCACAGCAGAGTAGTTTCAAGGAAACTTTTCTCCTGTGTTTTAGACGAAGTTTCCTGCTGTTTAGAACGAATGCCGGCATTGGGCTGGACATACCGGTTTTGGGATTCTGCACAGAAATGGTTTGCAAACCGCTGAATCCACACGTGAGTTTAACTCTGTCAGTTGAATGCACACATTGACAACCATACAGTTAGATAGCTCCGTTTTGGTTTTAGAAGCAGATATTTCTCTGTACAGCCTATCATCCCATTCACTTGGGAATATCCCAACGCAGCTCCTAGAAGAAACGTGTTTCTGACTCGCTGAATCTCAACATAGATTCAACTCTCTTAGGTGAACGAACGCACAGCAGAGCAGTTTCAAGGAAACGTTTCTCCTGAGTTTTAGACGAAGTTTCCTGCTGTTTAGTACGAATGCCGGCATTGGGCTGGACATACCGGTTTTGGGATTCTGCACAGAAATGGTTTGCAAACCGCTGAATCCACACGTGAGTTTAACTCTGTCAGTTGAATGCACACATTGACAACCATACAGTTAGGTAGCTCCGTTTTGGTTTTAGAAGCAGATATTTCTCTGTACAGCCTATGATCCCATTCACTTGGGAATATCCCAACGAAGCTCCTAGAAGAAACGTGTTTCTGACTCGCTGAATCTCAACATAGATTCAACTCTCTTAGGTGAAGGAACGCACAGCAGAGCAGTTTCAAGGAAACGTTTCTCCGGAGTTTCAGACGAAGTTTCCTGCTGCTTAGTACGAATGCCGGCATTGGGCTGGAAGTACCGGTTTTGGGATTCTGCACAGAAATGTTTTGTAAACCGCTGAATCCACACGTGAGTTTAACTCTGTCAGTTGAATGCACACATTGACAACCATTCAGTTAGATAGCTCCGTTTTGGTTTTAGAAGCAGATAATTCTCTGTACAGCCTATGATCCCATTCACTTGGGAATATCCCAACGCAGCTCCTAGAAGAAACGGGTTTCTGACTCGCTGAATCTCAACATAGATTCAACTCTCTTAGGTGAACGAACGCACAGCAGAGCAGTTTCAAGGAAACGTTTCTCCTGAGTTTTAGACGAAGTTTCCTGCTGTTTAGTACGAATGCCGGCATTGGGCTGGACATACCGGTTTTGGGATTCTGCACAGAAATGGTTTGCAAACCGCTGAATCCACACGTGAGTTTAACTCTGTCAGTTGAATGCACACATTGACAACCATACAGTTAGATAGCTCCGTTTTGGTTTTAGAAGCAGATATTTCTTTGTACAGTCTATGATCCCATTCACTTGGGAATATCCCAACGCAGCTCCTAGAAGAAACGAGTTTCTGACTCGCTAAATCTCAACATAGATTCAACTCTCTTAGGTGAACGAACGCACAGCAGAGCAGTTTCAAGGAAACGTTTCTCCTGAGTTTTAGACGAAGTTTCCTGCTGTTTAGTACGAATGCCGGCATTGAGCTGGAAATACCGGTTTTGGGATTCTGCACAGAAAGGGTTTGCAAACCGCTGAATCCACACGTGAGTTTAACTCTGTCAGTTGAATGCACACATGGACAACCATTCAGTTAGATAGCTCCGTTTTGGTTTTAGAAGCAGATATTTCTCTGTACAGCCTTTGGTCCCATTCACTCGGGAATATCCCAACGCAGCTCCTAGCATAAACGTGTTTCTGACTCGCTGAATCTCAACATAGATTCAACTCTCTTAGCTGAACGAACGCACAGCAGAGCAGTTTCAAGGAAACGTTTCTCCTGAATTTTAGACGAAGTTTCCTGCTGTTTAGTACGGATGCCGGCATTGGGATGGAAATACCGGTTTTGGGATTCTGCACAGAAATGGTTTGCAAACCGCTGAATCCACACGTGAGTTTAACTCTGTCAGTTGAATGCACACATTGACAACCATCCAGTTAGATAGCTCCGTTTTGGTTTTAGAAGCAGATATTTCTCTGTACAGCCTATGGTCCCATTCACTCGGGAATATCCCAACGCAGCTCCTAGAAGAAACGTGTTTCTGACTCGCTGAATCTCAACATAGATTCAACTCTCTTAGGTGAACGAACGCACAGCAGAGCAGTTTCAAGGAAACGTTTCTCCTGAGTTTTACACGAAGTTTCCTGCTGTTTAGTACGGATGCCGGCATTGGGCTGGAAATACCGGTTTTGGGATTCTGCACAGAAAGGGTTTGCAAACCGCTGAATCCACACGTGAGTTTATCTCTGTCAGTTGAATGCACACATGGACAACCATTCAGTTTGATAGCACACTTTTGGTTTTAGAAGCAGATATTTCTCTGTACAGCCTATGGTCCCATTCACTCGAGAATATCCCAACGCAGCTCCAGAAGAAACGTCTTTCTGACTCGCTGAATCTCAACATAGATTCAACTCTCTTAGGTGAACGAACGCACAGCAGAGCAGTTTCAAGGAAACGTTTCTCCTGAGTTTTAGACGAAGTTTCCTGCTGTTTATTACGGATGCCGGCACTGAGCTGGAATTACCGGTTTTGGGATTCTGCACAGAAAGGGTTTGTAAACCGCTGAATCCAAACATGACTTTAACTCTGTCACTTGAATGCACACATTGACAACCATTCAGTTAGATACCACCCTTTTGGTTGTAGGAGCAGATATTTCTCTGTACAGCCTATGGTCCCATTCACTCGGGAATATCCCAACGCAGCTCCTAGAAGAAACGAGTTTCTGACTCGCTGAATCTCAACATAGATTCAACTCTCTTAGGTGAACGAACGCACAGCAGAGCAGTTTCAAGGAAACGTTTCTCCTGAATTTTAGACGAAGTTTCCTGCTGTTTAGTACGTATGCCGGCATTGAGCTGGAATTACCGGTTTTGGGATTCTGCACAGAAAGGGTTTGTAAACCGCTGAATCCAAACGTGACTTTAACTCTGTCACTTGAATGCACACATTGACAACCGTTCAGTTAGATACCACCCTTTTGGTTGTAGGAGCAGATATTTCTCTGTACAGCCTATGGTCCCATTCACTCGGGAATATCCCAACGCAGCTCCTAGAAGAAACGAGTTTCTGACTCGCTGAATCTCAACATAGATTCAACTCTCTTAGGTGAGCGAACGCACAGCAGAACAGTTTCAAGGAAACGTTTCTCCTGAGTTTCAGACGAAGTTTCCTGCTGTTTAGTACGGATGCCGACATTGGGCTGGAAATACCGGTTTTGGGATTCTGCACAGAAATGGTTTGCAAACCGCTGAATCCACACGTGAGTTTAACTCTGTCAGTTGAATGCACACATTGACAACCATCCAGTTAGATAGCTCCGTTTTGGTTTTAGAAGCAGATTTTTCTCTGTACAGCCTGTGGTCCCATTCACTCGGGAATATCCCAACGCAGCTCCTAGAAGAAACGTGGTTCTGACTCGCTGAATCTCAACATAGATTCAACTCTCTTAGGTGAACGAACGCACAGCAGAGCAGTTTCAAGGAAACGTTTCTCCTGAGTTTTACACGAAGTTTCCTGCTGTTTAGTACGAATGCCGGCATTGGGCTGGAAATACCGGTTTTGGGATTCTGCACAGAAAGGGTTTGCAAACCGCTGAATCCACAAGTGAGTTTAACTCTGTCAGTTGAATGCACACATTGACAACCATCCAGTTAGATAGCTCCGTTTTGGTTTTATAAGCAGATATTTCTCTGTACAGCCTATGGTCCCATTCACTCGGGAATATCCCAACGCAGCTCCTAGAAGAAACGTGTTTCTGACTCGCTGAATCTCAACATAGATTCAACTCTCTTAGGTGAACGAACGCACAGCAGAGTAGTTTCAAGGAAACTTTTCTCCTGTGTTTTAGACGAAGTTTCCTGCTGTTTAGAACGAATGCCGGCATTGGGCTGGACATACCGGTTTTGGGATTCTGCACAGAAATGGTTTGCAAACCGCTGAATCCACACGTGAGTTTAACTCTGTCAGTTGAATGCACACATTGACAACCATACAGTTAGATAGCTCCGTTTTGGTTTTAGAAGCAGATATTTCTCTGTACAGCCTATCATCCCATTCACTTGGGAATATCCCAACGCAGCTCCTAGAAGAAACGTGTTTCTGACTCGCTGAATCTCAACATAGATTCAACTCTCTTAGGTGAACGAACGCACAGCAGAGCAGTTTCAAGGAAACGTTTCTCCTGAGTTTTAGACGAAGTTTCCTGCTGTTTAGTACGAATGCCGGCATTGGGCTGGACATACCGGTTTTGGGATTCTGCACAGAAATGGTTTGCAAACCGCTGAATCCACACGTGAGTTTAACTCTGTCAGTTGAATGCACACATTGACAACCATACAGTTAGGTAGCTCCGTTTTGGTTTTAGAAGCAGATATTTCTCTGTACAGCCTATGATCCCATTCACTTGGGAATATCCCAACGAAGCTCCTAGAAGAAACGTGTTTCTGACTCGCTGAATCTCAACATAGATTCAACTCTCTTAGGTGAAGGAACGCACAGCAGAGCAGTTTCAAGGAAACGTTTCTCCGGAGTTTCAGACGAAGTTTCCTGCTGCTTAGTACGAATGCCGGCATTGGGCTGGAAGTACCGGTTTTGGGATTCTGCACAGAAATGTTTTGTAAACCGCTGAATCCACACGTGAGTTTAACTCTGTCAGTTGAATGCACACATTGACAACCATTCAGTTAGATAGCTCCGTTTTGGTTTTAGAAGCAGATAATTCTCTGTACAGCCTATGATCCCATTCACTTGGGAATATCCCAACGCAGCTCCTAGAAGAAACGGGTTTCTGACTCGCTGAATCTCAACATAGATTCAACTCTCTTAGGTGAACGAACGCACAGCAGAGCAGTTTCAAGGAAACGTTTCTCCTGAGTTTTAGACGAAGTTTCCTGCTGTTTAGTACGAATGCCGGCATTGGGCTGGACATACCGGTTTTGGGATTCTGCACAGAAATGGTTTGCAAACCGCTGAATCCACACGTGAGTTTAACTCTGTCAGTTGAATGCACACATTGACAACCATACAGTTAGATAGCTCCGTTTTGGTTTTAGAAGCAGATATTTCTTTGTACAGTCTATGATCCCATTCACTTGGGAATATCCCAACGCAGCTCCTAGAAGAAACGAGTTTCTGACTCGCTAAATCTCAACATAGATTCAACTCTCTTAGGTGAACGAACGCACAGCAGAGCAGTTTCAAGGAAACGTTTCTCCTGAGTTTTAGACGAAGTTTCCTGCTGTTTAGTACGAATGCCGGCATTGAGCTGGAAATACCGGTTTTGGGATTCTGCACAGAAAGGGTTTGCAAACCGCTGAATCCACACGTGATTTTAACTCTGTCAGTTGAATGCAGACATTGACAACCATCCAGTTAGATAGCTCCGTTTTGGTTTTAGAAGCAGATATTTCTCTGTACAGCCTATGGTCCCATTCACTCGGGAATATCCCAACGCAGCTCCTAGAAGAAACGAGTTTCTGACTCGCTGAATCTCAACATAGATTCAACTCTCTTAGGTGAACGAACGCACAGCAGAGCAGTTTCAAGGAAACGTTTCTCCTGAGTTTTACACGAAGTTTCCTGCTGTTTAGTACGTATGCCGGCATTGGGCTGGAAATACCGGTTTTGGGATTCTGCACAGAAAGGGTTTGCAAACCGCTGAATCCACACGTGAGTTTAACTCTGTCAGTTGAATGCACACATTGACAACCATCCAGTTAGATAGCTCCGTTTTGGTTTTAGAAGCAGATATTTCTCTGTACAGCCTATGGTCCCATTCACTCGGGAATATCCCAACGCAGCTCCTAGAAGAAACGGGTTTCTGACTCGCTGAATCTCAACATAGATTCAACTCTCTTAGGTGAACGAACGCACAGCAGAGCAGTTTCAAGGAAACGTTTCTCCTGAGTTTTACACGAAGTTTCCTGCTGTTTAGTACGAATGCCGGCATTGGGATGGAAATACCGGTTTTGGGATTCTGCACAGAAATGGTTTGCAAACCGCTGAATCCACACGTGAGTTTAACTCTGTCAGTTGAATGCACACATTGACAACCATCCAGTTAGATAGCTCCGTTTTGGTTTTAGAAGCAGATATTTCTCTGTACAGCCTATGGTCCCATTCACTCGGGAATATCCCAACGCAGCTCCTAGAAGAAACGTGTTTCTGACTCGCTGAATCTCAACATAGATTCAACTCTCTTAGGTGAACGAACGCACAGCAGAGCAGTTTCAAGGAAACGTTTCTCCTGAGTTTTACACGAAGTTTCCTGCTGTTTAGTACGGATGCCGGCATTGGGCTGGAAATACCGGTTTTGGGATTCTGCACAGAAAGGGTTTGCAAACCGCTGAATCCACACGTGAGTTTATCTCTGTCAGTTGAATGCACACATGGACAACCATTCAGTTTGATAGCACACTTTTGGTTTTAGAAGCAGATATTTCTCTGTACAGCCTATGGTCCCATTCACTCGAGAATATCCCAACGCAGCTCCAGAAGAAACGTCTTTCTGACTCGCTGAATCTCAACATAGATTCAACTCTCTTAGGTGAACGAACGCACAGCAGAGCAGTTTCAAGGAAACGTTTCTCCTGAGTTTTAGACGAAGTTTCCTGCTGTTTATTACGGATGCCGGCACTGAGCTGGAATTACCGGTTTTGGGATTCTGCACAGAAAGGGTTTGTAAACCGCTGAATCCAAACATGACTTTAACTCTGTCACTTGAATGCACACATTGACAACCATTCAGTTAGATACCACCCTTTTGGTTGTAGGAGCAGATATTTCTCTGTACAGCCTATGGTCCCATTCACTCGGGAATATCCCAACGCAGCTCCTAGAAGAAACGAGTTTCTGACTCGCTGAATCTCAACATAGATTCAACTCTCTTAGGTGAACGAACGCACAGCAGAGCAGTTTCAAGGAAACGTTTCTCCTGAATTTTAGACGAAGTTTCCTGCTGTTTAGTACGTATGCCGGCATTGAGCTGGAATTACCGGTTTTGGGATTCTGCACAGAAAGGGTTTGTAAACCGCTGAATCCAAACGTGACTTTAACTCTGTCACTTGAATGCACACATTGACAACCGTTCAGTTAGATACCACCCTTTTGGTTGTAGGAGCAGATATTTCTCTGTACAGCCTATGGTCCCATTCACTCGGGAATATCCCAACGCAGCTCCTAGAAGAAACGAGTTTCTGACTCGCTGAATCTCAACATAGATTCAACTCTCTTAGGTGAGCGAACGCACAGCAGAACAGTTTCAAGGAAACGTTTCTCCTGAGTTTCAGACGAAGTTTCCTGCTGTTTAGTACGGATGCCGACATTGGGCTGGAAATACCGGTTTTGGGATTCTGCACAGAAATGGTTTGCAAACCGCTGAATCCACACGTGAGTTTAACTCTGTCAGTTGAATGCACACATTGACAACCATCCAGTTAGATAGCTCCGTTTTGGTTTTAGAAGCAGATTTTTCTCTGTACAGCCTGTGGTCCCATTCACTCGGGAATATCCCAACGCAGCTCCTAGAAGAAACGTGTTTCTGACTCGCTGAATCTCAACATAGATTCAACTCTCTTAGGTGAACGAACGCACAGCAGAGCAGTTTCAAGGAAACGTTTCTCCTGAGTTTTACACGAAGTTTCCTGCTGTTTAGTACGAATGCCGGCATTGGGCTGGAAATACCGGTTTTGGGATTCTGCACAGAAAGGGTTTGCAAACCGCTGAATCCACAAGTGAGTTTAACTCTGTCAGTTGAATGCACACATTGACAACCATCCAGTTAGATAGCTCCGTTTTGGTTTTATAAGCAGATATTTCTCTGTACAGCCTATGGTCCCATTCACTCGGGAATATCCCAACGCAGCTCCTAGAAGAAACGTGTTTCTGACTCGCTGAATCTCAACATAGATTCAACTCTCTTAGGTGAACGAACGCACAGCAGAGTAGTTTCAAGGAAACTTTTCTCCTGTGTTTTAGACGAAGTTTCCTGCTGTTTAGAACGAATGCCGGCATTGGGCTGGACATACCGGTTTTGGGATTCTGCACAGAAATGGTTTGCAAACCGCTGAATCCACACGTGAGTTTAACTCTGTCAGTTGAATGCACACATTGACAACCATACAGTTAGATAGCTCCGTTTTGGTTTTAGAAGCAGATATTTCTCTGTACAGCCTATCATCCCATTCACTTGGGAATATCCCAACGCAGCTCCTAGAAGAAACGTGTTTCTGACTCGCTGAATCTCAACATAGATTCAACTCTCTTAGGTGAACGAACGCACAGCAGAGCAGTTTCAAGGAAACGTTTCTCCTGAGTTTTAGACGAAGTTTCCTGCTGTTTAGTACGAATGCCGGCATTGGGCTGGACATACCGGTTTTGGGATTCTGCACAGAAATGGTTTGCAAACCGCTGAATCCACACGTGAGTTTAACTCTGTCAGTTGAATGCACACATTGACAACCATACAGTTAGGTAGCTCCGTTTTGGTTTTAGAAGCAGATATTTCTCTGTACAGCCTATGATCCCATTCACTTGGGAATATCCCAACGAAGCTCCTAGAAGAAACGTGTTTCTGACTCGCTGAATCTCAACATAGATTCAACTCTCTTAGGTGAAGGAACGCACAGCAGAGCAGTTTCAAGGAAACGTTTCTCCGGAGTTTCAGACGAAGTTTCCTGCTGCTTAGTACGAATGCCGGCATTGGGCTGGAAGTACCGGTTTTGGGATTCTGCACAGAAATGTTTTGTAAACCGCTGAATCCACACGTGAGTTTAACTCTGTCAGTTGAATGCACACATTGACAACCATTCAGTTAGATAGCTCCGTTTTGGTTTTAGAAGCAGATAATTCTCTGTACAGCCTATGATCCCATTCACTTGGGAATATCCCAACGCAGCTCCTAGAAGAAACGGGTTTCTGACTCGCTGAATCTCAACATAGATTCAACTCTCTTAGGTGAACGAACGCACAGCAGAGCAGTTTCAAGGAAACGTTTCTCCTGAGTTTTAGACGAAGTTTCCTGCTGTTTAGTACGAATGCCGGCATTGGGCTGGACATACCGGTTTTGGGATTCTGCACAGAAATGGTTTGCAAACCGCTGAATCCACACGTGAGTTTAACTCTGTCAGTTGAATGCACACATTGACAACCATACAGTTAGATAGCTCCGTTTTGGTTTTAGAAGCAGATATTTCTTTGTACAGTCTATGATCCCATTCACTTGGGAATATCCCAACGCAGCTCCTAGAAGAAACGAGTTTCTGACTCGCTAAATCTCAACATAGATTCAACTCTCTTAGGTGAACGAACGCACAGCAGAGCAGTTTCAAGGAAACGTTTCTCCTGAGTTTTAGACGAAGTTTCCTGCTGTTTAGTACGAATGCCGGCATTGAGCTGGAAATACCGGTTTTGGGATTCTGCACAGAAAGGGTTTGCAAACCGCTGAATCCACACGTGATTTCAACTCTGTCAGTTGAATGCAGACATTGACAACCATCCAGTTAGATAGCTCCGTTTTGGTTTTAGAAGCAGATATTTCTCTGTACAGCCTATGGTCCCATTCACTCGGGAATATCCCAACGCAGCTCCTAGAAGAAACGAGTTTCTGACTCGCTGAATCTCAACATAGATTCAACTCTCTTAGGTGAACGAACGCACAGCAGAGCAGTTTCAAGGAAACGTTTCTCCTGAGTTTTACACGAAGTTTCCTGCTGTTTAGTACGTATGCCGGCATTGGGCTGGAAATACCGGTTTTGGGATTCTGCACAGAAAGGGTTTGCAAACCGCTGAATCCACACGTGAGTTTAACTCTGTCAGTTGAATGCACACATTGACAACCATCCAGTTAGATAGCTCCGTTTTGGTTTTAGAAGCAGATATTTCTCTGTACAGCCTATGGTCCCATTCACTCGGGAATATCCCAACGCAGCTCCTAGAAGAAACGGGTTTCTGACTCGCTGAATCTCAACATAGATTCATCTCTCTTAGGTGAACGAACGCACAGCAGAGCAGTTTCAAGGAAACGTTTCTCCTGAGTTTTACACGAAGTTTCCTGCTGTTTAGTACGAATGCCGGCATTGGGATGGAAATACCGGTTTTGGGATTCTGCACAGAAATGGTTTGCAAACCGCTGAATCCACACGTGAGTTTAACTCTGTCAGTTGAATGCACACATTGACAACCATCCAGTTAGATAGCTCCGTTTTGGTTTTAGAAGCAGATATTTCTCTGTACAGCCTATGGTCCCATTCACTCGAGAATATCCCAACGCAGCTCCAGAAGAAACGTCTTTCTGACTCGCTGAATCTCAACATAGATTCAACTCTCTTAGGTGAACGAACGCACAGCAGAGCAGTTTCAAGGAAACGTTTCTCCTGAGTTTTAGACGAAGTTTCCTGCTGTTTATTACGGATGCCGGCACTGAGCTGGAATTACCGGTTTTGGGATTCTGCACGGAAAGGGTTTGTAAACCGCTGAATCCAAACATGACTTTAACTCTGTCACTTGAATGCACACATTGACAACCATTCAGTTAGATACCACCCTTTTGGTTGTAGGAGCAGATATTTCTCTGTACAGCCTATGGTCCCATTCACTCGGGAATATCCCAACGCAGCTCCTAGGAGAAACGAGTTTCTGACTCGCTGAATCTCAACATAGATTCAACTCTCTTAGGTGAACGAACGCACAGCAGAGCAGTTTCAAGGAAACGTTTCTCCTGAATTTTAGACGAAGTTTCCTGCTGTTTAGTACGTATGCCGGCATTGAGCTGGAATTACCGGTTTTGGGATTCTGCACAGAAAGGGTTTGTAAACCGCTGAATCCAAACGTGACTTTAACTCTGTCACTTGAATGCACACATTGACAACCGTTCAGTTAGATACCACCCTTTTGGTTGTAGGAGCAGATATTTCTCTGTACAGCCTATGGTCCCATTCACTCGGGAATATCCCAACGCAGCTCCTAGAATAAACGAGTTTCTGACTCACTGAATCTCAACATAGATTCAACTCTCTTAGGTGAGCGAACGCACAGCAGAACAGTTTCAAGGAAACGTTTCTCCTGAGTTTCAGACGAAGTTTCCTGCTGTTTAGTACGGATGCCGACATTGGCCTGGAAATACCGGTTTTGGGATTCTGCACAGAAATGGTTTGCAAACCGCTGAATCCACACGTGAGTTTAACTCTGTCAGTTGAATGCACACATTGACAACCATACAGTTAGATAGCTCCGTTTTGGTTTTAGAAGCAGATATTTCTCTGTACAGCCTATGGTCCCATTCTCTCGGGAATATCCCAACGCAGCTCCTAGAAGAAACGAGTTTCTGACTCGCTGAATCTCAACATAGATTCAACTCTCTTAGGTGAACGAACGCACAGCAGAGCAGTTTCAAGGAAACGTTTCTCCTGAGTTTTAGACGAAGTTTCCTGCTGTTTAGTACGGATGCCGGCATTTGGCTGGACATACCGGTTTTGGGATTCTGCACAGAAATGGTTTGCAAACCGCTGAATCCACACGTGAGTTTAACTCTGTCAGTTGAATGCACACATTGACAACCATTCAGTTAGATAGCTCCGTTTTGGTTTTAGAAGCAGATATTTCTCTGTACAGCCTATGGTCCCATTCACTCGGGAATATCCCAACGCAGCTCCTAGAAGAAACGAGTTTCTGACTCGCTGAATCTCAACATAGATTCAACTCTCTTAGGTGAACGAACGCACAGCAGAGCAGTTTCAAGGAAACGTTTCTCCTGAGTTTTAGACGAAGTTTCCTGCTGTTTAGTACGAATGCCGGCATTGGGCTAGACATACCGGTTTTGGGATTCTGCACAGAAAGGGTTTGTAAACCGCTGAATCCAAACGTGACTTAAACTCTGTCACTTGAATGCACACATTGACAACCATTCAGTTAGATACCACCCTTTTGGTTTTAGAAGCAGATATTTCTCTGTACAGCCTATGGTCCCATTCACTCGGGAATATCCCAACGCAGCTCCTAGAAGAAACGAGTTTCTGACTCGCTGAATCTCAACATAGATTCATCTCTCTTAGGTGAACGAACGCACAGCAGAGCAGTTTCAAGGAAACGTTTCTCCTGAGTTTTACACGAAGTTTCCTGCTGTTTAGTACGAATGCCGGCATTGGGCTGGAAATACCGGTTTTGGGATTCTGCACAGAAATGGTTTGCAAACCGCTGAATCCACACGTGAGTTTAACTCTGTCAGTTGAATGCACACATTGACAACCATCCAGTTAGATAGCTCCGTTTTGGTTTTAGAAGCAGATATTTCTCTGTACAGCCTATGGTCCCATTCACTCGGGAATATCCCAACGCAGCTCCTAGAAGAAACGTGTTTCTGACTCGCTGAATCTCAACATAGATTCAACTCTCTTAGGTGAACGAACGCACAGCAGAGCAGTTTCAAGGAAACGTTTCTCCTGAGTTTTACACGAAGTTTCCTGCTGTTTAGTACGGATGCCGGCATTGGGCTGGACATACCGGTTTTGGGATTCTGCACAGAAAGGGTTTGCAAACCGCTGAATCCACACGTGAGTTTAACTCTGTCAGTTGAATGCACACATTGACAACCATACAGTTAGATAGCTCCGTTTTGGTTTTAGAAGCAGATATTTCTCTGTACAGCCTATGGTCCCATTCTCTCGGGAATATCCCAACGCAGCTCCTAGAAGAAACGAGTTTCTGACTCGCTGAATCTCAACATAGATTCAACTCTCTTAGGTGAACGAACGCACAGCAGAGCAGTTTCAAGGAAACGTTTCTCCTGAGTTTTAGACGAAGTTTCCTGCTGTTTAGTACGGATGCCGGCATTGGGCTGGACATACCGGTTTTGGGATTCTGCACAGAAATGGTTTGCAAACCGCTGAATCCACACGTGAGTTTAACTCTGCAGTTGAATGCACACATTGACAACCATTCAGTTAGATAGCACACTTTAATTTTAGAAGCAGATATTTCTCTGTACAGCCTATGGTCCCATTCACTCGGGAATATCCCAACGCAGCTCCTAGAAGAAACGAGTTTCTGACTCGCTGAATCTCAACATAGATTCAACTCTCTTAGGTGAACGAACGCACAGCAGAGCAGTTTCAAGGAAACGTTTCTCCTGAGTTTTAGACGAAGTTTCCTGCTGTTTAGTACGTATGCCGGCATTGGGCTAGACATACCGGTTTTGGGATTCTGCACAGAAAGGGTTTGTAAACCGCTGAATCCAAACGTGACTTAAACTCTGTCACTTGAATGCACACATTGACAACCATTCAGTTAGATACCACCCTTTTGGTTTTAGAAGCAGATATTTCTCTGTACAGCCTATGGTCCCATTCACTCGGGAATATCCCAACGCAGCTCCTAGAAGAAACGTGTTTCTGACTCGCTGAATCTCAACATAGATTCAACTCTCTTAGGTGAGCGAACGCACAGCAGAGCAGTTTCAAGGAAACGTTTCTCCTGAATTTTAGACGAAGTTTCCTGCTGTTTAGTACGGATGCCGGCATTGGGCTGGACATACCGGTTTTGGGATTCTGCACAGAAATGGTTTGCAAACCGCTGAATACACACGTGAGTTTAACTCTGTCAGTTGAATGCACACATTGACAACCATAAAGTTAGATAGCTCCGTTTTGGTTTTAGAAGCAGATATTTCTCTGTACAGCCTATGGTCCCATTCACTCGGGAATATCCCAACGCAGCTCCTAGAAGAAACGAGTTTCTGACTCGCTGAATCTCAACATAGATTCAACTCTCTTAGGTGAACGAACGCACAGCAGAGCAGTTTCAAGGAAACGTTTCTCCTGAGTTTTAGACGAAGTTTCCTGCTGTTTAGTACGGATGCCGGCATTGGGCTGGACATACCGGTTTTGGGATTCT
Source organism: Aotus nancymaae (assembly GCF_030222135.1). Lineage (NCBI taxonomy): Eukaryota > Metazoa > Chordata > Mammalia > Primates > Aotidae > Aotus > Aotus nancymaae. The sequence continues at coordinate 1,246,613 of NW_026988549.1, read as the reverse complement.
GCACAGAAATGGTTTGCAAACCGCTGAATCCACACGTGAGTTTAACTCTGTCAGTTGAATGCACACATTGACAACCATTCAGTTAGATAGCACACTTTAATTTTAGAAGCAGATATTTCTCTGTACAGCCTATGGTCCCATTCACTCGGGAATATCCCAACGCAGCTCCTAGAAGAAACGAGTTTCTGACTCGCTGAATCTCAACATAGATTCAACTCTCTTAGGTGAAGGAACGCACAGCAGAGCAGTTTCAAGGAAACTTTTCTCCTGAGTTTTAGACGAAGTTTCCTGCTGTTTAGTACGTATGCCGGCATTGAGCTGCAATTACCGGTTTTGGGATTCTGCACAGAAAGGGTTTGTAAACCGCTGAATCCAAACGTGAGTTTAACTCTGTCACTTGAATGCACACATTGACAACCATTCAGTTAGATACCACCCTTTTGGTTTTAGAAGCAGATATTTCTCTGTACAGCCTATGGTCCCATTCACTCGGGAATATCCCAACGCAGATCCTAGAAGAAACGAGTTTCTCACTCGCTGAATCTCAACATAGATTCACCTCTCTTAGGTGAACGAACGCACAGCAGAGCAGTTTCAAGGAAACTTTTCTCCTGAGTTTTAGAAGAAGTTTCCTGCTGTTTAGTACCTATGCCGGCATTGAGCTGGAATTACCGGTTTTGGGATTCTGCACAGAAAGGGTTTGTAAACCGCTAAATCCAAACGTGACTTTAACTCTGTCACTTGAATGCACACATTGACAACCATTCAGTTAGATAGCTCCGTTTTGGTTTTAGAAGCAGATATTTCTCTGTACAGCCTATGGTCCCATTCACTCTGGAATATCCCAACGCAGCTCCTAGAAGAAACGAGTTTCTGACTCGCTGAATCTCAACATAGATTCAACTCTCTTAGGTGAACGAACGCACAGCAGAGCAGTTTCAAGGAAACGTTTCTCCTGAGTTTTACACGAAGTTTCCTGCTGTTTAGTACGTATGCCGGCATTGGGCTGGAAATACCGGTTTTGGGATTCTGCACAGAAAGGGTTTGCAAACCGCTGAATCCACACGTGAGTTTAACTCTGTCAGTTGAATGCACACATTGACAACCATTCAGTTAGATAGCTCCGTTTTGGTTTTAGAAGCAGATATTTCTCTGTACAGCCTATGGTCCCATTCACTCGGGAATATCCCAACGCAGCTCCTAGAAGAAACGTGTTTCTCACTCTCTGAATCTCAACATAGATTCATCTCTCTTAGGTGAACGAACGCACAGCAGAGCAGTTTCAAGGAAACGTTTCTCCTGAGTTTTACACGAAGTTTCCTGCTGTTTAGTACGAATGCCGGCATTGGGCTGGAAATACCGGTTTTGGGATTCTGCACAGAAATGTTTTGCAAACCGCTGAATCCACACGTGAGTTTAACTCTGTCAGTTGAATGCACACATTGACAACGATCCAGTTAGATAGCTCCGTTTTGGTTTTAGAAGCAGATATTTCTCTGTACAGCCTATGGTCCCATTCACTCGGGAATATCCCAACGCAGCTCCTAGAAGAAACGTGTTTCTGACTCGCTGAATCTCAACATAGATTCAACTCTCTTAGGTGAACGAACGCACAGCAGAGCAGTTTCAAGGAAACGTTTCTCCTGAGTTTTACACGAAGTTTCCTGCTGTTTAGTACGGATGCCGGCATTGGGCTGGAAATACCGGTTTTGGGATTCTGCACAGAAAGGGTTTGCAAACCGCTGAATCCACACGTGAGTTTATCTCTGTCAGTTGAATGCACACATTGACAACCATTCAGTTTGATAGCACACTTTTGGTTTTAGAAGCAGATATTTCTCTGTACAGCCTATGGTCCCATTCACTCGAGAATATCCCAACGCAGCTCCTAGAAGAAACGTCTTTCTGACTCGCTGAATCTCAACATAGATTCAACTCTCTTAGGTGAACGAACGCACAGCAGAGCAGTTTCAAGGAAACTTTTCTCCTGAGTTTTAGACGAAGTTTCCTGCTGTTTAGTACGTATGCCGGCATTGAGCTGGAATTACCGGTTTTGGGATTCTGCACAGAAAGGGTTTGTAAACCGCTGAATCCAAACGTGACTTTAACTCTGTCACTTGAATGCACACATTGACAACCGTTCAGTTAGATACCACCCTTTTGGTTGTAGGAGCAGATATTTCTCTGTACAGCCTATGGTCCCATTCACTCGGGAATATCCCAACGCAGCTCCTAGAAGAAACGAGTTTCTGACTCGCTGAATCTCAACATAGATTCAACTCTCTTAGGTGAACGAACGCACAGCAGAGCAGTTTCAAGGAAACGTTTCTCCTGAATTTTAGACGAAGTTTCCTGCTGTTTAGTACGTATGCCGGCATTGAGCTGGAATTATCGGTTTTGGGATTCTGCACAGAAAGGGTTTGTAAACCGCTGAATCCAAACGTGACTTTAACTCTGTCACTTGAATGCACACATTGACAACCATTCAGTTAGATACCACCCTTTTGGTTGTAGGAGCAGATATTTCTCTGTACAGCCTATGGTCCCATTCACTCGGGAATATCCCAACGCAGCTCCTAGAAGAAACGAGTTTCTGACTCGCTGAATCTCAACATAGATTCAACTCTCTTAGGTGAGCGAACGCGCAGCAGAACAGTTTCAAGGAAACGTTTCTCCTGAGTTTTAGACGAAGTTTCCTGCTGTTTAGTACGGATGCCGGCATTGGGCTGGACATACCGGTTTTGGGATTCTGCACAGAAATGGTTTGCAAACCGCTGAATCCACACGTGAGTTTAACTCTGTCAGTTGAATGCACACATTGACAACCATTCAGTTAGATAGCACACTTTAATTTTAGAAGCAGATATTTCTCTGTACAGCCTATGGTCCCATTCACTCGGGAATATCCCAACGCAGCTCCTAGAAGAAACGAGTTTCTGACTCGCTGAATCTCAACATAGATTCAACTCTCTTAGGTGAGCGAACGCACAGCAGAACAGTTTCAAGGAAACGTTTCTCCTGAGTTTCAGACGAAGTTTCCTGCTGTTTAGTACAGATGCCGACATTGGGCTGGAAATACCGGTTTTGGGATTCTGCACAGAAATGGTTTGCAAACCGCTGAATCCACACGTGAGTTTAACTCTGTCAGTTGAATGCACACATTGACAACCATCCAGTTAGATAGCTCCGTTTTGGTTTTAGAAGCAGATATTTCTCTGTACAGCCTATGGTCCCATTCACTCGGGAATATCCCAACGCAGCTCCTAGAAGAAACATGTTTCTGACTCGCTGAATCTCAACATAGATTCAACTCTCTTAGGTGAACGAACGCACAGCAGAGCAGTTTCAAGGAAACGTTTCTCCTGAGTTTTACACGAAGTTTCCTGCTGTTTAGTACGGATGCCGGCATTGGGCTGGACATACCGGTTTTGGGATTCTGCACAGAAAGGGTTTGCAAACCGCTGAATCCACACGTGAGTTTAACTCTGTCAGTTGAATGCACACATTGACAACCATACAGTTAGATAGCTCCGTTTTGGTTTTAGAAGCAGATATTTCTCTGTACAGCCTATGGTCCCATTCTCTCGGGAATATCCCAACGCAGCTCCTAGAAGAAACGAGTTTCTGACTCGCTGAATCTCAACATCGATACAACTCTCTTAGGTGAACGAACGCACAGCAGAGCAGTTTCAAGGAAACGTTTCTCCTGAGTTTTAGACGAAGTTTCCTGCTGTTTAGTACGGATGCCGGCATTGGGCTGGACATACCGGTTTTGGGATTCTGCACAGAAATGGTTTGCAAACCGCTGAATCCACACGTGAGTTTAACTCTGTCAGTTGAATGCACACATTGACAACCATTCAGTTAGATAGCACACTTTAATTTTAGAAGCAGATATTTCTCTGTACAGCCTATGGTACCATTCACTCGGGAATATCCCAACGCAGCTCCTAGAAGAAACGAGTTTCTGACTCGCTGAATCTCAACATAGATTCAACTCTCTTAGGTGAACGAACGCACAGCAGAGCAGTTTCAAGGAAACGTTTCTCCTGAGTTTTACACGAAGTTTCCTGCTGTTTAGTACGGATGCCGGCATTGGGCTGCACATACCGGTTTTGGGATTCTGCACAGAAAGGGTTTGCAAACCGCTGAATCCACACGTGAGTTTAACTCTGTCAGTTGAATGCACACATTGACAACCATACAGTTAGATAGCTCCGTTTTGGTTTTAGAAGCAGATATTTCTCTGTACAGCCTATGGTCCCATTCTCTCGGGAATATCCCAACGCAGCTCCTAGAAGAAACGAGTTTCTGACTCGCTGAATCTCAACATAGATTCAACTCTCTTAGGTGAACGAACGCACAGCAGAGCAGTTTCAAGGAAACGTTTCTCCTGAGTTTTAGACGAAGTTTCCTGCTGTTTAGTACGGATGCCGGCATTGGGCTGGACATACCGGTTTTGGGATTCTGCACAGAAATGGTTTGCAAACCGCTGAATCCACACGTGAGTTTAACTCTGTCAGTTGAATGCACACATTGACAACCTTTCAGTTAGATAGCACACTTTAATTTTAGAAGCAGATATTTCTCTGTACAGCCTATGGTCCCATTCACTCGGGAATATCCCAACGCAGCTCCTAGAAGAAACGAGTTTCTGACTCGCTGAATCTCAACATTGATTCAACGCTCTTAGGTGAACGAACGCACAGCAGAGCAGTTTCAAGGAAACGTTTCTCCTGAGTTTTAGACGAAGTTTCCTGCTGTTTAGTACGTATGCCGGCATTGGGCTAGACATACCGGTTTTGGGATTCTGCACAGAAAGGGTTTGTAAACCGCTGAATCCAAACGTGACTTAAACTCTGTCACTTGAATGCACACATTGACAACCATTCAGTTAGATACCACCCTTTTGGTTGTAGGAGCAGATATTTCTCTGTACAGCCTATGGTCCCATTCACTCGGGAATATCCCAACGCAGCTCCTAGAAGAAACGTGTTTCTGACTCGCTGAATCTCAACATAGATTCAACTCTCTTAGGTGAGCGAACGCACAGCAGAGCAGTTTCAAGGAAACGTTTCTCCTGAATTTTAGACGAAGTTTCCTGCTGTTTAGTACGGATGCCGGCATTGGGCTGGACATACCGGTTTTGGGATTCTGCACAGAAATGGTTTGCAAACCGCTGAATCCACACGTGAGTTTAACTCTGTCAGTTGAATGCACACATTGACAACCATAAAGTTAGATAGCTCCGTTTTGGTTTTAGAAGCAGATATTTCTCTGTACAGCCTATGGTCCCATTCACTCGGGAATATCCCAACGCAGCTCCTAGAAGAAACGAGTTTCTGACTCGCTGAATCTCAACATAGATTCAACTCTCTTAGGTGAACGAACGCACAGCAGAGCAGTTTCAAGGAAACGTTTCTCCTGAGTTTTAGACGAAGTTTCCTGCTGTTTAGTACGGATGCCGGCATTGGGCTGGACATACCGGTTTTGGGATTCTGCACAGAAATGATTTGCAAACCGCTGAATCCACACGTGAGTTTAACTCTGTCAGTTGAATGCACACATTGACAACCATTCAGTTAGATAGCACACTTTAATTTTAGAAGCAGATATTTCTCTGTACAGCCTATGGTCCCATTCACTCGGGAATATCCCAACGCAGCTCCTAGAAGAAACGAGTTTCTGACTCGCTGAATCTCAACATAGATTCAACTCTCTTAGGTGAACGAACGCACAGCAGAGCAGTTTCAAGGAAACTTTTCTCCTGAGTTTTAGACGAAGTTTCCTGCTGTTTAGTACGTATGCCGGCATTGAGCTGGAATTACCGGTTTTGGGATTCTGCACAGAAAGGGTTTGTAAACCGCTGAATCCAAACGTGACTTTAACTCTGTCACTTGAATGCACACATTGACAACCATTCAGTTAGATACCACCCTTTTGGTTTTAGAAGCAGATATTTCTCTGTACAGCCTATGGTCCCATTCACTCGGGAATATCCCAACGCAGGTCCTAGAAGAAACGAGTTTCTGACTCGCTGAATCTCAACATAGATTCAACTCTCTTAGGTGAGCGAACGCACAGCAGAACAGTTTCAAGGAAACGTTTCTCCTGAGTTTCAGACGAAGTTTCCTGCTGTTTAGTACGGATGCCGACATTGGGCTGGAAATACCGGTTTTGGGATTCTGCACAGAAAGGGTTTGCAAACCGCTGAATCCACACGTGAGTTTAACTCTGTCACTTGAATGCACACATTGACAACCATCCAGTTAGATAGCTCCGTTTTGGTTTTAGAAGCAGATATTTCTCTGTACAGCCTATGGTCCCATTCACTCGGGAATATCCCAACGCAGCTCCTAGAAGAAACGTGTTTCTGACTCGCTGAATCTCAACGTAGATTCAACTCTCTTAGGTGAACGAGCGCACAGCAGAGCAGTTTCAAGGAAACTTTTCTCCTGAGTTTTAGACGAAGTTTCCTGCTGTTTAGTACGTATGCCGGCATTGAGCTGGAATTACCGGTTTTGGGATTCTGCACAGAAAGGGTTTTTAAACCGCTGAATCCAAACGTGACTTTAACTCTGTCACTTGAATGCACACATTGACAACCATTCAGTTAGATACCACCCTTTTGGTTTTAGAAGCAGATATTTCTCTGTACAGCCTATGGTCCCATTCACTCGGGAATATCCCAACGCAGCTCCTAGAAGAAACGAGTTTCTGACTCGCTGAATCTCAACATAGATTCAACTCTCTTAGGTGAGCGAACGCACAGCAGAACAGTTTCAAGGAAACGTTTCTCCTGGGTTTCAGACGAAGTTTCCAGCTGTTTAGTACGGATGCCGACATTGGGCTGGAAATACCGGTTTTGGGATTCTGCACAGAAAGGGTTTGTAAACCGCTGAATCCAAACGTGACTTTAACTCTGTCACTTGAATGCACACATTGACAACCATTCAGTTAGATACCACCCTTTTGGTTTTAGAAGCAGATATATCTCTGTACAGCCTATGGTCCCATTCACTCGGGAATATCCCAACGCAGCTCCTAGAACAAACGAGTTTCTGACTCGCTGAATCTCAACATAGATTCAATTCTCTTAGGTGAGCGAACGCACAGCAGAACAGTTTCAAGGAAACGTTTCTCCTGAGTTTCAGACGAAGTTTCCTGCTGTTTAGTACGGATGCCGACATTGGGCTGGAAATACCGGTTTTGGGATTCTGCACAGAAAGGGTTTGCAAACCGCTGAATCCACACGTGAGTTTAACTCTGTCAGTTGAATGCACACATTGACAACCATCCAGTTATATAGCTCCGTTTTGGTTTTAGAAGCAGATATTTCTCTGTACAGCCTATGGTCCCATTCACTCGGGAATATCCCAACGCAGCTCCTAGAAGAAACGTGTTTCTGACTCACTGAATCTCAACATAGATTCAACTCTCTTAGGTGAACGAACGAACAGCAGAGCAGTTTCAAGGAAACGTTTCTTCTGAGTTTCAGACGAAGTTTCCTGCTGATTAGTACGGATGCCGGCAATGGGCTGAAAATACCGGTTTTGGGATTCTGCACAGAAAGGGTTTGCAAACCGCTGAATCCACACGTGAGTTTAACTCCGTCAGTTGAATGCACACATTGACAACCGTTCAGTTAGATAGCTCCGTTTTGGTTTTAGAAGCAGATATTTCTCTGTACAGCCTATGGTCCCATTCACTCGGGAATATCCCAACGCAGCTCCTAGAAGAAACGTGTTTCTGATTCGCTGAATCTCAACATAGATTCAATTCTCTTAGGTGAATGAACGCACAGCAGAGCAGTTTCAAGGAAACGTTTCTCCTGAGTTTTAGACGAAGTTTCCTACTGTTTAGTACATTTGCCGGCATTGGGCTGGAAATACCGGTTTTGGGATTCTGCACAGAAAGGGTTTGCAAACCGCTGAATACACACGTGAGTTTAACTCTGTCAGTTGAATGCACACATTGACAACCATTCAGTTAGATACCACCCTTTTGGTTTTAGAAGCAGATATTTCTCTGTACAGCCTATGGTCCCATTCACTCGGGAATATCCCAACGCAGCTCCTAGAAGAAACGAGTTTCTGACTCGCTGAATCTCAACATAGATTCAACTCTCTTAGGTGAACGAACGCACAGCAGAGCAGTTTCAAGGAAACTTTTCTCCTGAGTTTTAGACGAAGTTTCCTGCTGTTTAGTACGTATGCCGGCATTGAGCTGGAATTACCGGTTTTGGGATTCTGCACAGAAAGGGTTTTTAAACCGCTGAATCCAAACGTGACTTTAACTCTGTCACTTGAATGCACACATTGACAACCATTCAGTTAGATACCACCCTTTTGGTTTTAGAAGCAGATATTTCTCTGTACAGCCTATGGTCCCATTCACTCGGGAATATCCCAACGCAGCTCCTAGAAGAAACGAGTTTCTGACTCGCTGAATCGCAACATAGATTCAACTCTCTTAGGTGAGCGAACGCACAGCAGAACAGTTTCAAGGAAACGTTTCTCCTGAGTTTCAGACGAAGTTTCCTGCTGTTTAGTACGGATGCCGACATTGGGCTGGAAATACCGGTTTTGGGATTCTGCACAGAAAGGGTTTGCAAACCGCTGAATCCACACGTGAGTTTAACTCTGTCAGTTGAATACACACATTGACAAACATCCAGTTAGATAGCTCCGTTTTGGTTTTAGAAGCAGATATTTCTCTGTACAGTCTATGGTCCCATTCACTCGGGAATATCCCAACGCAGCTCCTAGAAGAAACGTGTTTCTGACTCACTGAATCTCAACATAGATTCAACACTCTTAGGTTAACGAACGCACAGCAGAGCAGTTTCAAGGAAACGTTTCTCCTGAGTTTCAGACGAAGTTTCCTGCTGTTTAGTACGGATGCCGGCAATGGGCTGAAAATACCGGTTTTGGGATTCTGCACAGAAAGGGTTTGCAAACCGCTGAATCCACACGTGAGTTTAACTCCGTCAGTTGAATGCACACATTGACAACCATTCAGTTAGATAGCTCCGTTTTGGTTTTAGAAGCAGATATTTCTCTGTACAGCCTATGGTCCCATTCACTCGGGAATATCCCAACGCAGCTCCTAGAAGAAACGTGTTTCTGATTCGCTGAATCTCAACATAGATTCAATTCTCTTAGGTGAACGAACGCACAGCAGAGCAGTTTCAAGGAAACGTTTCTCCTGAATTTTAGACGAAGTTTCCTGCTGTTTAGTACGAATGCCGGCATTGGGCTGGACATACCGGTTTTGGGATTCTGCACAGAAAGGGTTTGCAAACCGCTGAATCCACACGTGAGTTTAACTCTGTCAGTTGAATGCACACATGGACAACCATTCAGTTAGATAGCTCCGTTTTGGTTTTAGAAGCAGATATTTCTCTGTACAGCCTATGGTCCCATTCACTCGGGAATATCCCAACGCAGCTCCTAGAAGAAACGTGTTTCTGACTCGCTGAATCTCAACATAGATTCAACTCTCTTAGGTGAACGAACGCAGAGCAGAGCAGTTTCAAGGAAACGTTTCTCCTGAGTTTTAGACGAAGTTTCCTGCTGTTTAGTACGAATGCCGGCATTGGGCTGGACATACCGGTTTTGGGATTCTGCACAGAAAGGGTTTGCAAACCGCTGAATCCACACGTGAGTTTAACTCTGTCAGCTGAATGCACACATGGACAACCATTCAGTTAGATAGCTCCGTTATGGTTTTAGAAGCAGATATTTCTCTGTACAGCCTATGGTCCCATTCACTCGGGAATATCCCAACGCAGCTCCTAGAAGAAACGAGTTTCTGACTCGCTGAATCTCAACATAGATCCAACTCTCTTAGGTGAACGAACGCACAGCAGAGCAGTTTCAAGGAAACGTTTCTCCTGAGTTTTAGACGACGTTTCCTGCTGTTTAGTACGTATGCCGGCATTGGGCTGGAAATACCGGTTTTGGGTTTCTGCACAGAAAGGGTTTGCAAACCGCTGAATCCACACGTGAGTTTAACTCTGTCAGTTGAATGCACACATTGACAACCATCCAGTTAGATAGCTCCGTTTTGGTTTTAGAAGCAGATATTTCTCTGTACAGCCTATGGTCCCATTCACTCGGGAATATCCCAACGCAGCTCCTAGAAGAAACGTGTTTCTGACTCGCTGAATCTCAACATAGATTCAACTCTCTTAGGTGAACGAACGCACAGCAGAGCAGTTTCAAGGAAACGTTTCTCCTGAGTTTTAGACGAAGTTTCCTGCTGTTTAGTACGAATGCCGGCATTGGCCTGGAAATACCGGTTTTGGGATTCTGCACAGAAAGGGTTTGCAAACCGCTGAATCCACACGTGAGTTTAACTCTGTCAGTTGAATGCACACATTGACAACCATCCAGTTAGATAGCTCCGTTTTGGTTTTAGAAGCAGATATTTCTCTGTACAGCCTATGGTCCCATTCACTCGGGAATATCCCAACGCAGCTCCTAGAAGAAACGTGTTTCTGACTCGCTGAATCTCAACATAGATTCAACTCTCTTAGGTGAACGAACGCACAGCAGAGCAGTTTCAAGGAAACTTTTCTCCTGTGTTTTAGACGAAGTTTCCTGCTGTTTAGTACGAATGCCGGCATTGGGCTGGACATACCGGTTTTGGGATTCTGCACAGAAATGGTTTGCAAACCGCTGAATCCACACGTGAGTTTAACTCTGTCAGTTGAATGCACACATTGACAACCATACAGTTAGATAGCTCCGTTTTGGTTTTAGAAGCAGATATTTCTCTGTACAGCCTATGATCCCATTCACTTGGGAATATCCCAACGCAGCTCCTAGAAGAAACGTGTTTCTGACTCGCTGAATCTCAACATAGATTCAACTCTCTTAGGTGAACGAACGCACAGCAGAGCAGTTTCAAGGAAACGTTTCTCCTGAGTTTTAGACGAAGTTTCCTGCTGTTTAGTACGAATGCCGGCATTGGGCTGGACATACCGGTTTTGGGATTCTGCACAGAAATGGTTTGCAAACCGCTGAATCCACACGTGAGTTTAACTCTGTCAGTTGAATGCACACATTGACAACCATACAGTTAGGTAGCTCCGTTTTGGTTTTAGAAGCAGATATTTCTCTGTACAGCCTATGATCCCATTCACTTGGGAATATCCCAACGAAGCTCCTAGAAGAAACGTGTTTCTGACTCGCTGAATCTCAACATAGATTTAACTCTCTTAGGTGAAGGAACGCACAGCAGAGCAGTTTCAAGGAAACGTTTCTCCGGAGTTTCAGACGAAGTTTCCTGCTGCTTAGTACGAATGCCGGCATTGGGCTGGAAATACCGGTTTTGTGATTCTGCACAGAAATGGTTTGTAAACCGCTGAATCCACACGTGAGTTTAACTCTGTCAGTTGAATGCACACATTGACAACCATTCAGTTAGATAGCTCCGTTTTGGTTTTAGAAGCAGATATTTCTCTGTACATCCTATGGTCCCATTCACTCGGGAATATCCCAACGCAGCTCCTAGAAGAAACGTGTTTCTGACTCGCTGAATCTCAACATAGATTCATCTCTCTTAGGTGAACGAACGCACAGCAGAGCAGTTTCAAGGAAACGTTTCTCCTGAGTTTTAGACGAAGTTTCCTGCTGTTTAGTACGTATGCCGGCATTGAGCTGGAATTACCGGTTTTGGGATTCTGCACAGAAAGGGTTTGTAAACCGCTGAATCCAAACGTGACTTTAACTCTGTCACTTGAATGCACACATTGACAACCATTCAGTTAGATACCACCCTTTTGGTTGTAGGAGCAGATATTTCTCTGTACAGCCTATGGTCCCATTCACTCGGGAATATCCCAACGCAGCTCCTAGAAGAAACGAGTTTCTGACTCGCTGAATCTCAACATAGATTCAACTCTCTTAGGTGAGCGAACGCACAGCAGAGCCGTTTCAAGGAAACGTTTCTCCTGAGTTTTAGACGAAGTTTCCTGCTGTTTAGTACGTATGCCGGCATTGGGCTGGAAATACCGGTTTTGGGATTCTGCACAGAAAGGGTTTGCAAACCGCTGAAGCCTCACGTGAGTTTAACTCTGTCAGTTGAATGCACACATTGACAACCATTTAGTTAGATAGCTCCGTTTTGGTTTTAGAAGCAGATATTTCTCTGTACAGTCTATGATCCCATTCACTCGGGAATATCCCAACGCAGCTCCTAGAAGAAACGTGTTTCTGACTCGCTGAATCTCAACATAGATTCAACTCTCTTAGGTGAACGAACGCACAGCAGAGCAGTTTCAAGGAAACGTTTCTCCTGAGTTTTAGACGAGGTTTCCTGCTGTTTAGTACGAATGCCGGCATTGGGCTGGACATACCGGTTTTGGGATTCTGCACAGAAATGGTTTGCAAACCGCTGAATCCACACGTGAGTTTAACTCTGTCAGTTGAATGCACACATTGACAACCATTCAGTTAGATACCACCCTTTTGGTTGTAGGAGCAGATATTTCTCTGTACAGCCTATGGTCCCATTCAATCGGGAATATCCCAACGCAGCTCCTAGAAGAAACGAGTTTCTGACTCGCTGAATCTCAACATAGATTCAACTCTCTTAGGTGAACGAACGCAGAGCAGAGCAGTTTCAAGGAAACGTTTCTCCTGAGTTTTAGACGAAGTTTCCTGCTGTTTAGTACGAATGCCGGCATTGGGCTGGAAATACCGGTTTTGGGATTCTGCACAGAAAGGATTTGTAAACCGCTGAATCCACACGTGAGTTTAACTCTGTCAGTTGAATGCACACATTGACAACCATACAGTTAGATAGCTCCGTTTTGGTTTTAGAAGCAGATATTTCTCTGTACAGCCTATGGTCCCATTCACTCGGGAATATCCCAACGCAGCTCCTAGAAGAAACGAGTTTCTGACTCGCTGAATCTCAACATAGATTCAACTCTCTTAGGTGAACGAACGCACAGCAGAGCAGTTTCAAGGAAACGTTTCTCCTGAGTTTTAGACGAAGTTTCCTGCTGTTTAGTACGGATGCCGGCATTGGGCTGGACATACAGGTTTTGGGATTCTGCACAGAAATGGTTTGCAAACCGCTGAATCCACACGTGAGTTTAACTCTGTCAGTTGAATGCACACATTGACAACCATTCAGTTAGATAGCACACTTTAATTTTAGAAGCAGATATTTCTCTTTACAGCCTATGGTCCCTTTCACTCGAGAATATCCCAACGCAGCTCCTAGAAGAAACGTCTTTCTGACTCGCTGAATCTCAACATAGATTCAACTCTCTTAGGTGAACGAACGCACAGCAGAGCAGATTCAAGGAAACGTTTCTCCTGAGTTTTAGACGAAGTTTCCTGCTGTTTAGTACGTATGCCGGCATTGAGCTGGAATTACCGGTTTTGGGATTTTGCACAGAAAAGGTTTGTAAACCGCTGAATCCAAACGTGACTTTAACTCTGGCACTTGAATGCACACATTGACAACCATTCAGTTAGATACCACCCTTTTGGTTGTAGGAGCAGATATTTCTCTGTACAGCCTATGGTCCCATTCACTCGGGAATATCCCAACGCAGCTCCTAGAAGAAACGAGTTTCTGACTCGCTGAATCTCAACATAGATTCAACTCTCTTAGGTGAGCGAACGCACAGCAGAGCAGTTTCAAGGAAACGTTTCTCCTGAGTTTTAGACGAAGTTTCCTGCTGTTTAGTACGTATGCCGGCATTGGGCTGGAAATACCGGTTTTGGGATTCTGCACAGAAATGGTTTGCAAACCGCTGAATCCACACGTGAGTTTAACTCTGTCAGTTGAATGCACACATTGACAACCATACAGTTAGATAGCTCCGTTTTGGTTTTAGAAGCAGATATTTCTCTGTACAGCCTATGGTCCCATTCACTCGGGAATATCCCAACGCAGCTCCTAGAAGAAACGTCTTTCTGACTCGCTGAATCTCAACATAGATTCAACTCTCTTAGGTGAGCGAACGCACAGCAGAGCAGTTTCAAGGAAACGTTTCTCCTGAATTTTAGACGAAGTTTCCTGCTGTTTAGTACGAATGCCGGCATTGGGCTGGAAATACCGGTTTTGGGATTCTGCACAGAAAGGGTTTGTAAACCGCTGAATCCACACGTGAGTTTAACTCTGTCAGTTGAATGCACACATTGACAACCTTACAGTTAGATAGCTCCGTTTTGGTTTTAGAAGTAGATATTTCTCTGTACAGCCTATGGTCCCATTCACTCGGGAATATCCCAACGCAGCTCCTAGAAGAAACGAGTTTCTGACTCGCTGAATCTCAACATAGATTCAACTCTCTTAGGTGAACGAACGCACAACAGAGCAGTTTCAAGGAAACGTTTCTCCTGAGTTTTAGACGAAGTTTCCTGCTGTTTAGTACGTATGCCGGCATTGAGCTGGAATTACCGGTTTTGGGATTCTGCACAGAAAGGGTTTGTAAACCGCTGAATCCAAACGTGACTTTAACTCTGTCACTTGAATGCACACATTGACAACCATTCAGTTAGATACCACCCTTTTGGTTGTAGGAGCAGATATTTCTCTGTACAGCCTATGGTCCCATTCACTCGGGAATATCCCAACGCAGCTCCTAGAAGAAACGTGTTTCTGACTCGCTGAATCTCAACATAGATTCAACTCTCTTAGGTGAGCGAACGCACAGCAGAACAGTTTCAAGGAAACGTTTCTCCTGAGTTTTAGACGAAGTTTCCTGCTGTTTATTACGGATGCCGGCATTGGGCTGGAAATACCGGTTTTGGGATTCTGCACAGAAAGAGTTTGCAAACCGCTGAATCCACACGTGAGTTTAACTCTGTCAGTTGAATGCACACATTGACAACCATTCAGTTAGATAGCTCCGTTTTGGTTTTAGAAGCAGATATTTCTCTGTACAGCCTATGGTCCCATTCACTCGGGAATATCCCAACGCAGCTCCTAGAAGAAACGTGTTTCTGACTCGCTGAATCTCAGCATAGATTCAACTCTCTTAGGTGAACGAACGCACAGCAGAGCAGTTTCAAGGAAACGTTTCTCCTGAGTTTTACACGAAGTTTCCTGCTGTTTAGTACATATGCCGGCATTGAGCTGGAATTACCGGTTTTGGGATTCTGCACAGAAAGGGTTTGCAAACCACTGAATCCACACGTGAGTTTAACTCTGTCAGTTGAATGCACACATGGACAACCATTCAGTTAGATAGCTCCGTTTTGGTTTTAGAAGCAGATATTTCTCTGTACAGCCTATGGTCCCATTCACTCGGGAATATCCCAACGCAGCTCCTAGCATAAACGTGTTTCCGACTCGCTGAATCTCAACATAGATTCAACTCTCTTAGGTGAACGAACGCACAGCAGAGCAGTTTCAAGGAAACGTTTCTCCTGAGATTTAGACGAAGTTTCCTGCTGTTTAGTAGGGATGCCGGCATTGGGCTGGAAATACCGGTTTTGGGATTCTGCACAGAAAGGGTTTGCAAACCGCTGAATCCACACGTGAGTTTAACTCTGTCAGTTGAATGCACACATGGACAACCATTCAGTTAGATAGCTCCGTTTTGGTTTTAGAAGCAGATATTTCTCTGTACAGCCTATGGTCCCATTCACTCGGGAATATCCCAACGCAGCTCCTAGAAGAAACGTGTTTCTGACTCGCTGAATCTCAGCATAGATTCAACTCTCTTAGGTGAACGAACGCACAGCAGAGCAGTTTCAAGGAAACGTTTCTCCTGAGTTTTACACGAAGTTTCCTGCTGTTTAGTACATATGCCGGCATTGAGCTGGAATTACCGGTTTTGGGATTCTGCACAGAAAGGTTTTGCAAACCGCTGAATCCACACGTGAATTTAACTCTGTCAGTTGAATGCACACATGGACAACCATTCAGTTAGATAGCTCCGTTTTGGTTTTAGAAGCAGATATTTCTCTGTACAGCCTATGGTCCCATTCACTCGGGAATATCCCAACGCAGCTCCTAGAAGAAACGTGTTTCTGACTCGCTGAATCTCAACATAGATTCAACTCTCTTAGGTGAACGAACGCACAGCAGAGCAGTTTCAAGGAAACGTTTCTCCTGAGTTTTAGACGAAATTTCCTGCTGTTTAGTACGGATGCCGGCATTGGGCTGGAAATACCGGTTTTGGGATTCTGCACAGAAAGGGTTTGTAAACCGCTGAATCGAAACGTGACTTTAACTCTGTCACTTGAATGCACACATTGACAACCATTCAGTTAGATACCACCCTTTTGGTTGTAGGAGCAGATATTTCTCTGTACAGCCTATGGTCCCATTCACTCGGGAATATCCCAACGCAGCCCCTAGAAGAAACGAGTTTCTGACTCGCTGAATCTCAACATAGATTCAACTCTCTTAGCTGAACGAACGCACAGCAGAGCAGTTTCAAGGAAACGTTTCTCCGGAGTTTCAGACGAAGTTTCCTGCTGTTTAGTACGGATGCCGGCATTGGGCTGGACATACCGGTTTTGGGATTCTGCACAGAAATGGTTTGCAAACCGCTGAATCCACACGTGAGTTTAACTCGGTCAGTTGAATGCACACATTGACAACCATCCAGTTAGATAGCTCCGTTTTGGTTTTAGAAGCAGATATTTCTCTGTACAGTCTATGGTCCCATTCACTCGGGAATATCCCAACGCAGCTCCTAGAAGAAACGTGTTTCTGACTCGCTGAATCTCAACATAGATTCAACTCTCTTAGGTGAACGAAAGTACAGCAGAGCAGTTTCAAGGAAACGTTTCTCCTAAGTTTTACACGACGTTTCCTGCTGTTTAGTACGAATGCCGGCATTGGGCTGGAAATACCGGTTTTGGGATTCTGCACAGAAAGGGTTTGCAAACCGCTGAATCCACACGTGAGTTTATCTCTGTCAGTTGAATGCACACATTGACAACCATTCAGTTTGATAGCACACTTTAATTTTAGAAGCAGATATTTCTCTGTACAGCCTATGGTCCCATTCACTCGAGAATATCCCAACGCAGCTCCTAGAAGAAACGTCTTTCTGACTCGCTGAATCTCAACATAGATTCAACTCTCTTAGGTGAACGAACGCACAGCAGAGCAGTTTCAAGGAAACGTTTCTCCTGAGTTTTAGACGAAGTTTCCTGCTGTTTAGTACGTATGCCGGCATTGAGCTGGAATTACCGGTTTTGGGATTCTGCACAGAAAGGGTTTGTAAACCACTGAATCCAAACGTGACTTTAACTCTGTCACTTGAATGCACACATTGACAACCATTCAGTTAGATACCACCCTTTTGGTTGTAGGAGCAGATATTTCTCTGTACAGCCTATGGTCCCATTCACTCGGGAATATCCCAACGCAGCTCCTAGAAGAAACGAGTTTCTGCCTCGCTGAATCTCAACATAGATCCAACTCTCTTAGGTGAACGAACGCACAGCAGAGCAGTTTCAAGGAAACGTTTCTCCTGAGTTTTAGACGACGTTTCCTGCTGTTTAGTACGTATGCCGGCATTGGGCTGGAAATACCGGTTTTGGGTGTCTGCACAGAAAGGGTTTGCAAACCGCTGAATCCACACGTGAGTTTAACTCTGTCAGTTGAATGCACACATTGACAACCATCCAGTTAGATAGCTCCGTTTTGGTTTTAGAAGCAGATATTTCTCTGTACAGCCTATGGTCCCATTCACTCGGGAATATCCCAACGCAGCTCCTAGAAGAAACGAGTTTCTGACTCGCTGAATCTCAACATAGATTCAACTCTCTTAGGTGAACGAACGCACAGCAGAGCAGTTTCAAGGAAACGTTTCTCCTGAGTTTTACACGAAGTTTCCTGCTGTTTAGTACGTATGCCGGCATTGGGCTGGAAATACCGGTTTTGGGATTCTGCACAGAAAGGTTTTGCAAACCGCTGAATCCACACGTGAGTTTAACTCTGTCAGTTGAATGCACACATTGACAACCATCCAGTTAGATAGCTCCGTTTTGGTTTTAGAAGCAGATATTTCTCTGTACAGCCTATGGTCCCATTCACTCGGGAATATCCCAACGCAGCTCCTAGAAGAAACGTGTTTCTGACTCGCTGAATCTCAACATAGATTCATCTCTCTTAGGTGAACGAACGCACAGCAGAGCAGTTTCAAGGAAACGTTTCTCCTGAGTTTTACACGAAGTTTCCTGCTGTTTAGTACGAATGCCGGCATTGGGCTGGAAATACCGGTTTTGGGATTCTGCACAGAAATGGTTTGCAAACCGCTGAATCCACACGTGAGTTTAACTCTGTCAGTTGAATGCACACATTGACAACCATCCAGTTAGATAGCTCCGTTTTGGTTTTAGAAGCAGATATTTCTTTGTACAGCCTATGGTCCCATTCACTCGGGAATATCCCAACGCAGCTCCTAGAAGAAACGTGTTTCTGACTCGCTGAATCTCAACATAGATTCAACTCTCTTAGGTGAACGAACGCACAGCAGAGCAGTTTCAAGGAAACGTTTCTCCTGAGTTTTACACGAAGTTTCCTGCTGTTTAGTACGGATGCCGGTATTGGGCTGGAAATACCGGTTTTGGGATTCTGCACAGAAAGGGTTTGCAAACCGCTGAATCCACACGTGAGTTTATCTCTGTCAGTTGAATGCACACATTGACAACCATTCAGTTTGATAGCTCCGTTTTGGTTTTAGAAGCAGATATTTCTCTGTACAGCCTATGGTCCCATTCACTCGAGAATATCCCAACGCAGCTCCTAGAAGAAACGTCTTTCTGACTCGCTGAATCTCAACATAGATTCAACTCTCTTAGGTGAACGAACGCACAGCAGAGCAGTTTCAAGGAAACGTTTCTCCTGAGTTTTAGACGAAGTTTCCTGCTGTTTAGTACGTATGCCGGCACTGAGCTGGAAGTACCGGTTTTGGGATTCTGCACAGAAAGGGTTTGTAAACCGCTGAATCCAAACGTGACTTTAACTCTGTCACTTGAATGCACACATTGACAACCATTCAGTTAGATACCACCCTTTTGGTTGTAGGAGCAGATATTTCTCTGTACAGCCTATTGTCCCATTCACTCGGGAATATCCCAACGCAGCTCCTAGAAGAAACGAGTTTCTGACTCGCTGAATCTCAACATAGATTCAACTCTCTTAGGTGAACGAACGCACAGCAGAGCAGTTTCAAGGAAACGTTTCTCCTGAATTTTAGACGAAGTTTCCTGCTGTTTAGTACGTATGCCGGCATTGAGCTGGAATTACCGGTTTTGGGATTCTGCACAGAAATGGTTTGCAAACCGCTGAATCCACACGTGAGTTTAACTCTGTCAGTTGAATGCACACATTGACAACCATCCAGTTAGATAGCTCCGTTTTGGTTTTAGAAGCAGATATTTCTCTGTACAGCCTATGGTCCCATTCACTCGGGAATATCCCAACGCAGCTCCTAGCATAAACGTGTTTCCGACTCGCTGAATCTCAACATAGATTCAACTCTCTTAGGTGAACGAACGCACAGCAGAGCAGTTTCAAGGAAACGTTTCTCCTGAGATTTAGACGAAGTTTCCTGCTGTTTAGTAGGGATGCCGGCATTGGGCTGGAAATACCGGTTTTGGGATTCTGCACAGAAAGGGTTTGCAAACCGCTGAATCCACACGTGAGTTTAACTCTGTCAGTTGAATGCACACATGGACAACCATTCAGTTAGATAGCTCCGTTTTGGTTTTAGAAGCAGATATTTCTCTGTACAGCCTATGGTCCCATTCACTCGGGAATATCCCAACGCAGCTCCTAGAAGAAACGTGTTTCTGACTCGCTGAATCTCAGCATAGATTCAACTCTCTTAGGTGAACGAACGCACAGCAGAGCAGTTTCAAGGAAACGTTTCTCCTGAGTTTTACACGAAGTTTCCTGCTGTTTAGTACATATGCCGGCATTGAGCTGGAATTACCGGTTTTGGGATTCTGCACAGAAAGGTTTTGCAAACCGCTGAATCCACACGTGAGTTTAACTCTGTCAGTTGAATGCACACATGGACAACCATTCAGTTAGATAGCTCCGTTTTGGTTTTAGAAGCAGATATTTCTCTGTACAGCCTATGGTCCCATTCACTCGGGAATATCCCAACGCAGCTCCTAGAAGAAACGTGTTTCTGACTCGCTGAATCTCAACATAGATTCAACTCTCTTAGGTGAACGAACGCACAGCAGAGCAGTTTCAAGGAAACGTTTCTCCTGAGTTTTAGACGAAATTTCCTGCTGTTTAGTACGGATGCCGGCATTGGGCTGGAAATACCGGTTTTGGGATTCTGCACAGAAAGGGTTTGTAAACCGCTGAATCGAAACGTGACTTTAACTCTGTCACTTGAATGCACACATTGACAACCATTCAGTTAGATACCACCCTTTTGGTTGTAGGAGCAGATATTTCTCTGTACAGCCTATGGTCCCATTCACTCGGGAATATCCCAACGCAGCCCCTAGAAGAAACGAGTTTCTGACTCGCTGAATCTCAACATAGATTCAACTCTCTTAGCTGAACGAACGCACAGCAGAGCAGTTTCAAGGAAACGTTTCTCCGGAGTTTCAGACGAAGTTTCCTGCTGTTTAGTACGGATGCCGGCATTGGGCTGGACATACCGGTTTTGGGATTCTGCACAGAAATGGTTTGCAAACCGCTGAATCCACACGTGAGTTTAACTCGGTCAGTTGAATGCACACATTGACAACCATCCAGTTAGATAGCTCCGTTTTGGTTTTAGAAGCAGATATTTCTCTGTACAGTCTATGGTCCCATTCACTCGGGAATATCCCAACGCAGCTCCTAGAAGAAACGTGTTTCTGACTCGCTGAATCTCAACATAGATTCAACTCTCTTAGGTGAACGAAAGTACAGCAGAGCAGTTTCAAGGAAACGTTTCTCCTAAGTTTTACACGACGTTTCCTGCTGTTTAGTACGAATGCCGGCATTGGGCTGGAAATACCGGTTTTGGGATTCTGCACAGAAAGGGTTTGCAAACCGCTGAATCCACACGTGAGTTTATCTCTGTCAGTTGAATGCACACATTGACAACCATTCAGTTTGATAGCACACTTTAATTTTAGAAGCAGATATTTCTCTGTACAGCCTATGGTCCCATTCACTCGAGAATATCCCAACGCAGCTCCTAGAAGAAACGTCTTTCTGACTCGCTGAATCTCAACATAGATTCAACTCTCTTAGGTGAACGAACGCACAGCAGAGCAGTTTCAAGGAAACGTTTCTCCTGAGTTTTAGACGAAGTTTCCTGCTGTTTAGTACGTATGCCGGCATTGAGCTGGAATTACCGGTTTTGGGATTCTGCACAGAAAGGGTTTGTAAACCACTGAATCCAAACGTGACTTTAACTCTGTCACTTGAATGCACACATTGACAACCATTCAGTTAGATACCACCCTTTTGGTTGTAGGAGCAGATATTTCTCTGTACAGCCTATGGTCCCATTCACTCGGGAATATCCCAACGCAGCTCCTAGAAGAAACGAGTTTCTGCCTCGCTGAATCTCAACATAGATCCAACTCTCTTAGGTGAACGAACGCACAGCAGAGCAGTTTCAAGGAAACGTTTCTCCTGAGTTTTAGACGACGTTTCCTGCTGTTTAGTACGTATGCCGGCATTGGGCTGGAAATACCGGTTTTGGGATTCTGCACAGAAAGGGTTTGCAAACCGCTGAATCCACACGTGAGTTTAACTCTGTCAGTTGAATGCACACATTGACAACCATCCAGTTAGATAGCTCCGTTTTGGTTTTAGAAGCAGATATTTCTCTGTACAGCCTATGGTCCCATTCACTCGGGAATATCCCAACGCAGCTCCTAGAAGAAACGTGTTTCTGACTCGCTGAATCTCAACATAGATTCATCTCTCTTAGGTGAACGAACGCACAGCAGAGCAGTTTCAAGGAAACGTTTCTCCTGAGTTTTACACGAAGTTTCCTGCTGTTTAGTACGAATGCCGGCATTGGGCTGGACATACCGGTTTTGGGATTCTGCACAGAAATGGTTTGCAAACCGCTGAATCCACACGTGAGTTTAACTCTGTCAGTTGAATGCACACATTGACAACCATCCAGTTAGATAGCTCCGTTTTGGTTTTAGAAGCAGATATTTCTTTGTACAGCCTATGGTCCCATTCACTCGGGAATATCCCAACGCAGCTCCTAGAAGAAACGTGTTTCTGACTCGCTGAATCTCAACATAGATTCAACTCTCTTAGGTGAACGAACGCACAGCAGAGCAGTTTCAAGGAAACGTTTCTCCTGAGTTTTACACGAAGTTTCCTGCTGTTTAGTACGGATGCCGGTATTGGGCTGGAAATACCGGTTTTGGGATTCTGCACAGAAAGGGTTTGCAAACCGCTGAATCCACACGTGAGTTTATCTCTGTCAGTTGAATGCACACATTGACAACCATTCAGTTTGATAGCTCCGTTTTGGTTTTAGAAGCAGATATTTCTCTGTACAGCCTATGGTCCCATTCACTCGAGAATATCCCAACGCAGCTCCTAGAAGAAACGTCTTTCTGACTCGCTGAATCTCAACATAGATTCAACTCTCTTAGGTGAACGAACGCACAGCAGAGCAGTTTCAAGGAAACGTTTCTCCTGAGTTTTAGACGAAGTTTCCTGCTGTTTAGTACGTATGCCGGCACTGAGCTGGAAGTACCGGTTTTGGGATTCTGCACAGAAAGGGTTTGTAAACCGCTGAATCCAAACGTGACTTTAACTCTGTCACTTGAATGCACACATTGACAACCATTCAGTTAGATACCACCCTTTTGGTTGTAGGAGCAGATATTTCTCTGTACAGCCTATTGTCCCATTCACTCGGGAATATCCCAACGCAGCTCCTAGAAGAAACGAGTTTCTGACTCGCTGAATCTCAACATAGATTCAACTCTCTTAGGTGAACGAACGCACAGCAGAGCAGTTTCAAGGAAACGTTTCTCCTGAATTTTAGACGAAGTTTCCTGCTGTTTAGTACGTATGCCGGCATTGAGCTGGAATTACCGGTTTTGGGATTCTGCACAGAAATGGTTTGCAAACCGCTGAATCCACACGTGAGTTTAACTCTGTCAGTTGAATGCACACATTGACAACCATCCAGTTAGATAGCTCCGTTTTGGTTTTAGAAGCAGATATTTCTCTGTACAGCCTATGGTCCCATTCACTCGGGAATATCCCAACGCAGCTCCTAGAAGAAACGTGTTTCTGACTCGCTGAATCTCAACATAGATTCAACTCTCTTAGGTGAACGAACGCACAGCAGAGCAGTTTCAAGGAAACGTTTCTCCTGAGTTTTACACGAAGTTTCCTGCTGTTTAGTACGGATGCCGGCATTGGGCTGGGCATACCGGTTTTGGAATTCTGCACAGAAAGGGTTTGCAAACCGCTGAATCCACACGTGAGTTTAACTCTGTCAGTTGAATGCACACATTGACAACCATACAGTTAGATAGCTCCGTTTTGGTTTTAGAAGCAGATATTTCTCTGTACAGCCTATGGTCCCATTCTCTCGGGAATATCCCAACGCAGCTCCTAGAAGAAACGAGTTTCTGACTCGCAGAATCTCAACATAGATTCAACTCTCTTAGGTGAACGAACGCACAGCAGAGCAGTTTCAAGGAAACGTTTCTCCTGAGTTTTAGACGAAGTTTCCTGCTGTTTAGTACGGATGCCGGCATTGGGCTGGACATACCGGTTTTGGGATTCTGCACAGAAATGGTTTGCAAACCGCTGAATCCACACGTGAGTTTAACTCTGTCAGTTGAATGCACACATTGACAACCATTCAGTTAGATAGCACACTTTAATTTTAGAAGCAGATAATTCTCTGTACAGCCTATGGTCCCATTCACTCGGGAATATCCCAACGCAGCTCCTAGAAGAAACGAGTTTCTGACTCGCTGAATCTCAACATAGATCCAACTCTCTTAGGTGAACGAACGCACAGCAGAGCAGTTTCAAGGAAACGTTTCTCCTGAGTTTTAGACGAAGTTTCCTGCTGTTTAGTACGGATGCCGGCATTGGGCTGGACATACCGGTTTTGGGATTCTGCACAGAAATGGTTTGCAAACCGCTGAATCCACACGTGAGTTTAACTCTGTCAGTTGAATGCACACATTGACAACCATCCAGTTAGATAGCACCGTTTTGGTTTTAGAAGCAGATATTTCTCTGTACAGCCTATGGTCCCATTCACTCGGGAATATCCCAACGCAGCTCCTAGAAGAAACGAGTTTCTGACTCGCTGAATCTCAACATAGATTCAACTCTCTTAGGTGAACGAACGCACAGCAGAGCAGTTTCAAGGAAACGTTTCTCCTGAGTTTTAGACGAAGTTTCCTGCTGTTTAGTACGAATGCCGGCATTGAGCTGGAAATACCGGTTTTGCGATTCTGCACAGAAAGGGTTTGCAAAAAGCTGAATCCACACGTGATTTTAACTCTGTCAGTTGAATGCAGACATTGACAACCATCCAGTTAGATAGCTCCGTTTTGGTTTTAGAAGCAGATATTTCTCTGTACAGCCTATGGTCCCATTCACTCGGGAATATCCCAACGCAGCTCCTAGAAGAAACGAGTTTCTGACTCGCTGAATCTCAACATAGATTCAACTCTCTTAGGTGAACGAACGCACAGCAGAGCAGTTTCAAGGAAACGTTTCTCCTGAGTTTTACACGAAGTTTCCTGCTGTTTAGTACGTATGCCGGCATTGGGCTGGAAATACCGGTTTTGGGATTCTGCACAGAAAGGGTTTGCAAACCGCTGAATCCACACGTGAGTTTAACTCTGTCAGTTGAATGCACACATTGACAACCATCCAGTTAGATAGCTCCGTTTTGGTTTTAGAAGCAGATATTTCTCTGTACAGCCTATGGTCCCATTCACTCGGGAATATCCCAACGCAGCTCCTAGAAGAAACGTGTTTCTGACTCGCTGAATCTCAACATAGATTCATCTCTCTTAGGTGAACGAACGCACAGCAGAGCAGTTTCAAGGAAACGTTTCTCCTGAGTTTTACACGAAGTTTCCTGCTGTTTAGTACGAATGCCGGCATTGGGCTGGAAATACCGGTTTTGGGATTCTGCACAGAAATGGTTTGCAAACCGCTGAATCCACACGTGAGTTTAACTCTGTCAGTTGAATGCACACATTGACAACCATCCAGTTAGATAGCTCCGTTTTGGTTTTAGAAGCAGATATTTCTTTGTACAGCCTATGGTCCCATTCACTCGGGAATATCCCAACGCAGCTCCTAGAAGAAACGTGTTTCTGACTCGCTGAATCTCAACATAGATTCAACTCTCTTAGGTGAACGAACGCACAGCAGAGCAGTTTCAAGGAAACGTTTCTCCTGAGTTTTACACGAAGTTTCCTGCTGTTTAGTACGGATGCCGGCATTGGGCTGGAAATACCGGTTTTGGAATTCTGCACAGAAAGGGTTTGCAAACCGCTGAATCCACACGTGAGTTTATCTCTGTCAGTTGAATGCACACATTGACAACCATTCAGTTTGATAGCACACTTTTGGTTTTAGAAGCAGATATTTCTCTGTACAGCCTATGGTCCCATTCACTCGAGAATATCCCAACGCAGCTCCTAGAAGAAACGAGTTTCTGACTCGCTGAATCTCAACATAGATTCAACTCTCTTAGGTGAACGAACGCACAGCAGAGCAGTTTCAAGGAAACGTTTCTCCTGAATTTTAGACGAAGTTTCCTGCTGTTTATTACGTATGCCGGCATTGAGCTGGAATTACCGGTTTTGGGATTCTGCACAGAAATGGTTTGCAAACCGCTGAATCCACACGTGAGTTTAACTCTGTCAGTTGAATGCACACATTGACAACCATCCAGTTAGATAGCTCCGTTTTGGTTTTAGAAGCAGATATTTCTCTGTACAGCCTATGGTCCCATTCACTCGGGAATATCCCAACGCAGCTCCTAGAAGAAACGTGTTTCTGACTCGCTGAATCTCAACATAGATTCAACTCTCTTAGGTGAACGAACGCACAGCAGAGCAGTTTCAAGGAAACGTTTCTCCTGAGTTTTACACGAAGTTTCCTGCTGTTTAGTACGGATGCCGGCATTGGGCTGGACATACCGGTTTTGGGATTCTGCACAGAAAGGGTTTGCAAACCGCTGAATCCACACGTGAGTTTAACTCTGTCAGTTGAATGCACACATTGACAACCATACAGTTAGATAGCTCCGTTTTGGTTTTAGAAGCAGATATTTCTCTGTACAGTCTATGGCCCCATTCTCTCGGGAATATCCCAACGCAGCTCCTAGAAGAAACGAGTTTCTGACTCGCTGAATCTCAACATAGATTCAACTCTCTTAGGTGAACGAACGCAGAGCAGAGCAGTTTCAAGGAAACGTTTCTCCTGAGTTTTAGACGAAGTTTCCTGCTGTTTAGTACGTATGCCGGCATTGGGTTAGACATACCGGTTTTGGGATTCTGCACAGAAAGGGTATGCAAACCGCTGAATCCAAACGTGACTTAAACTCTGTCACTTGAAAACCATTCAGTTAGATTCCACCCTTTTGGTTTTAGAAGCAGATATTTCTCTGTACAGCCTATGGTCCCATTCACTCGGGAATATCCCAACGCAGCTCCTAGAAGAAACGTGTTTCTGACTCGCTGAATCTCAACATAGATTCAACTCTCTTAGTTGAGCGAACGCACAGCAGAGCAGTTTCAAGGAAACGTTTCTCCTGAATTTTAGACGAAGTTTCCTGCTGTTTAGTACGGATGCCGGCATTGGGCTGGACATACCGGTTTTGGGATTCTGCACAGAAATGGTTTGCAAACCGCTGAATCCACACGTGAGTTTAACTCTGTCAGTTGAATGCACACATTGACAACCATAAAGTTAGATAGTTCCGTTTTGGTTTTAGAAGCAGATATTTCTCTGTACAGCCTATGGTCCCATTCACTCGGGAATATCCCAACGCAGCTCCTAGAAGAAACGAGTTTCTGACTCGCTGAATCTCAACATAGATTCAACTCTCTTAGGTGAACGAACGCACAGCAGAGCAGTTTCAAGGAAACGTTTCTCCTGAGTTTTAGACGAAGTTTCCTGCTGTTTAGTACGGATGCCGGCATTGGGCTGGACATACCGGTTTTGGGATTCTGCACAGAAATGGTTTGCAAACCGCTGAATCCACACGTGAGTTTAACTCTGTCACTTGAATGCACACATTGACAACCATTCAGTTAGATAGCACACTTTAATTTTAGAAGCAGATATTTCTCTGTACAGCCTATGGTCCCATTCACTCGGGAATATCCCAACGCAGCTCCTAGAAGAAACGCGTTTCTGACTCGCTGAATCTCAACATAGATTCAACTCTCTTAGGTGAACGAACCGCACAGCAGAGCAGTTTCAAGGAAACTTTTCTCCTGAGTTTTAGACGAAGTTTCCTGCTGTTTAGTACGTATGCCGGCATTGAGCTGGAATTACCGGTTTTGGGATTCTGCACAGAATGGGTTTGTAAACCGCTGAATCCAAACGTGACTTTAACTCTGTCACTTGAATGCACACATTGACAACCATTCAGTTAGATACCACCCTTTTGGTTGTAGGAGCAGATATTTCTCTGTACAGCCTATGGTCCCATTCACTCGGGAATATCCCAACGCAGCTCCTAGAAGAAACGAGTTTCTGCCTCGCTGAATCTCAACATAGATTCAACTCTCTTAGGTGAACGAACGCAAAGCAGAGCAGTTTCAAGGAAACGTTTCTCCTGAATTTTAGACGAAGTTTCCAGCTGTTTAGTACGAATGCCGGCATTGGGCTGGACATACCGGTTTTGGGATTCTGCACAGAAAGGGTTTGCAAACCGCTGAATCCACACGTGAGTTTAACTCTGTCACTTGAATGCACACATGGACAACCATTCAGTTAGATAGCTCCGTTTTGGTTTTAGAAGCAGATGTTTCTCTGTACAGCCTATGGTCCCATTCACTCGGGAATATCCCAACGCAGCTCCTAGAAGAAACGTGTTTCTGACTCGCTGAATCTCAACATAGATTCAACTCTCTTAGGTGAACGAACGCAGAGCAGAGCAGTTTCAAGGAAACGTTTCTCCTGAGTTTTAGACGAAGTTTCCTGCTGTTTAGTACGAATGCCGGCATTGGGCTGGACATACCGGTTTTGGGATTCTGCACAGAAAGGGTTTGCAAACCGCGGAATCCACACGTGAGTTTAACTCTGTCAGTTGAATGCACACATGGACAACCATTCAGTTAGATAGCTCCGTTTTGGTTTTAGAAGCAGATATTTCTCTGTACAGCCTTTGGTCCCATTCACTCGGGAATATCCCAACGCAGCTCCTAGCATAAACGTGTTTCTGACTCGCTGAATCTCAACATAGATTCAACTCTCTTAGCTGAACGAACGCACAGCAGAGCAGTTTCAAGGAAACGTTTCTCCTGAATTTTAGACGAAGTTTCCTGCTGTTTAGTACGGATGCCGGCATTGGGCTGGACATACCGGTTTTGGGATTCTGCACAGAAATCGTTTGCAAACCGCTGAATCCACACGTGAGTTTAACTCTGTCAGTTGAATGCACACATTGACAACCATCAAGTTAGATAGCTCCGTTATGGTTTTAGAAGCAGATATTTCTCTGTACAGCCTATGGTCCCATTCACTCGGGAATATCCCAACGCAGCTCCTAGAAGAAACGTGTTTCTGACTCGCTGAATCCCAACATAGATTCAACTCTCTTAGGTGAACGAACGCACAGCAGAGCAGTTTTAAGGAAACGTTTCTCCTGAGTTTTAGACGAAGTTTCCTGCTGTTTAGTACGGATGCCGGCATTGGGCTGGACATACCGGTTTTGGGATTCTGCACAGAAATGGTTTGCAAACCGCTGAATCCACACGTGAGTTTAACTCTGTCAGTTGAATGCACACATTGACAACCATCCAGTTAGATAGCTCCGTTTTGGTTTTAGAAGCATATATTTCTCTGTACAGCCTATGGTCCCATTCACTCGGGAATATCCCAACGCAGCTCCTAGAAGAAACGAGTTTCTGACTCGCTGAATCTCAACATAGATCCAACTCTCTTAGGTGAACGAACGCACAGCAGAGCAGTTTCAAGGAAACGTTTTTCCTGAGTTTTAGACGAAGTTTCCTGCTGTTTAGTACGAATGCCGGCATTGGGCTGGAAATACCGGTTTTGGGATTCTGCACAGAAAGGGTTTGCAAACCGCTGAATCCACAAGTGAGTTTAACTCTGTCAGTTGAATGCACACATTGACAACCATCCAGTTAGATAGCTCCGTTTTGGTTTTATAAGCAGATATTTCTCTGTACAGCCTATGGTCCCATTCACTCGGGAATATCCCAACGCAGCTCCTAGAAGAAACGTGTTTCTGACTCGCTGAATCTCAACATAGATTCAACTCTCTTAGGTGAACGAACGCACAGCAGAGTAGTTTCAAGGAAACTTTTCTCCTGTGTTTTAGACGAAGTTTCCTGCTGTTTAGAACGAATGCCGGCATTGGGCTGGACATACCGGTTTTGGGATTCTGCACAGAAATGGTTTGCAAACCGCTGAATCCACACGTGAGTTTAACTCTGTCAGTTGAATGCACACATTGACAACCATACAGTTAGATAGCTCCGTTTTGGTTTTAGAAGCAGATATTTCTCTGTACAGCCTATCATCCCATTCACTTGGGAATATCCCAACGCAGCTCCTAGAAGAAACGTGTTTCTGACTCGCTGAATCTCAACATAGATTCAACTCTCTTAGGTGAACGAACGCAGAGCAGAGCAGTTTCAAGGAAACGTTTCTCCTGAGTTTTAGACGAAGTTTCCTGCTGTTTAGTACGAATGCCGGCATTGGGCTGGACATACCGGTTTTGGGATTCTGCACAGAAAGGGTTTGCAAACCGCGGAATCCACACGTGAGTTTAACTCTGTCAGTTGAATGCACACATGGACAACCATTCAGTTAGATAGCTCCGTTTTGGTTTTAGAAGCAGATATTTCTCTGTACAGCCTTTGGTCCCATTCACTCGGGAATATCCCAACGCAGCTCCTAGCATAAACGTGTTTCTGACTCGCTGAATCTCAACATAGATTCAACTCTCTTAGCTGAACGAACGCACAGCAGAGCAGTTTCAAGGAAACGTTTCTCCTGAATTTTAGACGAAGTTTCCTGCTGTTTAGTACGGATGCCGGCATTGGGCTGGACATACCGGTTTTGGGATTCTGCACAGAAATCGTTTGCAAACCGCTGAATCCACACGTGAGTTTAACTCTGTCAGTTGAATGCACACATTGACAACCATCAAGTTAGATAGCTCCGTTATGGTTTTAGAAGCAGATATTTCTCTGTACAGCCTATGGTCCCATTCACTCGGGAATATCCCAACGCAGCTCCTAGAAGAAACGTGTTTCTGACTCGCTGAATCCCAACATAGATTCAACTCTCTTAGGTGAACGAACGCACAGCAGAGCAGTTTTAAGGAAACGTTTCTCCTGAGTTTTAGACGAAGTTTCCTGCTGTTTAGTACGGATGCCGGCATTGGGCTGGACATACCGGTTTTGGGATTCTGCACAGAAATGGTTTGCAAACCGCTGAATCCACACGTGAGTTTAACTCTGTCAGTTGAATGCACACATTGACAACCATCCAGTTAGATAGCTCCGTTTTGGTTTTAGAAGCATATATTTCTCTGTACAGCCTATGGTCCCATTCACTCGGGAATATCCCAACGCAGCTCCTAGAAGAAACGAGTTTCTGACTCGCTGAATCTCAACATAGATCCAACTCTCTTAGGTGAACGAACGCACAGCAGAGCAGTTTCAAGGAAACGTTTTTCCTGAGTTTTAGACGAAGTTTCCTGCTGTTTAGTACGAATGCCGGCATTGGGCTGGAAATACCGGTTTTGGGATTCTGCACAGAAAGGGTTTGCAAACCGCTGAATCCACAAGTGAGTTTAACTCTGTCAGTTGAATGCACACATTGACAACCATCCAGTTAGATA
Organism: Aotus nancymaae; assembly: GCF_030222135.1. Classification (NCBI taxonomy): domain Eukaryota; kingdom Metazoa; phylum Chordata; class Mammalia; order Primates; family Aotidae; genus Aotus; species Aotus nancymaae. The sequence continues at coordinate 1,215,586 of NW_026988549.1, read as the reverse complement.
GCTCCGTTTTGGTTTTATAAGCAGATATTTCTCTGTACAGCCTATGGTCCCATTCACTCGGGAATATCCCAACGCAGCTCCTAGAAGAAACGTGTTTCTGACTCGCTGAATCTCAACATAGATTCAACTCTCTTAGGTGAACGAACGCACAGCAGAGTAGTTTCAAGGAAACGTTTCTCCTGTGTTTTAGACGAAGTTTCCTGCTGTTTAGAACGAATGCCGGCATTGGGCTGGACATACCGGTTTTGGGATTCTGCACAGAAATGGTTTGCAAACCGCTGAATCCACACGTGAGTTTAACTCTGTCAGTTGAATGCACACATTGACAACCATACAGTTAGATAGCTCCGTTTTGGTTTTAGAAGCAGATATTTCTCTGTACAGCCTATCATCCCATTCACTTGGGAATATCCCAACGCAGCTCCTAGAAGAAACGTGTTTCTGACTCGCTGAATCTCAACATAGATTCAACTCTCTTAGGTGAACGAACGCACAGCAGAGCAGTTTCAAGGAAACGTTTCTCCTGAGTTTTAGACGAAGTTTCCTGCTGTTTAGTACGAATGCCGGCATTGGGCTGGACATACCGGTTTTGGGATTCTGCACAGAAATGGTTTGCAAACCGCTGAATCCACACGTGAGTTTAACTCTGTCAGTTGAATGCACACATTGACAACCATACAGTTAGGTAGCTCCGTTTTGGTTTTAGAAGCAGATATTTCTCTGTACAGCCTATGATCCCATTCACTTGGGAATATCCCAACGAAGCTCCTAGAAGAAACGTGTTTCTGACTCGCTGAATCTCAACATAGATTCAACTCTCTTAGGTGAAGGAACGCACAGCAGAGCAGTTTCAAGGAAACATTTCTCCGGAGTTTCAGACGAAGTTTCCTGCTGCTTAGTACGAATGCCGGCATTGGGCTGGAAGTACCGGTTTTGGGATTCTGCACAGAAATGTTTTGTAAACCGCTGAATCCACACGTGAGTTTAACTCTGTCAGTTGAATGCACACATTGACAACCATTCAGTTAGATAGCTCCGTTTTGGTTTTAGAAGCAGATAATTCTCTGTACAGCCTATGATCCCATTCACTTGGGAATATCCCAACGCAGCTCCTAGAAGAAACGTGTTTCTGACTCGCTGAATCTCAACATAGATTCAACTCTCTTAGGTGAACGAACGCACAGCAGAGCAGTTTCAAGGAAACGTTTCTCCTGAGTTTTAGACGAAGTTTCCTGCTGTTTAGTACGAATGCCGGCATTGGGCTGGACATACCGGTTTTGGGATTCTGCACAGAAATGGTTTGCAAACCGCTGAATCCACACGTGAGTTTAACTCCGTCAGTTGAATGCACACATTGACAACCATACAGTTAGATAGCTCCGTTTTGGTTTTAGAAGCAGATATTTCTTTGTACAGTCTATGATCCCATTCACTTGGGAATATCCCAACGCAGCTCCTAGAAGAAACGAGTTTCTGACTCGCTAAATCTCAACATAGATTCAACTCTCTTAGGTGAACGAACGCACAGCAGAGCAGTTTCAAGGAAACGTTTCTCCTGAGTTTTAGACGAAGTTTCCTGCTGTTTAGTACGAATGCCGGCATTGAGCTGGAAATACCGGTTTTGGGATTCTGCACAGAAAGGGTTTGCAAAAAGCTGAATCCACACGTGATTTTAACTCTGTCAGTTGAATGCAGACATTGACAACCATCCAGTTAGATAGCTCCGTTTTGGTTTTAGAAGCAGATATTTCTCTGTACAGCCTATGGTCCCATTCACTCGGGAATATCCCAACGCAGCTCCTAGAAGAAACGAGTTTCTGACTCGCTGAATCTCAACATAGATTCAACTCTCTTAGGTGAACGAACGCACAGCAGAGCAGTTTCAAGGAAACGTTTCTCCTGAGTTTTACACGAAGTTTCCTGCTGTTTAGTACGTATGCCGGCATTGGGCTGGAAATACCGGTTTTGGGATTCTGCACAGAAAGGGTTTGCAAACCGCTGAATCCACACGTGAGTTTAACTCTGTCAGTTGAATGCACACATTGACAACCATCCAGTTAGATAGCTCCGTTTTGGTTTTAGAAGCAGATATTTCTCTGTACAGCCTATGGTCCCATTCACTCGGGAATATCCCAACGCAGCTCCTAGAAGAAACGTGTTTCTGACTCGCTGAATCTCAACATAGATTCATCTCTCTTAGGTGAACGAACGCACAGCAGAGCAGTTTCAAGGAAACGTTTCTCCTGAGTTTTACACGAAGTTTCCTGCTGTTTAGTACGAATGCCGGCATTGGGATGGAAATACCGGTTTTGGGATTCTGCACAGAAATGGTTTGCAAACCGCTGAATCCACACGTGAGTTTAACTCTGTCAGTTGAATGCACACATTGACAACCATCCAGTTAGATAGCTCCGTTTTGGTTTTAGAAGCAGATATTTCTCTGTACAGCCTATGGTCCCATTCACTCGGGAATATCCCAACGCAGCTCCTAGAAGAAACGTGTTTCTGACTCGCTGAATCTCAACATAGATTCAACTCTCTTAGGTGAACGAACGCACAGCAGAGCAGTTTCAAGGAAACGTTTCTCCTGAGTTTTACACGAAGTTTCCTGCTGTTTAGTACGGATGCCGGCATTGGGCTGGAAATACCGGTTTTGGAATTCTGCACAGAAAGGGTTTGCAAACCGCTGAATCCACACGTGAGTTTATCTCTGTCAGTTGAATGCACACATTGACAACCATTCAGTTTGATAGCACACTTTTGGTTTTAGAAGCAGATATTTCTCTGTACAGCCTATGGTCCCATTCACTCGAGAATATCCCAACGCAGCTCCTAGAAGAAACGAGTTTCTGACTCGCTGAATCTCAACATAGATTCAACTCTCTTAGGTGAACGAACGCACAGCAGAGCAGTTTCAAGGAAACTTTTCTCCTGAGTTTTAGACGAAGTTTCCTGCTGTTTAGTACATATGCCGGCACTGAGCTGGAATTACCGGTTTTGGGATTCTGCACAGAAAGGGTTTGTAAACCGCTGAATCGAAACGTGACTTTAACTCTGTCACTTGAATGCACACATTGACAACCATTCAGTTAGATACCACCCTTTTGGTTGTAGGAGCAGATATTTCTCTGTACAGCCTATGGTCCCATTCACTCGGGAATATCCCAACGCAGCTCCTAGAAGAAACGAGTTTCTGACTCGCTGAATCTCAACATAGATTCAACTCTCTTAGGTGAACGAACGCACAGCAGAGCAGTTTCAAGGAAACGTTTCTCCTGAATTTTAGACGAAGTTTCCTGCTGTTTAGTACGTATGCCGGCATTGAGCTGGAATTACCGGTTTTGGGATTCTGCACAGAAATGGTTTGCAAACCGTTGAATCCACACGTGAGTTTAACTCTGTCAGTTGAATGCACACATTGACAACCATCCAGTTAGATAGCTCCGTTTTGGTTTTAGAAGCAGATATTTCTCTGTACAGCCTATGGTCCCATTCACTCGGGAATATCCCAACGCAGCTCCTAGAAGAAACGTGTTTCTGACTCGCTGAATCTCAACATAGATTCAACTCTCTTAGGTGAACGAACGCACAGCAGAGCAGTTTCAAGGAAACGTTTCTCCTGAGTTTTACACGAAGTTTCCTGCTGTTTAGTACGGATGCCGGCATTGGGCTGGACATACCGGTTTTGGGATTCTGCACAGAAAGGGTTTGCAAACCGCTGAATCCACACGTGAGTTTAACTCTGTCAGTTGAATGCACACATTGACAACCATACAGTTAGATAGCTCCGTTTTGGTTTTAGAAGCAGATATTTCTCTGTACAGTCTATGGCCCCATTCTCTCGGGAATATCCCAACGCAGCTCCTAGAAGAAACGAGTTTCTGACTCGCTGAATCTCAACATAGATTCAACTCTCTTAGGTGAACGAACGCAGAGCAGAGCAGTTTCAAGGAAACGTTTCTCCTGAGTTTTAGACGAAGTTTCCTGCTGTTTAGTACGTATGCCGGCATTGGGTTAGACATACCGGTTTTGGGATTCTGCACAGAAAGGGTTTGTAAACCGCTGAATCCAAACGTGACTTAAACTCTGTCACTTGAAAACCATTCAGTTAGATTCCACCCTTTTGGTTTTAGAAGTAGATATTTCTCTGTACAGCCTATGGTCCCATTCACTCGGGAATATCCCAACGCAGCTCCTAGAAGAAACGTGTTTCTGACTCGCTGAATCTCAACATAGATTCAACTCTCTTAGTTGAGCGAACGCACAGCAGAGCAGTTTCAAGGAAACGTTTCTCCTGAATTTTAGACGAAGTTTCCTGCTGTTTAGTACGGATGCCGGCATTGGGCTGGACATACCGGTTTTGGGATTCTGCACAGAAATGGTTTGCAAACCGCTGAATCCACACGTGAGTTTAACTCTGTCAGTTGAATGCACACATTGACAACCATAAAGTTAGATAGCTCCGTTTTGGTTTTAGAAGCAGATATTTCTCTGTACAGCCTATGGTCCCATTCACTCGGGAATATCCCAACGCAGCTCCTAGAAGAAACGAGTTTCTGACTCGCTGAATCTCAACATAGATTCAACTCTCTTAGGTGAACGAACGCACAGCAGAGCAGTTTCAAGGAAACGTTTCTCCTGAGTTTTAGACGAAGTTTCCTGCTGTTTAGTACGGATGCCGGCATTGGGCTGGACATACCGGTTTTGGGATTCTGCACAGAAATGGTTTGCAAACCGCTGAATCCACACGTGAGTTTAACTCTGTCACTTGAATGCACACATTGACAACCATTCAGTTAGATAGCACACTTTAATTTTAGAAGCAGATATTTCTCTGTACAGCCTATGGTCCCATTCACTCGAGAATATCCCAACGCAGCTCCTAGAAGAAACGTCTTTCTGACTCGCTGAATCTCAACATAGATTCAACTCTCTTAGGTGAACGAACGCACAGCAGAGCAGTTTCAAGGAAACGTTTCTCCTGAGTTTTAGACGAAGTTTCCTGCTGTTTAGTACGTATGCCGGCACTGAGCTGGAAGTACCGGTTTTGGGATTCTGCACAGAAAGGGTTTGTAAACCGCTGAATCCAAACGTGACTTTAACTCTGTCACTTGAATGCACACATTGACAACCATTCAGTTAGATACCACCCTTTTGGTTGTAGGAGCAGATATTTCTCTGTACAGCCTATTGTCCCATTCACTCGGGAATATCCCAACGCAGCTCCTAGAAGAAACGAGTTTCTGACTCGCTGAATCTCAACATAGATTCAACTCTCTTAGGTGAACGAACGCACAGCAGAGCAGTTTCAAGGAAACGTTTCTCCTGAATTTTAGACGAAGTTTCCTGCTGTTTAGTACGTATGCCGGCATTGAGCTGGAATTACCGGTTTTGGGATTCTGCACAGAAATGGTTTGCAAACCGCTGAATCCACACGTGAGTTTAACTCTGTCAGTTGAATGCACACATTGACAACCATCCAGTTAGATAGCTCCGTTTTGGTTTTAGAAGCAGATATTTCTCTGTACAGCCTATGGTCCCATTCACTCGGGAATATCCCAACGCAGCTCCTAGAAGAAACGTGTTTCTGACTCGCTGAATCTCAACATAGATTCAACTCTCTTAGGTGAACGAACGCACAGCAGAGCAGTTTCAAGGAAACGTTTCTCCTGAGTTTTACACGAAGTTTCCTGCTGTTTAGTACGGATGCCGGCATTGGGCTGGGCATACCGGTTTTGGAATTCTGCACAGAAAGGGTTTGCAAACCGCTGAATCCACACGTGAGTTTAACTCTGTCAGTTGAATGCACACATTGACAACCATACAGTTAGATAGCTCCGTTTTGGTTTTAGAAGCAGATATTTCTCTGTACAGCCTGTGGTCCCATTCTCTCGGGAATATCCCAACGCAGCTCCTAGAAGAAACGAGTTTCTGACTCGCAGAATCTCAACATAGATTCAACTCTCTTAGGTGAACGAACGCACAGCAGAGCAGTTTCAAGGAAACGTTTCTCCTGAGTTTTAGACGAAGTTTCCTGCTGTTTAGTACGGATGCCGGCATTGGGCTGGACATACCGGTTTTGGGATTCTGCACAGAAATGGTTTGCAAACCGCTGAATCCACACGTGAGTTTAACTCTGTCAGTTGAATGCACACATTGACAACCATTCAGTTAGATAGCACACTTTAATTTTAGAAGCAGATAATTCTCTCTACAGCCTATGGTCCCATTCACTCGGGAATATCCCAACGCAGCTCCTAGAAGAAACGAGTTTCTGACTCGCTGAATCTCAACATAGATCCAACTCTCTTAGGTGAACGAACGCACAGCAGAGCAGTTTCAAGGAAACGTTTCTCCTGAGTTTTAGACGAAGTTTCCTGCTGTTTAGTACGGATGCCGGCATTGGGCTGGACATACCGGTTTTGGGATTCTGCACAGAAATGGTTTGCAAACCGCTGAATCCACACGTGAGTTTAACTCTGTCAGTTGAATGCACACATTGACAACCATCCAGTTAGATAGCACCGTTTTGGTTTTAGAAGCAGATATTTCTCTGTACAGCCTATGGTCCCATTCACTCGGGAATATCCCAACGCAGCTCCTAGAAGAAACGAGTTTCTGACTCGCTGAATCTCAACATAGATTCAACTCTCTTAGGTGAACGAACGCACAGCAGAGCAGTTTCAAGGAAACGTTTCTCCTGAGTTTTAGACGAAGTTTCCTGCTGTTTAGTACGAATGCCGGCATTGAGCTGGAAATACCGGTTTTGCGATTCTGCACAGAAAGGGTTTGCAAAAAGCTGAATCCACACGTGATTTTAACTCTGTCAGTTGAATGCAGACATTGACAACCATCCAGTTAGATAGCTCCGTTTTGGTTTTAGAAGCAGATATTTCTCTGTACAGCCTATGGTCCCATTCACTCGGGAATATCCCAACGCAGCTCCTAGAAGAAACGAGTTTCTGACTCGCTGAATCTCAACATAGATTCAACTCTCTTAGGTGAACGAACGCACAGCAGAGCAGTTTCAAGGAAACGTTTCTCCTGAGTTTTACACGAAGTTTCCTGCTGTTTAGTACGTATGCCGGCATTGGGCTGGAAATACCGGTTTTGGGATTCTGCACAGAAAGGGTTTGCAAACCGCTGAATCCACACGTGAGTTTAACTCTGTCAGTTGAATGCACACATTGACAACCATCCAGTTAGATAGCTCCGTTTTGGTTTTAGAAGCAGATATTTCTCTGTACAGCCTATGGTCCCATTCACTCGGGAATATCCCAACGCAGCTCCTAGAAGAAACGTGTTTCTGACTCGCTGAATCTCAACATAGATTCATCTCTCTTAGGTGAACGAACGCACAGCAGAGCAGTTTCAAGGAAACGTTTCTCCTGAGTTTTACACGAAGTTTCCTGCTGTTTAGTACGAATGCCGGCATTGGGCTGGAAATACCGGTTTTGGGATTCTGCACAGAAATGGTTTGCAAACCGCTGAATCCACACGTGAGTTTAACTCTGTCAGTTGAATGCACACATTGACAACCATCCAGTTAGATAGCTCCGTTTTGGTTTTAGAAGCAGATATTTCTTTGTACAGCCTATGGTCCCATTCACTCGGGAATATCCCAACGCAGCTCCTAGAAGAAACGTGTTTCTGACTCGCTGAATCTCAACATAGATTCAACTCTCTTAGGTGAACGAACGCACAGCAGAGCAGTTTCAAGGAAACGTTTCTCCTGAGTTTTACACGAAGTTTCCTGCTGTTTAGTACGGATGCCGGCATTGGGCTGGAAATACCGGTTTTGGAATTCTGCACAGAAAGGGTTTGCAAACCGTTGAATCCACACGTGAGTTTATCTCTGTCAGTTGAATGCACACATTGACAACCATTCAGTTTGATAGCACACTTTTGGTTTTAGAAGCAGATATTTCTCTGTACAGCCTATGGTCCCATTCACTCGAGAATATCCCAACGCAGCTCCTAGAAGAAACGAGTTTCTGACTCGCTGAATCTCAACATAGATTCAACTCTCTTAGGTGAACGAACGCACAGCAGAGCAGTTTCAAGGAAACGTTTCTCCTGAATTTTA